>NC_137456.1:84483935-85776139 GCF_964235325.1 Thermobia domestica
TATAACCCTACGATAATGACAACATTTAGGTGATTCCTGACAGCAAGATTTAAAAATATCCTGTTCCTATGGGACAAGTGCCTAGTTTCACAGCTAGGGTTGCCTAAAAACTTGAAAAAGTTACATTGAAACACGCGTTATTTCGAACACGAGAAGGCGTGGAATAGTGATCCATATCAGCACAAGGGAAGACACCTACGTGCCATCCCGAAAAGTATGTTTCAGTAATATGCAATGTGTACGCGAAGAGATTTCCTATTTGAGCAGTGGCGTAAGTACAATGGAGTGAATGGAGCAGTTGCTCCAGGGCGTACAGTAAAAGGGCGCAAGGGCAAGAAAAATACGGAAAACTGTTCCGTATGCAAAGAACGTTTGAAAACATTTTAAAAGGCACGCTATGACTATTAGCAATTAATTGGCAACAGCTGATACCGGGGGCGGATCTAGGAATTATTGAGAGGGCAGCGCAGGTCTGAAAATTGAACTTGAGACGTGTTTCGATATTTGGTTCACTAACTAAAAATGTGGACTGCAGTGCTTTATAATACGTATTTTATTCTGCTCTCTCTCGCTCTCGCTCTCTCTCTCTCTCTCTCTCTCTCGTTTATATATATATATATATATATATATATATATATATATATATATATATAAATATATTTTACTCCTCATGGAGGGGCACGCAAGCCCCCTTTCTGGATCCCCACTGGGCGATACCTGGACAATTGTCACTGCAATGTTTGTGTAGTTAGCTGCTTAGTGAAAGTTTTGCATTATGAGCCATTGCAACCAGCGCGCCGCGCCCCCTCCTGGGTTCCACCCCTCACCCGGGAATAAAACGAAAGTTGGGCTTGTTTGAAACCTAGTTGACACTTATAAAACTATCCTGTACTTCCTACTTATATTAAGAATTATAAGCAATATCATTATACTTTTAAAGTATAAAAGTAGCAGTGTGGATTAAGTACAGTAAACCATTTTTAATTTAATTTGCTATGAACATAATTCATATTATGTAGTTATAACTTAGGAAAAAGTAAAAACTTTAGGCACCGCCGTGCATTAATACACGTATTTGGGCCTCCTAGAAAAGTTGTTTTTTTCTAATTCTTGGGCTCCTGCTTTCCATCTTTCTCTTACTCTATATGGGACCCCGGAACCTGTGGGCCCTCCCGCACGGCAAGGTCTGCAGAGCCATTAGTTACGCCCCTGGGCCTGTTACATACATTACAAATTAAAGAGACAATATTGACAAATCTCAAAGCACACGAATAAATATCATGTCTAGGGCTCCTAGTAGTAAACTTTTTTTTTTATTGAAATGGGCCCCCCTACTCATTTTTCTTTTATTGACCTTTTGTATGCTGTTTTGTTTATGTAATGTAGTGAACCTGTTTAATGCTTCATTTATAATTATATGTTCGTATCGTAAGAAAATTTTGTCTTAAAATGGGCCCCTTCTCGAACGGCGGGAGCTTCCCTGGGGGGGGAAGTTGCCCCCTCCCACAAGTTAGGGCCTGACTTTAGGTTTCTTAATATGCGTAGGCCAGGGGGTGGGTATGAGTTAATCGATGATCGATCAATCCAGAGCGCAGTAAAACTAGTTACGCCACTGTATCTGAGATAAGCTCTGACTTAAAGGTGGCTCCAAAGTACGCAAAAGATAAGTGGTCTTTTGCCTATTTGACAGCAGGGAGTATGAAATGCGTCAGCGGGAATGGCATCTCAACAGTTCCTCGGAATTAAAACGTTTCGCAATGTATTGTTCCACGGTATATTCCATGTTTTTGTACACGTATATGCGAACACACAGTGGCGGCGATTGGACGTTAAAAGTGTGGGCGGGGGGGAGACATGATCTGAATATTTGTATATCGATGTTAGTTTCCCTGGTTCTTGCTGGCACTTTGATGGAGGATTGTATAGCTAATAGGATACTATCTTTTTCAGTTAAAATACGTTATATCGTATTTTATTAAGTAAATTGACAAGAGCAACACAAATTGATACTATCCTTTTGTACTCTTAAATAACGAAAAGTGTGAAAAGAGATTTGACTTCTTGCTCATGAACATCATAAAATTCTGTCTGGAAGACTGAGAGATCAGATTATTTATTTAGTAACAAATATACAAAACAAATAAATAGAAAGGATAATATTAATCATAGTAATGAATAATGAGGCTTGTTTTGCAAAAGTTGAATTGAAACTGTGGATGAATGAACAACTTATATTTTTAATTCTACACATGCTAATAAATGTATGTTATTACTCTTAGAAAATGAAAGACAGTAAATATTACAAGAATATTGTAATGTTTACGGGTAGAGTCAATGATGGAGCTAGATTTATCCCTTCACCAATTTTATTATAAAATTAAGTCTTTTGTGTCTACAAAAGTGCTAATAACAGTTTCTCTATAATGACCAAGGTTTGCAGGTTATAATGTTCTGTACAGGTAACCTCTTAGCTTCATAGCAGCCTCCAGGGTTTAGGATAGTTTGCGATCAGTTGGTCGACTGATGCCAGGTCCCTCGGTGGTCCCTCTTTTATTTGTCCTCTTCGGGTCCTTTCGTGAGGTTCGTCCCCTTTCGGCTTCCTCCGGTGTCTTCCGTGTTGACTTCTCGTCTGCTTCATTGTTTGTAATCAATAACACGTGTAATAACATGTGCTTTTGTCGTGACGAGGGGATCCTTACGATATGCTACGACATTTAAAGAAATATTTGCTTTTGTAGCTTGCTGAAACACGTTCGTTGCCATTAGAAGCAGTTTTCACTTTCTTGGAACACATCAAAACTCAACAATACTTAGAATCACTTCACACTCCAGTTATACAAAATAATCCTAAAATCTAGAATTATGTTGAATTCACTAAATGTAATTGTATATACACTCGTACATCCCTAAGCACACCACCCCACTCGTATATTACACTGCAAAACAATAAAAAAGTAGAAGTTGTTTCTTATTACTATCAATATTCTTTACTGTTAGAAAGAAGAAAATACATTTTAGGAACTCTCAATTTTTGTGCAATTAAAGAATAACTTGTGAAAGACTTTTCCTTTTTTGCTAAAAATATTAATTAGTTTCAAAGCGGCTGATTAACTTATCGAGCCCTTGTTAAGAAGAACTGAAACTACGCTGGAATTATTACGCTCCGATAGGTTAATTTTTGGGCCATTTTCTGTGGCAATTAAAATGTAATTCTTGCAACTTTCTTAACTCCACAGGAAGACAACCAATACGTCCTCACGCACCGGCAAATATTATGACATTTTTTCTATGAATCAATAATACATACAATAACTTTACATTTCGAAATTAATCTATATACAGACTGTCCCATAATTCGTGTGTAAACTTTAATTTCATAGTACTCAGAACTGGTAAAAGCTAAAACTGTGAAATTTGCAGGCAACTTGGAGGAAGGTCAGAAGATTTGTTTCATAGCAAAACGAGATCGCGGGTATTATTGCTTGCGGAGTTACAGGGTCAAAGGTCAAAATCAGATTTTTTCCTTATGGGATTTCAATGTTAAATAATAGTCTCACATGCCATTTTTTTTTGAATATCCATCTTCGGTAGCAAAAATTGGTATATCGACATAAATTCTGATCCGAAACAATGTGGTAACGAGAAATTTGGGCAATCGTGACCCAGTGACCTCTAGCAGGTCATCAGTGACCCTTGAGGAAAAAGCTCCCTTTTCAACAGCTTATTGTACACAACTAATTCAGTTGAAGATAATGTTAAAAAACATATGCTCAAAGGATCTACTGAACATTTTTTTTTAGCAAACAAAGAGGTCAGCAATATCATCAGAGGTCAAAGGTCACGTAGTTAAAATGTCATATTTGATGTGTTAACAAATAAACTGTGACATTGTAAATAATGGTTTGAAGTGTCAAAGAACACATGCATAAACATCCTTCAAACGAGTGTGTATGGGCATAGGGAAAAGGTCATAAGAGGTCAAAGGTCACGCAGTTAAAATTTCATGTTTGATGTGTTAGCAACTATGAAACTTTGACGTTTGATAAATGATTTGAGCTACCATGGAACACGTGCATAAAGGTCCTTCGAATTGGCGTATATGGGCATAGCAAAAAGGTCAACAATGTCATAAAAGGTCAAAGGTCACACAGTTAAAATGTCATGTTTGATGTGTTAACAAGTATGAAACTGTGACGTTAGAAAGAATGATTTGAGCCTCCACAGGACACATGCATGCTGCACAGGACACAAGTCCTTCCAATTGGCGTGTATGAGGGTAGGAAAAAGTCAACAAATGTCATAAAAGTTCAAAGGTCACGTAGTTAAAATATCACGTTTGATGTGTTAGAAAATATGGAACGGCGACGTTTGAAAAATGATTTGACTTGCCATAGAATACATACAGAAAGGTCCTTCCAACGGATGTGTATGGGCACATGAAAAAGATCAAGAACGTCCTTAAAGGTCAAAGGTCACGCAGTTAAAACTTCATGTTTGATGTATTAGCAAGTATGAAAGTGTGATGTTGGAAATAAGGATTTGATCTGCCATAGAAAATATGCATAATGGTCTTTCCAATTGGTGTGTATGGGCATAGCAAAAAGGTCAACAATGTCATAAAAGGTCAAAGGTCACGCAGTTAAAATGTCATGTTTGATGTGCCAACAAGTATGAAACTGTGACGTTAGAAAGAATAATTGGAGCTCGCATAGAACACATGCAGAAAGGTCCTTCCAAGAGGAGTGCATGGGCATAGCAAAAGCTTAACCGTATCATAAAAAGTCAAAGGTCACACAGTTAAAACATGATAGTTTGTGTTAGCAAATATGAATGTGTGACGTTTGAAAAGTGATTTGACCTGCCATAGAATACATGCAAAAAGGCGGCCATGGAATGCATGCATAATTAATGGTCAACAGTGTCATAAAAGGTCAAAGGTCACGAAATAAGAAGTTTATAGTTCGTATATTGGGAAGTATGAGACGGCAATGTTTGAGAACTAATTTAGTTGGTATGGTATATAAAACTAAGAATATTCATTTGGGCTCTCGGAAATCTTTTCTTTTAAATAACAAGAATACTTAATTTTAGGAAGTAATTATAGAATGCGCACTATTGTGTGCAGGACATTCTAGGGCATAGTGGGTGCAGGATTTTCTTTCGTCTAGATTATTATTTGGGTAACATTTTCCAATGAAAATATCACATGTAAATGCAAATCACTCAGTTCTCCAAAAATAAAAAAAAAATCATGAGAACAGACTGTACTACAGATTGTTTGTTATTTCTTTGTATCCATATCAAAAAGGATAATGCATTGAAAATAAACTGTTTCCAAGCAATGCATTGTGTTGAGAAGTTTGAGGGGAGAACAAAGATGTCCCGTATTCTCATGAAAAATAAATATGGCAGCCTTAATATTTCATTGATGCTTACCCGGGAAATTGAGAAAATAAAAATAATTTCACTGGAAATAAATAAATTGCTTCTCCATATATAGGAAGAGACGCACTCTTATCGTTTATTTATACCCTTTCGTGACTGAAGCATAAACACGATCTATTTATGTTTTGGGCTCACGTCAAATAATCAGTCTGTTTCGTTCACAAGTGTGGTTTGGTGTTACTAGAATGGTAATCTGGTTGGACAGAGACTGTGGCAGTAGAGTGTGGAGTTGAACTTAAATTAAATGAGTTTGCGAGTCTTGTGTGTCTTGTGAGTGTGTAAGAAAAAAACTGTTGTATGTCTTATTTTTTCCCTATACTCATAGGCCTACGTGTTTGGAAGTGTGTGGGTGTGTGTGTATGTAATTCTGTAAGTCACAATGGATACTCTAACAAAGGAACAACGTGCCGATTTGCCTACAGTTCTTAGTAGGAAGTAGGTTACAACAGTGGTGCCCACCCCCCTCATGTCTATGACGCACCCCCCTCAATTGTCTATCCGCAGGTGTTCTTCCATGAAAAAAAAAAACTTTTCGATTAATTTTTACCCCCCCTCAAACATATTTATATAGATTTTTACCCCCCCCCCCAATATTTCAATGACGCAGTTTGCGTCATAGCCCCCCCCTTATGGGAACCCCTGGTTACAAAAACGCGGAGAAAGGCGTTTGCACGGTGGGGTGTGAAAATAAGCAATACCCAAATTCTTCATCTTTACAAACAGTTTCGGAATAACTGCTTTAGCAAGGAACATCTTTCTCAGCGACGCGAAAGGCAGGACCACCTGTAAGGATCTCTACCGAGGATACTAAACGCAAAGTGGTTCGTTCTGTGCTTAGGTCACCAAGAAAATCAATTCGTCGCCGGAATGTTGCACCCAACGTTAAAAGAAGTTCGTTGAGTAGGATATTGCGTGTGCTTGAGGTTAAGGCGTACAGTATGAAGATTGTACATAAGTTACATGATGATGATTTCGGTGCCAGAATTTTATTTTGTAACTGGTTGACAGACAAATTAAATGAAAATCCCGTTTTTTTTTTATTTCAACTTATGTCAGATGAAGCTGTTTTTTTTAAATGGAAAAGTGTCTTCGTCACATGAACGGTTCTTGGGACCCAGTCCACCGGCGGAAAGAATTGAAAGCTGTGCAGATCAAAGGGGTATTATTGTGTGGATGGGCTAACAGCAACTGGTGTAATAGGGCCGTTTTGATTCGAAGGAAACGTTAATCAACTTACATACAAAAATATGTTGCGAGAATTTCTTTTCCGTGAACTTGATCCCTTAAATCTTGATCCAAACAATAATATGTGGTTTCAACAGGATGGTGCTCCAGCACATCGTACTAGGGCAACATTGCATATTTTAAGAGGAAGGTTTGGAAACCGTTTAATAAGTATAGTTTCTGATGTTGAGTGGCCAGCTGGAAGTCTTGATCTAACCCCATACGACTTCTTTCTATGGGGCTTTCTTAAGCAACAAGTTTATAAAACTTCAGTAACACTTGAAGAACTTCGACGATCGATACAGCGTGCCGTTGAACAGATAACTCCAAACACTCTTGAAAAAATCTTTACAAAGGCACTTATACACAGAGTGAACTTAAGTTTAGCACATCACGGAGATCACGTGGAATAAATTACAAAGTACTAAAAAAAAAAAAAAAAAAAAAAAAAGATTTACAGTCTACAAGGACGTCAGTGTTTGTTGTAGAGGTAAGACAATATTTCAAATATTTCTGTGCAGTAAATAGATATTAATATGTTTCAATAAGAAAAAACATTTCGAATGCAGTTTTGCAAAGCTAAGTAATTAACAAAAGGTGGGACTCATACTATGTTCAATTCATTGTTTTAAACATCACACAAACATACCTACCCTTGCCTGCAGGATATGAATTACAAAATTAGGCTTCTTCATCTTATGGCAATATTCACCTTTTCATTATGGTCATGTGCAACCCTTGGAAGGACCTTTCTGCATGTGTTC
Source organism: Thermobia domestica (assembly GCF_964235325.1). Lineage (NCBI taxonomy): Eukaryota > Metazoa > Arthropoda > Insecta > Zygentoma > Lepismatidae > Thermobia > Thermobia domestica. The sequence goes on from NC_137456.1 coordinate 84,491,369, forward strand.
TATGGAAGCTCAAATCCGTATTTAAAACGTCAAAGTTTCATACTTGCTAACACATCAAACATGAAATTTTAACTGTGTGACCTTTGACCTTCTTGCTATGCCCATGCCCTTGAAAAGTGCAAGAGAAGACTTTTATAGAATCCTTGGAAACTTCTTTACTGAACTTTTTCAGAAGGTAAGTTAGTTTATCGGAAGCTGGAAGTCTGGGAGATCTCCTACTTGGTTGAAGTTCCTAGGGTCCAAACAATCCATAAAGTATCTTGCTTCTTGAATCTTTAAGAAATACTCGAAATTACCGTATTCAATATTGTATTGAATGCTTCGATGCAGTACCTTGTCATCATATCAGAAGCAGTTTCCTCTTCACATTCATAGGGAAACGTTTTTTTCCACCTCGTCGACAGGTCAGTAGACACAAAGAAATCATGTTCTAATTCTTCAAATTTATTATTGGCCCATTCTGCAAGCTGCATTCTTCACAGATTCAAAATCATCTATTTGCTCTTTCGCTGGGACAAAGTAGTCTGATTATTCGATACAACTACAGTACACAAGCACCCTGTGTTTGGAGATAGTTTGACAGAGGGGACGTCATTTGAAATTTTCTCAGAAACACTTGTGCTGTCAGAATTGTTTTGGACTTGAGAACATCTTTATATATATATATATATATATATATATATATATATATATATATATATATATATATATATATACTTTCGTTTTATACTTAGCTTGTGGTTTGATATTTCCTGCAGAAGCAATTTGCTTCATTGTTATGTTCAACTCTATGTACAAAGCACTTTCTGGGTTTGAAAAATAGCCAAACTTTTTCTCCAGAATAGAGTGTTTTCCACCATCTTGTTTCCGTAATAACTGTAAGACGACTTTGTTGACATTTGATCTTCCAAATGGCCATTCGCAGATAATATTCACGAATAAATATCGCACAGTCATTCAGCAGAACAAACAATGACACAGAATCAATAAAACTTTTTGTCAGATCACATAACAGCAAGATTGAGTATACGAGCGTAACACGACACATGTAACTGATCGTAGGTGTTTTGAAAAATCCGAATATTGTCCTTGCATGTTACTTGCGGCATCGATTGAATTTCCAATACACTTCTTAATATCAAGGTTCAACTTCTGCAGAATTTCCAACAGTAAACCACAAAGATACTGGCCTGTGGTAGATATGCATTTTACAATGCCAACAATTCTTTCTTTAGCAACGGTTTTAACAACATACCGTAAAACAATAGAGCACTGGACTGTTCAGTAGTATCCAATAGAACAGAAAATATTCCAGCTGAGATATTTCTTTCGAAATATCTTCTCTGATAAGTGTGTTGATAGCATCCCAAACATATTCACCGTATTTTTTGAAAGTTACGTGACCATCATCCTGCTTACTTCCTCGTACATGACTCAGTTTACTCTTCTCGACAAGGGCGGATCCAGGGGGGGGGGCGATCGGGGCGATCGCCCCCCATAAGAGGAAACTTTCTTATTTTATATATAAAAATAAAACCCATCCCAAAGTTTGGAGCACTTAAAAGTAGCAGTATGAAAACCCAGCACCCCCCCCCCAGAATTCGGTCCTGGATCCGCCCCTGCTTCTCGATGACCTCTAAATTATTTTTAAGAGGAAGGTCAAATTTGCTCAGCAAAAGAAAAATATCCAAAAAGTTTCCATGATCTGTAGCTGTATCTTTCAGTCTATAGGTTGCTTCATTTCCTTTTCCTCTGTAAGTGAGCCGTCTTTTACCAATAAGTTTCAGTACTTCGACAACTCGATGTTCTTCTCAACCTAACCTGACTGTTCTTCTCAACCTGATACTGCCGCTGTTTTGTCTATCCATGAGGAAGTAGTTTCTTAAAACATTGTTCCCTTTTGTTAGATACGTAAGCATCCACGTTAGTCTGATGTATTTTGGAAGACTCATGTTCTCTTATGGGGCGTTTACACTTGGTCGATTTAGTCGCACGACTAAATCGACTCGCTGTATTTGCCACTAAATCGAAGCAACTAGGCCGAATTAGATCGATGGATGTGTTCAATTATTTCAACCACAGAAAATAGAACGTCTTTCAATTCAGTTGCCAGTCGATTAGTCGCCTTCGATCAACAAGCGATTAAGTTGAAGTCCCGTTTACACGGTCGATTAAGTTGAAAGTGACGTCAATTCAACTGAATCGAACGCAAATCGACTAAGTGTAAACGCCCCATTACTCGCTCACGTACAGAATCTTTAAGAAACGTGTTTGTTCAATTTGCAGAATAAGCTGTGCACACGCTGCAAAAAAACACATTTTGAATAGGACAATATGATAGCCAAGCCCTGTTGGTGGCATCTGCTCGTTTATAAGTGAACTCAGGATTAAAGGGTATGTTCTCTTTTGGTTGATGGAGATGGAACTCAAAAACTTGAGGATATCATTCATTTGTGGACTATGAAAGAGTTCCTTGCTCTTTTCCCTGCTGCATCACGCTTTTCAATGTTTTCACTGACTTCGGAATCGGCATCGCTAGAACTGAAGCTTTTGAGTTGAGTTGATTGTAGTTTAGCGTCCCTTTCAGCAGCGAGGCTATATGAGACGTGGACCTACTAATTAACGTAGAATCCGAACCACATGAGCTCCCGCCGGGAATCGAACCCGGGTCTCCCACGCCAAAGGCGCGTACGCTAACCGCTTAGCCACGGAGGAGCTCAACTGAAGTTTTTCTGTTCATTTTCTTCTTTGATAGCAACAATCGTAGCTGATGTTGGAAGCACACTAATTTCAAGGCTCATGGAAGTGGAATCTTCTTGCTCATTTTCCACTCTGACAGTGGCATTCGTAGCAGATGAGGTAGGATCGCTTACTTCAATACTATATTCAGTCTGTTGGCAATCAGTAGTTGATAGTGTTGCAGATTTGGAGGCACTAAATAGGTATATGATCATTTTGCAGGTATCAGCATCTGCTTCTAATAATTTTTCCTTCTTTCCACGACGCAACATCGAGTTTTACGATTTAAAGCTTGGTCCATTCAGTCCAAAATATTATTTTATGTGTTGCATCTCGGAGGCGATTCGTTGAGGGGGGCGCACTGGGCACCGCCCGGTAGCCCGGTGGGCCTATCCGCCCCTGTTGAACGGTATTCACCAGGTTATGGCATATGCTGATGATGTAAATTTAATAGGGTATGATGATAGGAGAACAATAGAAAGAAATGCAGAGATCTTATTAAACGTTTGCAGAGACATGGGTTTAGAAGTAAATGCAGGGAAAACTAAATTATTGGAAGTACGTCGGGACCGTAATACGGCAAATTAAGGATGCGTTAAAATATTAAAGAATACTTTTGATAAAGTGGATAGTTTCAAATATCTAGGATCAATATTAACATACGAAAATCATATTCACGAAGAAATAAAATGTTGACCAAAAGCAGAGAATTCGTGTTATTCAGTTCAAAATCTCTTGTCTCGAATTTTGTCGAGGAATTTGAAGCTTTAAATATATAAAACGATAATCATGCCTGTTGTTTGTATGGTTGCGAAACATGGTCACTTACTCTGAGGGAAGAACATAGACTGAAAGTATTTGAGAACAAGATCCTGAGGCGAATATTCGGTCCCAAGAGGAACGAGAATGGAGAATGACGGAAATTTCATAACGAGGAACTACATAATTTATACGGTTTACCAAACATTGTTAGGGTCATCAAGTCTACGAGGCTTAGGTGGGCAGGTCATGTAGCCAGGATGGAAGAAAGTAGAAACGCTTTCAAAGTCTTGACTGGAAAACGAATCGGAAAACGACCATTAGGAAGTCCTAGGCGCAAATGGGAGGACAATATTAAGATGGATTTCGCAGAGATAGGAATACAAAGTAGAAACTGGATCTAGTTGGCTAAGAATAGAAGTCAGTGGAGTTGTTGGAGTCAGTGGAGCCAAAGGAAGTTGTCGACGATAGCAGCTCTTACGTGAATGGGTATTATCGTCCGTAAAAATAGGTACAAGACCAATACAATCCCGATCTATCATACATACTGCTGGTCAGGGACGTACGCATGGGTGGGAATTGGGGGTCCGGACCCCCCGAAATTTCGACTTTTGTGTAAATTTAGTCTAATTTTAGGGGCAATTTTATGAATTTTAATATAAAAATGCCCTCATATTGAGTTTGGATCCCTCCCGAAATAAATTCCTGCGTACGCTACTGCTTCTGGTCCGGGATATATTTTCCCGAATTGTCAGAGAGCCAATAGAAATGAAGGTTGGTGTGGATATTGATTACGATACCACCTCATACCAGTAAACAACTATCGTCATAGTGATCCCTTTCGTACTGTTCAGCTTATGTCTCTTGTGTTCGGTTTTTGTCAGATAAATACAGTCAGTAATTGACCTGTAGGCTGAATTTTGCTGTGTCTGTAAACAGAACGTGCGACCTTTGAATATGTTCGCCAATATCGTGACCAGTGCTCGAAAAATTTTCTTCTGGCCTGGGCACCAATCGTGAAAACGAGGCACCATAGTAATACTAATCCGATTTGATACATAGGCCTACATATTTTGGCCTTAAATTACCTAGGCACCACACTTATATTTGCAGTCACCATGGCGACTTGGCGCCTGGAATTTTTACGAACCCTAATCGTTGTGACTATCCAAAACTTTTCCCAAAGCGAAATTGAATCAACAAAATCGAATAATCCGTACACTTCTTTATTAGTTTCATTCTTTACGTACATCATTTTATTTCACATATAACAAGCAGTGGCGTCCTTTGGAGAGGGTAGGAGGACAATTGTCCTCGCTGAATTTGAAATATACATATCATTCGGTATCTTGCAATATGTCGTATGTTAAAATTTGGGTATTTTTAGTTAACACCAGCATTGGATCAGGCGGCACTTGTTTCATCACCTGGCATACTATCGTATGTATCCGGTTAATAATAGCAGAGTTATAAAAAAGAATACAGAAAAATGCAGAATATTTCATCCTATTTCAAAACAGAAAGTTTTGTTGCTCTCATGTAAAGTTGTGATTTTCAACATACGATCTATTGCAAGATACAGAACGATATATTGAAATCAAATGTATTCTAACATAAATCGTGAATAGGGATGGGCACGAGTCGAGCTAAAACTCGACTTGACTCGAAACTCGAAGAGAATTAGAGTCGAGTTTCGAGTCGAGTCAAAAGTAATTTTCTCGAGTCGAGTCACTGTTTTGAGGTCGAGTTTCGAGTCGAGTCGAGTTTGATAGCTTGTTTTAACTCTTTTTGAAATCATTGCCTGATTAGACTGGAAAGCGAAAGCTATGAGAAATGTAAGCAGTAATGTGGAATATTTTCAGTGTTGCTCACGAGGTGAGACACTGCTCGCATCTCGCCTCGTCTCGATTAACAAGACGACGATGGATTTTTATAACGAGACAGCCTCAAATGTCGTGAGCCACCAGCAAGGCTGAGACCTGCACGGTGAAAGTTTTGAGCCGAAGCAGAAGCTCAACCCATGTAAGGGATGTTAACAGGTTTAGCTCGGTTCAACTGAACGAACAGCTCGAGCCGGCTTGGTTGAGATGAGCCACCGAATCGGCTCAGGTGAGCCATCGTCTCGAGCTGGCTCGGTTGGGGTGAGCCATCAGCTCGGTTTGTTTCGGCTCGTGTCAGTTTGGGTGGGTGAGATGTTGGCTCGGCTGGATAGGGAATGAGCTATGAGCCAAGCCGCTCGAGCCGTTGAGAACCTTAAACCCGGACCAAGCAGTTTTGAACATGTGTGGCCGGCGCCCTCTAACTTTTAACGATTTTTGGTTCGAGCCTGGATACTTGCTCCTCCGGAACTCAAACCCAGAACCTCGTGAATGATGTCCTTGCCTCCTAGTCTTCACGACTACCGAGGTCAGCAGTAAACAAGTTTTTAGTATTCAGATACAAACCACGTATCTTTCATGTTTATACACGGTGTTGTTATAATAATAATAATAATAATAATAATAATAATAATAATAATAATAATAATAATAATAATAATAATGTTTTACTATACTCGCCGCGACCTTATCCTGATAGCCGCGATACGCAACTTCAATTCGGGCGACTCCGCGCATGTTATATAGTTCTTCACGTTACACACGTAAAACATTACTTAGGAGATCAATTCAAAGAGCTAATTGAGTTCAAGTATATAAAAATGTTAATACAGAAACAATATTTAAAATAAAAGGTACTAGATTTATTAGTAACGGGTTATGAAAATGACGTCACGACTCAGAATCGGAAAGAGAGAAGGAAAGAAAAGAGTGAAAAGCCGGTAGCTAAGATGCGAGTCTCTTGCAAGTGTTGCAAGATTATAAACTTGAAAAATCTTATATCAAAAACAGAAGACCAGTAAAATTAGTTAATTGATCAATGTTAGAAATCGTCCACAATGGATAGGAAATGGCTTAATATTTTTATATGATATATAAATTAAATAGAGTTGCTACCCCGTAAGAAACTTCTATGCCTGATAAATGAAACAAAAGAAAGAACGGGACACACATGTAATTTCTGCAATTTTTGTGCAGAGAGTAACACTGCTCTGACAAATATCGTCTTCGCGCGTATGTTAGTGTGGGTACGTGGGTGTAGTGAAACTGAAACCATGGAGAGTGTTAAGCGCGAAATTGAAATCATGAATAAATCCGAATTATTTTCTCAGTATTATCGCAAACACGAGGAAAGAGTAAATTGTCAACGATGTGTACTCTCGACTAAGAGAAAAATATGCAGACAAAACTGTTGAAGAAATTGTTGATACGATTGTTGCCGGTTCGCAGTTGGTTTACGCATTGCTAACGTAGAGTTATGTGCTTTGAGGGGAAAAAATCGTATTTTTGATTTATTATGTGGGAGGGTGGCTGCTTGTGTGTTTCTGTTTATTATTGGCCTTTTCCAGGTAGATATATGAGAATAACTTCATTTCTTTTCCTTTCTTACCTTAATCAATTGAAATGAATAATCAAAATAGTTTTAATGCTCTCGAGTTTTAATTGTGAGGATTGCAAATATATCACGTGTGAATTTCCAATACATTTATTACTCATGAATTATTAAAACTAAATAAACCAAGAAACATTTTTGGTTTAGCGGCAGGAGAAATCACCGCTCCGCGCATATCAGCTGAGATCCAGAGCAGCGCCAGTTGAGACCCTGGCGAATGAGAACCCAACCAAAACACACACACACACACACAACATACAAAGGCTTCCCTGCGAAAAGGTTCGCGCGCCAACATGTGCTAATGCGCTTGTGATTCGGCTCTCAAGTTAACATTGCGTTTAGTATAGTAGTAGCATCCGTGGTAATAATTATATTGTCTATGTAGGATACTTGAAGAAAGTACTTGAAACTACACACAGCATTTGGCTCGATTTGGCTCGACTCGACTCGAAACTCGAGTCAAGTTAGAGAAAATTTTTCGAGCCGAGTTCTCGAGTCGAGCTTACAACGGTATGTTGTATTCTTTTAAACTTTTTTCTGGGCAATATGTGATATTTCTTGAAATATGTACTAGTCAGCTATTTCTATGGTAGAAGAAGAAGAAGACACAAAAATAATTATATTTTAAAAATCAATGTTTTCATGTACGTATTTGTTTTGTTTTGGTAACCATGACGATATGTTGAGTGTTGATACAGAAACGAAGTTACTGTTAGCTATAATATAAATAACGTCAGAGATATCACGACGAACATAAAAGGTATAATAAACGACATTTTGGTACCATATTAATTTTGTTTATTTGTGTAGCTCAAAATATATATCCAAGGATCAGGGCTATAGAACATCGATTAAGAGTAAAATAGATTTATTATTCGTTCTAAGCTCAAAGATGTCTGTTTCGAGTCGAGACGAGTTTCAATGAAAACTCGCTCGAACTCGCTCGTGCCCATCCTTAATTGTGAAACACCTTATGTTGTTGGAGAATTTTGTCCCACCATGGAAAATCTGAACTTACGTTGCTCGTTACGTCTTTCAATAATTAAACTGAACAATGAACGAAACATAGTAAATATTTTTTTTTTTAAATGCACATTGCACAGATGATCCCTTAATCGTTAATGATTTAATTTGTAGACTTTGTAACTGAAGTATTGTGAACATTATCACTGAATAAAATATAACAAATGTGTTGACAACTATGGAAAGTTTGAGTAATGTTATGCTCAACCCAGAAGATTCAGCTGAACGAGAACTCATCCTTAGATTTGAAAAAAATCTATGATCTTGTTCATTTGATTTTTCTTAAATACATATATAAATATCTGGATAGTATGCATCGTACGCAATCGATGGAATACATCCGATCATGACCAAATTTGGTATAGGTGTAGTGGTGAAAGTTGACGAGCTATATAAACATTCGAGTGTACTATGAAATATTACGGTATACACATCTTTATATGATTCCGAGATATTGGCCATTGAGACTGGGTTTGAACTTAAGTGAAATCAAGACATTTCACTAAAAGCGATAATGGAATTCGCCCAACCAATCTTGACCAAATTTCAGAGTTCCTTCGTGACTAAGCGGTTAGCATACGCATCTTTTGCGTGGGAGACCCGGATTCTATTCCCGGCGGAAGCTCATGTGGTTCGGATTTCATGTTAATCAGTACGTCCACGTCTCATATAGCCTCGCCGCTGAAAGGGACGCTAAACTTGAATCAATTCAATTAATTGACCAAACTTGGCATGGTGGCAGATCTTCATAAGCTTATTACCCATATGAAATATTATTATTTTGCTTAGATCTTTGGTCTTCGAGTTATTTGCCATCGAGGTTTGAATATCAGCTTACTTAAATCCCACTTTTGATAGCCAGTAACTCAAGAACCAAATGACTGCACAGCATGGTATTTCACACGCATATTAACTCCTTGCGTACTAGTGACATCTATGTGAATATCATGAAAATGTATCCGTTATTAAATGTTGGATTAATCCTGGAGATGATGAAATTTGTTAGTAGATGAAAGGCAAGACTTAGTTCTACTATTTCTCCTTAGGTGACAGCACCTTACTGACTGAAAACACAAAAAAATATGTTGTCTCAGTAGATGGCAGGACTAAGGGAACATTTAATTACAACACACATGTTTGTTTTCTCGATAAACAATTAGCAACTTCGAGATCTATTTCGAGATCGGAAAAAGAAAAAAAATGTCTTTGATCTCCGGTCAGTGTTGCTAACCTGAAGCAGCATAAAACCCCTTCAAAATATTAGCATTTCCCTTCTTCAGTCCAAATTTGGATTTAGGAATTAGATATCTGGGCTTTCGGCATCCATGACCATTTAGCCCGTCACATATAAGGGATGATGTCCCTCGGCGAACACACAATCCTGGAAAAGGGAAGGAAGAAAGGATTGGGGGACGAAAGAAGCGGCATGGGACCTATAAGTTAGGTAGCACCCCTGGTGTGAATGAGGAAAACCCAGGGAAATCTCACTCAAGATGGCTGGCCTGAAAAACCTTTTTACACTTTTTCGACCGAGTACTCCCCACCGAGAATCGAACCCGATACCGCTCACACCAAAGACGAGAGCGTTAGCAACTGCGCTACGCGGGGCCACATTTTCAGTCCAAATGTTCCAAATTGCAAATAATTGCTTTTATCAGTAGTGTGAATGCTCTCCTCACACGCGCATAATAACTATGCCCCACATAACGGCCCAAACAGTAAATGAAACCGTCATTATAGCACACACAGTGGCGTATTTAGGGGGGTGACTTCCGGGCTTAAGCCCCCCCGAAATCTTACTTAGTATAGTAAAGTAAATGAAATATCTAGCAGAATTTTCACATTTCTAGGCAAAGCCCCCCCCCCGAAAGTTAGCAAAGCCCCTCCCGAGACAAAATCGTAAATACGCCACTGAGCACACACACAGGAAAATGACACCTAGAACGTAAGGGATTAAGCCTGTTGAAGTCCACCAACATTTCAAATTTGGTCACGTGGAAACCTATATAGTTCCTGAGCTATTGTCCACCAAATTTCGGGCTTCGACTTAACAAACCTGTTATGGGAGGTAATAACAATATGTACTGTACCTGTAATCAAGATTTGCTAAAAATCAATGAAGGACATTTTTTTTACTATAGAGAAATCTATGAGTTCTCTGCTATTGCTTTGAAGGAATGAAAAGATATTTCTTGAAAGAACAATACAGCGTTGAAAAATGAAAATCCGAACTCAGATAATACAATACAAATCAAGACAGCTAAAAATAACACTGCTTCAAAAAAAAAATAAATAAATAAAATAAAATAAATAAATAAAATAAAATAAATAAATAAAAATAGAATAAAAATAAAAATAAAATAAATAAATAAAATAAAATAAATAAATAATACTAGCGTATGAATAACATTAGTGATATATATATAAAGACTTGGAATGAAATCTTTAATTTAAGATCCTATGTAGTGGCGTCTATAGAAGTTCGTCAAGGGGGGGGGTTCAAGCTCCAAAGTTCACATTATTCCAGGTACGTCATTTGGGGGGGCAGGAGGGGGAAATTGCCTCCCCCCAAGAGTTTGAGGAATGCATATACTTTAATCGATTGTCTACTGATATATTAGTAGAAAACGTGAGAGTCTTATGTCCGTGGTGCTCTTGCCCCCTCAAGCAAAGTCTGAAATGACGCCCCTGCATTATTCCAGAAGTTGGTATACATTTCTTTATGTAAATGTTAATTTTGCATAACATCTTGCTCAAGGAGGGATTTCAAAACCATGAACTTCCCTTTGTGAACGCCATTGATCAAGGGCGCCCATGTTGTGGTTTCCAAGGGGGGCAAGTATAAGCGACGTTTCAAATATAGTTTCAAATTTTGCTGTAACTATTCTAAAAATTCTATTGGGTTTTCGATATTCCGAAGTATAATTTCCTCTAGGGGGGCGAGCGCCCCACCTTGCCCCCCTGATGGGCGCCCTTGCCGTTGATCCTTAGATATAACCTCCCCTCTTGAGGCTAAAGGAACTGAATGATTAATGAAAGTAAATGCTATAGAAAAACTGAGGGATAAGAATGTGAATGAAAATGGAAGAACCCCGAGAGAGCCCACAGACACGATATTGTCCACCACAAGCTCCCGTGGCCTGGGATCGAATCTGGAATTCCTTGTACCAGAGCCGAGCGCTATACCACTGGGCTACTATGCCCTTCCCTCTCGCTAAGGAGAAATGAAGTCGGAGTGTTAAAAGAGTGAAAGTGTAACACGAAAGGCGCTTCCACCATTTACAAACTTTCTCATTGTTTCCTCCTATATTTAATGGTAATATAGTAGTTATTTAGAACTACCTACTTTGTCAAAGACAATAGACTTCTGTTACTCCAACATCGAACAGTCCAGAATGTCCGATGGTCCGGCACCGACATAATGTTTTTAATTTTTTTAAATCCAATTTATTGTAGATGTATGACAGTACAGTAATTCTATATCAGTCGGTACTCTTTAAAGTGTAACATTAAAATTAAATTTTGTTATATTTGAGTTCCAATCATTGTCCTATAGTTTTTGATTAGCAATATTTGCTAACAAACATCTTGTTATAGCTATATTCAGTCTACAACTGAGTGTTAAGCGATTGCAGGAGATAGTACCCGATAATCCGGTAATTTTCGGTAATCCGGTATTGACCAAGTTCGAAACTTCCGAATTATCGGAAATCTACTGTATATTTTTGGATTTTTTTTTTGTGTGTGTGTTTGTTCAGAATTTTGACAATGTTGTAAGCGTTAACGATGTTAACGTAGAGACTATGTATAACTTCTTTGAATTATTGCAGTAGACAATCTGTCAAAATCTAATCTTGAGAGGTGAATGTACTTTCAACCAGTTTCGTATGCAAGTGGTATCCCATGTTTTAACATCCCCTACAGCAAGATATTATGCAAAAATAAGCACATACTGCATTAAGATATGTACACAAACACTTTGGGAGCTTGAAACTCCTTTGTTGAAATTCTGTGTGCGCTTCTGCCCTTAACTTTCAGAAAATGTAAATGTAAATCTTTGGTAATTAGTAGGCTATAAGGCAATGAGAACACGTCATATTTTAGAACAACGTTTGGGAAATAAATGAGTGAAACCTTTATTACGATATCTCGTTTTATTTTGAAATAGTCCACTCTTAAAACTTAGTCTCTTTCATATTTTACCTGAGTAGTGTGCAGCTTTTTAACAATTTCTTTTACAGACTTCCTATTTATTATTATTATTATTATTATTATTATTATTATTATTATTATTATTATTATTATTTATTTATTTATTTATTTATTTATTTATTTTTTATTATTATTATTATTTCAAAGAGAGAAAACGTATGTACATTTATATAAATTACGTGTAAGACCCAAAGTAGAATTTGGTTCGGTAATTTGGAACAATGTTTCTAAAACTTTGACACACAAGATAGAATCTGTGCAAAAATATTTTATTCGACTGCTATGTTTTAAGATGAAAATGAACTATTTACACATCTATGGAATGATTATTGGACTTTGGTGAAAAATGAAACGAATCGTTGAGCTTTACGTCCCACGATTATGCCGGGTAGGCTAAAGGAGACGGTGATGATGAGTAATGAATGAAATGGTGGAATGAAGAAAGTGGGAGAACCCCGAGGAAACCCACGCACACGATGTATCCTATACAAAGTTCACTTCGCGGGTGCTGGGATCGAACCCGGGACCCCAAGCACCAGACGTGAACGCTCTACCACTGAGCCACCGCCTTCACCAGTGTGTGAAACATTTCTCTTCTACGATGCTTCGTGACCTTCACTCATGAGACACAGTTATTCGGGGAAATCCCGTCTGCTGCAGCAAGGGCATTGCCACCGTGCGGCAACAAGTCAATAGTCACGAGACTGCTGTGCTGAAGAGCGAACCCTAATTCGATCTGTTACATGGTGGTTGAGCAGTTGCATCATGCATGTCTAGAAGTTTCTAAATATTGCACAATCCTGTGTAATATCCCTACACGCTTATGAAAAAGCATTTTTTTTTAAGTGCATCGCAGAATTTACGAGGCGGGTTCTAAGAAAGTCAAAGTTTTATAGTGGACTTATTCAACATTTATTCCCCTTTAATTGGATGCATTTTTGCTTCGGTGCTGCAGTTTGTTTATTTTATTTTATTTTATTTTATTTATTTTTAGTATCAAACCATGCATTTGCAGGTGTAATCGCTTCAGAAATGTTGCTAATTTTTTGACCCTTCACTTCAATGGCGGATCTAGCCCGGGGCCGGGGGTGCCTAGCCCCTCCTAGTTTTTTGAGTGACAAATATAGTTGAAGCTATTATTTATGTATTTTTGAAAGTTTATAGTAAGCGTTGCCTTTTATTCTTTATTGGACACTTCTACGATAACATTAATAGTGGTGAGTTGTATATATTTATTTTTAACATTTATTTTCTTTGACAATTTATTACTTGAATGTTAATACAATATTTTGCCATACAAAAGGCTAATGTTTTGTGACTATTTAGCTATCGTACGTGTAAATATCTACAATTTATTAATTGCTAATTCGTACTTCATGCCTAACTCTAACTGGTGGAAGGAATGATTCATTTATGTCATTCCTAGTTCCTGTTAATGAAGTGCGTAAACGGATTTTTAATTAAAATTCTTTGCGTAAACTCATGATACACCTACCATAGTCAGAGTTCTGGCTGCCCCTTCCCCCAGTTTTTACCTTCTAAACCCACCACTGCTTTTTTATTATTATTTCGTAAAAAAATGGGAATAGGTGGTAGTCAGACAGAGCTAGGCCAAGTGCATAGGATGAGTGATTCAAGGTTTCAAACCCTAATATAGCCAGTTAATCCATTGCAACATTACTCTTGTGAATGGATGCTTCTGGTCTTCGTGGAAACATTGAAGCACCTACTTGGCAGCCATTTTTTTCATGTTAAGATGATCACGAATAATTAGACTGGCACGTTTACGGAAAATGTGTAGACCTCCTGCTTTTCTCTTCTTTCTTTAAGCAAGAAACCGTCTGTCTGGGAGAATAATTTCATGCACAGTTTCAATTGTTACGGGTGCAATCACTATGGAGGGTCTCCCAGAGTCGAATTCATCTTCAATGCCAAAATGTCCTGTGTGGCTGTCCCTAAATTTGGCAACCCAGTTCTTAACGGTACCATAGCACGGGGCATGGACCCCCACTTATAGCATCTAATCACGGATTGTCTGTACAGACTTTCCTTGGAGGAAGAGGAACTTAATGACTGCTCTAGTTTCAACATCACTTGCTGAACTCCACTCGCTGACCACCATTTTCGTTCTGCCATCCCAGCATCTCGCATCTGCAACAAAATTAAGTCAATTAGCTCCAGAACCTTGATTTTGGGTCATAAACATAGAGGAACATGTAGCTTTCACACAAAACAAAATTTTATTGAAATCGAACAATTGTAAGGAGGCAAAGCCGAAGACTTCCAAGCACCCCTTTGTAATTAGCCGTTACTAATATCAATAATTCTCCCTCACTGATAGAGCGTTACCCTAGTCTTTTGCCTCAATTATCGTGATACAAGCTAGTTCGTCTCCTTTCTCCTTATAGAAATGGAGTTAAGTTTAAGCATGAAAGATAACACAGGCATTCTTTTTTTACAAGTAGTCTTGGGAAATGATTTTAAGTCCAGAGTAAAGGGATTTTACTCCCTTATCCTCTTATCCAGGACTGATTTCAGTTTCCGCCCCCAGGCAATTTATATGTGTGTTACTAAGCCTTAGAGTAAGGCGTAGTGATGGGCAGTGGAAATATTCCCGGTGGGAAGGAAAATAAAAACTGGGAATATTCCCGGGAAGGCATATAAATTCCGGCATATTTTTTCCCTGGCATATAAATTCCCGGGAAGGAATTTATTTTCATTTCTTTACTTTTTTTTTCAAATTATAAGAACCAAATGACTAATTACTTTATTTTCATTTATTTTCATTTATTATCATTTAGATCTAGGTTTTAAATAATTTGGAGGTTTAAAAAATTGAAATTCGTTTACTGTATTTTATATAACTAATTATATGATTTTTTAAAATTTCAATTTCCATTTGCACTAGAAAGTAGCAAAGTACTAATTTATGAACCAGCTTGTAAAGTAATCTAGTAATTCTGTAGAGATAGAGATGAAGTACTATCAATACACCCCGAACCACCGTCAGTAATAGATGTCGATCTGTCTGCTGTCTCTGATTCGAATTTCGCTCTCTGAAGAACAATCAGATATTGACTAAAGGAATCTCTGTAGTTGTAAATACAAATACTTTTAAAATCTAATATTTGCATACAAAATTAGGGTTGCTTCTCAGGATCTTTCATTAGTATCGTTGTTTCCGGACCTGTGTTAATTACGATTTGTTTGCTTCGTTTTACGGTGTATTCATGTACCAAGCTTTCTTGGCGAATTTTTGTAACACCGTGCATATTGTTCGAAATAGCATATCTTCTTAAATTAGAGATTTAATAGTACACAGTAATAACACAGTAACAAAGCACGGTGTACCTCAAATCAACATTTTGTATACCGGTATATGCTTCCCATAAACTGGCAACCTTACGAAATTTTCATGTTTTCTGGCAGTTACCAACCTAATTTGTTTATAACGTTTGAAAATTTCTATGATTATAATATTAGTAGTAGGGTCAAATTTAGAGAACCCACTTACATATAAATTTAAACTGTTCCAGCGGTGTAAAGGTATGTGGACTTTCTATACCAAGTGTTTTTCCTAGTACATATTTATTTAATAAAACATATGCAGTAGTAAGTAAACATTTGTTTATGCGTAGTGTCTAAATAGAATAAAATAGTAATAAAAAACATAATACCGTTCAGAATAAACATTTTAAAGAATCCTCTGAAGACTAATAAGTATACTGTAGTAAAAACAAATTTTATTTTGACATCATAATATAGTAATAGAATGAAATTTTCTTTGTGTTTGCACATGAATTCCCGAAATATTCCGTGGGAATATTCCCGAAGTATATCTTTCCGGGAATTAACCCATCACTAGTAGGGCGACCAGAGCGGTAACGACAATAAGTTTAATTTTAATTTCTTGATTGACAAACAGAGGGACAGAAATTTTTAGGGGGTATTAAAAGGGATACTTTTATGTTACTTGACCTGCATTACAAATTAATATATCTCGAAGGCAGTCAGGGGCAGGGACATACGCAGGAAGTGGATTCTGGGGGGGGGTCCGGACCCTCCCCCCGAAATTTCGAGTTTTGTGTAAATTTAGCCTAATTTTAGGGACAGTTTTAAGAATTTTAATATAAAATACCCTCATATTGAGTTTGGACCCCCGAAATAAATTCCTGCGTACGCTACTGGTCAAGGATACAAGCGTAGCTATCGGGAGGAACTCAGTCCCCTTGCTACTTGCTTCTCGTCGTCAGTGGACCAGAAATATTTTAACCAAAAAGAATACGTTGACGCAAATCAACAGAAAACTGGAAACATAGCAGATATCTTCATAAGTAGAGAACCTATTATATCAGAAAAAGATACGTTCGAATTCGTTATTTCTGATCTGAATACGATGGTTAGAATGAAATGTTAAATGTTAATGAAATGTCAGAGATGGAATTTCATAAACACGGCTCTTCCGTGCAGCGCCGCTTGTATGATTTTTCATACACAAACAATCAGTGGCGTATTTAAGGGGAGCTTCCGGGCTCAAGCCCCCCCGAAGTTTTATTTACTATATTAAAGTAAATAAAATATCACAGAATTTTCACATTTCCAGGAAAAAAAGTTAATGAAGTCCCCCCCGAAACAAAATCGTAAATACGCCACTGCAAACAATATATATTGCACTTTTGTCACGTTTTCTTTTTATAAATGTGTATGCAATTACATACATATGGACTAAAGTCAAAATTTAATGTCTACGCCGCGTATATGCAAAAAAAAAAAGAAAAGAAAAGAAAAGAAAAAAAGAAAAGAAAGAAAGAAAGAGAGAAAGAAGGAAGGAAAGAAAGAAACAGAAAATCATATATTTATGTGCCTAAAACACAGGCGAAGACAAAGTATTATTGGCGAACAGCTTCCAGTGGTGCACAGGTGATAACGGTCAACAGATATGGTGGCAGTCTAGGTGTAATGACCATTTCTGTCAAGCGGATTCATTTATTATTATCAGTATTTATTTCTAAATGTAATTAATCCGGTAATAATTTTTGAGCTTTGAATGCTTTTATATGAAATCATTTTAATTATTACATCATAGAAAATAGGGTAAATACATAGGCATGAAAATTTTGACATGAAAAAAGAATAAACCTAGTAGAGTATTTGAAGTTCCAAAAGAGTACACCTAGTTACCCTAGTAATCGCACTCCATGTTTTAAATAGTTTTCATTTGTCTCAGGAATTAATTTTTCTTTCTTTCTCTTTTTTTAAATGAAAGCTATCGTAAAAAATCGTTTTATTACACCTACTAAACATATGCCCACACGAACATCCAGCTTTGGGATGAATTATTTCTCTATCCTTAATTGGGTTTAGTTTCAAGCAATGCAACTGATTAGAAACAGTGGAAAGCTTTTTTTTTTTTTT
This sequence comes from Thermobia domestica, assembly GCF_964235325.1. Classification (NCBI taxonomy): domain Eukaryota; kingdom Metazoa; phylum Arthropoda; class Insecta; order Zygentoma; family Lepismatidae; genus Thermobia; species Thermobia domestica. The sequence goes on from NC_137456.1 coordinate 84,509,006, forward strand.
TTTTTAAATTACAAAAATCATTTTGAAATATGCTTTTATAAGTTAAAGGAAAGGAGCGAATTCATTCCCTTTCTTTCGCCAATTTCAACGGGAAGCAATAGGGATGATTCCTAGGCCTCAGAGGAAATAAGCCTCGTTTCAACACAATCTTTTTTTCTTTCTTTTTAACTCGTTATCTCAGTATGGACAAAAAGACGTACACATACACAACGCACACAAATTCATTTCATCAAATGGTAGAAGTTCGTTTTGCTCCTTTGTAATAAAATAATAATAATAATCATAAATGAAAGATGCAATTCAAATTGAAAAAAAAAAAAAGAAAAGAAAAGAAAAAAAGAAAGATAATTTAAAGTCTCCTCTGATTTTGACAATACCTTTCAATCCAAAATTTCAGCTTAACTATTCACAAAATTTCTATTTAGAAAGGATATACCCATCAAATCATGGGCACCCGAAGGGGAGGGGAGGGTGGCGCCCGAGCCCCCCCCCTGGCTCACGAAAATGTATTAAATTTCTTAAGATTTTCTTAATACAAATAATAAAAAAAAACGTAATAAAGCAACCAGGGATTTGAGCCCCCCCCTAGAAAATTTTCTTCGGGCGCCCATGCTTAAAATAACTGAGTAGTATTAACCAAACGTCGGAAACTTAAGACAATTACGAAAAACTGAATTTTTAAAAGAAGTCTTTATCTGGTAAGACAGTTAATAATTACCCGAGCAGTTAGATACACGCGACTGCAGCGACGCGTTACATTGCGCACAAATCGAAGTATGCAATGAGATCGTGTCAATTGATGCTTATAAATGGTATAAATGATGCACATTCTGCTCTTCTACGAGTAATTAACAAATCAGTCTACAAATACCAAGTGAAAAATTAATTTTTGTCAATTGAACAATGTCCAAAAGCGTATTTTCTTCCCGATACCAAGTCAAAAGGCAAGTAGATTGTTTTGTCGATAATTATAATACTAAATCCAAGTATAAAGGTGTTTTGTTTTGTTAATCCATAATTCAAATCCAAGTAAATACTTACATTTATATGATCAATAAGTATATACAGGGTGGACAATTTATCTGGAACATCCGTGATAACGGAGAAACCAGAAGAGGGAGAAAAGTGAAACTTTGCATGGAGTAGCTATAAGGAGGGGGACATCGTTTTAGGTATTAAACAATAACACCAAGTGAACAGTGTTGTCATCCCATATAAAGTTATATTTTCTCCAATGGCACTACGTCCGATTGTTACATATTTCAAATCAACATGTTAAACGAAAACTTAAAATATCGCATTTATTATTCAGTGTTGCAAACTAAGAATGTTATAATATCACAAACATCCAAAGTTTGGAAGCCTCTATCACACATACAGCACAACGGAGATGGACAAGACAATGCACATTGGAAGTACCTTAGCTTTGGATACTATGGTCATAGTATGACTTGTTTTGAATGAATTGCAACGAATTTACAAAGGCTTGAAAATCCATGAACTCGCACATCGGCAAATTCTCCTATAGACATGCTTTTAGCAGTGGACTTAACCTAGTGATGTGATGTTCATCAGTGACTATGTTACAATTTAGAAAAATTTTGGTGTATATGAAGTTAGTTGTGAATACTTATAGTCCAGAAGGGTTAATCACAGAGAATTTATAATTTTCTCTGTGGTATAACGTCGTTGGCTTCCCGCGCTTGGACCTGCTCGTCACTGTGGATGTGGTAAGAAGGTAGCCAATCACCACCAACCGTCTACTGCGCTCAGCGAGCCACCAAGCTGGCTACTCTCCAGAAACGTCACTACAACTTTTCGCGGGAAGCCAACAATGTTATACCTTCCGTACTATAGTGGACTATTGAAAATTTCTCCTCCTATTCGAGCCCGATTATGAGGGAATTAAATTTCCTCATACTTAATTGAAGATCCGTCACTGTCTCATTTAAGAAAGTATTAATTTTAAAATAATCTTTTCGGTCTCTTAGACGCCAGAAAGAAAATAAAGGAATGCTCTATATATAGTCTTGTCGATAACCAGTATCTGTTGTTGGTATGTTTTCATTGCAGAACAAGGACTTAGAAGCAGAGCCTAGTAGCTCTTGCTGACATTAGAAAACTCAAATTTATGTTCCTGATGTCTTCTCAAATTTGACAATGAACTTATTGTCTCGAGACGAGATTAGAAGTTTTTTGTCTTATAGGCTACACTACTTATGATAAAGATTTCCTGAAATCAGTGGAAGAGGAATTTTTTTCACCCCACAATCGGGAAACTCACAGAAAACTTGATAAAGAACCAGGCTTCCGCTGCTGTGACATCACAAGTGATAAAATACTATTGTATGTCATTGCTGATTGATCTGATATCAATTATGTTAATTATGAGTGTATTGTTTAAAACTAGGGAAGATAGGAGATAATAGATCATATGATTTTGAAATAGCTGATCATATGAATTATATCTATCATATATAATTAACATTTATGATTCAATTCCATCAAGGAACTGAAAGAAGTTGAACTTTCTTATCATATCTAAAATGTTTAACTATCTAAGGAATGCTATTTAAAAATTCTTATTCACGCGGATAAGAAAATGATAACTAAGGGGGAAGATTTTGATGACCTAAAAAAAAAGAAGTGAAAAACAGAAAAAAGTAGCGGTCACGGTGGTTCAGTGGTAGAGTGTTCAGCTCTGGGTCTCTGGTTCGATCCCACCTTGCACCAAACGGTCTTTGTGGTAGACAAACATTGTGTGTATGTGTGGGTTTCTTGAGCTTCTGACGTTTCCTCCCACTTTCTTCATTTCTCATGATCACCGTCTTCTTTAGCCCACCCGGCATAACTTTGGGACGTAGCATCAAAGATTTAATTTCATTTCTTTAAAAAAGAATTCTAAAATTAATTTTACATTATTATTATCGTGTAACGAAAAAATGAAACATATTCCATATACCAATTAATAGATCCCACTGAAATGAACAAAAATGATTATGGGTTAGTGTAAATCCTCATGCTTAGTTTTTTTGAGAAAATTAAAAAAAACTATTTTTATTTTAAAGGAAAATTATGCTGGGCGATAACCAGGCTATATATATATATACGAAGATGAATGATTGAGTAAATTATGGTTTGACATGAAACCGACACTGAAAAAATATAGGTCTACAGTAAACAAGGTTTTTCATGCTGGCACTAGGCAGACGACAGTACACGGTGCGGTTAATCAAGGGTAAAAGTGGATCTGAAAAGGTAGGGGAAACCATGATGTCACACCGTCCCCCATGCCTACCTTTTCCCATTGTAATTTTTAGGAAGTGGGGGAGGGGCGCCATAGATATTTTCTGGAAGTGGGAAACCACGTCTTCTTCGTTTCCCCTCACTTTTACCTCTTTGATTAATGAGATTTAGCTGAAAATTATAATTAACTCTTAAAACTTTTAATTTTCGTTTAAGTATGGCATTATGCAAACAATGGACACATAATTATCAAATCTATATAGATCATATCGAGTTGAAGAAAATTAGATGCTTGAGGGTAAATTGTCGTTTATACTTTCCGAGAAAAATCGAGGGGAAAAAAAACTAATTTTCTTGGCGCTAAGAAAAAGTGTATCATTCACTGGCAATGATAATTGGTTGATACCATTCAGAAAACGGACGTTTTTCATAAAATCGAAATAGAGTGACATTTCTGTTGTGAACTGAAAAAATTTTTATCATGCTAGAAAGAACCAAATATATAACATCTTTAATTTGCCAGAAGGTGGAGCAAGTCGCTTGAACAAATACAGTCTAGCGTGATAACATTTTCGTTTCTCAACACAAATGAAGAGTAGATTAAAAAAAAAAAACTTTAAAAGAGCTTACAACTAAAACTTTTTTTTTTTTAAAAAAAGAGAAAAACTGTTTTTTTCTCCTTCGCTCCATAGTTATATACCAGTTGAATTCATTTGTGCAAAATTTGTAACGAAATCACGCGATTAGTACTTTCAGTTTCTTTTGTGGCTATTGGCCTACACACATGCATCGTTTCTACAGAAAAAAAGAAGAAAAAAACATACAAAATTTAAGAAAAATGGGACTCACAGCGCTTTTAATTCCACTCTTCAAATGTCGTTCTATCTCTCTTTCGTCATAAATATAGTTAGTCCGTCTTGGCATGGAACCACCCAATTGATAGTTTCACATTCTGCTAGAATAAATGGTGTGTTTATTTTTTTACTGCATATATATATATTTTAAAAAGAGTTAAATATATGTGCTTGTGATCAGAAGTGCTCTTGAGTATGAACTAATATGAATACATTAGAGTGCCTCTTATATTTTCGAAAGCAGGAGCGACGAATACAATGCAGTATACACAGTATATAGCATACATAGCTTTTGGTAGTTTTAATTTAGGCTATATACCACATGAACTTCCTTCAATTAAAAAGAGAGTGAGCTTGGATTAAAGATGACAGACTTACAAGATGTCTACCCAAAAACTTTGTCTCTCTACCTGCAATGACCGTTTCGACGTTTGTCCAGTTGACATTACATTGTTTGTTCCAGGTTTTTGGACCCTCCTGTATGTCATCGTGGGTTACCATGTTCTTGCCTCACACCCTTCATATTATACCAAATGGAACTTTCCAAATGCAGAAAAAATTAACACACACACCAGGGGCGGATCCAGGACGGACTTCTGGGGGGGGGGTTCTAATACTGCTACTTAGAGCTACTTTTAAGAGCTCCAAACTCTGGAATGGATTTATTTATATATAAAATAAAACAAGTTTCCTCTTCTGGGGGGGGAGTTGCCCCCTCTTGAATCCGCCACTGACCCACACACACACACACACACACAAAGATACTCTGTTATATAAATGTAACAAATTTAAAAAATTGTACTTCAAAAATTTGTTTTCGTAGCTTTCGTCCTAACGAAGTCCTCTGTCACATCCTGGAAGTCAAGAGAACTAGTAACGGAGAAACATGTTACATATTTTTGATCATATTTTATCTTCTGATAATGATTGTATCTTGTATGATTCTTTTTAGACAGCTAGTTGAGACTTTGATCAGTGTGGAAGCTCCCGTCCACCTGGAGGTCTGATATTACACCCCCTTCCCTCTAAGGCCCCCTTAATCCGGACCTGCAAGTGCCAATGTTTGATTACATTTCTAATTGTATACTCTTTACGCTTTGAGGCTCCTGAATTCAATGTTTTTTTTTCTAAAACATAACCGACCATTGGATTGTTAGAATAGCGATCTCGTTTGAATGATACTTAAGAGAGATTGGGAACTAGTGCTCTCAACGGGTCGGGTCGGGTCGGGTTGAAGACCGACCCGCGATCCGATCCGATTGACCTGAGCCGACAACCCGACCCGATCTGACCCGACTGACCCGACAACCCGACCCGAGCTGACCCGACAGACCCGACCCGACAACCCGACCCGACCCGATCCGTAATCCGACCCGAGCTGACCCGGGTCACGGGTCGGGTCGGATCAACCCGACCCGTTTGAGAGCACTATGGTCACAACACTGGGTGAACGCCAAAATGCACTCCCATTGGGAATTAAACCCGGACCACGTGTACCGAAGTCTTACACGTTAACCACTAGCTAGATCAAGCGGGGGATTTGTGTATGCATCTTAATGAATATTTGACACTTTTGAGGTTTGGTTATTTCTTTTTATAACTGATACCAGCGTCCGACGTGGGAAAAATTTATTTTTTTCTTGCTTTAGTTCTGTGTGACGAAATTTTTATTCAAGATTAGTGTTCTCACCTGCTCGGACGGCAGGGGGTCTTCTCGGAAGGCAGTAGCAAGAGTCTCTTGGCGGAGACAAAAGGAAATCGTTTAACTACAATGGTAAGGGTTGAGGAAACGGGAGAACACCTGTGATTTTTTCCAACTCTTCAACTTTCATTCCAAAATAGGTTCTTATGATTCAGGGACCCGCGCCACTTTGATTTTCCTTTCTCGGTAATTACAATGTATTTTACAGTATACATAGTTGCAAGTAAGAAGATACATAATATGAATTTTGTAATTTAAAATTTAAAAATACAGTATGATAATTAATTATAAAGTACTAATTTTATTTAATCACTTTCAGGCCAACAAATGAAATTCAAACAATTCGCTCCCTCGGTCTTGGTCATCAATACTACGTCTTATTCTTTGTCTTGCACAGTCAAGTCTTGGTCCTACATTTCGTAGTCTTGATGGTCTTTCATGCTATACAAGAGCCAAGAATGCTTGCCTCATCGGTACAAATGAAGACCAAGTGTTATTTTGATTATGGTCTTTCATACTATACAGAAAGCAAGAAAATACACTCATCGCTACTTCGTGATCACCAAAACAAGGCCAAGAGCAAGATTACTATGCAATTCGTCTTGCATATCCAATCTTTATCTTGTTCTTGTATCGATGTCCTTGGGCTTGGTGAAATAAAATGAAATATTCAGTTTAAGGTCCCTCGATTCTGCACCGAGGCTAAGGGATATGGTGTCCATGATAAATGAATGCAATTGTGGAATGAAGAAAGTGGGAGGAAACAGGAGAACCTCGAGAGAACCAACTACACGGCGTTTCTCCACCACAAAGCCCACTTAGCACAAGCTGGGATCGAACCATGGACACCATGCACCAGAGATGAATTCTCTACCACTGAGCTACCGCGGCCCTGCATGGGCTTGGTCGTCCATATCCAATCTTTCTTTTGGCCTTGCTTAAACAACTTCTAGTTTTGTTCTAAATCCGGACTCCATATTGGCGTAGATATTAATATCACAGTCGATTGGTAAAATCAATCTTCCACATTTAAAAATTAAAGTACACACAAGTACAAGAATAAGAATTTACCATAATAACACTAGCTGCAAGTGTTCAAAATAGATTTATGGCTTCTATAAAATCAATTGAAAATTGCTATTTTTAATTAGGCAGCTAGTGAAAAACAGCAGCTTTCGACTCCAGCCGAGTTTAAGCTCAACCTAAACTCAGTTGACTAAAGTGAACTGACCCGACAACCCGACCCGAATAACCCGACTCGACAACCCGACCCGAGCTGACCCGATTGACCCAACCCGACAACCCTACCCGAAAAACCCGACCCGAGCTGACCCGTCTGACCCGAACCGACAATCCGACCCGAGTGGCCTGACCCGAGAATCCGACCCGAGCTGACCCGACAACCCGACCCGTTTAAGAGCACTATTGGGAACAGACAATATAATGTGATTTTTGTGTAGCTGTAATGCTGTTTGAAAGACGGTAGTTTAAATACATATTGAGTTAAATAATAATTCATTCTTGCTAAACTACAACTACCGGAAGTGATCCTACAGATTCTGACCTACAACGCACAGACAAGTTTTTTTTTAATAAAATAAAATATTTAATTTAACGTCCCACGATTATGTCATTTACGCTAAAGAAGATGAATAATAATTAATGAAAGTGAATGATTATGACATAATTTGTGGAATGAGAATGTGGGAGGAAATAAGAAAAATGGACAAAATCCACGAACACGATGTTGTCCACCACAATATCACATGAGTTACGATCGAACCAGGAACCACTTGCACCAGAAGTGAGCGGTCTGCACGTCCCTTTCTCCACTACACAATTTGAGGTTCTCGTACTGGGATTATAAAGCTGATACATAGCAAAAATATATCGAATTTCTGAAATGAATACGTTTCTGAAATTCGGATCCACTTGAACACTACAACGTTATGGGCTAATGATCGGTGAAATATTATGGTACTTCGACTTCTACCGATATTTTAAATTTGCAATCCGAGCTGAGCAGTGTTGGGCTTTAAACAAGTGGGCATGCTCACGCAGTTCACGACCAGGAGATCTCGGGGGGTATGGAATACCACTCACGCTTAGTTGGGGATGGTTCAGGAAAGTTATAGGGTTCTAATCTCTGCTACGATGTAAGTCCTTCCCACACTGTCTTGAACACTGGTAATTTGTGATATAAAAAGTGTAAAAACTTTTTGAGCCAAGTTGACAGAAGTGAGCACGAGCCCGAGTGAGTGCGAGGTCAGTCGACAAGCGAGCGCGAGTCCAGTCGAGAGAAGTGAACGTGATCCCAGTTGGAAGAAGCGAGCGATCCCAGTGCAAAATGGTCATCTATGCTCTCTTCTATGGAAATATTAGGCTTTACTATTAAGAAATGTAATTTTTCCTTCTTTTTCTTTTTCTTCACTTTTTTTTTTTTTTTTGGTTAAGTAAGTGCTGAGCACCGCCACAAAAATTCTAGGGGATGCTGGAGCACCGGATCACCCCCGAAGTTGCGCCTCTGGCTTCAGGGAGGAGAAAAATAAAACTGATACCCTCATCAATATTAAAGATAATACACCTGTTGATTATTATTGCCGGTTTACCGGGTTGGCGAATATCGATCGTAAGATAAGGGAATTGCATCATCAAATGTAACTACTATATGTTGTCTCTTAAGAAAAAGAGGAGCGTTTAGTGAAGAACAGATAGGGAAATTCCCGATATTGTCGTATTCAACCCCACATAAAAAATCTCCTGGACAACTTATGACGTAAAGTACATTTCCGATTGGCTCCTTTACTGCCTTCCCCACCTTCTTTACGGAAATTTATGAATTAGGAGTATTCTCAATGTGTGACTCAGCTTGTTCGATACACGTAGATGCAAATATTATTGGCCACTCTTGCTGCACGCCCCTCTCCCACTCAATTGTATATAGATCCCTGTACAATAACTGAAATTGACACAACGCTTGTAGTCAACAACTTGAAAACATAACTTATCTAGTGATTAACGTAGGGATTTGGAGAGCTGTAGTCATGTACTAAACATCGTTGTATAACCTTCCGTCGGAGGCCTACAGTATCTTATACTAGAGCAGAACAGAGAACCGGTATGTAGAACAACTATTTTTATTATTAATATTTTCACTATTTTTCAATATATTTATAAAAAAAAATTGACAATTTATTTCAAAATTCATATTTCAGTAAGTAATAGATTTTTATAGTATAGGATTATAATGAATTTTAGACTCTTCAATATTCTACGATATTATTGTGTCTTGTTCTTATACTAGTGTTAAATTCAGAAATATATTAGTGAATAAAGCTCTGACCCTCCTAAATTAGAGCAATCCGAGCTTCTACTACGAATTGAACTCGGTTCCTCCCTGACAAAGTCAAGAACGCTTCCATTTAGCCACTTAGTAACTCCGTGAGAGAAAAATGAAGAACTAACTTTTTGTTTATTTATTTGTTTCAAGGAGGTTTGTTATTTCATTGCATGTTCAGCTTCACAGACGTTGAGTTGTAGCACAAGCGATTTATTTTTTGTGCACATAGTTTCTGTTTAATTTTTAGTTTGGGTTCAGTTTAGGTGTACAGTGAGTGGCTCTGATGCCGAGTTAGATCGAAAGACTCGATCACATAATAGGGATTTATTTGAAGCAAGTACCCCACCGGGATCAAACCCGGCACTATGCCCAATGCAGAAACATGTTAGCTCCTTGAGTACGAAGAAACACAGTACTCATTATTGAAAAATTGTCGCCTATTGTGAATTTCTGTTTGTTTCATTCTTCTATTAAATAAAAATAAAAGCGACAATACCTTATCTCGTCTGTTCTGATTTGATTTGATTTTCAGTTTAACGTCCCTTTCAGCAGCGAGGCTATGTGCGACATGAACCTACAGCTAAACGTGGCATCCGAACTACATGAGTTCCCGCCGTGAAACGAAAGCCAATGTCTCCCATGCCAAAAGCACGTACTCTAATCACTTAGCCACGAGGGGGCTCATCTCGTTCCTTCTATACCTATGTATAAAAGAATGTATATAATCAAAATTTCGCATAGATAGGAAGGACCTAGAGCCACCAAATTTGGTACGCAGACAAATTTTCACCTTTCAGTTTTCGGCTTGGGGGTCGGATTTGAGGAGGGTTGAAATATATGCAAGTTTTTCGGTTTCTAAAACGCCTTGCATATATGCAACCCGTGTTACGACATGGCTGTGCGGGGTTACACAATAGCAGAGGATAAATATTGGAATGGAGTAAAAACATCTTTTTCTCTTTTAGCCGATGTTTTGTAGTAACAGCTGCAACGACAGGTGCTTATTTTTTTATTTTTTTTATCCAGGTTCTGAATTAAGATCCGACAACAACGGTTGCTTATAGCTAATATAGAATAAGTAAAATATTACTGCCATCATGATTGAAGCTCACTCTCAAATAATATAAACGAATAATTTTATCAATTTAATTTATCAGATCAGCCATGCATTGGGTGACTTCCGTGTGGCGATTTGGCTGAAATGTATTGCAGAAGGTACGTTGACTGTATAAGAGAGTGCTTTATATCAATTGTACAGAATAAATTTGTTTTCCTTATAATCCATGAATTGGCAGTCTGAATATTTTATTTACTAAATATTGACTGTATACCAAGATAGTTTATTTTCTTTAAAAAAAAAGGAGAAAAAGAGTCTGAAAGTCTTAAGGTTTGTTGTTCTCTTCTTTTAATAAATTATAGATGTTAAGTACCAAGAACTTATAATAATCGCTCAAAATCAGGGGCGCTCTAAGAAAATTTTCTAAGAGGGTCCATCTCCATGCTTTCTATATTACGTATGGTATTTCTGATATTTAATATAGGCTACGTGGTTTGCTATATTATGTATACATTTTTGTAAGCCAGGATGGTCCGGGCCATCTGGTGCCCTTCGGGTGCCCATGCTCGTAGTCGATGATGATAATAATAATAATAATAATAATAATAATAATAATAATAATAATAATAATAATAATAATAATAATAATAATAATAATATAATCAAACGTACAGACACTTGATGAAAGTGCCACCATATTTTATTTTTGTAACAATCAAAATTCATTGATTTTAATATGCGTTAAATGGTATGCAGTAGAGTGTAGAGTCCCCCAAATTCTACCCAATGTGGATTGAGACGGGTCACGAGTTACTGAGAAGGTTGACTTGTATGGAATAAGGTGTAGGTTGTTCAGAATTTATAATATTTTACTGTATAATTATCGAATGAAAGCTCTAGCATAATACAGGTCACAAAAAAAGTACAATATATTCTTAAATAATTGTTAAAAGTTAAAATAAAAACAAAAACTACATACGAAATTGAAGAAATAACTACTAGTAGTTCGTCGTAGAAAAAAAAATCTTATGATGCTAGACTCTCTCACACCTACTATCACAGGAGGAATAGAGTAGCTTGGAATTTTCACAAAAAAAAAAAAAAAAAAAAAGATCTATCACCAAATTTGTTAAGCAGTTCCAAAGAATTAGTGTCACAAAGAGCAAATGAATAAAAAAAATGAATACCGTAACAAATCTTTGAACAGAATAATAAAATATGCGGACATTCATACACATAAATGTGTACTGTAATCACATTAATACAGTAATTAAAGTATACCTATATTGTATGCATTCTAAAGACGGTTAAAATTATTACAATTTAGCTACTAATAGTTATTTGAAAGATAATATTTTGCTTGAGCAGCAGAAGTCATTTAGCGATTAAAAAAACCCGTCGAGTTAAGTCTATACGGAATGTCCAGATATTAGAAGGCGAGTTTGCGGGTTTTATTGTATGTAGAAATGCTTATTTTCTCATATAAACTTTATTAATTTATAATATTTATTGATAATAATTTTGCATAATTATCAGCTACTAAATAGTCAAGTGATATACCGACATGAATTCTAATTCAGCATGAATATAAGGTCACCATGTGATTAGACTTTTAAAATAGAGCAATTTTTTAAAGAGTTTATATAAAGATTTATATTACTTAACAAATCTCTCGTACGAAAAAAAAAATGTAATTTAATCAAGTAAACTTTTCAACACAAATTGCGTTTCATTTCCTCACACTTATATACAGATAGTTGCAGTGGCGCATGCATCAAGAGGAGGAAGTGCAAGTATCCAAGCGCGTATCGTTTTAGAAAATGAAAGTTTTTTTTGTATATCTATGTTAATATCGTAAAGTGTTGTTGAAAGGGGAGAAAGGAGGTAAAAATCCAAAATCTCCTTATTTACGCTGCAGAATCCGCCCTTATTCTGAATGTGTTGTATTTCCTTAGAAATTGAATGTTATAATAATATTAGCAATTAGGAAAGACAAAAAAAAAACGCCCAGACCATTCATAGGACCAAGAAAAGTGGACATATTCGTGTAAACGAGTACGTTTGGAACGCTATATAAATCCGATCTCTAAACGATTTCTGTAATTGTTATGACCTAGAACGGTTAAGGCAAGTGTTGATACGGCGAAAATGGAATTACCATTTTTTCTTTTTCTTTTTTTCTTTTTTCTTTTTTTTTTGGCACGAAGGCTACGTGGTTTTATTTTTTTGAGGAATAACATAAATTTAAGGCTTTAGAATTATATCCTGTAACTCAGCCCAGCAAACGAATGATGAAATAATACCTGGAGTGAAGGCAATGGGAGAACGCAGATTAATTCTGAGAAGTCCAACATCCAGTATGCTGTGCATCTATAAATGCGCAGAGCAACGAATTGAATCAAGGATCCTCTCTTTCAGAGGTGAGCACTTTAATAATGTGCTTTAAAAATATTGTTTGTTTGGAAGTTTTATCGTTTAAAAAAGGCATCTTTAATAATAATAATAATAATAATAATAATAATAATAATAATAATAATAATAATAATAATAATAATAATAATAATAATAATAATAATAATCTGAGTCATTTGCAAGCTTGCAGAGAATCAGAAACGACTTGCATGTTTGTATGATGCTATAATTGATTTCCTGCTGTGCATATTAACCTTGAATTACCACATTCACTAACATGAAATTGTAGGTCAGTAGAATAACGAACTGTTCGCCAAGGACGTAGGCTTCGATTAACAATTACAGTACTCTTTCGTTGTTACATAGACACGCCAACATAGGACAACGAACTTTTCGACTCGCACAAGTTATTCTATATAAAGATTCAATACACGAAGAAATTGCATCATCGTAACTACAGGAGTTACTGAAAGATTATGTGTGTGAAGCATTGGAAGTTTGCCTGTTTAAGGATTTGGCTTTGTGACATTGGAAATGAAATGAAATCTTTAGTTTTATGTCCCTTTAGTCTAAAAGATCGCTCTTAACTAGCAAGCTCAATATTGGACTTAGGAAGAAGTTAGTCAAGTGCTATATCTAGAGTATTGGACTGTATGGTTCTGAGACTTGGACATTACGGAAGTTAGAAAAGAAATATTTAGAGAGTTTCGAAATGTCGTGTTGGAGGAAAATGGAGACGATAAAATGGACAGAGAGAGCAACAAACAAAGGTGTTTTGAAACGGATAGGAGAGAAGAGGACACTTCTAGCCAGCATCCTTCGTAGGAAGGCCAATTGGATTGGATACATTTTGTGAAGAAATTGTCTTCTTCATACCGCCATAGAAGGAAAGATGGAAGGAAAGCGAGGAATAGGAAGAAGAAGAACACAACTGATCGATGATTAGAGAAACAGAAGAAAATATTGGGAGTTAAAAGAGGAAGCTCAGGATCGAAAAAGTGGAACAAACATTTCCAGGCCTAAATCTAAAATTAAAAGCAACAACAGCAACTCTTTAGTCCGAGGACCTGCAGAAAGGCAGAATACTTAATAATAAAAATTAGGCTAAAAGGAGACGATGCAAATTATTAATTAAGGTGAATGATTATGAAGGAATAAATGGAATGAGAATGTGGAAGGAAACGGGAGGATAGCCATGGAACCCACGGACACGATGTTGTTCACCATAAATTCTTATGGCTGGAGAGTGGTCCGGTATGCCTGGTGTGACATGTAGATTAAGAAGCATTGCCATTTACATGGAGTGCATATAACAGATTGCTAATATACACATACAATTACCTCTTCTGTCTATCTCTCTTCACTAAATCTATAATATTTTTTCTCTCTTGTTGTGTCTGTGTAAGCATTGCACTAAAAGAAAACTACAAGATCTAACAGAGTACAAATACAAGAGAATAGTAGAAAAGCAAAACTACATATTTTCTTTATGACGGATCATCAAAATTTCATCGAGTGAGCCTGTAGAACTTAGATAGATACAAGAGGTACTCATGAGCCAAAGCAATGATTTGTTAAATCTGTTTTTTAAGTATAATCTGTGCTCAAAACCATTTCATTATTTTCAGAATGGGAAGAATAATAAAACATGAAATTATATTTCAAATAGTCAGAACATTTTTATCTTGATTAGTAAATCTCACACTGGAAATCTAACATGCTAATATACAATTCTGCAGTAGCCTAATGCAGTGGTTCTCAACCTTTTTTGACTGACAACACACTTTACTGAACGTTCAGGATATAGCGACTACTTGTTTATTATTATTATTATTATTATTATTATTATTATTATTATTATTATTATTATTAATATAAATTATGGTAGTATAACCCTATAAGATTTTATAATGTAATGACTGTATGTAATAGTAAATATTATTGCTGCCGCTGGATACGTGGACTGGTAGTCTGTCTCAAAGTTAATTTCAACTATTAATTATTATTAAATTCTTTACGATTTTTAAATTCTAAAATTTTGCGACACACCTTACGGGAATACGTGACACGCCAATGTGTCGCGACAAAACGGTTGAGAACCGCTTGCCTAATACTGTGGAGCTGATATACCGGATGTTTCTGAGTCACTTTGTTTGCCCGGTAATCTACAAATGACAAGCAAGACTCACTGCAGTGGCGGATCAATGAGTCAGTTCCGAATGGCCCGAGCAAAATCTGTGACCCTAGTGACCTGGAGACATGTTTCATCACTATATATATATATATATATATATATATATATATATATATATATATATATATATATATATATATATATATATATATATATATATATATATATATATATGTGTGTGTGTGTGTGTGTGTGTGTGTGTGCGTGTGTATGTGTGTAAAGTTGAGTTGAGTTTACCGTCCTGTTCAGCAGTGAGGCTATATGAAACGTGGACCTACTGATTAACATGGAATCCGAACCACATGAGCTCCCGCCTGGAATCGAACCCGAACGTCCCACACCAAAGACACGTATGCTAACCGTTTAGCCACGAGCATATAAATACTGTATGCAAATACCAAGCGTATGCTTTCCAATGCTTCAAGAGCAATAAATAAACAAATAAGTATATATTTCAAGGCTCTAATTCTCCTGATCCCCTATGTATATATGAACGAACAGCTTTTGTGTCAAGTAGTTTATTTATAAATGCTTTAAAAGATACGAAAATATTAAGCAAGATCATTGCCTAATATTCGGTTTGAACCTAAACTGTTTCAACGTAATACATGTCTATCAGATATTGTTATTAAATTGCACATTAAATGAACGTCCTATCATCTAGTTCGATTCCCGGTGAGGACACTTGGTCCAAAAAGGTGTAAGAACAGAACATTTTCAGACCAGCCATCCTGAGTAAGGTTTTCATTCATACCAGACAAGTACTTCTTGATTTTACTGAGAATTACATCACAGCATTGAATTGAAAATGGTTTGTTTCAAGAAACGTAAGTGATGGTTATGTTGTTTCTAAGGGTATGACTTTTTTTCTTTTTTCTTTATTTTATTTTATTTTATTTTATTTTATTTTATTTTATTTTATTTTATTTTATTTTATTTTATTTTATTTTATTTTATTTTATTTTACTTTACTTTATTTTTTTTTTTTTGAGCTGAGTGTTTGTTTGATGTCAATTTTCGTATAAACAGTTTGAGCTTCAGTCACCAAACTTCGCAAAAGGAAAAGTAATCATAGTGTAGATTGTTTTCAAACATTGTGGTCAATCGTGTCTTTGATGAATAGCGATCAGAAAAAAAAATTGTCTCATTATTTACACCCGTGCTCGTGGGTTTCTCGGGGTTCTCCCGTTTCCTCCCACTTTCTTCATTCCACCATTTCACTCATCTCTCATTATCACCGTCTCCTTTAGCCTAACCGGCATAACCGTGGGACGTTAAACTTAAAGATTTCATTTCATTTCATTTCATTATTTACACTGGTTTCTCCAAGACTGGTTGAAGTAAAATAACCAAATTTTGTACCATGCTGTAATTATTACATAATTCAGAGATGATTATACACACACACAGCTATATATACAGAACTACAGAACTCATACACACACACATACATTTTATTCATTATTTTTATCGTGTTGAACAACTATAGACAATGAAGTGCTAAACACCTAACAGTGCCACCAGAGTTCACTCATAAAAACACTGATAAATTTAATCAAATTCCGAACGTTCTCCCAACCATACGCTGGTTTGCATTTATATCAATTATTAACGGAGTGCAACGAAACTTTGATTTGTGACTGTAATCATTGTGACCAATTATGATAATTGTGACCAACATATATACATATACATGTAAGATATACATGGGCACATCATTTGTTAATCAGTTTATCAGTTGGATACACCAACATTGGACTTCTGCAATCACTTTGACCGAGACAACCTATGAAGAGACGCCCAGATATGAGGAGAAATTTGGATGCTACAGTCCGATGATGATGTCCCGAACATCCAGAGAGAGCCAAAGGCCTAAGGAAGAGAAAGAGAGATGGGCGGGTAACCATCTTGGGAGTCGAACGGGATGCTGCAGTCGGAAGAACAGGGGCTGCCTCATTCCTTAAAGAACAAAGAAACTCGAGAGTTGCAAGTGCTCGACCAGTGGTGAATAGAAGTGGTAAATATCGAGGCCTACGCTTTGACATGGGAATCTGCTGGAAGGTAGAAGAAAACCTTTATATTAATTTTCTAATTTGGAACCTATTGCCACATTACCGTGGACGATCACATCTTCTGGACTTGGCCAAATTCATCAATATATCGAGACGTGAATTGAGTCGTAGTAATCCGGCCTTGACGGACTGAACAGTTATTTTTCATTATTATTATTATTATTATTATTATTATTATTATTATTATTATTATTATTATTATTATTATTATTATTATTATTATTATTATTATTATTATTATTATTATTATTAAAGAAACTAAACTGAAAACGATAGTTTTAAATTTTGTTGTGATTAACTTTTTCATTTTAACCATTCACTACTCACAGCTAATTATTGTTAGATTCCGAGAATTATCTCCTTATATTCTGCTGTTTGCTCACTCAAAGATATAATATGTAGAAAATTTGGTGACAGTACAAAAAGTTAGGTTACTGCACGACAAGATTGTGTCGGAAAACCATTACTGTGCAAGTATTAACTGGGTGAATGATCTTTACGTTGTTATGTGTTTCTAACAAAAGATTTTATATTACATATCTAAGGGCTGGTAATTGTCAGTTAGAAGACGAGTGTAATCTGTTTGCTGCATATATGTATTTTTATTTGTATTGATAGGGTATCCTTAACTTGAAAGAGATAGAGTATAATTCTTGTCCTAAGTATTTAAATAGAGAAAAGTATCATTAGGAAAAATGAAATCTTTGAGTTTTACGTCCAACGATTATGCCGGTAAGGCTAAAGGAGACGGTGATGATGAGTAATGAATGAAATGGTGGAATGAAGAAAGTGGGAGGAAACGGGAGAACTCCGAGAAAACCCACGCACACGGTGTTTGTCCACCACAAAGTTCACTTGACGGGGGTTGGGATCGAACCCGGGACCCCAAGCACCAGAGGTGAACGCTCTACCACTGAGCCACCGCTGCCCCAAAGTATCATTAGGACAAATACTAACTGTTAAATAAGCAACTAAAAAAAAAAGGCATCTGCTGCGCAGACGCCGCACAAACAGATCTTTATAATTGTGAAATAAAATATAGCGCAAAGTAAAATAAACAAATATAAGGGAGGACGGTGCAACAATTTTATTTGTCTATAGAAGTGACGGCCAGTACAGCTGTTTCCCACTAAAGCTACAATAGTGACTTTATTTCAGCTATGCAGCAAGTGAATATCTTTTGGAATACCTACGTATTTTAGGTGAATACGTCCTAATTAACTACGCACCTACTTTCCTAGCTCTCTGGAGTACCGTATGGGAAAAATAGGAGTATGCAAATCTATGCTATAATTATTATTTCCATATGTTCTTATATATTTGGGATCAATATATGCTTACTAGGCTTACACATACGAGGTTCGAGCCTCGTACGGTGTAACTCAGTCTTTCATGGATCAAGGCATGTAAATTCAAAGCAGTACGTATTAGGCAAGTTGTAACTTGCCAGGGCGAAGAATAAATATGCAAAATCAATTTGCATATTCATAAATAGTATTGGCGAACCCGAACACAATTTTAATGTAATTATCCAAATAATTTCAGAACCAAGTCTGGAAATCAAATTTATCTTGTCATAAATTTGATTCCCCCAGCCTTACAAATTCCGCCCCCGAACTAGGACTCGAACACCGTTACACACTTCCATAGATTAGCATTGATTTTTCTAAGATTATTTGAGGTAGAATGACCAAATTGTATATGTTTCTGGTTGTCATGGTGTAGAACAGTGTTGTGAACATCAGAGCTCTCCTGCTATATTTGAAGGTTTTACGTTCGAGTTGAGTGAAGGGGGGGGGGGGAATTGACGTCATCGGGTTGGCATTAAAAAATAAAAGAAACTGGAGTTTTTCTTAAAATGCTACGAATTTCGGATGCAGGTAATATTTCGATAGAAGATATTTCTGGGTCTTCTTCAGTGAGTGTTGCTTACGAGGCGAGTCGATCGTCGAAAATTCCTTTCTCGTCTTGTCTCGAATTTTTCACATCTTGTTGTGTAAAAAATATGTACACAATTAATACCTTATATTTTTTTTCTTAATTTCGTCTAGAAGTCCACAGAATCCTGCGTTACGAGAAGTCCACAAAAGGTGTGATATAACAACATTAAAACCTATTTGTTATTGGGGTGTATTGTATAATGGCCTGCGTATCTTTAAATGTTGATGAATGCTCTTTGTTGTGTTCGTACAATTACTTTATCAATTTATAATTTTCATACTATTAGTTATGTAACACTAAAAGAGCGTTTGCGATCTAAGGCTTGAGTGAACTAATTTTGTCCAGGAGACTCGTTCTCGTCTTGAAGTAAAATGGTACTTCCCGTCTCGACTTTTAGAGTCTAATCCCTGAAATCACAAATTGTGATATTCAACAACTTGATAAGTAAATGTCTAGCTTTGGTTACACAACCACGCACAAAACAAAATAAAAAGTTCTGTGCTCCGGCTCCCATGGTATGCATTCGATGGATTTTGAATAGGGAGGACACACATTTTTTGCCCATAAAACAACATTGTCACCGTCAATCGTCTTAAGGTTTTGAAATTTGGATTCTGTGTAACAAAATAGATCGAATCCATACCTTGTGCTTTGGTGCACAGAACTTTTATTTGTGTGTGTGTGTGTGTGTGTCTGTGTTATTAACACATAAACATAAATTTAAGAAAGCCCACAGTGTTTAAAAGCATTAATCTCGAATGATCCGTCCCACTCAAAGAACAGAAAATACGGGAAAGTGATTAGTTTTCTTTGTCTTATGGACGCAATTTAAGCAGTATGTATGGAACCGCATTATGGATGTAAAAATAACGACTATGTACGCTTGATTTAACAACTTGGTTCTTTCAGTTTGCACAACCGTTATGAGGGAGGTGCAGCACTGAAATCGTCAACTATCTAATGTATGGAGAAGATCTGGAGTCAAAGAAATGGATTCGGGGAGCGACGGTATTACCACATAGTACCAATCTTTCAGTTACATATATGAACTAGAAAAGAATGCTTCTTATGTTCCAAGGAAAAAAATGAATCTCTTTACTCCCTGGTGGACACCTGGTTAGATAGGCAAGCCATACCTTTTATTTTCCGTAAGTAGACATGTTTTAATGCTTTTAGTTGTTGTCAGATTTTTTAAAATTTATTTACATGAATAAAATATGGTTATGTACAAGATTTACAGTAGTTATTTATATTTAAATTTCAGAACGCAAGTACATAATTTATTTTTGTTGTTTTATAATAATCAATAGAATACTGTTTTCATTTATAATAATGTGATTTCAACAATTACAATTATTTATCCATTTGCATCGTGGTTTTTATGTATATCAGAGTCTTCAATAATCAACTGTTTGTTGTCTATTGTCCTCATTTGATTATGTTTCTCTTCATTTTAGAAGAATAACGAAGAAAGAATGATCAACTATTAGAACAATAATGAAGAACAGAATCATCAACCATGCAGATTGATGACATTCGGATTTTTGTTGGGAATCAATCTACCCAAGAGGACGATTTGGGCATATTTTATTTGATCGACCTATTTTAAACCATGGACAATAGGAAAATGAATCTGAAATACTTCTCCTTCAAGTTGATGATGTTTCTTAGCGGAAATTTTAGATGGAGTCTGTTAGACAGGAAAATTCACCTTTTAAAGAATAAACTACACGCAAGGGCTATGGTATATCGTACGTAGATGTGTTCTTTTGCTTATGTCAATTCAGTGAAACGTTCTTTAGACTTCAGTTATAAGACTAATAAAACACTTCTAAGGTTTTATTATGTTTCCACTAACAATACACGAGAACCATTATGTTATTATATGATAATGTACACTCATTTCATGAATACAATGCTCTCTTTCTGTAAATCTGTGTATCTGCGTTTTTTTTTTCTAGTGTGCTTTACTTTCCTTGTAGAATTTTCATTATGTGAGAACTTTTTTGTTTTGATTTTTAAAAAGACTTCCAACGCTTATACTATGCATAAGTATAGGAAGTCTTGTAGGACGACTATACATTTCTACCAATGAGCCACCGCGGTTCCAAAATTCATCATGAGACAATAAAACCTTAATTCTCGCTCTTGTCTCGTGTGCGTCCCAACAAGTGCCAATGATCTTGTTCTGTATGGTTACTTTTAATTGACTAATTCCAAATAATTATTTCACGCAACACTAAATATAAGGTGTAATATCGCCGCGTTACTAACACAAAAGCGATATGTAAAAAAAAAAAAAAAAAAATCTTTGAGAAGACCATTTGTTCACTGAGAATTAGGTAGAGTGTGACGTATACATAGATATCATGGTGAGACAAATTACAATTATTCTAAAAACGTCTTTATGTAGAATAAAATTCATTCAGGACTTTTTGTTTCTGCGGCGATGGTTCTTCGAGATCTTTAAATCATATAATTAATTCAAAATGATTACAATATATTATTTTGTAATATATGATGCTACTATTGATGCATAAAAACATTATTTATTTATTTGAAATTGTTATAGCTTGTGTAAAAATACTTCCAAACGAAAGCTTTTACAATTATTTCTATTGCGCACCAATGAAAATACGATTTTTTTTATGGAATGAGAAATACAGTCAAGAGTCAGGACTACGTCTTCTTGCTTGTATTTCAACTTCTGGCAAAGACTAAGAACTGGGTCATTCCACGTCAGTTCATCCAGGCCATGTCACCCACCGACTCGGAATTTGATGATATTTGGTACACTTGGTCTACAACCACCAAAACTAACTTGTGCAAAATTTCAGAGTTCTCGCTCAACCCGTTCCTATGTTATGGTCCATCAAAATTTGGACATGGTAGGCAAAAAATTCTACTTGCGACAGCCGGAAATGGTGCATCGAGGTTTAAAATTTCCCTCATAACATGCTGATATGAATCCTTTGAGACAATAGACCTATCCATTCTGATGCAGAATCGTCTGTAGATTTCAAATCTGTGGTCAGATTTGCCATATCATCAACCTAAAGTGCACTTTTGTACAAAAAAACTAGTAAAAAGTATGCTTGAAAAACAAGCCTCAACTAGAAGTACAAAAATGGCTCTATTTCAAAAAGTACCAAATTCACAGAAATAATTCCTAGATATTCTGAAAGAGGATGAAATTTCCTATAAAATGAGGTGAAAATCGTTTTGGGTATTTGACTTATTGCTAAAGAAGAAATAAAAATGCAGTTTTATACAATGTGCAGGTAATTGTAATGTTTTCTAGCACTCAAACACACACTGAGAAAAAAAATTGTAGGTGGCGTACTTAAAAAGATAGGTTACATGCGTAATTCCTGTAGTTTTTGGACTTAACGTACAACAGACGTATAACTGAAACCGCATGTTTTATAATACTTTCCGTATAAGTGTTCCATTTATACGTACTTTCCATATGAAACAATACAGGCGGTCAGGATCTCTCATACAAATGGATGTATATAACATATAGCTGGCGAAGGTAACATAAGTATAAGCATGTGATATACGGAAAACTGTTAGATGCCATACATCCTGCAACGGCATGATATAACATCTAAGGGCAGTGCCTGTATTGCATACGGATAACATATGCTCCGTACTGATTTCTATAGTAAGCAAGAGGATACCGTATGTTTGTACAATATACCGCTGTCCGGAGAACGGATTTTTCTCTGTGCACTTACATAGGCCTATACATTTCATTTTTTCGCAACAGTTTTCCATTTCTGTTCAATTAATAATTTACATTTATTTCTCAGTTGGTATTGCCTACCAGTACGAGTAAATGGAGTCTTAATAACAGATAAAATGTGCTGTACTGGGACCCAACATGTGTCAGCTCTGCTGGGCCAATAAAAGGATGCTGCAGGTCCAGCTGGGTGCATGAATTTTATATTTATATCCGCATTGTCAGCATCTACTTCTACTACTAATCCGATATACCAGTTATTATCATAGATGCATGCTACAAAGCAATTAACTTTGATGTCCTGGCAAGCCAACTTTTCCAACTGATCATATCCTGGTGCAAAATTAAATTCTAAATCTGGTGTTTCATCTGTACTCAATCGTCTTGCAGTTATAACTGTATTTGACAGTGGTACAAACTTATGAAAACCTCTTATGCCTGGTACAGTCTGAGCAATCTGGAAACGATTTGCTAACACACTTCTTACATTGTTAATCTCAGCTTCAAGTAGATAAAAAAATGTAATTTTCGACAACTGACGCTTGCAAAAGTCATACATTTGTTTTGGATTTGTTATCTGGTTTTGAAATGGCTTCTGCAGATTTGCCTTTGTAGCACATCGTTTCACACTGCCACCAATCCCATCGCAAGGTGACTTGCCATGGCTGGTAGCAAAGAAAGACCAACAAGCAGATTTGCCAAAGTCTTGGAGATGATGGCACAGATTTAAAAAGCTCTTACAGTTCTTATATTGTGCAGCACACGTTACATATTCGACCCTTTTAATATGTGGATATTTACTCTTTAAGAACGACATGGTTTCAGATTGGACTTTATACACAAAAGGCACGTCACGATGTAAGACATCAGATAAAAAACAGAGATTTCTCAGTTAAACGGTTAGTTTCAATAAAATAAAGTACAACAGGGTGTAAGGAACTTGACACATGACTCCAATGGTAAGTCTGTATCTCATTTTGCAATATAAAATCATAATTCTCTGCAAAGTCCATCAAAATAATGGCTTCATCATGAGAGAGATTTTGTTTACGTTCCTTTAGGTAAGTTGCCTGCCTTTTAGCAATGAAAGAATGAGGTATTAAACGTTGGAGCTTCTGAACAAAATGATCAATGAATTCTGGAATTGGTAGTATTCTTTCTACTAACTGACTACGATCGACATTAACCCACTCTGCAAAGCTTACCTGCTCGTCATCCCAGTACTCCTCGATTTTGTTTTGGAGAAATTCTGTTATTTTACTGCTATTTCACACACACTCCTAACATACAATTTCTATTACTTTTATCACACACCATCAGTGAAATTGCATGATCAAGATCTTCCTTTTTTAAACTAATGGCATGCAACAATAAATCTACATTTTGATGAGTAGTACACACACAGACACTGTGTGTACCTGTTGAACCTGCAACAACACACCATTTAGGCCTTAATAAGCAGAATTTGGAAAACCCAATTTTAATATCAGGATGTTTTTCTTTAAAAGCAACGTAAAGCTCACTTAGATTACACAATATTAGTCGTTTTTGCATGTGGAGATTTCTTTTAACACTCACAAAATCTTTTCTTCCAGGAAGTATCCGACTAAATTCGTCATCTTGATAGAAATTTTGAACTAAAGTTACAGTTTCTTCAGGTAGTCTTTTCCCCTAATCTGTGTTCTGGTAAGGAGCATATACCCTTGCTTTTACTTAATGCCCTAGCCTGCCTAACCATGTATTCACTAACATTAAAAACATCAGACACTTTTTTGCGGGACCATGACTGGAGCAATAGTGAGAATTTGAAGTTTTTCACGTCTATTTGCTATTGCTATCTTCTGCTTCATTAACAGAACTAAGCGATCCAGGTCTGCTGCTTTTTCTTGTAATTCATTTGCACTGGTTCTTAAGTCCGAATCACTGGTGTCAGATAACAAGTGTTCTGTGTCATCAAACTGTAAACTGCGTTTCATTGTTAACTTCGCTGCTTCGTGCATCACTTTGATTTTTTTACGCCCAACTACTACACGCTGATGTGCAGGAACAGCATGCAGTCTTAACGGTGAAAGACCTAAATGTGTTAAACTTGCATCAAGCTTTGCTTTTTCTTCTTCCACTGCGGCTTCTCTTGTATCCGGATCAAATTTGAATTCGCTGTCTGAACTTTTTTGTGGAGATGCTGACTCTAGCGTGTCTGAAGACGATTTCCCTTGTTTGACAGTAGCGATTTCCTTCTCCACTCTTTTGCGGCAGTTGGAGCACATTTTCTGGCCTGGAATAACGATAATGTCCAGATGTTTCCTGATGGTTTTAGCGAGTTCCAGCGTCACTGTTCGCAAATCACGTCGCACTATTTTCTTGTGCCTTGTAAAAGGATCACAACATTTCTTGTGAGCTAGTCCATAGTGACGCAAATACCACTGTTTGTGATGAAAACAAATAGTCAGGTTCTCATTGGTGCCTTGTAATTTAGATCTTCACAAAATAAGTTCAATTTCACTCTCTGCGAAAGTTTCATTATTAACTGGCAGAATTTCCTTCGTAGAACCATATGTAGTCTGGTGGCATTTTGAGTCTGGATGTGCACAACCTATGCTGCAAGGAGGTAGATCAGTCTCAGTAACTTCAGATGAATTTCACCTTCCATTTCAATCCTAAAAATGAAATCAGAAAATAAGTAATTAATTAATTACTGTATACATTAGTTAATTAATTTATAAACGTTAGTAATTACAAATCGCAATATTGCAAATTATGCAGTCAATGATGCTATTCTGTAATTCAAAATGTGTCACAAACTATGAAACTTTTGCTTTTCAAATTCTCTCCTTTGTTGTTCCGCACTCTTTGTTCACCCAGGGTAATTCTAATTGCTGCCACATAGTAACAGCCATGTCAACTAAAAGAGGCAGGAGGAAAATTTCGACAATTCTTTTCATTCATTTTGACAGTTTTGAATGTAGTACATCACATGCTCAAATACCCAACATGATTTTCACATCGTTGTATAGGAAATTTCATCCTCTTTCAGAATATCTAGGAAATATTTCTGTGAATTTGGTACTTTTTGAAATAGAGCCATTTTTGTACTTCTAGTTGAGGCTCATTTTTCAAGTATACCTTTTACTAATTTTTTGTACAAAAGTGCACTTTAGGTTGATGTTATATCAAATCTGACCACAGATTTGAAATCTACAGACAATTTTGCATCAGAACGGATAGGTTTGTTGTCTCAAAGGATTCATATCAGCATGTTATGAGGGAAATTTTAAACCTCGATGCACCATTTCCGGCTGTCGCGAGTAGAATTTTGTGCCTACCATGTCCAAATTTTGATGGACCATAACATAGGAACGGGTTGAGCGAGAACTCTGAAACTTTGCACAAGTTAGTTTTAGCGGTTGTAGACCAAGTGTACCAAATATCATTAAAATCTGAGTCGGTGGGTGACATTTCGGTTTTTCGCTGGATGAACTGACGTGGAATGACCCAACTGTTGTTTTGTCCAAACCATACTTTTCGGTTGAAACAAGTTGTTTCGTGGTGTTATGACGATACTACATCACTATTTCAATATTGTTCTTCTCAGACCTGTCCGAAGCTTGGATAATTTACTTTCTACAAATATTATCCTTAGGGTGGATTCGAACCTCCGCTCTTTGGACTTATTTACTTCGTATTCTTGTCACCTTATTGTTGGACTATATTTTTACCTGATATAATGGATAACTGGCTGGTTCATATTTCACGTATTTCTGTACAAAATTGTCATAAAATGCTTCATAAATATGTGAAGCAATATTTAGATACAAATACTATAATAAAGCAGCTAATCTGTTATAATATTTTTATGACAGAAAAATACCTAATAAGATTTGATGACATGCTGCATACGTAAGTCTGAATCTACGATAGCCTTGCTCTTTGGAATGAAGTTCCAATTCTCAGTGTTGAGTTGTGTCGTTTTCCCTCTTCGAAATTTCCTTACAACAGTGTTGACAGTAGAAGTAAGTTAGCTCATATTTGAACCTTTTGATTTTAATTAAATTTTTTTACGTTATTATTGAACAAAAAATATTGAAAATAAATGTGTCAGTACTGTTTCCTCCTATTGAAATCTTCAATATTTTGAGTATATAGGGCAAGTCAGAAAGGGGTTTACAACTTTGAAAGCATATAAAAATGTATTGAAATAACTCAGAGAATAGATATAGGTGTCCAATTGTACCAAAACACTTCAAGTTTGACTCACGTATTGTCGTAGTACCACATTCCGTCTACGCGAGGGCCACCGTAGTGCAGTCTTAAAATGGCACCTTTCACTGCTGCGGAGCGTGCTCGGTGTGTGTTGTTATTTCATGAAACGAATTCTGCAACAACTGTTCAGCGTAGATTTCGTGCGGAACAAGGTAAAGAATCTCCAAGCAGGCTTACTATTTACAATTGGCATAAGAACTTGGTTGAGGCTGGTTGTTTTGTTCGTTATGTCAAATCACACGGTCTCCCACCCGTTGCTGCAGTAATGGAGAACGCTGTCATACTGTATCGTGTGTCTTGATATGCTGGAATTTTTATTTTTAATTCCTCGTACAAATGAAGACGAACAACAAGAAAACATGATCTATGTTTACCAGCAAGACGGCGCACCGCCTCTTTTCCTCAAGCAAGTTCGAGATTTCCTTGATATTCGCTTCCCGCGTCGATGAGTTGGCCGCGCAGGTCCAATTGCATGGCCACTTTGCTCCCCAGACTTGTCATCTATGGATTTCTTCCTGTGATGTTTTGTTAAAGATCGAGTGTATACTCCGACTCTACCAGACAATCTTGCAGATCTGAGAAGTCGCATCTATGCTATCGTTGCAGAAGTTACGCCCGATCAGATGGAAAGATTGTGGGAAGAAATTGAGTTCCGGTGCTATGTTTGCCGCATCACCAACATCAGTCACATCGAACCAAAACGAAACTTTGATGTTAAACTTGAAGTGTTTTGCTACAAATTGACGCCTCTCGTTCCTGTAAGTAATCTCTATACATTTCTATGTTTTTTTCAAGTTGTAAAGTCCCTTTGACTCGCCCCGTATATAAAAAAGAAAGAACTTATGATTTTACAGGATATGAGACATTTTTTTAACGTAGTAATCACTGTGATAATCTACCCTAGATAAAACTGAAAGAAACAACAGTGGAAAAGTAACTGGAAGGAATTTAGCCAGGGAATATATTTGAAGGAATCATTCTGGCGTTCGTTGAACAGAAGCACTGAGAGAAAACTCCGCCAGTTTTTCCGATCATCTGATTCGAAACCGGATCCTCCAGATTGCAAACCAAAAACGTTAACAAATGCAGAACTCCAGCTCACTTTACAAATCTTTGTGCGATTAACCAAACCACATTTTTGGATCAAAAGATCCAATTATTTTTTAAATAAAAAAAAATTCTTGTAGACCTTATATCAGAACTTTATATAATATAGCCAAACCCAAACTATCACTTAACTCAGTATGATGTGCTTTTTCCGTAGAAAATACGAAAACTCAACTTAGGGGGCGTTCAAACATTTTGTGACCCCTAATCCAATTGGCCCGAAAGATCCAATATAATTCAACAAAAATTTTCTTGTAGGCCTTATATCTAGAGAATTACATATAGTGTAGCCAAATTCAAACTATCAGTTAATTCAATATGATGTGCTTATCCTGTACAAAAATACGAAAACTCGATTTATAGGCCGTTCGAAAATTTTGTGGCCTCTGATCCAAAAATTAATTATTAGCCAAGATCGCAATCTTTTGATCCAATTTTATTTTTTCTAAAATTTTTGTTAACGATTATTTTGAATTTCTTACTTTGATAGCCATATTTCCAGACTGATTGTCAAATTGTTTTTTCTTATTCCTATGTAGGGCTTACATGAATATATAATGTGTACAATTATAAGCGATAAACAGTAATATAATCGGAAAGCTTATTACAAATCGAAAATTACTTATGAAGGCCGCTGGCAGTTGTTGTAAAAGGATATCGTGATATAAAATAGGTTGAGAAAACCTGCATTAGATCAAGGAGGTCAAGTCGATATCATTTTGACAAATTTTGCGAAAGTGTTCGATAAAGTCAATCATGAAATATTAATAGAGAGACTTCATCAGTCTGCACAGTTAATAAATTTGGTTGAGTGGTATTTGAGGAACTTAAAGACAGTTCATTGAACATAAAAGATACAGATCCTACTAAAATGTTTAACTATCGTAGTCCCACAAGGATTTGGGACCTATAATATTCTTAATGATTTAGAAACAATCTTATAGTTCCTAATGCTAATATACATATATATATATATATATATATATATATATATATATATATATATGTGTGTGTGTGTGTGTGTGTGCGTGCGTGCGTGTTGCTAATATTTGATCAGCAGTTTAAGAACATTAAAAAAAAAGGACGAGGTCTGAGTTTTATTCGAATTTTTGTTGTTCAGAATTAACATTAGTATGGCAAATATATGGTCAAATGAATTATTATTTACTGAAAATTAATCCAAAATTGCTCCGTTTCAAGCATAACTTTAAACAACAGTGATCTATTTCTATCTGTATAATTTTTCATTAAGTGTTTATCACATTGTGTTAAGTGTATTTACATATTCAAATTTTCAGACTAAAAGTTTTGTTGTACCATTTGATATATATAAATCAATAACCGTTTATGTTTAAAATTTGAAAGGGTTCGTAGTTACTTCGTTTTATGGCATGTTTTTCGTTGCCAAATATAATGCAATTGATTTTATATCTATCTATCTATCTATCTATCTATCTATCTATCTATCTATCTATCTATCTATCTATCTATCTATCTATCTATCTATCTATCTATCTATCTATCTATATCTATCTATCTATATCAATATCTATATCAATATATATAGATAAGTATATAGTCAAATAATTACGGTATATTTGAAAGTAACTATTGTTTCTTTTCCTTCAGGTATAGAAACAAAATGGCTGACATATTTGGTGCAATATTAAATCTATGTGATTCCTCTTCAACTTTGGAATCAATTTTACAGAGGATACATGATGATATTGTGCAACTAGACGATGAGCAAACTGAAATATTAAGGCGACAGCATCGATTGCTAGTAACAGATATTTTCAACATCATGATGAAGATAGACCCACTTTTTCGGTGTTTGTCAGGCAGTATTCATTGGACAGGTAGTTTTTATGAGGGAACAAAGGTAACTGAAGCTAACGAATTTGATGTGAACTTTGTGTTGCATTTTCCTGAAAGATCGTTGAAAGTCATAGTAGATGGTGCTCCATCATCCACAGTCAGATTGAGGCTACTGAGTCTCGAATGGTTGAGGGATTATAATGATGGACTTGACAAGATGAAAAGTTGTGTGGACACCCACGGCAACGTCGACCAAGTTAAAATAAGAAGTTGGATAGAAAGTTTGACTGCAAAAGCCATATATTGTTTGCAAAATGGGGCTAGTCAAGGAACTACGTTTCAAGATAAGGTAAGTTTTAGCAAGTCAGGTCCTGCATTCACAATTCATGTTACGATGCAAAATGGTATGAAGTATGATGTTGATATTGCACCAGTCATTCACATAGCTAAGTTTCCACAATCGAACAGGAAAAAAACCTTTCCTATTGGGGAGGGATTCGCCGTACCCAAACCTAGGTTCACGAGTCCTATAAATGACCCATTCTGGCGTATTTCTTTTCCAACACAAGAGCTTAACATGATTACTGGCAAGCCGAATTTGCTTAAAGCATATCGTCTTCTGAAGAGATTACGGGATAACCAAGAATGGGAACTTTCCAGCTATCTAATAAAAACTATGTTCTTGTGGGAAGTTAGTTATCAAGATGAACAATTTTGGTCAAGAAACACCAGTTCTCTGTTCATGCACATGCTAAGAGTTCTGCATCAGGCGCTCCGACGGAAGTGTATTCCATATTTCTGGGACAAAAAGTACAACCTACTGGAAAACGTTGGTTGGGGTAGAACAAGTAAAATGATGAATGAAGTACGAGAAGTCATATATAACTTAGAACGACAATACAATCCTAATCCCTACGTCGTATGTCGTGCTTTTTGTAAAGGGCCAGAGGCATGCATTGAGTCTCTATGCGTTGTTGATATTCCACTGAAGCTGGGACCATTTTTCGCTTTTCTGTACATTTTCCTGGAAGTATATTTTCCTGTAGATGTTATCTTTCTAAGAATTCTGGGATTAAGCTTGATTTCTCTTCTCATGCTTGGAGTGAGAAGAAAGCTTCGAAGAGGGCAATTTCTTCTTCTTCTTCGGCTTATTCGTTTATGCTTCTTATGCTATTGAGACGCGTGTGTTTTGAGGTGCCTCTTGAAATGCTCTTCAGTACAAACTTTGTATCGAGTGAACCTTATTTAATAATCTATTAAGTTTGTCTACGCAATACCTCAAGTTGATTCTCATCGACGTGGAAATTTATAATGTGCATCAATTGATAGCAGTCTTGCATTTAAAAAAAAATCAAATAATCAACGTGTTATTGTAGGTATTATTACCTACAGCAACAAAAGTACAAAACAATCACACAGTTCCTGTTTATTAATATATTGTACTTAATATCCTTATTTGGATGTTAAAATCACTACAATATTTGTTTGTATTTTGTTATTCCGCACAAAGTTTGAAAAGACTGAAGACGTACGCCTTACAGGTGAATTTGGACATACTACTAAGAGTTTGTATTATTAATGAGTTGAATTATATCAACACATTTTTTTAAGAAAAATAGTTATTATAACGAATAACGAATATGGGAAGTTCAAATCTTGGAATACGTCCAATGAGGATATTATTAACAACTACTGATAGATCTTGACATGATATTTATATTTGGGAGAGGTAAACGTGATTCTATTTTTATACGCTTTAAATCAAACGATTATACGTTTTTTTATACGAGATCAAAAAAGTTATTGGCAACTTATTTCAGTATTCTTAATCTCTTATGGACTATCCCCAAGATTGTGAATCTATTTTGAAACCAAGACCACACTCTAGAAAATGGATAACCTCATATCTCAGATTTACACAAAATATTAAAACAAGCTTGATATCAAGGTATTCATTTAACTTTACATACAAAAACTTCCGACAAAGAAAAAAAGCTTTAGATTTGAGACTGTTCGCGACGTTTGAAGTTGCATATGTCAATATTTACTATTAAGGTATTAACAATAAACACTGCCATAATTTGTGATATTAAGTATTTTATATCGTAATAGATAACATGCTATCTGTTTATTTGTCACTACATGTTTGTCATTGAACTAATGTACTTGCTGTAGGAGAAGAAGGAGTTTTGCCATGCTGAAATTGAATAGTTGGAATAAATAAGGATCGTTTATCATTTTCATGAGAAAATTAAACAATTTGGTATCAGTTAGTGTAGATTGAGTGCTTTCTTTCTGTTTCGTTAAACAGACGAATGTTGGAATTGTACTTACCTTAAGTTCTTAGTGCTCGATATATACATATAATATAGTTTCTCTTCATAATAAGTTAAACGATTTAGTAGGGCTAAATTAGTAAGATTATTCGGAAATTAGGAAGGTTATTTTTAATAAATGAAGAATTAGCTATGAGATTGAATTCTGATAATCCCAATAAAAATACATTTGACAGTGCTAGGTTATAATATATTTACTGAAGTAAGCATACGGCATATACTTAATGACAATACTCTTCTCTTAGGCAACTATACAAACAAATAAATAAACTTACAAGATAGAGGAAGAACAGCAAAAACGATGTAATTACAATGTATCATCGTAATAGTACCCACAGAAACAGCGTAATACAGACTCTTGTAAAGCCAAACGAAACTAAACGTTCGGTATATATTTTTCGACTACGATGTTTCATCAATATTTGTTCATCTGTGTCGCTATGCGCACAATGGATTAATTTCTCCCAAATTGGGACTCAAGAGAAAGAACTTATCGAAGAAAACAGCTTAAAACGAAAGACACGTATTTTGTCAACATGCATATAACTTTTGTTTGAAACATTTTCCGTTCGGGTGAAATTTTTACTGGGTTTTGACAAGTGAAATTTCGTGCCCCATTAAAGTGGAAAAAGATCTTTTGACCAAATCAATCAGAAAATGAAATTTTGACTTGACTACTTAAAGTAAGAAAAGCTGAAATATCGTGTTTCATCAAAAGCGACGAAGTCGGATTTACTATATATTTTGTATTTAGACGGAACTACAGATTTAAACGGAAATAGCAATTTTACTTTATTCTACTAACATTTTAAAACGCTTACAGTAACCTTGGACTAATGTAGAAAATATAAAGACGTCAGAATAACAAAAATTCGCGTAAACTTGCACAATATTTGTAAAACTCTAAACTTAACCTGAGTTTTTAAGTTCTGCGCAATAAATTTTGATAAACTGGAAGATATAACGTTACGTTCATAAACGCGAAAAGTGATTTCGAGTCTACTTGTAGAATTCTTTTCAAGAGGAGAACTATACTACTAGCAATTTTGGTTCTGCAATAATTCAAAAAAATAAAAAATAAAAAAAAAAAAAATAAAATTAAGATCATATTCAGGTTGCGAAATTTATACGAAAAGTGAGTATATTTGTTTGCAGAAAATACTGATTAATTAAAATTGTGATAGAAAAAAGTAAAACTTTATAGAAAATCAAACGTTTTTATACTTTCGAAGCGTTTTCACATAATTAAGATGAATTAATATTTATTTGATAAAAAAAATATTTTAAGTGTTTTATAAATAAACACAGAAAATAAAACCTTTTGGGGTGTTTGATCCTATTTACAAATTTCAGAACAGAATTTCTAAAAGAATGAAGTATTACCATTTAGAAAATAAATTAAACATCTTACAATCAACGTTTAGCGTCACGAACTACTTTTAGCATTACAGTTGTATACTAGTCAAAATTTTTATTACAAACCTCCTTATAAATCCATAACTTAATCCACTAAACTTTATTGCTGTATTAATGAAACTAAGAACCTTTATGCTGTTGAAAATGTACCATACCAACATTGGTCTCGAGATGAAATGAAGAGCACTCATATTCTGGGTAACTGATACCAAATATTTAAGAGTAAACTTATAGAGAAAATTAACATAAATAAATTATTTCCATATTGTTCTTACGGATATCAGGGTATTATAATCGTCATCTTACTTTTAGTCTTACTTTCGTGCTAACACAGATATTTCTTAGCTTATAAATCTGCATTTAAAAAAATAAAATCACGAACCGGGAAATGAGTGAATACGACATTACTTAAATTATGTAGAAACTTACTGTTGATCAACTGTAAAAATCAGTCTATATTATTCTAGTAGCTATAACTTGTTAAACGTAATGAATTGTTATTTAATGGAATGTGGAATTAAGTGAACATGTAATGAAATGTGTCTTTTTCTTGCAGTTGTTTTCAACTAATTTTATCTTAAAATAATTGTAATTATGTTTCAAAAGATAACTTCTCGCATGGAATTAATTAGGTAATTCTTTAAGTTAACTAAGGTAATTTCTTGTAACCTTATATAAGCGCAAAACTGAATACTGTCAATTAGAAGTATCTCAGAGGACAATGACCTCAACTTTTCGTATTATGAGACAAAAATATCAACTAAACCTTTTTAAGCAGATACATAATTTTTCCCTCGTGAACTAAAATAGATTTAAGCAAAGAAAGAGAATAAAATTTCATTAACAAAAGTCTAATAATTCAGTGTAAAAGAACAAATGAGAAAATGCAATGTAAAATTCTTAAGCATCATTAACTTCCACACCGTAGCATTGAAACACCTCTAGGAATATGAAGTTTATTATATTTAATTCATTAGTTAGCTAGTATTTTGCAAACTAATATAGTCTCCCAGTCTAAATTTTTCCAGTTCAGTATGGTGCTAATTTTATTTGTTGTTCCGTTAAAAACTTTCATAATTAACTTCAGAACCCATAGAAAATCCAATATGTATAGTTCAATTTTCGAAATGAACTTTACTAATTTTCCATTACGTGGAATTAGTTTTCGAACTGTATGAGTTTCTTTTATTTCCAAGTAGCATTATTTCCAAGAAGTTTCTCATTGTAAAACAGTCTAAAGTATTTTTGTAAGATTTCTTAGTATTATTGCTTTCTACATTTACAATCTAGGTTAGTTTCTATAATAAGCGTTTAAAAATGTTAGTAGACTGAAATAAAACTGCTATTTCTGTTTCAATCTGTTGTTCCGTCTAAATATAACATATATTAGTCAATCCGACTTCGTCGCTTTTGATGAAACACGATATTTCAGACCTCCCCAGGGGACACTACCTTTTCGAAGACACCTTACAACGGAACATCCTTGTTTTCCGTAGGTGTCGGGTGGGGAGATTGCGTGCTACTTTGAAGTTTAAGGCTATGCCGGAGGTACGCTAAGGATCCGTAAAATTTCAGATTTACAAGTTACACATTCAGTTCAGCCAGTGAAGCAAAATTTTAGATTTCTTTTAAAAATTCCAACACGTTTATTTGAATTATCTTCATTATGAACGCTCCAGGACACGTGTGTTAGAAATAAGTTCTTCCTTGTTCGTAATTATGATCATTTTCTACAATAAACTTGTAGAATATATTCAAAATAACATTAATAGTTCGGAAATTCATTAAACAAATATTCTAACCAATAGTACAACAATATCATAAAATCCATGTCCTTTTGATTTTGGAATTCTTGAAATATGTAAGAATAGTAAGTATGCAACAAGAGGGATCCTTAGCTACCGTTAAGGGCTTCCCATACCGGACAGACTTAAGTGGAGTAGCCAGACGAAGCGTGTCCCAATTGGGTAGGAGGGACTCATTAGGCGTGGTGAAGCCAACTCTCCTAAGGGAAGAAAAACCCTGACAAAAAAATCAATATGATCAAAGTTATCGCTTGATAAAGAGCTTGGTACGATAACTTTGATCTAAAAAAAATATTTCAAACCCCAAGCAGTCAAGTCAAACTATTTTTTTTCGATTTTTGATTTAATTGGTCAAAAATCTTTTTTTTTTTTAATTTACATGGGACACAAAATTTTATTTGTCAAAACCCAGTAAAAAATCACCGGAACGGAAAATGTTTCAGTACGAAAGTTATATGCACGTTAACCAAGTACGTGTCTTTCGTTTAAAGCTGTTTTCTTTGATTAGTTTTTCTTCTTGAGTCCTAATTTAGGAGTAATTAATCCATTGTGCGCATATTTGATACAGATGAACAAATATAGAGGAAACATTTTAGGTTAAATTTATTTACAGAACAGGACGTTAAATTCATTAAAAACTTTGTAAAACTATAAAGTATAACGGTATGCGTAAAAGCCACGGAGAACTTGTTTCAATCCATTTAACCAAATAAATTCAATCGTGTAGCTCCGTATGTCTCTGATTATGTGCTGTATTATCTGGTCTAACGTTACTGTAAATTAAAATGAAAATCTTAAAGAAATAGATCTATTTATGTACAAACATTACATTTAAGTCAATTTCTTTTGAGAAAATCGGTTTTCAAATTGCAATAAGAGTAGATCTCGTACTTAGAACTAATAAGAGCTTTGTTTTAAGAATAGAAAGAGCAAAACTTCTTCTTTTTCGAAATTTTTAAGTACCTGCAGCTGTAATATACATATATATATAATATGATCGAAGTTAGTTATTTTCTGGGTACTAGTATCTTGCATCTGAAACGAAAATTAACGTAAAAAAAAGTTATGCTTCTTATAACACATGAGTAAATATGGTCGTTATCTGAAGTGCATTAGTTTTTATATATTGTTATTTGTTTTCAATGGAATGCCTTACGTGGAACAACGATAACTTGCCAGATCTTGTTTTTTTTTTGCTTAGTTTGACGTACAGTATTGTTCAAAAAATCCTGTCCATCCACCTTTCTTTTTAAAAGTTAACTGTATTGTTATCCATAAGGAAAAAGTGTAAATGTGAATTTTCTGTAACGTACGTTATTTTTAACCAATCACACTGAGTTGTCCTACGTATAGTTGTAAGAACAATGGAGACCAGATTTCTTGAACAAGGCTTTACCATCGAATAAGTGTGTATTTAAGTAGGAGACCGAGATTTGATCACGTACTAGTCCAACAATTAGTTTTTTTCTCTTGCCATGATTATATGATTCACTTTCTAGGGTGGTCTTCTTTCAAACTAGAAGCTTAGTCGAAAGAAAATAAGGTGTATGAAGTCATGTCAGTTTTGACTAATTACTAATTATTCCTTGCATTTGGAATTCCGATCTGGGGAACTAAGCACATTTTTTTTAAATAAAAATAAAGAATAATCAATAATCATAAAAAAAGCTTGTTGAATTTGTACTTCAATATTTTGAAGTTTGAGTAACTATAATATATTAGTAATCACGTTTCACCATCTCCAATGTTTTAAAAATGCAGAGAACTGAGTATAAAGGATAAAGACAAACAAAATATGGGTAAGAAGAAAGTGAAGTGATTTCTTGCATCGAATGGAGATAAAAGAAGCTTTAACGAACATGGGTTGAGAAACATTTCGATTAGAAGCTAGAGACAAGAAAATGTGTTGTCATGTTGAAACTTTCAGAGAGTCTTTTTGTTTTCGAAAATGCACCATAAACTTACAAACGCCAAATTAAATAACCTGTAATAATCATCCATACGATCTATTAATGACAAAATTTTTCAATGATCAGTTGCTGTAGAAGTTGTTAGGGATACAAAAATAAAAAACAAGGAATATCTCTAAATAATTTTGCAAAATTTAACTTTGTTAAAGAGCAAAAGAGAGTAGTTTCTTTAAATTACCTGACTTATTTCTTAAACAGAATTTGCAACATTCACAACAATTCTATCATAATTTGACATCTTTGTAGTATTCTTTCTTTCATCCCCCCCAATAACTTCGATTCAGATTTCATTTGTTTATGTGCAGATGTAAGCGCCTGTAGCTTTTATCACTAAAAATAGTTAATAATAATTGTTTTATAATGCAATCAATTCAATATAAAAATTGATGATAGACAAACAAATAGAAAGATAGAGAAGAGAGGATAGAGTGAGACAAACAGATAGGAAAAGAGAAGAAAGAGAGAGAAGAGTGAGACGGGGAGAAAAAAAAAGAGATTTCTTTATCTGTACTATGTCTCTCTAACTCCTGTTTGTCAATAATTTTGACACTAATAAATACCACAGATATTATTTTCTTTCTTTGACACTAAATTACAGACAGTTACATTGGTATACATCTTAGTTGCTTGAGAATAGTAACGTTTAGTAACTTATTGTTTACAAACTTTCCTCATAACTGTAGCTTCTAAACGAAAGACACCTTTTAAAAACCCATGATCATCATAGTAGTATTTATTTTTTTAAAACTCCGTTTAATGTAAGCTAATCACTTCTAATCATGCCCTACTTTTCCTAACAAAGACAAACAAATATTTCATTCAGATGAACAAATATTGATGAATTTTTAAGGCTTCAGTCACATCTAATGGCTCAGTTTAGTCTATCGAGTCTAGTATAGCATGGCTTAGATTATTTTAAGGAGAATTATTAGTGCTTTGAAGCTCTTTAAATGTGCATAATTTTACATCTTTATAGCAGTGAGAAGACTTTGAAAGATAAAGATGTGCATGGGTATACTTAAGAAACGAAATATACAGTATATTCGATAAAGCTTACAATGGAAAACCCTCTCCATACAGTAAATAGCACTTACACGATGAGGGTAACCCTTTTTGCGTTCATACTGTAAATCCACGACGAACGCTTTTCTTTTGTTCTCTGAAGTCTTCTTACTACATGTATTGCAACTGTCATACGCTGTTGTAGAATTAAAATACCTGAAATAACATTTGGAATGCGTTGCACTTGACTGAGATAGGCCAAACCGAGTCATTAAGTGTGACTTGAGCCTTAGATTGGCATCACGTTTCCACGGTTTTCCCAGCTGGGCATAGCTTGGCCCGAACTGAAACGACAGTCCTACCTGGTCGGAGTCCGATTTTCATACGAATTCTGACCGGAGCTAACCGGGGCAGGTTGGGAATAACCTGTAAATGTGAGACCAGCCTTGTATTTCAGGTGTAAACCGGTAGGAGTGAATAAAATTTGTACAAAATTATTTTCACAACTTTACCGGTTTACCTGAAATAAATATGAGAAAAGCAGAGAAAAAACTGTAGTCGTTGAACTGCGAAGATGTTGAACCATTAACTGAATAGTGAAACGTATACTTGACCAGCGAAAGACAAGAATTTGAATTTCTACCAGTTTAACGATAAGCTTTTTTCCTGTGCTTCTCTCAACCCTGTAGATAACTATATATGTATATAAAACTATGTAATCATAGTTAGTAAGAAAATATCTTTCTATATTACTTATTGATAATGGTTAATTGAGAAATATGAATGAGTATATTTAAGTTATATGTGTTTTTACCTGCATCAATGTTAAATGCACCATGTTTGACTTGTTTTTCTAATGTTAAAAGAACATTATGTATATTTTAAATTTTGAAATATTACTAGTATGATTTGAAAATGCACTTGTGTACTATGAAATGTGTGTTTAACATGTTTGTTTGTGAGTTTTGAATTTTGAAGTCACTTCACGAATTGTAACATGTTTTGGACTATTTAAGTATCTGATACATTGTATCTATGCATTCTGAAAACGAATATTTCAATAATAGTGGAAACAGTTTTTATGATTGTTGTTTTTCGTGACATTCTGTACGATATTAAAGTTATACACTGCTAACACTATGCATTTTAAAAAATGAATTGTGAAAAATTGAATGTTAGTTTTTTTTTCGTCATTTCAACCGTGTAACTTTTTACATCATTCAAGAATTAGGTAAAAGAAACATCATTTTGATTTTTATGTGTGACATATGCGGTTATTGCCTCATTTCGAATAGGAAGGGTTAATAGTTTATAATTAAAATAATTTTAGATTAATATCAACAAGGTACTTTTTCAATTGATAAACATTGATGAGGGTGAAGGTTGTTCAAGTTATTCTATTTTTATCTTTGAAAATTTTGTGCTCAATGGAATATTATATAGTTTATATTTTTTGGTGATGGTGCTGTTTAGTTTATGCTTACTTATAAGAATGCTGAAGTAAGCATGAAATTACATTATATTATCTACTACATCTGTATTACATTGCATATATTGTGTATAAAAAGAAACCAATAAAAGGGATTTGTTGCTCAACAAATATGATTAGTTTATTGATGTAAAAGGAATAATGTGCCTCATTTCTGATTCAAGAGATCGCAAGTTTAACCGTAAACCGTATGAAATTATGGTAGACAACACACTATCCAACAGTTTCACTGTAGTTCTTCTATATTTTTAGACTTCCGAATTATATCGTGCACAAGTACAAGAAACCCTGCAGAACGAGAATGTCCATCTGTCCGTCTATTTCTCTGTTGGCTGACAGATATCAGAATGGAAATGGTAAGAAAACTAGAGTTCTTATACATACAGTATATAGTTTCAGCAGCATTCTGAGAATAGATTCCATCTCAACTCTTATTGTTCTGTTAATGGTGGAAATATTAAATCTACCACTTTCGGTTTTAGTATTGCGTCACCATGTTGTGAAAAATGGTCAGATCTTGCTAGAGATGGTTTTTAATATCAATCCAACGTTTCAAGCACAGACTCCACCTTAGTCCTTATCCCAGTATTCAAACCGTAAATTGTGAATATTTTGTATCCACCACAGACTGAATGTCTACCATAGTTCACAACGTGAAACGTGAAATAATAATAAAAAATACTGTCTGAAGGACGGGAAACTTATTACCTTGCTTTGTATCCTGAGTTCGAAGCCTGAAAGGAGCAATGTCCATCTCCAGCGAGAATTTAAGAGGCCTCATCCCAGCGAAATTAAAATACCGCTAATTTTACGATACTCATGTGATATCTTCAAATAGATAAAAGATAATCGAAATGTGGAACAAGAGCGCCCTAGACAATATTATTTTGCATGAGGTACCGTTATCACAAGTCACCTAGTGGCTTTCCGTTTGCAGCTATTTAGAAACGGGAAAATAAATGCCGATTTTCAAAATGGCTCGAAATCGAAAGCAGATAAGTGAATCGTCATAACGGTATTTCATGTAAAATGATATTGTCTAGGGCGCTCTTGTTTCACATTTCGATTTTCTTTTATCTATTTGAAGATATCACATGATTACCGTAAAATTAGCGGTATTTTAATTTCGCCGGGATGAGGCCTTTTAAGCTGTTTAGGAGCGAACACGCCAAAACCAATGTCCTTGAAGTAACTTATTGTTGTACGCAGCAACAATCAAAGTATTCAATATAAATAATTCCATCACTTCTAGAGAAGCTGCCCTGAAAAAACTGCATATCCTTGATTGAAAGCAGCTAAACGATTGCAAACGTAACAAATTTGGAAAAAGAACTAATTGAATATGACATAACTCAAAATCAGACGATACATAAAGCTAAAGGAAATAGAATAAAATTAATAAAAATAAAATCATGCAACAGAATACTAATTTAGAATCGTCAAATAGTTATCAATACTACCAATTCCGGGATATGTATTCAGAATCTTGCGATACGAAGGATGATGATGAATGCTCGACAGCACACCAATCAATGATAATATTGAATTTTTTGTTTTGCTTCAGGTACTGAATATATGCTCTTTGTCACAATAAAACAAAATAAAATGAATCTTAGTATTTGTTATTCCATTTGAAAGTCTTTTAAATATGATTCTGTAAAATGAAAACTGCAATTTTGAATATAGCATTTTATTCCAGTTAACAATACCGAAGCAAGAAAGGAGGGAGCGAATAAAATGATGAATCATGCTGATGTTCCGTTTTTGAAGCTTTTCAAACGCATACGTGTGTCTTCCCTACAACTTATAATTCTTATATATATATATATATATATAATTCTGTAAATCACGTTTTGAGTCAAAATCAAGTAAAAAAAAATATTGATCTAGACGATCAAAAGTATTGTAATACCGGTATTTATTTATTTTGTATATTACTGTTACGCACACTCCTAAAATGTCATGATTTGTTCTTTCATCTTCCCAGATATTTCTTTTAAAGTTATAAGTTTTATTATTTAAAGTAACATTTCTTATTTTGGAATGCAAAATATTGATGATAATGTTTTCAATAATTTTGTGTTCCTTCTGTCGTGTCTCCTTTTTCCACCTCGCAAAAATCAAGATTTAGTATCAAAAATGGTTGGAAAATGAAAATAGGGAAAGTTCACCCTGTTTGAGAAGTCTTGTTATAAAATACAAGTAAAAAGATGTGTAGGTAGATAACGTTGTCTCATTTCTGACAGCGGCCAGTCTTGCCTCCCGCAACTCTTTCTTTTTACGAATCATATAATCAGATTGTCAACTAACATAACTTTGAAGATATCCATTCTCCACATTATTAGATGAACGATCTTTTCTCATTTCGTAACTTGTTTCCCTCCCCTTCCAACCTTCTGAAGGTCAGTAAGGAACAAGGTGTAAATGGATCAGAAGAGCGTGTTTATTTCTTCACCTCCACGAGTAGGAAATCAAACCCTGCTAATTCTGCAATACCTGAATGTTGTTTCTAGCGTTGTCACACTTCATTATAAAAAAAGTAATATTAATGAGTTATAAGAACTAGTTTAAAAGTAAAAAAAGTGAACATGTAAAAAATGAAATGAAATCTTTGAGTTTTACGTCCCATGGTTATGCCGATTAGGCTAAAGGAGACAGTGATGATGAGTGATGAATGAAATGGTGGAATGAAGAAAGTTAAAGGAAACGGGAGAACCCCGAGTAAACTCACGCACACGGTGTTTGTCCACCACAAAATTCACTTGGCGGGGGGCTGGGATCGAACCCAGGACACCAAGCACCAGAGGTGAATGCTCTACCATTGAGCCACCGCGGCCCCAAAGTGAACATGAAGTATTGGGGTAGGTTAACATCTGGAATAAAGTTTGAACTGCATAAGACAAATAGTTTTCATAATATTTTGGAAAGAAGTTGACCATGTTATTATATAGGGACTGATGATCTCAGCTCAAAACGTTAGATACAGCATTAAGATCTTGAATTAGACTGTGTACGCTAATGATTATGAACAAACTGATAAAACTAAGATAATGGGAGAAAACGGGGGATACTCGTAAAAATACACAATCATGATGTTGTCCACTATTATAGAAGGTCAAATAGCCTAGAATCAGTGGCGCATTTAAGGGGGTTTCCGGGCTCAACCCCCCCCGAAATTTTAATTTCTATATGAAAGTAAATGAACAGTCTTGCAGAATCTTCAATTAGCAAAGCCCCCCCGAAACAAAATCGTAAATACGCCACTGCCTAGAATCGAATCAAGGATCTATTGTTGATGTGGTGAGCGCTCTACCAATGAGCTACCGCACTCTAATATTGAAATTCTGTAAGCGACATCGCACAGTTAGTATCAATGTAAAGGCGAAGAAGGACAAACACATAATTTAGATTATATGTAGAAATTACAGTATACAGAAATGTGAAAGCAATCAATAAAACTCTTTGCTATAAATTTATTATTATTATTATTATTATTATTATTATTATTATTATTATTATTATTATTATTATTATTATTATTATTATTATTATTATTATTAACTTTCAGGCCCCTCTAATACGTTAAAATGTCTCACTTAAATTATCAGTTTTTCCGTCAAGCCACAACTCTCTCTCTCTCTCTCTCTCTCACACACACACACACAGACATACATAACCGCAATCTTACTTCCGTTCTCTCAA
Organism: Thermobia domestica; assembly: GCF_964235325.1. Lineage (NCBI taxonomy): Eukaryota > Metazoa > Arthropoda > Insecta > Zygentoma > Lepismatidae > Thermobia > Thermobia domestica. Next base: position 84,552,474 of record NC_137456.1, read on the forward strand.
TGTCACGTGGGAAGATTATTAAGAGAACCTTCAAAAGTGTGCCGTCTGGCAGAAAACATCGGGAAAGTCCCGAATGGGTGAGTTCTAAATCAATATTCACCAGAGCTTTCTACAGTGTGTATTGCATTGTTGTGCGTCTTCGTGTTTGACTGCTGGCCTTGGTTGTTCTATTCCACGAAGAAAAGAAGCTTGAACATCATTTACTTTAGTGTTTACTTCAGTGCATAGACATTCGGAGATACTGAAGTTTCACAGTGTATTAAAATAGCTTTTTATCTGTTGTGTGCGTCACAATAGAACGTCATCCAGATAACTGATTGAATCTTCTCGAGTGAATACTTCTTAAATACCAGGTAAGTGACATCTTGGATATTTAGGGTCGGGTGTGGGGTACTGAGTATAGATATGTGGAAAATCGAAAATCAAACTTCTGGAGTTTATACGTTCAAAAAAGGAAATTTTATGCAAAAGTTAAGAGGTGCTACGATTTCTGGTGTACCGTGGGGTGGGGAAACGATTTTTATGTCATATGAAAAAGCATGTAAACTTGGTGACATTGTGAAGATCCGATGTTAAAGGATTCAATCAGTTACTGACAAGGCAGGGTTCCTCGTTGTAACACGTCGATTGTGATGAGATTGCACATACATCAAAAAAGAAGCGACACGTATTTTCTATTATATCGGCCAACAAGCGCATTGAAAGGGTCAAATAGGGGTATAAAAATGGGGTATATAAGCTACGTATCAGTAACTGTTTGGACTAACTATTAACATAGGATTTTCACTATTACTTATTTTTACTAACCTAGTCGTTCATACGAGAGGAAAATTGTTCCACTGGATGTATTTATGGTACTTTTTCTCACCTCATGGCACCCCTTAATTTATACATAAAAGGACGTATAATAAATTCCAATAGATTGATTTATGAATATTCATTTCTTTATACCCAATACTCAAAAAACCAAATAATCTTTACATTAACTCATTTGTGCCCATTGTCGACATTTGTCGACAACCTCTGACGTCGACATTTGTGAGGTTTCGGAACCTCTGGGGCTGAAATAAAAATCGGGGTAAACGGTACAACTTTTTCTAGTGTCGGTTGGTATCACTGCCTACGATTATGGTGAGTATTTTGTAAGAGATATGAAAAATAGAAACAAATATTTCGAAAAAATAATTTAGGCAGAAATGGGTTAAGTAAGTGTCGGAAGTCGTATAGAGCGGCCATATCTGTCCGTCCGGCTGTCGCTGTCTGTCTGTCAATAAGTATCAGGGTAAAAACGGAAAGAGACATCAATAAGCTATTTTTTGGAATCGATTAGGGTCTGAAGATTAAGTTCTCCCTCATCTGTTAACCCTCTATTCAAACAGGAAATGGTAGAAATTAACCATTTCCGGTTTTGACATGTTGTCCTCTATAAAACAAAACGAGAACGAGAAGCGGTGTTTGGGAATCGACTGGATCTCCTTAAGGAAAAATGCTATCTTCAACAGCATCTATCTCTCTCTCTGCTGAAACCGGAAGTGGTAGAAACTTACTAGTACAGTGCTTCCGGTTTCACTGTAATTTCCATATAGCAAAAAATGTAAGAGATAGAGAGAAGCAGTTGTTTTCTTTCTTTTTTCTTTCTGTAATCCATTAAGCGTCCGAAGAAATGTTCAATTTCCAACTTTTTCCCTCTGGTGTAATGGTTCTCAACTTGGAAAAAAATGAAATCTTTCAGTTTTACTTCCCACGGTTATTCCGGCTAGGCTAAAGGAGATGGTGATGATGACAAATGAATGCAATGATGGAATGAATGTGGAAGGAAACGGGAGAACCCCGAGAAAACTCACGAACACGGTGTTTATCCACCACAAAATCCGTTGACGAAAGTATATAGGATCGTGAAAGAAATTGAATTTAAGATATCAATGGATTTATACGTTTCATGACTCCTGCATGCTGAAAAAAATAGATTTTTGGATGTCTGTCCATCAATGCGTTTTTCCGATGTTGTGTGTTCTCTATTCTACAGCCCATACCGTTTAAAGTATCGAGACAAACTTTTAACCTTAAGGTTATTATGAGATTCTGTAACGGCGTTTCTCTTAATTTTTCTTCTTACCCCAGAAAGTAAGGGTAGTTTACTGAGAGCCGATAATTAAATTTCGCAATTTTCTCGAAAGTGGCTCTTAACGATTTTGACCATGTATTTCACAAATCAATGCTTGTTTGATTAACAAACCTATGGTGTAAGTCGTTTATCTAGGAAAGATTCAGAAGGGCTAATTTACTCTTGAGGGTTGTTGGTTTATTCTGGACGATTTTCTCGAGAGCAACTCTGACGGTTTTGTTTATATTCCATAGATATTATTACTAATACTATATTGTAGAGTAAGTAGTTTTGTCTTTTAAAATCCACAGGGATGATTTACTCTTGGGGTGTTCTCTTTTAAGATTTTCTCAGAAACGACTCACGATTATAACTCTATGATCTTGCATAAAACACTCCAAGTAACCTAACCTAATTTGCTAATCTAACCTAACCTAGAGGTAGCACGGTGTCTCAGTGGTAGAGCGGTTACTTGTGGTACCTGGGGTCCATGGTTCGATCACCGGCCAAGTAAATTCTTAATGGACAACATCGTGTGCGTGGAATTCCTTGGGGTACCCCCTTTTCCTACTAATTTTTCATTCCACCGATTCTACTATCATTCACTTGTTTAGTCATCATCTCTGAGCCTAAAGGGCATACTTTGGTAAGATAAACTGAAAGATTTTTAACCTAATCTACTCTACTGACCTAACCTACAGTCCATTTGATACAACTTGTCCCTTCTGACAGTTGCTTTCCTTCTTTTTTTCCCCTTCCCACATGTAGTCACAACAATCAGGCAAGAAGAACTGTTTCTATGCCAACAGCACGTTCAGCCAATTATAGTGGCTCATTTCTTCGCTCTGTTATGTTAAACATTCCACCCTTTCCGCACGTTGCCAATTTGGATATGAAGAAATGAACGTTGTTTTAGTTGAATGTCAACTTGAGTAGTGGATCTGCTGGTTATTGGGAGCATTCTTTTTAGTTCTCTTTTGTATCATTTAATTTTATAAAACTGGGATTTAGTTGCAGTGAATAAGTTGGTGTTTGGATATCCGACACAAAAGCTGGCAACACAGCATTGAGCACCACGTGCGCGCAGCGAGCTGTCAGAAGGAACAAGTAGTATCACTTGCAGTATAACTTACCCCACTAAGCTAACTTATTTTACTAATGTCATCTACCATACCCTACCCTACTAATCAAACTTACCATACTAACCCTAACCTATTTATTATCCTTATCTAATCTACCCTACTAACCTAAAATGCCCTATTATCCTTACCTAACATACACTCCTCTGCTGTGTTCTTCTCTCCTCTACTGTAACGTATCACACGTTCGTGTCTGTCTTTGATTAACGATTTATTTCATGCCGCACTAGTTTGCACCTGTATTATCAATCTATTCAGTTTGAGCCTCATTATTCATTCCGTAAACTGGCCACTTGTAGCATCTTTTAGGACAGTTTTTGTGGAACTAAGCTTGACTAATTTAAAAAGTGTCGTTTCATTGTATTGTAAGTTACCAGGATAAAAAAAAAGTTCCATTTATGTTCTTATGTTCATCCATAACAAGTTAGGGTCACTTCTTTCTTTCTCAAAAGAACATGTTGTGATAATAGTTGGCAAAAAGATAAACAAAATTGATCGTGCCGACGAGAGAGAGAGAGAGAGGGAGAGAGAGCACAATTTACAAGTTACAGTTATTCCGGGTAGCTGTAAGGCATGATGACTATATACAGGAATATCTTGTATATCGCTGTAAATTGGTTTCCAAGAAACGTCTACCCACGTCCTAAACAGCGCTATTCGAGGTCAATGGTTTAAACTAAATTTGATCGTTACAAAACTAAGGGAAAATAAACAAGATTTGAAATTATACACATAAAATCCTTTTAAACATAAAAGTTGTAAAAAAAATCTTTAATCTATATTATAAAATTGAAAGTGACTATGTTTGTGACTCTTAATCTCTTGAACCGCCCGACCGATCTCGATCAAATTTACAACGTAGATGCGGTTCTGACATGGGAGTGTTTTTAGCTATTTACTTTGACGGTACAACTTAGGGGAGGGGGAAGAAGGGGACAGAAAAAATAAATAAAACTTAATAACTCTTGAACCACTCGACCGAGCTTGATCAAATTTTCAATGTAGATGAGGTTCGGGACTGGGATGATTTTTATCATTTCACTTTGACGGAGCAAAGTAGGGAAGCGCATGGAGGGGGAGATATACAAAAATCAATAAATATAAAAATAAAAGTGACTGGGTTCGTGAATTAATTACTTTTGAACCACCCGATCGATCTCAATCAAATTTTCAACATATATGAAGTTCAAACCTGGGATTTTTTTTGTCATTTCATTTTGACAGTAGATCTTAGGGGAGGGGAAGAGGAGGAGGGGAAATATATGAAAATAAATAAAACTTAATAACTCTTGAACCACCCGACCTTTCCCGATGAAACTTTCAACATAGATAAGGTTCGGGCCTGGGATGTTTTCTTCATTTCACTTTTATAATGCAACGAAGGGGAGGGGAGGGGAGGGGAGGGGAGAGATATATGTAATAAAAGTGAAAATAAAAGTGACTGTCTTTGTGACTTCACCACGCTTAAACCACCCGACCGATGTTTTAAAAAAAATTCAGTATCCTGAGGTGGTGTTTAGTATATCAATTTAACAGTAGAACTTAGAAGAGGGGAAGGGGAGGGGAGAGATCTATAAAAATAAATGAAACTTAATAACTCTTGAGCCACCAGACCTATCTTGATCAAACTTTCAACATAGATAAGGTTCGGGGCTGCGATGTTTTTGTTGTTTCACTTTACAGTGGAACTAGGGGAGGGGGAGGGGGAGGAGAAAGATACATGTAAAAAGAATAAAAATAAAAGTGACCGTTTTTGTGACTTCATCATGCTTTAACCAAAGGACCGATCTTAATCAAATTTTCAATATAGATGAAGTTCGGACCTGGGGTGGTTTTTATCTATTCACTTTGACGATAGAACTTAGAGGAGTAGGTAGGAAAGGCAGATATGCTATAAAAATAAATAAAACTTAATAACTCTTGAACCACCGGGCCGATCTCGATCAAATTTTCAACATAGATTAAGTTCAAACATGAGATGATTTTTGCCATATCACTTTGACAATCTAACAAAGGAGGGAAACACATTTACAATTGATCGAAAATGATCGATATTAGTGTCGAATCTATAGTTTTTGAGGTCGCTGAGATGAACAGTGACACTTCTGATGCCATTTAAATTCAAATTGAGCCCCGTAAAAATTGTGGGAGCGGTCGGGGATATATATATATATATATATATATATATATATATATATATATATATATATATATATATATATATATATATATATATATATATATATATATATATATACAGGAGTTAGACAAAAAAAATCTAAAACGCTTGCAAAAGTGTGAAAATCATACGTAGTATGGTGTGGGACTTCCTTGTTGCGTCCAAAACAGCTTGAATCCGACGTGGAATGGACGTATAGAGCTCCTGAATCGTGGAATATTGCAACATTGTTCCTCCAAAACATGCTCCAGTTCCTTAAGGAGGGTAATGAGACCGAACACGCCTTTCTAACTCAGACCACAATGGCTCAATGATGTTCAGATTTGGTGATTGTGGGACCCAGGGAAGTGTGATAGCTCCTGGTCATGCTCCTCAAACCATGATTTCACCGTTATTGCAGTGTGATAGGGTGCCAAATCATCTTGGTAGATGCCATCACCATCAGGGAACCATATTTGGGCCATGAGTAGAACCTGGTCGCCCAAAATGGTTTATACGCCTTAGCATTCATCATTTCATGCAGGGCTATGTTGGGACCTGCAGAAAACCACGATATCACTGCCCATACTGTAACAGAACCACCCCCATGCTTTACAGTTGGGAGCAGACAGTCTTTATCATAGGCCTGCGACGGTGTTCTCCATACGTAAACACGACCGGTTGTTGGAAACAAGGTGAAGGTCGATTCATCGGACCACATTACGTGTTTCCACTGCTCATGGGTCCACGCCTTGTGGTCCTTGCACCATTGGATACGCCTCTTCGCATTTACTGCTGTGACTAGGGGTTTGGCGATAGCGGCCCTGCCATAAATTTTGATTTTATGAAGTTCCCGGCGCACTGTTTTCGATTAAACCGGGTTCTGTAGGCCGGAATTGAGTTCAGACGTAATTTTCATTGCAGTGGTCTTCTTTTTAGTTGCTACAATCCGTTTTAATGCCTCCGGTCGCTATCTGACAGGATTGTCTTTCGACTACTGTTGTGCTCTGCAGACGTCGTTTGCCCATAAATTGTGTATGCCCTCGTTACATTGGAGACAGTGCCTTTCGATACCCCCACAATGTTTGCCACTGTTGCCACTGAAGTTCCAACCAGACGGGCACCAACGACCATGACTCTTTGGAAGTCTGTTAGGTCGCTCATTTTACCGCACCACTTTCACATCACGACACTCACAGGTGAACAGGTTACTGCTGACGGAAGAGAAAGCTTCACATGACACATTGAAAACAAAAAACGATCGGCAACCACAACCCGCGTTGTACAGTGGAGAACAAAACTTACGTGTCCTGTATGAAGTGTTTTAGATTTTTGTCCCTCCCCTGTATATATATAAAATCAAAATTAGCAATATCAGTGTCGAATTCATACTTTTCGGGGTCGCTGAGATGCGCAATGACACTTCCGATGCTGTGGCCCGCAACATGGGGAGGAAAGGGAATATATAAAAATCATCGAAAATGACCAATATCAAGGAGCGCTTTAGTAATAGTAAAAAGTGACTGACTAATGAAACATGTTACTATTTTTTCTTAATTTAACGCAGCGAAGTGGGTAATTGATGCTAGTTAATTATAAATTTAAAAAGATATTTTAAATTTTATTCCTTATAGGCTAAAGAAGACGCGTGATTAACGAAGTTAATAAAACTGGAATGAGGATGTGGAAAGAAACGGGACAACCCCGAGAAAACCCACCAGGACGATGTTCATCACAAAATAACATGGCATGGGATCTAACCAAGGACTTCCCTCGGATCAGAAATGAGTGTTGTAGTGTTAGTATCGATACAACTATAGCTATAACGCAGTAGTACATCTATAGCTACAGGTTTCAATAGAGGAATAAGATCAAAGAGAGAAACTATTCCTCGGACGCTGAATCCATATTAAAAAGCCATTACTCCCTATCTTTTACTCTTTTGCCACTATGAGGGCCGCTGTGGCTCAGTGGTAGGGCGTTCACCTCTGGTGCATGGGGTCCTTCGTTCGATCCAAGCTCTCGCCAAGTGGATTTTGTGGTGGACAAACACCATGTGCGTGGGTTTTCTCGGGGTTCTCCCGTTTCCTCCCACTTTGTTCATTCCACCATTTCATTCATTTCTTATCATCACCGTCTCCTTTAGCCTAACCGGCATAACCATGGGACGTAAAACTCAAAGATTTCAGTTCATTTATTTTGCCACTATGGAGCGTAATATTGAAACCGGAAGGGCTAATTGATGTTTATCACTTCCTGTTGCAATAAAGAAATAAAATCAGAGTTGAAACGTACTTTTGCTGTACTGAATCCATATTCAAAAACTGCCTGTTGCTATCTATTTCCGTTTCACCCATTATGCAGCCAGAAATGGAACCGAAAAATCTTAGATTTTCACCATTTCCACAAATAGATAAAAAATCAAGACAAAACAATCTTGGGACACTGAATCTATGTTTTAAAAAAAGAATTACCGTCTTTGTTGTGTGAAAATCAATGTTGAAACAGTTGTGTCAAAATCAATGTTTGAGGTACAGGGGGTGTACTAATAAATTTTAGTCACTCTGGTTTCCGTAGAACATTGCGGGTTGTGATGGTGTATTGTCTTGAGACGTTGAATTGATTGCAAAAACAAAACAGCTTGTTGCCATGTATTATCGCTTCTGTTCTATGGGGATTAACGTTGAAACCGGAAGTGGTTGATTTCTATCATTTCCGGTTTGAGTAGAGGGTTAACGAAAGAGATGGAATATATTCTTGGGACATTCAGTGAATTGTAAAAGATTACTTCTCCATGTCTCTGAACCGTTTTTGCTCTATGGAAATCACTATTGATACCGGATGTAGTAGTAAATTTCAAACACTTCGATTTCAGTGGAGTATTGTGGGTAGTGACGATATGTTTTTTTGAGACGGTGAATTGATTGCAAAAAGACCACTTGTCGCTATCTGTTACTGTTAATGTTCTGTGACGATAAACCTTGAAACCGGAAATTGTTAATTTAAACCACTTCCTATTCGAATAGAGACTTAATGGAGGAGAGGGAACCTGTTCTTGGGACGATGAATCGATTTCAACAAAACGTTGTTCGATATATCTTACCGTTTCTGATCTAAGGGAAAATAAAATTAAAAATATGTATGACAAACATTTACATATGAATGAGCTTTTGTAAAAACACTGACTTCACACAAGTTTGTTTATCGCTAGCGCTAAGACAAAATGTAAAAAGCTCCTAGGGTCCGCGTTCGGGTTTTTGACGTTCGCATTATCTTCGTCCTACTGTATATCATTAACTATTTCATTCCCCTCCCCTCTCCGGCACATCCTAGTTATGTCGCGCCAGGGATTTCCGCTTGAAAATGGTTGTTTTTTATGTATACATTTAGAAACTTTTAATAGTTGTTTTAGACAAGGATGTTAAAAAATAGAGGATCTGCCGATACAACAAAATCGTGAAGCCATACGTCACAGTTCAGCCACACCTACTCTGCCCGCTCCGCGCCACTAAGATCGCAATATTTCGAGCCAACAAACATGGCGGGAACGAGAGTAGCCAATCAGACGTAGCAGCTCAGACGATGCTCAGTTGTTTTTCGGCTTCAGTGACTTCCTAGAATGAAGATACGTATGGGCAGATCCTCTATTTTATAACATCCTTGGTTTTATAGGTATTGATCATATCTTTTTTTTTTTTTTTTAATATTTATTTATTTTTGTTTTCTTAGTGCAATATTCAGCATCTGGCTCCTACAGTCATGTCTTGAGTTATTTTGAAAGTACTGAAATAATAATCAATTAATTACTTTTATTAATTGCTACCCCAGAGGCTAGCTACCTTGTAGAGGGCTACACCCTCTTTTAGGGAAGCGTTGCAGAGGGAACTATTGAGATGTGGGATTACTGGCGTTGGGCTATGGTACATTCCTTTATAAGTAAATACATCAATTGGATTGTCATTATGGTCTTTGCGACCGTAATCATCATTGAGGAAAGTAATGCATAAAACAGGTAGTAAAACATAACAATTACAAATAGCATATAAATAAAAATAACAATTATAAATAACAAGATTTCAATTAAAAAATCAGGATACGTTGATTGGAAAATTCTATATGGGCAAAGATGAATATGAGGGATGGAATGAGGTGCAGATAACGTCACAACACATAGGTGATGTTAACAAGGACAAATGCGGGTTAAAAAATTTTACGATGTAGAAACAATATTATCGATCGACTGAAGAAAACCATGTGTGAGAAATTACTTTTGATTTCTGCCATATGCTGTGCATTGAGACTGCAAAATATCTGGAGAAATAAGCATCGGACGAAAAAAGTGTTCGAAATATATTTATTGGAGGGGCAAATTCACCTGTGATAAAATTAGCCCTTCATCCGCGCACTGAGGGCTGGACGAGGAGCATCGTACGGGAAAAATATTCTACTGGAGAAAATAAGTAAATTGTATTCAAAACATTTTTTTCGATTTGTGATAGTTAGTGTTGTAATTAGTGAAAATTAGTTTCAGTTAGATTTCTCCAATTGGAAGATGCTACGTTTAATTCCAAAATAAATCTGTCATAAACAGTACAAATCTTGTGTATTAAATGTTTTCCCTATTCGTGATAAGTAGTGTGGAAGATTGCTCTGCATTTGGCGTGAATTCAGGTAATTCAAACGTGATATGTGCAATTAGGTGCAGTTTACGGTGGAAATTGTAGCAGGGTACCAAGTGTTGTATCGGCTGTATCGCCCCGTAGTCATTAAATCGGGTAAAAAGAGTTCAAAAACAAGGAATGAACGCAGTTCAGAACAAATGAAGCAAATACATGAATATAATAAAAATGACCATTTGGATGTGGTGTCATTAGCACCCAAAATGTAAAACAGTAGTACCCAAATGTGTCAGTAGCACATATAAAATATACAGAATTTTATAATTGTATAATCATCTATAAGATATCTTCTACGTAGATGGCTATTCCATGCGTTCGCAACGCGTTTTTATGGCTCATGCGTACGCTTGGAATACGCTGACAATGTATTTAAATGTGGATGGCTAATCGCAATACGCTGCAAACGCAAAAGCAATAAAAACGCGCAAAATACGTCTCAGAACAATAGACCGCCTGAAGTTTCGGAATCAGTAAAAGATGCCTAAAGGAAGGAAGAAAGGAAAGACGTGTTGGGAGGCAAGGGAATTTTAGCAAGAAACACTGCTTGGAAGATGCTTTGTGCAGAGTATTGGAATTCTGCTATTATAAAGTATGTGCGTATATCTAACAAATCAAAATTCATAAAAAATACAATAAATTCCGAAAAATTAGTTAATCACAGAAAAATCTATGTAACACAATGGACTTATTTCTCGTGATTCGCATGAAAGAGAATAAGGGTGTGGCAGTAATGCCTGACTGGCTCACAGTATGATTTATAACTCTGGCGAAAGTAAAATTACCGAATGGTTACCTAGGCCGCGTTCGCTGCAAGGACTAACGCATCTTCGAATAGCCATAGTCTAAGATACGGTAATTTTAGACCACGGAGAGATGCAGCTGATAAAATGCGTGGTAGCTAACGACGATAAACACCGTAGTCTGCACATTATTGTACCACCACATTTAAATTGCAGAACAATCATCCACACTACGTAGCACGAGTTGAGAAAACGTTTAATACTAAAGATTGGTATATGTTTATCGCAGATTTATTCTGCAATTAAACATGGTGGCTCCCAGTTGAAGAAACCTTAGTGAAAACTAATTTTGACTTGTTACAGCGCCATTTATTACGAATCGAAAAAAAGTTCTTCGAATAACATTTACTTATTTTTCCCCATAAAATCCGAATTTTTAATTTAAAAAAGTGTAAGTCCCCATTTAAGTTTTCAAAGTTGCCTCTTGACGCGCCCTCGGGATGATGATGGGGGCTAAATTTATTACAGGTAAATTTTCCCTTTCTAAAATATTAACTTTTTATTTCGAACATTTTCTTTTCGTCTGATGCTTATTTCTCCAGCCACTTTGCAGTCTCAAGTTATAAACGTCTCGCTGTATATTATCACATATGAATAAGAAGATATAACAATATGATGATGTGTTACGTAAATTCTAAGATATTTAGTACAAGCTTCTATCCCGAAAATGCATTAATTTAACTTTAAACTACTGTAAAACGTTAATTTAATTTTTAAGACTTTAAAAGAATAGCAGACTATGTTAACTCTCATTTATTTATTTATTTATTTATTTATTTGTTTGTTTATTCTGTTGGCAGAGACCGTGGGATTTAATACCAGATGAAAACAAGACAATCGGTTTCTGGATGTGAATAATCAGCAAAAACTGATCCTAAGTTTTGTAAGATCTTAACCTGGTCCGTGTTGTAATGGAAGGAGTATTGGACAAAATAAATGCAGAAATCATTAGACTAGATGACGTGCAAACCAAAAAGCTTGTAGCCCACCAGAAGTGGTTAGTTGAAACTATATTTAATGCAATGAAAGACATAGTACCTCTCTTCCGCTACCTTTCACCATATATCTACTGGACCGGAAGCTATTATGAAGGTACAAGAGTTTCCAAAGCCAACGAGTTTGATATTAATTTCGTTTTAAAATTGCCAGCAGACAGAATTGAAGTGATTGTAGAACGAGCTCGACCTTCGGCGGTAATGTTAAGGATTCCCGAACGTTTCGAAAAATATGCTCATCATAAGGATATGCAAGAACTCACGAAGTGGGTAGATCAAGATGGGTACCTTGAGCAAAATGGTGTTAGAAATTGGATGGACTGGGCTATTGTGGATACCATAGTGGAACTGAAATATAATAAAATAATACCAGAAAATGCAGTGAGATTTCGGCAAGCAGGTCCTGCCTTTACCGCATACGCTACTACACCCGATGGTATGGAATACAGCATCGACATCGTACCTGCCATTCGTGTTTCAGAATTTTCCCTCTCACCCTCAATACCTGGAGTAGTTTTTCCTCCTGATCATTGGTTCGCTATTCCAAAGAATAGAGGTATCGATAAAGTAGTTGAAATTTGTTGGCGCACAAGTTTCTCTGATCAAGAGAGAAGCATGTTTAAAAATAAACAACATTTGCTTCCCACTTTGCGCCTCATGAAAAGATTCCGAGATAAACAAGGTTGGGAGGAGGAGATATCAAGTTACCACATCAAGACACTGTTTTTATGGGAAGTGAGTAAACAGAAACCAGACTTTTGGGAGAACAAACTTAGTTTTCTTTTCGTATATATGTTGAAAGTTTTGTACGATTGCTTGTGTGAAAAGCGTATTAATTATTTTTGGGACTCAAGATGTGATATGTTACAAATTCGTTTGGGCACTTTAGCTTCATATCGTAATCATTTAAAAAGTTGTATCGACCATATTGAACTTGAAATGAATACGAATCCAAACGTTCTATACCAGTATCTTGGGTAAAGATCAATATCGGAATAGGATAAGAATGAATCAACAGCAAGAACCCTGCATGGAAAACATATTGGAATAGAATATATGGAGAATACTTCTTAAAGTGGCCTTTATTTGTCTAACTGTGGCAACATGTGTTATTGTCACACTAATGTATCTCAGAAGCCATTTTTGACCGATGTTAGTTTTATTTATAAATTTGGTTACGTGACTAAATGCATTTCGTTAACCATAATCAACATGTCTCTAGTTAAGAGCAAGTGACAAGTGTATTCATAGCTAGAAACATTTGGGCAGTTCTGTCTCTCGCTCGCTGGCCCATCATCGCGTCTACGTCTTTTCATTCTTTTTTTGGATGGTAATATAAACCATAAAGGCTCTGAATCGAACAGATTTTTTTCCCTGAAAAGACACATCCCACGTTTGAAATAATCCCAACAAATTTGTCTATCGCTGAAGTTCAATGGACGTGACAGATAAGATGTTGAGGGTGGGATTCGTGAGGTAAATAAAGCAATGAAGCTACTCCGTATATTATTATTAATAATAATACCCTGAAAAGTATGTAACTTTTTAACCATTATGAACTTACGGTCTTGCGTACCGGCACCTTTATTTTTAGTAACAAAACGATGTGTGTGTATATATACAGAATAAACCGGTTATAACGACTCCGAAGGAACCGCAAATTTACGGTCGTTATAGCCGATAGTCGCACAAACCGGGTTTTCATTTCCTTGCTCAAAATTTCGTATCTAACAATAAGTTTTAGGCTATTCACTTGTTGAGCATGTTTTAATCTTACTGTATGTGTTGTATAGTATAAGTCATGAATGAAATACAGTATTCTCGTTCCAGATACTGTATTACAAAAATTAATTTATTACCGTACAAAAATTAAAATACAGTACTCTCTATATAAATTACTGTATGTACTCTCGTACAATAAATGCAATGCTGTTTTTTTTTTTTTTTTTTTGGTAAGATGTTGTACAAATGTAATGTACTGTACCTTACACATTAGAAAAATCCAACACACATAACCACAAAACATCAAAAAGTAATATACACACTATTATTTCACGTCTGTACTTTGAAAACGCTTTAACTTTAGTAAGCAACGCAGTAACGCATACACTGTAGTGTAATCAGTTATCTTTTGTTTGCTTCTTGCACTTAAGATGTGCGTACGCATTTAGCATTTGACGATGCATTCGTTTCAACTCTCACCATTGACATTTATATTAAATTCTTCTTTGAACATAACAATTTTTTGTAAAGTTTTCACTGCACTCAGAGCTTCGTTAAGTGATGGTACAACAAATTGTTCTTCTTCTTGTTCATTTTCATTTTCGCCAATTACCTGTTGGCTTTGGATATCAGCTACAATTCTCCTTCACTTGCTGAGGCGCACACTGCAAGATGATTGTCTACCTCGGCAAAGTCTTCTATTTCACAAGTTGACAAAGATGGACCAAGCTCTTGCACTAATCGCGCAAGAGGAATATCATCCTCCACATCTTCATCATCAGCTGTTGCTGAAAACGTGTCGTCCTCACCGTGGGATGGTGAAGAAAGGTCTCTGAAACCTGTATGGTTAAAGCAATTAGCAATGGTCCTTTGAGTGACATTTTCCCACGCTTCAGATATTAAAAAATTGCATCAAGAACATTGAAAACTGGTTCTTTATCTTCTTCGATTTTTTTGTAACATGTTCATCACCTGAAGCTTCCTGTATTACATCTTAAGAGATTTTATAACTCCTTGGTCCATAGGTTGTAAAACTAAAGTGACATTTGGAGGTAAAAACACAAGCTTTATATACAATTTATATTAGCTACATTGATACATGTTATTTTCATTCCTATGCTGTTACAGACATGTGGATGTGCATCATTGAAATAGGAAAAAGAATTTATTGACTATTTGTTTGTGCTGAAAGTGTGTGAAGTTATTGTGAGCAGTGTCACTGTGTTTCATAACACATTTGATACAAATATTGTAAAAGGGAGGAAAATATATCCTTCCCTTTCATAATATGTTCTGTAATAGCAACCCTGAAACAAAGGAATGAAAATAACATGTATCAAGGTAGCCAACATAAATTTAGAAACATCCATACTGACTAACAAGAATAATGACCTATATTAAGTACTGTTTGGAAACGTAATACCTCTCTAAATAACTCAAAAGGTGATTAATTGTGTAAATTCAAATGAATACATCAAAAGAAATAAGTGAAATTGAATATAAATTCCTTTGACGCTGCAGGTAAATAGCTTCAGGCAAATTGTTATCGATCTGAACCCAGATATTCACATGGTCAATATCGTGCAATGCTTGGTTTATGTTGAATTTTGAATCGGATCCCATTGAGTGCCCAAAATGCAACTTTGTGGTGTTTTAGTACACATATGAGACTACAATCTGGACAATTTTGAACAAATTCAGAGGGACATTTCTATGCCAAATTCAAAATTCAAATCTTAATTTGAATTTCTGGTTTCTTAAATATAGCACAGCTTGTAGAGTAATTTTTAAGCTTTCCAATAGTGTTTGTTTCACGTTTCTAGTGCACATAACCATTTTATGACAATTTTTAATAATCACTGTAACTGAAAAATGCCGGTTTTTTTTGGCATTTTTGAACACCCTGTATGGGGACACTTTCAGGAGGAGAGAGGTAATATTTGGGATTTTTTCATCTCCCACTGTAATAAAGCTGTGCACCAATTTTTACAAAAATCTAAGATCGTCAGGTCAGATTTTGCCATTTCATTGGTTGATTTCACATGGAATGTCCCAATACAAAATAGAAACTGAATCCAATTGGCTGAGGGTAGAAGTCAGTGGAGAGCTTTTGTGAACGCGGCATTGAACCTCCGGGTTCCATAGGCCATAGAGTTAGTTAGTTATATGTTTGAGGTCAAGAAAAGTTTATATGTTTGTGGTCAATCTTTCGACAGAAGTTGGCGTTTTCACTGATCGATTGCAAAATTTCAGTAGATTATCCAGTTCTAATTGAATATTTAAAAAAAAATGTCCATTACTTCTTTATTACATTTTTAGAGGTACACTGGAAGTGTTGAAATTAAAAAAAAATCATCATATCCTACGAGTTATACATTTTAACACTACATATTTATATATAGGGGTTGTATATCTCTCAGGTGTTTGTTTCATGACCAAATGATAATGAAAAACGAAGGATAACAATTTATCGAGTCTAAGTTGAATCTTTATTGTTTGGAGTGTTTTGCCCAATGAACACCATAAATCACTGACATTATAATTAATTGTGTGTGTAATGTATTTGCTTATAACATACTGCATGCAAGAACAAAGAAAACAGTGATCATACATGAATTAGAAACTCCAACCGGAAATAGGCTCAAATCTTGCAAATGGTGCGAGATATTGAAAAAAAAAAAACGAAAAATCTCCCCTTTATGATACCCCTTGCCGATTTTTTTCAAGACGTTTTTCACTTGTGTCTCTAAAGGGACATGTACAGATGTTGTGAGGAATGACAAGGAGATTCATATTCATGCGCTGTGTAGAGAGCGCAGATTCAGCTAGTATATATGTCACTATGTGACTTCATACCTCAAGAATCACGCGACTAATCTTGATCAAATTTGCCACATAGATGAGGTTAGAGCCTGGGATGGTTTTATCATTTCACTTTGACAACGGAACTTTTACGGAAAAGGGAGGAGGGAGATATTTAAAAATCATCGAAAATTACCGATATTAGTGTCGAATCCACATATATTTCTGGGTCACTGAGGCAAAAAAATGACACTCCCGATCCCGTTTTAATCCAAATTCAGCCCATTATATCCAAAATGAAACGTATTCTCCATGTGTAAAAAACGGGTATTCTGCTAGCATTTTAAAAATAAATATGTTATTAAGAAACACAATGTGTAAATCATTTCTTCTTTTTTTTTAAAAAAAAAGAAAACACACAAGTGTTATTTTAATATTCTAGCTGGCCTTGTTTTCATATTGCCAAACTAAACACAACAACATACTGAGCAAGGCCAGTGTTTCTTTCAGAAAAACTTCCGCGGGGACACACACAGTATTCTGCGGGGTACACTACTGATACTATTCTATTTAGTATTATATTATAGCTGTTTTGGTCTCCTCTGGGGGCCACTCTCACAGCTCAGCTCCGGGAGGGCAATGCCCCCCAAAACATGTCTGGAAGAAATATTGACCAAAGCTATGTAATAAAAATTTCACTGTTTCTGGCGTTAACGTGTTTTGTGTTTTTATATATTTTTATCACATAGCCTTGCTCAGTGTGTTGTAGTGTTTGTTATTTTACTCCTGGGGTGTTTTTCTTTATGAGTTTTTTTCACAAACTATTGAGGCAATTTTGTTCTTATTTCATTAATTATCCTGTAGTATGACTTAAGCTACTTTCCATGAAAAATTCCAAAAGGATTACTTTATTATCGGAGGTGAGATTTTTTTTTCCCCAACGATTCTCTGAAAAGCTTCTCTGAGGATTTTCTTCATATTTCAGAATGCTATAACTTAGCGTTAGCTGTTTCTTCTAAAAAGTAGAAGGGACCTCTTTTACTCTGGTGGTGAATTTTATTCGGGAGATTTTCTCAAAAACTGCTCATCCGGTTTTGTATATAGCGGAGAAACAAAAATTACTAACCCTGTGATATTCTTCTGAAGCTACCTCTTCTGGAAAAACAGGGGGTTGTGTAGTCTTGGGAAGAATTTTTCAGATGGTTTTATCAAAAACTACTCAAGTTCAAATTTCATAAATAAATATTTCATTAGCATCCCTATTATGTGGTATAAGCAGTTTCTTTTAAAGATATCCACAACGATTAATTTATTTTTGGTTTTGTCACATGAGCTCCCGCCGGGAATCGAACTTGAGTCTTCCACGCTAAAGGCATCTGGGTCTTCCTAGGCGGATTTGGCGTGGGAGACCCGAGTTCGATTTCCGTCGGGAGCTTATGTAGTTCGGATTCTACGTTAAACTTAAATCCATACTTCCTATAACCTCGGTACTAAAAGGGACCTTTAAGGATCTAAATCTAAATCCTGTTTTCAGACGGTTTCCTAAAAAAAAAAAAAAAAAAAAAAAAACATTAGCCATTTTGTTCATACGAGGGCTATTCGGAAAGTAACTTCCGATTGGTTAAAATAGAAACACCAAAGTAAATAAGAAGAATGTATTATATACACCTGAAAACTACTTCTTTGCTCTATTTTTCAACATAGTGTCCATAAACATTCAAGCACTTATCGATCTCTGCATTAGCTGAGAAATTCCATCAGCATAAAAATCTGCCATCAGCGCCTTGAGCCAGCCTGTGACCGCATCTTTCAGCTCCTCATCATCACCAAAGCACTGGGATCCTGGAAATTTGTGGAAATTCATCGAAAGATCCGAGATTGTGAAACTTAGATTTTCAGGAACTTTTCCATCCATTTTCTGAACGAGTTCATCACTGATTACTGATAGCTTACCACTCCTCTCTTTGTCATGAATGTTTGTTTGTCCACTTTTAAATGAACGAACCCATTCACAAACAACTCCTTCACTCATCACACTTGGTCCATACACGGCACAGAGTTCCCGATTAATAGCTTCTGCCGAATATTGTTTTGCTGTAAGAAAACGTATAACAGCTCGTACGCGTACCTCGCACTTGGCGGGGTTTTCTATTGCAACACACATTTTTGAAACGTTACAAAAGTGGAACTAATGATCAGACAACCTTCACTCTACCATGGTTGGATGCAGACTGATCCAACCATAGCTTGGTTGGATACGCTCTGCCGCGTACGTCTGTGCAAAAATGTAGCACTGCCCCCCACTACTTCAAGCACAGTGATCAATCGGAAGTTACTTTCCGAACGCGCCTATAAAGAACAATTCTACCTGAAAATATCAAGGGATAGTTTATTCTTGACGTAAGTTTCTCAGACAATTTTCTTTTTAAAAAAGGATTTTACTCATATTTAAACACAATAACGACCGTACAACATGGCACATGTCTTTTCAAATGAAAACTTAATAAGGAGCAGTTTAACTTCGGGGGTAAATTTTCTTCTAAGTATTCTAAAAATGCCTATTATAATTTTCTTAATATTTTGTAAATAAACGTTTTACTAATAACTGCTATATAACTTGATTTACGTAATTTAATAAATGGAGAGGAGAAAGTTTAGTGTAGGTGCCCCTTATCTTTTATTTCATTTCTCTTTAAATCAGGGGTAAAAGTGCGGGGAACGTGGGGGTACACCGTCCCCCACCTCCAAAGAAATATGTACGGCGTCCTCCCAGTTCCCAAAAAAATTACAATGGGCAAAGATAGGTAGGGGGAGCGGCGTGACGTTATGCAATTACCTACCGTCCCTCTACCTTTTCAGATCCACTTTTAACCCTGCTTTAAATATATGTTTTAAAGAGTTCTACAGTATCATTAATTAAATAATAAAGAGTATCATGCTTACCTACAGTGGCGGCTCGTGAGTATATGATATGGTAGTGCCAATAAATAAGCGCATATCCGTAAAAAAAAAAAAAAAAAAAAAAAAAAAAGACATGTAATGGCACAAATAACATTATTTTATTAATTACACACACACACACACACACACATGAACTTGATTAAAATTTGTCGGCACCCAAAAGTAATATATATATATATATATATATATATATATATATATATATATATATATATATATATATATATATATAAAGAGAGTGAGTTATTTAGAAAGAAGTTTGTGCCTACAGTAAACTTATTATAAACATAAAGCAGATTTTGTACAGCTTGCGATCCCCCCCCCCCCCAAACAACACACGGAAAACAAAATAAAGGATTGGCTACATCACAACCACAAATTCGAACTGTTTTTCAAATATATGTTCATGTTAAATTGATGCAATCTTTCCTTATTACGGATCACTTGCTTAACACATAATTTTAAATTAGGCATTTGCTTTTCTAAATTTCCTGCTTCCAGTTTGTCGTCATATGATAGAGATGAAAACGGATATTTCACTAAATTACTTGCCGCATTTATCACAATCTATTGTTCTGGTTTCACGGAAAGTAGTTACAAATTTAGAGATAGAAGAAAACAGCACTACACTTAAATACTCAGCTTCAAAACTTTGCAAAAATATATAATTGACAAGTTACATACACACACCACATTCAACACCATAAACACTCAGGCGCACAATGTGTTTATGTTTCAATCAGGGGGGGATCATACCTGGGTTGACAACACAATAACGAAATAAACTCCAAATCGATTTTTGGGAGGGTCAAATCTAGATGGTCCATATTGATATGTAATAAGTAACTAGTTTGGAAACACTGTAATAGGAACAAGTGAATGAGGAGTCACGTGTTAGAATTCCAAGCGACTTAACTCCAAACCAAAGCCCTCTTTCCGAGAGCATCAAAACATAAAACGAAACAAATCTCCCGCTTCGAGCCACCTTCGATCGTGGCACAAAACGCTAGTTATTTCTCCGTACTTTCCTTCTGCTCTGCGACTAACGAGCATGCGCACAAACCATTTTTAGACCAGTAGGGAGAGCACGGGCGAACTTGGCACGAACAGAGTACAGATAGGCCTATGTATATTACTGCTAGCGTGCGAGTAATTCTGAGCGCATTCAATCACTGAGCGCGACTCAAACCAGCTTCTCGTGAGCAGTGATGACGTTGCAAGTAAAGTATTGTGCATAAAATTAAAAAGTTTGTTATTTAGTAAGATGCAAATATTATTTTTTTTGTATTATTTGTGGTAGTGCCACGGCACATTGGCTCCCCTTCAGCGGCCGCCGCTGCTTACCTAATCTAATATAATATATATCCGTTTTCAGTCAGTAAATTAGTAAGAACCCCCACATTTACCTTACCCAGATTAAAGATAGAACAATTTATTGATATTTGGGATGAAAGAAATTGTGGCAGAAGAAAAAAGGAAGTGACCTTTATTATTATTATTATTATTATTATTATTATTATTATTATTATTATTATTATTATTATTATTATTATTATTATTATTATTATTATTATAAGTAGGTAAACAATTAAAATTATGGTTACCACGCGTACAGAATCTTAGTAATCACTGATTTGGAGGGATTTCAATTTTTTAATGACTTGTGCCCCCCTCAATCATATTTATGTGCCCTTCAAAACTTTTATGGCTGGTTGCGGGCCTGGATTAGCCACAATGGAAGAAAGTATGAATGTTTTCAGAATTTTAGCAAAAAAATCCAGTCAGAAGACCTAGGCACAGATGGGAGGATGCAGAAATAGGAATACAAAATAGAAATTGGATCAAATTGGCTAAGTACAGAAATCAATAAGGAGCTTTAGTAAATGCAGCATTGAATCTTCTGGTTCCATAGGTCATAGAGTTAGTCAGTGATGTGTTTATGATGTGTATTGTAAGTTTTGTAGAAAGTATTCCTTGTTTAATTGTAATTTTACTTTTTCAAAAATATCCTTGCTCCACATGTATGTCAAAAATTAGCTTTTTTCTTTTTCGTAGCAATTCTTTCCTGAGTATTTCTTGCCAGGCCCGTATCCACGGGGGGCTAGGGGCCGCCCTCCCTAAATTTTCACTGCCCCGCCCCCTAAAATTTTCACGGTAGGCTTGCAAATGAACTATAATATGGTTGGGTCGGGCCCCCCTAACTTCAACCAGGCCCCCTCTACATTTTTGGGCTGGCTACCGGCCTGTTTCTTGCTATAATGTTTTAAAGTAACTTTGACCTAAGAAATGCGAATTAGTTTACCTACAACTATAATTAGTCCTTAATATTTGCCTGTGAATTGACTCTGAGCCTAATTTCCGTTAATGAGAGTTCAGTCAAAGAGGAAGTTGCAAACTGTAATATCTAGCTGTTACACACTATGAAAAGACACACACCTGCACATGTAACGTTAATAATGTCCTTGATCCAAATCGATCCAAATGCAAATCGACGTCGGCGCTGAGTGAGTGTTTAGGCTTCGTGTTGTGCAATATCATACCATAATGGTTTTTCTCCGCAGTCTTTTCTGAAGACATTTCGTGTAAACAGCTGTTTCTCAGTTTCTGCTTTATATCTTTAATACATTCGCTCTGACAGGTAGAAACCTCTTCTATTACAAGGTGCACTGTAAGTAACATGTTTACAAAGTATTAAAACTTTTTATAAATGATTTATTATGTTTTGTTTCTTTAGTAATGTAGAATGATATTTTTTACAAGAAAATTTAACAAAATTTTTTTTTTTTTTTTTTGTTAGAACCTAACTAAGTTACTAGAAGAACTTTTGCCTTCCTCTAGAACACTCTTCACTTGGTTACTTCATTTAGTGCAATTTAGCATGGATTGATTCTTCTGGTTTTATTTGTAGCAAGCAATCTCTGCTGTTTTCACTCATTCCTGTACACATATAAAAATGTTTTCGTAAGGAAGACATAATCAATGGGGGCGAAGTAAGTATTTCAAATATAATGCTTAATGTGAACTTTTTTTTTATGCATACATTTTGCCCATTGTGTTATTAATCATCGCAAACAAAATGCTGCAAATATTTACAAGAATTAATATGTATTTACAAGAGTTAATATGTACTCGGCTCCTGTACGCTATAGGGTAAAATCGTCCTTAATTGAAAGTTGTAATTGTCTACATTTAGTGTTTCTTTCTTTTTCAGTTTGTCCATATAGTAGCTTGTGGTTACACAAATATTAAAACTCAAATCTACAGGGTTACGTCCCTCATCTTAATAATAAGCAGCAAACATGTTGATGTTCATTATTATCACTTTCCATTTTCAAATAATTACATTGAAGCAGTACAGTTTAAATTTTAATTAAGTAGTCACAATATACTGTAGAAATACACAAATATTAATACTTAAATCTAAATATGGCTACGTCTCTTGTCTTAATAATAAACACCAAACCTCACTCATGTTCAGTATTATCACTATCCATTTTCAACTAATTAGATTGAAGCAATATATTTCCAAATACGAAATCATTACTATATAGGATGTTCTGGAAAAAAGTTTCCTTCCATTGTTTCAATGTTGAGAACCCCAACAAAATTTCTGGAGTGTATTCGAGCATCGGAGCACATCAAGAGTGAACTCATTCCTATCAGGTATTTATTAAAATGACTCAATCGCTGGAACCCGTTTCACTGACAAACATTGCTGCCTTTATTGTCATTGGAGGTATTTTCGCCGATCCGAAGAGTTTCGTTCAATACAGGCTCAAATAGCTACCGTTCTCTTCACCTGTAGCGTTCCTGCTCTGACTCGGTTAGGTAGCATTAGTCTTTTTAGTGACCATCTAGCACAAGTCAGTTTGTGTTTTAAAGATAATTCGTATGTTATCCACTGAAATTTTTATGCCATATGTGCACACACTGTAGTTATGCTCAGCCTTCCTAAAGTCAGTTTGCAACCTTTAACGCAACTCCTCCCTCAAGAAAAATTTCTATGGCAATAAGAGAAATTAACATTCCTGCTAGGAGAAGTTAATATTTCATAAATAAAAGTATCACCTTGTGGACAATCTAATACAGGAAAAAAAAAATTTCGTATGCGTTTTGTAATTTTTGATGTCCAATTGGCATGTGTTTGATTATTGAGCTCCGCTCCCAATGTCCCCTCTAAAAGTTTATCTACATATTACTGTAGTAGCTTGTTGTTTATAGTGCTGGTTGGAAACATGAGAAGATAAGAATTCGTTTCTTTAGTTATTTCTGAATAGTGCGTAGTTTGCAACTCTTATCAGTAGGAAGGTACTAATTTTGCGCAGTAATACAATACAGACGAATACTTATCTAACGAAGAGCAAAGGAAACATGAAAATAAGAAATATTTATGATTAACAGTTACGAATGAACGATGGAAATGATAGAAGAGTAATTCTAGGTAAGGCATATTTAAAAAAAAAAAAAATAAATAAATAGCAATACAACGTTGAAAACAGGTTCATATTGGTCTAATTGGCGGTCGCCATCTGCGGAAGATTAACCTTTGTCAGAACCGACGCTGATCTTCTCTACTATGTTTCTGGAAGGAGAGAAGGGAGAATTGTAAATCTGGGGGAATTGTTTAATTCAATGACTCAAAGAGACTTTCGCCAGATTATTTATCCAATGGTTTTTAATGTCCCAACTAGTATAAAAAGTTCATTCGTAATCACGGTCACGAATATGGGGCTTTTCAGAAAACAATTAGTGTTATTAATAAAAACTGCAATATTAATAAAGTAAATAACACATGAATTTATATAATAGTAATAATAAAAAATCTTTAAGGGCTTCTCTCACGTTTCTCTTTGAATTTTTAAAATTAATTACTATTTTCTAAGCACTGACTTAATAATTTTAGTATTAATAATAAGCAATTATACCATTGCTGTTATATAGAAACACTAAAATATGATATATAGCCACATTATGAACAGAACATATTACTAAACGATAACATTTTTATTTATTTATTTATTTATTTATCCATTCATTTTATTTATTTATTTATTTATTGCAAAGTTTATACTAAGCAACAGATTCAAAAACACAATTACTTTTATTTATTTATTTTATTAAATACCTTCTTTCAAGTTTTATCTAAGTTTGAGTCTTAACTTGTGCAAATTTACTCACTTATTGTAAATAAAGTAATAATAATAATAATAATAATAATAATAATAATAATAATAATAATAATAATAATAATAATAATAATAATACATTTCTCAAATAGATAAAATTATATCAAGATCACCATTTTCTAGTGAAATAAAATACTAAATACCATATTAATGATAAATAAACCTATTTTAATTAGGTAAATTTTGTTAATGATTTTTTTTATATTATGTCATTACATCTATATCTTTTCAAAAATAATAATCTGTAAGAGTTCTTGTAGAATTATTGTATATTACCAGATCATATTGAAATTTAAGTAACGTCATACCTAAAGGCGAATATGTATATTTTTATTCAAAATTACTTCTAAGTGCATTCTAGAATTTCTGGCAAAATACCGTGAACAATATGAGTAACAGTAAAACAATACTGTACATCACACAATAGTCACGATACAATGTCAGATATCTTACTAAATCATCATTATTATAGATATTCTGCCATTGTTGGCAGGTCACTTGCAGCAACTCCCATGCTCCACTCTCTTCAGTTAACCTGCTCTCTTCATGTATGATTTTTGTGTTTTGATACCGTCCATCAACTGTAGCCTCCTTCACCCTTTCTCTCTTACTCTTTCCTGTCACCATACCTTTTAGCACATCCCTGTGGGAAATATCCCATTTTGTGGGTTTTTTACAATAATTTTTAAACAAGGGGTAAAAGGATTGTTTTCGAAATTGGCAACAAATATTTGGAACTCTCATTTAGATCACCTAATATTCACCTCCATAATATGTATACGCTAACAAAATTCTGTACAATTGGGAGGTAGACAAAACGAATCAGAAAGAACCATTAAATCAGTGTTACTTATCGATTTTTCTCGAATATTTATTTTGACTGTTAGCTCGAAAAATATATGCTATGCCCACGTGGTTTGTGATGTAACTTAATAACGTATGACTCTCAAAAATCAAAAGCCAAGGAGCACAAATTATGCTCCCGTATTTAAAAGAGAAAACAAATAAAATAAACTAATAAATGAAAGAAACCAACGGAGTAAAATACTAAACTAGAACCAATCAACTTCTAAAACACTCCACATGAAACGTCAAGAGAACAAAGCTTTTCGATTGTTGTAACGCCCAGTAAAAGATGATAGGAAAAAAAAGGCCTGATAGAAACACTGCATTTCTGATAACAAAGGGCCTATCCGGTTTGCCATAAGGACCAGATTGTGTCACGTGACCTGGTCAAAAGTCACGTTACGTGCTAAATTGAGTTTGGAGATTCCAAATCCAGATGTAAGATATTTCAAGCACGTAACCTCCGCCTGTCTCGCCCTGGGTAATTCGTAGAAGATGCCTATACTTTATCATTATTATTAATTTTACTCAAACAACTCGACTTTCGACAAATTTCTATTCATATTTACCTTACGTGCTATACATTGTTTTTAAGCTCGTCATTATGTCTTTCGAATAAGCTTTCAATTAGCCATATCTTTATTATAGTTTTTGAATGTGGACAACGTCAGTTTTTTCATAGATTTTTCATTGACATTAATGTTAATGTTTTGTGCTTTTTTTTAACTATCTTCCACCATCCATTTTAGGACAATTTGCTTTTGGAATACAGAAACTACATAATATTTTCTTTATTTAAGCTGAATTTTAGCCATCTCTTCCAAAGTCTGTTAACATCATTTACTGGCGCAAATCCCGTGGGGATGAGGCGGACATGTCACCTCCAATCTTGGAACTGGGGGGATTGTCCCCCCAATAATCCGATTTGAAATGTGTTTTTTTTGGGGGGGGGGATGTGATGATGTGTGTCCAATTGCCACAAAGGAAAGTGAGATGAAATTGATGTCCCCCCAGAATAAGCCTCAAATCTGCCCGCCTCCCAATGTTGAAGACAACTCTGCTCACTGCTCCTCCACAGCATTGTTTTTCAACTTCATAAATATTTTGAACATCGCTTTAAAAAAGATATTGGAACGGTCTTACCCGTCCCCCCAATGTTGAAGACAGATTTGCGCCGCTGACATCATTGCAATCGGATAGGCCCTTAGCTTCTTCTCGATTAAGGACAATACTGATTCAAAAACTAAAATAGTCTTTATAAACATGAAAGATCGAAATTTACGAATATATCATAGATATATTGAAAAACTGACTAACAGACAGCAGCTAGTAGTTTAACATATGAATTAGTGTAACATGGAAATTTCAAAAGCAAAATCGGACTTTCTGCCTCTTGAGATGGGATTTTATAATGTTGGCATCACTGCTCCGATCGCTCGACTGCACTACACTACTCATGTTGAATTGTCGAGCAACGTGACGGCAGAGAAGTCTCAAGAAAGTAGGGAAAATCCCGTAAATGATTTTTTTTCTCTTCAGTCGTTACGCTTGCTTATATTGGGAAAATGTTTGCAGTTACATGTTTCTTATAGCATTTATCATTAGTTTTATAACGTAATTTTCTGAAGGTTTCTAGTACTATGTAACTTCGCAATTGTATTTATATTATCTATCCTTTTGTGAATTTTCTGTGATTATCTTGAATTAACATAATATATGAGTGTAAGTATCATTTATCACTTATAAAAAATAAAACTGTTGTTTTATCATTATTATCATTATCTGGAAAGTAATATTGATTTCTTGGTAATAAAACATTAAGACTAGTAGACGTCTGTATTAGAGAGCTTCAAATACTCGAAAGCATTACATTCTTTTTCAGCTGAAATCATTAGATCATTTTAAGAATTTTCTTTCTTCATCGAGGTATGTAGAAGTGTGGTGTTTGTTTTTGTTTCCTTGCACTTAATGCTTAGTCTGTAGTAAGATTTTTGTTTTGTTAGAGTACAACGAATAACTTGCAGTCGTTTTCCATGACATATAATAGTAATTAAAACGAAGAAAACTATCACTTGTAAGCCAAACACAGAAGTCGGCGAAGTAATAGTATTTGGAATAATCGATTAGGCCTAGGTGACTTGGGACAATCACGGTGACGGGCTGCTATAATTAGTGGTGTCATTCAGTCGGTTTGCCCGAACCGGTTGTTAAAATTCTCTCTCCATCTCTAGACCCAGTACTTATGAAAAATATTTATATTTTTAGTAATACATTTGAGAATCTAGGAAATATATTTCCTTTCCAGCTTTCAAAGAGAGGCCGCGGTTGAAACACGACACTACAGCGTCACATCAAAGAAAATGTAACTTTGCCGATGTGCAGGTGTAGTTTGTTTCTGTAAGACGTGTTTAGTTTCCTGTTACAGATTTTTCGTTGCGGTGATGCAAATCTATGCGAAATGGGACTTACTACTTTTGTGTTTTGGCACTCACACAGACGTCGCTGTTTGTTTCAATGGTCAGAAGAAAAATCTATGTGGGTAGGTGGGAAATATTGTATCTAATAAACTGTATTTATTCCGTTACTAATATCATTGGAATCAAGGACGTACGCAGGGCAAGGTCCTTGCACTCCTCTGAAATCCCAACTTTTTTGTAAATTTAGTCTAATCTTAGGAGTAATTTTGCAAATTTTCATATAATTTGTCCTGATATTGAATTTGGACCTCCCTGCAAAGCTTTGAACTCCCTGAAATAAATTCCTATGTGCATGCCAGATTGAAATAAATAAATTAATATTATAAACAGGTAGCATTAATATTAATACTAATATCAACTCATTATCTCAATCATACGAAGAACCATCGTTAGATGATTCGAATGATACCACTGTCCTTAATATCGCGGAATTCTTCATATATCTTCTGAGATTTAGACTTTCAAAACTATGCTGTGCCTAAATATAGAAATTCTTTTCGAACTACTGTGTCAGATCCTACCCCGGATACTAGACAACGGTACTAACATAATGTTGAGGAGGGCTAACTTGAATTCACTTTACATTCATAAATACTTTACATACATTGAACCAACGAACCTGCCGGTTTACGAACGAGTTTTGTGAAGCGGCCTAGGAACAATATTTCGGGATACGAACGCACACTTACACACCTGCACCGATAATTCCAAGCGTCTAGCAATGTTTTCGCGCTTTTGTCGTAAACATTGTTTCTCAGAGTTCTGTGTTTCAGAAACTACATTTTGTTCTTTTTTTTTCACTTTAGTGCCATTTTTTATTAACGCTTGTACTGTTTTATTTAATTTAGTGTTATTTATTTGTCTTTAAAAGTGATAAATTTATATTCATTCGATATAATTTTAAAATGTAAAAGAATATATACAGTACCATGCTTCTGTGACTAGAACGGATTAATCATATTCCCATTAATTTCAATAGGTAATATAATTTCAGTTTACGTGCAGCATTATGGAAAGATTAAGTTCGTTGACCGAGGTTTCACTGTATACCAACAAACAATTGACAGTTTTAGGGTGATTGAAGGGCATTTAGGCTGAGCTTATAGCGGCGCTGATTTCTGCGGCATTGGAGACCTTCGGATGTTTCGTTGTCAGATATCCAGATCTTTGCAAGTCCAAGTAAATTTTGGGAAACAGGGCCTTTTACAGGACAGGAGTCCATTGCTGGAGTGCCCCCTAGCTACATCTTATAGCCACAAGCTTGACTCTGTTCTTCTGTTTATGTGTCGATAGGTATAAGAGGAAAATCGGTAAGAGATAGCGAGAAATGCAGAAATGGTATAGATTTATGTCTGATTCAAATATGTTGATTAACTTACTGTACATACAGGTAAAATGTACAAAGGCTGTTAGGGTTATGCGCTTCCCATAACAATATTCTATTTATTGAAGGTTGTTGTGAGTAGTTCAACGTTTCAGTAGTGTAATATTATTATTAACTTTCTTCATCAACCTTTCAAATTTTTCCTTTTCCACAATATCTGTCGTCCTAAATACACAATTAAGAAGGGAACATCGAAGAAAGTCCAGATTTGAAGGATATGTAGAGCATTAAAGGCAAGGGTACAGTTTCTCTGTAACCTTGGGAAGGGGGAATTCAGATGTGTGGTTGCAGACAAGGGTCTAAGAAGGCATATATGAGGATTTTTAGGACAAATTGAATTCAAATTATGCCAAATATCGTATATTCATAAATATGCATATAACAATAAAAAATACATATTCTTAAAAATACTTGGGGCTCACATAAGCATTGGGGGCCCGGGCTCCCCCCCCCCCCCATGATCGGCGCCCTTAAAATGATAAGATACATAAATGATTAGCAAGCGTAGCGCCTTGAAGCAGTAGAAGTGCCGAGTGTGCGATCTGGTAGCTGCAAGTGGAGGTCGATCAGAGATCCACAGTTTAGTGGTAGACAAAGGTTGGCGTGACATGAGTGTGTACATACGTTCAGAAGATGCCTTGTCGTCGAATGCGACAGTCCTTTCTTGATTTTTCTAAAACTATGGATCAGAATTTACTCCTAAGATTTTTATTTTGTTCAACTTGGTACAATCTATCAATTGATGTTTGTCGTTTCATTGTTCAATAATTTAGTTAAAGAAAATTTAAAATTTAAGAGTTGACCTTAATTTTGGGCTACGTATGTCATTAAGCACCCTGTATATTGTCGTCTTTCTGGGTCGATGCTAGGGATGGCCACACAGTTCCGGTTTCGGCGGAACCGGTTCCAGGAGAAACCGGTTCTTGGAGATCCGATTTTCAGAACCGGTTCCAGGCCTTGATTCGTAAAACCCGGTTCTAGACCTGGATCCGAAAACCCGGTTCCAAAACCGCATCTAGAACCGGATCCATTCAGAGCTGAAAACCGGTTATACCAGGAACCGGTTTCGGCCATCCCTTGTCTATGCATAAGTTCGTGCGGTTTTTATATTTTATTTTTATTCTACTGTTCTGTTCAAATTCAAATACAAATACAATGTAGACATAAGATTAACATATTCTACGAGTGTAACAATACATTGCATACACATTCAAAAACTTGAGCCATTTCCCGCGTTGTTTGACGAGGATTCTCATGAAGTAACTCATTCAAGCGATTTTCATCAAAATCTCTGAAGGTCTTGCAGAACGTGGATCATCAGATAAAAATCAAACCGTTCTGCTCGAAAGCGAGGGAACCATTTCTGTGCTGTTCTTTCAGCAATTGCTTCATTCCCATACATTGCACAAATTGTTCTCGCAGCTTCTGGTGCACTGGTTCCTCGATTAAACTCGAAGAGTAGAATGTGACGGAAATGATCACTTTTCTTAACTTGACATTCCATATTACTTTGTCTGAAATACATACAATAATACGTTCACAATCAAGACAACCAGTGTTTCACAACACACAAACTCCAAACTACGGTAGAACAACGCAATAACGATAAACAGTCACTTCACGTCGCATTGTTGCCAAACGAAAAGAAAACCGCACGAACTTATGCATCGACCCAAAAATATTGTAATAAAATGCTTAGTTAGTGTAGACTTCAGTATCAGATTCATCTTAAATAGATGCGTGGTTATCGCAGAGCATCAATTTTTAAGTTTAAAAAAATGAAAATTTTCGAAAATTACGCATGAAGATTTTCAGTAACCTGTCATTTTATTCAGCTTAATGAGATCTATGATTTGGTGTGTGTTTCGTCTTTAGTTTTTTTGTTTGTTTGTTTGTTAAACGTTGATAATATTGTAGGAACTACGAACAGTGAAACATTTTTAATTGCACTGGTGATAACGAGAATAGGTAAGGTTTCTCGTTGAGTGGATGTTGATTTTGAGTTTAACGTCCCGTTCAGCAGCGAGGCTATATGAGACATGGATCTACTGATTAATGTGGAATCCGAACTACATGGGCTCCCGCCTGGAATTGAACCTGGGTCTCCCACGCCAAAGATATGTACACTAACTGCTTAGCCACGAAGAAGATCATCAGGTGTCTCGCAAGCAATGTGATTCTTGAAGGGAAATTGTAAATACTCTACTCTTCTCCTTAATGTAACAAATTGTTATTGTTCTTGCTCGATCACTAATATCTGACAATTTTAAGAAACGTATTCCTAAAATTGTAAAAATCCGAAAAATATAGTTTTATTTTTTCTTTTCATTTCTTTCTTTGTTTTTTATTTTCTTAATTTTTTCTTCGAACTATAAGATCATTTACACATTTGCGATAAAACCAATTACAATTGGAATGTATTGTTTATTAATTTGCATATTTTAAAATTTTGATACATGCTCTCACTAGCGGATCCAGAAGGATCGTTTGGAGGGGGCGGTTCGCTTCCTGGAAAATGAGTGTAGAATCAAGGTGACCATAGTTTTAATTTGCAAGAATGGGACGCTAATGAATCCGGGGCTGAAGGGGGGTGTAAAGGAACCCGAATTTGTAAGTTTTTTTTTTTTTATGAAAGTATATTCTTTCCGTAAATTTAAATTAAATATGCACTTCCGTTTCGGAGGCGTGGCGGTGTCATGATTCACTTCACAACTAGTCACAGCCATGTATCAGACGCGCTGTCTTGCACAGTACTTGTACAAAACAAAATACTGTATTGACGATGGCATTCATTTTAACGAAAGAGTGTACAATTTGGTCTAATCATTTATATTTTGAATAAGAATAGCGGGACAACAGTTTAAAAAAAAAAGAATCGGTCTATGCAAAAATAGATAACGGTATACAAGCATAAAGAATAATACAAAATGTTCACAAATTACAAAAGACATTATGATATTTCTATGCATTTCTTGGTAGCTTAAAAATAATACAATAATTAATTATAAAATGATGTTCAGTAGTATATAGTACACAGTGTTCCAAGTGGGCCAAAACATAGGGGAGCAATCTTTACAATTTGCTTTCATTTCTATTTATATCAGGATATAATTCAGCAGATTGAAAATTGAAAAGAAAAAAAAATATAATATTCAAACTGAACTCCAAGGATGTATTACTGACACCGTGATTATTCCTCTTGGCGATTGCCCGAACATGAATTCCGTGGTTTTTCCCCGACATAAGAATGTTATGGTTTCTCCCTTAGAAGAACTAGCCTGCTCACACAAGGGCACAGATCAAGTACAGGAGAATGAAATGGATACACTTTCGAATGCATAATACTAATCATCACTGCATTTAAACCTTGCACTGTACTACTAACAGGAACCCAGAGCGACGGTTTGAAGTCAAACTACAGCAGTAACATATAAAGAAATGAATTGTGAATATAAATCTATATAAATATAATATATTGCAGAACTCCTTAACCATATAAATTGCTAGTTACTACGAAGGTAAGTGCATAATTTATTCAGTAAAATACTGTAAATAATGTAATAACAAAAAAATCAATACTAAGTGTTCTCTTATACAAACGCAACAGAAATTTTGTCAATCTAGCACGAAATGTGTATAAATTTTACATGAATTAAAATATGAATTAAAATTATATAGAATCACATTATAAGCCATTATAATGCATAAATAGTAAAAAGCATTATCAAAGCCTACAATAAAATGAACGAAAGATCAGAAATGTAAAACCAAAATGATGTTTCCGTTCATTACTGCGCACAAACCATACTTCTTTTAACATACCGACTAGTGATATTATTTGACAATAACAGATATTTGAAAAAATGTAAATTAAAATTGAATATTGGAAAAATTCACCTTTTAACGAAATTACCAATGGAGAATAAACTACGTATAACTTGGTTTTCTTTCATCTCAGACATAATATGAACCCCGTTTGGCCTAATGACTAACACGCTTACCTTTGGTGCACGTGGTCCCGGGTTCGATTCCCGGTGGGAGTACAGTTAAACGAAAAAAAAGTGGTTCGGATTCCATTATAATCAGTAGGTCCACGTCTCCTTTAGCCGTCCTGGCACAATCGTTGGACGTTAAACAAACAAAACAAATATCATATGCATAATATATAACTGTTTATTAAAAATATACTATATAAACACTTTTTTTTTTACGACTGTAGTTGTGCCCTTTTGTTTCATTTAAAAATTTAGAAAAGTTCGTTCATCTTTCTTGATTTTCTTTGCGATTCAGATACATCCAAGGAGTTCAACTGTAGACTCAGACTCATGACTTTCGGGGAGTACCCACAAGTTGAAAATAATTATGGGCAAAAACCACAACGGGCGGAAACCCACAGAACGGTCTTAGTCACCTTGTAGTTCATCTCGGTAAAAATTACAGCACAAAATCAAATCTACGTCCTTTCTTGTTCCTGGCAAATTCCGTGTTTCTAACCTTCAAAGATTCTTAGATATTGATATCATATTATAATAATTGTAATCCCCGTCCCTTTTCTTCCCACCTCTTCCCCCCCCCCCCGATTTTATTAGAATATCAAAAAAACGTTGAAACTGTGTCAAATAATTTTAAATGATATAAATGTCAAATTTCAAGTCTCTAACCTTAAGGGATTCGGAGAGATGGCCACCTTATTAAAATAATTTCCACTCCATCGCCCCTTCCTTTCTTCGAATTTCCAAAAAATCCTTTCTAGTGATACCCTACGTCACAAATCTTTTCTACTGTCCGAATTTCAAGTTTCTAGCTTAAGCGGTTTGGCCTGTGTGAAGATTATTTATTCACTCAGGACTTCGTCTTTTATATATGAATTACAATAACAGCTAGCTTATGATATTTCCCAAGGAAAGATGAAATGCCATTAAAAGCCACAATGAATACCTGATCCCTTCCTAATGTTCCCGTGTTGAACCCCAAGAGTCACTGCTCTCTTTGTTGATCTAGTACCTAGCAATACTACCTTTGATCTTTGATGCATGAGGTTCTGTGGTTTGATTCCCGGTGAGTATGCATTGAACGCACTATAGTGGTTCAGATTCAACTTTAAATACTATTAAGTACCAGACATTTTGATTAGACTCTGCTAGGCTTGTCACACAGATTGGATCGCTAGGGAGAAGACCATATTTATATTTCTCAAGCATAAATGCTGAAAGTAAAAAAAAAATAACACCTTTGGGAGGGGCGGTCGCCCCCTCCGCCCCCCACGTGGATCCGCCAGTGCATGCTCTAATTGTATTACAACCTCTTTCTGAATTTATATGCTATGAATCATGCAATGTCGGACTGGGCAAGTTGAGGGCCCTTGGCGCTGGTCCTTAAAGGGCTCCCACCTATATATATAAACTTAACATGTCAGTTGCAAAACATGATAACTGACAAAATAATATTTACTATATTGAATAAATATATAGTACAAAACAGATTGAAAAAACAAATGTTACAATAATAGTGAGACAATCAAACGTAATCGTGAAGTTACTTCAGTTACTTTGGCAGTTTTTACGCAGTTCTTCACTTGATGAGGCAATTAAATCAATTACTTTTTCTTTGTCTACGTTCTGGATTTTTTTTCTGTAAATATAAAAAGTAAAGGAGAGAAATGGTTTTGACTTATCGTAGATCTTAGACTAGTTTTAACAATGTTCAATTTAGAAAATACCCTCTCACACGTGACTTGAGTGCATGGGAGAATAAGAACAAATTTGAAAGCAGTGTACAAATTACTAAACTAATCACTCTGTTGCGAAAGATGAAACAAGAAAAAACGTACATTTCACACTCAGTTTATGTGTCGCATTCATTTCCGCTTTCAGACTCAGGTGCGCTATCACTTTGGTTTTCATTAGGTTCTGGCATTGGTCTGTAATGCTCTCTCCACGTCATCATTTTGACCAGCAAGCTGATTTAATTCTAGAAGTAGACAATTCCGATCAATACCATTGAGTTCAGTAATTTTCAGAAAAACGTCACTAGGGATGTCAGAAACATCAAGATTAGAAATTTTGCTGTATCTTTGCAGATCTAGCCAAGAACTATCAAGATATAACATTCGTTTGGCACAAATCTTTCCTCAATGCTTTGCAGAACACTATCAAGGATTTCATAATATACGACTTTAAAACGTTCATGAGGAGAAAAGTCCACGCTCTCGTCATTCGCTTTTTCATCTGGTATTTTCTTTTTAACGGGGACTCATTTCTGGAGAAAATCTGTTTCAATGTCTAATTGACTTTTCAATACTTCTTTGAGGCCTTTGGCAAATGCGACACATTTTTCGTACAATCGGTGGAATTTTTCGTAATTTCTTTTCTCTTTTTATCTGCTTCTGTAATGTATTCGACCAAGGCCTACAGTCCTGCGCCTCGTGATCCCTGCAGGGTCCCTCAGGCCTCGGGCCCTTGGCGATCGCCAAGTAGCCAATGTGGCCAGTCCGGCAAAGGAATCATGTATCAGAAAAACGGTGGTTAAGCTGTAAAACTTAGATGAGTTAGTATTACCCTCGATAATTATCATGCGTCTCAACTTAACCACCCCAAACATGAATCTAAAGTCAAACAGAGGATACCTTTCAGCGCACACGGGACCATAACACGTGACTGCTTGGCCGCCATATTGATGACATCATTGTAAGTCAATGTCCAAATTCTATTTCCGCCAGGAGGTGCAGGATTCCCAAAATACAGTATTACAACACTAGATACCTTTCCAAATGTTTTTCCGTCTTTATTTGTAAGAGTACTTGCGCTTGCCAGTTTGTTTAGCGCAAGTTCTCAAAATTCAACATCTTGGGCTTCATAAAATGGTCTAGCTTCTTCAGGTTTTAAGATACAGAAATAATATAGGTATCGTTTGAAAGGTGAGATTCTACTCAAAACGTTTACTTCAAGGTGTTTTCCGTATCTCTGGCAGTTTCGTAGTAATCTGCTATGAAACGAATATAATGTAACCGAGAAAGTTTTTTTTATGATAAGCCGCCATATTTAAAAATATCGGCAACATAAAGGAAGTATCAACTCAAATCATTTTAAACATGCATTATCATTACTTTGGCATCAGAATGAAGTTTCTCAGTTTCGTGATGAGATATTGCCGTATAATCATAAATGGATGTAGTCGCGATATTTGAATCCAAGGTGGCGGCCTTACCGACTACATCCAAATCATGTGACCGTTTTTTTTTTTTTAAAAAAAAGAAGTTAACCACCCCAAACATGAATCTGAAGTCAGAGGGGGAGCTTTCAGTGCACACGGGACCAGAGCAGTTGCCATGACTATATGGGAGTGATCATTTTCCAGTGCTTACTTAAGGTCTTCCTATTACTATACATACAATCTTCCCCTTCAAATTGAAGCGTGCTGATTAGCTAATATTTCGGAAGTTCAATAAGTTTCATTCTCCTTATGAATACTCTGTATGTATTGTGGTAGACTTATTTGAGTAGACTGTTATCAACGCTGCCTATGGTTCCATCCCAGAATGAGGAGGCGATGGTCCACGACAATTAGTTTCCTGGTGCGAAAATCAGTGAAGCTGCCCCGACTCGCCGACATACTCTTACTACCTTTAATCGGCATCCAATTTCTCAGGATCTTCAATTACGCATTCTACATGCCCGTGCTAGATACATGATAAAATCTTCGAACACTTCTATTATATCTCTGATTTGACTTAGTTCAATCGCTTTCGTAGTCCTTTAAGTTTCCGAAAATCGCCAATTCGGAGAATTATAACATTCCATTCACCTCTCTCGAGTTTGTTTCTTGGCTTACGTATTGATTGCCGGGATTGATCATACATCTTACAATGCGTTGCACAACGTTGTGGTCGGATTTCGCTCTTTCCAATCCACTACAGACAATTTTACTAATCTCGAAAGCCAAATTCAAGAAACCTTCTTTTACCGTGAGCATTTCGTTGCTTTATTTTTCGATTTCAAAAGGGTTTATGACACAATGAGGTATTATGGAATTTTAAAACAGCTTCATGTTTGGAGTCATCGTGGCCATGCGCCTAAATTGTTAAGTAACGTTTTTGATAAACTTTGTTTAGCGTCTGTGTGGGTTCTAATCTCTTAGGCTACTTCTGCATGAAAATGGTGTACCTTAAGGCATTGTTTGCTTTCTCCGTCAACAGTGTCCTATCTCAATCCAGGCTCCTATTCGAGGTCTACTGTATGCTGATGTTCTAGTTACTTACGGCTGTTTCAGATGTGTTTGCAGCATTGTTGACAGTTCAACTTATTTATATAAACTGTCTTGTTCGTTGAACGAAATAGACAGGTTTTCAATTTTTTTTGGCAAAAAAAAAAGTGTGTGCACTTTTCTGTCAGTAGCTTGTTGATCCAGACTTGTATCTGGATGGTCTCTTTCATTCGTTGGCATTTTTGAGTTTAAGTTTCGATTGTCTTGGTTGTTAACTCGCCAAAGCTCGACTTTTGGTTATAGTCACACATCAAACAATTCAGATATACTCAGAAATTTCAGCAAAAGTTCGGAGCATTACTAGAAGACGATTTTAATATCCTGTATATGGATGGGTCCAAAGGAGATAATTCCGTTGGCTGCGCCTTTCTCATGGACGAGGACAGCTCATAATGTAGTCTGCATTGCCTGTGTTCACTATTTACTCCGAACACACTCCCGTCCAAAACATTTGCTCGGTAATGGAACATGTCAAAATTCGAGGAAATGTCCTTGCCAACGCAGTAGCCAAAAACCCTCATTGACAGGTGTTGCACTGGAGCACTCTCTTCTGTGTTTGGATGTCCATACGATTTCACTCAGCGGATGCGCTCTTACTGGTAAGCAGATTAATACCAGGCAAATGAAACAGATAGACTCATATTGGCACTTAAGTTGACACAGGGCAATACAGACTGCCGCCGAACGTACCTGGTTAACCAAGATACTCGCCGTCTGCAACCACGCACTTTTTCCCATCGCTGAGCAACGTTTGGGTCCCGTGGAGAAAGAAAAACTGTGGAGTCTGCGACAAAGAGTTCCTCAACCACATGTTGCACCTTTCAATCTTCAGGGAAATTCTTCCATTCTAAGAAAGGAGATAGATGCGGGAAGAGGTGGTAGTCAATGGGAAAAGAACGTCGGAAAACACGGTGGGTGAGGAAGATATTCATACTTAAACTCATGGAGAGCTCACACTGTTCCTTGCGCGATGTGTGCGCGAGCATTGTCGAGTAACATGAGGACACTATATATATTGTCCATTGTTCGATGCTTGTGGACAAGTTTGGGCTGTATTTCTTACAATTCAGCACTGTAACTATTTGAATTGATGGTTTCAGCTCGCCTGGGAAACACATGATGTATCACTTTACCCTAGAGTAATATACGAACAACGACAATATACGTTTGGAAGTCCTCGCAGACGTTGATCACGATCCAACTATTATCTTGACTATTTATGTTTGTTACAGCACATCTATTTTTCAGCCGAAGTGACAATATGGTGTACAATTTGCTCGTTATTCTTTATAGTTAGAGAACTACACACTTCCAAACGGCAATCTTTATTGGGCTGTGTCAAGTTACGTAGCATCCATGAGTCCAGCCCTTTCACGTATCAATTGCTCAGAGTCGCCGAACGACTGTAGTAATGCCTAACTCTTCTACTATGCCAGGAATATTTTTCTACGGTGCTGTTGAGGAGTTCATCCGAACATAATGTTGGTCGGTAATCACAAGGATCATCTTGCAATGCTGTGTTATCAGAGCAAAATCT
This sequence comes from Thermobia domestica, assembly GCF_964235325.1. Classification (NCBI taxonomy): domain Eukaryota; kingdom Metazoa; phylum Arthropoda; class Insecta; order Zygentoma; family Lepismatidae; genus Thermobia; species Thermobia domestica. Next base: position 84,591,526 of record NC_137456.1, read on the forward strand.
GATTAATCCAAGGCGAATAGTGGGTTTATTCACCATCCTTGGCCGAAATGCACTGTTAATGTTTCCTGCGGCTTGCTGTGCTGGATAAATCAGCTTAAAATTGTAAGGAAAAGCCACTCGCAATTGCATGTATACAGTGTACTTTCATACGATCCTGTTCAAGAACATAGTCTCTCCTGACTGTCTAGGTATTCCGACTTGTTTGCTGAATATCTAGAGACGTAAGCTGAGTCCATCCTTCTGTTGCTGAAGTGAATTTTCCACTAGACGTCAAAGCAGGCATTTCATTCGCGTTAACCTAACATATGAATATTCATGATGGAAAAGGGCGCACTCACGCAAGAGTTCTCCCGGTCCTAACCTCCCTTTTCCAAAACTTCATAACTTGAAATATAGTTGTATACTTTCTTAATAAAACTAGTTTAGCATAGAAATGGTTGATGTAGCATAAAGATTTGATCATCCACTTCATCTGTACTCTTTCTTTTCTTATGAAAACAGTCAAGTTCTATATATTTTTTTCTGAAAATATAGGTAGCAGTACTTAACGATTACTTACCGTATTTTCGAGCATAGAAAACAGCGATACATACTGCTGTTTGTAATGTCTTGTAGTATTAACCCCCTGAAACTTTGGACATCTCCTAAGAAAAATTGTTGGTTACAAGTCATAGAAATGAGGGAAATATTTTTAACGTCATATAACTGTATATAAAACACTTACTGGTATGGCTTAAATTCTTACTTATATTTTACTTTTTTTATTCCAAATTAATGACTCAAGGATAATAATAGGCTTATTAATAGATGAAATATTGTTTATTAATTTATTTGCAATATATACCTTATTTATTTTAACAGAGCGTGAAATATCAAGATGTGGTCATCTGCATATGGATACTCCAACGTAGCTTCTTCCTATCAGAATTCTACTCAACCCACAACCCTTTCACACGCAGTTGACAATGTTTTAAATAACATCAACGCAGATATCATTAGATTGGACGATGATGAAACTAAATTACTAGTTGCTCACCAAAAACGATTGGTAGATACGATATTTGGAACAATGAAACAAATTGAACCGCTGTTTAGTCGTTTGTCACCGTACATCTACTGGACTGGGAGTTACTATGAAGGTACAAGAGTTTTCAAAGCTGATGAGTTTGATGTTAATTTTGTTCTCAGACTGCCAACAGACAGACTTGAGATAGGAATACAAGACACTCCGCCTTCCTATGTAAGAGTACGAATCCCTAATCATGTTCAAAAATATGCATCTTCCAACGACACACGAGAGATGCTCAACTGGATAGGAGAGATGGGTTACTTAAAAGAAGATGCAGTTCGATTCTGGACGGAAAGTGTTGTTGAACGATCAGTCACGCACATGAAAAGAACTGGAGTTATTTCACACAACTCTGTTGAAGTTAAGAAATCAGGCCCTGCTTTCACATTGGAAGTTACTACATCACATGGGAAGAAATATAGCGTAGATATCGTAGTAGTCATTCATATTCCGGAATATAAACCGTCCTGTGTTATACAAGGACTTACATTTCCTCCTGGAAGTTGGTTAGCTGTTCCTAAGCCAAGACAAAATGCTCCCTCAGGAGATACTTTTTGGCGTACTAGTTTTCCTGAGCAAGAGAAAGAAATCCTTAAAGATAAGCAGCACTTGCTTCCTACTCTACGACTTATGAAGAGATTTCGAGATAAACAAGGTTGGGTAAATCTAGCAAGTTATCACATAAAGACAATGTTTTTGTGGGAAGTAAAGAAACAAGTTCCAAAATTTTGGGAAAATGGGCTCAGTTTGCTCTTCATTCACATGTTGAAAGTTTTACATCGTTATTTGGCTGAAGGTCGTATTCCATATTTTTGGGATTCAAGGTGTAACTTGTTGCAACTAAATGATCAAGAACGTTACTCCGCACGCTGCCAGTTGGAAGCATTTTTTAATCGCTTTGATCAGCAGGTTATTTGGAATAACCCACAGTTTATTCGTCAGTATCTTGTGTAAATACAAGTTGTATGCCATCAACAGAAGTTTTGGCCAATTTATTAACATGCTTTTGTATAAAAATTTATCAGAAATCGATGCTTTTTGACCAATTCATGAACATGCTTTTGTTTAAAAAAAAAAAAAAAAACAGAAATCGATGCTTTTTAATCTAAACATGGATATTATACCTAGCACATTTATAGCACAAAGCAATACAATATGAAATGTAATTGGACCCAATGCAATACTTGTAAAACAGATAATTATTATTGGCTGTACTTTCATGTTTTTAATCTTAAATGGTGCATCGAACTTACGAAGGTGTTTGAAACACTTATACCATCGTCTTATAACGTGGGTGCATGTTATGTAAAGCAATAGTGTGTAACTGTAAATTATAGCAGTATTGTATAGCAATTATATTATATACAATACATTGTATTTAATTTATGAATAACATGTCAACCTCTTGTCTGTTCTATACATTTTATTAATGTTCATATTATCGTTACTTTCCTTTGTAAATCTTGATCGTGTTAAGTTGCCATAATGTTATTTCTTTGTTTCTTTATTCTATATTATATGAATATCCTGATTTTAATTTATGTTTGTAGTTAAACTCATTCTGGTGGATAGAAATAGTATCCATGTATATCAATGCATAATGAATATGAGTTTTATGCAATAAGCACACCAACATGGCTGTTGCGTATAATTTTTAAAAAAATTGAATTCAGTACTGTCTATGTAAAATATCTATGGCCATTCATATGTAAGAAGATATTTTAATTACTGAATTTTATCGATATGTAAAGAAACGACTATACGCTGTAAAACTATTAATTTGTAATTCCAAGAAATCATAATTAAACGAAAAAAACTGATTAAACTGGAAACCGATGATTTACTAATTTGCTGTTTTAACCGATTTTCTTGTAAGTGTGCATGCCAAATCATCATGAATTGATAAGGAGTTTACACCTCTGACGTCCTTCCTGCCTTATTAGTCTTCAACGTCCCTGGTGCAAATTTTCGTCCAGTTGTTTAAAAACACCACTCGAAATATTGTTGACAAAATAAAATTCTTTTTCTAATTACATCCTAATGCTTCTATAAAAACATTTGCAGTATGTGGTATAACGATACGGCACTTCCCACAGACGAAATTGAGGAAGAACATCAGAAACAATCCTTTAAAATTAAATTTTATCAATAATTGTCTACATATTCTTTTGCAAAATATTTGCACTGCGCGACGCGACAGCAACATTTACTAACTACCATACCTTACCAACGCGGCTTTTTAAAGCATATAGAGATGCTTTGGAAACAAATCATATTACAAACAGACAGCAAAATGCAAGAAGTAATTCTTTATCGATGTACCCAATATTACAAAAGTGAATATACAGAGGAGTAAGCCTGATAATATCCAACTTATATATATATATATATATATATATATATATATATATATATATATATATATATATATATATATATATTCACTAGCCTTTGGCTAACTGGGGGGTCCGCCACTAGACTCAAGCGTTTGCTCGGCCTATTTAAATAGCATGGGGATTCCTTCACCCCCTTTAGACCATTTAAAAATTTAAAATATTCACTTTTGGCAACTTTCCTGTTGGTTAGTCCCGGAAGGCTACAATCATGCCAAATTTCATCATTCTAATCCTGCTGGAAGTGCCCAATAATTTTGGAGTGTAAAACGTGTCCCATACAAATAACATGGGAAAGATTTTTCAGCTCCTCATAAAACCATTCTAAAGTTGATTTTTTTTATTTTTACTGATTTACTTAGGTAATGCTAACGAAAACGTACAAGCATACCGAATTTCAAGTTTCTATTCTAATTCCAAGTACTTGAAATGCGAGATTATAGGCTCAAAAAATACCTATTTAAATAACATGGGGAAATTCTTCATTCTTCCTTTAGACCCCCTAAAAATTAAAAATATTCACTTTTGGCAATTTTCCTGTAAGTTAGTCCCGGTAAGATACAATCATGCCAAATTTCAACTTTCCACTTCAATTGGAAGTACCCCTTTCCTTTATGTCAGTTCATGTAGTTTTATAGGATATATAGGATATAGAATATATATATATATATATATATATATATATATATATATATATATATGTAAGGCTTGCTCTGCTCTGAAATATTGATCTTTGTACAGTTTGCAAACAGTTTGCCATCTAGTAATACTGAACACATAGAAGGATATATATATATGAATCTGCAAAAATATTAGAACGAATACTATAGATGTGTATTTTTCGATCATATTAAATATTTTGTCTCAGAAAATTTACAGTTTCTACATCAGGTAGAGAACATTGACTAACAAGTAATTTTGTGCAGGATGTGTACGATGGATTCCATTAGAAAATATAGATAGATAAGTTTACTACATTATGTGAATTGATTTCGCTAAATATTCTACAAAGTTAACAAGGACATTTAAAACAAAAACTTTACAGTTTGGTTATGTCTATTCAAGTATAAATCTTGTGGTAAGCGTGTGGAATCTGAATTATGATGTAAACCGGGGAATTCCACAAGAGTCCAGTGTGGAACCGTTGTTTTTCATATTGTTTGTAGATAACTTACCAATAAAATTAAATGTACAATATATCTATTATGTGTAGATTATATCAATATATATTTGCGATGATGATATAAAGAATCAGTGTTTACGAATATACTTTCCAGTTAGAAGATGATATATGTGGAGAATTCAAATGAAGTTTTGACGGCGATCTTTCATTTAAGTTAAAAAATGTGTTGTTAGAGGTATGCAAGTAAGATACTATATATATAGTTAATGATAACGTATCAAGAGTATATTCAACGAGAGATTAGGAAGCTAATATTGAGTTTTAACTTTCGATTCATGACAATATGTAAATACTATTATCAGAGGCCCATATGGACGATTGGAACTTGTAATTAATTAGAAATTCCAAATATTTTCATAACTCATCTGCATTATTGTGATATAAAACGCTATATGTTAAGAATCAAAATTAGAATGTTGTTCTATTAAATAGCATATATATGAATATAAAAGAAACTTTTACTATTTTATATGTATTTTTAAAAGTACTGTACGTTTCTGCTTATGAAAATAAAAATGTTGCACTTTCGAAGGAGTTTGGTTTTATGTTAGTTACTAACATATTTTGAATGAACATATCATTATAAGGTGATAAATGGAACCATACAAAGAACATCTACTTCTTTTTTTAAATAAAATTTAAGAAGTAGAGAGTTACTGTATATGCAGGTAGGTACTGTAGAAGAGGATATACAGAAATTCAACATATAGTTAAAAAAGAAAAAAACATCCCGTGTGCTCCTTCGTGAAGAAAGCAACACACAGTAACGTAGAGTGAAGTTTTGAAATGGGTAGGCTGAAATTAGATTCGTAGCTAGAGGGTGGCTAGGAAGGGCCCAATCCCCTGTAACTTGCACTTTTTGTTGTATGTATATATGATTGTAAAGTGAATTTAAGTTACCCCCTCCAAAAAAAAAAAAAAAAACTATCCTGCTCTTATTTAAACTATCACGTCTTAGTATTCTGACTACGCTGTAATGCTTGATAGAAAAATGCTAATTCATGCAATATATTTTTCATACAATGCTAGAAAAAGTATAAGAGTGGTTCTGCTTCATATTTCCCTTACATATACGGTTTCCTTACACAGGAGCGTAAATAAGGGTCCCGCAGACCCCGCATTGGGGGGCCTTAGACCATCAGGGGGCCCTCCAAATCGTGAAGTGGGAAGTAGAGAAGGAGCTCTACTCCACACTGTCTGCGAGGAGGCCCCTAAAACTTTAGTTACGCCACTGTCCTTACATATGCGATACTCGCATATCACACAAACACTGTATTACTGTTTCAAAGAAACCAATAAAAACGGATAGCTATAGAACGATCTTAAGTGTAACTTCCCCAAATCATAGAAAAACTTAAGCACTTCACCTACAACAACAGATGTCAGCATACTAATGGAAAACAGTGGAGCAGTAGCTCACAGTCAATTGATGATTTTTACAGAAAAAGCTATTTTTCGATTAAAAGTATGATAAAAAAAAAGGAAAAGAAAAGAAACTATACCTCATCTGAGGTCTCCTTCAGTATCGATCTTCGAAAAACTTGCGGATAGCAACGCAACGCAAAAAATACAACAAGCAATTATAACTATGTCAATTATCGAAAACTAAAATGTAAATTTTATGCCGTGATAACGCAGACCAGTACGCAATAAGGTCCCTGATGTATTAATACTATTCATAATAACATTACATTTTATTCTCTCTGTCTCTCTTTTTTTCTTTGTCAAAACTCGTTACTGAATGTGAGCTTCTAAATTTTTCCATAGTCTCTGTTCTATACTTTCTTCCAAGACCGCACCCTGTCGCTTTTGTTTCGCCAAACACCCGAAAGGCTAGCCTTTCGTCAACATTCGTCCACTTTCGTTGCATCATGTTGAATTTGTGTATAGCTCAAGAAGTTTTCGTCTGCTGAGGGTGGCGAGAAAGTGATTGTCACCGTCCCATTCTTCTTATTCCATGAGAGAAGCGGAAGGCTAGCTGCCGATAGCCTTCAATGCGTTCTTGCAGAAGCTTCGCTTCAACTCGCTTGATGTTTAAACAGCGTATTATAAAATAAATCCATTTTAATAAAATTAATTATATCAATATCCAAAAGTAACATTTGAGGCTGATGTATAAATAAATGGATAGGCTAAGCCTTATAGCCTTAATGGACTCTACGTCCCTGGCAACACACCTAAATTTTCAGTTTTTATGATGTCAAAGGATACCCAATCCCCCTGATGCTACCCTGGGGGTCACGTGATGACGTCACCAAAATGGCGGACTTCAAAAACGTTTCGTTCCGCAGAAATGGCCATAAAATGAAAACTATTTGTGATAGGGACTTGCGGAAATCTGATTTGAAATAGCGATAAATTAATCTACATTATTTTCTCTTACAAGTACGAAGCAAAGACATCATATACTACAAATTTCACCTTTTTTCGGAAAACTGATAAAAAAATTTCTTCTAGAATGTGAACTTGTTAAATGTCAATAGAAGATAATGCCGTACCTTAAAACACACGCATAGAATTTTTTAAAAGGATTTAAGAATGATTGTATTCTCGTTTAACAGGAGTTTCCATTGTTAAAAGTTGCAATTCAGTGGTAGTTGTCCGCAAAACAAACAGCAATCTCCAAATTTTAAAATGTCATAGTTTTTAGAGAGAAAGAAACGGGCCTAGGACAAATCTGCCAATTACCAAATGCGCCAATCGTGAAAATGGACAAATCTGCCAATGGACAAATCCGCCAATGGACAAATCTGCCAATTGACAAATCTGCCAATTACCAAATCTGCCAATTACCAAATGTGCCAAACGCGAAAATGACCAAATGCGCCAATTGTGAAAAAGGACAAATCTGCCAATTACCAAATCTGCCAATTACCAAATGCGCCAAACGCGAAAATGACCAAATGCGCCAATTGTGAAAAAGGACAAATCTGCCAATTACCAAATCTGCCAATTGACAAATCTGCCAATTACCAAATGCGCCAATCGCGAAAATGACCAAATGCGCCAATCGTGAGAATGGACAGATCTGCCAATGGACAGATCTGCCAATGGACAAATCTGCCAATGGACAAATCTGCCAATTGACAAATCCGCCAATTACCAAATCCGCCAATTACCAAATCTGCCAATGGACAAATCTGCCAAAGGATAAGTCACCGAACTATCATTTTATTTTAGATGTATTCTTCAATCATCATCCTACAATATTACGAAAAAGAAGAAGAATTATTTATGAAAGAAAGCGGAAAAGGGTATTTTAATTTTGATGTGTTTTACTTTAATTAATTCGCAATTATGTTTCAAAATGAATGTTTACTGATGTTGGTTGTTGGAGTTTAGTATCCCATTGCTGTCGCTGTCATTAAGATCTTTATTACACCAATTCTAAGACTGCATTACTCAGTTAATGAGATATAGTCCACACTGTTGATTTATTTTCTTCCTTTAAAAATAACATTGTCAAACACATTATATATGTATAAATCGATAAATCACATCGAACCAAATAAAATGAGATGCTCGAATACAAGTTTAGTTTATAATATATATATATATATATATATATATATATATATATATATATATATATGCTGCACTAACAACTGTATCTTTCGTTGCCAATAATCAGTGACAGCTTTCATTCATTGTCCTGGCAGTACTGAACTAGCAGTTTCCTTGTCTTTTCGTAAGGTGACACATACACTTTTTCGAACATGATAGCTAGTTGTAATCGTAGGTAATAACAATCAAGTTAATTAAAAAGTCTTGGTAATAAGTATTTTCAAATTGGTTAAAATGAATACGAACCTGTTTTCGGAACGGGTAATTTGAATAGGGACATCAAAATATAAGCCGTCACTTTAGAATATTTTTAAAGAAAATTACAAAAGTGTTTACTTAAAATATTTACTTTATATTTTACAAGGCTATGAAAATATTTCTTCACATTCTTTCAAATATTCACAACTTTCACAATTACAAACTACAATTTCTCACCAAGTACAACATCGTATAAAAAATAAATACCAAAATTTATAGTTGTAAAAGAATTTTTTCTGTTATAACTTTCGATTTTAAAATTCACGACTGTAAATCAGGTCAAGAGGACAAAAGTTACTTGTACTATGGGCAAAGTTCCTACAATCTAAGAACCCCGCAAACCTGACTTAATAAATTATATATATATAAAAAAACTATATATTCTAAACGTTCTAAATAGAATACTCAAAAAAGATCTCAAGATACGTGTTTGCAAACAAGTCATGATTATACTAACTACTGCCTACTTATTAAGGATGTTATTATTGCTAAAATAATTGCGTTTCTTCTTACTTTCCTTATTCATTTTCTGTTAAAGATTATAGCTTCTTGTTCAAGACTTTTTATTATTAACTTTTACCGACTGTATTTTTCTACTTATAATAAGGAATACATATATTGATTTATTTCGAAAATGTAAAAAAGAAGCAGACATCCGCTTAATGAATTAGGTCAGCCATAGCTCGTAGATTTCATGGTCTTTCACACAAATTCTATGCGAGGTCCAACCAAACTTGTGAAATCTCCATCCCCGTAAAGGTCGTCAGCACAGTTGCAACTTCGTTTTTGTTGAAATAGTCAAGTAACAATATTTATATGGTTCAAGTCCTTTTTCTTTATTATTTCTTCTACTACTTTTAAATTTGAAAATTGAAAGAGCTTTTGTGTAAAGTGTATCCCTCTCATAGTGAACTACTTACATGATGATGCACCACAGGCACTTCGTCGGTAACTTCAAACTTGAAATACTCATAACGGAATAAATTGAGTTGAGTTGATTTTAGTTTAGCGCCCGTTTCAGCAGCGAGGCTATATGAGACGTGGACCTACTGATTAACGTGGAATCCGAACCACATGAGCTCCCGCCGGGAATCGAACCCGGGTCTCCCACGCCAAAGGCGCGTACGCTAACCGCTTAGCCACGGAGAAGCTCTCATAACGGAATAAACAAAATAAACAAAGAAAAGAAATAAACTGTCTCCCCAAAGACCCGTTTTTCCACAATATTAGCCACGGTTACCCCCTTTGCGGTCATATTAGTAAAGAAACGCAGTTTGTCCTTTACAAGACAATATTTCCTCGACATACATTTAGATTCTTTTTAAGAATAAATAATATACGATAAGCCAACACATTACTCACATATTTATCTTCGTATTCTCTTGTATTTCTTTCATTATAATATATTCATGGGCATATATAGATTGATCCTTTGGAACAAATGCTATAACTTCAATAAAAGTATCACAAATTGCTTACTTATAATACAGCATATATAATGTATATATATCCTCTTATTATTTGTGTAAGTGTTATTCTCTTACATACAATTTTTACTTTATGGTTTTCAATGAATAGGTTAGGTTCTCTAAAATAACGATGTGTATGACATGTTCCCTTTTCTGTACTTATAAATTTATTCATACAAAACTTAACATTTCGACTCATATTTCTTTGATTTACTAACTAGTTATATATTTTTCATTATTCATTTCGATAACCTGAGAATAGTTTTGACCGTTCGTGCGTTGGGAGATTTGTCCATTTGTGTGGGAGTTATGACCGTTTGTGTGGGCGTTTTGACATTTCTTGAGTGTGGGGGTTTTGGCTGTGGGGGTTTTGACCTAGACCCATTAGTTGCATCGCTTTTGGTGTTCTTTTAGGTACCTCCTTGCAACCACAACCTTGAGCTACACCTCGAGATGTAGAAAGAGTAGAAACAACATTCTAGATACGTGTGTTAAGTCTGGTGAAGATACTATTATAGTATTGAAACTTTACATTTTATACAGTGTTTTTACTAAAAAGTGCTGTACCTTGTCATGACAATTGAGTTAAATATAAAATTTGTTTACAAGGTCTACAGGTGGTTTATTTAACGTTAGAAATATTCTTTGAACATATCGTTGTGCATGTTAAGGAGATGCACAGAATTTTCACCTATACAAAATTAAACATCACTTTCATTATTGCTTACAGTAACTGTTTACATACACTTAATTTTCAACTCTTTTCATCCCTGAAGCAAAAAAAGATAATTTTTCCAGATATATTTATTTCCTTTCTACAGAAAGTAATTTATTACTTGAATTATTAAAGGTAAACTAAAATATTGCTCTGAATTTTACCACTATTTTACGTATTTATTTATAGACCATTCTCGTGGGTAATGATGTATATAGTTATTCGCTGTAAGTCGTAAGTAAGACACGTGCGGATAACCATAATTGATAGGACGATCACTACCAACTTTATTGGAACATGTGTGGACCCATGTGAACGCACGAACAGTAACCAATCTACTATTGAATCGCACGTTTATGTTCTTTTCCTACGATTTTTCTCCATATGTTCATCGCTTACAGGATCTTCGTCATTGACTAGGCACATGGAGGACGCTGATATTTCGATAATATTGTCCTTTTGCCCTTTAACACAATGACGACTATTGAGTGTGTATGAATTTCGCATATAGGATGAATACCAAAATTTTACTATAGGGCATTAAGCTACATATCTCACACATCTGTTGTTCCGCTATGGGTGCTTTCATCCTCAATTGTCATCTCTATAAATATTTGAACAACATTTTGCTATTTCATCTTCGAAGAGGGTAACACATTTTCATAACATGAATCAGGTGTATTCTAGTCACTGTACATCTTCTACTCTCGTTTGATAACCTACCCTTGGTTCATCAAACATAGCCCTAGCATGCGATTCTGACAGACACATGATTATGACAGCATTTCCTACGACCACCACCTAGCTACTTTAAGACTATATACCTGCTCAAATATCAGTTTGTATTTGTGCTGGAAGGTGATATTAACATGAGTACTATGCGTTTTTTTTTTTACAGCCTTTATAACGTCTGATGCGAGCAAGTGATGCAGTCATGAACACCAAGTTTCTCTTCTTCTTTTGAGCAAGCTTTCGTATAGATGAATGAATTCTTATTCTATGTACTTGTCTTGAATGGGGGCAGACATCAAAGGGTATAAGAGTTAAAATGGTCCTAAACTAATATTGTAATCTTCTGAAAGTCCTTTTTGCACATTTATCTACAATATCTATAAACCCTCCCTTTGTGCTTTCGCGTTAATCTAGTCGCTAGTACGTGAGCATTTTGTATAAGGGGTCCCGGCCTTGATTCCTGCTAAGAGATACTTTGTGATTTGGACTGTCCGTTACATTTCTGTTTGTCACTAACGTGTATGCTTAAGTTGAATTGCAACCAAAAAAGATGACTACACAGTCGGGTGTCGCTGTTGCAACTAATTAAAGGAAATTAAGCTGGTATAGTGGCTGGTGGGTGGGTTTTTGGTGTATGGGTCCGAGGTTTCATCCGCAGTGGAGATTCTCTGTGATTTTAACTGTCCTCGATCTTTCTGTGTCCGTGTCTCTGTCATGTCTCATTCAGTACAATTAGAATCAAAAGATAATTACAGAGAATATTGTCTCAGTTGGGGCGAGTTAAGAGACTGACAGCTGCTCAGGAAATGCGAATTGCATATTTAAGTCGACCATACATTGATGTATTTTTCGGTCGTAACCATAAAATTTCATACGCTAGTCTTGTTAGCAGCTGTCAATACGTTAGTGTATGGGACCTGGCGTAAGTTTACGTAACGAATTTTTATACGCTGGAAAAGTCTGTCTGCTTTTAACTTCGAGCGTAAATACGGCGCGTAGAAACGGCTCAGATGAAAGAGTTTTCAAGCAGCAGGTGGTCTCTTGCCCTTTCCAGGCCTTCTCCCCGTTCTGGTTTTATTGTTTTCAGAAGAAAAAAACTGTTCTTGTGTTGTCCTCGCGGATCGTTGCTGAGGTTTGCTGGCAGACTCACCAGAAATCATCATTCCAATCTAGTTTCAGTCTTTCTATACAATACATGATTTTGGCTAAATTAATATTTTCTATTGCTCAAAACGAGATATTATTTCCTAATTAAAATTCATAATTAATTTTCAGTACATAGAGAAAAAGCTATTTAAATCCAATACTTCCTAATCAGAATTCGCAAATGATGAGAGCTCCTCTGTGGCTATATGGTCAGCGTACGCTTCTCTGGCGCGGGACATCCTGTTCGATTCTCGGCAGGAGCTCATGTAGTTTATTTATTTATTTATTGTCAACACAACAGGCTATAGCCCAATTACAGTGTTGTAAATTACGCAATTACATGTTCGTAACTCTTGATAACATAACTTGAGTTCACAACTCTAGATAACTCATGATAATGGCATTCCGAAATTTCTTAGGCGACATATCACATATATCAAATTCATTGTTATTTGAACATATTCTATTATACAAAGCTGTTGTCCTCCAGATTGGTGATTTCATCATTATATTAGTTCTTGATTTTCTGCAGTAATAAAGACCGGTGTTTCTACGTACTTTTAATGTGGGGACATGAAAATTCAATAAAGAAACTAAATCAGGACAATCCAAAATATTTTGCGTTACTTTTTGAATGAATAATAAGTCCATCATATGTCGCCTTTGTTCTAGTGTAGGAAGATTAAAGTTAGCAAGTATGGTTTTACAGCTGTCAAATGTAGGATAAATGTGAGTTTCTTTATATGTTAGAAATTTAAAAAATTTTGTTTGTATTCTTTCTAATTGCTTGCGATGTTTTATGTGAGTCGGATTCCAAATAGTAGAGGCATACTCTAACTTTGAGCGAACATATGCATTGTACAACTTCTGTAATGTTGAACAGTTCTTAAATTCTTTTCCCGTTCTAATTATGAATCCTAATAGCTTGAATGCTTCGCTTGTTATATTTACAATATGATTGTCAAACGTTAACTTAGAATCAAACGTAACACCCAGATCTTTAACTGATTCATGCCTATTTACTATATATTTATTAATTTCATAATTAAAGTGACGAGGTGATTTGCTCCTAGTGAATGATAATACTTTGCACTTGCTTTCATTGACCCCAAGTTGATTCGAAGAGCACCAGTTACCAATATGATCTAGACCTTGCTGCAGCTTTATGTTGTCGTCCGCAGAATTGATTTTAGCATATATTTTTAGATCATCGGCATATAGTAATTTTTCATGGTCAGGAATACAGTCAGGTAAATCATTAATAAACAAGAGAAATAATAATGGTCCTAAATTTGAACCCTGAGGGACCCCTGAGGATGCAATATATTCATTAGATTTGTATGCATTAAAAAGAACGGATTGTTTACGATTAGATAGGTATGATGAGAAGAATTTAATCAGGGACGGAGAAAAGTGGAAAAGCTTTAATTTTTCTAGTAATATGTTATGATTAACTTTATCAAAAGCTTTTTCAAAGTCAATATAAATCACATCTACTTGGCTGCCTACATCTAATGAATTCGCTATAAAATCTGTAATAATTGCAAGATTTGTTATTGTGGATCTTTGTGAAATAAAGCCATGTTGTTTAATTGAGATAACCGGTTTGACGTGATTAAGGATTCGTCGATACAAGATATGCTCAAATACTTTGGCAAAAGCAGGTAATATTGCTATGGGTCGAAAGTTGGTAATATCTTGACTATTGTTGGACTTCGGAATTGGACAAATTAAAGCTGTTTTCCATTTGTCTGGAAAAGTGCTTGTTCTTAGTGATAAATTGAATGCAATTAATAGGGGATATTTAAATATATCAGCGCAATCCTTCACAATGTAGGAGGGAAGTCCGTCAGAACCAACTGCCGTTTTGGACTTAAGGTTCTTAATAGCCATTTCTATTTCATTCAAATCTATCTGGCAAATATTTAGTGCTCCTATGCTACCATATATGTTATCTTCCAGATCTATGTTGGGATCAATTATCGTTTCTGAAGAGGAAACATAGACTGATCTAAAATACTTCGCAAAAGTATTGGCTACTTCCTCGTTACTACACAGATTATGACCCTGAAACTTTAATGATTTGGACGGTAGATGTCTTTTCCTATTTTTAATAAAATTCCACAATTCACTTGAATTCTTAGTAATAATATTTTCAGTATTATGTAAGAATGTTTCATAGGCTAATTTGATGTCATTTTTAACTTCTTTTCTCAAACGAGCAAATTCCATGTAATAGGAGGTACTATTGCTAGTTTTTAGTTGAAATTTCCTACGATAACTTGCCTTAGCCTTCAATTTATTAATTATGTCTTTAGTGAACCAGCACGGAAATTTCGAGGCAGAGTTTTTCCTGCGAGGGGCGCAAGTATCGAATATTTCATAGATAATATCATATAGCCTACTCACTAGGTCATGGTTTGGATCCCACTTCTCATATAGCCTCGCTGTTTAAGAGGTCGCTAAATTGAAACCCAATCCAATCGAACATGATGTCTTTCGACTACGAATTTAACATTAAATTTAGTATTTGCATATTAGTCCCCCCCCCCCCCACACACACACAGACACAGAGGTCGAGATGGTTATAAAGATGAAGTCCCACCTTTAGAATTGCTCATGTTCTGCTATTAAAAAGAGAAGTATAACATGACTTTAATAGGGTGTGACCAATTCTCGGCAAACTGAAAATGTCACGCTATTTATAAAAGAGAGAGAAAGCAAGAGAAGGGAAAGAAGGAAGGTTAGGGCAACCAACAGCAATGTTACCTCCAGATATACTTTCGGGCACTTGGTTCTCTAAGTCGAATATGAATAAAAATGTCCCCAGTAGCAAAGATAAATTACATTTCACTCTTGTGAAGAACAC
The DNA here is from genome assembly GCF_964235325.1 of Thermobia domestica. Taxonomy (NCBI): domain Eukaryota; kingdom Metazoa; phylum Arthropoda; class Insecta; order Zygentoma; family Lepismatidae; genus Thermobia; species Thermobia domestica. The sequence continues at coordinate 84,606,924 of NC_137456.1, forward strand.
TTCACCAAATAATGTCCAAGTGCAGCTTTCTGATAGTTTGTTTTGTCCCACGCTACCCATACAATACTTTTAGAAGAAATCATCACCAGTATAGAGGCTAGAGGTACCTACTAGGTATATTTAAGATAAAAAGTAGTAATCTTGACCTTCAACAAGATACTATCTCGATATCTGCCTGATAAAACTGAGCAAAAATTTGCGTTTGAGTATCGAAATTCGATAAAAGTTTTTTGCTATTTCGACCACCTGCTGCTTGTTATTTTAAGTACCTTCTCAATCTTACAAGAACTTGTAGCAAAATGGGTTCAGAAAGTCACTATTTTTTTTCCACGTGACTTTACTCGTGAAAAAGAAAATGTGATAAACCACAATACATAGCCTAATGTTTCTTTCTTTGTGTATTATTTCAAACCTCAGAATGTATACATATTTAAATTTAATAGACCTAATAATCCTATTTCTCTATTAATGCTCACATACTAAGTATAAATAGAAGAATCATTGTACCGCTTGTTTTAGTGTGCTTGCTTTCCAGTGATAAAAGTTCTAGTTCAATCCAGGATACCAGCTATGTTGAATATTTTTCAACATTATATTATATCTCGTCATGATGGGGACTGTACCACCACTTACTTGAAAACTTATGTAGGTTCAAAACAGAACATACCTAACATCAACATTTAAATGACACCCATTTGCAGGAAATAGGAATACACTCATAATAGTTCATGTTAACTTGTAGTATTCCATTCAAGCATTTCTCAACCTTTGTGGTATGGTTACTATCAATCTTTCCCAGACAAACGTTAACTTAAGGTATATTACCACAAAATATTAAATAACAATGAATACCTGACACTTAAATAATTTCTTTCCTGAACAACTCAATCGTTTTACTGAGCTCCTATGTCACTAAACGGTTAGCGTACGTGTCTTTGGCGTGGAAGACCCGGGTTCGCTTCCCGGTGGGAGTCATGTGGTTCGGATTCCACGTTAATCAGTAGGTCTCATATCATATAGCCTCGCTGTTGAAAGGGACGTTAAACTCAAAATCAACTCAAGTTATATCGTTTTACTATGTTTGTAAGTAACATGTCCATCACTGTCAGGAGAATTGATATAATAATTGACGCAATTTCCTACTTAATAGTGTGTTATTTTAGTGGTATTTTAACTACTAGAGCTTCGAAATTAATTGATATTTAATTGTTTCAGTTTCGTATAACATACAAGTTTGTTTACATTTTTCCTTTTACTTTCTCCTTAATTCCTTTTCCTTATAACCACGATTTCTTACAGTGAAATATGCCTTATGTAATGAATATAAGAACTATGAGTATTAAAAACATACAATTCGACGGGATCTTTACACTGAGAGAAATGAAAATTTAAAATAAAACAAACCTGTTTATTTTCTGAACCAGTATGGAAACTCTTTCGACTTAGATTCCTTCAAACTGATTGGTTCATAAGTTGTGAAACAAATGTAGTAAAAAAATAAATTTAAATGAACGAATGGATTTGGTTCAAAGTGTCTTTAATGAGTTAACAGTTTAAACATTTGAAAGAAAAAATCTGAACCAAAATTGGGTAGTTCTCAATTCATTTAATTAAGCAGTTAGATGTTTGTACCAACATGTAGTAAAATTTAAACAAACTAGTAGTTCAGAATAGTTTAACTTTGTTTGAAAATAACCTAATCTGAGTTGAATTGTAGGATAGAGAGTTGTGAATGGCTAATGTTTGAACGGAATTTGACTACTATAAATTCGAAATTAAATAGGCCCTAAATTAAGGTCTATATTATGGTAAAGCTTCGTGATAATATGCCAAATGTCATATCTACGCCAAATTCATGAAACAGCTCCAATGATTTGTAACAACCCTACATTTTATTATATGTTGTTCCCATATAACATACACGTGCAAACCTCTCTTTTTAGAAAAAATCAATATATAGTATACTAACTAACTATAACAATTTTAATAAAGTGTTAAATTTATCTTACTTTCCGTGATCGATTGTAGTTGCGCAAAAACAGATCCATTCACTTGTAATAGAAAGTACGGCAATTGGGTATGAACACTAAAAAGTGGGACAAAACACTACTAATATAAAGGGGCCATGTAATTAGGTTATAGTGTAAAGCTAAAAAAGTGAGAGCAGCAATTACCTCCACGCACCTAATCGCCGATGGACAGCAAACTTGTTAATATTATTCCCAATTTAACAGAATTTTAAGACATTGTTGAGGAATAATTTTAGTAGTATATAATTATATCTATACGCTTTTATTTGAATCACTTCACTTCAGATCTACAATTAGTTTCATTATATTTTCATTAATTGTTAGTCATCCAACGATGCGTTCAAACATAGAATATTCACTAACAATCATTGCATTGGCCAACAACTTAAATTAATTTGTTTACAGTTAACTAAATAATTTAAAAAAAAACACTAAATTTGTAATATTTAATTTGAACATGTGGTTTAGTCCAGTCATTTGAATCAATAATTTTTCAATTTAAAAGTTGGTTTACATCGATCAAAAGTGTCTGCTTACTGTGTCAAAATGTTTTCAGTAGACCTTACATTGAATGTTGTAAAATTTCTTATATCTTATACACTAACATGAGAGACGGACATAGGGCGTATTGTGAAGTTATACACTCAGAAAAAATGTATGTGGCGTACGTAAAAACGTAGGTTACATGTGTAAATCCTGTAGTTTTTGGACTTAAGATAGAACTAAAAAACGTATAACTAAAAAAGTATAACTAAGACATACTTTCCGTATAAATATTTCGAATAAACGTACTTTCTGTACGAACGAAAGAACTGTATATAAGTGATCAGGATGTCACATACAGATATACGCATGTAACATACAGCTGGCGTATGTAACATACGTATACGTATTTGATACATGGAAGACTGTTAGATGTCATACATCCTAAAACGGCATTATGTAGCATCTAAGTGAGGAAAGTCTGTAGCATATGGATAACGTGTGCTCCTTGCAGATTCCTGTAGTAAACAATGATTTCGTATATTTGTACAATGTATCACTGTCCGGATAACCGACTTTTCTCAGTGTATTGATTAATAAGAATTTGCGTCCGGTGAAGGGGAATGTTAAATGTTCGAAAAATTCTCTCTCTCTCTCTCTCTCTCTCTCTCTCTCTCTATATATATATATATATATATATATATATATATATATATATATATATATATATATATATATATATTTACAACAATGAGGAATATCACAGTCGAATCGATAAGTGTCAGTAAACTAGACAAATGTTTAGAAGGGGGATGAAAAACAGAGCCGTAGCTATAGACTTCGGCGCCCCTACACTCACCTTATCGAGCTTTTTTTTTTTTTTTTTTTTTTTTTTTTTTTTTACAAATAAGACAAACAGCTGTTTTTTTTACAAATAAGACACAGATTATTGCAACAGCCAAAAGTGATCATTCTCTATTCTTTTACAAATAAAAGCTGTTTTCAAGAGGCTTATTTTGGACTTTTTGTTGAATTTACAAAACTGCCTCTGGCTGTACACAGATCCACCTTGAGAACAGTTATGAAAATTTACAATGTTTACGTTTCATACTATCTAGAAGAAATGAAATTTTAATATGTTTGAATCTATGTGTTTAAAAAGAAATGTTCGAAATGGGTAACAGCTTCAATTTCCAGTAATAATTGTAAACTTTTGTAAATTTATTCTGTATGTGACCACATAAAGAAGATTTTAATTTTGATTGTTTTACAGTAAAAAATATTTTGTGAAATGTAACGGAAGCTCTGAATGGACCTTCTTTGCGAATTTCTTAATATTGATCGATAGAGGTGAAGAATCGTTTAATGTTTGTACTTGAAATCCAAAATATAGTTTGGCTACTATATACATTTAAAATTATAGTACTTACTTAATTTCTTAATGACTGAAAATTTTGAATTTAAGGTTACTTATTATTAATATACATACAAAATATCACACAACTAGAAAGGTAAACACACACACACGCACACACACACACACACACACAAAAGAAATCCTGGCGATACAAGTGGTTGATGGGGAAATGATCCCAATCGTGTCTTCACTGTTCGCCTTTTCCCGTTTTGCCTTATGATTCTTATCACAGGAAACGTCAACCAAAAATTGGTACTTAATGACTTGTTATCATAAGGCAAATTGGGAATTCCCCTTTCGCCTTACAATAATTTTCATATATTGGTAGCCCTGCTTTAGCAAATATAAATGTAATTAAAATGTTCAACAGAAGGATACTGAAAAACTGGAAAGAAATAAGTTGCATTGAAAAAGAAGGTAACAATGTAATGGATTCGAAATCAGAACTAAGAATTAATTATCACAGAGCAGGGGTGGACTGGCAAACTTTGGCCCACCATCAAAATTTTGACCCATGAATCCGACCATTATGGCTCACGAATCCGGATTTTCGACACCCTACTGCAATTCACGGGAACAAAGTTATACCTAATTACAAAAAAAAAAAAAAAAAGAAAAAAAAAAAAAGAAAGAAAGAAAGAAGAAAAGAAAAACGGCATAAGCATAGTCCTACAAATTCTGGAGGGCGTAAGTGTTTGTTTTTGTACGTAAAACAGTAGAATCTCTTTTAACAAGGGCAGATCCAAGGGGTGATAAGGTAGCCCCCCATTGACGCTCAGGTTTACACTGGATAAAATGGGCTTCAATTCTGCTTTACACTGGATAAAACGGCAAATTATGGTTTAGCCCCTCCCTTGATCATATCCTGGATCCGCCACTGCCTTTTAACCTTACATGTATCCACCTTAAATGGATTTTATTTCTTTTACCTCAATATAAATCGTTTATTCTGCCTACAGAAATAGAATTGTAACTCCTCGAAAACAACTTAATTTGGATCAGGAACGCAGAAAATTTTTGAAGAGTGCAAAAAGTCTTCACCGACGCTCAATGCTTATGTGTAAAGAAAAGAGACAAACTAAAATGATAGTTCTCATAATCATGTTTCATTTATTGCGTAATGAAAACATTTTTGCACAAATTCCGATTCAGAAAACTTCCCAGATATCAAACAGTCTGAGCCTAACGTTCCATATAGGGATGCACACGAGACGAGTCGAGACAGGATTTTCCTGACAAAATTCGAGTCGAGACACGGCTCTTCCAATAGAGAAATATACATTTTTCGAGTCGAGACATCACTTTTACAGCACATTTTCAAGACGAGACAGCCACAAATCTTGTATCGTGCGCATCCCTAGTTCCATAGTATACAAAAAATTTCAAGCAAGAAGTGTATAACTATACTTAGGCAGAAAAAAATATAAATGAACTCTTTCACAACCTAAAGGGAGGATAGGTTTATTTGGTAAAGTTGACATTAAAAAAATGCAACAAGGAACTTGCAATAGGAGTACAATACAGAAGGGTAACCAGAGAGTGGAACGAAGAGCTGGACCTTCAAACCATATCCTGCCAAATAGAGTTCGCTTATATGTTAATTAAACTTTTTTAATACTTACATACAGCCAGGGACGTGAGTGAGCAGGAATTCATTTCGGGGGGAAGCTGTCCAAATTCAATATGAGGACAAATTGTATTAAAATTTGTAATATCGCCCCTAAAATTAGACAAAATTTAAGGAAAGTCGTGATTTCGGATAGGGGTTTTCGGATCCCCAGGCACACCCCCTGCCTACAGCAAATGAAGAATATAGTATAAAATGAAGTACTTTTTAAAAATATGAACAATGCTAATACGTTAAAATAGTTGAAAGAAATGATTGCCGGGTAGCCAGGTAGGCAAGTCCGCTCTTGTCAGTGGGATAAATTATTGAAAATGTATAAGAATTAATGTTTATATTCATGTAATTGGATTATTTCTATGTATTTGCGAAGATAGAGCAGGAGAGGAAAGGGATTTTAGAATTTTTGTGTAACTTTGTTTTCTGTAAGATTATTGATTATTACGAGTCAATCAGGTAACAGGTTTCAGATTAGATGTCACATTTGAAAATCTGTACGTTGCTCAACTAGTTTCACACTGTGTATGATGAGTAAAAGTTCCTGATTAGTACTGAGTTCGTCACTGGAAAGTGTATAAGTGCAAGTGTGTTTAAGTGTGTTAAATGGCTATATCTTTCATTGCATATAAACGAAGGGGAAGGTTACTGTGTTAGGAAGAACATATTTATCGGATAAACTATTGTCGTGAGTCAAAATAGTATTGCAATTGTAGTGAAGGGTGTAAGGTTACTGTTATTCTAATTTGTGTTGAATTTGAATCTTTATCTGGTGAATACACACATCCTCCAAGAAATGAGCAGATTGAAAGTTCTCTCATACGAAATGAAATGAAAGTTTTACGTCCCACATTTATGCCGGCTAGGCTAAAGGAGACGGTGATGATCAGAAATGAATGAAATGATGAAATGAAGAAAGTGAGAGGAAACGGGAGAACCTCAAGAAAACACACGCACAGGGTGTTTGTCCACTACAAGGCTCACTTGGCGTGAGCTGCGATCAAACCAAGGATCCTATGCACCAGAGATGAACGCTCTACCACTGAGACACCAGAAATAGAAGTGAAAACAATTAAACATTTGCCTGCGTACTTTGAAATGTAGAATGAGTAGTAAACAGATTTCTCTAATGCAATACTTAGATGCTGTTGCTCATTGTATATGTACCGAAGATAAACACCATCTTGTATAGGTGTTCTGTACTTCTTGTAGTTACTGCACTTATTTTGTTATATGAATAAACAAATTAAATTATATCTATGAATGCACTTGCAAGCCTACCACATAATGTTCGTAAGGCGAAACGGGAAAATTCACATCGAGATTTCCCGTTCCGCCTTACATGAAGATAGAAAGTGATAACAGGTTTTACATGTAAATTCCATTGCTAGAGGTCATAAGGCGAGATGGGAAAAGGCGAAAAGTGCAGGAATCATCCCAATAAATTCCTTGAAATTGGAACCATTTCATATGCAAATGAAATTTAAAAAATCACTGGTAGTGATCAGTCTTTGAAAAAGAGAAAATTCATGGGGTTAAGTTCTGACCCATTAAGCCCCTATACTACAACTGTTTCAAATTCAAGAACGTTATTATTCCCCTTGTTTACCTTTATTTTTAATATTCCCGAGCAAAGAGCAACTTGTGTGTGTCTCTTAACTCCTTTCATTTTTCATACCTTTATTCTCACCGTCGTGATTAAAACAATTGGGTAGAAAAACGTGATTAACTAACCAAATTCATCATCAGCAAAACGCCAAATACGTTCGTATTTAACACTTTGACCGTTTCTGATTTTGAAAACGTTCTTGTGTACACTGTAAGTCATTACTTGGCAGCATGTATGTCACATCGTCATTAATAAACCATATATAATAGCTTTTTTTTTTTAAAGTGATAAGTAAAAACTTGTGACTCTTATTGAAACGTTTAGATTGCGAGCGTAGCAAGCAAGAAAATTTTTAACAAATCTATTTCTTTCCATACCAACAACAATATTGATTTAATAGGGCGCCAATACTTTTTCGGGGCGACGCGTCGTTTATTCATTTCCAATACCTTTTCTTTCTTCTTGCTCGTTCGGCACCCTCTTGCTATCAGCGCCCAGGGCAACCGCCCCGCTCGCCCGCACCCGAACTACGGCTCTGATGAGAACTTTTCTAAATATACAGCAATCTATTCTACAGTTGCTAAACGAATAAGAGATAACACAAGCACTTACACATTTAAAAATTAGTTGTATTTAAGGTAAAGTATTTTTTTATCTTAAAAAGATATTTTACTTCCAAGGAACTTATTATTATGAGCAAATGTACTATCCAATGTAACGTAGCATGGTGCATTTATACCGTCACTGTTAGAACATGCTTGAAAGATTGGGAAAGAAAACAGGAGAGTGAATTAGTTGCCGCCTTTCATATTAGTAAAGTACAACAACATAATTGATATTGTTTTGATTTGGTTATGTTGTACTTCAGATCAAGTGATAGTTCGTTTTCTATATATTAAATTTTAATTATTCTAAATGTGCTTTTGTAACTTTTAAATAACTTGTCAAGTCACACTTCGAAATTAAAACCTTAGTTTGTTTGTACTTAGAGACGGTTGACTTTCCTTCTTTTTCTAGACCCTTTCATTAAGGACTAGATTCTATAAGAGCAGCAGATGCTGAGCATATATTACCCAAAAGCAGTGCGCGAATTAGGTTGTGTATATTTGAAGGGGGATAAAATAGTTCCTAACAGGAGATAGTTGGTTGCTTTGTGAAGAATCAATGTTTCAGTTTGTTGCTTTTTGAAAGGGATTACATAAAATAGAAGGAAATTCCGCCCCGGGATTCGCATCCTACCCTAAAGACATGAGTGGCATAAGCTGAATGGTAGGCCCTGTTTCCATGAGATATGTTACGCCACAGAGGGTAGATTTATTTGTTTATTCTAGGGATGGCCAATTCCGGAATTTTTACTTTCCGGAATCCGGAAAGTAAAATCGGAAAATTCCGGAATTCGGAAAAATTCCGGATTTCGGAAAAAAAATCCGGAATTTAGAAAAATTCCGGAATTCGGAAAAAATCCGGATTTCGGAAAAATCCGGAATTCGGAAAAATTCCGGAATTCAGAAAAAATCCGGAATTCGGAAAAATTCCGGAATTCGGGAAAATTCCGGATTTCGGGGAAAATCCGGAATTCGGAAAAATTCCGGAATTCGGAAAAATTACAGATTTCGGAAAAAATCCGGAATTCGGAAAAATTCCGGATTTCGGAAAAATTCCGGAATTCGGAAAAATTATTTTTTCTTTTTGTAATCCTAAGAATTTTGTTCAAATGCAAACGAACAAATTTCCTTTTTGTAATCCTAAGAATGTATGATGCAAGTTAAGCTGAAACTTACATCCTAAAGTATACACTACTCAATCTTCCCATGGTTAATGAGATGTAGTCCAAAAGTACGATGTACTCCTAATATTTAATTTTTGTTTTACTGTGATATTGTCCAGAGGTAAGACATATATCACACTGAGATAAACAACTTGACATAATGAAGATGTTATCATACGTAGTTTTCCAGAAAATCGTGAGAAACGATTTTTTATGAAGTTAAAATATGCGTCGCTTGTTGCCAGTGTGATGCAATTGATAACTTTTATGCTGGAATAGTCTTATTATTATTATTATTATTATTATTATTATTATTATTATTATTATTATTATTATTATTATTATTATTATTAATCGTTTATGTACTCTAAAAGAAAAATATGAACCGTTAAGTAGTAGATTTTATCTGCTGTTTTTTGATATCTTCTAACAGTAATAACAAATTGCTTGTAAATACGCAATGATTATCAAGGACAATGGCATATTAATGTAAGGACTACTCTGCAGACTAGCAATAAACAATAAACAATAACAGATAAACAATAGTCCCAAAAAAAAAGTAACTAACTTGGGCACGTCAGAATATTCGCGAGAATATAGGGACGCATTGAGACTAGCAAAAAACGTGGTGTTATTATTACTCAAAGGGCCGTACGATGGAGGCTTTAACGTTAATGTTAATAATGGCACCAATAAGCACTTACTTGCTCTAACGGTTAACCTCATTTTTGAGATGATTCTTAGAAAAAATGAAATCTCTGAATTTTACGTCCCACGGTTATGCCGGTTAGACTAAAGGAACGGTGAAGATGAGTAATGAATGAAATGGTGGAATGAAGAAAGTGGGAGGAAACGGGAGAACCCCGAGAAAACCCACGCACGCGGTGTTTGTCCACCACAAAGTCCACTAGATGATTCTTAGAAGTGGGCGTGTTGGCATGCAGTTGGAGTACTAACGATTTGCGTCACTATCGAACACTAACGTAGCACTAGCGACGTTTAAAGTCGAAATTGGAGTCTGACATAAGTGGCTTGTCAACTTCACGGACATTATATTTTCCTTGAATGCGAGAATTTTGCGCCCTACCACAAAAATAGGAAAAAATACGCTCGCAATATATTTGCACTGGGATATTTGCGCCCTACCCCAAAAAGAGGGGAAAATGCGCCGGCTATATATTTTGCACTGGGATGTTAGCGCCCTACAATTCAACTTATTATTGTATTGTGTAAAGTAACTTCCACTCGCACTTGAACTAGGCTTGCCTCTCATCGTCTCAGTGAGTTACTCCATACGTTATAATATTCCGAACAAATGAAAAAAAAATACAATTTTAGTTCACTAAAGGGCAATCCATACAAATACAATTTTTCATTATACTACAAAATTTACAATAAACGTATAAATGACTGATATATAATTATTTATTAATATAATCAAAGAGTATAATTTAATCTACAAAAGGCTGTTTGGCTCTACCCAGATATCTCTGTTCACAATCCTTGCGAGTTGTTTGGCTTTTCAGGACACAAAATATAGAAAAGAAAATGTGAAGTGAATGTAAAATCAGTTCAGTAATATTATCAAGAAAACTATGTACAGTGTGTTTACTTGCTGGAATTACACTTCAAACACACAATTGCGTTCAGTCGTTCTTTCAGGAAAAATGTTCCGGGGGGCACATTTAGTATTCCGGAGGGGGTCACTGCTGGTACTATTCTATTTATTATTATATTATAGACGTATTATTTTGGTCTCCTCCGAGGGGGCACTCTGAGAGCTCTAGGGAGGCCAGTGTTCCCCCAAAATCATCTCTGGAAGAAGCAGTGATTGCGTTGATCCGTTGTGTTCTTTTGGCTTATATTGAAGTTTATTCTCCCCTTATATAGCCACAATGAAAATAAATCACAAATGGCATGGTTGTGGGGGGAGGATTGTTTATGCTGTAATGTCAGCCCCTCCGAGGAAATGCGTAAGCTCCAATAGGTTCTTTTATTTCGCAGGGCTCAAACTTCCCGGTGGAGGTACATCGCAGGCGCAATTTTCCCTGTTCTTGAGGTAGGGCGCAAATTTCCCAGACGCAAAATTCTCGACACCGTTCGAATGACCTCGGAAGACGATATCTTTTTCAATACTTTTTTTATATTCTTTTACTCGAGATTTCTTCATAGCTTCTTGTTAAAATACTTACTAATATATCCTCATTTTATTGTCCTAACCAATCAATATGGGTATGTTGTCAGTAAAATATTTAGATTGATCGAGCCTCTGGTGTGTAACCACAGTATTTCATATCATGCCCCCATTAGAAATCTTGGCTAAACGAACCAATATATGTTGCCAATAAAATAGTTTAGAATGATTGAGCCCCTGGTAAATAACCACAGTATTTCGTGACAGACCCCCATTTCCTATTACCATATTCTAGCTACGTGCCTGACTCAGCTAATTCTCTACATTCTTTACCAAGCACACATTTTCTAAAGCGGAAAATGCTCTCTAAATACCTAAGCTCATTAGTTTCAGCAGATGCACAAACTGGGTAACATTCTATCTACATGAATGTTATATATGTCGATTACTGGAAACCGCTTCTCGCTATCTATTACCATATTTACTATATAATGATTAACGTTAAAACCGGAAATGGTTGATTTGTACCGCTTCCGGTTTGAATATTACATTCATCAGGGAACTCGATTCTTAACTATTGACTCTGTACATCATGGCCAAAATTGATTGGTAATCCATCAGATAGTTCTTGAGACTGTTCCACTGACGGACAGAATGAATATATGGCTATAGAGTTTTGATAAACTAAATTCGTTAATGAGTGATGATGGAACAAATATAAGAAAGGGAACCAAGAGTACCACCGGGAAAATTTTCGAACACAAAATTAGCCATCGAAAACCCACATGTCCTGGGTTAGAATACCATAGATGAAAACTCTATCACTGAGTCATCAATCACCCGCTTATTAGTTTTGTTAACTATTACCGGTATATTAATATAAATTAATGAATGCCTGCTTATGTTAATTATTGTACAATTACATTGTATACTTCGTAAAGTCAAAAATTATAAATTTGTATTTACTGTACATACAGTGAGCGCAGAAAGTGTTCGTACACCAATGCTATTGAAACGAGAATGCCTGCGAAAAAGAAACAGAAAATTTAAGAAGTGTAATAACACACACAATATGAATAATGAAAACTACGCTTTATGAATATATCAATAAATAACCACAAAGACAAGTTTAATGGTCAGAAAGTAAATAAATTCCGTAGAAAATGTATAGAGCAGACGCAAAAAGTGATCGTACACCTGACGTACGAATACGAAACAAAGATACCACAACTGGGGTTCACTAGTATTCACCTGAGTATACACCTCTGTATAGCATGACGAGTAACAGAATGAGTTTAGTTGTGAATAGGAGTGAAAAAACAGCATGGTGGGCTGTCGAAATGGGAAGCAACCGAACAGAAACAAATGAGGAGACAAGATGTAATATGCCATTACAGTCTAATGATATTATGTTTTTAATAGGAGGGTGCCCGAAATTTTTTGCACCGACTGTACTTGATGTTTAACAAAAAAATTCTGGCTGTTCATATAATTCGTAATATTGTTCATTATTCTATTTCAAATTAACATGGAAAACTGTAAAAAAAAAAAAAAAAAAAAAAAAAAATTATTGGGAATTATAGTTTTGGGAATCAATATCTTTATTTATATTTTAAATTAGTTATAAGTCTTGTATATGGATGTGTATATGGATTATTACAATTCTTACGGTGTCAGTGCTATCCGAAAATATAGATCCACTATTGGACGGAACTTTCCAGATCAAATAACCAATCTAAAATTCGACAGAATTTTCAGGACCACCCTTCACCTCTCTTTTAGATACCTAGGTCCTTCTAAAATCTAGTTTAATCCAGATTCTACCAAATTTTATTCGTTTCAAAGCCCCACCGCCAAAATGCTTAGTTTTGATTGGCTGATAAACCCACGCTATGATATTAGGGCGCAATTATTCCATTCCACGCCGGAAAGTGCTACTGAAGACACTGGTTTTTGTTCGTCTAACTTAAAAGTCGAAAGGACTGAGAGAAACTAAAAATAAAGGTAATATTGTGACGTTATTAACGTATAAAAAATCACTGGAAGCTATGGAGCCATAATTTGCCAATTTTTATAGTAAAAAACCGGACTGTAGAGCAGAAATAGGAAGTCAACTCGGTAACGCCATGTTTTGCTGATATAATTAGTGGTGGACAGGTTCTGTGAAGTGCATCAGTTTGCTAGTTGTTCTTAGAAAGAAAAAATCTATAAACAGTTTCGGAAGAGTAGTGTTTCTCCCTTAAAATATTCTCATCCTGAAAATTACTCCGTTTAGAGTTACGTTAGGCCTGCCCCACTGCCGTTTGTGTTCGTGTATGTAGTAAATGTGATTTCTTTTGTACTTATTTAGTAATAACATGGCGGTATTTGATTTCTTTGTAGTTAGGATAGTGATCACAATGCACGTGTGAATTATCAGTAAGGGCTCCTATCTGACTCCCAAATTGGGAGTACGGCTTCCAGCGGGATGAGTTGAACATTTAGTTTGTTTCCGGGTTCCTGCCCCTTCAGGGCAGGGGTCCTATTGTTAGCTAATACTTCGATACGTCCCCTCGGGGGCGTTGATTAAACACTTAAGAATGTGATTCAGTGAAACAAGGGCCAGTTGGCCCTGTCCCTTTCTTTCCTTTTCCTTTCGAGCCGATTTAAAATGGTAAAATATGAATGTTTTCTGTGTGTATTTATCAGTACAACATGTATTAATGATAGTGATAATTGGTGTGTATTGGCATGATGTGTCTTGTAGTTTAAGTAGTATGTGTATATTTGTAATGTAGTATCAGTGGTAGTGGTAGTTAAGTGATGAAAGAGTGTGTGAGATAATTAAATACGGACAGTGTAGTATTTACTATGCGATAAATTTTTATTACTCCGTCATTAAGTGAACGTAATATAGTATAATAATTCCGTGTACAAGGTCACATTCCGTTGTTCAAGGGTTGATTATATCGTCGCTAGCCCTAGTGTCAAAAGTCAGTACTAACCGCCATTCTTCCGTCGAGGTGCTTAGTGATTTAGTTTTCATGAAATTGACCTTTCTTTCCGAAATAAAACCTAGAAGGTATAATTCACAGCCCATATGAATGTACAGTTAGGTCAAGTGACCCAAAATTAATATATTCTGAAAGTTTCAACATTCTGCATAGTCTAGAAATCGAGATATTTAAATAAATAAACAATACGTAAATTTTTAACAGAAGTCGGGCGATATGATGCTAGTTCTTCGCTTTGGAATTATATTAGATGTTCATTTTTCTTCGTGGCTGCAGAAGTCAATTGTTGCTGCAGAAATTTCGTAAACATTAAACATTATCGCAGATAATTCTATTTTCAGTGAACATACGTAGGATTTTTTTTCTTTCTTCTTAATAAAGCTACCGAGTATTACATAGTATTGTGTGTGGGATGAAAGAGTCTTGGGTTCGAGTGAGGTTGTCGTGCGGTGATCGGAATGGGAAATGTTTGTAGTGATTATAGATTTTAAAGTGTTATGATGAAATGTGTATATAGGCTGGGCGTAGATAGAGGAAACAGGGTGTTTGTAGAATATAGCGTCGTGGCAAATGAATATTAATGTGAATATGAATATAAAGTATATGAATATTGTAGTAAATGAATATAGAATATAGGACACCCATATAGTTAAATATATAGTAGCCCAGTGAATACTTCGCCGTGTGTTGATATATAGATATTGAATAGATATGTGTAGCTACAAACATCTCAGGTTCTGACCCCTGCACCATAATATCACGCGGACCGGAGGGCGATATATAATCGGACTATGGTAATACTTTGTAGTTTTATGTGTTATAATAATAATCAACCATAGTAATACCATCTGATAGAAGGGGTAGCATCATATAATCGTTGACTAAACATATTGAATAATAAATTATGAAAAGACAGTAGCAGTTATAGAACAGGGCTGTAGTGAATTATATTTTCTGGTCGTTTTTTTTTAAATAGAATATCCTGCTCCGTGAGATTTTTTTTTCCCACGTTACCTACTCGGGCTAGCTTACAATGTTCATGGAGGCGACAGCTCTGATAGGGTACAGAATCAAAACAATTAGTTATTGAAATTTATTTTCGCGTACCCGGATGTCGACCCCTAGTCCCTTTAAGTATTTTCATTTCTTTTCTTAGTTTAATTAGACGAGGGAAATTAACGACATCCCAGACTGTGGCGTGTCTGCGCAGGGTAGCTATCGGTGAGGTTTGGCAATAGAAATCACCGATCCAAAATTCAGTTTATTTAATTTTTTTTTATTTCGGCAAATCATTAGTTAGGGATATCTTAGATAATACTTCTATTCTAGTTTCATTACTGTCCTCGAACCTTCTTAGTTTTTCTAAGGGGTCGAATATTTTTTTTTACTTAGAGATTTCAAAATTGGGGACGCAGTTACCTGGTCCCTTTCCCCCTCTCCTTTTATCCTGCTGGTCTGGGCCGGATACGGGGATCGGATTTCAATCTTACAAGCAAACTCTTGTGGTATTGGGATCTGATGGACACAGAACTTGCATCCTTGGCAGCAGGGCGCCCCTTGAGTCTACGTATTTGAGTAGACCACCCTTTTTGGCATGTTAAGAATATTTTGGCTATGGATTTTGTTGAGAGCGAAATTCGACTTCTAACTTTGTAGCGTTAGTTATTTCTCACTTAAGTCTTTGGCGCCCCTATTCTTCGTCTTCCTTCTTCTCTATCTCTCTCTCTGTCTTCATTTCTTCAAGTTTTTTTAAATTTGTTTCAACCTTCCCCCCCCAAGATTTTGAACTTGTTGCTTACGATTTATTTAACGTACAACTCTGATCTGAAATTATCAGCTGAGACGTTGCAAGACACGATTCATGGATGAAGTAGATAGTGATTGGGTCCTCCATCACATTTTGACCTATCGCTGAAATGAACAAAGACTTAGTATTTGACGACACTTCGATTACGTTCTTTCACCGTCGTTCCTCTTAAGTTTCTTTTTAATCCATTGGTCACTTTCCTTTCTGTTTTGGTTTTCAATTACCTTGTAGTTAACCTGGGCCCAGAAATTGTATTTTGATTTACCTAGTTATATCTAGAAATGCTCTGTGTTACGTGCCTGCCTCACAAAGTTTTTTTTCTTCTCCTTCATGATTTAAACACGAATTGATTATATAAAAGTTAAAAATTTATAGACGCGCGGTATCAGATAAAAGTTAATTTGTTTCCAAATGTAATGTTGGAAGTCATTTGTTTTCTTGGACAATGTTGCAACCTTGTAAAATTTTATTGTTGGGGATGATTAATTTAAATGTGTGCGCATTTATTATAAATATATATATAGAGAGATAGAAATAAATACTTCGAAATGTATGTGTAATTAGTATGTGAATATGATGTTAAAGTAAAAGTA
This sequence comes from Thermobia domestica, assembly GCF_964235325.1. Taxonomy (NCBI): domain Eukaryota; kingdom Metazoa; phylum Arthropoda; class Insecta; order Zygentoma; family Lepismatidae; genus Thermobia; species Thermobia domestica. The sequence goes on from NC_137456.1 coordinate 84,623,379, forward strand.
TGATATTAAATGTATTATGAGTATATGTAAGAGCGCTCGTGTCTGTCCCCCTAGACGTGTATTGGTTGCTATAGTTTACCAGAAGTCTTCCGACGAATTTAAGAATGTAGATTTTGTTAAGAATACCGCCGTGCACTTAAGTAATTTTCCTTTTCCTCTGAATCAATGTAAGTGATAACCTCTGTACTTATATAATGGCATGCATTGAAAAAATATCGGCAGGTCTAAATGTAATCCACATCATAACAAATATTATCCCTGAGCAATTAACCTAAAACCATTGTGGAAAGTGCACCTTGAATCCGTCTCACCTTCATATGTATCCTGTGACTTGACCAGTTTTTTTTTATCCTCAATTTGAACCATCATACTCCGTACACCTGTGGAAGATCTTTTTTTTTTTTAAATCCGAACCATGTATAAACATATACGAAAGTGATCCTAATGAAAGGTCTCGTGAAGTGTCCCAGTGTTGGATAAATAACTTGAAATTATTCGATTAATAAATTTGGAAATAGACCGTCTAAGAGGAGAAACTTCCTCTAGTGAAAGTGATTTTCTCGAAATCCCTAGATGGATATAAACGTAGCAGTGTGCGATTGCAGATACAATCTGTTAAGAGTTATAAACCAAATATAGTCGATGAATGTTTTTTTTTTTCGTAAACCACTAGATATATATATATATATATAGATATATATATATGTATAAACACAAATTAAGTTAAATGGAGCGAAACGTTTTGGACACTACGACTAGTGCGTGAGTTGTGATTTGGACGCTCAAAATTATTAATATTTTAATATCTCGACGTGAGGTAGAGACTCATATAAGTTCTAATACACCAAAAGGTTTTTTTTTCTTTCCTCTTTGTCCAATTTTTTTTTTAAAAGTGAAATAAGTGTCTTATTTGCGTATGTCGCAAATCATAATTTTGATTTAGCATGCCTAAGATACAATATATGTAATTATTTTTTTTTCTTTTCTTTTGTCAATATGATTGAATATATAAAATTTACTAAAATTTAATACTATGTACTCTATTAATATATAACCAAGAACTTGTGCTTTTAATATTTTCTTCATAATTATATGTTTGTCTTTCTTTTTTCACTATGAATGTAATAAACTATTTGTACCCTTGTAGTTAGTTGGTTTCCTTTAACCATATATACACTGTCCTGAGTGAGTGAGCGAGTGAATGCATGATAGATTTAATATAAGCAATTCTAGTGATATCATTTGTCATATTAACATCTGTAATATATGTGTCATGTTTTAATATATGTGTTAAGGTAAATAACCTAGGTCATGAAGGACCGCTACTAATGGTTTAAATCGGCTCGAGGAGTGAAGCAAAAATAGCAGGATAAGCCTAAATACGACATCTTTCTTCCAGGAAGTGGAACCTTTTATTGATACGATACCTAAATTTATACTGAGTTAATAAGTTTGTTTTTTTTTTCTTGGCTAATTCATATGTGTGGTCGATCCTAGAGAACAAAGTTCAGGTGCTGGATGGTTATCAATCACCGGTTGGAATAACAGTACAAAGAATTAAATTTCACTTTTCTCATTTCCAGGTCTAGGTCTGGGCAACCCCATGATCGTGGTGCCTGGAGCTAGGTCTGGGTGGTATGAGGCAGTGTTGGGCAAAATCAATTGAAATCAATTGCAATTGATCAATCAATTGAAAGTAATTGCTCTGAAAATCAATTGCAATTGATTTCAATTGCAATTGATTTCAATTTGTAATTGACAATTAATTTCAATTGCAATTGAATTCAATCATAAAATTTGCAATTAAATTTTCGTCAATTGTTAATTGTTAATTGGTCACCAGGCAATTGAAACTTTTAATTGTTAATTGTCAATTGCAAAGGGTGAAATTGAAACATTTAATTGTTAATTGCAATTGACAATTGAAACTTGTAATTGTTAATTGTAATTGTTAATTGTAATTGAAATCAGCAATTAAAACTGAAGATAAGAAGATGTGTGTGTATTGTGTTGTCCACTTGTTACTGTTTTACATATTTCAAATAAGGTACTTATAAGAAATGCTGGATACCTACCATCCCTTCCCCCCCCCCTGGGAAGAAAGCCAGGAAACTAAGTATTTTTTTAAATATATTATGTTTATGGTTCTATCCCCCTCGAAAGAACTCTATATGCCCGTCATGCATACAATAGGAATGGGCACCAGCGAGTTCGAGCGAGTTTTCTTTAAAACTCGACTCGACTCGAAGCAGACATCTTTGAGCTCGACTTGAGATCTCGGCTCGAAAAATTTCCCCCAACTCGACTCGAATTCGGATCAAGTTTCCAGTCGAGTCGAGCCAATTCGAGCTAAATCCTTTGTGTAGTTCCAAGTACTACTATCTTCAAGTATCCTACATAGACAATATAATAATCAATGATACTACTACTACTACTATAATTAATTATCATTATAACACCGTGTACCTGTATAAACATGGAATATAGGCGGTTTGTATCGGAATACTAAAAATTAGTTGACTGTCGATCTTGGTCGTCAAGAAATCTTCAGGAGGCAAGGACATCGATCACGAGGTTCTTGGTTTGAGTTCAGGAGGAGCAAGTATTCGGGCTCGAGCCAAAAATTGTTAGAAGTTATGGGACTCCAGCCAAACATGTTCAAAACTGCTCGACCCGGGCTTAGGGTTGTCAACAGCTCAAGCGGCTCGCTCACAGCTTATTCACTTATCGAGCCGAACCGAGAAGTAAGCCGAGCCAACAGCTCATCCAACCGAGCCAGCTCCAGCCGATGGCTCACACGAGCCGAGCCGAATTGAGCTGATTGCTTACCCCAACCGAGCCCGTTCGACCCATCGGCTCAGTTGAGCTGACTCGAACCCAGCCTATGGACTCGTTTCAACGGAGCTGGTTCGAGCCATTGGCTCCAATCGAGCCGAGCCGATGACTCGTCTTTACCGAGCCGGTTCAAGCCATTGGCTCAATTGAGCCCAGTCGATGGGTAATCCCAACCAAGCCAGCTCAAGCTGTACGCTCAGTTGAACCAAGCCGAGTCGGTTGACATCACTATTCCGGTTGGGCTTCTACTTTGGCTAAAAAATTGGACCGTGCAGTTCTCAGCCTTGATGGTAAGAACTACAAAAAATGATAAGAAATCTTTAGTTTTACGTCTCACGCTTATGCCGGATAGGCAAAAGGAGACGGTGATGATAGGAAATGAATGAAATGAAGAAAGTGGGAGGAAACGGGAGAACCCCGAGAAAATCCACGAGCACGGTGTTTGTCCACCACAAAGTACAAACTACGCGAGCTGGGATCGAACCAGGGACCTCAAGCACCGGAGGTGAACGCTCTACCACTGACCCACCGCGCCAACTGGTAAGAACTACAGTATATACTTATATTGGTGCTCACGGCGTCATTAACTTGATCCGCCACCAACGAATTTCAAGGTACTTTGTTCTGCATTTTTGTGCGTGTTTTGTGTCGCTTTATGCGCCTATTCCCACATTTTGTGCATCACCGGAAGTGGGTCAAAATGGGCCTACAAATATGGCGGAACAAATTATTGCTCTTCTGCCACCAATGAATTTCGAGATTGTTTCCTTCACATCGTTTTGTGCCGTTTTGTGCGTCTACTTCCGTTTTGTACGTCGTGGGAAGTGGGTTAAAATGAGTCCCCAAGGTGGGACGAAAACGATCAAGAGTTCCGCCACTATTAAATCTCGAGGTCGTTTATTTCACATCGCGTACCCTTTTGTACGTCTATTTCGACGTTTTGTGCGTCACTGGAAGACGGTCAAAATGGGCCTCGAAGGTGGGACGAAAATGACCCACTGCTCCGCCACTACCGAATTTCGATATCCTTCCTTTCGCATCGACTACTGAATTTTCGTGCTGTTTCGTGCCACCATTTCCACGTTTCGTGCGTCACCAGAAATGGGTCAAAATGGGCTTCCAAGGTAAGACGAAAATGACACACTGTTCCGCCACTATCGAATTTCGAGGTTGTTAATTTTACATCGCGTACCCTTTTGTGCGCCTATTTCGACGTTTTGTACGTCACTGGAAGATGGTCAAAATGGGCTCGAAGGTGGGATGAAAATGACCAAGAATTTCGCCACTACTGAATTTCGATATCCTTCCTTTTGCATCGACTAGTGGATTTTCGTGCCGTTTCGTGCCCTTATTTCCACGTTTTGTGCGTCACCGAAAGTGGGTCAAAATGGGCTTCCAAGATGGGACGAAAATGACCGAGAGTTCCGCCACTATTAAATCTCGAGGTTGTTAATTTCACATCGCGTACCCTTTTGTACGTCTATTTCGACGTTTTGTGCGTCACTGGAAGACGGTCAAAATGGGCCTCGAAGGTGGGACGAAAATGACCCACTGCTCCGCCACTACCGAATTTCGATATCCTTCCTTTCGCATCGACTACTGAATTTTCGTGCTGTTTCGTGCCCCCATTTCCACGTTTCGTGCGTCACCAGAAATGGGTCAAAATGGGCTTCCAAGGTAGGACGAAAATGACACACTGTTCCGCCACTATCGAATTTCGAGGTCGTTAATTTTACATCGCGTACCCTTTTGTGCGCCTATTTCGACGTTTTGTACGTCACTGGAAGATGGTCAAAATGGGCCTCGAAGGTGGGATGAAAATGACCAAGAGTTTCACCACTATTGAATTTCGATATCCTTCCTTTTGCATCGACTAGTGGATTTTCGAGCCGTTTCGTGCCCTTATTTCCACGTTTTGTGCGTCACCGTAAGTGGGTCAAAATGGGCTTCCAAGATGGGACGAAAATGACCAAGAGTTCCGCTACTATGGAATTTCGAGGTCGTTAATTTCACATTGCATACCCTTTTGTGCGCGTATTTCGACGTTTTGTGCGTCACTGGAAGACGGTCAAAATGGGCCTCGAAGGTGGGACGAAAATGACCTACTGCTCCACCACTATACCTACCGAATTTCGTGGTCCTTCCTTTCGCGTCGAGTAGTGAATGTTTCGTGCCGTTTCGTGCTCTTATTTCCACGTTTTGCGCGTCACCAGAAGTGTGTGAAAATGGACGTCCAAAGTGTGACCAAAATGACCCATTGTTCCGACACTATCGAATTTCTAGGTCGTTTCTTTCGCATCGTTTAGTGATTATTTTTTTTAAAAGTTTTCTGTGCCTACTTCCTCGTCTTGTGGTCACCGGAAGTGAGTTAAACGGGCCTTTAAAGTGGGAGTTAAATGGCTCACTATTCCGCCACTATCGAATTTCGGGGTTGGTTCTTTCGCATCGTTTAGTGTATATTTTGTACCGTTCTGTTCGCCTACTTCCACGTTTTGAGCATCACCAGAAATGCGTCAAAATGGTCCGAGAAACTAGAGCCATTGTTCCGCCACTATCGAATTTGGGGGGTCGTTTCTTTCGCATCGTATAGTGCCTGCTTTGTACCGTTTTGTGCTCCTATTTCCACTTTAGTGCTTCTATTTCCACTTTAGTGCGACAACAAAAATGGGTCAAAATGGCCTATAAGTATAGCGGAATAACTTAATGCTGTTCCGTCACCATCAAATGAGGTCGTTTCCTTCACACTTTTTATATATGATTTGTGACGCTTTGTGCATCAGTGGAAGAGGGTCAAAATGGACCTTGAAAGTGGAATGAATATGTCTTTCTCTGCCATATTTGTAGGTCACCTTTGACCCACTTTCGTTGGCCTACAAAACGTGAAAGTATGCGCAGAAACGGTATAAATATGCACTAAACAATGCGAAAAAAGCGACCTTAACATTCGATACTGGTGGGAAAATGAAATGAAATGAAATTTTGAGTTTTACGTCCCACGGTTATGCCGGTTAGGCTAAAGGAGACGGTGATAATGAGTAATGAATGAAATGGTGGAATGAAGAAAGTGGGAGGAAACGGGAGAACCCCGAGAAAACCCACGCACACGGTGTTTGTCCACCACAAAGTTCACTTGGCGGGAGCAGGGTTTGAACCCGAGACCCCTAGCACCAGAGGTGAACGCTCTACCACTGAGCCACCGCGGCCCCTACATATACTGGTGGGAGAGTGGATCAGTTTTCTTCCCACATTGAATGCCCATTTTGACCCACTACCATTGATTCACAAAACGTGGAAATAGGCTTACAAAACGGTAGAAAACACGCACCAAGACGATGTGAAGGAAACGACCTCGAAATCGTTCCTGACGGAACAACATTAACTTGTTCCGCCATATTTGTAGGATAACGTTGACCCATTTCCGGTGACGCAGAAAACGAGGAAATAGGCGCACAAAACGACACAAAAATGGTAATTTAGCTTAATTACATGGAAATTTTAAGTTTGTAAGCTTAATTATATGGAAAATTTTATACATTTTTCCTTTAAGTTGGTCTACTTTACGTTGATTTGGGACTTTTAAATTGTATTCATTTTTCCACTGAAAAATATGTATAATTCAACAAGTTGATTTGATTTTGAGTTGCTTTAGGGGTTTAACGTCCCGGTCAGCAGCGAGGCTATATGAGACATGGACCTACTGATTAACGTGGAATCCGAACCACATGAGCTCCCGCAGGGAATCGAACCCGGGTTTCCCACGCCAAAGGCGCGTACGCTAACCGCTTAGCCACGGAGGAGCTCTATGATTCAACAAGGAAATATTTATTAGTTATAATTATAATAATTATCTATTTATATATAATTGAATTCATTGTAATTTGGTCCATAACAAACACTTTACCATTTCGTACTAGCTGTTATACCCGTTCTTCGCACGGATCAGATAAAATATCAATGTAAACAAATTGAACAACGGGAGAACAATTAAGAAACATTTCTAACATTGGATATATTTTGTGTGAATATATATCCAACAACGTACATGTGCTTTCATTGGGAAGGCCGATGGGGCTGAATTTGAACGTAAACATTATCGGGGGTGTCACTATACGTCTGAGCAACCCCGATAAATATGGATTCGACACAAATTCTACTACTTTTACATGTCCCGGTGAACACCCCCTCAGACCCCCTTGGTTCGTATTGTGAAACAATCTCCTCTGGCCCCCACCAACCCCCAACTAATACCACGAAAACTATGAATGTGACACTAACATCTGCCCTTTTCTACTACTTTTTACATATGCCTGTAAAAATCCCTATAATCCTCTGGTTCCAATTTTGAAAAAAATAATGCCTCTGGTCTGCAGCCGATGGGGGCTGTATTTGGAAGTCAACGCCTGTGGAAGTATCACCATTCATCTCAGCGACAGCTAAAACTATGGATTTGACACTAATATCGGTCACTTTCCATTAGTTTTACATGTCTCGCAATTCCCCACCCCCGGTGACTCCCGGCCCGCATACAATGCTGGCTAAATTTGAAAATCATCGCTAATGAAAGTATCACCATTAATCTCAGCCACCGCGAAAACTACGGAATTGACATCGGTCATTGTGGATTATTTTTACATGTCTCGTGATCCCCTTCATAATGCCCCCGTTTCTTATCTGATGGGGGCTAAATGTGAAAGTAAACGCGGTCTTGAGTTTCACCAATGAGCTCAGCTACCCCGAAAATTATGAATTTGACATTAATATCGGTCATTTTCGATTATTTTTTTACATGTCTCAGAATTCCCCCCTCTGGTGACCCAAGGCCCGCATACAACGGTGGATGAATTTGAAAGTCATCGCTAATGGTAGTGTCACCATTGATATCAGCAACCGCGAAAACTATGGATTTGACACTAATATCGGTCATTTTGGATTACTTGTACGTTTCGGTATTTCCCCCCTCCCCCCATTGACCCACGGCCCGTAGCAGAATACGGTGAATTTGGAAGTTAATGCGATCGGAGTTTCACCATTGATCTCAGCGACCGCGAAAACTATGAAATCGACACTGATATCGGTCATTTTCTACTACTTTTACATGTCCCGGTAAACGCCCCCCTGAGACCCCCTGGTTCGAATTTTTTCGAAAAAGCTTTGCCTTGGTGTGAAACCTGGACCAAGGTATCTTTGACCAAAATTTGGTAACTCTCGGTCGACTTGTCTGGTCCCCAGACCGGTCCCGGTAAACGTCTCCTGGAGACCCCATAGTAAGGAATTTAAAAAAAAAAACTCTTCGTCTTGGTCTGGGGCCTAGACCAAGCTACCCGTGACCAAATTTTGAAAACTTTCGGTCCACTCGTCCCGTCCACAGGCCGCACAAAGATAGACACACAGACACACGAACAAACTATTTTATTTATATTAGAAAGGTCAGATCCGCTGTTATTGTATTAGTGCGATGCTTGAGCGATTGATCGTAGAAATTCAAACTCCGATGAGTGATAATTTTATAGGCTTGTTTTATTACAAGTTTAAACTCTTTAGTCAGTAGAGAAGAGGGCGTGAATCATGGGTCAGAGTTGATGACAATGGGTTTTGGCGGGTCTGTGGGTCACAGTGGGTAAGAGTGATTTATGGTGGGTGGTGGGTCAGAGTGGGTCACGGTGGGTCGTGGGTCACGACGGGTGGTGAGTCAATTGGTCGTGGCTAAAGTTTTCATTGCCCCACGCCCTCTCTGAACTACAGTGTTGAAAATTAATCAGTGAAAATCAATTGCAATTGATCAATCAATTGAAAGTAATTGCTGTGGAAATCAATTGCAATTGAATCAATTGCCAATTAATTTCAATTGCAATTGAATTACAGAATTCAATTGCAATTACTTTCCACTGCAATTACTTTCAATCAATTGATCAATTGCAATTGATTCTCCTTTTTTAATGGCCAACTGCAATTAACAATTAACCATTACTTATTTCAATTGTTAATTGCAATTAACAATTAAATTTACAGATTAATTGTTAATTGTTAATTCAATTGAAATTTGCCCAACACTGGTATGAGGGAACATGTGTCTATTCCGAAGCATTCCAAAATTGATTAGTTGTTAATAACATTTAGAATGATTCATCTTTCAACGACTTTCCCGACCTTTTACTATATTTCCGGAATTATCCAGTAATCTGTTTCTCATTAAAATACCCTATTTCTTTTCTTTCTTCTTTACCTACCTCCTTCTTTTACCCTTCTACTTTCTTCTCTTTCTTTCCTATTTCTAAATGAAAGAAAACGGAGTCATGATTGAGAGTAGTCGCTATGGGCACGGTCAATAAGCTGTTTAGATGAGTTTTCTTCGGGAGTCCGATATGGAATAATTAACAATAACAAAAGGTTTATTGGAAGTTACTCTATTGGAAAATAATCTGGATTTCAATCAGTAAGTGATCTTTCGTAATCGTCCTCGTTAAAGAAGGTTGAATTTGTAGCGACTCCTCTACATTAGCTCTTTTATCTTCGTTAATTTTTGTTTTTCTTTCAATATTGGCTAACCGTGACAGGACCTGTTGCCCTGGAAACGGCGGTTTCTATGGCAACGGACAGACGTATTCTTTCAATATTGGCGACCGTTGACATCGGACAGTTACCATGGAAACAATTGTTTTCCCTGGTAACGAATCTGAAATTATTTATTAAACACTGTTTAGGATCGAACACATATTGACTTGGCCACAAAAGGTGCATAATTAAAAAGTTATAGTGAGATTAAATAGTCGTAGTCATTGGCTGTTCTGCTATCTTTGTCTCTCTCTGTAGAAAGGGGGAAATGAAGGAATTTGCTAAAGTGACTTCTAAAATTTGAAAATGCTGGAAGTTGACCCAAGGAGGGAATTAGATAGGAGTCCCTTAATTTATGAATAGTACCTGATTAATAAGTATTGTTAGTTTATAAGGATATAATTGCATGTGTTTATATTGTGTCTTGTTGTATGGAAGCTATGGCAACCAATAGGGAAGTAGTATCACACGAGAATGCGGAAGTCTCATGTACACAATGTACTTTAGAAAGTAGTGAGAAAAGAGCTCGCGTCTCTCGTAGGCTAGTGAGGTGTCACGAATGTGGGCTGAAATGGATCCATTTCAGTTGTATTAATTTAGAGGATACTGCTGAAAATGCAGAAAAGGTCCGGGCTGGTGAGATAGTTAAATACTGCAAAGAATGTGAGGGGAAGCTCCACCAGTCGCGTGAACCCATGAGTTTATCCTCTGAGAGAGAAAAGGAACATCCCGATTCAGACGGTGAGCGAGGGTATAGTACTCCGAAGAACCGAGGCCAAATATCTCCAGTGGAGATATCTGACCTCGATGATGATGAAAGAGATGGGGATCCAATTGGTGATAAACCCAAAGAAAAGCAAAGGAAGACTGGGTCATCTAATAATGACGCTCTCCTCCTTTCATTGCAACAAATGCTACAGGAAATGAGACGCGAAATGAATGAAAATAGCCGCGAAATGAATGAGAATAGCCGAGAGATGAGACGTGAAATGAATGAAAATAGCCGGGAGATAAGACGCGAAATAAATGAGAAATTCGACACCTCGGAACGAGAAACCGAATCTCGATTCGAGGTATTAACCCAGAAAATCGACAACATACGCTCGGACTTTGCTTCCTCAATAACTACATTGAGAGAGCAAATGTCTACTGAAATTGATTTGGTCAGATGCGAGGCTCAACAGTCCCTAAAGCAATTTCAGCAGGAGACTGAGGGTAAATTAGAGCATGTAAATTCTGAAATTGAAGAAATGGATACAAAATTGCATAAAATCAACAATAAATTAGAGACACAGCAGGCCGAAATTGATAGTTTAAAGTCAACCTTGTCAGACTTATCATTGGAAACCAAACTGGAAGTAACTGACCGGAAAATTTCGAAAATCCAAAACGAGATAGCAAATATTCAAAAAGAAATGACAAAATCTAGTCGCGAAAAATCAGAGGTAACCTATCCTTTCCCCGGTAGCGATTCCTCAGAAATATTACCCGCTATAACAACTACCCGTGGCGCAGGAAAAGAAAATTTAACGTCAGTTGATGCACGGGATATTGCGACGCACTACCCCATGCATCAGTCAGAACCAAAGTCGTGGTTCAATTCCAATAGTGTGCCGAATCAGTCGAGTGTTGTGACGACTACGGTCACTAGCGTGAGTGCTCCCTCCTTACATGGAGGTATACAATCACATAGCGTGTTACCGGGAAGAGGAGATGGGTGCCATTCTGAGTCGTTGTTCATGGGTGCGATTGGTCCGGGGATGGAGCCCAACATACTCAATACGACCAACAGAATCCCTTTCACTTACATGGGTAGTTATAACACCGCTACTACGTCGTCGGTGGTAAATCCGGTGACGACTCCGATTGTGCAGGATAATATGTTAATTCCCAGTAACTATTCCCCTGCTTATGTTAGTATGGGTTCCAAGGTTTCGCTGAGGGACATCGAACGTTTTCCCACTTTTGACGGGAATATTACCAATGGACAGCCTCGTGTTTTTCTGCGTAGATTGCAGCAGTGTTTAGAAATGTATCGGCTGACCGATAGAGAACGTTTACAAATAGTTGAAAAACTTTTAATTGCAGCATCAGGCGCGTGGTTCGCTTCTATTAAATATAGAATTCATACGTTTGATGATTTTCTGATCCTTTTTAAGGAAGAATACTGCAACGAACATATAGAGAGGCTTCAGAAACGCAACCTCCAATCTTTAAGATATGATCGAGCCAAGTATGGGTCCCTTTTGGACTATGCTTGGAAGATCATCGAACTGTACTATCAGATTGCAGAAAATCCATCGCAAGCCGAGCTAGTGGACATAATAGTGAACGCTCTTCCACCAGATGAGTCGCGGGCTATTGCTTCCCACTTATGCCAAACGGTGCGAGAAGTTACGTCACGCCTAGCTGCCCTGTGTGGGAAAGAAACTGGAGGCCCACCAAAGAGGTATTTCGCCCGACAAGCAAAAGTTGTGAAACCCGTGAAAAGCAAGGCAACGGCAAGTTGCCAAACGGACTTTCTGAGTTACACCCAAGCTGGATCTCGCTATCCGAGTGGGAGTGGCTCAGAAAGCAATCAATATAACGGTCGACGTCTGTTCCGTAACCGACCGATGTTTAACAATCGCCGGGGTTATCGCCCCTATGACCGCACAATGGGGGAATCGAACCCGAATAGGGACGATAATAGGAGGAACTTTAACGGGGCGTACCGGAGAAGAGAAAACGGTAATGGTCAAAACGGCAATGTTAACAATAGCTGTGCAAGTAGATCTCAGAATTCTGCCCCTTCGCAAATACAAACTAATGGCGGAAATGGAATTCTAGCCACTCGAGGGATTGATAGTCGCGAGACCGCTGTCAAATCGACAAACTAATTCCGCAACTACCTGGTGAAATGGGGGAGGATAGTTGCGGGAAAATACACCCCATTATTTTGAAAAATCAGACTGACCACGAATGTAAATCTAATTTGTGGACACAAAATTTATCATTTCGGGACTCGTTACAATTTGTTATAAAATTTGTTATAGATGAGGAACCCTTTGCTTCAAGTGAAGAACGCTATTTTTCTACCTCTCCCAGCCTACGAGGAAGTATCGGCGGCGTTGAACTTGTCGCTACAATAGATAGTGGCTCGGAGCTCTGCCTAATGGACTGGGAGGTGTGGAAAAAATTAAAGCAACGGTTTCCATCCGCTAAATTGAGACCATACACGGGCCTTACACTTGGCGCTTTCGCTGAAAAAGAAAGTTTTTCGGTTCAGGGCGTTCAAAATTTTAACCTAAACATACAAAATCATATATTCGAAATAGCCATCTTCGTCATAAAATATTTGCGAACGGACCTAATACTGGGATGTCCGTTTCTAGACAAATTCCATTGTATCATTGACCGGGAAAAGAAAGAGATTAGAATGAAAGACAGTTTAGGAAACACTGTTGTTGTTCCTACGGATCGACCGAACATAATGCTAGTGAAATTACCAGTAGAAGAGATTGCGATCGGTGAATCAGGATGGCCGGTGGTGGATCAACCCATGCTTGACCCCAGTTTAAATTGTCAAGCTGCCTGTGCAGTGACACCTCTCCACAAGGGAGGGGTTAACAGGGGAGATCAGCTGGATCCACTCCTGGGCACCGAATGCAATGTCTCGGAACAAGAGATTGATTCATATATTGCCACTCGGGATGACTTACCATCACCGATTAAATCAGGTCTTCGGAAATTATTAATGAAGTACCGTTCTCTTTTCTCTGAGTACCCACGCCGTGTTAACGCGCCTCCCTATAAAATACAGTTGAAGGATGAAGAACCAGTTGTTGGACCATGTTATTCCGTTCCTCAGGCTATACAACCTGAGTTTGAAGCAGAGTTGAATAAATGGTTACGGTTGGGGATAGCAATAGAACAAATGTCTCCATATCGAAATCCTAGTCATGTCGTCCGGAAGGCCTCTGGCGGTGTACGTCCAGTTTTAGATCTGAGGGCTACCAACTCAAAAATTATATCTCCACAGGTGCAGGTAGAACCTATCAATGAGTTACTACACCGTGTTTCGCAGGCAATGTGGTTTTCGTCGTTTGACGCGTCAAGTGCATATTATGGGATCAGTTTACACCCAGACTCTTACCAATGCACCAGTTTTGTGTACAAGGGAAGACAATATTGCCTTACTGTTCTGCCACAGGGGCTGAAAAGTAGTCCTGCTGTATTTCAATCGGTAATGACAAAATTTTTTAATGACTCAACCCGTTCTTTTGTTATTTTGTACTTAGACGATGTTCTAGTAAATTCAACTACTGAAGAAGAGCATTTGGCTCATTTAGAGAGAACTTTCGAAATCTTTAAACAAGCAAATTTTTCATTAAATTTCAAAAAATGTAAGTTCTTTGCACGGGAAATCAAATTTTTAGGACATATAATTAGTGGCAGAACAATAAGGGTTGACCCTCGACTCAATGAGCCAATTCGTTGTTTTCCAGTACCGAAATCCAAGAAAGCATTACAGAAGTTTTTAGGGCTTATAGGATGGAGGCGAAAATTCATCCCAAACTTTTCTGGTCTCACTGCTAATCTGTATCAACTCCTGAAAAAGGATCAGAAATTCGTACTGAATAACGAAGCTTTGGAAACTTTCAATAAACTGAGAACTCTTCTTAGTAATCCACCTGCATTAAGTCAGCCGGATTTCTCTTTGCCTTTTCACATCCATAGTGATGCGTGCATGGAAAATTTGGCTGGCCTACTTGCACAATATCCTTCAGATAAAGATAATCCTAACGTCATTGGATATGCCAGTCGACGGGTGAAACCCTATGAGTTGTCTCTTTCAATATCTCAGCTGGAACTCCTGTCAGTCCTGTTCCTCTGTGAACATTTTGAGCAGTATATCATGGGTCGTACTACTTATGTCCATACGGATAACGCGGCAGTCACACATGCATTCACTCAAAAGAACCTTGAGCCACGAACCACCCGCATTCTATTGAAACTGCAGAAATTTGATTTAATTTTTCAACACTGTCCAGGCAGAGAAAATTTTGTAGCCGACACAATTAGTAGATACCCACCTGAGGTATTGCTTGAGCCCGAAACACATTATGTTCATTTTTTAACCAAAACGCAGGATGCCGATATTAATCTGGACTTTATTCGAGAAAATCAAATAACGGATGAATTATGTAAGAACCTGTTAAAGCAATATGAAAACAACCGTAATCTGGACAGAGTAACAATGTACTGTGGGTTAATTTATATTAAACCTTTGCGTATTCAGAAATGGCTCTTAGTGATACCGCAGAGTTGTATACCCCAAATTATCAGTGTTGTCCATTCTACCGGTCACTTTGGAGTTCAAAAGTGTTATCGCTTTTGTCGAGCTATATTTTATTGGAAGAATCAAAAAACCACGATTAAAAACTTCATACGAAATTGCATAGAATGTGCCGAAACAAAGTTTACAAACCGTGCTATAGCTAAGCAGGAATATCATATTCAAGCCACCGTACCCCATGAGACTCTGGGGGTGGACCTTATTGGAAAATTGCCACCCAGTCAGGGATATTATTATATTTTATCTCTAACAGATATTTATTCTCGTTTCGTTACTTTCCTTCCACTGAAAAAGGCTCATACTAAGGAAATAATCACAGTATTAGAGAGACGATACTTTCATCTATTGCCTTACCCACAGGAATTCTTATCCGATAAAGGACCACAGTTCCAATCTAAGTTATGGCAGGACTTTTGTAACAAATATAAAATTAAACATAAGAAAACTTCCAGTTATTCCCCGCAGGCTAACGGCGTTACAGAACGTAGCCATAAAGAACTCAATAGATTAGTTAGATTATGGTGTCATGAGGATCAAACCACTTGGCACAAGTACTTAGTTAAAATTCAGGACCTTCTGAACAATTCATATTGTTCCAGTATTGGCTGTACGCCTGCGGAACGCTTTCTTAGTTATTCTGCCGTTGATAGCTATAGGAAAGTGTTCCCATGGCCCAAAGAGTTAGATTCCATAGATAACCGTTTCCGATACGCTGAAGTAGAGGTAAAATTAAAAAGTCATGCTAAACAGTCGTCAAACGCTATAAATCTGCAAGAAGGGCAATTAGTGATGTTGAAACTGCATAACTTATCCTCACTTATAAAGCATGAGTCAGCAAAATGGATGAAAGTCTATACCGGCCCGTTTTTAGCAGTTAAATTATTGAAAAATTGCGCTGTATTACACAATCTAAAAGGTGAAAGTATCGGAACTCACAATTTCCAAAATCTTAAACTTTTCAACTGTACCGAGGACAAAAAACGGGAACTTCTATCTCAATACCCAAAGTGAATCTTACACTGTCTCATTTGAGTGCATGAGAGTATGAGTGAGTAGTTAGTTTATTAGTATTAATACATGTTAATTCTATTCAACAAAATTTTGTTATTCAAACAAAATTTTTTTTAACGACGCCGGGGAACTGTAATATGCCATTACAGTCTAATGATATTATGTTTTTAATAGGAGGGTGCCCGAAATTTTTTGCACCGACTGTACTTGATGTTTAACAAAAAATTTCTGGCTGTTCATATAATTCGTAATATTGTTCATTATTCTATTTCAAATTAACATGGAAAACTGTAAAAAAAAAAATTATTGGGAATTATAGTTTTGGGAATCAATATCTTTATTTATATTTTAAATTAGTTATAAGTCTTGTATATGGATGTGTATATGGATTATTACAATTCTTACGGTGTCAGTGCTATCCGAAAATATAGATCCACTATTGGACGGAACTTTCCAGATCAAATAACCAATCTAAAATTCGACAGAATTTTCAGGACCACCCTTCACCTCTCTTTTAGATACCTAGGTCCTTCTAAAATCTAGTTTAATCCAGATTCTACCAAATTTTATTCGTTTCAAAGCCCCACCGCCAAAATGCTTAGTTTTGATTGGCTGATAAACCCACGCTATGATATTAGGGCGCAATTATTCCATTCCACGCCGGAAAGTGCTACTGAAGACACTGGTTTTTGTTCGTCTAACTTAAAAGTCGAAAGGACTGAGAGAAACTAAAAATAAAGGTAATATTGTGACGTTATTAACGTATAAAAAATCACTGGAAGCTATGGAGCCATAATTTGCCAATTTTTATAGTAAAAAACCGGACTGTAGAGCAGAAATAGGAAGTCAACTCGGTAACGCCATGTTTTGCTGATATAATTAGTGGTGGACAGGTTCTGTGAAGTGCATCAGTTTGCTAGTTGTTCTTAGAAAGAAAAAATCTATAAACAGTTTCGGAAGAGTAGTGTTTCTCCCTTAAAATATTCTCATCCTGAAAATTACTCCGTTTAGAGTTACGTTAGGCCTGCCCCACTGCCGTTTGTGTTCGTGTATGTAGTAAATGTGATTTCTTTTGTACTTATTTAGTAATAACATGGCGGTATTTGATTTCTTTGTAGTTAGGATAGTGATCACAATGCACGTGTGAATTATCAGTAAGGGCTCCTATCTGACTCCCAAATTGGGAGTACGGCTTCCAGCGGGATGAGTTGAACATTTAGTTTGTTTCCGGGTTCCTGCCCCTTCAGGGCAGGGGTCCTATTGTTAGCTAATACTTCGATACGTCCCCTCGGGGGCGTTGATTAAACACTTAAGAATGTGATTCAGTGAAACAAGGGCCAGTTGGCCCTGTCCCTTTCTTTCCTTTTCCTTTCGAGCCGATTTAAAATGGTAAAATATGAATGTTTTCTGTGTGTATTTATCAGTACAACATGTATTAATGATAGTGATAATTGGTGTGTATTGGCATGATGTGTCTTGTAGTTTAAGTAGTATGTGTATATTTGTAATGTAGTATCAGTGGTAGTGGTAGTTAAGTGATGAAAGAGTGTGTGAGATAATTAAATACGGACAGTGTAGTATTTACTATGCGATAAATTTTTATTACTCCGTCATTAAGTGAACGTAATATAGTATAATAATTCCGTGTACAAGGTCACATTCCGTTGTTCAAGGGTTGATTATATCGTCGCTAGCCCTAGTGTCAAAAGTCAGTACTAACCGCCATTCTTCCGTCGAGGTGCTTAGTGATTTAGTTTTCATGAAATTGACCTTTCTTTCCGAAATAAAACCTAGAAGGTATAATTCACAGCCCATATGAATGTACAGTTAGGTCAAGTGACCCAAAATTAATATATTCTGAAAGTTTCAACATTCTGCATAGTCTAGAAATCGAGATATTTAAATAAATAAACAATACGTAAATTTTTAACAGAAGTCGGGCGATATGATGCTAGTTCTTCGCTTTGGAATTATATTAGATGTTCATTTTTCTTCGTGGCTGCAGAAGTCAATTGTTGCTGCAGAAATTTCGTAAACATTAAACATTATCGCAGATAATTCTATTTTCAGTGAACATACGTAGGATTTTTTTTCTTTCTTCTTAATAAAGCTACCGAGTATTACATAGTATTGTGTGTGGGATGAAAGAGTCTTGGGTTCGAGTGAGGTTGTCGTGCGGTGATCGGAATGGGAAATGTTTGTAGTGATTATAGATTTTAAAGTGTTATGATGAAATGTGTATATAGGCTGGGCGTAGATAGAGGAAACAGGGTGTTTGTAGAATATAGCGTCGTGGCAAATGAATATTAATGTGAATATGAATATAAAGTATATGAATATTGTAGTAAATGAATATAGAATATAGGACACCCATATAGTTAAATATATAGTAGCCCAGTGAATACTTCGCCGTGTGTTGATATATAGATATTGAATAGATATGTGTAGCTACAAACATCTCAGGTTCTGACCCCTGCACCATAATATCACGCGGACCGGAGGGCGATATATAATCGGACTATGGTAATACTTTGTAGTTTTATGTGTTATAATAATAATCAACCATAGTAATACCATCTGATAGAAGGGGTAGCATCATATAATCGTTGACTAAACATATTGAATAATAAATTATGAAAAGACAGTAGCAGTTATAGAACAGGGCTGTAGTGAATTATATTTTCTGGTCGTTTTTTTCTTTTTTAAATAGAATATCCTGCTCCGTGAGATTTTTTTTTCCCCACGTTACCTACTCGGGCTAGCTTACAATGTTCATGGAGGCGACAGCTCTGATAGGGTACAGAATCAAAACAATTAGTTATTGAAATTTATTTTCGCGTACCCGGATGTCGACCCCTAGTCCCTTTAAGTATTTTCATTTCTTTTCTTAGTTTAATTAGACGAGGGAAATTAACGACATCCCAGACTGTGGCGTGTCTGCGCAGGGTAGCTATCGGTGAGGTTTGGCAATAGAAATCACCGATCCAAAATTCAGTTTATTTAATTTTTTTTTATTTCGGCAAATCATTAGTTAGGGATATCTTAGATAATACTTCTATTCTAGTTTCATTACTGTCCTCGAACCTTCTTAGTTTTTCTAAGGGGTCGAATATTTTTTTTTACTTAGAGATTTCAAAATTGGGGACGCAGTTACCTGGTCCCTTTCCCCCCTCTCCTTTTATCCTGCTGGTCTGGGCCGGATACGGGGATCGGATTTCAATCTTACAAGCAAACTCTTGTGGTATTGGGATCTGATGGACACAGAACTTGCATCCTTGGCAGCAGGGCGCCCCTTGAGTCTACGTATTTGAGTAGACCACCCTTTTTGGCATGTTAAGAATATTTTGGCTATGGATTTTGTTGAGAGCGAAATTCGACTTCTAACTTTGTAGCGTTAGTTATTTCTCACTTAAGTCTTTGGCGCCCCTATTCTTCGTCTTCCTTCTTCTCTATCTCTCTCTCTGTCTTCATTTCTTCAAGTTTTTTTTAATTTGTTTCAACCTCCCCCCCCCAAGATTTTGAACTTGTTGCTTACGATTTATTTAACGTACAACTCTGATCTGAAATTATCAGCTGAGACGTTGCAAGACACGATTCATGGATGAAGTAGATAGTGATTGGGTCCTCCATCACATTTTGACCTATCGCTGAAATGAACAAAGACTTAGTATTTGACGACACTTCGATTACGTTCTTTCACCGTCGTTCCTCTTAAGTTTCTTTTTAATCCATTGGTCACTTTCCTTTCTGTTTTGGTTTTCAATTACCTTGTAGTTAACCTGGGCCCAGAAATTGTATTTTGATTTACCTAGTTATATCTAGAAATGCTCTGTGTTACGTGCCTGCCTCACAAAGTTTTTTTTTTCTTCTCCTTCATGATTTAAACACGAATTGATTATATAAAAGTTAAAAATTTATAGACGCGCGGTATCAGATAAAAGTTAATTTGTTTCCAAATGTAATGTTGGAAGTCATTTGTTTTCTTGGACAATGTTGCAACCTTGTAAAATTTTATTGTTGGGGATGATTAATTTAAATGTGTGCGCATTTATTATAAATATATATATAGAGAGATAGAAATAAATACTTCGAAATGTATGTGTAATTAGTATGTGAATATGATGTTAAAGTAAAAGTATGATATTAAATGTATTATGAGTATATGTAAGAGCGCTCGTGTCTGTCCCCCTAGACGTGTATTGGTTGCTATAGTTTACCAGAAGTCTTCCGACGAATTTAAGAATGTAGATTTTTTTAAGAATACCGCCGTGCACTTAAGTAATTTTCCTTTTCTTCTGAATCAATGTAAGTGATAACCTCTGTAATTATATAATGGCATGCATTGGAAAAATATCGGCAGGTCTAAACGTAACCCACATCATAACAAATATTATCCCTGAGCAATTAACCTAAAACCATTGTGGAAAGTGTACCTTGAATCCGTCTCACCTTCATATGTATCCTGTGACTTGACCAGTTTTTTTTATCCTCAATTTGAACCATCATACTCCGTACACCTGTGGAAGATCATTTTTTTTTTAAATCCGAACCATGTATAAACATATACGAAAGTGATCCTAATGAAAGGTCTCGTGAAGTGTCCCAGTGTTGGATAAATAACTTGAAATTATTCGATTAATAAATTTGGAAATAGACCGTCTAAGAGAAGAAACTTCCTCTAGTGAAAGTGATTTTCTCGAAATCCCTAGATGGATATAAACGTAGCAGTGTGCGATTGCAGATACAATCTGTTAAGAGTTATAAACCAAATATAGTCGATGAATGTTTTTTTTTTTCGTAAACCACTAGATATATATATATATATAGATATATATATATGTATAAACACAAATTAAGTTAAATGGAGCGAAACGTTTTGGACACTACGACTAGTGCGTGAGTTGTGATTTGGACGCTCAAAATTATTAATATTTTAATATCTCGACGTGAGGTAGAGACTCATATAAGTTCTAATACACCAAAAGGTTTTTTTTTCTTTCCTCTTTGTCCAATTTTTTTTTAAAGTGAAATAAGTGTCTTATTTGCGTATGTCGCAAATCATAATTTTGATTTAGCATGCCTAAGATACAATATATGTAATTATTTTTTTTTCTTTTCTTTTGTCAATATGATTGAATATATAAAATTTACTAAAATTTAATACTATGTACTCTATTAATATATAACCAAGAACTTGTGCTTTTAATATTTTCTTCATAATTATATGTTTGTCTTTCTTTTTTCACTATGAATGTAATAAACTATTTGTACCCTTGTAGTTAGTTGGTTTCCTTTAACCATATATACACTGTCCTGAGTGAGTGAGCGAGTGAATGCATGATAGATTTAATATAAGCAATTCTAGTGATATCATTTGTCATATTAACATCTGTAATATATGTGTCATGTTTTAATATATGTGTTAAGGTAAATAACCTAGGTCATGAAGGACCGCTACTAATGGTTTAAATCGGCTCGAGGAGTGAAGCAAAAATAGCAGGATAAGCCTAAATACGACATCTTTCTTCCAGGAAGTGGAACCTTTTATTGATACGATACCTAAATTTATATTGAGTTAATAAGTTTTTTTTTTCTTGGCTAATTCATATGTGTGGTCGATCCTAGAGAACAAAGTTCAGGTGCTGGATGGTTATCAATCACCGGTTGGAATAACAGTACAAAGAATTAAATTTCACTTTTCTCATTTCCAGGTCTAGGTCTGGGCAACCCCATGATCGTGGTGCCTGGAGCTCGGTCTGGGTGGTATGAGGGAACATGTGTCTATTCCGAAGCATTCCAAAATTGATTAGTTGTTAATAACATTTAGAATGATTCATCTTTCAACGACTTTCCCGACCTTTTACTATATTTCCGGAATTATCCAGTAATCTGTTTCTCATTAAAATACCCTATTTCTTTTCTTTCTTCTTTACCTACCTCCTTCTTTTACCCTTCTACTTTCTTCTCTTTCTTTCCTATTTCTAAATGAAAGAAAACGGAGTCACGATTGAGAGTAGTCGCTATGGGCACGGTCAATAAGCTGTTTAGATGAGTTTTCTTCGGGAGTCCGATATGGAATAATTAACAATAGCAAAAGGTTTCTTGGAAGTTACTCTATTGGAAAATAATCTGGATTTCAATCAGTAAGTGATCTTTCGTAATCGTCCTCGTTAAAGAAGGTTGAATTTGTAGCGACTCCTCTTCATTACATTGCGCTTGCTTTTCTTCGTTTACTATATATTTTTTTTTTTACGTTTTCTTTCAAAGAAAAGTAATTATTAAAGTGCATAAGAAGGGTAAGTCTTTGAGAAAGATAGCAAACCTCAGGGGCAGATCCAGAGCGGGGCGATCGGGGCCATCGCCTTCCCCCACAAGAGGAAACTTTCTTATTTTATATATAAATAAACCCATCCATAACAAGTTTGGAGCTCTTAAAAGTAGCAGTATTACTGCCGACCGCCCCTTCCCCAGAAGTCCGTCCTGGATCCGCCCCTGTATAGAGTAGCCACAATCGAGTATTTTCCGCTGTATGTTTGGAGTCGTTGTCTTGCTGAACAATAAATTGTTTTCAAGAACCATCTTCTGCGAACTAGTATGGAGATATTCCTTTAATATGTTAATATACACTTTGTGGATCATCACTCCATCGATAAGGTGGAGACGACCCACTCCTGAGGCACTCATACAACTCCAGACGAGCACGGCTCCTCTTCCGTGTCTTACTTTAGGTACGAGATTTTCAGGATTCATCTCTGTATTCACCTTGCGCCATACCATACGCCTCCCATTGGACTCGATAAAATTAAATTTACTTTCGTCCGAAAATATGACCCTATTCCAGAAAGAAGCCTGATCCCTTATCTTTATACTCTTTTTCAAACTTTAGTCTCTTTATACGATTTGTCTTGTTCACCCAGAACATTTTCCTGGCTATCCGACCATGATACCCTGCAAATATTCCGCACTGTACTGGCTGATCCAGATCCGTTGCCAATTGCACAGCACTACTTTTTGGAACCTTTTTTCTTTCCCTAATAATGTAACGTTTAACTTGTTCACTCAACACTCTTGGTCTTCCAGTTCTTTTTTTTAATTATTATTATTATTTTTTTATGGTTTCGCACAGTGATAGAAACATTATACATCGCAATTATTGTTTGTACTGTTGAACGAGGCCTGTCTGCAACCTTTGCCAGGGGCGGATCCAGGACGGACTTTGGGGGGGACGGTCAGCGGTAATACTGCTACTTTTAAGAGCTCCAAACTTGTTATGGATGGGTTTATTTATATATAAAATAAGAGTTTCCTCTTGTGGGGGGGGGGGGCGATTGCCCCGAACGCCCCCCTCTGGATCCGCCCCTGACTCTATAATACCTTGAAACAGCTTCGCACACCTCCCCAATCCCCAGACATGAACCCCATAGAACATCTATGATCTGTTCTGGAGACAAGAATCAGAATGCACAGCTTGTCTACTAAAGAAGGCCTAAGAAAAGCTATTCAAGAAGAATGGGACATAATCAGTCCCGAAGCTACAGAACTACGAACTACTACAGGTGAAATCAATGCCACGAAGACTACAGACAATCATTAACACACAGGGTAATCCCACAAAATATTAAATAACGTAATATACTTTATAAGCATTAATTCAAGCATAAGTGTACGGTGACTTTTTGCGTTTACAAAAAAGGAATTCTCTCTTTTCTTCTGAACAAAACAGTGATTGTGTTTGTTTGGCCTTTCTCTTGTATATAGAAATAAAATGTATGAATGTGTAGTCTTAATTCTGGTTATATATATATTTTCCACCTCCCGTTCTCATGCTAGCTGTTTTCAATATAAAGTATGCACGGTGTACGAACACTTTCTGCGCTCACTGTAGGTATGTTGACAATAAGCGAATGTTATTAGAATATTTGTTGAGATTTATTTTCCTTCACTGCCTTTCGCCTGGTTAAAAAGTAGTTTGCGTTTGCAGCTGCAGGTGGGAACGCGATAATGTTTGAGACATACCGGTGACTTTTTTGTGTGTGAAAATAAAACCTTTCTCATAAAGTAGTAAATAACTGCAGTAGCAAGTCTACGTAAATGATAAAGACATATCCAACTACAATAAAATTAATACAGTATATATAGCCTATTCATTATTGTGTTTCTCTTTTAACAGCTACTAGCTAAGGATGGCCAATTCCAGAATTTTTACTTTCCGGAATCCGGAAAGTAAAATCGGAAAAATTCCGGATCTCGGAAAAATTCCGATTTTTTCTAAATTCCGGATTTTTTTCCGAATGTCGGAATTTTTCCGAAATCCGGAATTTTTCCGAATTCCGGATTTTTTCTGAATTCCGGAATTTTTCCGAAATCCGGAATTTTTCCGAATTCCGGAATTTTTCCGAAATCCGGAATTTTTCCGAATTCCGGAAAGTAAATTTTCCGATTCCGGAAAGTAAATTTTCCGATTCCGGAAAACAAAATTTCCGGAATCCGGATTCCGGAAAATTTTGGCCATCCCTAGTTTATTCGAGAAATCTAACAAATTTAGTGGGGAAAAAATATTAAATTCAATTACTGCTTTCGCAAAAACATGCATTTAGCTTTTGTTTTTCTTTCTTTCTTTTTTTTTAAAACAAATCTGTCTGATTTAATTTTGTTAAGACATTCTACGGGAATTTTACATTCCAATACTATGAAAACTAAACAAAAAGTACTCTTACGTTTGAATATCATTCCCTAGTCCAATTTTCTTTTATTCTTTTCTTCTTGCTTTTTATTTGTTTCCTCAATATCATAATGTTTATAGGACCTGCACTTAGGTCTCTTTCACATTATCCGGCGATTTGCCGGATCCGTTTCCGGCTGTTTGCCGGATCCGGTTTCGGCCCCTTTCATATTATCCAGCGTTTTGCCGTGGATGAAAAATATGCGAGCAGGGTTGCTGTGCAACGGAAGAAACAAAACTCTGTGACTCTTGTCGTGTTGTGGTGGTTGTAAGGGACAGACGCAAAATGTGTTTTCTACTCGCCTTGTTAGGACACAGGCAGAAAAAAAAAAAAAAAACGTCAGAGACACATATGGGTTCACCCTGATTTTTCTATACTGTTTCCACAATTAAGGGAAGACGAAGGAAAATTCTTTAATAATTACTTTCGTATGTCTATTGCATCAACTATTGTCATTCATTAGTTTTATTAATGTGGCTGCAGTGGACAAATGCAAAATAATATGCATTTTACTCGCTTTGTTACCAGGCCCGTAGCCAGCCCAAAAATTTAGAGGGGTCCGGTAGAAGTTAGGGGGGCCGACCCAATTATAGTATACTTCATCACCATATTATAGTTCATTTGCAAGCCTACCGTGAAACTTTTAGGAGGCCAACCAAAGTTTAGGGGGCCCGGCCCCCCTTGCCCCCTATGGATACGGGCCTGTTTGTTACCGAAATGAGAGAACATGCCACATACAGAAAACATGTGCACTTTTTATTAGAGAAGCGGTATTTTGGAAGAGATTTTTCTATACTGTTTCCACAATTGATAAACTTGGGCAAAATAGCGGCCCGGTTCTGGATATTTAAAATACCGTTCCGGTATTCAACTGTTGTGACTGAGAAAACCAGACTAAAGTCCTCTCGGGATAGTCAACCGTTGAGGTCTATCCGAGAATCTCAAGCCAACATTCAGTCACTGACCCCAAGACTGGTTTGTAGGCATTATTATTACTAGCTGTTATGCCCGTTCTTCGCACGGGTCAGATAAAATATCAATGTAAACAAACGGAACAATGAGAGAAGAATAAGAAGCATTTCTAAATTAGATACATTTTGTGTGAATATATATCCAACAACGTACGTGTTTTCATTGGGAAGGCCAATGAGGACTGAATTTGAACGAAAACACTATCTGGAGTATCAATATACATTTGAGCGACCTCGATAAATATGAATTCGACACAAATATTGGTCATTTTCTACTACTTTTACATGTCCCGGTAAACGCCCCCTGATACCCCTCCCTGGTTCGAATTGTGAAAAAATCGCCTCTGTCCTTGAGCCGATACCGCAAAAACTATGAATGTGACACTAATATCTGCCATTTTCTACTACTTTTACATTGAAAGTAAACGCCTCTGTGATCCTTTGATTCCAATTTTGAAAAAAAAAAAAAAAAAACGCCTCTGGCTCCCAGTCGACGGGGGCTGTTTTTGGAAGTCAACGTTTTGGGAGTATCGCCATTCACCTCAGCGAAAACTATTGATTTGACACTAATATCGGTCCTTTTCGATTATTTTTACATGTCTCGCAATTCTCCACCCCGGTGACTCCCGACCCGCATACAATGGTGGCTGAATTTGAAAATCATCGCGAATGAAAGTATCACCATTTATCTCAGAGACTGCGAAAACTGTGAATTTCACACTAATATCGGTCATTGTGGACTATTTTTACATGTCTCCGTGATCTCCTGGCCCAAGTTCCTTAGTTGATGGGGACTATATGTGAAAGTAAACGCTATTTTGAGTTTCACCATTGAGCTCACTGACCCCGAAAGATATGGATTTGACATTAATATCGGTCATTTTCGATTATTTTTACATGTCTCGAAATTCCTCCCCCTCCTCTGGTGACCCCCGGCCCGCATACAAATGGTAGCTGAAGTCATCGCTAATGGTAGTGTTACCATTGATCTCAGAACCGCGAAAACTATGCATTTGACACTAATATCGGTCACTTTCTACTACTTTTACATGTCCTGGTAAACGCCCCCCTGAGACCTCCTGGTTCGAATTTTGAGAAAAACGCATCGGCTTGAACTGGAGCCTGGACCAAGGTACCCGTGACCAAATTTTGGTAACTTTCGGTCCACTCGTATGGTTCCCAGGCCGTACAAAGACAGACAGACAGACACATAAACTCTTTATTTTATTTACATTAGACTATTATTATTATTATTATTATTATTATTATTATTATTATTATTATTATTATTATTATTATTATTATTATTATTATTATTATTATTATACTATTTCGGGTTTATTCTTTTGTTTTAAGCGTTCCGACTATTGACTCAAGTCTCTTTAAAGCACTGCTCTAGTCCCTGAATTCAGAGAAATATTCAAGAAATTACAGCCAGATAATTATAAAATATATAAAGTACGGTATATTTATCATATATCACATCATGAATTCTCTCTTGCTTTGCGAAGCAAAATATTTAATAAATATATAGCAAAAGACTGTATTGTTGAAATATTGATAGTGTATATTTCAATTTTGGGTCACTACAAATTTATAGAAGCTCATTTGTCCAGTGCTACCCGGACATCTCCCAATCTTCTATTACATAGAAAAATAATAATTTATATTGATTGCGACACTTCGGTAGTATTGGTCGTTTTCAATTAATTTTACATGTCATCTTTCCCCATATATTGTATGTAGAGGTTTGGTTAATTATTCCAGATGTACTGGGCCAGAACACAACCACATACACAAACACACTCCACACACACACAAAACCACACGCTCCCATATTATAGCAGCCACTTTCTGCTCTTTGCTGGCAACACTTACTTCCTCCCCCAACACCCATCCGGCATTTTGCCGCGTATATGTGAAGAGCTTCATTGCTTGTAATGTCCCGCTTGGCTATACACGGCGATTTGCCGCGCCGGATTCTAGCAGGGAGATCCGGCTGCTTTTGCTCGCCGGATGAATGTCCGGCGATCGCCGCACATATGTGAAGAGCTTCATTGCTTGCAATGTCTTTCTACCTCGTCCGGCAATTCGCCGGATAATGTGAAAGGGACATTAAAAGATAGATCCGTTCTGTTCAAACAACTTGAGTAAACTGGAAAATGACCAGGTGCTCAAACAACAGGCAAGAGGAAGAGCGGAAAATGACCGCTTCTTTTTCTTCTTCTTTTACGCGCCTATTTTTATGCTAGGTGTATGGGCCAACTTACGGACCGAAATTTACGACATCATTTTACGCACCGAAATTACGCGCTGAAAATACGCTAGTGTATGTTTGGCTTTACAGTAGGAGAGTAATTATGACAGATTCACAAATAAAAGAATACCTTTACAGTTGAGTGAGGAGATAGAAACAAAGTGATCTAGTGGAGAGGTGCTGAGAGCATAAGAAAGGTCAACAAATAGATGATTAGGATGGGAGCGGATGTGTTGTTGAGCACTTGTCTGCATCGCGCATATCCTCTCCTTTCCACCTAACTCTATACGACCTCTTTCTTTCTCTTTTCTGCATCTCTTACCTGTTTCCTGGTCACAGGTTTCGGGACATTTTGCTCATCAACCCTTTTCTTTCTGCCTGTATTCCCTCCTGTATCATTTGTATCTACATACATGCGTAATTCCCCCATCCCGGACTGTTGCAAAAGAATGTTTACAATATATTCTGGGAATTTGTGTCTTAATACATGTCTGCATATAAACATATTTTATAGAAGTTTAAAAAAATGACATTTTTTAGTTGAACGTCAAACGTTTACGTCCTTTAGAATAAAGCAGGTGGGTTATTCAGAAAAGTGAATGGTTGTGAAATTAATTTCTGATCTTTCGTATCACGAATGGAAGCCGGGACCGCATGCACTTAAAGCACACGTGTTAGCCACTTTTTAAAATTTTATTTCATTTAATTTTTAATTTCACCCAAGCGGGATAATCGGCCCTATTGACATCTGTTAACGTTATGGCGTTACAGGATTATTTGTATTCCTTAAAGGAATTTTCTTATTTTTTAAAATTCCCCTTGTTTTAATTTATGGCATTTATGTTCAGAATGAATTATTGAGTTAATTTGTTGTTATTATTACAATTATTATTAGAACTGCCCTCATAAGTTATATCTGTACGAAAGTTACTCTATGCGCGTTCAGACAAGAATTCTGGAAGCAGAATTCTTCGTTATTATTTTTAAAAGAAAAAGATATAAAAAAGTTTGTATACAAAAGTTTCCTGTTGTTAACATAGAGACAGATTTTTAAAGATATGTAATTGGATAATTTAAAATGAAATGAAATCTTTGAGTTTTACGTCCCACGGTTATGCCGGTTAGGCTAAAGGAGACGGTGATTATGAGAAATGAATGAAATGGTGGAATGAAGAAAGTGGGAGGAAGCGGGAGAACCCCGAGAAAACGGTGTTTGTCCACCACAAAGTTCACTTGGCGGGAGCATGGTTTGGATAATTTATTTACATATATACAGTGCAAAATATAGAATAACGTTGTAATTCTCACAACTAATGTTTAAATTTGTGTTATTTGATGTGGACATGTATAGCAAAATGCAGGAATAACTAAAAGTTATCCTGTCTTCGATCCTCCGGATCGAAATTTCTTCAAAGTGGAAAATACATCTGTTACCTTTTATATATATAGTAACCATATGTTTAGCCAGATAATTACATATATTTTCAAGTATGTCAGTTAAGTTGGTATACTTACGTACCGCGGGTCTCATGCCGTCATGTTGTAGGTGATGTGTGACATGTAAAAATTTGCTCACATAGTTTTGAAGTTATACTGACGAGGAACGGCTGCTTCAACACGTATGGTAATTTTGACACTACGTTTAATGTTTCTAGGAAGAAATGTTAAGTTTGTGCTAGTTTAGTAACATAACTGAAAACAGTATAAAGGAAAGATGATAATAAAACAGATGAAAGTCAAAGTTGTACCATCTTTATTTGTATATTTACAGACCACAATTTACATTACTTCACGCTTGATTTGTCAGAATCTCACACAATAAACCGAATTTACAAAGCACTTCCACATCAACATACATTTGCACAATAAAGCTAGGCAAATACTAACGTGTTTTCCCGTGCGTATTTTACGTCCGTAAATTTCCGACCGAAATGTCTATCCGCATTTTGGCCCTTACACCTAGCGTAAAAATACGTGCGTAAAGAAAAGAAGAAAAAATAGCGGTCGCTTTCCAGTTTCCTCTTTCTAGTTGTTTGAACGGGTGGTTATTTTCCAACGTACTCAAGTTGTTTGAACAGGATAGATCGATCTAAAGCCATGCTTTTAAATACAGGTGCTGTAAACATTATGCTATTAAGAAAACGAAAACACATAAGGAATAGTACATAGAAAGATGTTAATTAAGAGCTAACAATTAAAATAATTTAACCGGCGGTTTTCATTTGATAATCAGACAAAAGTGTCTAGGATAAGCGCAGATTATAATTACACATGAGACTGGATTTCAGACAGGTCTAGTGCCTAGGTGATGTCTGCCACGCAGGAAGTCCCGGGTTCGATTCCCAGTGAGAGAAATTTTAAGTTTAAGCGCATTGTGGTGGTTCGGATCCCATCTCAAACTGTAGGTCCAAGTTATATATAGTCTCGGTGCTGGAAAGAAACGCTAAACACTAATAATTAACTAATTCGATAGATGCTTCAAGGATCAAAGATTTATAGAGGATTTTAGATTGGCGTTCAGCACCCATAGAATTTTTCGCTGGAATTTATTTCGAAATTTATCCACTCTGATGCCGATCGATGCAGGGGAGAACATGATTGTCACTTTAATTGAACTTCATCAATGAATATCACTATTTAATTGCACCAATCACTCTTAAAACGGTAGTTACAATCAATCCAAACCCACTTTCCCTCTACTGTTTGTATCAGGCGCATACGCAGCAATTTCTTTCTAGAGCGGGGATCCAATTTCAATTTGAGGATAAAGAATTTTAAAATTTGTAAAATCGCCCCTAAAATTAGACTAAATTTACAGAATTTTTTTTTTTGGGGGGAAGAGGGGAGTCCGGACCACCAGAACTTATCGCTTGTGTATGTCTCTGGTTTGTATTTTATTGGTTAAACTAGCTGAAATGCCCGTCCTTCGAACGGGGAGATCAGGTTTATAAAAATATTTGAACTCCCAACTACCCTAACAATATACATTTCAATAATTGATTACACGGTTCATTCCGACTATACATGTCATCCCCCATGTGACCCCGAAGGGTTGATAGGGGTTTCTTAGCCATATTTGGACGGAAACGCCATCGGAAGTCACCATTCATCTCCACAACCCCGAAAACCATGGATTCGAAACAAATATCGCTAATTTTCGAGTATTTGTACTTCATTCCCCCTGTGACCCCCTTAGGTATGGTAAGGGTATCTGACCTCCACTGGGACTGAAACGCTATCGGGCCTGTCACCATTCATCTCCGTGACCCCAAAAACTAAGAATTCGACACTAATACCAGTCATTTTCGATTATTTCCATAAGTCATCCCCCTGTGACCCTCTTGTGAATGATAGGGTATTTCACCCCTACAACATTTTTTCCTGGTTATAAGTAATATGTGTACCAAGTTTCGTTAAAATTGCTCCGGGCGTTCCAGAGTTATGCTAGACAATATATAGATACATACAGACACCTACATACATTATTTTTTACATATCATCCTCCTGTGACCCTCCTAGGGATGAAAGGGGTATCTTTCGCCCATAGTGTTTGTTTTGAAGTAATACGTGTACCAAGTTTGGTTGAAATTGCTCCAGGCGTTCGAGAGTTATGCTCGAACATACATACATACATCCTATTATATATATATATATATATATATATATATATATATATATATATATATATATATATATAATGTCTTGACAAGTTTGATGTTTTTAATCTATGTACAGTACAATCTCGTTTATCCGGCCCTCGTTCACCCGGATCTCCGGATAATCCAAACCAGATTTGAAGAAACTTTTTAAAATTTAATGTCCCCATAGATAATAATTTTTAACTATGATAGCAAGAACGTAACCATAAATACGACAAACATTTCCTTTTTTGTTTTGATTAAATGTACAGTTCGTGTATAGATTTCACAGTAAATTATGGTAATACTGTACATAAAATGCTTCTTATCGAGTTCTAGAAAGCTTTACTCACAAGACGTTGAAGTGAATTGACTCAGGATTTGTTTTGCTTATTATCCATATTATCAGGATTATTCGGATTTTCGATTTTCCAGATTGCCTTTGGTCTCAGATAGTCTCTATAAACGTGGATGTACTGTATTATATATATATATATATATATATATATATATATATATATATATATATATATATAAAGACGTATGTATAAAGGTATGTAGGCCTTATGTGTATGTGTGTATATTTTCTAGCATAACTCTGGAACGCCTTGAGCAAATTCAATCCAACTTGGTACACGTATTACTTACAATGAGGAAACAAACACTATGAGCGAAAGATACCCCTTTCATCCCTAGGAGGGTCACAGAAGGATGACGTGTAAAAAATAGTGTATGTATGTATCTATATAGGTGTCCCGACAAAACGTACCAGCGACAAAACGTACCACTTGAATTTTCGCGACAAAACGTACCACTTTTGACGACCTGTCATAAATGACAACCTGTCATGGATTAATTAAAGCATTTCTGATATTTATTCCACGACAAAACGTACCACTTATATAAATTACAACCTGTCTTGGACTAATTAAAACATTTCGGATATTTAATCCGCGACAAAACGTACCACTTGAAGCTTTTTTTTGTTTTCAGCGTGTTCACAGATTATTCTCCAGATCGAACAAACTTTTCTTAAAGGTTCTGTATGTGACAAACGTAACATTAAACACGTTTATCAGCGAGTAAGAGAACATGAGTCTTCCAAAATACATTAGACCAATGTGGGTGCTTATATATCTAACAAAAGAGAACATAATGTTAAAAAAAACTACTTCCTCATGAACAGGTAAAACAACGGCAGTATAAGGTTGAGAAGAACAGACAGGTAATGTATCGAGTTGTCAAAGTGCACAAACTCATTGGTAAAAGAGTGCTAATTTACAGAGGAAATGTAGCAGCCTATAAACTGAAAGACACAGCTATAGATCATGGAAACTTTTTGGATATTATTCCTTTCTTAAGCAAATTTGATCTTCCGCTTAAAAGTAATTTAGATAAGGTCACCGAGAAGAGTCATATACGAGGAAGTAAGCAGGATAGTGGTCGCATAACTTTTACTAAACACGGTGAACTTTGTTTTGAATGCTATCAGCACACTTATCAGAGAAGATATTTCGAAAGAAGTCTCTCAAGCTTCAACGTTTTCTGTTCTATTAAACAATACTCAAGATATAGTAGTTTCAGGCCAGTGCTCTGTTGTTTTACGGCATGTTGTTAAAATGGTTGTTAAACAAAGTGTTGTTGTCATTGTAAAATGCATATCTACCACAGGCCAGTGTCCTTACGGTTTACTGCTGGAAATTCTGCAGAAGTTGAACCTTGATATTAAGAAGTGTATTTGAAATTCAACCGATGGCTCAAGTAACATGCAAGGACAATATTCGGATTTTTTAAATTCACCTATGATCAGTTACACGTGTGATTTAGTGATTTTGAGTTTAACGGCCCTTTTAGCAGCGAGGCTATATGAGAAAGGACATACTGATTTACGGGAAATCCGAAGCACATGAGCTCCCGCCGGAAATCGAACCCAGGTCTCCCACGAAAAGGCGCATACGCTAACTGCTTAACTACTAAGAAACTCAGTTACACGTGTGGTGTTACGCTTATATACTCAATCATGTCATATGTGATCTGACAAAAAATTGCATTGATTCTGTGTCATTGTTCTGCTGAATGACTGTGCGATATTTATACATGAGTCTTATCAGTGAATGTACATTTGGAAGGTCAAATGTTAACAAAGGCGTCTTACAGTTATTGCGGAAACAAGATGGTAGAAAACACACTGTTTTTCAGAAAAAGTTTGGCCATTTTCCTAATCCAAAAAGTGCTTTGTATATAGAGTTGACCATAACAATTAAGAAAATTGCTTCTACAGAAAATATCAAACCAAAAACTAGGTGTAAAGCGAAAGGATATATAAAAGATCTTCTCAAGTTCAAAACAATTAGGACAGCAGAAATGTTCCTTAAGATATTTCAAGTGACGACCTCTCTGTCAAACTATCTCCAAATAGAGCGTGCTGCTAGTGTAGTCCTATGGATAGTGCAGACTACTCTGTTCCAACTGAAAGAGTAGAGAGATGATTTTGAATCCGTTAAGAATGCAGCATTAAGCTTTGCAGAATGGGCCAATAATAAATTTGAAGACTTAGAATGTGATTTCTTTTTTTCTATTGACCTATCGACAATTCGCCTTCAGAGATGGACAAAGATTTTTCCTGTGAATATGAAGATGAAGCTGCTTCTATCCAATGACCAGGTACTGCATCGAAGCATTCAACTCAATATTGGACATGGTAGTTTTGAGTATTTCTTCAAGATTCAAGAAGCAATGTACTTTATGGATTATTTGGACCCTAGCCACTTCAACCAAGTAACAGAACCTCCAGACGTGCCTTTCGATAAAATTACATATTTTCTGAAAAACTTCAGTTAAGAGGTTTCCAAGGATACTATAAATGTATTCTCTTGGGTTTTTGAAGGACGTGGATATCCTTGAAAGGCAGTCTTGATGACGAGCACAACCGAGGTAAAATGAATGTGCTGATGGTGCAAGTGACTCAGAATTAGGAGAAAATACATTTGTTTACAAGGAAAGCGAATGCAAAACGTGTTGCAAAATTGTCCAATGTGCTGCCTTTTTAATTTTGCAGAATTGTAATTTGTGCAGTAATACTTATCCAGGTTTCCAGCATACAAATTTTTATTGACTTTGCCCGTAACTCAGGTAACATGTGAAAGAAATTTTTCAAAATTCAAATTAACTGAAATACATTAAAAATAGGCTAACGAGTACCATGTCTCACGAACATTTGAAAACATTTATGTTGATGTCTATTGAAAAAGATTTATTAAAAAGTATTTCGAATGCAAAAGTGATAGATACAGTAGCATCAAAAACTAGTACACTAAAACATCTGCTAATTTTGTAATATAGTATAGGTTCTCCTTGAACTTCATATAATATTTTTGAACAATTCAGAATAATATACTGATGAAAGAATATCAGGTATTAATTGTCAATTGTTAATACTATTGACTTACTGTAGAAAGAAAACTGTGCAATTGATTTGTGACATTGAGATGCTGGTGGCCCTTATGGAAGAAAGCGCCCGCACCCCTCTAATAATGCCTGTCCGTCTCTGGTCCAAAGCCTGGATAAAGTGTGATGGAAATCAGCAAATATTCAAATATTACATATGCAAGATTCTTGCTGGTCTTGGTCTGGCAAGAATCTTGCAGGTATGGTCTTGGTGTTGCGAGAATCTTGCAGGCATGGTCTTACAAGGAGGGTGTCCGAAGTGTAAATCTCAGATTTCAAAAATGTTTATGCAGATTGTTTGGGAGGCTCATAGAATAAAGATCAGCACAACAACTTTCGGCGGAACCCCATATTTGGGTGGGGCAGTGCCCCATTTGCGATTTTCGGTTTTCATAGTAAAAATCGGCATTTTGATTTGAAAATTGACTTATTGTTGTCGATAATCGTTATCATTCATCTTCATTTGCGTAAAGATACTACAATTGTGGGCCAGGGATCCCTATGTGTGTGGAGGGGGGGGGGGTCGGCC
The DNA here is from genome assembly GCF_964235325.1 of Thermobia domestica. Classification (NCBI taxonomy): domain Eukaryota; kingdom Metazoa; phylum Arthropoda; class Insecta; order Zygentoma; family Lepismatidae; genus Thermobia; species Thermobia domestica. Next base: position 84,658,680 of record NC_137456.1, read on the forward strand.
TCACAAATGTGATACATGTTCCCGCTTCATTTTGACGAGCTGAATTCAAATATGTCATTAAAAGTTCTTTGTGAAGCACATGTGCGGCACAGGTCACTACCTAGTTTCTGGGATGCTGAATCACAAGTTGAAAGAGAACTGAGGGCTTGAAATAGAAGTTTGGCAGAATCAGTGCTTACTGTATGGATTGAAGCCAAAAGAGATTTCGTGCCTGTACATGAGATGGATGATCGGAAATGAGCAATTGAAAAAGCGAAAGAAATTAATCTTGAAAACTTTAAGGGTCCTAAAAGTTGATGCACCCGTTTTAAACGGAAACATAATATTGTGTAGCGAGAAATAACAAAATTCGTGTCGCGAGCAGACGTTGACACTTCAGAACAAATAGAAACTTGGGCCATATCTTTCCAGCTAGAAGTCAGGGATACGTTACCGAAATTCGATATAGACAATACTTACAATTCCGATCAAAGTGTTTTTGCAATGGAACTGCACTATAAACGTATGTTAGGCATCCAAGCTTGGGGGGGGGGAAGTAGAAGCTTCTGCACAATCCAAAAATGCCTTATCTCATAGCTATACAATAATACCCCTTATGTCTGCCAGTGGATAATTAATTGGGCCATTATAGATTGTATTCCCAGAACCGACAGGAAAATTTGGAGCACAGGTCAAGAAAAATTTATTCCAGCCCCCAAATGTTAAGGCTTCTGCATCAAATATGGAAAGCTGCATTTGGAGGAGTGTATCCGTGACGTTTTAGTTCCTAACATAGGGGACAAAAGTGTCTCGTTCGTAGATTCATGATCATCTTTTAACGAGAAAGAAACGCAGCAACACATTCCGGACGAAAAAAAGTTATGTAAACAGATTCCACCGGGAGCAACTTGGGCTGTACAACCACTGGAATTTTGGAGCTTTTGAATATTGAAGAATTCTGTACGGAAAATAAGAGATTTCGTAATTTTACACCAAATTGATATAACTTCACAACGAAACAACATTATAAAATTGCAATCGCTAGTTTATGAACAACTATCATCGCCAAGGTACCATGATGTGTTCAAATATAGTTGGTATAAATACAGATATGTAGATGCGAGGCCCCCAGAATTTGTTAATTCAGTGAGTTTCTCATTTTCCTTAAACGACACTATCATATGTGATGAGTGCGAAGATATAACACTCCTGAAATATAGTTGGTGCTGCAAAACTCTTTGCGCGGTACATTTTTCGAGCAGTTTCATTTCTGTAAAAAAAATACAATACATAAAGTAAGCACGAATTCTGCCAAACTTCAGCCCTTCAGTTCTATTTGAAGTCCTTCAGTTGTCTCTCAACTTGTGATTCGGCATCCCAGAAACTAGGTAGAGAACTGTGCCGCATATGTGCTCCCAAAAAACTTTTAATGACATATTTGAATTCAACTCGTCAAAATGAAGGAGCAACATGTATCACACTTGTGAGGGGTATCCCAGTAACGGATCTAGCCCGGGGCCGCGGGGTAGCCCCCGGATTTTTTAGTGACAAAAATAATAGAAGCTATTATTTATATATTCTTGAAAGTTTATAGCAAACTCATGATATGTCATAGCCTGGGATCGGCCTCCCCCATTGTTTACCTTCTAGATCCGCCACTGGGGACCCCCACACACAGGGATCCTCGACCCAGAACTGAAGTATCTTTACACAAATAAGGACGAATGATAACGATTGTCGACAACAATAAGTCCATTTTCAAATCAAAAGGCCGATTTTTACTACGAAAGCCGAAAATCGAAAAGGGGCACTGCCCCACCCAAATATGGGGTTCCGCCGAATTTTGTTGTGCCGATCTTTATTCCATGAGTCCCCCTAACGATCTGCACAAACATTTTTGAAATCTGAGATTCACACTTCGGACACCCTCCTTGTTAGTCTTAGCCTTAGTCTTAGTCTTGGTCTTGCATCGGTACTTTTCTCAGCACCAATCTGTTCAACTTTTAACCTTATTTTGGCCGATATATATATACTTATATACCGTCCTATCAAGTGGTACGTTTTGTCGCCTGACATTATTTGATTTGATGGTTGATTGGAAGACTCTTCGCAAGTAGCCCCCCAGACAAGTGGTACGTTTTGTCGCTTGTCATTATTTAAAGTGTTTTAGAAAACCCTTCACAAGGAGCCCTCAGGGTAAGTGGTACGTTTTGTCGCTAGTACACTTTGTCGCGTATTCCACACCTATCATCCCCAAGAGAGCCACAGAAAGATGACATATGCAAATAATCGAAAATGACTGATATTAGTGAGGAGAAGTTAAAAATAAAAAGTCACGGTGAGTATAACATGAACAAAGAATAGATTCAGTCGAGATAACCGGGTAATCAAACGTTGAAATGAGCATTGTATGGGGAGTTGGGGGATTTAAATATTTTCACAATCTTCGTCATCCTGTGCGAATGGCTAGCATTTTAGCTAGTATAAAACGGAAGGCAATGGCTCCGAATTTTACTCTAAGGAATAACAGCGATAAGGACTCTGAGGAGTTTCAATTATAGACAGATTTCCATTTTATTCAAGTTCCGGTTTCTACAAGTACCACTGGATATACACTTCCTCTTCTGAATGGCTTGTGGTAGGCGCATACACTTGAATCACTTGTAGTGTATATCTCTAGGAGAGTTTGACTACAAGCCTTGCTACTCGACTAGATATACTATCTACCTCAAGGACCTTGTTTTTCAATTTTTCGTTGATAAGAAATCCCACTCCGCCGATCTTGCCACATTCTGATCCTCTGTAGTAGAATAAGTTTCCGTTCTTCAATTCGCTTAATTCTTCTTACTTCGCTCAATCCGACGATCTCCCAGTTGATTTTCTGTAGCTCTTCTTCCAGCTCCTGGAATCTTGTTTCTGAAGCCAGGGATCTTGAATTGTATGTAGCCATTGTCAGTTTTAAATGGTAACCTAGTTCGTAACTCCGGGGATTCTTAGCACCCTCTGCCTGCATGTGATTCTGAACGTTGCCTTGCCCAGACACACTTCTGCTTCCAGAGAATGAGGGTCTTGGCTTACTGTGTCCTATGATGATTGTTTAAAGAAGTTGGAGGTATTTGGCAAAAATCACCGTGCCGGTCAGGCATGTTGGTGATAGCCCTCCCTGTTCGCCTTCCTATCATTACGGAAACCTGTAAGTTTCACCGTAGACAGGAAGTTACCAGTCTGCACCACTAGGAGGTACGGGTAGGACATAAGTGGCTAACCCGGGCGGTTCCATACATCGTGGACTAATTCTCAGCGTGCGGGTCTTCTTCCGGTTTACTACTAGACACCATTTCGCACATTATATATATATATATATATATATATATATATATATATATATATATATATATATATATATGAGAGAGAGAGAGAGAGAGAGAGGGAGAGGGTACGTCATTTATAATGTCCAACCTTGATAACAGAAAAACGAGAAGAGGGAGGGAAGCGAAACCTTGCATGAAGAAACTGTAGGAAGGGTGACACCTAGCCACGTATTGGTTAATATCATCGGATGAAAAGTGTTGCCAACACTCAACACAAAGTTGTATTTTTTTTTAAATAGCACTACGTTAAGTTATTACAAATTTTAAGTCTACATACAAATCGAAAACAAACAATACCACTTTTATTGTTCAGTGTTTCAAACTAAGGATGCTATAGTATCACAAAAATCCAGAAACTTCCCAATTTTGGAGGCCTCTACAACAGTAAGGACGCAAGTGAGACGGATGGTGCATCGCACATCGAAAGCAAATTAGTATCGAATACTATGGTCAGCATATGATGTATTTCTATCAAACAGAAGAAAAAAGCTACAAGGAATTCAAAACTTGACTTCTTGCAAAGGGCTTTGTTTCGAAAAAGAGCTGAGATAAGTATCACATCTAATAACGTAGATTATTTTCAAAAGATGTAATAATCATAATGCCGTTTACAGCAATTTGGGTGGCGTGTTGTTTGCAACGGTGTTGTTTGCCACTACTCGATTTTCGAGTTGTTTGCCACGAAGTATTTGCATTCCGATCTTATCATATCTTATTATCGTGAAAATTTACACACATCTAGAGTAAGAGGAAGGGTTGCCAGGCACCTCTGTTTTTGATCCTCTGGAACAAGTGGTAAATGTTCTCGCCTTTGGGACGAGAGAGGTCTCATTAGAGTCACTGTTGAAAGAGACTCAAAACAAACATCAAACAAGTGACATTAAACAAAACAAGAGATATTAAACTCAAAACAAATGAACACAGAACATCATTAATATCACAATAACTTAATAAATTGATATAATTGCATTTTCTCTTCTAACGGAGTTTTAATATTATCTCCTGTTGTATAATTTTCTGTTTTCAATTTCAATTACGCCCTACCACTGGCGCAAATCCCAGGGGGGACGAGGAGGACATGTCCCCTCCAATCTTGGAACTGAGGGGGACTGTCCCCCCAATAATCTGACAAAAAGTTCTTTTTGGGAAAGTGTGATGATTTGTGTCCGACTTCCACAAAGGAATGTAAGATGAAATTGATTTCTCTTGGCTTTTCCATTTTTTAAAAAAGAATCGTATTCTGTAGTATTTCAAACTGAACTTCGTGCTGTAGTGCGTTTAATAGTCTCATCAATATGTATTAATTCCACTTCCGCTACTTGGGCACAAATTGTAATAAATGCCAGAGGAGGATATGCCTCTCTCCTCATGCTGGAAAGTTGTCTCAGCTGTAGGCACAGGCACAAATTCCGGGGAAATGGGGAGACATGTCCCCCCCAACATAGGAACTAGAGACTCTCCCAATAATCCGATTTGAAAAGTGCTTTTTGCAGATAAGTGTGATGATTTGTGTCCGACTGCCACAAAGGAAAGTGAAATGAAGTTTGTTTCTCTTGGCTTTTCCATTTTTAATGAAAATGAAGGCGTGCAACTGTGTGTGACGTAGCCTGATATGAAATCTTATCTCCTCCTCTCCCCTAGGCCCTAGCACGGGAAGAGTATAGACTATCCAATGTCAGTAGAACCCATCTTTTCAGTAAATGCGTATTTAATCTATTTGTAGTATCAGCCTAGGCATCTACTCATGCTTCGTAAGCTAACTACCTCTGTAGCCTATGGAACCCGGAGGTTCAATGCTGCGTTCACAAAAGCTCTCCACTGACTTCTATCCTTAACCAACTGGATCCAGTTTCTACTTTGTATTCCTATTTTTACGAGAGCCATCTTAATATTGTCTTCCCATCTGCGCCTAGATCTTCCTAATAGTCGTTTTCCGATTTGTCTTACCGCTAACACTTTGAAAGCGTTCCTACTTTCTTCCACCCTGGCTATATGTCCTGCCCACCTAAGCCTCTTAGACTTGATGACCCTAACTATGTTTGATAAGCAGTATAATTTACGTAGTTCCTCGTTATGAAGTTTCCCATTCCCATTCCTCTTGGGTCCGAATATTCGTCTGAGCATTTTATTCTCAGATACTTTACGTCTATGTTCTTCCCTCAGAATAAGCGACCATTCCTCAACAGAATTCTCGACGACAAGAGATTTTGAACTGAATAATAACACGAATTTCCTGTTTTTAGTCGACATTTAATTTCTTCGTGAATAGGATTTTCGTCCGTTAATATTGATCCTAGATATTTTAAAGTATCCACTCTATCAAAAGTATTATTTAATATTTTAACGCATTCATAATTTCCCTATTACGGTCCCGACGCACTTTCATATATTTAGTTTTCTCTGCATTTACTTCTAAACCCTTGTCCCTGCAAGCGTTTAATAACACCTCTGCATTTCTTTCTATTGTTCTCCTATCATCTATTAAATTTACATCATCAGCGTACGCATAACCTGGTGAACACCGTTCAGCTCTAGGCCTTGGTTGCTATCTTTGATTTTCCTTGTACCGTATTCCAGGACAAAGTTGAATAATAATGGCGACAACGCATCTCCTTGTTTCAGGCCATTCTTGACGTGAAAGCTCGTGGCCAAAAATTTTCCTATCCGGACTTTATTTTGGGATTTATTTAAACATACTTTAATTGATCTAATTAGCTTTTCCGGCATTCCAAATTCTGTAAGAACGTTGTACAATGTTTCTCTCCTAACCTAGTCGTAAGCCTTTCTAAAATCAATAAATAGTTGATGTACCGGGCTACTGTATTCCCGATTCTTTTCGAGTATTTGGCGAATGGTAAATATTTGGTCGATAGTTGATCGATTTCTTCTAAATCCACACTGATAATCTCCAATAATTTCATCTGCGTATGGGGTCAATCTTGCTAATAGAATGTTCGAAAGGATTTTATAGGATGTTGACAGAAGAGAGATGCCTCGATAACTATTACAGTCAGTTTTGTCGCCTTTCTTGTGGATTGAAACAATGATTGATTCTTTCCACTCTTGTGGCAATTCTTCCTTGTTGTAGATAAGGAGAATGAGTCTGTGTATTTTGTTCCACAATTTTTCGCCTCCAGCTAAAATTAACTCAGCCGGAATTTCGTTTACACCCGGAGATTTGTGTTTCCTTAATTTCTTTATAGCGATTTCTACTTCTATTCGGTTGGGTTCTGGAATATACGGTTCTGCGGTGAGTATCTCCCTTTCTCCACGCACATTTGTTTTTGACTGGGTGTTAAGCAAATCGTCAAAGAAATCTTTCCATCTATTTAAAATGCTATCTGTATCAGTGAAAACTGTTCCATCAGCTTTCTTTAATGTATAAGCACGAGGTTGATAGCCTTCCTTAAATCCGTTGATCTCTTTATACATGTCTCGAATGTTTTTATTTTTACTATTATTTTCAAGTTCTTAAATTTTAGCTTTCAAAAAATCGCGTTTCTTTGTTTGGAAGTTTCCCGCCTGATATCGACGAAATTTTGTGTAGTTATTTCATTCGGATTTTTTAGCCAACATAATTTTGCCTGTTTTCTCTTCTCTGCTAGATCGAACCATGGTTTGTTCCTACGTATTTCCGTGTACCAATTTTACTTTTGAGAGAGGATGCTTCGTAAGCAAAGAAAAGAATTCAAATGCTGGAATATTTTTCTCCATAATCTTAAGGTTACATCTGTTAACTAAAGAGTATATGACATGCGTCAGATTTCTGTAACGATTCATGTAGTGTTATTGAGATTATCATCATTTTGCTCAAACAGTATTGTTGCGTCATACATAATTGATATTCTTTCTTCATAGTTTTGGGGAAGTCATTTATATTATTATATTATTATAAAACAATTTTAACGTTGATCTTTGTGGATGCCTAATTAGAAATATACCAATTATAAATATGCGTGTATTCAGATTTAAGAATGTGTTCACGGCAGTGATTTGTAATACTGATATGTACAATTACTTCACCTACATCGCCTAATATATAATATACTCCACAACAGTTGATCAGATTCATCTACCGTAATATGAGTTTCATCTCCCTTCTCTAGAATAAGGCGTACTTAGTATTTTGTTTCGAGGGGCTATGCCCAACACAAGGAAGGAAGTCGGAGTGCAATTGCCCATCTGAGTTTGAGAATTAAATATATTTTAATTTATGCATAAATTGAAGTTATAGTGGCAAGAATTGCAGACCGATAAATCCTATATATGATATGATACAAAAACTTATGAGTGAATCTAACCCTTTATTCTATTCATACAAGAAAAAGGAAGCATCCTCTTGGCCTTCCTAACTTCCTTGACTAATTATTCCCCCGGTTTGATTTTCTTTAATTCAAATATTCCCTTCTTTTAAAAATAACTAAACGATATATTTTTTTCCTTTATTATAATAGCTAAAGTCCTGTCATGTTGATATCCGCGCATGTTGGTGTGGAACACCAGTTTCGCTTATCAACTCCTCTTAGTTTTGGTGTTACTGATGACGGCCGACTTAAATCACAACTGACAACGGTCGATAAAATATGATAGGCGAAATGAAAGAAAATAACGTCCAGAAAAAGAAACAGAAAAGTAGAAAGGACGAAAGAAAGAACAAAAGAACGCAGTTCTTACATGGAATGAAATTTGACAAATACAGTATTATTTCTGAACAAAGAGCATAAGAAAATGGAAAGTCAATTGCATTCTTAGAAATGGTAAGAAGGATTATTGTTGTACGTGGAATGCGAAAAACTAACAAATTTATTTCGGAGGGGGGGGACTTGAGCCCGATAGCCTCCTAAATACGCCACTGAAGACAATTCTGCTCCTCTGATTCTTCACAGCATTGTTTTTCAACTTCATAAATATTTTGAACATCGCTTATATATATATATATGAGAACGGTCTTACTCGTCCCCCCCCCCCAATGTTGAAGACAGATTTGCGCCGATGCGTCCTACCCTTATGCCGTGTAAGCTAAAGGATATGGTAATGATAAGAATGAATGAAAAATAGTGTAATGAAGAAAATGGGAGGAAGAAGAACCCCGAGAAACCTCAGACACACTGTGTTTGTCCACCACAGAATCCACTTCGCGCGAGGAAATTCTGAAGTTCAGGAAACACAAATATAACATCAATTTATAATTTTTATTGTGAAGATCCGAGAAAGTAGCTGCACAGAGACTGACTTATATACTTGTTTCTCTTTGACAAAATTACAACTGAAGTCATCAGAGTAGATTGTAATTAATTTCTTAATTGTGACACTGTCATCCAAAGTGTTTACTCTGAGAATTGCTTGGAAAGTCAAGTAAATATATCTCATTTCTGTACACCGAGAATCCACCTGAGATACGATCTTGTGTACGATTACATCAAAAAGCCAATATTTTAAATTGTTCTTCTCTGATTTCTTCTTGGAGTGGTTCAGTATCAAATGCGGGATTCAATTTCTTACATTGATATGATCTAGATTTTATCTTCAAACGGCCGGAAGAATTAATGGTTGTAACTTAGAGAAATGTAACCTACCCGTTTCTTCTGCCATAGGTTTTATAGTCTTAAATCGTACACAGGGTTCCCTTGTGGCTATGTGGATAGCGTACGCGCCTTTGGTATGGGAGACCCGGGTTCGATTACCGGCGGAAACTCATGTGTATCGGAAACTATGTTAAGTTGTAGGCCCAAGGCTCATAGTCTTCTGCTGAATGTGATGCTTAACTCAAATCCCGTGTACATTCCATCTTGTTTCAGAAATGCTATGGAGGGATTGCCGACCCTTGTATTTTAATAATCTCTGTGGGACAGATTTGATTTTCAGTCTTAGCGTCCCGTTCATCATCGAGGCTATATGAGAGGTGGACTTACAATTAAAAGTGGAATCCGAACCAAATAAGCTCCCGCCAAGAATTGAACCTGGGTCCCTACGCTAACCGCTCATCCACTAGGGAGCTCTTTGTGTGGACTTGAAAATACCCCAGTAACTATACATAAGTCACTAAATTTTTGTATTACCAATAGACTAAATTTTTCTCCTTTCACCAAAGGTGTTTAAAAGATCGCTAAATCCAGATTTTTAAATCTAATTTTAATTTGATCTCTAGAAAGGTTATGAAATATATACATATATATATATATATCTCGCGTATCGCGCTCCCTCTAGAAGGTTTGGGTCCCCATTTATCGGGATTCCTATACCCGCTTATTGTTAGTACTGATGATATGCCTAGATTTAACGTTGGCTACACAGTCGAACACAAATTGTAGGCAATATCAATTTTGAAAATGCACTTGGAGAGTTTCTAAGCAAACAAATTATTATATTGAGTGCTTGAACTCACCTTGAATAAATTTAACTGTGGCGTGAACAGCTGATAGCGTAGTAACCCAATAACGTGCTTGGGACAATTCGTATTGTATGCATTCTGTTTATAATATAATAGATTTGATCATTATAATATGCTCATCTGGCAACCCTTAGCTTATAAGTCGATTTTGTATAAGTCTTCACGATTGTGGTATAAGATAAGCTAGAGAGAACAATACCGTGGCAAACAACACCGAAATGGAGTCATGGCAAACAACACGTAATAGCAATTTGAAATTTTACATGGTTTAGGAGATGTGATAATGAATGTTAATGTTGGCAATACTGCTAAAAGTCGTGAAATTAGGAGAATATGTAGTAATCACGACTCCCAAAAACTGTTGGTCAAGTGTCAAAAGTACGAAAACAAACAACGATCGTTTTAAAAATTTCTCGCAACTACGTCATTTTAAGAAGTATTGCCAACTGTAACAAGTATAGTGTAATGTCCAAGAGGTCGGGCACCCGAAAAATATAACTTCAGTGCAGAAAGGGGGCAATCACTCCAGCAAATAACATTCATTTTTAACAGTTATAAATTCATCAAAATTAACATATAAAAACAAACAAATTATCTCATTGCGTTAGAGCATGTACGATTTATTGAACTTTTACATCATGTCTCTCCGGTCTTCATAAAATAACCAACTTTTTTTTTAATACTGAGTAAACGTTAATGTTATTTTAAATGGTTACCTCGTTCAAATCCTCAAATATCTGGGCGATGATTTGATTACTTTCTATTAATTACTTTTAGTTTGTTGCTTGATATTCATAAATACTTTCTTTCTGTATGCTTTTTACTAGACTATCCAGTTATTTGATGATAATACAAACAGAGTTCGGTGTTTTCCGTTTGGCAGATTTGTCAATTGGCAGATTTGGTAATTGGCAGATTTGGTCATTGGCAGATTTGGTCATTGGCAGATTTGTCAATTGGCTGATTTGTCCATTTTCACGATTGGCGCATATGGTCATTTTCGCGTTTGGCAGATTTGGTAATTGGCAGATTTGGTAATTGGCGGATTTGTCAATTGGCAGATTTGTCCATTCTCGTCATTGGCGCATTTAGTCATTTTCGCGTTTGGCAGATTTGGTATTGGCAGATTTGGTAATTGGCAGATTTGGTAATTGGCAGATTTGGTAATTGGCAGATTTGGTAATTGGCGGATTTGTCCATTGGCTGATTTGTCCATTTTCACAATTGGCGCATTTGGTCATTTTCGCGTTTGGCGCATTTGGTAATTGGCAGATTTGGTAATTGGCGGATTTGTCATTTGGCGGATTTGTCCGGGTCCCGCCACTACTCGCGTGTCAAGGTTATTTTCGGTGCAACTGTAGTGGCAATTTAATTAATGGTATAAGACAGAGTGATCGTGATTGGTAACACTGGTATCAAAGTAGGGGCTGCAATGTCCCACCGCATGTGGTAAGAAACGTCAGAGACCATCTCTTGTTGGCCGTGCTATGGTATACTATATATTGATTTTTTCTAAAAAGAGAGGTTTGCACGTGTATGTTATATGGGAACAACATATAATAAAATGTAGGGTTGTTACAAATCATTGGAGCTGTTTCATGAATTTGGCGTAGATATGACATTTGGCATATTATCACGAAGCTTTACCATAATATAGACCTTAATTTAGGGCCTATTTAATTTCGAATTTATAGTAGTCAAATTCCGTTCAAACATTAGCCATTCACAACTCTCTATCCTACAATTCAACTCAGATTAGGTTATTTTCAAACAAAGTTAAACTATTCTGAACTACTAGTTTGTTTAAATTTTACTACATGTTGGTACAAACATCTAACTGCTTAATTAAATGAATTGAGAACTACCCAATTTTGGTTCAGATTTTTTCTTTCAAATGTTTAAACTGTTAACTCATTAAAGACACTTTGAACCAAATCCATTCGTTCATTTAAATTTATTTTTTTACTACATTTGTTTCACAACTTATGAACCAATCAGTTTGAAGGAATCTAAGTCGAAAGAGTTTCCATACTGGTTCAGAAAATAAACAGGTTTGTTTTATTTTAAATTTTCATTTCTCTCAGTGTAAAGATCCCGTCGAATTGTATGTTTTTAATACTCATAGTTCTTATATTCATTACATAAGGCATATTTCACTGTAAGAAATCGTGGTTATAAGGAAAAGGAATTAAGGAGAAAGTAAAAGGAAAAATGTAAACAAACTTGTATGTTATACGAAACTGAAACAATTAAATATCAATTAATTTCGAAGCTCTAGTAGTTAAAATACCACTAAAATAACACACTATTAAGTAGGAAATTGCGTCAATTATTATATCAATTCTCCTGACAGTGATGGACATGTTACTTACAAACATAGTAAAACGATATAACTTGAGTTGATTTTGAGTTTAACGTCCCTTTCAACAGCGAGGCTATATGATATGAGACCTACTGATTAACGTGGAATCCGAACCACATGACTCCCACCGGGAGGCGAACCCGGGTCTTCCACGCCAAAGACACGTACGCTAACCGTTTAGTGACATAGGAGCTCAGTAAAACGATTGAGTTGTTCAGGAAAGAAATTATTTAAGTGTCAGGTATTCATTGTTATTTAATATTTTGTGGTAATATACCTTAAGTTAACGTTTGTCTGGGAAAGATTGATAGTAACCATACCACAAAGGTTGAGAAATGCTTGAATGGAATACTACAAGTTAACATGAACTATTATGAGTGTATTCCTATTTCCTGCAAATGGGTGTCATTTAAATGTTGATGTTAGGTATGTTCTGTTTTGAACCTACATAAGTTTTCAAGTAAGTGGTGGTACAGTCCCCATCATGACGAGATATAATATAATGTTGAAAAATATTCAACATAGCTGGTATCCTGGATTGAACTAGAACTTTTATCACTGGAAAGCAAGCACACTAAAAGAAGCGGTACAATGATTCTTCTATTTATACTTAGTATGTGAGCATTAATAGAGAAATAGGATTATTAGGTCTATTAAATTTAAATATGTATACATTCTGAGGTTTGAAATAATACACAAAGAAAGAAACATTAGGCTATGTATTGTGGTTTATCACATTTTCTTTTTCACGAGTAAAGTCACGTGGAAAAAAAATAGTGACTTTCTGAACCCATTTTGCTACAAGTTCTTGTAAGATTGAGAAGGTACTTAAAATAACAAGCAGCAGGTGGTCGAAATAGCAAAAAACTTTTATCGAATTTCGATACTCAAACGTAAATTTTTGCTCAGTTTTATCAGGCAGATATCGAGATAATATCTTGTTGAAGGTCAGCATTACTACTTTTTATCTTAAATATACCTAGTAGGTACCTCTAGCCTCTATACTGGTGATGATTTCTTCTAAAAGTATTGTATGGGTAGCGTGGGACAAAACAAACTATCAGAAAGCTGCACTTGGACATTATTTGGTGAAGTGTTCTTCACAAGAGTGAAATGTAATTTATCTTTGCTACTGGGGACATTTTTATTCATATTCGACTTAGAGAACCAAGTGCCCGAAAGTATATCTGGAGGTAACATTGCTGTTGGTTGCCCTAACCTTCCTTCTTTCCCTTCTCTTGCTTTCTCTCTCTTTTATAAATAGCGTGACATTTTCAGTTTGCCGAGAATTGGTCACACCCTATTAAAGTCATGTTATACTTCTCTTTTTAATAGCAGAACATGAGCAATTCTAAAGGTGTGACTTCATCTTTATAACCATCTCGACCTCTGTGTCTGTGTGTGTGTGGGGGGGGGGACTAATATGCAAACACTAAATTTAATGTTAAATTCGTAGTCGAAAGACATCATGTTCGATTGGATTGGGTTTCAATTTAGCGACCTCTTAAACAGCGAGGCTATATGAGAAGTGGGATCCAAACTACATGAGCTCCTGCCGAGAATCGAACAGGATGTCCCGCGCCAGAGAAGCGTACGCTGACCATATAGCCACGGAGGAGCTCTCATCATTTGCGAATTCTGATTAGGAAGTATTGGATTTAAATAGCTTTTTCTCTATGTACTGAAAATTAATTATGAATTTTAATTAGGAAATAATATCTCGTTTTGTGCAATAGAAAATATTAATTTAGCCAAAATCATGTATTGTATAGAAAGACTGAAACCAAATTGAATGATGATTTCTGGTGAGTCTGCCAGCAAACCTCAGCAACGATCCGCGAGGACAACACAAGAACAGGTTTTCTCTTCTGAAAACAATAAAACCAGAACGGGGAGAAGGCCTGGAAAGGGCAAGAGACCACCTGCTGCTTGAAAACTCTTTCATCTGAGCCGTTTCTACGCGCCGTATTTACGCTCGAAGTTAAAAGCAGACAGACTTTTCCAGCGTATAAAAATTCGTTACGTAAACTTACGCCAGGTCCCATACACTAACGTATTGACAGCTGCTAACAAGACTAGCGTATGAAATTTTATGGTTACGACCGAAAAATGCATCAATGTATGGTCGACTTAAATAAGCAATTCGCATTTCCTGAGCAGCTGTCAGTCTCTTAACTCGCCCCAACTGAGACAATATTCTCTGTAATTATCTTTTGATTCTAATTGTACTGAATGAGACATGACAGAGACACGGACACAGAAAGATCGAGGACAGTTAAAATCACAGAGAATCTCCACTGAGGATGAAACCTCGGACCCATACACCAAAAACCCACCCACCAGCCACTATACCAGCTTAATTTCCTTTAATTAGTTGCAACAGCGACACCCGACTGTGTAGTCATCTTTTTTGGTTGCAATTCAACTTAAGCATACACGTTAGTGACAAACAGAAATGTAACGGACAGTCCAAATCACAAAGTATCTCTTAGCAGGAATCAAGGCCGGGACCCCTTATACAAAATGCTCACGTACTAGCGACTAGATTAACGCGAAAGCACAAAGGGAGGGTTTATAGATATTGTAGATAAATGTGCAAAAAGGACTTTCAGAAGATTACAATATTAGTTTAGGACCATTTTAACTCTTATACTCTTTGATGTCTGCCCCCATTCAAGATAAGTACATAGAATAAGAATTCATTCATCTATACGAAAGCTTGTTCAAAAGAAGAAGGGAAACTTGGTGTTCATGACTGCATCACTTGCTCGCATCAGACATACGTTATAAAGGCTGTAAAAAAACGCATAGTACTCATGTTAATATCACCTTCCAGCACAAATACAAACTGATATTTGAGCAGGTATATAGTCTTAAAGTAGCTAGGTGGTGGTCGTAGGAAATGCTGTCATAATCATGTGTCTGTCAGAATCGCATGCTAGGGCTATGTTTGATGAACCAAGGGTAGGTTATCAAACGAGAGTAGAAGGTGTACAGTGACTAGAATACACCTGATTCATGTTATGAAAATGTGTTACCCTCTTCGAAGATGAAATCGCAAAATGTTGTTCAAATATTTATAGAGATGACAATTGAGGATGAAAGCACCCATAGCGGAACAACAGATGTGTGAGATATGTAGCTTAATGCCCTATAGTAAAATTTTGGTATTCATCCTATATGCGAAATTCATACACACTCAATAGTCGTCATTGTGTTAAAGGGTAAAAGGACAATATTATCGAAATATCAGCGTCCTCCATGTGCCTAGTCAATGACGAAGATCCTGTAAGCGATGAACAGATGGAGAAAAATCGTAGGAAAAGAACACAAACGTGCGATTCAATAGTAGATTGGTTACTGTTCGTGCGTTTACATGGGCCCACACATGTTCCAATGAAGTTGGTAGTGATCGTCCTATCAATTATGGTTATCCGCACGTGTCTTACTTACGACTTACAGCGAATAACTATATACATCATTACCCACGAGAATGGTCTATAAATAAATACGTAAAATAGTGGTAAAATTCAGAGCAATATTTTAGTTTACCTTTAATAATTCAAGTAATAAATTACTTTCTGTAGAAAGGAAATAAATATATCTGGAAAAATTATCTTTTTTTTGCTTCAGAGATGAAAAGAGTTGAAAATTAAGTATATGTAAACAGTTACTGTAAGCAATAATGAAAGTGGTGTTTAATTTTGTATAGGTGAAAATTCTATGCATCTCCTTAACATGCACAACGATATGTTCAAAGAATATTTCTAACGTTAAATAAACCACCTGTAGACCTTGTAAACAAATTTTATATTTAACTCAATTGTTATGACAAGGTACAGCACTTTTTAGGAAAAACACTGTATAAAATGTAAAGTTTCAATACTATAATAGTATCTTCACCAGACTTAACACACTTATCTAGAATGTTGTTTCTACTCTTTCTACATCTCGTGGTGTAGCTCAAGGTTGTGGTTGCAAGGAGGTACCTAAAAGAACACCAAAAGCGATGCAACTAATGGGTCTAGGTCAAAACCCCCACACTCAAGAAATGTCAAAACGCCCACACAAACGGTCATAACCCCCACACAAATGGACAAATCTCCCAAATACACGAACGGTCATAACCCCCACAGCCAGAACCCCCACACTCAAGAAATGTCAAAACGCCCACACGATCGGTCATAACTCCCACACAAATGGACAAATCTCCCAACGCACGAACGGTCAAAACCCCCACAGCCAAAACCCCCACACTCAAGAAATGTCAAAACGCCCACAAAATCGGTCAAAACTCCCACACAAATGGACAAAACAGCCACACATAGCAACGGTCATAATCCCCACATAAACGGACAAAACCCCCACACAAATGATCAAAACTCCCACATGGAGAAATTGTCACAACTGCCACACAAATGGACAAAACCCCCACACAATCGGACAAATCCCCCTCACTCTGAAATGATCGTGATTGCACATCTTTGTTGCGGCTCTTTATGACGCCCACTTCAGTTTTTCTGTCATTAGAAAACAGTGCAAGAAGAATAGTTGCAACATCAGTTTAAGTGGAATAAAAAATGTTATTAAAAAGTACAAGGGCAAGACATACAACCAGGATCATTTCAGAGTGTGGGAGATTTGTCTGATTGTGTGGGGGGTTTGTCCATTTGTGTGGCAGTTGTGACAATTTCTGCATGTGGGAGTTTTGTCCATTTGTGTGGGGGTTTTGTCCATTTATGTGGGGATTGTGACCGTTGCTATGTGTGGCTGGTTTGTCCATTTGTGTGGGAGTTATGACCGTTGGAGGTTATGACCGATTACCAGTGTGGGGGTTTTGGCTGTGGGGGTTATGACCGTTCCTGTGTTTGGGAGATTTGTCCATTTGTGTGGGGGTTATGACCGATCGTGTGGGCGTTTTGACATTTCTTGAGTGTGGGGGTTTTGGCTGTGGGGGTTATGACCGTTCGTGTATTTGGGAGATTTGTCCATTTGTGTGGGAGTTATGACCGTTTGTGTGGGCGTTTTGACATTTCTTGAGTGTAGGTGTTTTGGCTGTGGGGGTTTTGACCAGTTCCCCAACTAATGTAATGTCGTATAATGCATTGCCCTTCTTCCTAAGACGCCACTATTGATACATAATGGGTTGTAATAACTTTATCAAAAACGTGGTATGTATAAGCTTTAATGTATGACATTTTAACGAACATTTATAAGACATTATAATATTTATATGCCATTAAATTGTATCATTGTGACTCTATATTACGTTTGCAATTGTAAAAAAGACACAGTACATTTTTTCTAAAAGAAAGTAACTGAATGAGAAATGGAAGAAGAAAACATGTTAATTTCGAAGTTATGACTACTTACTTTATAAATTTATAGTTTACAACTATTCTCAGGTTATCGAAATGAATAATGAAAAATATATAACTAGTTAGTAAATCAAAGAAATGTGAGTCGAAATTTTAAGTTTTGTATGAATAAATTTATAAGTACAGAAAAGGGAACATGTCATACACATCGTTATTTTAGAGAACCTAACCTATTCATTGAAAACCATAAAGTAAAAATTGTATGTAAGAGAATAACACTTACACAAATAATAAGAGAATATATATACATTATATATGCTGTATTATAAGTAAGCAATTTGTGATACTTTTATTGAAGTTATAGCATTTGTTCCAAAGGATCAATCTATATATGCCCATGAATATATTATAATGAAAGAAATACAAGAGAATACGAAGATAAATATGTGAGTAATGTGTTGGCTTATCGTATATTATTTATTGTTAAAAAGAATCTAAATGTTGTCGAGGAAATATTGTCTTGTGAAGGACAAACTGCGTTTCTTTACTAATATGACCGCAAAGGGGGTAACCGTGGCTAATATTGTGGAAAAACGGGTCTTTGAGGAGCCAGTTTATTTCTTTTCTTTGTTTATTTTGTTTATTCCGTTATGAGAGCTCCTCCGTGGCTAAGCGGTTAGCGTACGCGCCTTTGGCGTGGGAGACCCGGGTTCGATTCCCGGCGGGAGCTCATGTGGTTCGGATTCCACGTTAATCAGTAGGTCCACGTCTCATATAGCCTCGCTGCTGAAACGGGCGCTAAACTAAAATCAACTCAACTCAATTTATTCCGTTATGAGTATTTCAAGTTTGAAGTTACCGACGAAGTGCCTGTGGTGCATCATCATGTAAGTAGCCCACTATCAGAGGGATACACTTTACACAAAAGCTCTTTCAATTTTCAAATTTAAAAGTAGTAGAAGAAATAATAAAGAAAAAGGACTTGAACCATATAAATATTGTTACTTGACTATTTCAACAAAAACGAAGTTGCAACTGTGCTGACGACCTTTACGGGGATGGAGATTTCACAAGTTTGGTTGGACCTCGCATAGAATTTGTGTGAAAGACCATGAAATCTACGAGCTATGGCTGACCTAATTCATTAAGCGGATGTCTGCTTCTTTTTTACATTTTCGAAATAAATCAATATATGTATTCCTTATTATAAGTAGAAAAATACAGTCGGTAAAAGTTAATAATAAAAAGTCTTGAACAAGAAGCTATAATCTTTAACAGAAAACGAATAAGGAAAGTAAGAAGAAACGCAATTATTTTAGCAATAATAACATCCTTAATAAGTAGGCAGTAGTTAGTATAATCATGACTTGTTTGCAAACACGTATCTTGAGATCTTTTTTGAGTACTCTATTTAGAACGTTTAGAATATATAGTTTTTTTTATATATATATATAATTTATTAAGTCAGGTTTTGCGGGGTTCTTAGATTGTAGGAACTTTGCCCATATTACAAGTAACTTTTGTCCTCTTGACCTGATTTACAGTCGTGAATTTTAAAATCGAAAGTTATAACAGAAAAAATTCTTTTACAACTATAAATTTTGGTATTTATTTTTTATACGATGTTGTACTTGGTGAGAAATTCTAGTTTGTAATTGTGAAAGTTGTGAATATTTGAAAGAATGTGAAGAAATATTTTCATAGCCTTGTAAAATATAAAGTAAATATTTTAAGTAAACACTTTTGTAATTTTCTTTAAAAATATTCTAAAGTGACGGCTTATATTTTGATGTCCCTATTCAAATTACCCGTTCCGAAAACAGGTTCGTATTCATTTTAACCAATTTGAAAATACTTATTACCAAGACTTTTTAATTAACTTGATTGTTATTACCTACGATTACAACTAGCTATCATGTTCGAAAAAGTGTATGTGTCACCTTACGAAAAGACAAGGAAACTGCTAGTTCAGTACTGTCAGGACAATGAATGAAAGCTGTCACTGATTATTGGCAAACGAAAGATACAGTTGTTAGTGCAGCATTTTTTTTTAATAAACTAAACTTGTATTCGAGCATCTCATTTTATTTGGTTTGATGTGATTTATCGATTTATACATATATAATGTGTTTGACAATGTTATTTTTAAAGGAAGAAAATAAATCAACAGTGTGGACTATATCTCATTAACTGAGTAATACAGTCTTAGAATTGGTGTAATAAAGATCTTAATGACAGCGACAGCAATGGGATACTAAACTCCAACAACCAACATCAGTAAACATTCATTTTGAAACATAATTGCGAATTAATTAAAGTAAAACACATCAAAATTAAAATACCCTTTTCCGCTTTCTTTCATAAATAATTCTTCTTCTTTTTCGTAATATTGTAGGATGATGATTGAAGAATACATCTAAAATAAAATGATAGTTCGGTGACTTATCCTTTGGCAGATTTGTCCATTGGCAGATTTGGTAATTGGCGGATTTGGTAATTGGCGGATTTGTCAATTGGCGGATTTGTCAATTGGCAGATTTGTCCATTGGCAGATTTGTCCGTTGGCAGATCTGTCCATTCTCACGATTGGCGCATTTGGTCATTTTCGCGATTGGCGCATTTGGTAATTGGCAGATTTGTCAATTGGCAGATTTGTCAATTGGCTGATTTGTCCATTTTCACAATTGGCGCATTTGGTCATTTTCGCGTTTGGCGCATTTGGTAATTGGCAGATTTGGTAATTGGCAGATTTGTCCTTTTTCACAATTGGCGCATTTGGTCATTTTCGCGTTTGGCACATTTGGTAATTGGCAGATTTGGTAATTGGCAGATTTGTCAATTGGCAGATTTGGTAATTGGCGGATTTGTCCATTGGCAGATTTGTCCATTTTCACGATTGGCGCATTTGGTAATTGGCAGATTTGTCCTAGGCCCGATTTTCTTAGGGAATCAAACATGAGAGTAAATAGGAATATTCAACAGAATAACTGTAACATCACTGTTTATTCTAAATTTTTTTAAGAAAGGGGGTCATCCTCGTCATAGTCACTATCATCATCAACCTCCGCCTTATCATATTTGTCCGAATGGTTTTCACACTTCTCTGGATCGTCTTCTCATGCATATATTTTAGAACAGGGAAGTTTTCTCCATACACATTTGCAGTTAGTACATTTCGACATAAGACAACCACATTTCATTAGTTCGAGCACAGGTGGGTTGGTGCACATGATTGGCACCCATCGATTATTCTCTTTAGTCCAACCAAAATCTGTTGGTGACGGCAAATTCGGATCCGGCTGATCGCATCTATGCCACTCCATTGCTTGCAGATGTGCCCGAAGTATAGCTGGTTCGAGTGAATGTTGTGTGGGAGGAAAGGACTCTGTCCCGGACTGCTTCTGGATAAAAAGCCACCACCTTAGTTCAGCAGCTTCCTTTATGTCTGTTTTGGGAACATACACTTGACATATGAATCATCCAATAGCTGCCGACGTTTCCTTGCTCACAGTTTCCGTCTTTCTAGATTTGCAAGACCGATCAGAACATAGATCGTCAGCAGCTAGAAATGCCTTCCAGAAGGATATTTTCCCTTTCCTAGAGAAGGAGCCAGTAACATCCGCTCCTGATAATGCATGGTGCCTATGAGGGAGTCGGACCGCAGGCGTCCAAGTTCCTCATATATTGGTGACAGGGGAACACTTCACCTTTTACTAGCGTGTCCAGTTACGACGCATGTGTCTTTGGGTAACATGGAATATTTATTTAGAGCGAAAATAAAGACATCTGTATCAGGAGAGAATATTTTCAGTTCTGTAGCAGTAGCAGCAGTTATTCTGTTGAACATTTGCTGCATGGATACCATGTAATATTATTTTGCAGTCAGCTTCTTCATGAGTACTATTAAGGAAACTGGCTTCCATGTGTGTCCCTCGTACGACTTGTTGCCATGCAACCACTACATTGCGGTTGGTGGCTGCAGCATTTTCAAGAACACGCCCTGACAGGAATGCTGAAAGTTCATCTTTTGTTTTCTCGTGTGAGAGAAGCTTCCTCATCGTCACAGTTTGTATTGAAGCTTTTGCTTCAATGCGATAATGGATTGGCACAGTATAGCCTTGACGCCGTTCTCTTGTAGTCTGTTTTAGAGAGTCCTTTATATATGCGTCAAATATTAAATGAAGTTCATTGTATGATCCACATTTTTTGTTTAAACTACTTATGAAATGATCGGCAAGTTCTGAACAGTTCTTGATTGTTAGTGGCTTATCGAGTGCGTGTAGTATGCGATTCCATCAACAACTGCAACACTGTAACGGTATCCGGTTTTTGGCTCCATTAATACAGTTGTTGACACTGTGCTCTCCGAGTCGTCTAGTTCGCCGGTAACGCTGTAATGCCCAGTTAGAAGCTGCACTGTACTTGTGGGTAGTGTGTTAATGAGAAGCTTTGATGGCAAAGCCTCAAGTACCCTTAACAGTTTGCTCTTGTCTTTGCTGTACAAGATAGACCCATCCGGGGCAAACAATGACCGAGGGACAACTGACAGCTAGTAATTACCCACTGCGTTTCGCAGGTCGAACTCCGGTCTTGGTTTTGCAACCATCAACATTCTTGAGAAAAGATTTCTGTCCTCCTTCAGTTCCATAATGCCATCTTTCACAGGAACTCGTACCTTCTTCGAAGCTTGACGGCAAGTGTGGAGTTTGTTTCTTGACTGGAGCCCAGAGGTTCTGCTTACTAGTTGCAATTCTTTGCATTGTGAAGGCATTGAATTGCTCTTGTCCAATTTCGGCCAACTTGCACACGTTCTTCTTAATGTTTTCTGAAATTACGCTCTTGGTAAGAATATTTACTAGGTTATTTCTTTCGTGTGTGAAAGGGTTTTGTGTCCTTCGTAATACTTCCAGTAAGTCACGAACTTTACTATGCTGCCGTATCAAAGCTGCTCCACTTACTTCGTGATGCCTCTTTCTAGTGGTCTCTTGCAATCCTGCGATAACCTTTGCTTCATTTGCGAGTAGCGAAAGTTCTGGAGAGATAAGAAAGAATCGTGTTCTAGCATTCTCATTTAGAGTGATGCCTGCAAGACCACCCATAACCTTCAAGCCCCGGTTTTCATGTTCCAACACCTCATCCGCACCAAGGGAACAGCCAGGCACCTCAGACTTTGTTACTGCCCAGTTTCCCTTTGCAAATTCACAACACATTCCCACATCATTTGTGCGAAGTTCATTCATTTCTACCAGATACCATGCCATCATTCCTGAGTAGTTGAGAAGATCAAGAGCGAAGAAATGCTTGGCAAAGTCATTCAGGGAGGCAAGATACAGATTCCAATTACCTGTGCGTACAGATCGTATAAACAGAAGCATACTTGCAACCATCTTCATGTACTGCCGGGTGACTTTGAACGTCGGGTCTCGTAACTCCCTCTCACGATCAAATGCTGCAAACGCACTTGTGACTGTTGCAAACTCTTTTGATTCAACGAGCTTCTTGTGGGCTGCTTTAGTGTCGCCCACTATCATGACACTTTCCTGTAGTTTCCTTAGTTTTGAATCCATTGTATTCCTCAGTCCACTGTTCTGCGCGTAGAATGCTTCTTTGTACAGTGTGAACAGAGCAATGAGTGTGATTGCGTGCGCCTGCAGAGCTCTTTAACGTGCCTTCCTTCAAGGATCTGCTTCGACACTGTCATTCCGTACATGTCACTCTCGATCCATGCTACGGGAATACCGGTTCCGTCAACATATGCTCCTATTACACGGAGCTGCGCCACCACTGTGTGCAGTTCCCCTGTCCTCAAGATCCAATTTCCCTTGCATTCCTCATTAGTAAATTCAATCTGCTTCACTGGGTTGTAAAGGCCCATGTCGAGCGTAACAACAATCTTCTTAGAAGAACCTTGAATTTCAGAGTTACCCTTTTCTAAGTTCTTTATAAATGTGAACTGAGTTTTTGCATCTGTCGGTGATGCGGCAATTAGAAGCAACACATACACATTGGTTTTCTTCTTCACCTCACATAGTAATGAATTGTACGCTGACAATGTACAACCCTGCCAGGTGTTTGTGATCCGTTCTGTATTGCCGGCACTTTCGTTGTTGTTGAGTGTAGTTTCAGCAGTGCAAACATTACACTCTTCTCCCGTTTTACTCGAGGCCAATGCTGTCGTCTGCAGCATTAGCCGTGCAGTGTTGTCTAGAATTGTCGCGTCAGTCATTCTTGTAAGTCAAATCAGATGTCGAAGTAACATTCAGCACTAGCGTTGGGAGTTTCAAATTCTTTGCATGGCTCTGGCGAAGAATATCCATGTGCATGCAAGGAAGTACTCCGTGATAACTTTCAAGAGCCAAAGGCGCTCTTACGTCGGTATCATGGGATCATGGGTTACTGTGCCATGCAGGTGCGCTTACCATCTGGGGTATCCTCGTTGAAGTCTATGTTGTCAGCTGCACAATAGATGAAGCGACCTTTCACAATACCTCTTGGTATGTAAACTCCAGAATTAAAATTCGTTTTGCGCAAGACTTCGGCTGCAATCTGCGTTTCTAATTGGAGAACTCTGTTATAGTTTACACTGCAACCAAGGCGGGGAAGAAGACGGACAAGCTGTCTGCTTCTTGTTTTTTATGCAGAACTATTCCCACGGCAAGAGGAACAGGTAACTTGTGAGTGTGTCAGAGAGTTTCATATTGTTTGCTCGACACTTGACGGGAAAACAGACACTCGTACATCAAACCTTTTGCCAATCTGTTCGCTCTGTGGTTAACTCCAGCAGACGTATTCTCGTTACTGGAAATATCTGTGGTACCAGCCAGGCATTACTTATAGAAGTAATAGAGCTCCTTGGGCACAATATTAGCTGTGTCTTCTAACAGAAACTCAGTGAATGTCCACGGATTTGCACGTGAAACGAAGTTTCGGATAATCTTTGCTGCTGTGACATAAATCCTCATGTTTTCGCTACCTTGACGTTCCCCTTCCTCTGCTAATGCCATGTCTTTTGTTACTTTAAGCAACACTCTGTGAGCTTCATTCTTTCATTTTGGGGCATTAAACTCTACCTCAACGTGCTGAAGCTCTTCCTCTAAGAAAGTTCTAAGTTGCCTCCTGTTCTTCATATCAGTTTTCTCTAATCGGTTGGATATGCATATACGTTTGTACGTGGACTCCAGTACAAACATTGTAATCACATTGCCTTCCTTTAAAGCATCTTCTAACAATTCTATGAACTAAACGTCCGATGCAATTCTCGCTTTACTTAATTGTTCTGACCTATCATCACCTGATTTATCCGCTCGGGGCTTATTAATAACATGAACGTTCCAACAGTTATTGTGATGTAGCACATCTATGGCATGGGCATGTGCAGGATTAATGCTCGCGTTAATTCGCACTAGAAGATTGTCGTCGTTGGCTAGTTTAACCGCCTTTAGTAACTGCTCTCCAGCAATATCTATTGCCACTAGATGTAAGGGATAACGCTTCGTCCCCCCACGATCACAGAAGACGCAGTTACCTTTGTTGTAGGTTGGTGTCCGGGCTCTGATGAAAGGTATAGCTGATCCACCAGCATCCTGTTGTTCGCTATTATCTGGACCAGACTGAGGATTCTCAGATGCTCTCTAGTGTGATACTTCTATGTGTCCTTTGTGAGTAGTGTTCAGATAGCAAGTTCGATGCCATTGGGCATTATTTGATTTAAAATGCTCATCAGTTACATCACCCAGCAACTTTTTTACATTAATAAACTGTCTGTCATTCCATTCTGCTCTTTGGGAAACGCAGCTGTAGAGCTTTTCATAACTTGAATCCGGTTTCAATACCACCAGAGGTTCGCTTGTTTGTGTTTGACACACAGTGCACAAGTCCCAATCAAATTCTGTACATCGCCGCGTTTTTGAACTCGACGGTAACACTAGTTTCGCAGCTGCCTCCATTTTAAGAAATTCCACTTCTATTTGGAAACACTAATTTCGGTCCACTTTATACCTGCACTGAAAAGAGAAAAACAAGTTTTAGTGTGTGAAATTCAGAAATACAACAACAACAAAAATTATTATTATATTAATATTACATTAAGCAGTTTATTGCGATTTCGAAACAGTTTTTCACAACTCTCTACCACAAATAGTTTTCACTTTATGACAATTTCCGCGAAACGAATCATGTTTTTGAAGTCCGCCATTTTGATGACGTCATCACGTGACTCAGACGCGATCCCCATGGTAGCACCAAGTGATTTGGGTAGCATCAAGTGACTTCATAGAGACTGAAACTCTAGGTGTGTTGCTTTCTTCACGAAGGAGCACACAGGATGACACAAGGTACTCCACTAATAGTAAAACTACAATACCTAAAGTTTAATATTGAATTTTGAAAAGGAATAGAAATATACATGGCGATGTCTCAGTGGCAGGGCGCTTATGTGGTGGACAATATGGATTGGTCCGTGGGTTTTCGCTAAGTTCTCTCTTTTTCTTCCACTTTTTCGTTTCAACAATTCTTTATAATCATCCATTTTCATTAATCATTTGTCTTCTTTAGCCTAAGATTCAAAACCGTTGGATTTTATTTCGTTAACTTTGCTCAAATACACAAACGATTTTCTTCTAAATGATTCTTTCATTATTCCCATTCCTACTTTGATTTCTCGTTCGTGCATTATGACTTCACTAATAGTTACTTTGTTCTAATTTCTCCCCTCTTTCTTCTATATTTGATTTCAGATCACTTTCTTTCAATGAGCATTGCTTTAGTGTTACTAATGTTTAACTTCATAACGTACTGTCCGCAGCTTTTCCCCTAAATCTTCTATCGCAATTATTATTATTATTCTTTAACTTCCAGAACAAGCACCCTACCAATCGCAAACTTTTTTTTTTTTTTTTTTTTGGTAATACTTCCATGCGCATCAGAGATCACTTATTAAAGCTCATACTTTCTCTGTGACCAGTGACTTGGGATCCAAGAGAAATTTTAGAATGATCAAATTGACAACACAGTTGCTGATCTCTACAGAGTTTAAAGACGCCAGCGTCTTATCATTGTGATACATTTATGACAATTTTAAGTAGTTTGTAACTTTGTAATCAGATTCATATCATCTACTTTCTGCGCATTTACTATCTATAACAGGAATTCTAATAACGTATACATATTATACGTTATTTATCAGTATTAAAAAAATAGTTCTGTATATTGTTCATCAACATAAAAATGCAATATTTTCGTACGATTAGATTGCATGATTAACGATTATTATGATTATCTTGAAAGTCAAAAGAAATAGCGCCTTCTGTACAAGACAATAATAAACTTTTGTATCATAGAGCTGTGAACTTCTACAATCATTCAACCGAAGTGTCTGATAATTTCGAAACTTCTCATTCTCAGTCAAGGTATGTAAAATTGTATTCATTTTAAAATGTTTTTAATACAGTTCTTGCATTTTTTTGGTATTTTTTTCAGGATTTCTACAAATATGCTGTGAAAACAGCATTGATTTGAAAGAAGTTTGTCTGAAATAGGAATTTTCTTACTCTAAGCTCACTCTGCACCTAGTATTCGTAGGTTAAGGGAGATTTGGTTGTACAAATTTAGCAAGTAGTGGGAAACGGGAATTTTTGAACGCTAAATCTTGAGAACCAAAGAAACAATCAAGCTGAGTTCAAGATCGAATTTTATTATCCTATTTGCGTTCTACCTTCTATTGAGAACAATCAATAAACCTACATTCTTTCAAGTTCCCATCGAAACCCTCCTTTCTGAGATTTTGGCAAATGATCCAACCGTGATCCCTGTTCTCGTTCAGTACTCTAGAAAAAGATGACAGTATTGGGAGAGGGAACAAGTCATAATGCTATGTTTAGGTCATGAGTAGACATCCGATTTTTATGCAAATGCATCTCTGTTGAACTTGGTAGGGATTTCTAACAACAATAATAAGTACAGAACGAATTTCAAGTTTTATACTGCATATAAATGCATATTTCAAAAGTTAATGCATATATTAGTACTTATCAGCATATTCAGCATATTATTTCAGATGTATGCTTATAGCATGGAATAAATCTTGTCTATGCAACAGAACAGCTTTATGCACGGGAGGATGAAGAAACAGTGCCTAGTTTGTAGAGGACCAATAATGTTAGCAACCGATCAGCAGAGCAAAGACGCTTACAATTCCCAAGACGTTAAAGAAATTTGGTAATGATAAACACATTGTAATATCGTGTCGACATAAATCCAGAAACAAGAGAGGCAAGAAATGCTGCTTAGTAAATGCTTAGCTCTAGTTGATGAAGTTATATATATATATATATCAGGCACGTAGCCAGGATTTCGTGAAGGGGGGGGGGTCCGTAACATGAAATACTGTGATCATCACACCAGGGGCTCGATCATTCTAAACAATTTTACTGGAACATATATTGGTTCGTTTAGCCAGGATTTCGTAACGGGAGGGGGGGGGGTAACATGAAATTCTGAAGGCCCAGGAGCTCGATCAATTTAAACTACTTTACTATCAACATATATTAGTTTGTGAGGATCTGTTGCTAAATATTTTAATAAACTATGAAGAAATCTTGAGTAAAATATTAAAAAAAAAACTTATTGAAAAAGATTATACAATATTTACATCCTTCCTCTGTTTATTCAAATATAACAAATTTCCTTTCATTATGACCTCAACTATTATAAAAAGTAGATATTCACTATTATAGAAAGTACATACTCATTAATGGCTTGTAAAATATTTTGCAATATCTGTGTTCCTTTTTCTGTTGAATCAAATATTAAACAGAACTTTCTTTCCACATATATTTTTGTTTTTATTATTCCGTCAACTACTGTGTTTCAAATGACAGGTTAAAGGAGCAGTAGAAAATTGTTTTTGAAATAACATGTTTGATATTGCAAGGATGCGATGACGAAAAATTGTGATAAAAAATGTCCACGCTGTTACACACGGCACTATGCTTTCGGAAGCTTGAAATCTCCCTGACTAGAAGCAGAAATTCTGAGAATTCCGCAACTTTTCTAGAAATTTCAAATTCCCTGACTCTTCCAGGACATATCGCTCACCTCGCAACCATGTATTTCAAGTAATACAAATTTCCTCATAAGAAAGAGTAACCAAAAGCTTACTGTAGTTTATTTTTAACGCTGATCCTTCTTTTTCTCATTTCATTTTGTTTCAGCCTTCCCTAATTTTTTTCATTTCTGGTCTCGAAGGGGGGTCCGGACTCCCGGACGCCCCCCTTGACTACGTGCCTGTATATATAGTGGGAAACGTGTAGAAAGTGAGGCTCGTATTATTTCATATAAAGAAAGTGCATTCTAAAATACAAATGTGAAGAAAAGAAATCATGTTCTCATATCACTATATGTGTTTTAAAGTTATAATTAAATAAATTGTAATTGTCATAAAAATAAACTCTGAAGAGAATTCCCTGAAAGATGAAGTACACTTTCGATGTTATGTTTCAACTACAAAACTTTGTCACAACTTTGTTGCATGTTTGAAAATGCTCTCTTTTATTGCATTATTAGTGCATATTTTAACACATTTAACTGCATAATTGTATGAAAATTTGATGAATTTTAAGTGCATAAAAATCAGATTTCTAATCATGAGCCATTCTTCTTGCTCAAATTCTATTCTCCCTTCCAAGCAAAAAGTTTTCAATTAATTTTAGGGTTACCACCAATGACAGACAATTTATAAGAGAATGTTGTTAGATTTTACAAAATGATCTATATTATTCTACTAACTAACTAACTAACTAACTAACTAACTCTATGGCCTATGAAACCCGGAGATTCAATGCCGCGTTCACAAAAGCTCTCCACTGACTTCTATTCTTAGCTAACTGCATCCAGTTTCTACTTTGTATTCCAATCTCTGCGAGATCCATTTTAATATTGTCCTCCCATCTGCGCCTAGGTCTTCCTAATGGTCGTTTTCCGATTGGTCTTCCAATCAAGACTTTGAAAGCGTTTCTACTTTCTTCCATTCTAGCTACATGACCCGCCCACCTAAGCCTCCTAGACTTCACGACCCTAACAATGTTGGGTAAACCATATAAATTATGTAGTTCCTCGTTATGAAGTTTCCGCAATTCCCCATTCCCGTTTCTCTTGGGTCCGAATATTCGTCTCAGGATCTTGTTCTCAAATACTTTCAGTCTATGTTCTTCCCTCAGAGTAAGTGACCATGTTTCGCAACCATACAAAACAACAGGCATGATTATCGTTTTGTATATTTTAAGCTTCAAATTTCTCGACAGAATTCGCGACGACAAGAGATTTTGAACCGAATAGTAACACGAATTCCCTGCTTTTAATCGACATTTAATTTCTTCGTGAATATGATTTTCCTCTGTTAATATTGATCCTAGATATTTGAAACTATCCACTTTATCAAAAGTATTATTTAATATTTTAACGCATCCATAATTTGCTGTATTACGGTCCCGACGCACTTCCATGTATTTAGTTTTCTCTGCATTTACTTCTAAACCCATGTCCTTGCAAGCGTTTAATAAGATCTCTGCATTTCTTTCTATTGTTCTCCTATCATCACCTATTAAATTTACATCATCAGCATATGCCATAAAGTACTACAAGTATTTTCTACAAGTATTTTAATGGTACAGCGAGAACATATCTAATAACCATATTAAAATGAAACTGATCTTGTGAGTGATCGAATTACAGAAAAATGGCTTAACCATTTGAAACCATATCCATACCCTAAAAGAGAGCGAGGCCAGGAGAGATTATGCAAAAAAAAAAAAAAAAAAAAGAAAAAGAAAAAAAAAGAAAAAAGTCTCAAGAGCTCACCCAAGTGAGGAAGATGAAACTCGGCACATTTACTCCTCATTAGAAATAAACGGACATGTCTCCCAGCGTTTTTTGAAACTTTTAATCTTAAGGGGGAGAAAGGAATATTTTTTAAATATTTTTTTCGCCACATTGAAAGACATGTTGTCTGATGTTTGTGATCGCATTACACGAAAATAGCTAAACAGTTTGAAATGAATTTTGGTTCACATGGATTTTGGTGCTGCCCTCGAGCTAGGATTTCGTTACGTCACTTTGATTCGAAGGATTCTAAGGAAGATATGTGGGGGTCAAAATTAATGCGGAAAATAAAATATCACGATTTCCTGAAGCTAGGAACGTGAAACTTGGTATATACGCTCCTCATTAAAAATGACGGACATGTGCCAGCATATTTTAAATTTCCCGTTTTAAGAGGGTGGAGCATTTTCTACCCTCATTAAAATCGACATTATTATGTGTTGTTTGTGATCGCATCACTGGAAAACAACTGACCCATTTGAAATGATTTTTAGAACGTACTTAGTACCTACTTCAAGATGGATTTCTTTATAATGTCACTTTGAGTGAAGGTTATATCGTTAGCTTTAATGGGATGTTCATAAATTTATCCCAAAAATAGATTCATTTACCTAATAGATTCATAGATAGATACATTCATTTGGGGTTATCATCGATTGTAATGCGTATCCAAAGGGGGAGGGGTGTTCAAATGTTTTCCATAAACTTACTCTCCCCCTGGTAAGAACGGGAATTTAAAGGACTAATTTATAAAACTTAACTTTTAGATTGCCGACTACAGAACTATTAAGTTTCTTTCCTTTCCTACCAGCTGGATGTACTATTTCTTTGAAGAATAAATGATAACAATAGTAACATTACAAACATATATAAGTTTATAATGAATGTTGAAGTCGAACCAGTTATCTGTGCAAACAGTTGTCTGTGAGCACAAGAACAAAATCATAAAGAGGGCAAAGTTGCTGTAAGTGATAGGTTTTCAAACTGAAATGTTGAAATTTTTCAAATTGGACCAGCAATTTTGGCTATACAATGTTAGTCGTCCCAATGGTAGTTTAAAAAGCAACGGTGGCAGTCATGGTGTTACAATAGAAGCATTAGTGCACACAATAATCGAACGGAAAGCAAGGAAAAATTATGCCATGGAAAAGAAACAAGAATACTACAAATTGAAATGAAATGAAATTTTAGTTTTACGTCCCACAGTTATGCCGGTTAGGCTAAAGGAGACGGTGATAATGAGTAATGAATGAAATGGTGGAATGAAGAAAGAGGGAGGAAACGGGAGAACCCCGAGAAACCCACGCACAAGGTTTTTGTCCACCACAAAGTTCACTTGGCGGGGCTGGGATCGAACCCGGGACCCCAAGCACCAGAGGTGAACGCTCTACCACTGAGCCACCGCGGCCCCCTATACTACAAATTTTTGTTGCAAGCATTAGCATTGCGGGTTGCAGGGGAGGAGGGATGAAATTCATAACGAGTTCACAGTTGGTCGTGAAAATCATTTGATCAGAAATACATAATGCAGCTAAACTACAACTGATACTGTTGATTACAAAGATTAGTGGAGAAACTATCTGCTACTGAGAATAAATTGACATACCTCATGCATTCACGGTACACGTTTCAACACGCAACAATTCTGTGCACTACTGTAACAGATGTTCAGATTGTTTTTCCTCCTGCTGACAGCACATTTGGATATGGTCTCATACTCTACCACTGACACTTCACTGTGTTTCAGATACTATTCTCTTTTGTTTCAATAAACTTTCAAAAACTAAATACAAGTAATGGCATAGAGAAATTATGGGTCTAATTTTTACTTTCACAATATTTTGAAAAATGTGGGAAAGTGAAGGCGCGACTGATGAGCACTCAAACATCAAAAATTCACAAGACATAAAAAAAAAAAAGAAGTAGTGACCTTAAAGTTAGGAAGTTCAAAAAGTCAGACATATATTGGCTCATCAAATATTGGCTGTCTGTTCAACATTCGTCGTGCTCGATTGTCCATTGCTTGCATCATACACGACATTTGCTGCATGTTAATCAGAATGTTGCAAATTTCCAACACTTTAGCTTTTTATTAGATATTTTAACTTGTGTTATTTTGATTTTGTCTGGAAATTCGACACAAGACGAGACGAGAAACCCTTAATCCTCGTCTCGCCCCGTGCACGTCTCTACAAGTGACAATGATCTTGTTCCTTAGTGGAATAGTTTATGGTATAGATATGTTCTCTTTTCCGAAAGAATGTCTTCAATTTAATTATAATTTCATTGGAATAGATAGTCAACTTAAGCAAGTACGAATACCGTCTCAAACACATTGGTTTGTTTAGTAAATATTGTTTTTTTTTTTTTTTTTAAAGAAAATTAAACAAAGAATTAGAACAGTATTCTTTCATTTCTTAACAACTTCGAGCAAATGGGAATGGGGGGGGGGGCTCAAAAGCACCTGAGACCACATTAGGGGCGGATCTACAGCTTAACGTGCAATTCGAACCACATAAGCTATTAACGGGAATCGAACGCAGATCATATAAGTGTCGACGTCAATGAAATAATACACCAAGTATTTTAACTTACCTATTTGTGACATAACGGGTGTAGTTGCATTGAACGTATTTGATTAAAACAATCTCACACTAGCGTTTTTGTAGCAACTTGTGACTCATGTATTTGAGCCTCAAGTGCTTATCAGACATATCCCCATTTTTCTTTTTTCAAAGTACAAGTAATAGTATGTAGTTTAAGAAATGAAGTAATATTATAATGTATTTGTATAATTTTCTAGAGAACATAAAATAAACTAACCAATGTTTCTGAGGTAGTGTTCATCTTTGTTTAGTTTGCCATTTAAGCCAATGAAATCATACTTGAATTAAAGACTTATTCTTTCAGAATGGAAAACACAAACTAAATAATTACATACAGAAATTTTAGGTATTATTTTATTTTCACTATATTTTCAAAAATGTGGAAAATTGGGATTATTACTGATGAACAACCAAAACATTACGATTTCACATACAAAAAATTAAATTATCGACATCAAAATTTGCTACTCAAACAGACAGAAAAAAATATTACCTCGTCAAATGTCCGTTCAACGTCTGTCTTGTCTGGTTGTCAGTTGCTTTCACTATAGCTTGTGAGGTTTCCTGCATGTCCATCAGAATGTTGAAAAATATTTTTCATAATTTATTTCTTATACGTATTTTAAGTTCCGCTTCACCTGTAAATTCAAAGACGAGATGAGATACAGATATGTTTTCGAGGCGAGATACTATTTTCACCAGATGAGACGAGAAATCCTTAAAGCCTCGTCTCGTGTTGTCCAGTTCCTTAAGGATTGCTACAGTTGTCAGTTATTTGTACTTTGTATTTAAGGTTATTCATTACGTCCAAATAGTTTGTGTCTAAAACGGTAGATGGCGCCACCGTCACCAATGTTAACATATGCAACTAATAAAATTAAAACAATCAAAAATAAAATGAACAATTCAAAAATTAAGCAAAAACGGATATAATCTGGTTAATGGACGTTACAAAATCTAAGGAATGGTACGTGTCGATTTCACTTATTGTTATTAGTTTCATTGTTATAGGCCACCATTGTTAAGTAAACAATCAACTTTATCTGCCGTACTTTCTACCAGAAACTGACCAAACTTTACACACTTATTTAAGATTGAAATATCTAGGGAATGGTACGTGTCGATTTCACATATTGTTGTTAGTTTCATTGTTGAAGACCACCATTGTTAAATAAACAATCAACTTTATGTGCCACACTTTCTAAAACAAACTGACCAAACTTGGCACACCCATCCGATTAGCACAGAGACATCTAGCGAATGGTACCTGTCGATTTCACATATTGTAGTTAGTTTCATTGTTCGAGGAAACCATTGTTAAACAAACAATTGCTGGATTTTTCCATTGTTAAATAAACAATTAATTTTATCTGCCATACTTTATACTACAAAAAACTAACCAAACTTGGCATACTCATTTACAATTGAGACATATATGGAACCGCACGTGTCTATTTCACTTATTGTTGTTAGTTTCATTGTTAGAGGACATCATTGTTAAATAAAGAATCAACTTTATCTGCCATACTTTCTACCAGAAACTGACAAAACCTTGCGCACTCATTTAAGATTGAAATATCTAGGGAAAGATATGTGTCGATTTCTCATATTGTTGTTAGTTTCATTGTTCAAGACCATCATTGTTAAATACACAAGCGTTGGATTACTACATTGTTAAATAAACGATCATCTTCATCTGCCATACTTTCTAACACAAACTGACCAAACTTGTCACACCCATCTTATTACCACAGGGATATATACTGAATGGTACCAATCAATTTCTCATATTGTTGTTAGCTTCATTCTTCGAGGCCACCATTGTTAAACAATCGTTGGATTTCTCCATTATTAAATATACAATCAACTTTATCTGCCATACTTTCTACCACAAACTGACCAAACTTGCACAATCATTTACGATTGAGATGTCGATGGAACGGTACGTGCCGGTTTCACTTATTATTGTTAGTTTCACTCTTAGAGGCCACCATTGTTAAGAAAACAATCAACTTTATCTGCCACATTTTCTACCAGAAACTGACCAAACTTTGCACACGCATTTAAGATTGAAATATCTAGGGCAGCGTTTCCCAACCGGTGTGCCGCGGCACACTGGGTGCCGCGAATGGACCGCTAGTGTGCCGCGAGAAATCGAAACAAAATTATTAATTCTATAGCAACCAAATTGCAAGACACAGGGAAAAATGTATGTTTTGTATTTCACATTACTATGAATTTCTACCATGGAAAAAATTACTGTAATTGTAATATATTATTCTACATCTATTACTATGTAGCAGACAGTATTTCGGCTCGTACATATTTCCATGGTTAGCTGCTATGTTACGCGTAAATTGAGAGTCATACTAACACCGAGAAATGGAAGCACTTGTACGGTACGCGTCAAATGAACGTTCGTAGAACACTCATTCGCACGTGAATGACAGAACAACACTTTGTTCAACAGGTGTGTTTTGACTTCGACGCATCGCAAGCTGTGTTTGGTTAAAAGAGCAAAGTAAAAAGTACAAGACATTTTTTTGTTCGTTCGTTATTTAGTGATCGTTCTTAGTGAAAGGTTGGATACAGTTTTCGAAAAAGAAAGCGTATTTTTAAATATCTGAGTTCTATATTTCATTGCAATTGTTTTCTATTTTAAAATTAGAATAAAAAATAAGCATAATGAATTAGCATAGGGGAAACCAGTGATCGAGCTTTCATCTCGGTGAAAAGATCAGTAATCACAGAAAAAAAATTACCATGATATTTTACATTTGCAAATAATAATATCTATAAGTGTGCCGCGAGAATTCAACTTACATCCGTAGTATGCCGCAAGTTGAAAAAGGTTGGGAAACGCTGATCTAGGGAATGGTGCGTGTCGATTTCACATATTGTTGTTCTTTCATTGTTAGATGCCACCATTGTTAAATAAACAATCAAGTTTTTCTGCCACACTTTCTACCACAAACTAACCAAAATTTGCAGAATCATTTAAGATTAAGATATCTATGGAATGGTATGGGTCGATTTCACATATCGTTGTTTGTTTCATTGTTAGAGGCCACCATTGTTAAACAAACAGTCAACATTAATGGCCATACGTTTTACCAAAAACTGACCAAACTTTGCACACCCATTTAAAGTTGAAATATCTACGGAATGCTATGTGTCGATTTCACATATTGTTGTTAGTTTCATTGTTGTAAGACACCATTGTTAAATATATAATCGTTGGATTTCTTCATTATTAAACAAACAATCAACTTTATCTGCCATATTTTATACCACAAACTGACCAAACTTGCACAATCATTTACGATTGAGATGTCGATGGAACGGTACGTGCCGATTTCACTTATTGTTGTTACTTTCATTCTTAGAGGCCACCATTGTTAAAAAACAATCAACTTTGTCTGCCACACGTTCTACCAGAAACTGACCAAACTTTGCACACGCATTTAAGATTGAAATATCTAGGGAATGGTACGTGTCGATTTCACATATTGTTCTTTCATTGTTAGATGCCACCATTGTTAAATAAACAATCAAGTTTTTCTGCCACACTTTCTACCAGAAACTAACCAAAATTTGCAGAATCATTTAAGACTAAGATATCTATGGAATGGTATGGGTCGATTTCACATATTGTTTTGTTTCATTGTTAGAGGCCACCATTGTTAAACAAGCAATCAACATTAATGGCCATACGTTCTACCAAAAACTGACCAAACTTTGCACACCCATTTAAAGTTGAAATATCTATGGAATGCAATGTGAGATATCGATGGAACGGTACGTGCCTATTTCACTTATTGTTGTTACTTTCATTCTTAGAGGCCACAATTTTTTTAAAAAAAACAATCAACTTTGTCTGCCACACGTTCTACCAGAAACTCACCAAACTATGCACACGCATTTAAGATTGAAATATTTAGGGATCAACTGATCAAACTTGGCACACCCATCGGATTACCACAGAGATATCTACTGAATGGTACCAATCGATTTCACATGTTGTTAGTTTCACTGTTCGAGGACACCATTTTAAAACAATCGTTGGATTTCTCCATTATTAAATAAACAATCAACTTTATCTGCCATACTTTATACTACAAACTAACCAAACGTGGCATACTTATTTACGATTGAGATATCTATGGAATGGTACGTGTCGATTTCATTTATTGTTGTTAGTTTTATTGTTAGAGACCACCATTTTTAAATAAACAATCAACTATATCTGCCATACTTTCTACCAGAAACTGACCAAATTTTGCATACCCCTTGAAAGTTGAAATATCTACGGAATGCTATTTGTCGATTTCACATGTTGTTGGGGCCGCTCAGTGGGGGCTCAGTGGTAGAGCGTTCACCTCTGGTGCTTGGGGTCCCGGGTTCGATCCCAGCTCCCGCCAAGTGGACTTTGTGGTGGACAAACACCGTGTGCGTGGGTTTTCTCGGGGCTCTCCCGTTTCCTCCCACTTTCTTCATTCCACCATTTCACTCATCTCTCATCATTACCGTCTCCTTTAGCCTAACCGGCATAACTGTGGAACGTAAAACTTAAAGATTTCATTTTTTTTACATGTTGTTGTTAGTTTCATTATTGATGGCCACCATTGTTAAATACAGAATCGTTGGATTTCTCCAGTGTTAAGTACACAGTCAACTTTTGTCTGCCATATTTTCTACCACAAACTAACCAAACGTGGCGCACTGATTTACGATTGAGATATCAATGGAATGGTTCGTGCCGATTTCACTTATTGTTGTTACTTTCATTGTTAGAGGCCAGCTTTGTTAAATGAACAATCAACTATATGTGCCATACTTTCTACCAGAAATTGGCCAAACCTTGCACACACATTTAAGATTTAAATATCTAGGGAAACATATGTGTCGATTTCTCATATTGTTGTTAGTTTCATTGTAAAGATCACCATTGTTAAATAGACATTCGTTGGATTTCTCCATTGTTAAATAAACGATCAACTTTATCTGCCATACTTTCGACCAGAAACTAAGCAAACTTTGCACACTCATGAACGATTGAGATATCTATAGAATGGTATGTGTCGATTTCACATATTGTTGTTCTTTCATTGTTGAAGGCCACCATTGTTAAACAAACAATCGTTGAATTTCTAAATTGTTACCTAAATAATCAACTTTATCTTACACTCTTTCTACCACAACTAACCAAATTTGGCGCACTCATTTACAATTGAGACATCTATGGAACGGTACGTGTCGATTTCACTTATTGTTGTTAATTTCATTGTTAGAGGCCACCATTATTAAATAAAGAATCAACTTTATCTGCCATACTTTCTAGCAGAAACTGACCAAACCTTACACACTCATTTAAGATTGAAATATCTAGGGAAAGATATGTGTCGATTTCTCATATTGTTGTTAGTTTCATTGTTGAAGACCAACATTGTTAAATACACAAGCGTTGGATTTCTACATTGTGAAATAAACGATCAACTTTATCTGCCATATCTTCTACCACAGACTAACCAAACTTTGCACACCCATTTAAGATTGAAATATGTAG
This sequence comes from Thermobia domestica, assembly GCF_964235325.1. Classification (NCBI taxonomy): domain Eukaryota; kingdom Metazoa; phylum Arthropoda; class Insecta; order Zygentoma; family Lepismatidae; genus Thermobia; species Thermobia domestica. The sequence continues at coordinate 84,697,149 of NC_137456.1, forward strand.
GAAATAGTACGTGTTGATTTCACATATTGTTCTTAGTTTCATTGTTGGAGGCCACCATTGTTAAATAAAGAATCAACTTTATTTGCTATATTTTGTACCAGAAACTGACCAAACTTGACACACCAATCGGATTACCACTGAGATATCTAGGGAATGGTACTTGTCGATTTCACATATTATTGTTAGTTTTATCGTTTTAAGCCACCATTGTTCAATAAATAATTGTTGAATTTCTCCATTGTTAATTAAACAATCAACTTTTTCTGCCATACTTTTTACCACAGATTAACCAAACTTAGCACACTCCTTTACGATTTAGATATCTATGAAATGGTACTTGTCGGTTTCACTTGTTGTTGTTAGTTTCATTGTTAGAGGCCACCATTGTTAAATAAACAATAAACTTTATCTGTCATACTTTCTACCAGAAACTGGCCAAACTTTGCGTACCTATGTAAGATTGAAATATCTATCCTATGGTTCATGTCGATTTCACATATTGTTTTAGTTACGTTGTTGGAGACTACCATTGTTAAATAAACGATTCACTTTATTTTCCGTACTTTTTACCAGAAGCTGACCAAACTTGACATATTTACGATTCAGATATCTAGAGAATGGTACATGTCGATTTCTCATATTGTTGTTATTTTCATTGTTGGAGGCCTCCATTTTTAAATAAACAGTAAACTATTTTCCATACTTGCTACCAGAAACTAAGCAAACTTTGCTTACCTATTTACGATTGAAATATCTATGGAATGATACATGTCGATTATCAAGGGCTAACAAGCCCTAGCCAAATTGTGTGTAATACATCAGTATGCGTTGGGATCAAACGATAATTATTCGTGATCAAACGAGCTGGACAAATTCCGATTGAATTTGTTTTCATGGTGGCTGTGGCGGAGGGGCTAACAGGTCATCGGTAAACGTTATTGTTCGGAAAATGGAATAGTAAAAAATAAATAAATAAATAAATAAATAAACATATTTCAGTCAGAACTTTGTTGCGCCTGTTTTATAACTAGTGTGAACTAGTTGTGTGCCTCCAGATTTTTTTTTGTCTCAGGTGGAGCGAGATGGCCCCCTACAGCGTTCCTAGAATTACACTCTAAAAGCCCACAGTGTTCCTAGAATTGCACTCTAAAAGCCCCTCCCATACAACTGACCTGTGCTTCCCAGCAGACACCTCACATTTGAACTCTGTTGAGATTCTATGTAAGTTTGTCGGCTGTACGTATAAATTCAGAGAATAAACATGTATTAGGGAATGAGAAGTTCTCGAAATAAATATGCAAGCTGAATATTTTTTCGCGACATAAGTGAAGAGTAATTATATACCCTTGAAGAGTACCCTGGAGAGTAAGAAAGCTCTAAGCAAAATAATCATTGAATAAATAGCAATGTAATCACAGTAATGTGTATATATGGCATGTTGTATTCCTACCAGATTGTCAGAGCACTAATTCTCTCATTTTTTGATGTGAGCGATCTCGCTATCGAATTTCCAGAAGAACATTTTAAAAAAGTTGTATTTAGGTCTATTCCATTTTAAACAAACGAAATACATTGCGTAAAAGAACTTTCCATGTTAAAATATTTGATGGGTAGAGTAGTTTGTGTGGGATTTGATTGTTATTGCATGTATCTATTGCATGCTGAATAGGTAGCTGGGAAAGCAGCCAGGATATTCATTCTGACGGTTGCAAGCCCGTGAAAATACAGAGCAACAGTTACTCCAAGGGAGTAGATAATAGATAAAAATTCTTAAAACTACCGTGGGAGAGAGAGCCGAAAGAGGGTATACTGTGAAAGTTTGGGCCGGAACTAGGGAAGTTTCGCCAGGAACGCAGAATCACCTGTATACAGCTCTCATTGTTGAGACACTAAAATTTTTCAATTACTCGTATACGGAAGATAAAAATTACGAAACTATTTTTATTTATTTATTTATTTACTTATTCCTCGGGGGGTGGTCTATCTCAGAAGATTACGATTAGCATAATTCTATGTTTCAGGAGTGCGCTTCGAACCCACCTCCCAGAGGCGTCTTTTTGGGCGGGCGAACTATACCTTGTCCGCAGGTCCACACATTAATTAAAGTATATGTAACACACATGTACGTGTATATATATATATATATATATATATATATATATATATATATATATTTGTGTGTGTGTGTGTGTATGAATGCTAAATATAAAATATTTTTGAACCAATGTTTCCAATCCAAATAATAGAGCCCCACGGCTCCAACTCGCCAAGGGCTCCATAACAACAAATTCCGCCTGTGTCACCTTCTACACATCAGTGGCTATGCCCATAGTATATTCTATGATAACAATTGACTGAATGTGCTTTTCAAGTTTCACTTTCTTGGAAAGAGAATGCGTAAGACTCTCTTAGTGTTCCAACGAGACGGGACTCGACTCTTTGAAGCGAGACACGATACAATACGAAACGTTTTGTGAAATGTCTCGTTTCGTGTCTCGAAAAATACAAACACAGTTTCTGAATTTGCTTAAATATTTATTAACTCGGAATAAATTATTTTGCCTTCGAAATGTATACCATCTTTTATTATTTCAAATGATCGAAATAATTCAATGTTTCAAATCCTACAAAGAACAGGGAATACCTAAAGAATTTTTTAAAAATGATTCTTACCAACAGCTTTCACTTCCATTTTTCAATCGATTCAAGTTTAATTATATTGTGATAGTTCTCCAGATTCTTAAATAATACTTTTGATAAAGTGGATACTTTCAAATATTTAGGATCAATATTAACAGATGAAAATCATATTCACGAAGAAATTAAATGTCGACTAAAAGCAGGGAATTCGTGTTACTATTCGGTTCAAAATCTCTTGTCGTCGCGAATTCTGTCGAGGAATTTGAAGCTTAAAATATATAAAACGATAATCATGCCTGTTGTTCTGTATGGTTGCGAAACATGGTCGCTTACTCTGAGGGAAGAACATAGACTGAAAGTATTTGAAAACAGGATCCTGAGAAGAATATTCGGACCCAAGAGGAACGAGAATGGGGAATGGCGGAAGCTTCATAACGAGGAACTACATAGTTTATACGGTTTACCCAACATTGTTAGGGTCGTCAAGTCTAGGAGGCTTAGGTGGGCAGGTCATGTAGCTAGAATGGAAGAAAGTAGAAACGCTTTCAAAGTCTTGACTGGTAGACCCATAGGAAAACGACCATTAGGAAGACCTAGGCGCAGATGGGAGGATAATATTAAGATGGATCTCGCAGAGATAGGAATACAAAGTAGAAACTGGATCCAATTAGCTAAGGATAGAAGTCAGTGGAGAGCTTTTGTGAACGCGGCACTGAACCTCCGGGTTCCATAGGCCATAGAGTTAGTTAGTTAGTTAGTTGTCCAGATTCAAACACAAATGTAAAGCGTTCATTGAGATCAGTGTTTCAGAAGATTTTATTCCGGGGGCTGGTGGAGATATCTACGTATAAAAATCCTGTTATAGAAGTACAAGTAGAAGTGGCAATTTTATCAGTAACTAACTATTGTTTCATGGTCTTTCTTGTTCCGAACCAAGACAGAAACGTGTCAGCCTTTCTCGATACTGAGTTTTGAAAAGATGCTGATTTAACAACAAAATTTATCTTTTTTATTGTTTTATGATTGTTCGAAGCTAAACCATTTTTTTTGAATGGGAAAGTTACATAGGCCTCCTTATTTGTTGAAGTGGCGCCAGGGGTTCTGGAAAAAGTATATCAGAATAAATGGGGAAATCTTGCCTTTCGACTGTACTGACGGTATTGACAAATGTTCCTATCGAAGTAATTACTGGTTCAGTCGAATCTAAGCAGTCGTTGCTGGAAGATTGCAGTCGTGTTGTGTGTTGTGCTACCAAACAAAACTTGGTTAAAAGTTGTAATTTTAACCACTTGGTATAACAGCTCTTTTGTGGACCTCAGCCTTTCTGGTGTTGCCACGAGACGAGACAGAACCATTCGTTACGAGACGAGACGGGCAGATCTTTTCTAGACGAGACGATACAGCCAGAAATCTCGTCTTGTCTCGTGGCAACACTAGACTCTCTAGATATATCAGTAAAAGGAATGACAACATTCCTCACGGAGCACGTGTTAGCTCTCAGCCTCTTTCTTTCACTGATGTTTGTTTACATAGTAGATGAATATATAGAGGGTAACAAAAGGATGAGATATGCAGATTCTCCTGAAACCACATTAAAATTGTAGCAGTATTTGGAGCTTGTTATAAATGGATTTACGGGGGAACTAAAATAATTCTTGGAATTGATCATACAGTATTGATATATATATATATATATATATATATATATATATATATATATATATATATATATATATATATATATATATAAAAACATGGAAACAAGTAAAGACAAAGAACTGAAATCGTGAATTTGTTTTCAAAATACAGAAATCTCGAAGGAATATCTGTTTAGCCGACTTTAATTTTAAACGAATTTTGAATAAATTTGCATTCCTTGAATTCTTATACATAAAAATAGAAATCTTTCTTTTAGCGTACGAATGAGAGGCTTTAGGAAATTAGGTTAAGATAATTAAAATGATACTGTCCTTTACAAAATTTAAGGGGAAGACCATGATCAAAAAAGCATCAGTCAAACTATAAAGGTCAATGGTAGCTTTTGTCATTTCTTACGACCACTATATGCACCTTATTGCGAAAAATTTATTTCTATTATAAAACCGCTATCGTTCAATAAATGTCAAATTTAATAGATCTTGAGAGATGAAATTGTCATTACATCTGTCGCATAATATATTCTAGCTTTGGGACCCATGTCATTATATGACTTTCACGATAAGTGACAAGAAGAATATAAATCCCAAGTTCAAAACGTAAGGAAAGAAACCGGCTGTTCGCCCTTCAAATTATGAAAAATGTACCAAAATGGTTGAAATTATGATTTTGTATTTCTTTACGAGAAAGAAGAATAAAAATAAAAATTGGAGCAATTATGTATGTATAAGGCCACTATCTTCTTCAAGTTACTAAACTAACTTCAAGTGTTTCAACCATTTTTGACACATATCTCGAAAACGTTTAGTGATATTAGAGGCAAGAATACGTGGTTGATAATGAGCTTTTTAATTATGTCACAATACTTTTGAACTTTACCTTATGAGAAATGGCATATTCCGAAAATAATTCAGTACCACCCTAACCTGAATTTTACCAAAAGATTAGCGAAAGTGATACGGTGTGCGTCGTCCAGGGTTTAATTCCCGGTGTGGCACTCAAACATTGCTGTGTTGACCAAACATCGAGAGAAAAGTTGGGAAACTAAAAGATAGCGGACTTCAATCTAGACAGCCGGCTACGTTGGGTGTAGTTGTGTTGACCACTAACATAAGCCCGCTGCAGACTAAGATCACAAGGGACTGTTGCGCTAGGAGTTTATATATATATTGGTGTTATTATTTTACCTTACCTCTCAGTAGCGTAAGTAAGGACGAATGGGCCTCCCCGCAAAAATGTTAAACGGACCCCTCTATCCACATCCATGAGTCACGTAAAATTTACAGAGAATAGTTTTGACTTTCTATGTTCTACCTAGTGAGTCACAACTTGCTCATATGCAAAAAAAATGCACATTATTATTATTATTATTATTATTATTATTATTATTATTATTATTATTATTATTATTATTATTATTATTATTATTATTATTATTATTATTATTATTATATTGTGCTATAGTTTTCGTCTATTCTGCTGTGCCAGCCTCGACCTTTTGTTGTTTGGTTCGATGCTGGTTTCACTGTCCTTTTCCCACCTTTGAAATATATAAGCACGGCAGATCGCGAAAACTCGACAAGTCGCGCTGTTTCCGAAATGAAGCTCCCAGCCATTTAGTCACCCTGATATATCGTCGTCCTTCCCCATTCAAGGCACAACCACCACACTGACTAATCGAGTGAGATTCTTGTCACGTTTGGCGCGCGGTTGTGTTATGCCTTGTAGCTCTTATCTCTGCACAATGATTTCGTTCAAAAAGTAGCGAGTGGTCATAATGTGTTCGCTGGTCAGTATAAGTTTTGTTGGCATTTAATTTACTAAATAATCGCTCAGGTGTTACCGTTTTCACAGGTAAAAATGAGATATAGTTGGAACATCACAATTTTTAACATCCTAACATTATAAAGTTTAACTTCGAAACTGAAATGGGCTTCTCAATGTTGCGGGCTCTGCAGGCCCTTTAGTTGTGCCACAGCATTCTCTCTACTCAGAAGGATAGGGACAAATAGAAAAATCAAAATTCATTCTGTCCATTTTTCAAGCATCATACACTTCAGGAAAAAAAAAATCATATAATACTGATATGTAAGAAAATATTGGTATTGTTTGTTTTCTGTATACAAAGAACCATTTAGGTTTTTTATCTCATATTCTGGTAATAATCGAAAAAAAAAAGAACTTCATGTGATAAACGGACGAAAAAAAATTTGTCAACGCGATGCGAATGACGTTCTCTGCAACCTAATTCACGTTTTTCGTACAAAAACTCTATTCCTACCTGCAAAAAGAAAAGATTTCTGTTACCCGTCAATGGTTGAGATTTTGCCCTGCGGCTGAACAACACGGCTTGTAAAAATAGACTCTGACTGACTGCAGGTGCACGAAGGAAAAAAAAAAACTGGTGGATTCCTCTCCCCGCCCACTTCAAGTGTGGATATCCTGGACACATTCAAACTGAGCGGTACGATCTTTCAGTTCTTCCCAGTAGAGGTGCCAGCAGTGATTGCTAAATGAAAAAGTGAGCATCTGGTGGCGAAAAGGCGAAGTGCTCGGACAAGGGGTAGGCATGGTTATTTGTGGTAGGTTATTTCCGAATTATATCATTAATTGAGTTTGTAGACTGAGATGTCTTATATCGCGAAGTCATTCGTATGAAATGGCTATGTAGAGTTTAAGTTGAAAAATCTTAGAGAAAAAAAACAACTTTGAATTCCTGAGAAATAGACAGAGAGTCATGTATATTAGCTAACATGATAGGACTGAATATAATCGTTACCAAAAAAATGATGATAATTTTACTTTTTGTTCCTCTAGCGATAATCATTCGAGATCTTTAAATCACATCACCGGCACCGTTTTCACTTCAGAGGCGTATAAAAAGTGGCGAAGTTACTGATTTACTGCCAAATATCTCATAAACGAGGAAAAAGATTACACAGAAAGTCGCTCTTGTGATATGGAATGATGTACAGATGCTAAGGGAGCGTAGTTAGGGTTCCTACAGACATGTGGAGTACTCATCACGTGAATTGGCCGTCTATAAGGATTCTCCGTATTGCAGTAACAGCTACGCTTCCATCTGTATGTCATTCCATTTATCGGGTGCGACTTTGTCTGTATTATTTTTACCTGACAGCGATATCTTCCCTCGCTCGTGAGATATTCGGCATTAGGATACTTTTCCGCTTCTTAAACACCTGTCACGTGAAAATGGTCCCGTTTTCGACTCATGTTCATTAAATATGTTTTGCTTAATTTGCTATCAATTCCTCCAGTCGGAGTATTATCTTACCTACAAATATACTGACTACTATTAACTTAATATGTTATTTTATACAAATCGCTAGTCATTTGGTATCAACAGATTTAACGTAACCAAAGTCCGTCTTTCGAATTTGAAGAGCTTCTCTCGCGCATTTGAAATCGAAGCGATGGCTGGGCTACGTCATGACTTATGAAAACCCGGCAGACAAGCCAACAAAGTTATCTCCTGTAAACGTAAAACAGATGGCACGATGGGGGAAAGGGAAGTGGAAAGGAAGATTATTCAGACCTAGTCAAAAAAAAAAAAAAAAAAAGATCAGTTCCAGTCACATGTTCATTACCATTTATAACAGGGGTTTTCAAATTGAGCGGCGCGCCACCCTGAGGAGGCGCGGAAGGTTGTAAGTTGAAGCGCGAGGACTTTAAAAAAAAATATCCTACAAATGAACATATTTATAATGCAACATGCATACTTAAGTCTTCATCCTTCTTCTTTAGTAATACATAGTGGGTTAAGCCTCTGTGTCACCTCTGTTCCACATAGATCAGAGATTATCCTTTCACCTTTGGCTTAAACGTGTATAATGCTTGTTAGATGGCCACTAGCGATCTTCTATTTATCTCTGTAGAATAGTATGTCTTCTCAACACAACTTTATGTCCAATTTGAGAAGTAGTTTCCAGAGGACACACGGCACAACTGGGTCATGAACCCACTCAACGTAGATAATCCAACAAATCTTACCACCCGAGAAACTTATTGATCTCTCTTGAGACAGCACATTGAAGACCAAGTTCCTCTTTACATCGTTGCCTGAATTTTGGAGCTCAGTGAAGAATGAGTAATCCGGAATTAAGTAAGAAGGCCTTGCGAGTGCTCCTTCCTTTTGCAAATTCCTATCTCTGCGAAACCGGATTTTCAGCCATAGTGGTGATCAAAACCAAATATAGGTCAAAACTAAATCTCCAGAAAGAGATGCGTCTTGCAATTTCAAAATATGTGCCGAGATTTAATAAATGGTGTGACTCAAAACAAGCTCATACATCCCATTGACTTTGTTCAGCATTAAATGTGTCGGGTTTTGTTACGTAAATTCTCTCTCTGCTCGTATTTTTCAACTTTAACATAAATATCTGACTTACCACAATTTGTAATTATTATTAACACCGGCTAATAACATTGAAAGAGGTGTAGTCAGTGTGTATAATGTCGATGAGATCTCCTGTGTTAATGAGATATTTCCATTAGTGATTAATAAATGAAACGTAGTTTATCATAATGATAGTCTTTCTTTTAGGGACACATGTATTTAGGTTATTGACACATTTCATTTTTGACAGGGGAGGCGTGTTCAGACTTTGGTGGTTGAGAGCAGCCTGCTTTATAAGATTTCTTTCGGAATGAATTGATCAGCCACATTACAATTTTCTATAGCTATTTATTAAAATTGGTATTTATCTTTACATTACACAAGAAACTACGTTGAAGGGGTATCATTCATCTAAATGGGAATAATAGAGTTTATAAATGAGAACCCACTTTTGAACTTCATTTTACAGATTTTACGAAAGGGTAAATTATTTTTTTGTTTGTTTGTTTGTTCAATAAGGTAATTCAGTACACTATGTGTTACACATGTAAAATCAAATTGTTTTAATTTGTTTGTAATATAAAAGAACATTTCTATATTTGCATATTTGTTAATTTTTACAGAGTGTGGAATATCAAGATGTACTTAAATGTTTCTTCGTCAATCACACTGCATTCTTTCCATACATACGTACGAAGCCATACCCCTTCAATTGACACTGTTTTAGATCACATCAATGCAGATATAATTAAACTGGATGACGATGAAACTAAAATGCTTGTTGCTCACCAGAAAGAATTGGTGGAAATGATATTTAAAACCATGAAAGAAGTGGAGCCATTGTTTGATCATCTTTCACCGTTTATCTACTTGACTGGAAGTTATTATTGTAGAGAGAGATAGTACTAGATAGATAGAGTAGATATATATTGTAGAGATAGGTAGATAGATAGATAGATAGATAGATAGATAGATAGAGAGAGAGAGAGAGAGAGAGAGAGAGAACTGGTTGTATAAAAAAATAGAATAGCCCCACTGGTTATAATTTGATAACTTGCCAAAACCAGTACTCTAATAGGTTAATTTGTTGTTGAACTATTAGGAAAAGAAATTTTGTCAATTGAAAAATACTTTCTTTCGTGACAGTACCTAATACTTTCCGAAGTCATGTGAGGGCGGCATAATCGCAAGTTCTTCTTCACAATCTTTTCCCTATCATTCGCCGATACTCGTTGTATTATGACATCCATTTTCTCTGTATTTCACCAGCACCACCCCTGTCATTTCTTTTTTATTGCACATTTTGTCTTTGTTGCTTAATTTATGACGGTCAGTGTATATTCGTAGCATGTATAGCTATTCATAGTATACTCTTCCTGTTTTATTTATTTATTATTTTTTTTTTAAATAGCGTATCTTTACAAAAAACTTTCTCTAGAAATCTCTTGTCTTCAATGAGTGATGATTTCAAAGGATGGCCAAGAAGGAAATTAACTTCTGCCGGAGGTATAGCATTCTTCTGCGACATTTCTCTGATGCTGCCCAACCTAGGTTACCACTATTTTCGTAGTACTATTTTTATACTTTCATCCACTGGCAACCATGTGACAACGTGTGACCTTATTGCGCAATACAATATCTCGGGATAACACCGAGATTACAGTGTGTGGAAGCAGAAGTTTGAATATTATTTCCCTTAAGTTTTAATCAAAAACAATACAGTGCACTTGCTTGTGTGAATTTCGGAACTCTGTAAATTATCAGTTATTTGTGATACGTGAAGTCGATGGTAGTAGTTCTTCAGCATTCAAGCAAGGTATGAACTTACAACAAATAAATATTTTTCTACTAATGTCACAATAGAACAATTGCTATGGGTTTTTATTGCAACTCTCTAGCTTTATCTACCTAGGATTAACACTCGTTCCGATAATCTGGTAGAAAATGCCCTGCGTCTCGATGTGGTTCTGTCGGGACTTTAGAATGTCCTCACTTTCATTATTGTTGTATTAAAGTATTGGGGTGCGTTAACCATGTCTAGACATAAGCTAGGTTATGTATATTATGTATTGTAAATTGGTCAATTGTATTGTATATGTATTGTATTGTAATTATGTATTGTAATATATATAGCCTATCTGTTTTAAATTGTCTTGTTTTCCCTTTGTCAATTGTAAATGTCAGGTCTTAACTAGAAATGCTGTTGGTAAACGCTTCAGGTACACTCATGTCCAAAAATATTGTCGCATCTCTATAAATATGTTGTTGAAGGAATATAATTTGATAACGAATTCGCCCGGTATTTCTTATAATGTTAGTATATGTATAATCGGCAAAGACATGTATGTGGCAAATTTCATGTCAAAAGAGCAGTAAATAAGAACAATAAAATGAAAATAAAATTTTCTTCTCCATTTAGCAACATTTTGTTTTACTCGTTTTAATTTTCGTATTTATAATTCTTTTCCTAAGAAATTTACCATAAATATACATTTCCCGATTATACACATAGTACCAGTATTAAAATCACCCTGCAAAATCATTATCAAATTATATTCTTACAAGAAGACAGTTATAGATATGCGACAATCATTTTGGACATGAGTGTACATCCCCGCCTCACTATTTGCTGCACGAAGTGTCAGTTCGTTTAGTTTTGGCAAGTTACAACCGTATTTAGGAATGCGCGAGAGACGAATCGAGACAGAATTTTCCTGACAAAATTCGAGTCGAGACACAGCTCTTCCAATAGAAAAATATATATAGTTTTCGAGTCGATACCACTTTTAGAGCACATTTTCGAGACGAGACAGTCTCAAATCTTGTCTTGTGCGCATTTTCTACATCAGGGGTTTCCAAACTGTGCGGCGCGCCTCCCTGAGGAGGCGCCGAAGGCTGTCAAGGGAGGCACGAGATTTTTTAAAAGAAAAGATCCTATAAAGGAACATATTTATAATGCAACATGCACACTTAAGTTTTCATCCTTCTTCTTTAGTAATACATAGTGGACGAAGCCTTTGTATCACCTCTGTTCTACATACATCAGAGATTATCCTTTCACCTTTGGCTTAAACGTGTATAACACTTGTTAGATGGCTACTAACTATCTTCTACTTTATCTCTGTAGAATTGTGTGTCTTCTTAAACGTCTTTGGAATATCGACGCTATGAGAACTGAATTTTTCTTTCTCTTAATTTTGTGTTATAATTTTTGAGACGATTCTTGAGTTTTAATCTTTTCTAAAGAACTACCGCTATTCACAAATGGTCTTATTTGTTTTATTTTCATTAGTCGAAGCCATCTTGCATCTTGCCATTTCAAAATATGTTCCGAGATTAATAAATTGTGTGACTCAAAACAAGCTCATACATCCCATTGACTTTGCTCAGTATTTAAATGTGTCGGTGTTTATCATTTAAATTCCCTATCTGCTTGTATTTTTCAATTTTAACATAAATATCTGATTTATATAGTCTGATACATAATTATTAACACCGGCTAAGAACATTAAAAGGTGTAGTCAGTGTCTACAATGTAGATCACCTGTATTAATGAGTTATTTCCATTAGTGATTAATAAATGAAACATAGTTTATCATAGTGATAGTCTTTTATTTATTTATTTATTTATTTTAGGGATACATGTATTTATGTTGTGACACATTTCATTTTTGACAGGGGAGACGCGTTCAGAGTTTGGTGTTTGAGGGGAGCCTCAAGTTTGAAAACCTCTGTTCTACATGCTTACATTTTCAAAAACAATGGTAGAGCCCTAACTTCTAGTGAGATGGAAGAGAAGGCCATGCGTGCTTGTTGCGGGCAACTCCGTTTTATTAGCTCATGTGGTTCGGATTCCACGTTAATCAGTAGGTCCACGTCTCATATTGCCTCGCTGCTGAACGGGACGTAAAACTCAAAATCAATCAATCAATCAATCTGTTTTATTAGGTTCTTTCTCGTGATTATTACATTATTACATTTTTTTCTGCCTTTAGTTGTGTAGTTCATGAACGATTCAATGAACATGATTGAATATGGTGTGTTTCAGAAATGAATTAATTCTTACGATCCCTAAGTGAATTATTTGCCGTGTTCGAAATGACTAAATTATATGAATCGCTAAAGAGTAAGGGTGCATTCACACCAACCATGAACATCTACCCTCTGACGTTGACATTTTAAAAAAATGTATTTTGAATACCGTATATGTATGTCTACACATATAAGTGACTGCGGTTCTGACGGCCGCCATCAGTATAGTTTGTCATTGCTTAGGTCAGTGATAGCCAAATGGTGTCCTACGGGCCGGACCGGTCCGGAAATAAGAGTCAAAATATATGATTTGTTCATATTTGTTACTTCATGCATAACAAGAAGAATGTAGCTGCCATAATAACTTGGATCGAGGTTTGACTTTTTAACTCTGAAAATTTGGTCCCCAAGTCAATTCTTCAAGGTGGGGTCTTTGGTACCGGTCCGATGTTTAGAAAAATACAGTTCTCACAGAGTTACTTTCAAATGTTAGTAGCTCAGAACTTGGTTAGTCTAGATACATGAATCAAGTAAAAAAATCTTGACACGTCGGGTAGATTTAAGGATACGGTGATAATGAAAATGAATGAAAATGGTGGAATAAAAAAAATGGAGAAAACCTACGTACATGCTATGTGTTCACCAGAAAGCCCGCTTACTGCCAGCCAGGATAGGGAGATAGTTTTCTTTAATTTAGTGTATTAAATATTTTATTTTCCATTTTTGCAAACGAGAATATGCACCAGTTTGTTACATATTTCTAACAGGGGTGTCACTTAGGGGGCAGGAGGGGCAATTGCCTCTCTAAGAGTTTGAGGAATACATATACTTTAATCGATTGTCTACAAACATACTAGTATAAAACGTGTTAAAGTCTTATGTCGGTGGTGCTCTTGCTTCCCACAAGCGAAGTCTGAAATGACGCCCCTGATTTCTAAACGCTTTGTTTGAAATAATTATGATCTTTCATTCAGTTTGCATCTGTATCTGCAAAGATGTAATCCCATATTTTACCATCGTTAGCACACTTACCTTTGAAGCGCGTGGATTCCTCCGATTCTTGGTGCGTGCACAACATAAAGTATGTTGATCCAACATTGCGAAACAGTTGAGGAATGCTAGCATTTTAACAGAAGTTTTGAAGTCAAAAGAAACAACAATACCAGTCAATGGGCTGATCATACACTAATTAACTAACTAACTCAATATGGACTATGGAACCCGGACGTTCAATGCCGCATTCACAAAAGATCTTTATTGACTTCTGTCATTAGCCTTCTGGGTACGGTACAGTTTCTATTTTGCATTCCTATTTCTGCAAGATACATCTTTATATTGTCATCCCGTCGGCTACTGTTACATTCTAATGGTCCTTTGCCGCTTGGGTTTCCAGTTCAAATTTTCAAAGCGTTTCTATTTTCTTCCATTCTGCCTATAAGACCTGCCTACCTGAACCTCCTAGATTTAATGACCCTAACAATATTAGATTTTCAAACATTGACCACACACTACTCAACAGAAAGCTGTATGGCCAACCATACTACAATGGGTTGTAATTCCAAAGCGTCTAATTCAGTACTTACCATTTAATTATTTTTGGTTTTACTTCACAAGGACTATGGGTAGTCTTACCCCTTTTTATTTGAGATCAGCACTCGGTTCCCGGTAATATTTCTGACCTGGACTGCATTTCGATGCACCTTAATTCAAATAGTCCCCAGTGGTCTCATTATGTAGGTAAATTAGGACATGGACAAAATGGGTTTTTAAAAACCGGATAAACCGGTCTATAAAAACCGGTTCGGTTTTTCACCGCAACCAGTCTCGGTTTTCTCCAAAACCTGTTACATTTTAATCGAAACTGGTTTCGGTGAACGGAGAACAACGAAACACTATTCTGGTCAGAAATAGAACCAGTTTCGGAAAGACAACCAGTTTTGAAGAAAACCGAAACCTGATCCGTTGAAATCCGAACTGGTTTTGGAGAAAAACTGTTCTTTTGAAAATTTTCAAAAACCGGTTTTGATTTTCCTGAAAACCGAAAAACCATTTTTTTTGCCCATCACTAGTAAATATATCAAATTTTGCCCCCATCAGTATTCGAATAGGTACGTACGCGACGTATTTCGTCACACAAATACTAAAGACAGTTTTAAAACTCAAGCAATTCGTAAATTATGGTTGATTGTCGAACTGAAAGCCTATTTATTAAAATAGACTGATAGATTAGTTTGATTGAAATTGAAGTTGGTCTCTGAAATTGAAGTTGGTCTCCAAGGTTATTTGAAGATTCCGAAGAAAATAAAATTTCTGGTTTTATATTCCATAGTTGTACCCTGTACGCTAAAAGTGACGATTGAATAATGAAGGTCAATTATTATGACATAATTGGTGGACTATAATGTGGGAGCAAACAGGAGAACCCCGAGAAAACCCACGGTCACGATGTCCATCACAATGGACTGGAGTCAAACCAGGGCCGTATCCACGGAAGGACCATATGGGGGTCTGGCCTACCCCCAAAATTTTTACTGCCCCCTAAAATGTTTACGGTTGACTTGCAAATGAATTATAATATGGTGATGAACTATTATATGATTGGATCGGGCCCCTCCTAACTTCTGCTGGCTTCTCTACATTTTTGGGCTAGCCACGGGCCTGAGTCGAACTAGTGACCTCATCTATCTAGGGTTGCCAACTGGCCGGTATTTCACCGGCCTGGCCGGAAATATTGCTATGATTTTGATTAACCCTTAAGCAGGTGCGTTGAGGTATAACGTACTCCACTCTTAGTCATTGTAATGTAGCATCATTGTTTCTTTAGGATTTCAACTGCTATTCGAGGTATTTGTATTATCATAGTTTATATATGATATACTATGACTGCATTAGTAGTTTAAAGATGATTCGGCATATGATCGCTAACCTACATGAAAATAAACATATGGAGAATAATACACCCCACGCGCCTGTTAACGTTACGGGAATTGACGCTCCTGCTTAAGGGTTAAGGCCAGTGACCAGTGCAAATTTCTTACCAGCTCCATTATGACCGGTATTTTGAAATCTGTAATCCAGAAAAAAAAAAAAAAACGAATGTCGAAATTCTTGAACAGTGCCTTTGCAAATACAAATTTCCGTTATATTGTACATTAAACGATATTTTGTTTAATCTATGACAGTTTCTTTTCATTTATCTATTATATAAAAGAGAACGCACAAATCCTTTGTTAGCTCATCACGCTAATACGGCTGAACCAATTTCTTTCATTTTTGGGGGGTTATTAGGATTTGGACCCTAGATGGTTTTTATTATATCACTTTAATTTTTAATTACCAGTGTCTTGAGATAATTGACCATTCAAGTGTCCATAACGTACAAATCCTTTGTTAGTTCATCATAGGTATAAAAATAAACGTATTTATATGCAACCCGCATGACCGTGTCACTCGGCGGGTTAACATAAATGACAGGCGCTATAATGTTAACATTTACTGCAATTTGAAAGCGAAAAAGTAAAAATTATCTAAGTAACAAAGTTTATTGCGTTCCGGGGTGACCGCAGCGAAGCGGGGCGGGTTAACATAAATGACAGGCGATATAATGTTAACATTTACTGCAATCTTCTATGGTTTTTATCATATCACTTGAAAGCGAAAAAGTAAAAATTATCTAAGTAACAAAGTTTATTGCGTTCCGGGGTGACCCCAGCGAAGCGGGGTGAACGCTGCTAGTTTAATATAAGAAATTTGATAACAATTAGATTTTATTGTGAAACGTTTTTAACAATAGAGAGAGAAGTGTGTATAATTTATCATGTAATTGTGCGACGTTATAGCGATAAAATTAAATTGTCCGTCGATTGTTGGCAAATAACTCTTAGGCATTTTGTCAGTACTTTTTTTTTTTTTTGCATTGTTTAGTTTCACGTCCCCAACTTTGCATATGACAACTTTCCTTAAACTTCCAACTTCCTTCCGTAGGACTACTTAAAGAAAGAGATTGCCTCCCGTATAACGCTGTAGCACCCCATTGCGAACAATAATGATATTGATATATGTTGTAGCGCGATCAATTCTGCGTACGTTAATACCAAATGTAAGTACGATGACCATCTGGATCATACCTAAAAATCGGTTTGAATTAACATGGCGGTCTATGGGAGGAGCGAAAAAAAAGTAGGTTTTTTACGATATTAGGTACGTGAACATCGGAAATGTTTAACAAAAAAAACTAAAAATAAGAAACTATGGACAAAGAGCTTTCTGAAAATGTATATCTTATTATCTGGAGAAAATCACATGACATGAAAATCGGTAGCCGAAAAAATGTATATGTACAGTTCTTTTTTTATATTTACATATTTTTTATAGTTGCATGACTTTTTTTTAAATTTTATTTCTGTTTTTTGGATTTTCGTTTTTTATGTTTTTTTATTTTCGTATTTTATGTTTGTTTTTTTATTTTCGTAGTTTATTACTTTTGTGTGGATTGTCTTATTTTTTGTCGTTTTTTGGTTTGTTTTTCTTTATCTACACTATTTACATCCCAGGTTCATCGTCAGGTTCATATGGTGGCATTGCACTTCCGTCGAAGTGCCTATTTAGGAAGTCTGAAGGAGCGTGTATCGTTTCGTCAGTGTGTCTATAGTACCCGAGATACCATATTATTGCCATTACATGTGCGCAGCAACCTGTAGTTCTTGCACCGTTGTTGCAAGTACAGTAGTGTGCTTTGATGGCTTTGTGTCCATCTGAGTCCAAGTCTCACAGAATGTACAGCATGTACTGCTTACTGCTCCAATGACGCGATTGCATTTTGCCTCTTACAAGCATTGGAATTGCTGGCATATGTTCGGCATAGTCAGGATGATGATCGAGAACTCATATTCTCCATTGAACGCGTGGCCGAAGTAGTATAACTTGGCTAGACTTTTGATGTATGTCGAGCCTAGTTCGTTCATGTCTCGTTCACTCAACTCCGGAAATGCTGGTATTTCATCAGCTGTCATCTTTTGGAACGCTGCTCTCACTTTGTTCATCGGCTGAACTAACGGAGCTAGCCAGTTGCGTTCATTGATTAAGCTAAGTAGCTTCTGAGCCGCCTGAGCTTCGTTCTTTCTGTATCTTCTCTTACCGAACGCGTTGTGCATGGCGACTACAACTGTTGTGTCTCTAAGTAGACTTCGTATCATTCTACTCCTTAACTGTTTAGCCAAGTACTTATATTTTTTAAGGTCTTGATTCCTGTTTTTCGATTACCCAACGGACAGCTGTGCATTCTTTTGATTTATTTACCTGAATGTCATCCAACTATTTATTTCCTTGGTGAGATACGGGTACTTTAACTACAAATCCCTTTTCTTCAAGCTCATTTGCTACATGGGAGAATCCTTGGTCTAGTACGAACACCACCTGTTTTGTACAACATCTTGAACCAGGTTTGATTCATTATCATGCGGAGAACTGTTCCATCTGACGAGTTTCCATCCCAGAAGTCATCGTCCGATTTTCCTAGTACGGACTGTATGTATCCGTTCGGAGCACATATCACCATTGGCTTTACATAATTTCGCTTTTTATGTCCAGAGCATGACATTCTTTGATATCGAAAATTGAGGCTCTTATTTAAGTACAAGTACGTACCATCCCACACCGTTATTATCGATTCATCGTTAGTTCCGTACAATGCATTTGCGAAGATTGATTGGTTATTTTTGATATTAGCTCGAAGAGCATCTGCATCTTCTTGTGTTTCTATTTTTACACTGATATGTTTTGGAACGAAGTTCATCCACATTGACTGACGAGCATTCTGAATACATCTATATACACGAGCCTTATCCATTTTATATTTTAGTCCAAGTGATCTTTGGGATTCACCATCGTACAACATTGTCAGATATACTCCAAGCTCTATCTTATTGCATTTTGATTGTCTAAGTCACCAAACTGAGCTCGTAACATTTAGTTCTACCTGTAGCTAGTAACATTTCCACATCTGACATTTTTGAGAAGGGATCGTTTGCCTTCTCATGTACTGAACTACCGATTCTTAGTCCTGTGATGAGGTTTACCCATTCATTTACTGGCAGCTCTGAGTCCTCACTGATATTGTGTTGAACCACTTTTCCAAGTGCTTCTTGCTTGCAGTTGTCATCTTTTTCGAAGTTATCACGACAGAACCTTGTACCGATAGGAACGACTATGGCCTTTTCAACCATGACTTGGTTTATTGCCTCTTTTGTCACGTTTCGTAGCGGTTTTCCCTTACACCCTAGTAAGCACTTCGATTTCGTCTTTGATGTTCTAGAGAATGGTAGCTTTACAGTTTTCTCTTCTTCCTTTTCATCCGCACTAACCACATCGTCACTATTCCAATTTGTGTCCGATCCAGTGCCTGACTCCGAACTGGGTTCTATTTCCGAACCTGCACTTGAACCTGATTTGGAAGCTGATCTCGATCGGCTTCGAATATTGTCTCTTCTATACATTTTCATAGCACACGAATTACAGAACCACTGTCCATTCAAAATTCGCTTTTGTGCACATTTTAGCTTATCGATACGTTTATTACAATTAGCACAATGCATGTTTGATGATGATGGCACGATCGTTGACCGCGAAGCTTCCTCGGTGCCTTCCGGATATGCGGGGTTTGACCTCTGTCGATGATAGCGACTCATGGTCGCGCGCCGTCGGAACTGCCCCGAGCGGCCACGCCCATGCTCCATGTTCTGCACGTGTGCCACGGCAGGAAGTCAGTCCCGTTAAATGCTCAATCGTTACTCATCGATGCATAATGGCCCCGCCTGTGAGCGAGTAGTTACTCGTACATTTTTTGGACCGGATACTTCGTATCCGATTCGGGTTGACCTCGGTCCGCAGACCTCGGTCGGGGAAGGGGAGAAGACCATTTTTACGTGTCTACAACACAGCCAACTGAGCCAAGGTCACTCACCAAATATTCGTATATTCTCTATATACCTTATACTGCCTCAGTGTATAAGTTCTATAGAAAATATACATTGGGGTGCTGCCTATGGCAAGTGAGGCAATCTCTTTCCTGTAGATGAAGTATACGTTTTTTAAAGAGTAAATTTCATTTTGTAAATCCAAAATTGTCACGTAAACTTTTGTTCACTTGTTTCGATAATTTTAAAGAAGTGGCAGTTACTGGTAAATACAATAAAATGATCAATGCCGATTTCAGTTTCTCATTTTTAGTGAATGTACTAAGGATATGCAGAATATAGATGCTAATGTACTTTTGTCCACAATAGTACATTTCCATCCCATGGATGCGTCCGAACAGAGATACTTCACACTTAAGGAATATAACATAGGGAATTTTAAGGGGATACCGGTAATTTTATTTTCAGAGGAAGTGGCAGCCCTACTTCTACCAGAGGTGAGCACTCCACCACTGAGCCACGATGGTTTGAATCAATGGGGAACGGAAATATCCTCACCATACTTCCCTCCTTTTAAAATAACTCAATGAGAATTTTGAAAAGTAGATCATATAAAACTTAATATTTATTGAATGAACTAGTTTGTTTTCAAGACACTTCATATAGTGCAGAAATTTTGAGTCCCCAAAAGTAATACTTTGTGAACTGTGTACCCAGATCGACCTATAAGAAGTACAGGGTTTTCATAAAGTATGGACGGATTTAATTCGCTTATAATTTACATAAAAATGCTCATATTGAAATCAAATCAAGTGCAAACGGTAGCGAAAGGATTAAATTTTTACCTGTAATCTGCACCAGCTCAGTTCATTCACCGCCACACCTCCAACTGGGCGCGATTTAGGTCCACACATTCGCGTAGGCGGCGCTGGAATTCACTCACTGTTGCAGGCGATGTTGGCGGCCTCCCACTTCGAGGACGGTCCAGGACGCTTCCTGTCTCCAAGAACTTAGCATGCCACTTTCGGATTGCACTCTCAGTCGGTGCCGGCTTTTTGAACTCTTTGATGAACTTTCGGCACACCAGAATTGGTGATTTTAGCTCTGTGTACCACAGAACATATTGCACTTTCTCTTTCACCGACGCCATCTTTGATACGGTAAAAAAAATAGTCTTCTCAGAGGAGTTTTTCATTTATTTATTTCTTTAAAAGACACACACACCAATACAGCTTACAACTTACTTTTAACAGTCAACATTGAAACAACAATGAAAACAACAATGGATGGAATTTGGTAAGGAACTGACCCTTGCCCTCCCTCTCCCTCTCTAAACGTGTTCAGAGTTGCCGCTTATCTAACAGTGTTGCCAACTAAAAATTTAATTCTTCCGCTACCGTTTGCACTTTATTTGATTTCATTATGAGCATTTTTTTTTTTTAATCATAAGCAAATTAAATCCGTCCAGACTTTATGAAAACCCTGTATTTACATCCGGCATCCATCTTCTAACGCAGACAAAATATTCTTTGTATTTTCAATATCTGTATTTTCTTTTTTAGACACCTGCAATTCTGTCGGTCATGATTAATCACATTTATTATGCTATTGTTTAACACATAAGCACACGCGTTAGCGGGGATTCCCTGCATTTGATGAAAAAAAAAAAAAAAGTTATCACAATAGATTTATGCTCGTAGCTGAAACGCCTTGTATCTTCCTAATTTGTTTCCTTCTGTATGTAAATGGCACGCTTAGTTTTCTGTGAACTTTCGTTTTGGAATGACAAAGTTTTGCGGGGAAAAGTCTTCACCGCGTGTGCATGCGTTTCTATTTCAGAGTGGAGTATGAAGAAGAGCAGGAACGGGTTTCAGAACTATTTAAGTCAATAAGAGAAGACGAAGGTAAAGACAGTTGAACCACCATAAATATCCTTTCCTATATCAGATCGTGAAGGTGATGCGGAGTCCGTGTTTAGTGATGTGGATGAACCTACAAACATTAGTTTTCCAGTATAATCTACTTTTGAATACGTAGTTTCAAGTAAGAATAAAGACAGCTTTTAGAAAACAGTATTAAAGGTTACGAGGAGAATAAATTTCTAAAGTGCGGGCAATCCCCGTCACCGCGTGTGCTTACGTTTTAAAAATTTTAGTTTATTTTCTTGCACTTTGAACATTTTTGCAAAAGATTTTTTTTTGGTGCTCGCACAAAAACAATTACGAAACTTCTTGGTGTTTTTAAGAAATAGACACACCAAGGTTAAACTGTATGAAAGTAGGTTATACTGTAGGAAAATTTTCCAAATAAAATACCTTTAAAGTAGAAATCTATTGGTAGTAATTTAAAGAGTGAGGGAATCCCCATACCATGTGTGGTTACGACAAAAAAAAAAAAAAAAAAAAAAAGGATGTGCTTGAGTGTTAAGGAAAAATTTTATGATCGCGAAATGGACGACTAAGTGCTAAAAATAAATGAAATCATTGTTGTCAAATCGGACGATAACCGTACACCATAATATAAAGTTGGGGGCAGGGTGCGAAATCATTTGAAAATGGTGGGGGGGGGAAGAAGTTCACTTATCAACACTAATGCTTCGTGGAGCCTCCAAAAAATTGAAATATTAATGGATTATTATTATTATTATTATTATCAATAATAATAATAATAAATGTTCAAACTAGTCGTCATTGTTATTTAAAAATACTTTAATGTTATTTATTCATTTAACCAAAATTGGTAACTTATCTACTGCATTTAATATACACTTCGGTGCGTATGGTCCAGGGTTAGACTCTCATAGGAACACAGTACCCTTGTGTTTACCATCATATTGAAGACTGCATTCACGAAAATAGCGGTAGAGATCTATAAGTCAGAAATGATAGTCCCTGAGAACCGATGTCCTAACCAAGCATTAGAACTACTAACTTAAAGCGCTCCACCTGGCCAGCCATAGATCCCTATGGGCTGCAGAGTCAGAGTATTTTATTATTATTTATGAAATTCTCGTTTCTTCGCTAAGTACGTAGTGTTTCAGTTTGGTCGTTCAGAAATACGGTCACCTTTGTAAGTCTAAATAATACTATGTATCTATATTGTATTATTAGCAACAATATATTATTATAAATAACAGATATGATTTCAATACAAATACTTGATAGACAACAAAAAGCCGTGTTGCCTCAGTGGTAGAGCGCTCACCTCAGGTGCGTGGGTTCAATGGTTGGATCCTAGTTCGCACCAAATTCTGCTTGTGGTACACAAACAATTGTGTTGGGGTTTCTCGGGGTGCTTCCGTTATCTTAATCCACCATTATAATTCATCTCATCATGACCGTCTTCCTTAGCCTTGGTGAATATTCGTAGGGCGTTAAACTTTAGAAAATAAAAGCACAAACACTATTATACGATTGATCTGCTTATTTAAGTTTAATGACCCTTTTCAGCAGCGAGGCTATGAGATGTGGACTTACAGTTAAAGGTGGAATCCGAATCACGGTAACCGTTCAAATTTTTGTAAAGCGCGCCCACCGGGAATCGAACCCAGGACCCCGTGCACCGAAGATGGTGCGCGTGTGCTAGCCACTAGACCACCGAACAGGGCCACAATAATACAAGTATTGAATGATTGTGTTACTGTATTTATAGACCTAAAATATAGTTTGCAATAACGTATCTTACCTTAGAGAAAAATTTTAAGATTAAACTTTACTTTCGTTCCGTATGTAACAAGAGTTGAACATGTGACGGCCAGAAGAAACCCACGTACGAGCAGCAGTAACAGCATCCCATAATTTTAAAGGAAATCCACTGAGTTTAATTATCAATAAAAATTGCAAGATACTCGCCAACATATGGTTTCTTTCGGAACTTTTAATATGAACAACACTGAATCTACTTTCACAGGCAGCAGTTGATAATGACACAGAACGAACTTCCCGCGTTAAAGCTTGAAGAACTTGAAAATCATTTACCGACTTAGAACTTGACTTGTACTCTCCCATTCTGACACTGTAGAACCCCCGCTTGGTCTAGTGGCTAGTACGCTTGACTTCGGTTAGCGTGGTCCCTGGTTCGATTCCCGGTGGGGTACAGTTGAACGACAAAAGTGGTTCGGATTCCATTATAATCAGTAGGTCCACGTCTCCCTTAGCCTAGCAGGCACAACCGTGGGACGTTAAACTAAATCAAACCAAATCATTCTGACACTGCAGTATCAAGATTCAATCCAAATAATTGAGCTGCTTTATATACCTCTACGTTACCGTATAAACCATTCATGCTATTACGATCTTTATTTTCAAACACTGAAAAGCACTTTAGCACATCATTAAAAGGAAACCTTCTTTCTACTTCGTCTACTAAACCCTGGGTTACCTGCCCCCTTATTTGATCAAACTCACTATCATCACTCCCCGTATCAGATGCTTGTCTGCAGTGCATTAAATACTTATCTTTACAAAAACTTTGGTAGACATCATCTTTCATAAGCATTTCTCTCAGAGCTTGGATTGTAGATTCAATTTTTTCTCTATTTCATTGTACGGAACTGCTTCCTTTTGCATCGTTTTACTAATATTGGATAGAATGGACGCAATATCCAGAAGAAAACCGAGCAATAGATTTTTTTGTGGTAAAAACCACTCAGTTTAAAACTGTCTCTGTTGAAATGGTCAGTATTTTGATACTCAAAAAGTAGGAATTGCATTATACAAGAAAAATATGTAAAGACTGCCAATAATGCATCCTTCTCATTTGAAATCCAACGTATGTGAAACAATCTTTTGATTTTCAGCAGTCCTGCAGCATCTGTGACTGTCGCGATACTTTTAAGATTTGCAGCTGTAGATGACTTACTGAACACTTTGGAAAGTTCGCCTGATAAACATTCAAAGTTGTGAACAGCATTCACAACACCAAAAACTCTTTCAGAAACAAGATTCATTCGATGTGCCATGCAGTGTACGTTAATTAGGCACGGGTTGACATTTCTTCTAATTTGAGCAGCAACACCTTCGTTTCTCCCAGTAAACACTGCATCCCCGTCCGAACTAAATAAAAAAAAAAGTTTTCTTTAATATTAAATATATCTATGCCATCTTCGGAAAATGCTTGAATAATTTTCTCTTCAAGGGATTTCGCATCGGCATTTTCTACAGGCACTAATTCATAAAAATAACAACAAGGTTTATTTTCTTCGTCCACATATGTTACATATAACAGCAAGTGCTTATCCGCAAACCTGTTCGTCAATGAAATTGAAAAACAGTCTGTTTGTTTGAGAAATTTTACCAATTTTGCATGCAACTGGTACGCTACAGAATAAAGATCATCTCGTCAACAACCGAACAACCGGAAAAGTTAAACACCTGATCCTTTTACAAATAAACTACGTACGTTTTTTAAAAACAGGCATGCATTTAAAATTATTGTCTGAAAATTTTCATTATAGACCTATTTATATTTTCCTATTAAGGTGTCCCCTCCTTATAGATTTTGGTGAGGGGGAAACACAAGTGTAAAAGTTTTGGTGGGGGGAAATCCCTTTCATCCCCCCGGGATTTCGCATCCTGGTTGGGGGTCCCGGGTTCTATTTCCGGTGGGGCCACTCGGTTGAAAAAGTGTAAAAGTTCTTTTCATGCCAACCATCCTGAATGAAATTTTCCTGGGATTTCCTCACTCACACCAGGCAAATGTCGGAGTGGTACCTAACATATAGGTCCCAGGTCGCTTCCTTCCCTTTTCGCGGATAGTGTGCTCGCCGAGGGACGTCATCCCTCGTACGTGACGGGTTAAATGGCCATAAATACCGAAAGCCCAGAAATCTAAATCCTAAATATAAAGATGGATTTTATAGATGTTCGATTCATGTGTATACTTAATTAAGAATGAATTTTTACAGGATGCGAATTACTTAGGGATTTCCGCCCATCAGTCACATTTTAATCCCCCCGAAAGAAACAAACTGAAGCACCCCTGCCCGGATGTTGGTCCCTTCACGTTTCATGTAATTTTAATTTACTAGATGTATATTCCGAAATCAATGACGTAAACTATTTATCTTTGGCCTCTTCTAATTTTATACTCAAAATATAGACTTTCTTTTCCCATGTTTACACCGTCGCACAGTGGGGCCAAACCAGACAATTCTTGACAAAAACCCTAAAAGTGAAGTAAAAGATTGACGCGAAATAATTTGTTTTAATGGAAAAAAATATGAAATTTTAGAGTTTTGCGTCCCACGGTTATGCCGGCTAGGCTAAAGGAGACGATGATAATTAGAAATGAATGAAATGGTGGAATGAAGAAAGTGGGAGCGAGTAAACGGGAGAAACTCACGAGCACGGTGTTTGTCCAGCACAAAGTCCACACGTCGCGAGCTGGGATCGAACCAGGGACCCCAAGCACCGGAGGTGAACGCTCTACCACTAGCCCCTGCGCCCCCGGCAGTGTGTATAAATATTCAGCGGCTGGTAAACATGGTGACACGACCCACGTGTATGTATCATTTTGTATATTTAGAATGTTGATGTGATGTGTGATACTTATTACATAATATCATATTTGGAAAATGCTGTGGTACTGATAGCATATAAACTATGGTCAAACGATATAATGACATTTTAGTAGAAAACGTGGCATATCATGTTTGTGTTTATTAACATGTCGTAGCGGAAACATTGTTCTTACTGTATGCAAAGAAAAAAAAAATGCACATATTTTCACTTTTGGGGAATATAGTGCATGAAAATGTTTTAGGTAAAACGCATTCTGCATGTAGTGCTGTTTTTGAATTGAGTTGGGGCGAATGTGAGAGCAAGTGTTAGGTTATTAGTTGTGTAATCCTCATGCAACACGCACTGACGAAGTTAAATATAAGTCGATTCTGGGAATTTTCCCCCCAGACCTCGTTGTCATATCGAGAAATTGTGATGAGATTATTTTTATGTATTGAAGCGTCCTTACATCATTACCGTCATAACGAATCTGCCACAACTTTGAAATAATTTTGAGAAGCAAGAAATTTTCTTTAATTTTATTATTCTTCAGTTGTTAATTGTATAATTGCACTTTTTTCTTTCACGCGCGAGAATGTAAGCCAATAGTAAATTGCCAAATCAAAGCATATTACCAGCGCGCGTGTTTATGCCGATCATATAATTTATAATATAATTTAGGCGCGAATATAAGGAATATTCCCTTTTGTGATGTAAAACTCTACATTTTGGATGAAATAATGTCGAAATAACATAAACGTTTCAGTCCACGGATTTCCTTTTACACTTTCAAAGACGTGTTCATATAGTGCATCTTGGTACGTGCCACCTAAAAGCGGTGTATTTTTTGTTGTTTGCATGTAATTTATTTTATGTCCAAATCTTTCTTCTGCATATTGAATAAATTATTGTAGCCATTGCACACACCGAACTAATTAGTTTTCTTACAATTTTCTGCTTCATATTGCGCATTCCTACTTTTTCCCAAGAGTTCAGTGCTTTCGCCCCACTGTGCGTCACTCAATTTAAACTATTTTATTGTGTTCTATGGTTTTGGTTTCTTATACGTCCTGTATTTTATGCGATTGTCCCTCATGAAGCTGTCTCCTGGCTTCTTGACATTCTTAGAGAAGTAGAATTGTTCCATAATTTTAGGATTTCCGTTTAACATTCTCATTCTTACGTACGAGAACTAGAAGTTTTAGGTTCAAAATTTTAACTAAAAATGTGGAAAATTTTGGTTTAAAAAGATGCAAAGTTGTAGGGAGGGAAACTGCAAATTTAAAATATAAATATTCATACCAACATTACCAAAATTAGTTAACCATATACAAGGACTCAAAATTCACTAATATATATATATATATATATATATTTAAAAAAAGTCTGTGTAAAGTAAATACCAAAACATAATGTTATTGAAGTCTCAAGGTCAGAAAACTCTTAAAATAAATTTTCTTCTTTTCGTTTGGTATTACTTTCACGTATGCGTACAGTACTAAACGTGAGATATTAATGTTCGTAATCACGAAGATCATTATGAGCAACCTTTATTAAACGAATATTGAAATCTTTGAATAATGCCTTATTACATTGTTCGTAGTTATCTTCGAAACTGGGATATTCTACTTTTTTCGGGGAAGGGGGGAGTTAAAGTGCAGGTGGTACGAGAAATCTTTTCTATTAAGCATTTCTGACGATGCTCTCCCCGATTTAGTATCATTCTTAGATAGTGCATTGTTACATGTGCCCACCATTAAACAAGCTAATGTTACCTGACATGCGAATGTCGAACAAAATGTTACTGTGTAAAATTAGAGTTTTTACCGTATTCTGAAATGCCAGAATGTGGACTCACTCATCTGGCTAACTTGTTATACAAACATTAACTTTTGACAAAGGATCGATAAATTTTTTCTTTGTATTTTCAAATTTGCTTCTAAAACATTATATAAAATATATTTAAATGTATGAAAAATAAACAAACAAGAGTTTTTACACAGCATTGTGTAGACTTTTAACTATTCATGTTTTGCAGTAGATCGTATCTTTTTACAGTTCCTTCTTTACATACAAATATCCAATCATATCATTAGATGTGAAATGTCTGAAATTGAATTGACAATACACTTGAACTTAGAACATATGAACAAATCAGATAATTTCGGAAAATAAATGCAGACGGAATATTTTACTCTCAAAATGTGGTACTCCTTGACGATCAACTTTTCATTTCGCAGTAAATGGATTTCAGGTTTAATTTAGCCTACATGTTTAATCCAGATTTTTAGTTATCTGAACGTGATTAGAATTTATTTAATATTTTTTATTATTACTTGAAATAGTTCTGGTTCTTTTTTACGCTAGAACTAGTTAGACCTAACACTGGTTTGGATTCCACGTTAATCAGTAAGTCCACGTCTCATATAGCCTCGCTGCTGGAAGGGACGTTAAACTCAACTCAACTCAATTTAAACCTGGAGAAAATGACAGGATTCTCAGGCACATGTCCGGTAATATAAAACACACTATACGACGTCCAGTTGTGAACATTGAATGTAGATTTTATGATTCTGAAGCGAAAATGCTAACAGTTTACTTTTGTTGTATCATAGGAGCTGACTTTTAACTTTTTTTACTCATACGCTTCGATACGTATAGGAAAAATCGCTTATTTTTTTAAAACAGACGCAATATATCAGTGGTTTCTAAACTAGAGGACTGTGCCTGAAGGTTTGTAAGAGAATCAAGGGGACACAGGCTATTGAGGTAAAATGAACTGTGAAGTTATTTGTAGACTCCAAAGGGGTCTCTCTTTCTTTTTTCTTTCTTTTTTTGCCACAGCTATCTAAACTTTGTAAACTCAAACTATTCTCTTTCCAGCCTTAGAAAAAAGTAGATGTAAACAAACCCACGTGGCTACTAGTCGGTCGATGACCAGTGATTGGTTGTTGGTCTCGCACTGCACTCACTACCGCAATATAATCCCTAATAAATTAATAATTTATAATAAATATGTCTGAATTTATCCTGCATTTTGTGATAAGAAACTCAATATGTAGGCCTATAATATTTATTTCAGCCATACCTATACTTGGACATATAGTATTTACTGCGCATGCGTATGTGTTCCCGCGCATTTGAAATTGTAGAATGAAGAGTTCCATGGCGACGATGAGTCTCGTGTTATAAAACACAAAAGAGGACAACAGGAACAGAAGCAATCTCGTTTATATAACGATTTGAGAAAATACATATTTCCAGCATAGCAGTTGTTAGTGTCAGTGCGTTAATTATTTACCAACCAACGTAGCCTTACACTTTGTAAATTATGCGATGATACTAAGCTAGCAGACGATCTAGCTGTTCACGTTTCTCGCTTCTGAAGCACTGTGAACCGCGGAGTAATACATTTCGCTTTGTTTACGTATACTTTATTCTAAGGCTGGAAAGATTTATATATATATATATATATATATATATATATATATATATATATATATATATATATATATATATATATATATATATATATATATATTGTTTTTCAATTTCAAATGTATTTAGCAATATTGATCAAAAGAAAGAGATGTAATAATTTGATCACAATTAATCCTCTAAAATCATTTGAGAATAATCTGAATCAAAACACAAACTGATACAACTGTCATATAATTTATACAGACGCTTTTCACTAGGGATGGCCAATTCCGGAATCCGGAAAGTAAAATCGGGAAATCCAGAATTCGGAAGAATTCTGGAATTCACGAAATTCCATAATTTAGAAAAATCCGGATTTTGGAAAAATTTCAGAATTTGGAAAAGTTCGGGAATTTAGAAACTTCCAGAATTCAGAAAAGTCCGATTTCCGTAAAAATCCGCAATTTGGGAAAATTCTCTAATTTAGAAAATTCCGAAATTCAAAAAGTCCGAATTTCGGAAAGATTACGGATTTTTTCTGAATTTCGAAATTTCCTTAATTCCGGAATTTTTCCGAAGTCCGAAATTTCGAATTCAAGAACCTTTCCGAAATCCGGAAAGTGAAATTTCCGATCCCCCAAAATAAATTTTCCGGAATCCGAATTTCCTAAAATTTTAGCCACCGTTAGTTTTTACCCTCTTGTTAAAAAAAAATAATAAAATAAAATAACGGGACTAAACTCGAAGTCATTTAAAGAAATACTTAGAGAAAAATTAGACTCATTTTCAAGTACAGTATACATTATTATTATTATTATTATTATTATTATTATTATTATTATTATTATTATTATTTCAGATAGCATCGTATAATTAAATAGATTATAACTAACTCTATAGCCTGTGGAACCCGGAGACTTATTACCGCATTCACAAAGCTCTCCATTGACTTCTTTAGTCAACTGGATCCAGTTAGGTACTTTTAATTTCTATTTCTGTAAGATCTGTCTTACTATTGTCCTCTTATCTGGGTTTAGGTTTCCCTAATGCAGGGCTGGATTAACCCATCTGAAGGCCCGGGGCTAGAAAAAATATGTGGGCTCTGCTGACTTCACCTGATATATTTCTGTGAAAGTACAGTAGGAAAGTTAAGGGAATGTGTTTCACATTTTTGGTTATATTTTCTTCTAGGTAGCTAGTTGAGATTTTGATCAGAGTGGAGGTCCCTCTGCAGCTGGAGCCCGGGGCTATAGCCCCCACAAACCCCTCCCTTAGTCCAGCCCTGCCCTAATGATCCTTTTCCACTTGGATTTCAGTTAAAAATTTTGATTGTTTCCACTTTCTCCCAACTGTGCCTCTTTGACTTGATTACCTTAACAATGGTTCCAAACGATATAACTTATGCAGTTCCTCATTATTAATTTTTCGCTTTTCCCCATTCCCGCCCCTCTTATATTCGCCTCAGGATTTTATTCTCAAATGTGTTTAGTCTGCGAGCTTCTTCCTGGCTAAGCGGTTTGCGTACGCGCCTTTGGCGAGGGAAACCCGGGTTTGATTCCCGGAGGGAGCTCATGTGATTCGGATTCTACGTTAATCAGTAGGCTCACGTCTCGTATAGCCTCGCTGTTGATCGGAACGTTAAACTCAAAATCAACTCATCAAGTCAAGCTTTTAGTCTGCATTCTTCCCACAAAGTTATCTTCATTGGTAAAACTCACATTAGAAAACATAAGATGTGACTAAAATTTCAAAATTAATTACCAACTCAAAAATGCAATGGGTACTGAGCACCTATTAAAAAATCTCCAATCGGTACTTGAGCACCGGAGTACCCATATACTCGGTGCGTATAATCTTATTTAAGTAGAGGTTCTTTCCCCAAATCAAGTCTTAAAATTTTAGACTCTATATAGTTTATTAGTGTTGTAAAACATCTGTACATTTTATTATAATATGCGTTAAATAATTATTTATTTGTTTTATTACAGGGGTAAAACATGTCAAGATATAGGGCTGGATACTCACGTAGGTACTACGCAAGCAACAGTGATGATAAAAACACAATCGACACAGTTTTAGAGGACATCAATGCAGATATAATTAAATTGGATGACGATGAAACTAAAATGCTTGTTGCTCACCAAAAAGAATTGGTGGACATGATATTTAAAACTATGAAAGAAGTGGAGCCATTGTTTGATCACCTTTCACCGTATATCTACTGGACTGGAAGTTATTACGAAGGTACAAGAGTAGTAAAAGCTAATGAGTTTGATGTAAATTTTGTTCTACGGCTACCAACAAATATTGAGGTGTCACTGAGTGCAGTTCCGGCTTCATACGTAAGATTAAGATTACTTGACGATCTTGAAGAATACGAGGACGATGAAGATTTGAACGAGCTACTTAATTGGATAGGACGTACAAATTGCTTGAAACAAGATGAAGTACGATCCTGGACAAAAGATGTTATTAAAAATTCTGTTGAGGTTTTGAAGAATCGCAGAGATATTTCGAGGAGATCTGTACATATTAAGGAGCATGGTCCCGCATGCACACTGTACGTCTCTATGTCAAACGGTATGAATTACAGTGTTGATATTTCAGTAGTGATTCACATGCCTGCAATATCGTTTTGTGACCGAGAACGAGGAATTATATTTCCCCCTGGTGATTGGCATGCAGTTCCTAAACCTTATAATGATTCTCCAGGTCTTACCTGCTGGCGAACAAGTTTCTCTGAACAAGAAAGGAACATGTTGGGAGATAAACAACACTTAAAGCCCACTTTGCGACTAATAAAAAGGTATCGAGACAAACAAGGGTGGGAACATGATTTACCCAGTTACTTTCTCAAGACATTATTCTTTTGGGAACTGAAACGTCAACATCCGGGCTTCTGGAACAACAGTCTTAGTTTCCTTTTTAGGCATATGTTGGGTATTTTGCTGGATTGCTTGTCTGAAGGTGTTATTGAATATTATTGGGATTCAAGATGTAACTTATTGCAACTAGATGACGCAAAATTAGACATGATGTATCGGAAGCTAAACGCATTTATTAATCGCTTCGATCGACAGAAGGATTCTAACCCAGATTTCATCCGTAGGTACTTGGAGTAATGCAAAGTGTTAAATGTGAACATTGACATAAGGAGCGTTGAAATTTTTCATTATGTGTTGAAACTAACTGAACACAACTTATGAGTAACCGAAATAAGAAGTCAATCATTAACATTATTTTCTATAGAAATAGAAATCATTATAAATGTAAGACATTGTATATAACTTGTTTACTGTAAAGTAAGTGGTGTCAGGCTGAAGTTAAGATAACATTAAAAGCGTAAATCAAATATACTATACAGGTGAGCGTTTCTCTACCGCTGTGTCGCAAATACATGTCAGGTGTGTCGCGACATCGATTAAAATGCCTTGCACGGACCTGTATGAGATCTTTGGTTCTTCAGAAAGCTCTCGAATAATCATTCGCCCGTTTGAGTGAATCATTTGTGCCACTTTTCGCACGTTTTCATCTGTTTTTGACGTTGAAGGACGTCCCGATCATTGCCGGTCTTCAACCGACTCATTTCCAGTATATATATATATATATATATATATATATATATATATATATATATATATATATATATATATATATATATATATATATATATATATATATATATATAAATTTTTCATTGCTACTTTTGAATCACTTATGCCACATCTAAAAAGCCTTCAATCGCACCACTTCATCGCCACACACTAATTTTTAATATTTTGTGAGTTTCTTTGGCAAATTTTTGCAGCTTAAAGCAAAACTCAATGTGACAAATTGTTCTAAATCCATTATGCCCAACACTCTTAGCACGCCCTCAATGAACTAGCTCTGGAAGCCAACTGACGTGTCACAACTCGCTCAAATTCGAAACTGACTCCCCCAAAGGTTCAGGATTATCGGGT
The DNA here is from genome assembly GCF_964235325.1 of Thermobia domestica. Lineage (NCBI taxonomy): Eukaryota > Metazoa > Arthropoda > Insecta > Zygentoma > Lepismatidae > Thermobia > Thermobia domestica. The sequence continues at coordinate 84,730,630 of NC_137456.1, forward strand.
TTATTAGTGGAGATGGACAAAGCGTCGGTAGGGCGCTCTGCAATTATATTCACCGTACTTTGTGATCATACCTCGTATTTCTTTTCAAGAAAAAGTTGAAATTCTAAATTTTGTGTCTAAAGAGATTCCGAAATCTGGACATCTTACTGGAAATATATTAAGATAGGAGAACATAAACTTCAGTGATCTTCCAACCGTTGAACACATTAGATTTCTAAACACGTAAAACTTGTTCGTTTTTGTAAGAAAAAAAGATTGGAAGTACGTGCCACCGTACTAAATTTTCTCGCTTTCAACTCAAATTAAATCAAATAATCAATATACTGTATTGATACTGAAATATTCAATCAACTCAAATAATCAATAATACTGTAAAATTGATACTGCAATATTTATTCATGAAATTCTGAAATATTTATTCATGAATAAAATTCATTCGAAGACATTTCATCCCATCAGTATACCGTTCTTTGTGGGTTCTTTAGCTAGAAATGGATTATGCAATATTCTAGGATTAATCGTTAAATATTTGTTGATAAATTACTCAGGAAATCATTATAACTAAGTCACAGGAAGTTATTGAAACGAAACAAACACCGTAAATATCCTTTTTTTTTTAAATAAGTAGGAAAACAAATTAGGTTATAGTGTAGGGTTACTAGTGAAATGCTTATTTATAAAGTATAAACACAATTGTTAGTCGCTTTCGAGAAAATTGTAGTTTTCGATTTTCACCCCTTAAGAAAACTCTCCTTATTTTCGAGTATACGAATAAAGTTCAAATATTACATTTGGAAAATATAATTAAAATTATGAGTTTAAAATTTGACCTTGACACGTTAACGATAACTTCTATGCCTACAGATGGACACCCCCGTGAAGTTAGCGACCAAAAGTTTAATAAATCGATATTTTTTTAGAGTTCTGAGTAGCACTCAAAGAGTTCTAGAGTTCTTGATAGGTTAGACCAATAGTTCTGGGTAAATAAAGATTTTATAGCGATTTTAAAATTTTTGGTGCTAACTTCACGCAACACCAAAAATCTTAAAATATCTTTAGTTTTTTAGAGTTCTGAGTAGCACTCAAAGAGTTCTAGAGTTCTTGATAGGTTAGACCAATAGTTCTGGGTAAATAAAGATTTTATAGCGATTTTAACATTTTGGTGCTAACTTCACGCAACACCAAAAATCTTAAAATGTCTTTAGTTTTTTAGAGTTCTGAGTAGCACTCAAAGAGTTCTACAGTTCTTGATAAGTTAGACCAATAGTTCTGGGTAAATAAAGATTTTATAGCGATTTTAAAGATTCGGTGCTAACTTCACGCAAAATCTAAAATCATAAAATGTCCATATTTTTTAGAGTTCTGAGCAGCACTCAAAGAGTTGTACAGTTCCTGATAGATTAGACCAACAGTTCTGGGTAAATAAAGATTTTATAGCGATTTTAAAGTTTCGGTGCTAACTTCAAGTAAAACCAAAAATGTTAAAATCTCTATATTTTTTAGAGTTCTGAGTAGCACTCAAAGAGGTGTAGAGTTCTTGCTAGGTTAGACCAATAGTTCTGGGTAAATAAAGATTTTATAATGATTTCAAGTGTCGGTCCTAACTTCACGCAAAACCAACAATCATAATATGTCTATATTTTATAGAGTTCTGAGTCGCACTCAAAGAGTTCTAGAGTTCCTGATAGATTAGACCAATGGTTCTGGGTAAATAAAGATTTTATAGCGATTTTAAAGTTTCGCTGTTAATTTCATTCAAAATCAAAAATCTTAAAATCTCTATATTTTTCTAGACTTCTGAGTAGCACTTCAAGAGTTCTAAAGTTTCTCATGAAAAGTAAGAACAATTGTCGTAAAATAAGGGAATAAATGGGAAATAAATGTTTCGTCATAATCTACTGATCACACATGCAATCGTTGGAAATCATTAAGAAGTATATAGCACGTGCCTAACAAAATTCAAACAATGTTACCCAAAACATAGAAATCGACAATTGCTGGTGCGTGAAGTTGGCAGGACCACTAACAGCTCAAAGTCTGAAACTCGGTGCAGAATTTGAGTAGAATTTGAGTTCTCAGAAAAATCAACTCCTAGAATTTGAGCTTTGAATTTAGAGGCTCTAAGTCCATTTGAAAGGTGGTCCTGCCAACTTCACGCTGCAGGACCACCGGAAGCTCAAATTCTCAAACTCCGTCCAGATATCCAGTAGAATTTGAGGTTTCAAAAAAACAAACTCCCGGAATTTGAGCTTTCAATTTAAAGGATCTAAGTCGACTTAAAACCTGCAATTTTGAACACATCGTACCAGGACACCAACAGCTCAAATTCTGAAACTCCGTGCAGATATTGAGTGGAATTTGAGCTCTCAGAAAAACCAACTCCCAGAATTTGAGCTTTCCATTTAAAGGCTCTAAGTCTATGTGAAAGGTGGACCAGCCAACTTCTCACTGCAGGGCCACCGAAAGCTCAACTTCTCAAACTCCGTCCAGATATTCAGTAGAATTTGAGCTTTCAAAAATCCAACTCCCGGAATTTGAGCTTTCAATTTAAAGGGTCTAAGTCGACTTAAAACCTGCAATTTTGAACACATTGTACCAGGACACCAACAGCTCAAATTCTGAAACTCCGTGAAGATATTCAGTAGAATTTGAGCTCTCAGAAAAACAACTTCCAGAATTTGAGCTTTCAATTTAAAGGCTCTAAGTCTATGTGAAAGTTGGTCCTGCCAACTTCACGCTGCAGTACCACCGAAAGCTCAACTTCTCAAACTCCGTGCAGATATTCAGTAGAATTTGGGCTTTCAAAAAAACCAACTCCCAAATTTTGAGCTTTCAATTTAAAGGCTCTAAGTCCATTTGAAACATGGTCCTGCCAACTTCACGCTGCAGGACCACCGAAAGCTCAAATTCTCAAAGTCCTTCTAGATATTTTTCAGTAGAATTTTAGGTTTAAAAAAAACAACTCCCGGAATTTGAGCTTTCAATTTTGAGGGTCTATGTCCACTTCAAAACTGCGCCACTAACAGCTCAAATTCTGAAAATCGGTGCAGAATTTTAGCAGAGTTTTAGCTCTCAGAAAAACCAACTCCTAGAATCTGATCTTTCAATTTAAAGGCTCTAAGTTCATTTGAAAGATGGTCTTGTCAACTTCACGCTGCAGGACAACTGAAAGCTTAAACTCGGTCCAGATATTCACCAGGATTTGAGTTTTCAAAAAAACCAACTCCCGGAACTTGAGCTTTCAATTTAAAACGTCTAAGTGCAGTTAAAAGCTGTAATTTCGAACACATCATACCAGGACACCAACAGCTCAAATTCTGAAACCGTGCAGATATTCAGTAGAATTTGAGCTCTCAGAAAACCAACTCCCAGAATTTGAGTTTTCAATTTCAAGGCTCTAAGTCCATGTGAAAAGTGGTCCTACCAACTTTACGCTGAAGGACCACCGAAAGCTCAAATTCTCAAACTCAGATTTTTGATGTTGGTGTTGCGTGAAGTTAGCACCAAAAATTTTAAAATCGCTATAAAATCTTTATTTACCCAGAACTATTGGTCTAACTTATCAAGAACTCTAGAACTCTTTGAGTGCTTCTCAGAACTCTAAAAAATATAGAGATTTTAAGATTTTTGGTGTTGCGTGAAGTTAGCACCAAAAATTTTAAAATCGCTATAAAATCTTTATTTACCCAGAACTATTGGTCTAACCTATCAAGAACTCTAGAACTCTTTGAGTGCTTCTCAGAACTCTAAAAAAATAAAGACATTTTAAGATTTTTGGTGTTGCGTGAAGTTAGCACCAAAATGTTAAAATCGCTATAAAATCTTTATTTACCCAGAACTATTGGTCTAACCTATCAAGAACTCTAGAACTCTTTGAGTGCTACTCAGAACTCTAAAAAACTAAAGACATTTTAAGATTTTTGGTGTTGCGTGAAGTTAGCACCAAAAATTTTAAAATCGCTATAAAATCTTTATTTACCCAGAACTATTGGTCTAACCTATCAAGAACTCTAGAACTCTTTGAGTGCTTCTCAGAACTCTAAAAAAATAAAGACATTTTAAGATTTTTGGTGTTGCGTGAAGTTAGCACCAACATTTTAAAATCGCTATAAAATCTTTATTTACCCAGAACTATTGGTCTAACCTATCAAGAACTCTAGAACTCTTTGAGTGCTACTCAGAACTCTAAAAAAATATCGATTTATTAAACTTTTGGTCGCTAACTTCACGGGGGTCAGATAGACGAACGAACGAACAGATGGACATTTGAAATTCACTTTCTGGGCATGCATGGGTTAGGAATAATTTAAATTAACTTAAATCTCAGGTTCGAGTTTTTTTTAATGATTCTATTTCACTTAAAATTAGGCCTAAAGATACACAACTGAGTTGGATTACTAATGAATGATAATTATTTAAAATGTTCAGAAATAAAATAAATGTTGTGTTTATTTATCCTTGGTAAGTTTCATGTAATTTAGTTGTATATTTTAACTTGCCATTCCTATAATATTTGAACCTTATAGGTAGTTGATATATACCGTATACTTGGTCTAATTCAATAATCGCACTGTGGAAATGCCAACGTCGATATATATATATATATATATATATATATATATATATATATATATATATATATATATATATATATATATATATATATATGTATATATATATATATATATATATATATATATATATATATATATATATATATATAGATAGATAGATAGATAGATAGATAGATAGATAGATAGATAAATTTTAAATACAGATTTTAAAAAATGAAATGAGATTCATATTGTATTCACGTGTTTTACCATATCTTACGGATAAGAATACACGGCTTTAATCATTCGAAATTTATATTCATTATTGATCAACTATTTTAATAATAATATGCCTACATAACATCCGCAATATTGTAGATAATTCTAATTTTATATTATTTCATTCAACGGAATGTACTAACTGTAATTAGAAACAAATTATAATTGTTACTGCCCAGGTCTTGTTTATACACTAGAGAAGACAAAGTTTCAGGTAAAATATTCGAGTTCAATACATTCAATATTGGGTTCTCTCTTGCATACGTACATACAATTATGTTTATTGGTTACATACATTTAATGGCTTAAAGGAAATTCATATAAACTTAATCTGCATTTCCTTCTCAGAGTTGAAACAATAGGAATAATACTTTTCTGTGGTAGAAACTGATTGTGTAAGGTATTGAAAGTAATGAATGTTGTTAATTGTAAAATTATTGTTGTCATTTTTAATTACCTTTACGCTTTATTATGTTAACTTTTATTAGAATTGTATACTTTGATTTGTAATAAATTTATAAATAAAACGTAATTTAAGACTGTGAATTTTATACAGTATTGCTGTAACATTACCATTATAGTAAAAAGAATGTGTGTCTGTACTGTTTGTAAATAATAATAATAATAATAATAATAATAATAATAATAATAATAATAATAATAATAATAATAATAATAATAATAATAATAATAAATGTTGATACCCACTTGCTGTGGACTGTCATCGTGGCGGAGGGTGCAGCTGACCCAGAGAGATCAGCTTCGATCATTTATTTGATCACCCTTCAACTGCGTATTCTGCGCCTATCTCTTTACTTGCGAATACCACTACAGAATTCTCCGATGGTTGATGAGAGCCTTGCTAGAGGGTAACTAGTGAACGTTTTCCTTCGTCTAAGAAGGCGTGCATTGTCCTCATCTGCTTGTGTATATGTCCAGTGTTCTGTTTGTTTTTTGTGGAAAATATCTTTAAAATAGATGAAAGAAAAATAGAAACTGTTAAGAATAATCTGCACTGCCTTCTTTGTTCTTGTTTGTCTTTAGTTGATGAAAGTTGCGCTTTTTTCTTAATACCGGTGTTTATTCTATTTTATTTTCTCTTTTTAATTCCGAAGCCAGTGTTTAATTGTTCAGAACTCTATTCCTGCCTCTTGAACACATTGGCTTGACGCCGATCCTTCGACGAGAGTGTGGATTCCGAATTTGCTTTTTCTGCTAACAGCCTGGTATGGTTTTACCGCGACCACCACTACCAATTTATAATGTTAAAACTCAAAACACTTATGAAGAAATCATCTTCCAGCTCTTCAAGGCCGGACTTTCCATAGAAAGTCGAAAACCCAAGAATAAGAGCAGGCTACATCTGTAAAGATACACATAGTGGAAAAGACAAATATTGTAGTTCCAGTAGTTCAGTACCTTGTAATTAGAGAACGGACTTGTCCTCTGAGCACTCACTATACTTTCGTCCCTTTTTCTTATTTTTGTAAGGATAGCTCTAAATAGATTAAACATTGATCACCAGTTGAATTAGAGACACCTACCTAATATAGGGTGACCAAATCGTCAACTAGAAAAAACGGGACACCTTTTACTTCTGGATAGGTTGCTCCCATAAATATATTGTTTAGCCTCTCCGTTCTCTCTTTCTCTTTTTGTATCTCTCACAAAAAGGACAAATTTCTACTTTTTCGTTTTATAACCTGTTGAAAAGGTAGTAAAATCAAAAACAATGAAATATTTAAAAACATTACTAAAATACTCTTATATGAAATATTTCTCAATTATTAAAATGAATAAGATGAAGTATAATCAAGGGCGCCCATCAGGGGGGCAAGGTGGGGCGCTTGGAAATATCTAAAACCTAATAGAATTTTTACATTAGTTACAGCAAAATTTAAAACTATATTTGAAATGTCGCTTATACTCTCCCCCCATCCTTGGAAACCACAACATGGGCGTCCTTGGGCATATTCATGAGAATAATGTAATGCAAAACATGAGTTTATTTCATGAAGTAAATTCATGAGATAGCTTTGTCCTAGCCATCTTTAAAACTTCCTTCTTTTCTAATACAAAGTTATAAAAGTTACAACGGTTCATTTCTAAATTGTATAGTACTTGAAGAATTTCAGAAAGGGTCTCCTGTTTCTTTCATCTGTCCACTGAATATTCATGAGTGAAAATTCTTTCAGTATTGCCATTATGGGCAGGGATCCCAAACACATATTGATATATCTGTAAAAATTCAGAGTGCTATTGAGACCTAGTATGGGTTTTGAAAAAACAAACCCACTTTTCGTGACACTGGAGTGTTTTTAAGCATGCCTTCCAATACATCATTGACCTCTATAACACTTCTTGCACTTCCTTCAATTATCTTAATTCCGTGGTGGAAAGTACTAAGCTGGCTATGGATAAACCATAAAAATGCTTCACTTAAAGAATTATTTAAAAACGTAAGCAAAATCTTATGAGCTTTCTCCTCGCTTAGAAAGAACCCTTTAAAGCATGAAACAGTTTTAAAATTCGTTCTACTGCAGGCATCAAAGAAAACCAACGAGTTATGGAATGTGATAAAATAGTTCCAAATTCAACATCAACCATTTCACAAAATTCTTTTAGCCTCTCTGTTTGTACCGTGTATACAGAGAAATAAGAGAAGAGCCTGACAACAATACTTTCCATGTTACAACTTAATCTGTCAGCAGCTGTACCTCAGGGGCGTCATTTCAGACTTTGCTATAACACTCTCAAGTTTTGTACTAGTGTATTAGTAGGTAATCGATTAAAGTATATATATTCCCCAAACTCTTGGAGAGGGCAGTTGTCTCCTCCTGCCCTCCCTAAATGACGTCCCTATGCAGTTATGTAAGATATGTGCTGGTCAACCCACACCTTCAATATTTCCATGTAAACACATTACATTTTTCCTGTCTATTCAAACTACCAATATTTATGTTTGTAGTGTCACCACAAAACGCAATGCAATTGTTTTTATTTAATTTAAATCAGGGGTAAAAGTGAGGGCGAACGCGGGGAGACGCCATTCCCCCACCTGCAAAAAACATGTACGGCGTCCCCGTTCCTAAAAAATCACAATGGGCAAAGATAGGCAGGGGGACGGTGTGACGTCATGCCGCTACCTACCGTCCCCCTACCTTTTCAGATCCACTTTTACCCCCTGATTTAAACTCATCAATACAGTTCAAGCAGAAATTACAGTAGGTATCTCGTCTGACGTTTCACAGGGCAAGGAAGCAACTTTGACTTTACTCTTCGTTTATGTCAAAAAACTGAATTACAAAAGGAAAGATTTTGATAGCTTTATGATTACTCGCATCTGTTGAAATGCCATAAAAGGGGGATTTATTTATCTCTTCAATATTTTCAAACTACAGTAAATGGAGCTAAAACACCAGGGCCGATTACTTTGTTGTCAGAACTGAACTTCGATGCGATTGATCATTTGACCGAAAATTGTGATCATGTTTTATCGTATGGTAGGCCTGAGTTAGCTCAGTAGCTCTCACTTTTCTTTCTTCACCTGATTCTTGTTTTATAAAATAATTGTTAACAGACTTACTGCAACTTGGCGCACTCAGTCTGTTTCTATGTTTCACTGTTTTGATGGGTTGTTGTATATCTGTACGACCACTGTGTCCAATACAAAAAATACTGCTGCAAACTGTGCACTCGATTTCATTGTCAAATCGTCCATTTTTAATATAGTTCCACTCCTTAGAATACTCCTCCTTAAACTTGCATACACGCTTAGGCATTGTTAAGCAGATAGTGCGGAACGTAACAGAAGAAACAATTCGTTTTCACAATAAAAACAACCGCAGCACATTCTATTTGATTTGAAGTTTGACTCACTCTGACCGAAGATAATATTACTCAACGGCAAGATAGGCAACGACAATGTTAAATGCATGTATCGAGTTTTCGGCTGGAGCGATCAAATCTGTTACCGACAGGATTTATAATTACTCTCAGCATCGGATTCCAACTCCCTTTATTTGCTTTTTCTTACTTTTAAACATTATTTCACTTACAACTAGTTTTCTTCTTACTATCACCTTTATAGTTCTATACCTTTGTTCCCCTTTCGAAGGGTATTACATCTTAGTCAAATCACGGCGCCTCAATCTTTCACCACCCGAAACAGAAAGTAAAAACAGGTAACATTTGTTTTCCGTAAGACTTTCAGCCCCTTGCACTGTCATTTGCAGATTTGGGAGGCCTAGGAGGGAAAACAGTGCAGCCACCACATCCAATATCGGAAACATCGTAATGACGTTTCTCAGTAATTAGACACATTCCAATATAATCACATAGTTTAGAAAGTAATAATATAAATTAGGAAATTTTAGCGATTGGAAAGTTTTTTTGTACTCAATGTACGTAAATACGGGACATTTTGGCGTCCCGGAAGAATTTTTCGGGACACTGGGAATGGTTGTGAAAAAACGGGACAATCCCGTTTTTACGGGACGGTTGGTCACCCTAACCTAATACCGTGTAGCACTACCTTTCGCTCTGATAAAGGCGGCTACCTGCCGCGGCATGGATCCACGAGGCGCCTGAAGTGTTGTGTCATCTCAGTTCATATCTTGTTCCAAAGTCTCCCACAGCGCCCGCAGGTTGTTCGGAAGAGGGTCCACAGCCCGAAGGCGTCATTCCATGGCATCCCAGATGAGTTCGATGGGATTGAGGTTCGGTGACCATGATGGCCAGGGAACTGTTGCCAGATCAGTGGAGTGCTCGTCAAACGAGTCTGCTCCCATTTTAGAGCGGTGGGCCGGCGTATTGTACTGCTAAAAAATGAGGTCACCATCCGGATGTTGCAGCCGAGCAAATGACAGGACATGGTCCTCCATAAGATAGCAGTAGCATTCGCCTACACGTATTAGGGGACCCATTTCAGTCCACGTAAACATGTTCCAGATGAGACTATTACCACCACCGGCCTGTACAGTTCCCTGCTGGCACGATGGATCCATTGCCTCGTGCGGTTGGCGACGCACCCGTACCCGACCAGCATGTACCAATGTGAAACGTGACTCATCTGTCCAGGCAAACTTTTTCCACATTTCCACGGTCCAGTGGCGTTTTTTTAATGCTAAACGTTTTTTCCTGTGTTGTGCGGTTAGAAGAGGTACTCGCGTTGGCCGATGGCTTCTGTAGCTCATGGCGAATAGGTGGTTGTGGATTGTGTGGCTGCTAGCACAGTGTCTTTGTCCTGCATTATACCTTTACCGCACTGTAGTATTGGAGATGGAGAAAAGAATGAGAATAAGGAAGTGGAAAGAAGCAGATTGGATAAAGAAGTAGGAAGAGATAAACTGATGAACTGGACAGGAGGCTTACTTATTAATGAATTATGGCAAGGAAGTTTGGATAGCATAGACAAGAAGAAAATAAAAGAAAGGCCCTTATAAGAACCAAAAATGACGGAACGTGATTAGTTGGAAAATGAACAAGAAGACTTACGGAATTGGCTGAAGGCCTCTGTTAAATGAATTTAAACTCTTTTATAACAATGACTATATATATGTCTGTATTTTCATTTATTGTCGATAGTGTCTGAAGAAGGATATGTTAGACATCCTAAACCGTTACAAATTATAATTTAAAATAAAGTGGGTTTTAAGCTTTGGTCAGTGTTACTTTTGTTAAAATATTCAATTCAAAGCCATGAATAGTCTTACTGACAAATATATATGCTCTTATTATAACAAAGAAACTGATCCGGAATTTGAAGAGAGTAAATGAGACTTGTATCGTGACACAAAGAGGGAAAAATGCGTAAGCGAGCCGGGACTTGAATCCTGGATCTTTCGAATCAATGAATTGACCACTACACTACCTAATCCTTTCCCAGAATAGCCATATACTCTCTCATTCTTGAAATCGGCGTTCTTTCACCCAGACTACGTGGCTTGTACAGATCGCTCCACAGAAACTGATACAAGGCTTTGCCACTGAAATTGCCACAACATACTGTTTTGCAGATGCATAGGCAACCCAACTTACACCTTGAGTAATGAGTTACGTCTGGTTTTCAATTCCTCCCCCTCCCCCTTGCCTTATCCAAAACAATCTTTGTCAACTCATTGCTGCTGCGACGTAATATACTCCTTCCATTTTGTCACGTTTGAGAAGCTGTTTCCGAACAAAGCAGGTTTGTTCTCAAAGAGACAGTAGTATAAACTCAAGAAGAAACGTAACTTACTACCTACAGTTAGTAAACGTATGCTTTAATCAAAGTTCGTGGCGAACGACATAGAGAGAAGAGAGATTCTAATATGGTGGCAGAGAGGAATACATTCACATATACAAGGTTTCAATTAGAGAAACAAACGATGAGATAGTATTCATATTCTAAGGAAAATCGTCGTTTTGTGAAGCAGAAGTATCAAAGTTTCTCAGTCGAACTTGTGGGTATTTCACCCGCAGTTGTCGAATGAAGGTTGAGCTGTCATTCGCCACGAACTTCGATTAAACACATACGTTTAGTAAGTGTAGGTAGTAAGTTACGTTTGTTCTTGAGTTCATACTCCAGGTAATACTCTTTTTGAGAACAGACCTTTTGTTTGGAAACAGTTTCTCAAACGTGGCAAAATTGCTTTCAGGGGCGGACTGGCAACCATAGGACCCACCCTGCTAAACTAAAATGAGGACCCACTGTATAAAAATGTAAAAAAATATACTTGGCATTCTTCATATGTATTACATATAGAAGTCCATCTTCGAACCCATAAATAGTATCCCATATATTCATACAATAGCAAAACATTAATTACAAAAAATCTGAAGTAGGAACATTTTAATAGTAACTCATACAGTGTGTAATTGGCATTATCATTTTTTATTGTAAACACACACAATACCGGAATTAGTGCTTTCAGTTATTTATATAGTGCTATTGTTATTTTATGTAATGCATTTAAACCATTTATTTAAACAAATGAATGTCATGTTTTAGAAAACCCAAAACATATACATGTGCAATAAGTAAAAACTAATAAGTCAACTTTGAAACACTAAATAATTAAAGCACTGACAGAAACAATGTAAGTTTCTTTCCTCATAAATCAGTTCTAATATCAAATTGGTTGAAATTTTCTACTGAATTGCATACTGTAACCTAATATAATATAATATTAATATGAATGCCAGAAATGTATCCTAATATTAATATCTTCATTATGCCCCAGTTACACTCACAATTTCAAATATCTACCTAATTCTTTGGAGCTAGATACAAGATTGTCAATCACTTTGTCGTAATCAAACGTATATGATCTTTCTATGTATAAAAGAATAAAGTCTTCCAACAAATCTTGTCCAAGCGATGAACGCAACCGATTTTTGATCACTTTCATAATCGAGAAACGGCGCATAAGAAAGTTGACCCGAGCCGACCCGTGGCTAGAGCAGCCCTGACCCTAGCGTAGGTGACCTCACCCGACCCGTGTCTCAAGCAGGCTTGACTCGACTCCTGACCCATGAAAGCCTGATCTGACCCATTTGAAAGCACTACGCGGCAGCAAACAGTTCAGTTAATTTCGTGTTCGCCTGTTAAAGTTGTGTAACTTTGGAACAATAATCTTATATTTCCCGTGGTTCTTAATAAATATCACTTGAGCCTCAATATATATAAAAGAACATTATAACGTAAATACCATTTGTTTTTACCTTCGCTTAGTGTTCAGGATACAAATTTATAATTTCTTTAACATCAATTGTCCTGAGAACTTCCTAATCTTCAATCTATCATCCTTCTATTTATTTAATTCAATACCGTAACTAAGGAACAATAATACTCATTACAATTTCCTTTTCTTCCTTTTACAAAATCTGCTTCGTTATTGCACCTCTGATCGTATTCCTAAGACCAATACAGATAGATAATAGTACAACATAATAAGAAAATATACAACATACAACATACCGTTGTATATGGCGTCACGAACAGGGATTTCATGTATTGATTAACAATAAATGAAAAGAATCCTGGACCGTAATACAATACACATTTTGAACGACCCTTGTATATATCTAAGATTACATTTTACATCAAAATCACATATATTAATCTCATAATTAAGCATATTCTTTAGCCTCACGTTATAATATTGATAACAAGGTGTATCAACTGAAAAATGACAATGATGATACGGTCCACAATTATTTTTACATTCATTGGATATATGTAATATAAGGTATATCGTTTAATGCATGAAATTGAGCATAATTACAAAGAGTTAAATATAAACATATTCTCTATTAAAATTGATCCATTTACCTTCGTTTAGCGTTCATTAAAATGTAAACACAGAATAAACATACTACACGAATATATATATATATATATATATATATATATATATATATATATATATATATATATATATATAACACATAAAGTGATTAAGGAGTAATTATAATATTATGAACGTAATAAAACAATATAGTACACATTAACATTTAAAGAAATAATTGCTATACTAGATAAATAGTTAAAGATAAAAGAACATAAAGAAAAATACAATAACTAAGTTATATAACTACGAAACACTGCTTTTATCTCATTTGAGATTAAGTTCCCTCTTTCAGACATTATTTATATTAATTTTACTTATAATCTCAGAAGGGACTACAATTTTGACTAAGTCCATCCATTTTTTTCTAGTACTTTCGGTAGGCTATCATAACTTTATTTCATCGACATTTCGTAATCCTAAAATTTTTCCTGTTTTCATGTCCATTAATTCAAATACTTTAGGGTTAATTTGCTTCGTACACAAATATGGTCCAGCATACAAGTCACAGAATTTACAGATTCTTTTTAATGAAGCGTCACTTTGTGGATGTAATCTCACAAACACCAGATCGTTAGACTTAATTTTAACTTTACCTTTCTGTTGTTCCTCGGTTTTCTGATTTCGAGAATTGAATTTTCGAATCCTACGAAAGTGTATCATACTCACTAGATGAGAATAATCTACTTCATTTTTATCGTCCAGTCGAATTCCAAAATGCCGTTCTATTGGCGAAATAAAATCAGTTCCATTATGGATATTAGCGGGTGCCACTCCTAATGTATCCGACACTGAATAGTTTAAGAAATACGTAATTTCAGTAACGTATTTGATCCATTCATTATGTTTGTTACGACAGCAATGTCGAAATAACATCCCAAGATTTCGATGGATATTTTCCACTATTGAACTGCTGGGGTGATACGGAGTTACAAAATGAACCTTAATATTGGCTTTCAAAGTTCTGCACTAGCATGACCACATGACTAAAATTGACGCATTGTGCAGACATTAGCATTTGTTGCAATCGAAACGGCAATAGGATGCGAATAGAAGCAATTATACGCGATTCAGGATGATTAGGATTTAGAGCTTTTAAACGTCGATACTACAAATTCCGTGACATTCTTGTGGCTTCGCGGATCGAAGACCTTGGTACGTAATAAAGCATCTCTGTTGGCAAGCATAAAGTCATTTTCATAATTGGATAATAAAGCAACTTTAAAATCGGAATAAGCATGAAGATTTTCTCTGATTGCTTTGAACCACGTTAAACATGGTGGCTGTAGGACATGTGGAAGGATCTTCAAGAATTTTGACTCCTTTATTCCTATTAATTCACATTCGTCCTCAAACTTCTCGATAAATACCCGTGCAGGTATATCATCGGGCCCACCGCTAAATTTTGTCAATGATTTTACCTCGCTAAATCGCAAATGTCTGTCATTATTATGGGATTTTAAACATTTATATTTACCATAATATTTTGGATTCCTACAAGATGAATGTTTCTTTCTTCTTCCATCTTTTGTACTTCCTTCGCTATATCCCGACGACTCACTGTCCTCAAAAACTCGATGAGGTGTTACTGGTTCTGGTTCCTTAAAAAGAGGCTGATTTCTATATCCACCGTCGCGAGGGATTACTGTTTCTGAAGCCTGATTTCTATGTTCACCGTGGGACTGATGTCTATGTCCACCGTCGTGCTCTCCCTTAGTAGACTTGTACCCCTCTTGAAAACAATTCATATCCTCTCTAAGTTCTCGGATGTGAAAAGTTCTCGGTTGAGTTCATTAATCACTGATTCCATTACTTTAACCACCTCCTGTATTTCAGTATAATTTTGGGACACTCGTTCCATCTTTTGATCATACTGCTTGAATCTCGTAGAAATTTGCTCCTCCAATTGACCTTCTATTTTGCATTGTAATTGGTCCATTTTATCTTCAAGTCGTTCCTCAATTTTAAGTTGCAGTCGCTTTATTGAGTCCTTAAATTGTTGATGAGTTACCTGCTGGAATTCATTAAACTGTTGTTGAGTTACCATTTTCTGCTGGAACTCCTCAAACTGCTGGTGAGTTACCATTTTCTGCTGGAATTCCTCAAATTGTTGTTGAGTTACCATTTTCTGTTGGAATTCCTCAAATTGCTGATGATTTACCTGCTGGAATTCTTCAAATTGTTGTTGAGTTAACATTTTCTGTTGGATTCCTCAAATTGCTGATGATTTACCTGCTGGAATTCCTCAAACTGCTGATGAGTCACCATTTTCTGCTGAAGTTGATACATTTGACAAGATATCTGCTTTAAGAGATCTGTCATACTTTCACGAGCAGGAATCTCCCTTTGTATAAGTCTGTCTTGGACACCTTCTGTTTCCGACATACCTCTGTATATTTGCTTACCACTTCTTAAAACGGTAACATAAATATTGGACTCAATTGTGTTCGTTGTTACTCTGCTTCGGAACGATACACTAATTCCCGGTATGAAGGCACCATTTAAATATGGAACAATAATCTTATATTTTTTTCCTTTCCCGTGGTTCCTAATAAATATCACTTGAGCCTCAATATATATAAAAGAACATTATAACGTAAATACCATTTATTTTTACCTTCGCTTAGTGTTCAGGATACAAACTTATAATTCCTTTAACATCAATTGTCCTGAGAACTTCCTAATCTTCAATCTATCATCCTTCTATTTATTTAATTCAATACCGTAACTGAGGAACAATAATACTCATTACAATTTCCTTTTCTTCCTTTTACAAAATCTGCTTCGTTATTGCACCTCTGATCGTATTCCTAAGACCAGTACAGATAGATACTAGTACAACATAATAAGGAAATATACAACATACAACATACCGTTGTAACTTCAAGTAAAAATAGCCATAAGCCTCACAGTGACGATTGTTGTTGCTTAAAGAGAGATTCCACTGTTAAGCATCGCAGAGCATCGAAGTGTCGCAAAGTTCAAGCATGAGGATTATGAACAAAAACAGTGAAGCCATTGTTATTTTCATATATCACACATGCCGTAAACAGTATTAACAAATGTTATTATATTGTATTACTTGTGTAGTAAGGAATATTTCAAATGTTTTTATTTTGTAGCAAAAATAGAGCCTATATTTTGTCATGTGGAAAGTATCTTGTATTTTGTTTGCTAATTACTACGTATATAATAGAATTTCCATATTTTGCATAAAATTTTATTTTTGATTTTACATAAAAACCTGACATGATACGGAAAAATGGTTTTCACATCTGTGGTCAGCATGCCCGAATTGACAAAGAACAGGTGGTTTCGTTTCCGAAGCAGAATAAAAGGTCTCAAATCGCTTATTAATGTAATTTATACAAACCTCATTTATCTAATTGTATTTGCAAATATACATTATTATTAAAAATCGCATTGAATTCAAGAACTTCCCGCATAGATTGTTGTTACAGTTTTAAGATAGCATCATGTAATTAAATAGATTGTATTAGCTTCACGTAATTAAATATATTATATGAACTTACTCTATGGCATATGAATCCCAGAGACTTAATGCCACATTCACAAAGTTCTCCATTGACTTCTGTCTTTAGTTACCCGGATTCAGTTACGTATTTTGGATTTCTACTTCTGTAAGATCTATCTTAATATTGTCCTCTCTGGGCTTAAGTTTTCCTAATGCTCCTTTCCCGCTTGGGTTTCAGTTAAAATTTTGTAAGCGTTTCTACTTTCTTCTAACTGTGCCTTCTTGACTTGATTACCCTAACAATGGTTGTAAATGATGTTAATTATGCAGTTCCTCATTATTAAGTTTTCGCTATTCCCCATTCCCGCTACTCTTAGAATCGCCTTAGGATTTTATTCTCAAATGTGATTATTCTGTGAGCTTCTTCGTGGCTAAGCGGTTAACGTACGCTCCCTTAGCGAGAGAAACTCGAAGCTCATATGGTTGGGATTCCACGTTCATCAGTAGACTCACGTCTCATATAGCCTCGCTATTGAACGGGACCTTAAACTCAAAATCAACTCATCAACTCAAGCTTTTAGTCTGCGTTCTTCCTACTTGGTTATATTCATTGGTAAAACTCACATTAGAAAACATAAGATGTGACTGCAATTTCAAAATTGATTACCAACTCAAAAATGCAATGGGTACTGAGCACCTATTAAAAAAATCTCCAATCGGTATTTGAGCACCGGAGTACCCATATACTCGGTGCGTATAGTCTCATTTAAGTAGAGGTTCTTTTGCAAAATCAAGTCTTGTGTAGTTTATTAGTGCTGTAAGATAACAGTACATTTTATTATAATATAAGTTAAATAATTATTTATTTGTTTTATTACAGGGTGAAACATGTCAAGATATAGGACTGGATACTCACATAGGTACTACGCGAGCAACAGTGATGATGAAAACACAATCGACACGGTTTTAGAGGACATCAATGCAGAGATTATTAAATTGGATGACGCTGAAACTAAAATGCTTGTCGCTGACCAAAAAGAATTGGTAGATAGGATTTTTAAAACTATGAAACGAGTGGATCCACTGTTTAAACATCTTTCACCGTATATCTACTGGACTGGAAGTTATTATGAAGGTACGAGAGTAGTCAAAGCTAATGAGTTTGATGTAAACTTTGTTCTACGGGTACCAACAAATATTGAGGTGTCACTGTGTGCAGCTCCGGCTTCATACGTAAGATTAAGGTTACTTGGCGATCTTGAAGAATATAAGGACGATGAAGATTTGAACGAGCTACTTAACTGGATAGGGCTTTTGGATTGCTTGAAACAAGATAAAGTACGATTCTGGACAAAAGATGTTATTAAAAGATCAATTGTGTTCGTGAAGAATCGCAGGAGATCTGTGCGTGTTGAGGAACATGGTCCCGCATGCACACTGTACGTCTCTATGTCAAATGGTATGAATTACAGTATTGATATTTCGGTAGTAATTCACATACCTGAAAGTCTGATTTATGACAGGAGACCAGGAGTTAGATTTCCTTCTGGTGATTGGCATGCAGTTCCTAAACCGTATAATGATTCTCCAGGTCTTACATGCTGGCGAACAAGTTTCTCTGAACAAGAAAGGAACATGTTGGGAGATAAACAACACTTAAAGCCCACTTTGCGACTACTGAAAAGGTATCGAGACAACCAAGGGTGGGAACATGATTTACCCAGTTATTTTCTCAAGACATTATTTTTTTGGGAATTGAAACGTCAACGTTCGAACTTCTGGAATAACAGTCTTAGTTTCCTTTTTAGGCATATGCTGGGAGTCTTGCTGGATTGCTTGTTTAAAGGTGTCATTAAATATTATTGGGATTCAAGATGTAACTTGTTGCAGCTAGATGACGCAAAATTAGACATGATGTATCGGAAGCTAAACGCATTTATTAAACGCTTCGATCGACAGAAGGATTCTAACCCAGATTTCATTCGTAGGTACTTGGAGTAATGTAAAGTATTAAACGTGACGATTGACATAAGGAGTGTTGAAATTTTTCATTATGTATTGACACTAACTGAACACAAGCTATGAGTAACCGAAATAAGAAGTCAATTATTAACAACATTCTTTATAGAGATAGAAATCATTATAAATGTAAGACATTGTATACAACTTGTTTACTGTGAACTCACTATTCTCATGTGCAAATCGGCGGTTAAAATGCTTCGCAGGAAGCCTAACGAGATGTTTAGTTCTTCGGAAAGCTCTCGGATAGCCAGTAGCCCGTTTGAATGAATCATTTGTGCCACATTTTGCAAGTTTCCGTCTGTCTTTGACGTCAAAGGACTTCCCGATCATTGCTGGTCTTCAACCGACTTATTGCCACTTTTCAATCGCACATACCACCTCTAAAAAGTCTTCAATGTCACCGCTTGAATTTTGTAAACTGAACTTATCTTAAGCTTACAATAGTGTGTTTTTCGAACTAAATTATGTATCAAAATAAAAATGAGTTTGTGTATGTTTCTTATGTAAGTTTAAGCAACCAGTTAAACACATCAAAATGTATAACTTTTAGGTAGTATGTAAGGTGGTTAGGGGAAGTACATGATCGTTCTGGTATGTTGGGTTGCATATCTTGCAGATGCGCAACACTAATGTAATGTCAGTCGAAAATCAATAAAAATAACCAGCCCCGGTCTAAACATAGAACTTATAAGTGAGGAATGTTGTAAAGGTACTCTTTTTTAGCTTCTTCTAGAATCCACAAAGATTGTACTTGAATAAGAAAATTCTAAGTCAAATCAGCAAAGATTTCCGTTTCTTTTTCCAAAAATTCTGCTTTTATATTAGAAAAAACCTTTGTTCCAATGGTAGCTGGCTTTTGGAGTCTCTATATCAGTCACATATTAAATGTACTATATGTAAAGAACATTAATCAGATACATGATAGATCTAACAATTTCCTGCATCAGTATTTATTTCATCAGGCGGAAAGGGAAAACTTAAAAAAATATGAATTCTCCAAAATTAATTTATAAAGATAATTTGTGTTTACTTGGTGCAATAATGTTACAATACTACACATTGTTTTCTAAATATATTAAGTAGATCATGAATCATTGTAATTTATTTTGCTATACCATGTAAAAGAAAAATAGTTCATAAGCTTTTCTTTTGCAATTATAAGCATCTTGCCTAAGAATTAATAAATGATGCAAAGAAAACAGAGATCTACTAGATACAGTCTTGCTAAGATCGAATTCTCATAATTAAACAAGGGACAATTTAATTACAATACATATTGGAATACAGGTTGAAAAAAACTGAAAAAATATTCATATTTACATGTTTTACCTTACCATAGGTAAGAATACACGACTTTAAAGAGCAATAGACAATCAGATTCTTGTTTTCTTCTTCAAATAAGACTTTTCACTGTTAATTTGTGCTTAAATATACATAATTTACGTACTAACTAAATTTCTAATGGTAGAGTATTTATAAAACTTTAAACTTGTAGGCTACCGTCTAACTTTGCATGTTTATTTTGTGCAACTATTGAATTGCGTCCTATTATTAATTATTCGAAATTTGTATTCATTATTGATCAACTATTTCAGTAATAATTTGTTTCCTTACATAACATACGCAATGTTGTAGATAATTCTAATTTTATATTATTTCATTCAACGGAATGTAATGACTCTAATTGTAATTGTTTATATATTAGAGAAGACAAAGTTTCAGTGTAAAATATTTGAGTTCAATACGTTCAATATTGGATTCTCTCTTGCATACGTGTACAAAATTATGTTAAATAGTTACATACGTTTAATGGCTTATGGAAGAACATTCATATAGACTTATCTACATTTCCTTCTCAGAGTTGAAACAATAGGAATTACTGATTATATAGGATGTTGAAAGTAATGAATGTTGTTAACTTAAAATTATTGTTGTCATTTTTAATTTCTCTTATGCTTTATTGTGTTAAATTTATTGGAATTGTATACTCTGATTTGAATCAATTTATAAATAAAACGAAAATTAAGATTTGAATTTTAAACAGTATTGCTGTGTCAGTACCATTATAATAAAAAGAATGTGTATTTTTGTTTGTAAATAAAAAATATATTGATACCCACTTACCCCCTTTCATGCAGTGGGCTGTCATCGTGGGAAAGGGTGCAGCTGAGCCTGAGAGATCACCTTCGATTATTGGTTATTTGAGCACCCTTCAACTCAGGGGCGTCATTTAGGGGGGCAGAAGGGGGAAATTTCCCCCTCCCAAGAGTTTGAGGAATACATATACTTTAATTGATTGTCTACTAATACACTAGTACAAAACGCGAAAATCTTATGTCGTTGGTGCTCTTGTCCCCCCCCCCAAGCGAAGTCCGAAATGACGCCCCTGCTTCAACTGCATGTTCTGCATCTGCCTTCTCACTTGCGAATACTCCTAAAGAATTCTCAGATAGTTGATGGGAGCCTTGCAAGATGATGACCAGTGGACGCTTTCCTTTGTCTGAGATATTCGTATGCATCATCCTGATCTGTTTGTGTATATGCCCAATGTTCAGTTTATTTTTTGTGGAAAATACCTAAAAGAAGGGGTAAAACTGCGGGAGACACCGTCCCCCAACCTCCAAAAAATATGTAGGGAGTCCTCCCACTTCCTAAGAAATTACAATGGGCATAGATACGCAGGGGGATGGCTAACGTCATGCCGCTATCTACCGTCCACCTACTAGATAAAAGCAAAATAGAAACTATTAAAAATATCCGCACTGCCTTCTTTGTTCTTGTTGGTTTTCGGTCGATGAAAGCCATCTGTTTGATGGTTCGGTTCTCCATTCATATCTCTTGAGCACAGTAGCTTGACGCTGATTCTTCGACGAGGGTGTGCATCGTTAACTCTTTCTGCAAACAGCCCGCCACGGTTCAGCCGCGACCATCACCACCACCAATTTATAATGTTAAAACTCAAAACATTTATGGATAAATCATCTTCCAGTTTACAACGACAATATTTATATCTATATATATTATTATTATTAAATAATAATATTATGAGCAGCAAGACTTTTATAAGATATTTAAAAGCTTACACTTCTTTTATTTTTGGAAGATGACTACAGGTATTCACTACATCACAAACATTTGTTGAATATCTATATCTTCGTGTCATCAACTATATCCCTTCATGACAATCATATCATCTTGACAACCATATCAACAAGACCTATCAACAACCTTTTTCTTTTTCAATATACATATTTCTGCTCAACTATTGCGCCTCTGATCATATACATAAAATTACATCTACATCAAGAAAATATACGAACGTACCGTTGTAAGTTCTTCGGGGCCGTACTTCCCTCTGAGAAGTCGAAAACCCAAGAATAAGACCAGGATACATCTGTAAAAAGAGACATAGTGGAAAAAGACAAATATTGTAGCTCAACTAGTTCGGTACCTTGTAATTAGATAAAAAAAATAGTTCAAAGCACCAGTAGCGACCAGAGGTGCCCGAACTCACGATGTCGGCGCTCATGAGTTCTGAACTCAAGCTTACGTGAGGTCAAGTGAGCGTGATGTCAAGGAGCGTGAGTTCGAAATCATGTTGTGAGCGTGAGTTTGAGTAAGGTTAGTCCAAAGTGGGCACCTTTGCTAGCGACTCGTTAACATTGCGAGCAGAATCAAGAGCTTGTCCCCTTTTGTCATCAATGAAGTAATAAATTACACAAACCGGAGAGGAGAAAGACGTTAGAAAACAGAAATGGGACATTATTAGTAGAAGCGAGTAGCGGAAAATAGATAAGTTGCTTTAGGTAGAATGCACTGGAAAATTTAAGTCACAGTAGAACCCACAACAGCCAAGAGCTCGACATTGGCAGATGTTACCCGGAAGTGTTCAATACCGTGGCCTGATCTTGGTAGCTATTTCGTCCAATTGTTGCAGAATTAGCATTGCTACTACAGATTAAAACCAGACCAACGAAAATAAGCTTCACTCAATAAAATCTATTTTTGGCAATAGGTAGAGGTCGAGTACTAGTCGGCGAATCAAACTAGTCGTGACGCGCTTGCGAATCAAAGGCTCCCATTTCATTCATTTCTATTTAGTGTGTGGCGCTAACTGTTTATATTGTGACGATTGTTAAGGAAGCCTCTCGAATCATAGGGGGCTGGATGACTATGGCTGTTACAGCCGTTCTACGTTAAAGGTCCTGCCTCCCCTTTATTTTTAACTTTCCTATCTTGTAGGGATCGGTCTGAATGATGACCGATGACAGAGAATAAATGACTTCTCTGGAGCCTGAGTGATGGCGTTAGAATTTCTGATTTTATAAGGAAATAAGTAGGGACTGGCCTAAGTGATGGCTAGAGCAAGGACTGAGTGATTTTCTTCAGTCTGAGTGATGACCAAGTTTTTATAACATTTAGCTAGCCAGGTGATAAGATTGAATGATAGCTTATTGGGATAAGTGCTCCCCATTATCTTCTAGTTAGGAGAAGTAGGTTATATTTTTTTTAACCTCAGAGGCAGAAAACACTTTAAGGTTTCTTATAGACTCTTTTTTTTCCTAGGCCAGAGAAGCCTCAGTGATGGTCTTCTCTTTAGAGAAAGAGAAACAGTCTTTGGACTAAGTGATGTCCATTGACAACAGGGTCTCTTACATTTGTAGACGGGAAATTGTAGTCAGGTTTTCCTGATAGCGGTAGGCGTCAGACAAAACTGTGAGTGATGGATCGGTGGAGTCTGACTAAGTAAATTTGTAGGAGTCTATTGGTCTGAGTGATGATCATCTGACTTAAGGAATAGGGCTCTGAAGTGAAAGAGTTCTGGAATCTTTTTTTTTTTTTTTTAATTTTACCTTAAGGAATTTCGTCGTATCACTTCAATACAATTATTTTTAAATAAATATTTATTTACCCTGACAAGACTAATTTTTCATTTGAGAATAAGACAACCCATAATATTTGATGGTAATTTTTATTATTTGTTTATGGTTTATTGTGATTGGATACTCTTAGAGAGCCGAAGCAGTCTGGAAGAACTGAACCACAACATTTTATCTTCTACTGAGTAGCTGGCACATTCTTGTAGAATTTTTAGAATTCTCAAACCTCACAAGGGACATGTTTCGGTTCGAACGCGAGGATAAACATAAAACTTGGTATATATATATATATATATATATATGACTAAGTACTGTCCACTGTACGGCGTGTCATTCCCGTGTAAAACTCGTTTTCCTCCGACAGCGCCACATATCCTTCGAAACACTAGCAGTTAGATTCTTCGTTATAGGTCTTCGTTCGAGTGAAGATTAGTCAGGTGCGTCAGTGTGTGGTAGTAAGCTCGAATTAGTGTTAGGTGTGGAAAAAATGAAGCGGGCTGCTGGCATTAACCCCCTTCATGTAGTTGAACTGTTAAAAGACAAACTAAGGCGCAGATTTAAGAACCAAACATCAATTGGAGCAGAAGATGAGTAATTCGCGACATTTTGGTGCAATTTAGTTATCAATGAGTACGAAAATGAATTAGAAATGATACACACATTGACACTCGACAGAGATGATATAGAAAATGTCACGGTGCAGAAAGATATCTATAATAGCAGTGCAGAACCGGAAGAAGACAGCAGTCCAGAGTGGGAACAAGACAGCAGTCTAGAGCGGGAACAAGGCATTAGTCAAAGCGAATACGGCGTATCTTCATCATGAAAACTGAAAAGAACAGATATTTTATCGCAGTTTACGGACGAGGAAGTCCGGAGTATATACAAAGATTATCATGAAGGAAAATACAACTCGTACAGGAAATTTCTGACACGACACAAGAAAATTATTTCTTTGAGTAACTGCAAACTTATTTTGGATTATGAACATGCGCTGTCTACGAACTCCGCTTCATTTAAAGGGAATGAGGAAATGAAACTCCAAACAATGAAGTGCGAAATCGTCAGGTTATTTGACGAGGCGCGAAAGTATGGAACATCAGTGCATTACTGGTATTTACAGTGCTGGGCTCTCCAAGCGATAAAAGAAGTTGGCTTATCACATTTCAAAACGGAGTCGACATTCATTGAAAATCTTCAGAAACAAGCAGGCATTATTTCAAGAACGATTACAACCTTTATCAAATAATCTGATTATTTCACATTTCGCTGTTTGGAGTTTCATTTCCCGATTCTCGGTTCCCGCTCTGGACTGCTGTCTTCATCCCGCTCTGAACTGCTATCATAGATATCTTTCTGTGCCGTGGCATTTTCTTTATCATCTCTGTCGAGTGTCGATGTGTGTATCATTTCTAATATATTTTCGTACTCATTGATAATTAAATTGCACCAAAATGTTGCAAATGACTCATCGTCCGCTCAAACTGACGTTTGATTCTTAAATCTGCGCTTTAGTTCGTCTTTTAACAGTTCAACTACATGAACGGGCTTAATGCCAGCAGCCCGCTCCATTTTTTCCACACTGACTACCACACCTAACACTAATTCGAGCTTACTACCACACACTGACTAATCTTCACTCACCACTTATAACGAAGAATCTAACTGCTAGTGCTCCGAAGGATAGATGGCGCTGTCGGCGAAAAACGTGTTTTACACGGGAATGATATACCATACAGTGGTCAGTACTTAGTCCTGTATATGTCTATCAAGTTTTATGTTGATCCTTGCGTTCGAACCGAAACATGCCCCTTGTCAGAAAACATTTAGAACTATCTTAAAGTCTTAATCAGGTTTTAGAGGATAATGCTATCAATAGTGGCTATATTCTCATTTTTAATCGTGACTTTGAAACAGTGAATGTCTGAGATTTTCCTTTTAGATTTTCGCGTTATATGTTTCTATTCTTGATGTTTTTCTTAGTTATTGTATAGTTATACATTTTATATTTTACTATTTATTCTTTTAGTCTTTCTGCGAACTCTGTTTGGTTTTTCATATTACCGTATTCTCGCGTGTATAAGCCGCACCCTTAAAATTTACCTTTACATCCGTTTAAAAAATCTCAAGGATAAGCCGCGGGTAGAATGTCTATAAGCTACAGCTAAAATAAAATCATGTGTACGTACTTATCACACACTAAGACTTTTTTATTTTAAAATAAAATCACACTGTCACTACCACTAGAGAGGTTGCTCAAAATGTACAGTTGTAATGTTATTCACTGTCACTACCAGTGTAAGTAAATAAGTTTTAAAAATATTATTGGATTGTTTAAACTTGATCTCTGCCAATTAGTTAGCTTGAAAATCGTATTCCACAAAGTGTGTGTAACCACTACCAAGCCATAAACTTCTGCTACTCATGCAAAACACAATATCTTTATATATCCCTTTATTCTTACTCTTTTCGTATATATCTTATTATTCTCTTACACATATAATCTATGAACACACATACTTATCTGAAATCATAATGTCACATCTTATTTCTTCATATCTTTATAATCTTTCTGGTCATCTAAATTATATTCCATATAGCATCAAACTATCTCATGTCTAAATCTATTTACACATGCTACTGCTCCTTTTCCTTGGTAACGGCAAGTAACGTATTTATGAACACTTTGTGCCCAACTCATCTTCCAACATTCTCCCCCCTTTACAAAATTCGGACTTTCTAACATAAACTAAACTTTGCAATACTTCACACCCAATCTAAGTATCTGATGAAGATGATTCGTTTCCATGCCATCTCCCAGATATTCTGCTTCTTTGCCTCTCGTACCATTTGGCCATCAAGAAATCTATTTGCGCCTGCATTCTCTCCTGCTTCTCCATCAGTCGTACGATAAGTTCATCATTCTCTTGCCATTGATCCAGGGTGTTCCTTGCTGCTTCACTCGAATCAGACTTCAACTTACTTCTATCATTATCCTTGCTTCGTTCTCGTGATCCCTTTCGATTAAATCTCCACTTGGCCCAAACTTGCTTTAATCGCTTGGAGGTGCTTCCAGTATTATTCTCCACAATGCCCAATGACTGGTAATTACTCAGGTTTTCTTCCTGCTGAACCGACATAAAGGATTGCTGCATTTCCTCATTTGACTCTTTAGTCACTTCTCTCCCTTTTCCCTTGCGCTTACTATCATCTTGTTCATCTTGATCGAAAAATATGATATCTGCCATGCCATACTGTGACTCCTCCTCCGAGCGTGACGGTTCCGGTTCAGTTTCACCAAATATATGATCTAACTGCAGTTGGTTTTTCATTGTTAGGAGATCTTTCTGTTCCGATGTATTGATGGTATTTTCGTGCGGTTGAAACGTATCATATTGACATGCCAACGCAAAATGATTTTTACGACCACATTTTAAGCATTGCTTGCCCCAAGCAGGACATGCTTTTTTTCTATGTTGAAACTTGCAATAATTACATCGAAAAGGTGACTTTGTTGACGATGCCGGTGATACGGAGCTAGAACTAGATAACTGTTTGTCATTCCGTTTAGAAAAATGCTTCCTTGCAGTACGCACCGTATTTACAACACCCTCAGTACTAGGTTTGTATAGTGGCAATTGATGTTCCGTGCTTTCCATTGTCAAGGCTATTTCTGTTGCTTTTTGGAAGGTCAATTCTTTCGTGTTTAATAGCTTGCGTCTAATTGCCTCATCTGCGACACCGAAAACAAACTGATCGCGAAGGTTTTCATCTAAGCAACAAGTATAACCACAATAAGAAGACTGCCTTTTAAGATCCAAAACAAAACTGGAGATTGATTGGTATTGTTTCTGCTTCATTAAGTGAAACTGATATCTCTCAGAAATAATATTGACATTGGATGCATAATATGATTTCATCGCAGATTTGATTTCTTCATATGATTTTTCAGCCGGTGAAGCTGGCCAACATATATTGCATATCTGTTCGTATGTCTCAGAACCAATTACTGTAAATAAAGTTGACACTTTTCTTGGTAACTCTTTACTTTGGGCAAGGCAGTGATATCCGGTCAATGTTAGTATTATTCATAGGTGTCATTGGTTCCTTTCTGTTGCTAGGGATTATTCATAGACTATGTACGACCTTAAAAATGCAGTAATAAGGGGACTTTAATTTACTACAATATTGCCCTTGTACTTAATGTAATCAGTTCCTGTCACTGCCTTGCCTAAACTAAAGATTTGCCCTTTTCTTTCTTCTGGGATTTGTGCAGCAACACACAAATGCTCAAATCTCTCCAAGTAAGATTGTAGCTTATCTGTTTCACTGTTGAAAGGTGGAAAACTAGGTAATGACGACATTTTGCCCCGTAGATTCTTTCAAAAACGACTGCGCCAATGTAAGTAAATAAGTTTTAAAAATATTATTGGATTGTTTAAACTTGATCTCTGCCAATTAGTTAGCTTGAAAATCGTATTCCACAAAGTGTGTGTAACCACTACCAAGCCATAAACTTCTGCTACTCATGCAAAACACAATATCTTTATATATCCCTTTATTCTTACTCTTTTCGTATATATCTTATTATTCTCTTACACATATAATCTATGAACACACATACTTATCTAAAATCATAATGTCACATCTTATTTCTTCATATCTTTATAATCTTTCTGGTCATCTAAATTATATTCCATATAGCATCAAACTATCTCATGTCTAAATCTATTTACACATGCTACTGCTCCTTTTCCTTGGTAACGGCAAGTAACGTATTTATGAACACTTTGTGCCCAACTCATCTTCCAACAACCAGTAGAGAAGTTGCTTGCAGTATCAGTACCTGCATTAGAGGCATTACTGGCATCACGATCACTATCGCTGAGATCCCATAGCATATCATCCTGGGAGCCGTCCAGAGCATTGGATATTCCACACTTCAAAAATCCTTTGACGATCGTTTCAGGTTTAACACTTTCCCAGGCTGCCAGAATCCATTCACACACAAGCCGCACAGTCGGACGTTTGATCTTATCTTTGGGTGTACGGTCATGGTTTCCTGCAATCATCCAATCATTGTAAAGTCTCCTGAATGAACTTTTAAAGGAGCGATTAACAGTAACATCAAGGGGCTGAAGCATGGAAGTAAGACCCTCAGGAACAACAGCTATGTCAGTTTTATACACATTTAATGTTCGCTTCACACGAGGAGTCACGTGAGCTCGGAAGCTATCCCAAACTAACAAGCTCTTAGGGTTCAGCAAACCACCAGGTCTTCTGTTCCACACCATTTGTAGCCAGTCCAACACCAGATTCTCTTCCATCCATCCTTTTTCCTGAGCACGCACAAAAATACCCGGCGGTATGTCTTTTGGTACAGTCTTTCGCTTCAAGACAATGTAGGGTGGTAGTTTTTTCCATCTGCCAGAACAGCCAACATAACGGTACATCGCTGCTTGTCACCACCTGTAGCCTTTATTCTTACGGTGCGCGAGCCTCTTGGCGCAACTGTAGTAGACATAGGCATGTCCCAGTAAATGGGTGTTTGATCAGCATTATCGATTTGGGAGAGCGCATACCCATTGGCTTGTCGCTTACGGATAATGAATCTCTGAAACTTCAAAATTTCATCGTCAAAGTCTGCTGGAAGACGTTGAGCAACTGTTGTCCTACGACGCAGTGACAAGCCACTCCGACGCATGAAACATGTACACCATCCAGCACTTGCTCGAAAATCGTGGCTTACTCGCAACCGACGACCCTCTTCAAGAGCTTGAAAGCGTATCATATAACTGTAACAGCATAACCTGAACTTCTTTTCTCATTAACGTAAGATAAAACATTTTCTTCCAATTGTGGATACTTAGCTGCTTTTCCACGAAACGCCTTCCTCTTGCCCCTTGTTGCGTGAAGTTCATTCTTCTGCTTTTTTCCAACGTCGCACGTTGGATTCATCCACGTGAAAATGACGTGCAGCAGCTCGGTTCCCGTTTTCCTCAGAGAATCGGATAACTTGCAATTTAAAATGTGCATCGTAGCTAAGTCGTTTGGACATAGAAGAAATCCACAAGGCACGCTGTTCATAACGTATAGGTGCAGCGCACGAGACAGACTGCCTTCTCGTAGAAAAAAAAAACTGTTTGAGTGCGCGATTGTTATCGCAGAGGAATCTTTTGCTCGTTTACCGGTTGTAACGTGTGCACGTTCCAAGTTAAAAAAAAAAGAAAATGAAATGCAATAAATCATGGACTTAAAATAATAAAAGAGACAGAAATGGAAAATAATGAAAAATCTAAGGACATTCAAGTTACATTGAAATGGTCGTTTAAATGAAAATTTAAAAATCTTATTTTTTTTACTTTTTAAGATTGTGAAAATAGCTTCTTTAGCTGAGTTGTTCTTCGAAGTAAAGGTGTGTTGTAAACAGCTGCTCTGGAGGCAATGAGGTGTACGCGTGATGACAGTTGTCGGTTGCGCTGATCTGGCCTTGGTGGGTGGGCGGAGTCTTCCCTCCCTACCAGGCTTCGTTCATGCGAGCGAGCGACGGCTGAGTCATTACGCATGGAAAATCATTGCAGTGAGGTTGTCTTCTCGGCTGGATTTGTGCCTCTAGTGTGAATTGTGTGATATTGAGTTTGAAGGGATTTGACTTTACGAGTTAAAAAGTTTCTATTACGGAATCTATAATATTAATTTTGATACTAAATCGGAGGTTAATTGTCTTTAATATGCTTAAATCAGATGGGTTAGTTTCTTAGCTTAAATAATTCGTGACTGAAAGTAAAAAAAAAAAGGCTGTGATTCAATGTTCTTACTACATTAGTAGTTAAAAAAAAATAGGAATAAAAATTTAGTAGTGAATATCAGTTTAATATGTGAGTTAAATACACTAAAATTAGCTGGTAATTTAATTTATGTAGGAGAATTGTGCCTAATTGGAGTACTCGGAAGGGGAGTTCAGACCCTTTGACCAAACTAAAACAAGCTTGTAAAATTCGGTTAAAACAGATAGTTACGTCGCTTTGTCACTTAATTAACTACAGTAGGTAACCTGTTTGACTATCATAATTTTAACTTTAAACAGTAGTAATTTTGTTTAGAATTGATAAAATTGTGTTGAATTATTGTAGTAATACTCAATCTAATGCAGGTTATAAATCTTATAATTTCAAGAATTGATCTTTATAAAATGGTTTGAATTAATACCTGAATTTAAAGTGTATAATATTCTATTGCGGTAAAATTCAGTAATTAAAATCCGGAAGTTTGAAGTAAATTATAAAGGGAGAGCTCTGAATTGTAGCTATACTTCCTAGCTTAAAGTTTCAAATATTTTTTTTAAAATCTAATTAACTTTCTGACTCTAGAATGAGCTTGTAATTAAATCGTGAATTTTTGCAATTAATATTCTGTTGGGGAAAATTGGGACTCATTCATTTTTGTATGGCAGTTGGTTTTTAAGTAGAGAAAGTCAATTTCCAATCCATGGTGGTGATGTGGAGTCTCTGGATAAAGGCGTAAGAATGTTTTTTTATATTAGATATTTGAATCTGGTGAGTATTACAGAGTATTTAATATTACTGGTTACGGTAGAGTAGAGTAGTGGTAGAGTAAGTTTTGGTAGAATTTCATCTTACTCATTACCCAATTGCGTTAATAGTATTATAAAAGTAAACGTAATAGATTGCTGTCTGGTTGAAATAAGTAAAATATAAATTAAAATAAACTAAAACCGATTAGAGTCAAATCATCAATCTCATTTTCCGGGTGATTAAAATTATAGATTACAGAAGAATTAAAATTGGACTCACAAAAAATTATACTTTATTCCTTCTAGAGCAGTCGTAGTATTTTTCAAGAAGCTATTGTAATTAAAGATTTGATGATATTAAGCTTGCTTCAATCCAGAGTTACGACCATTTTCTATAATTTTTATCTGTGATAATTTTCTTAATTTATTAAATTCAAGAGATATATTTAGTTAATTTTCAACGAAAGGTTTTGATTGGAATTTTTGTATATAGAAGTCTCAATAATTATTAAAAGTCTTGAATTGAAAATACAATTTTATTTCTACCTGAATAATTCAATCAGTGTTTGAAAGAAACGGGTAATGTTAAATGGAAGAGGCGGAATAGTTTATTTTTGTGGGGGTTTACAGGTGCAGCTGAGAGGTACTGCTTCGGCTGAAGTCACTCGCACTTTACATAATCCAACCAAAGAATTTCTCTTTTTGCTTTATTGCGAATTATGGTTGTAATAAAGTGTGATAGCGATAATTGTGACAAAAAGATTTTCCATGCGTAATCACTCCCTTAATATTTTTGTTGAAGGAATTATTAATTGGACGGGGAGTTTAGAGAATTAAATGCTGGTTGAAATTAGTAGATTTGTTTTCAAGAATTTAGTAAATTGAAATTTCTCAAGTAACGTAATTAAAATAATTAAGTTTTGTTAGTTTCGTAATGTTGGATGTCCTTAGAGAGAAAAATTAAAATAATGTTTGGATTCGACTAGTATAAATGAGGAATGACATCGTTTGTAGGTTGCATTTAATACATGTTTAGGTCAATGTCATTCGAACTTGAGTTTGAGGTGTTATTAAAGCTATTTAAATGCAACTTTGATTATTTGAGTATTTTAATAGGTTAATAGAAATGTTATTTAGCTATACAGAACAGCTGTAATAAATTGAGTAGTCAGTGTGAAATTGACTTAAATCCTGAAAGTGAAGAAATTAGATTTAATTTGCGGAAAACTTTAATGAATGGTTTTGGAGTATTAGCGTACGATCCTGAGTGAGTGCGTGCATTCTAAAAAAAAAACGCCCAAATTCAGATTTCATAATATCGTAATCGTATTAAGATACAATTGGATTATTTAAAGGTTGTTGTTGAGTGACACCATTCAGCTAATGCTATCCGACATCGAATGAATAAATTGTTTAATAAAGAATTTTCACAAACCTTTTGGAAATTTATGATTTGTAATTTATGTATTTATTCATTGTTTATATGCATTATAAGAATTTGGATGTGTAGTGGGTTGTTTACTTTTGAGAGTAGATCATATAGTAGTGGTTCTTGTGTAGATTTCTTAAATTTGTCATATTTCAATGAACTTTATTTTGTATAATTTCTATATTTGTTTGTTATATTTGCCTTTTGCGATCAACATGTCATACTCAGATTTATCGGAAGGTACGGCTTATATGAGTCTAGAAGATATTCCTGAATATTCGGTTATTGAAATAAGAGATATTAATGATCCACGTTTAAGGCAATTACATGACGATGAAGTGATAGCTCGAATTAATGCTTATAGGGTAGAATCATCATCAAGTTCTAGTAGTAGCGCATTAAATCCTTTAGAATTTAATGAAAGCGAAGGGTTTTTGCGAAATATGGCGGAAACTTCGTATGAATTGGTATATCCGAGTACTGTACGAGGTCAAACGAGTGGAGCGACTTCTGGCGTAACTAGTAATAGACCAACTGATATAAGTGAATTCAGAAGCATGAAATTTTCGGAGTTAAGGATTCATGAGGATAATAATGATGCAATTTTAGGAAAATTAAATACTATTCGTCATGGTACGTCTGAAGATCGTAAATATTTAGTTCAACCTAACCTTGTAGAA
This sequence comes from Thermobia domestica, assembly GCF_964235325.1. NCBI lineage: Eukaryota > Metazoa > Arthropoda > Insecta > Zygentoma > Lepismatidae > Thermobia > Thermobia domestica. The sequence continues at coordinate 84,763,812 of NC_137456.1, forward strand.
AAACTTAAGCAAAGACCAAATAAAATTGAACCTTGAGATGTTCAAGAAATATCGGTTGCTTTATCTGATTCCAAAATTAGCGATACAGAATTAAGATCTAGAATAGACTTGAATGAGCCTAGTAGGGTGGTAAGTGTTGCTAAGTCAGGAAATAGGATGCCAGATTCTTTTGTGTGTGATAAGGTAAAACTTGAGAAAACCGAAGCTAGTAAGCTGGAACAACGTAATAGTCCTAGGGAATTTTTGAATCGAATGCCAAATATGAATAATTTGGGGTCAGTTAATCCGTACTTAGAATTTTGGTCCGGAAATTTGAATGAAGCTGAAACTTTGAAAATAAAAAGGGAAAAAGCCGAAACTTGTCCTTGTTTGGCATGTAATAAAGGTGTGCGAAATATAGGAGGTAGCCCTTTAACATATTCTAATCTTTTGGGTCATCAGAACGAAATTGATTCTGGGATTGAAAATAATTTGAAGAAAAAATATGATATTAAAGGTAAATATGGAAATTTAGGTGAAACTAAGAAAACATCTCAGTTAAGATGTTTAAATTGTAATCAAGTAAATGATTATCAAAATAATGTTAGGGTTGGAAACTCTTCTGAATCAATGAATATGTATATAGATAAGTACATTTTTAATCAAATAAGTAAAATTGTTGATAAAAGACTGGCTCGTTTCAGCGTCATTGACGGCTCAAATGGTTTTCAAGTTTTCGAACTTTTATTAACGATTAATGATCTCATTTTTCATTATAATTTTCCGTTGAGAATGCTGCTATATGCTGTTTCAGTTAAAACTACTGGTCGCTTATATACAGAAATTATGCATGGCATTGGTAGTCAACTGTCTTGGATTGAATTAAGACATCGTCTGGTTTTCAAGTTTATTTCTACGATATTACGTAGTCATTTGGTAAATACTCGAGTTTATAAGATAATGCAAGCAAATGAAGGCATATTGGATTATATTGATAGAGTGTTTAATGCTGCTAAGGTTTTAGAAGTAGGACATTCTGAAACGGAAATTATTCAAATTTTATGTCATGGTATGAACCCGGAGTATAGGTTCAAGTGTTTTGGATACATGATGCCGAGATCAATTGAAGAAATGAGACAATTAGTTGATAATTTCGATCGGTATAAGGCATCTAAAAAGGAATTTGCTGAGCTTAGTGCTATTAAAAATAAAAATGCTAGACCTTTTGCTGCTATTAATATTCAACCCACTATGTCCAGAAATTCTAAGACTACATATAATGGTAGATCTAAATATAATCCCAGCAATTGTAATAATATTAATGCTGTTAAGCATGAGGGAAAGAATAATACATGTTTTGGTAATGATGGTAAGAATTTTGGAAGGCATGATACAGTTGGGAAAAAATATTTTTCTGAAAGGGGAAATAAAGACTTCAAGTATGTGAATAATACATTGGATAAACATAATAATGGTAATGAAAAGCGTGTTAGTAATGGTGGAAATAATTATCGATCTTCGAAAGATCCGGTTAGTGGTTCAATCGGTGGTCGGACTTTGAAAATTCCTTCAAGTGATTCGAATGCCTAAGCAGCTTTTGTATTGGGTGATATTGGACGTAATTTAGTTGCTGTTTGTGTCGACAGTGGAACTAGTTTGTGTTTGGTGTCCTCAGACTTGGTTAATAAATTAGGAAACCTTATAATTAAGCGGAAAGACATTGAACCAGTCAAATTTAATTCTATGATGGGTCAAAGTGTATCCCAACCTATGGAAGTTACTATGCCGTTACGAATGGGAGGACTTAAATTCGAAATTGATCTGGTGGTGGTTAGTGGTCTACCATGTGACATTATTTTAGGCACTCCATTTTTACAACGTTCGAAGGCTGTCTTGGACATTGGTAACCATATGCTGAGATTTCTTGAATTGAAGAGGTATGTTCCCTTGCGGAGTAATGAGGTGGTTCGAGAAATTATTAATAATAAATCTAAGGTTGAGTTGTCCTCAGGCATTGAACAGGTTGTTAATCCGGTGTGGATTTATTTGATTGATAATCACGATACCTCGTCATCAAATAAAGGTACTGGGTGTGAAGGAATATCTGGGACATCGCCGCTTGAGTCAGACTTTAAAAACTTACCATCGAGACAGGCAGTTTATGTTCATGGCAGTACTGAACTGATTGATGCAGCAGTGCAGTGTAAATTGTTAGCTGAAACTAGGGAGGTTGGTTTGCAGTGCGATATTTTTTGGGAAGAGGAAGAGCAATACTCATCGGGAAATAATGAATATATTTTAACAGAACAAACTCGTAATTCTATTGATCAGTGTGGCGGACTTAATTCAAATTTAAATTCCAATGATATTTCGGAAGTTTGTGGTAAGACTGGAGACCGTAATAGAAAAGATGAGATCAAGCGTGAAGATCCGTGTAATGAAACCGATAATAATTGGACTGAGTCATTTGAAGAAGAGTTTGGACGAAGGTTTCAGAATTTGAAAAGACAGTTAGGGATGGATAGTTCAAGTGATATAGTCATCCAAGGTGAAGAAATTCAATCCGAAGGTATTGAAAACAAGGAAATGAAGAAAAAGGAAGAAAATTTGGAAGTTATGGAAAATGATGATTATTGGTTGGATCCTGACTCGGAGTCTTTTGTTAGATCGATAAAGGAGGAGTATAAAGATGTGATTAATAATCGGGTTGGATGCTTAAAAAATTATAAATGTCATTTGTATCTTAGAGAACAGAAATACTTTAATGATAAGCCGTTTCCAATTCCTAGAGAAAAGAGAAAAATTTTTGAAGATGTTATTAAAGATTTAGTTGAACAAGATGTTTTAGTTGAATGTGATCATTCTAGTTATGGGAGTTCTTGTTTTATAGTTAAGAACAAGGATGGTTCATATAGGCTTGTAGCGAATTATGTAAAATTAAATAGTTTGTTGGCTGACTATGTTTTTCCGACTCCACATATGGAAGAGTGCATAGGTAATTTATCTGGATGCCCTTTTATAAGCTCCTTTGATTTAAAGAAAGCTTATTTCCAGTTGCAGGTGGACGAAAAAAGTAGAGAATTAAAAAGAGAATTAAGTATCTGGGGTTTATAGTGACCCCTATAGGTATTTATCAATATAAAAAATTACCAGCTGGTATTAAGATAGGTTCAAGCATTTTAGCTAAATGCATGAAGGAGGTGCTAGGAGATCTTGAACAGTATGGGGTATTTTGTTATTTTGATGACATATTGATAGCAAATAAAACTCGTAAGGAGCATGAGAGAGCTATAAGAATGGTGTTGGAGAGACTTAGGGAAAATGGTCTTACTATTTCTCCAGATAAGTCTTTCTTTTTTAAAAAGAGAATTAAGTATCTGGGGTTTATAGTTGATAAGGATAATGTCTGTATGGATTCTAAAAGAGTTGAAGCTATTAAAAAACTTCCACCTCCCAAAACTAGGAAGGCTGTTCAAAAATTTTGCGGAATGTTAAATTTTTATGCTCGTTTCATACCAGGTTTTCAAGAATTAATTGCTCCGATTTCTGAACTGAGATCTACAACAAAAAAATTTGAATGGGGTGAGGAGCAAAATAAGGCCTTTGAGGAAATTAAGAAAATGTTTAGTGAACATGTGATATTAAAAACACCAGACCTAAATAAGCGGTTCTTAGTCCATGTAGATGGGTCTAGTGTCGGTCTTGGAGGGGTAGTGTCACAAATTGATGAGACAGGAGAGATCAGACCTGTTGGGTTTTATTCCCGGAAATTAAGTGAAGCAGATCGTCACAGATCTATTTATGAAATAGAGTTTTTGAGCTTGGTTAAAACCATTGTTAGGTTTAAACATTATTTATTTAAGGAATTTGACATATACACTGATAACCGAGCGTTTACTTGGGTTATTAATAATTCTAGAAGGCTTCTTAAATATGGCTCATTAATAGAACAGTTATCTCAGTTTAGCTTTAAAATCCATCATATTAGAACTACTGATAATAAAATAGCTGATTTCCTTTCTAGGACCTATGATGTTATGAATTATGAAATTAAATGCGATCTTAGTGATAGGGAAAATAAGGAACATCTTGTTATGGTGAATTTATGGAAATTGCCTTTTATTAGTGAACCATTGGTAGAATTGCAAAGAAAGGATCCTGAACTTAAGAATATAATAGATCAAATTGAAGAAGGTAGAGAAATTCCGAATTTTGAAATAAAAAAGGGATTTTTGTTAAAAAGAACTAAGGCCAGGGTAAATGAATTAAAAATTGTTGTCCCTAAAGATCTAAGGAAGAACATAGTGGAGTATTATCACCTTGAATATCTAACAGGTGGACACTCGGGAAATTATAGAACTTTGCATAAAATAATGAAAAAGTTTACATGGGAAGGGCTAGTTGACTACGTGAAAGAGTATGTCAAAAGCTGCCCTGAGTGTCAAAAGGCCAAACCCTCAAATCAGAGGAAAATGGGTAGATTAGGATCGCAGGTAGTTGAGAGACCTAATGCTAATTGGATGGTGGATATCATAGGGCCCTTGCCGTTGAGTGATGGTTTTTCATATGTACTAATAGTTGTAGATAATGCAACTTGTTTTTGTATGCTTGAGAAGCTGAGACGTTTATCTTCTAAGAATATTTGTGATAAATTATATGATCTTTTTACTAAATTTGGATTTATTGAAAGTTTGTCGAGTGATAACGCTTCTGTATTCTCCTCTGATTACTTTAGGAAATTTTTGTTCAGTGTTGGGGCTAAACATATTAAATTAAGCCCATATCACCCTGAAGCAAACGTAGCTGAAAGATATATCAAAACGTTGAAATACGGGGTTAAATCCTACTTTGCAGAACAGCAAAATAAGTGGAGTTCGGCTATAAAAGAGTTGCAATTTAATTTGAATCTATCTCAGCACGAGGGAATGAAATCAGTCCCTTCAGAATTGTATTTAGGTAGATCTTTAAATAGTCCGTTGGAAATAAAATGGCAAATTTGTAATGCTGATTTGCAAGGAGAAAAGTCTGAAGAGTTATGGACAAGAGCCATGCTTAACATGAAAAATTATTAGGAAAAAAGAAAAAAATTATTTGAAAATCAAAGAAGGGAAGTAAATTTACAATTAGGAGATAAAGTTTTGGTAAAAAATCATGAAAAATCATCACTAAAGGATAAAATAACTAAAAGTTTATGTTATACGTGGATTGGTCCTTTCACTATAGTTAAATTTTTGACTTATAACTCTGTGTTATTAGAAGAAGTAGGAAATGAGCAAAATGTGAAAAGAGCACATGTAACAGATATTAAAAAATATTGGGAGCGTAGGAATGTATAAGTTGCTTAAATTAATTTGAATTGTAATATGAAACTGAATTTGGACACTTCAAAACCATATCATTGAAGGATAGTTGAATTAGCAAGAATTAGTGGTAAGGTAGTATTAGAATTAGTTTAGGGATAGGTTAAGTTATGTTAAATATTAGGTTAAGTTACGCTATCATGTTCATTTTTCATTGTCATTGTAACATTATCGTTTCTAATGTAAGGGCTCTTGCAATTCAATTATGTAAATGAACAATCTAAATGGAACTCTTCATTTCAGGAAGAATTGCTGTTTTATATAAGATGTGATAGCTTTTGTATATTTCAGGTTTCACTAGAGGGTTTATCACAGTAAAATTGTCCAAATCGGTAAAATGTAAGAAGTTGGTATTGAGGCATGATCCATGTTTGTTATGGTGAAGATTGGCGAAGATTTCCAGGACAAAAAAGCTGCAGCGAATTACATCTGTGATGTGGAAATCTCTCCGGAAAAGGACTTAAAGAATGGAATATAGAATATAAAAATTTTTATGTGAATTTTTATATTTTCTGAGGCTTCGAGATTTGTAACGTGTGCACGTTCCAAGTTAAAAAAAAGAAAATGAAATGCAATAAATCATGGACTTAAAATAATAAAAGAGACAGAAATGGAAAATAATGAAAAATCTAAGGACATTTAAGTTACATTGAAATGGTCGTTTAAATGAAAATTTAAAAATCTTATTTTTTTTACTTTTTAAGATTGTGAAAATAGCTTCTTTAGCTGAGTTGTTCTTCGAAGTAACGGTGTGTTGTAAACAGCTGCTCTGGAGGCAATGAGGTGTACGCGTGATGACAGTTGTCGGTTGCGCTGATCTGGCCTTGGTGGGTGGGCGGAGTCTTCCCTCCCTACCAGGCTTCGTTCATGCGAGCGAGCGACGGCTGAGTCATTACGCATGGAAAATCATTGCAGTGAGGTTGTCTTCTCGGCTGGATTTGTGCCTCTAGTGTGAATTGTGTGATATTGAGTTTGAAGGGATTTGACTTTACGAGTTAAAAAGTTTCTATTACGGAATCTATAATATTAATTTTGATACTAAATCGGAGGTTAATTGTCTTTAATATGCTTAAATCAGATGGGTTAGTTTCTTAGCTTAAATAATTCGTGACTGAAAGTAAAAAAAAAGGCTGTGATTCAATGTTCTTACTACATTAGTAGTTAAAAAAATAGGAATAAAAATTTAGTAGTGAATATCAGTTTAATATGTGAGTTAAATACACTAAAATTAGCTGGTAATTTAATTTATGTAGGAGAATTGTGCCTAATTGGAGTACTCGGAAGGGGAGTTCAGACCCTTTGACCAAACTAAAACAAGCTTGTAAAATTCGGTTAAAACAGATAGTTACGTCGCTTTGTCACTTAATTAACTACAGTAGGTAACCTGTTTGACTATCATAATTTTAACTTTAAACAGTAGTAATTTTGTTTAGAATTGATAAAATTGTGTTGAATTATTGTAGTAATACTCAATCTAATGCAGGTTATAAATCTTATAATTTCAAGAATTGATCTTTATAAAATGGTTTGAATTAATACCTGAATTTAAAGTGTATAATATTCTATTGCGGTAAAATTCAGTAATTAAAATCCGGAAGTTTGAAGTAAATTATAAAGGGAGAGCTCTGAATTGTAGCTATACTTCCTAGCTTAAAGTTTCAAATATTTTTTTTAAAATCTAATTAACTTTCTGACTCTAGAATGAGCTTGTAATTAAATCGTGAATTTTTGCAATTAATATTCTGTTGGGGAAAATTGGGACTCATTCATTTTTGTATGGCAGTTGGTTTTTAAGTAGAGAAAGTCAATTTCCAATCCATGGTGGTGATGTGGAGTCTCTGGATAAAGGCGTAAGAATGTTTTTTTATATTAGATATTTGAATCTGGTGAGTATTACAGAGTATTTAATATTACTGGTTACGGTAGAGTAGAGTAGTGGTAGAGTAAGTTTTGGTAGAATTTCATCTTACTCATTACCCAATTGCGTTAATAGTATTATAAAAGTAAACGTAATAGATTGCTGTCTGGTTGAAATAAGTAAAATATAAATTAAAATAAACTAAAACCGATTAGAGTCAAATCATCAATCTCATTTTCCGGGTGATTAAAATTATAGATTACAGAAGAATTAAAATTGGACTCACAAAAAATTATACTTTATTCCTTCTAGAGCAGTCGTAGTATTTTTCAAGAAGCTATTGTAATTAAAGATTTGATGATATTAAGCTTGCTTCAATCCAGAGTTACGACCATTTTCTATAATTTTTATCTGTGATAATTTTCTTAATTTATTAAATTCAAGAGATATATTTAGTTAATTTTCAACGAAAGGTTTTGATTGGAATTTTTGTATATAGAAGTCTCAATAATTATTAAAAGTCTTGAATTGAAAATACAATTTTATTTCTACCTGAATAATTCAATCAGTGTTTGAAAGAAACGGGTAATGTTAAATGGAAGAGGCGGAATAGTTTATTTTTGTGGGGGTTTACAGGTGCAGCTGAGAGGTACTGCTTCGGCTGAAGTCACTCGCACTTTACATAATCCAACCAAAGAATTTCTCTTTTTGCTTTATTGCGAATTATGGTTGTAATAAAGTGTGATAGCGATAATTGTGACACGGTAATTGTTGATTCAAATCAACAACAATAGCGGTATTTGAGTTAACGTATTTGTTCCTGTGTTGAATTGTTGTTTCGTCTGATTGTGGCCTTGTGAATTTGCTTTCTATATGTGTTTCTTGTGATGTACGGTAAATACTGTACAACAAACGCAAAAAATTAATACCGTAATTATCTTTAAGCCATTTTAAATCATTCGCGTGTATAAGCCGCACCCTACATTTTCGTTTGCTTTTTCCTGAAAAAAAGCGGCTTATACACGCGAGAATTTATTATGTGTGACTTGTGGACTTTATATTAAGACTACACTTTTAGATGTTTTATTTTGACTTTTTATTATGAAGTATGTGTCGGCCATTGATCTTATCGTGACGGAAACAAATAGCCTCGCTGCTGACGTCAACCATCAATCAAACCCACATATCTCTAGACAATCTATGGATAAAGTTAGCATCAGACACTATAGTGGAGTGACTGAAAAAAGAAATATTCCAAAGATCACTCATATTGCATTTTCGCTGTAAGTTTTAAGACGTCACTGACTGTTTAATATGCAATAGAACCGCCAGTGAGCTTGAAGAAATGTTTAACAGTTAGTCACCATCAACCTCAGAATCTTGTAACATTATGCGATATTGAATGTTTTCATAAATACCTTACTACCAGGTTATAAATTTTCTAATTAAAACACATAGGTTCATGAGAGATTACATAAGAAAACAGTCAAAAGCTTAAATTATCGGTTAGGTAAACAGGGATCCATATACGATGTTTGAAAACTGTTAATACTTAGAAGAATTTCAAATCAATAAAAATGTACTATATGGTCAACATTACGTTGTAGTTTGATTTTACTGTAGCAGCAAATTTTATAAGACATCACATGCATCAGAATCATTTTTCTGCAGAGCAAAGACATAAGCATGCAGAATTGATTAATTAGTTTCAACAGGAATGCATAAAACGCAAGGAGTATTAGCGGCACAATTGTGATAATGACCAACATGTCAGGAATCATTACGGGGCTTAACCATTACATTCCCATATTATTTATATTCCTACTGCAAAATAATTTATTACTCAAAAGCCCTGCATGTGTTCACACAACCGATATGTAATTTATTTAATAAACATCCTCAAACACTAACAGTAAATTAAACCCAGCGTCAGTAACAGATGACTGATACCACTGGAATAGTATGTATACTAGAAAACATTTTAAAAAAAGCAATTACGGGGTGTTTCAATTGTAGATAGTTGTTTGTATATAATTTCAGACCTGTTGCTGCATTCATCTTGGCAAATCCACTCCAAAACACACTTCAATTTAAGGTAAATTTTTGTACTTTATTCAATTCACAAACCCCAAGTATTAAAGTAATTGCTTATAAGAAATTGATTTTAAAGTTTAATGAGAAGGCACCTGCTTTCAGGGCTTCCTGATCTACTAAATTTAAATTATTTTGTATTTGTGAAGATTGGTGGCTATACGCAATTTTGTTATCCAATCATCCAATTCATCCGGATGTCGCTACAATCATCTCTGAGCGTACCGGATACTTCATGCTTGTGCAAATCAGTGTTGGGCAAAATCAATTGAAATCAATTACAATTGATCAATCAATTGAAAGTAATTGCTCTGAAAATTAATTGCAATTGATTTCAATTGCAATTGATTTCAATTGAAATTGATTTCAATTGCAATTGATTTTAATTTGTAATTGACAATTAATTTCAATTGCAATTGAATTCAATCATAAAATTTGCAATTAAATTTTCGTCAACTGTTAATTGTTAATTGGTCACCAGATAATTGAAACTTTTAATTATTAATTGTCAATCGCAAAGGGTGCAATTGAAACATTAATAGTTAATTGCAATTGACAATTGGAACTTGTAATTGTTAATTGCAATTGAAATCAGCAATTAAAACTGAAGATAAAAAGATGTGTGTATATTGTGTTGTTCATTTGTTACTGTTTTACATATTTCAAATAAGGTACTTATAAGAAATGCTGGATAACTACCATCCCTTTGCCCCGCTGGGAAGAAAGCCGTGAAACTAAGTATTTTTTAAAATATATTATGTTTATGGTTTTACCCCCCTCGAAAGAACTCTATACCCGTAATGTATACAATAGGAATGGGCACGAGCGAGTTCGAGCGAGTTTTCTTTAAAACTCGACTCGACTCGAAGCAGACATCTTTGAGCTCGACTCGAGAACTCGGCTCGAAAAATTTCCCCCAACTCGACTCGAATTCGGATCGAATTTCCACGAGCCAATTCGAGCTAAATCCTTTGTGTAGTTCCAAGTACTACTATCTTCAAGTATCCTACATAGACAATGTAATTATCAATGATACTACTACTACTACTACTATAACTAATTATTATTATAACACCGTGTACCTATATAAACATGGAATATAGGCGGTTTGTATCTGAATACTAAAAATTAGTTGACTGTTGATCTCGGTCGTCAAGAAATCATCAGGAGGCAAGGACATCGGTCACGAGGTTCTAGGTTTGAGTTCAGGAGGAGCAAGTATTCGGACTCGAGCCAAAATTTTTTAAAAGTTATAGGACTCCAGCCAAACATGTTCAAAACTGCTCGACCCTGGTTTAGGGTTGTCAACGACTCAAGCGGCTCGCTCACAGCTCATTCACTTATCGAGCCGAGCCAACAGCTCATCCAACCGAGCCAGCTCGAGCCGATGGCTCACACGAGCCGAACCGAACCGAGCTGATTGCTTACCCCAACCGAGCCGGTTCGAGCCATCGGCTCAGTTAAGCTGACTCGAACCCAATCTATGGACTCGTTTCAACGGAACTGGTTCCATCCATTGGCTCCAATCGAGTCGAGTTGATGACTCGTCTCTACCGAGCCGGTTCAAGCCATTGGCTCAATTGAGTCCAGTCGATGGGTCATCCCAACCAAGCCAGCTCAAGCTTGTACGTTCAGTTGAACCGAGCCGAGCCGGTTGATATCATTATCCCGGTTGGGCTTCTACTTTGACTAAAAAATTAGACAGTGCAGTTCTCAGCCTTGATGGTAAGAACTACAAAAAATGAAATGAAATCTTTAGTTTTACGTCCCACGGTTATGCCGGTTAGGCTAAAGGAGACGGTGATGATGGGAAATGAATGAAATGGTGGAATGAAGAAACGGGAGAACCCCGAGAAAACCCACGAGCACGGTGTTTGTCCACCACAAAGTCCACACGGCGCGAGCTGGGATCTAACCTAACCAGGGACCTCAAGCACCGGAGGTGAACGCTCTGCCACTGAGCCATCGCTTCCCTGGTAAGAACTACAGTATATACTTACATTGGTGCTCACGGCGTCATCAACTTGTTCCGCCACCAACGAATTTCGAGGTACTTTGTTTTGCATCTTTTGTGTGTGTTTTGTGTCGCTTTATGAGCCTATTCCCACATTTTGTGTATCACCGGAAGTGGGTCAAAATGGTCTAGAAATATGGCGGAACAAGTTATTGCTGTTCCGCCACCAATGAATTTTGAGGTCGTTTCCTTCACATCGTTTTGTGCCGTTTTGTGCGTCTACATCCACGTTTTGTTGGTCATAACATTGACCCATTTCCGGTGACGCAGAAAACGAGGAAATAGGCGCACAAAACGACACAAAAATGGAAATTTAGCTTAATTACATAGAAATTTTAAGTTTGTAAGCTTAATTATATGGAAAATTTTATACATTTTTCCTTTACGTTGGTCTACTTTACGTTGATTTGGGACTTTCAAATTTTATTCTTTTTTCCACTGAAAAGTATCTAATTCAACAAGGAAATAATTATTAATTATAATAATTATCTATATAATTGAATTAATTGTAATTTGGTCCATAACAAACGCTTTACCATTTCATACTAGCTGTTATGCCCATTCTTCGCACGGATCATAAAATATCAATGTCAACAAACTGAACAATGGGAGAACAATTAATAAACATTTCTAAAATTGGATATATTTTGTGTGAATATATATCCAACAACGTACATGTGTTGTCATTGGGAAGCCCGATGGGGGCTGAATTTGAACGTAAACACTATCGGGGGTGTCACTATACATCTGAGCAACCCCGATAAATATGGATTTCACACAAATATTGGTCATTTTCTACTACTTTTACATTTCCCGGTGAACGCCCCCTCGGACCCCCTTGGTTCGAATTGTGAAAAAAATCTCCTCTGTCCCCCAACCAATACCGCGAAAACTATGAATGTGACACTAACATCTGCCATTTTCTACTACTTTTTACATATCCTGGTAAAAGCCCCTATGATCCTCTGGTTCCAATTTTGAAAAAAAAAACGCCTCTGGCCCGCAGCCGATGGGGGTTGTATTTGGAAGTCACCGCCTGTGGAAGTATCACCATTTATCTCAGCGACAGCGAAAACTATGGATTTGACACTAATATCGGTCATTTTCCATTATTTTTACATGTCTCGGAATTCCCCCCTCTGGTGACCCAAGGCCCACATAGTACGTGTCTCCTACTTTGCTTTCCCGTAACACATATCCGGACCCCAGCCAAATCGGTTGTGTACAAGTAACGTCATTCGCTTCCTAGTTATAGCATGTAGGGCCACTTTGGAGCCCCGTATTTCGGAAATTTCTGCGTATGGGCCCAAACGCCAAAATACGTGTCTCCTATTTGGTCTCCCGAAACACATATCCGGACCCCAGCCAAATCGGTTGTGTATAAGTAACGTCATTCGCTTCCTAGTTATAGCATGTAGGGCCACTTTGGGGCCCCGTATTTCGGAAATTTCTGCATATGGGCCCAAACGCCAAAATACGTGTCTCCTACTTTGGTCTCCCGTAACACATATCCGAACCCCAGCCAAATCGGTTGTTTACACTTGGGGTTTCCTCGTTAGTCTTGTAAGAATATTCAGCTTTTGTACAGGGGCGGATCTAGGACGGACTTCGGGGGGGGGGGGGCGGGGGGCTGTAATACTGCTACTTTCTTAGAGCTACTTTTAAGAGCTCCAAACTCTAGGATGGGTTTTATTTATACATAAAATACGAAAGTTCCCTCTTCTGGGGCTGATCGTCCCCCAGGACCCCCCTGCTTTTGTATATACAAATTTACGAGATATGTTTTAGCTCTGAATGCTATAGCCTTTATTAGGACCTACATAAAAAGGGTTGTTTATATTGCTGTGCGTAAAACACTTCAACGTATGTGAAATATATTTACTGGTATTTCACGTTATTGGAATAGATTGTTACATAGTCGGATATATGGTAGAATGACTCCTGATGTGATTGATACAGGGGCGGATCCAAGGGGGTGATCGCCTCCTCCAGAAGAAAAAACTTTCTTATCGTATATATAAATAAAACCCATCCCAAAGTTTGGAGCTCTAAGTAGTAGTAGTAGTATTACAAACCACGGCCCCCTCAGAAGTCTGTCCTGGATCCACCCCTGGATTGATATAACAAAACATTTTACAGTAGTAATCGTGTCGCCATTAGTAGTATTCAATAAATGCTGTTCGATCTTGTGTTTGTTTATATATACCGATACATAAGTAATAATAAGAAAAAAGAACACATAAGTAAAAAATGATACCATATGTATATTTTTAAGCACTAAACATACATATATGACGTATTTGAGTATTATTTTTTTCTATTGGGAAAACGGACTTAAAATATTAAAATCACTGTAATAAAATGTAAAATATAGGCTAAGACTCGGGGAAGGGGGGCAAAACGTCACTTTGCCAGGGGAAAATTTCGCCTTGGTCCATCAGTGGCGGATCTAGGCCAGAGCCGGTAGGGCCTAGGCCCCCAGTTTTTTGAGATACGCAAATAATTTAAGCTATCATTTATATATTTTTGAAAGTTTATAGCTATTAAACTCATCATATACTTATCTTGGTCTGAGTTGTGGCTGTCCCCCCCCCCCCCGTTACAGCGATATATCCCTATATATCCCTATTATAATTAATCTGTACCTATATTATCAACATTGATCAGAGGCGCAATAATTAAGCATATAGCTTATATATAATTAAAAGAAGGAACGCTGTTATTGACAGGACATGTTGTCATGAGTAAGATTATTAGTTTATTATTGATAGGACATGTTGTCATGGAAAACATTATTATTGGGAGGATACGTACATAAAACGGTATGGTTGTTATTGATCCATAATATATGTATAAAGGAAAGAATAAATCGACGTTAGTTGGTATGTATAATGATATAATTCATTGAGATAGATTAACGAATTAGGGCTAGAACTTGAATTAAAAGGAATATTTATCGTTCTATCTGGTGCCGTAGACCCAGGAATATACTGAAAACCTTTAGTTCTGAAGGATAGTAAGAACTGAGTTTATGTGTATACATATATCTAACTTTTATGAGTTTCACTACTTTGAGAAGTGGGAGGAAAATCCAAAGAATTGGTAATATGCAGGATTCCGAGATTGAAGAAGTACCCAGTATTTTAAATGAAACCATATCTGGAAATGCCGTAACTGTGTCCGAACGTTCTCATTCTAATCTTATTGATACGATTAGTCAACTACTAGATGCTAAATTTGATCAACAACAAAAGTTGAACGATGAAAAGCTAGAACAGATACAGAAATTGAACGATCAAAAGCTGAAATCAAACCATGTAAAGCTAGAACAGATACTAGAGCAACATAAATCTCTTGCAGATAAAGTACAAGGTGTACAAGAAAATTTTGATCGCTTGCAACACAATTTGAAAGAAAATTTGCAAGTATTAGCTGATGAAGTTACCATCAAAATTACAAATGATATGACGCGAGAAGTTGATACTAGGTTTCAACAATTTAGTAACAAATGGCAAGATAGACAGGATCAACTAGCTCTAGAAACAGAGTCGATAAAGAAAGCCGTTGAAGCCGTGGAATCGACGACAGCCCAACAAAAAAATCAGATAGTGAATATTACTGCCCAGGTCAATTCACATAGCATACTGATATCCAACATACAAGAGGAAATCAGATCGTTACAAGAGAGGGAATGTGACTACAATAATCCTATGCATAAGGAGGCTTTGGGTACTCCCAATCAACAGGAAACAATGCATCATCAACAGGAAACATTGCATCACCGCCCGAGAACTCCATTAATAGAAACCGACAGGATATCTTCTTCTAAGAGTTCTACTGATGATGATTTAGTTACGGAAAACCACAGAAGACGATTCCAAAGTCGTGATCGCAAAAGAAGAAAGGAGATAAATAAGTGCGAAAGGGTTCCAGACCATTATCAACGCCAACAAAAACATAACTATAGTAAAATAAACGTTAAGGTCAGTGAAATTAAGGCCATGACTAAATTCAGCGGTAAGTGTGACGAAACCGCAAGCTCGTTTTTAGAAAAATTTGAAGCAGAGTGTGAAATTATGGGTGTAGATCAATCTAAATTTATGAAGTTGTTACCACATCTGTTACTTCCTCCTTGTTCCTTGTGGTTTAAGGCTATTCGCGACCATATAAAATCCTACGAAGAATTCAAACGAGCTCTGTTAGCAAATTATGAGAATGATTTCTTGTTAGCTAACCGTGATGCGATGGTGCGAACTCGACACTATTCACCTCGGGTCGATAAATCTCTTACGGATTTTACAATCAATGCATATAATGAACTTAAACTCGTCAATCCGTTTCAGCCCGAATCCAGAATAATCGCTTCCGTACGCATTTTATTGCCGTATAAATTACAACAAATTCTGTTGTCAGCTCAATGCGTAAACTTCAATCATCTCATAATTTTAGTTCAAAACTTTGAGAATCAATTCCCGAATCCTAATGGGAGTAATCGTAATCCATCGAATCCGATTGCCGTCAGAAACTTGAATATAACTAATGAAAATACCGAAAATCTTCGCAGCGATGAGAGATCACGTGACAATACTGGCATTGGAATTAGTGAAAGATCTGTTATACGTACTGGAACTGGAGCTAATGGAAGATTCAATTCTAGCGGTAGAAATGGAACGAATTATAATAATCCGAGGAACAGTTGGACGAACGGAAGAAACTTTCGTGGAAGACGTAATTACAGTAACAATGTCATGCATACCAGTGTGACCCAAAACAGATTCAATTGGAGATCTCGAGATGGCAGGAACTGTCGGAATAGGACCGAAGTAATAAATGAAACGGGAAATGGATCAAGAGAAAATAACCAAGATTGTGGTGTTCAATGTACTTTGATTGACCCATTTGTTAATCATAATTTAAACTAAAACCCGCTGATATGGTTGGGGTTAATCCCATACCAGCCGAAGGTTCCCACGGTTATTCAACGCAAAATTCGTCTATTAATTTATTTGTGAATAATATTGATGATAAATATAATTTAGATATGAAAAGCTGGAGCAGGTAAACGGCTAAAGCTGGTTAAAATTTCAACCCTGATATGTTAACTAAATTAAATTTGGATAACAATTCTTAATTTATTCTCTCAGATGTTACGAGTTGTGTTGTGAATACTTCATTTGGACTTTATGTTTGTGCAACATGTTATCATGTGATTAATTTATCTTATCTTTGTATTAACTCTGAATGTTATGTTTACCTTTATTTTACTTTACATGTTCAAAAGAGATTTGATTATGTTAACTTGAAATCTATGACATTGATTTTAAACTGAAGCCTTTAAATGTAATTATTGCCTTCTGATCTTGTTGTTGTTTTGATAAGATGACGATCTTAATTATAAATAATGTTGTTTGTATATGGATGTTATCGTTCAATGTAAAAGAGGAACAACTAACTAGTAACTCTGCGTAAGTCATCAATTAGTTATAATTTTGAATAGACCCATAAATGATATTTGTAATGAATCGACGTTTTATGATACGTAATTAGTAATAAAAGAAAAATGTTGTTATAAATGAATTGAATTGATATATATATATGGAGAAAGAAGAGAAAAGAAAAATATTTATATTGATGTAATAATAATAATTAATACGAGGATTGATGTAATAATAATTAGTACGAGGGCTATTCAAAAAGTGAGTGTTTTGAAAATATCCAGGGTTCTTTCCTTCACTGTAATACTGTTACGGAATTCCCGTTCTGGGCGACATTTACAGCGATATATCCCTATATATCCCTATTATAATTAATCTGTACCTATATTATCAACATTGATCAGAGGCGCAATAATTAAGCATATAGCTTATATATAATTAAAAGAAGGAACGCTGTTATTGACAGGACATGTTGTCATGAGTAAGATTATTAGTTTATTATTGATAGGACATGTTGTCATGGAAAACATTATTATTGGGAGGATACGTACATAAAACGGTATGGTTGTTATTGATCCATAATATATGTATAAAGGAAAGAATAAATCGACGTTAGTTGGTATGTATAATGATATAATTCATTGAGATAGATTAACGAATTAGGGCTAGAACTTGAATTAAAAGGAATATTTATCGTTCTACCGTTTTTACTTTTATTTCTAGATCCGCCACTGTGGTCCATCCCTGGAAACCTGCATTTAACGGAATTTATGTTCGGCAGAACACTTGTTGCTAGCGTAAAACTTTGGTTTTTAATAATGGAATTTCATCTTAATTAAGTGAAAAACTTTGAAGAAAGAAAATTAAATCAAGAGACAATACAATTCCATTCAAAAGAAAGAAAATAAAATCAAGAGACAATACAATTCCATTCAACAGGTTTCGCTGTTCCGTATACCATTTTGGAAGGTACTGGCAACACGAAAACTATTCACGTTACAGTATAACCTGACATCTATGTTGATTCATGGGAACTAAGTGAAAGCAGACGACACATGCGAACCATCCGGAAAGAAAGCGAAACGAAAACAGAGTCGTGTTGCCCAGGCAGAGCGAGCAAGCGATTTGTTGTTATTCTTTTACGGAGCGTGCGATAGCTACCTAGCGCGCCCGGGAAAAAGCACGTGGATTTTCGTGCGCTTCGAACTGAAGTTCTAACACTTTTGACAACAATGTATGAAGTTAAAATCTAAATATTTTAACGAGCTGTACAGTTTATGAATGAAAGAAATTAATTGTGTACTTTGCTTGTGCGTTCGAATTAATCATGTAACAAAAATTGAGAAAACTGGAATAAAGTGAACTATATCTCATAGTTATAATTCGAACAATAATTTTACTGCAAATATAGTAATTTAAGGACACAGGTAAAACCTTAAGTAAATGGAATCTAATCATCTATCACATCAATATGTAAGGAACTCAGTATCTTCGATGCTGCGATATGGGTAAGTACAATAATATACTATAAGACTTACTCCTATTCGTATAGTACCTAATTAGGGCTGTTAAAACATATTTAGTCATTTATACTGTTATTTGCTGTTCGAATTGTGATTCAGAAAAACAATGACTATATTCGGAGAATTGTTTAATTATTCAAAGATTCGAATAAATTATTCAATTTTTTATATCATATCGATTGAGATATCCCCTCACAAATAGAGATTATGTGTTTGTTAAATTCATTTAATAGTAATAACACGCAGGACTGGAGTAACCCATCTGGGGCCCGGGGTTAGAAAAAATATGTGGCCTTTATTGACTTCACCTCAATACATTTCTGTGAAGTGCAGTAGGAAAGTTAAGGCACTATGTTCCATATTTTTGGTCGTATTCTATTTTATGATGATGATTGTATCTTCATGATTCATTTCAGATAGCCAGTTGAGATTTTCATCAGAGTGGAGGTCCCTATCCACCTAAGACCCGGGGCTGTAGCCTCCTTGAGCCCCCCTTAATCCAGCCCTGTCAACACTACAATCCAATTTTTTTCATGTCCCGTGAGTGGTTATTTTGAAATAGTCAATACATCATCATTCAATATGTTAAATTCGACATAAAAAACAAATTTGCAGTCTTCTTATCAATTAAGCTATTTTTTAATGGAAACTGCCTTTTTAAAAAAATTAGACTTTATTACCATGGTCTTTTACAGTTTTTCCATGGAAGGTCAAATCTTTGCAAACATATAAAATGACTTTAATGCTTATGTGTTTATAGTATTCTCTGGTTCAACAAAACTTGCTTTTATATTTTGATTCAAAAATCTATGAATGGAAAGTGTGGACCTCAGTTTCTAGCACCTACATATGCGTGTGAGTGTCTGTGTGTGAAAGATTTGATTTCAAAAATTGTATTGGTATTCTTTACATGCAAAGGAGCCGGAAACGTATAATGCAAACCTCAGTTTTTTTTTTAATGATTTATTTAATATACAACTTTCTGGCTAAGATAGGGTCTATATCGATTAAATTGGATTATTCCAGTGACACACATAATTACCTAAAATTGAATCATTAACATAACTTATAAACACTATTTTTTAACAAATCTAAAACTGTTTCGTTGATTAGAAACCGCAATTTTATGTTCTATAACGTATTATTTGATACCATTCGAACTCGCACTTATACGCTTGGCCTGGCCCATTATTTACACATTAAAATGATGGTAAAACTCGTTTGCAAACAATTTATCGTAATAATTTTATAAAACATACGTTTAAAAATATATATGCTTATTATGATTTCTTTCAAATCGCATTTCATGAAATATTTGCCTGAAGATGGCGGAGAAGTAGAAAAAATTATATATATATATATATATATATATATATATATATATATATATATATATATATATATATATAGAGGTATGTCACAGTAGTAATTAATCACTATTTAAAATACATCTATATATATAAAAGAGAACGTACAAAATTTTGTCCGCTCATCACGCTAATACGGCTGAACCAATTTCTTTCATTTTTGGGGGGTTATTAGGATTTGGACCCTAGATGGTTTTTATCATATCACTTTAATTTTTAATTACCAGTGTCTTGAGATAATTGACCATTCAAGTGTCCATAACGTACAAATCCTTTGTTATTAGTTCATCATAGGTAAAAATAAACGTATTTATATGCAACCCGCATGACCATGTCACTCGGCGGGTTAACATAAATGACAGGCGATATACAGCGGAAAATAGCTTGAATCTTCTGTTTAAAATTTTTTAATTGATTTGCTTATTTTTACAGACACTTTTACAATATGCCAGCACCGGGATGACCGCAGCGAAGCGGGGCGGGTTAACATAAATGACAGGCGATATAATGTTAAGATTTACTGCAATCTTCTATGGTTTTTATCATATCACTTGAAAGCGAAAAAGTAAAAATTATCTAAGTAACAAAGTTTATTGCGTTCCGGGGTGACCGCAGCGAAGCGGGGTGAACGCTGCTAGTAGCCTATATTTGAATTCTTCGCATGGGGAAAATGTGCTTATTGACAATATTTCAATCCACTTACCCCTTAGAATAACTTACGCATTCCAATGAAACTACAATTATGAGAACCTATAAGGTATTCTACTTTTAGCATAAATTTTGAAACATTCTATCCGCATAGAATACGAACTTTAATCGAAATGACATAAAAACCCAACTTGAGATTGATACCATGTTCCAAAAGTTACTTCCGACCATGAAAACTAGGGATTCAACACAATTCTCGGTTAGGAATGCGCACGAGACAAGATTTGTGGCTGTCTCGTCTCGAAAATATGCTGTAAAAGTGATGTCTCGACTCGAAAAATGTATATTTCTCTATTGGAAGAGCCGTGTCTCGACTCGAATTTTGTCAGGAAAATCCTGTCTCGACTCGTCTCGTGCGCATCCTTATTCTCGGTCATTTTGGATGTTTTATTTTTCATTCTTTCTCACCAATCATGCCGATGGAGGCTGAACGTAAACTTAATGTCATCAGGAATGCCAGTATTCGTCACACCGACCCCAAAAACTATGGATTACATATCTCCCTTTCTTACCCCACCTAGTAGGGTTAGGATGTCTTATGGTCAAGTAGAGCTAGGGTACATATATTGATGTACGAGCAACGCTTTGGGTCAGTTTCTGGTCTAGGTGGCACGCTCGTTCTTGCCTAAATTTGTGTTGAAATGTCATCGGAACTATCACCAATTAGCTTATCGGCCCCGAAAACTATCGATTCGACACTAATTTCGACATTCTCCATCACCCCTTCTCAACTCCCATGCCAATGGGAGCTAAACTTGGATTAAACCGACATGAAGAATTTCACTATTCATCCCAGTGATAGGAAAATTAGTGGATTTGACACTAACTCCGTAGTTTTCAATCATTTTTCACATGCCATCCGTTTCCAACCCAATCTCTTGCGGTGCTATAGGTATATTACTCTCCGTGCGAGGTGAACTTTGGTTTAAACGGTATCGAAGTCACTATTTATCTCAGCAGCCCAGAAAACTATAAATTCGACATTAATGCCGGTCATTTTCAATTATTTTTACCCACCTCTTGGGGTGCTAATGGAGGCTGAACTTACACTTAAATGTAATCAGGAATTTCACTAACTTATTGATGTAATTGGCTCCAAAAACTATGGATTTGTTACGAATATTCGTCGTTTTCGATTATTTTTACATGTTATCCCCTTCCCCCTAGAGGGTCCAAGGAAGGTTTTACCCCCATTGGGAGCTGAACTAGGTCTTAACGGTATCGGAAGTGTCATTATTTGTGTCAGCAACCCAATAACAATAAATTCGACATTAATATTGGTCGTTTTCAATTCTTCTTCTTCTTCTTCTTCTTCTTCTTCTTATTATTATTATTATTATTATTATTATTATTATTATTATTATTATTATTATTATTATTATTATTATTAGGTATTATTATTATTATTATTATTATTATTATTATTATTATTATTATTATTATTATTATTATTATTATTATTATTATTACATTTCGCCCCTAAGGAGGGTTCTAGGCAATGGTAATGGTATCTTAAACCCAGTACTTTTTGTCCAGACTGTAAGTCACATGTGTAGTAAATTTGATTGAAATTCGTTCAGACATTCCAGAGTTATGCTGAAACATTCATTCATACATATATTTTATGTATATAGAAGATAGCTACATATATTCATACATTTTATGTATTTTATATGTTGCACCAATCAATTTGATTGTTAGCTCTTTCGTGACTATGTGGTTAATGTATGCATCTTCGGTGCGAGAGACAAGGATTCGATTCCTGGCAGGAGCTCATGTGATTCGGGTTGAGTTGAGTTGAGTTTGAGTTTAACATCCCTTTCAACAGCGAGGCTATATGAGACGTGGACCTACTGATTAACGTGGAATCCGAACCACATGAGCTCCCGCCAGGAATCGAACACGGGTCTCCCACGCCAAAGGCGCGTATGCGAACCGCTTAGCAACGGAGGAGCTCTCATGTGATTCGGATCCTACGTTAAAGCTGCCACGGCAACCTCGCTGCTGCTGAACAGAACGGCAAACTACAACTCAACAATATTCTTTCGCTTATTTTATGCTGTCCTCGTAGCCTAGCGCAAAAATCTCATGCTTTTAATGCACAAGGTTTCACGTTCGTTTCCCGCTTTTTTTTTCCTTTTTTTAAAGGAGACTTTATTACCATGGATTCCTACAGAATTTATCTAGCGCTCTATCGGATGCACTACAGTGGTTCAGATTACACTTCAAATTGTGGATTAGTCGATGTGCAGTCAAGCATTGTGACGCGGTAGGTTAACAGGATTATCAGGGGGAAATCCATCGAGGATTTGAATCCCTCTGAAGAGCTGAGCGTTTTTGATTATTCTCGCAGTTTGTATGCAGTGTGATCAATTGGTATACGCAAAATTTTATTAAGCCGGTCCAAATACTCAATCGCATACCATTTCAGGACACATTATATATATATATATATATATATATATATATATATATATATATATATATATATATATATATATATATATATATATATATATATATATCTTTCATGTTTATTTTACTATAATATAGTGCTTGAAGGAGTTTAAATCTCGAATTTCCTTTTTATACGCCACTGAGTATGTTCATGTTTTCTTCAAGATTTGATTACGTAAAATTTAGAAACATGAATTAAGAGACAAGTGTGAAAGAATCCCGCTAGGGGTGAACTTTCTTGTCCACTACTTCTCCAGCTGAGACCGAACTCGGGATCCCCATGCATTGAAATGGCTTTTTTTTTTCATATTTAACTAACGAGTGAAGGAACAGGAAACGAACAACGTTCAGAACATATGAGAATTGGATGCCACGTAAAATATTATTATTATTATTATTATTATTATTATTATTATTTGTGGTATACATTATACGGTAATAAACAAATTCAACATAGTGACACTCAGAAGGGAGAAAGGGTAAGTAATATACTCCTAGAACATTGGTTTGTTGTATTGTTGACTTCATACATTTGATATATGACAGGGGCAATAGTGGCTCACTGGTAGAGCACTTACCTCTGGTACATGAAGTTTCTGGTTCGAGTCCCGGCCAAGTACCATTTGACAGAGGGCACGATGGTTCAGTGGTAGAGCGCTTACCTCTGATGCCTGGAGTTTCTAATTCAATATCCGGCCAAGGAAGTTTGTGGCGGGCAACATTTTTTTCGTGGGTTTTCTCGGAGTACTTTTATTTCCTTCCACTTTCTCATTCCACCAATTCTCCCATCATCATTCACTTGCTTTAATCATCGTCTCCCGTAGCCTAAAGGGAAACGTTAAACTGAAAGATTTCATTTCATTTCATTTATTAAACTGAAAGATGTTTGACAGTTTATGTTATTATTATTTGTTGTTCTTTAAGTTTAACATCCATTTTCAGCATCGTCGCTCCGTGACACGTGGATCTACAGTTTTTAAGATAGAACTCGAACCACCGTGATGCTTTCAAATTTCAATGCTCTCTTTATCAGTAATCGAACCTGAGTCACCTAGGTAGACTAATGGAGAACAGTAATTAATGAAGTTGAATAATTACTCGTACGAAGAACTTGATGGAATGTGAATGTGGGAGGAAACAGGCGAAACCTTTTTAGAAAATTCCACAAACTCGTGTAGCCGAGGATCGAACTAGCGACATACCGCACCAGAGATTAAGCGGTCTGCCATTGAACCATTGAGGCCCCAGGAGAAGTCGTCTACAACCGATGTGGACGGAATAAACTCGATAATTGCGGTCTCAAGAAGCAGGGATCAGCGGCTTCTCAGCTTGTGAAAAATAACCTGCCGATAAATAGAGAATATTTCTGATAATGATTGAATTGTGATTTTTACATTTATTTACTTTTTTCCCTCAAATCAGATATTAGAGTATTTCAATTGGTAGATTTCAAAAAAAAATCATTCCATACGAAAGAATATTACTATGTTAAAGAGGCAACTACTAGTAGAATGAGCGTCACAGTTAGGAATATGAGTGTTACTATTAGATGAAGGCAAACAATCTCCTTCTTAACCCATTAGAGATCATTGCTCACATTTGTGGGCAGCCCGGCATTGTGGACACAATGATTTGGTACTGTATTTTGACTCCGTGAAACACATACCCAATAAGCAAGCACGTCTACAGTAAGTCTAAGTTTGCCCTTAATTTTCCTTGATAGACTTAACCTTAGAAATCTTCTCTGTATATGGTTTTGCCTGATTAGACCAAATGTAAGAATGAAGGCTGCGCAAGAATCCTTGTGTATTAGATTTAGCGTTACAGGTTCTATCTGTGTATACCTTCGCCGAGTGTAAATTTTAAGTCATACAGGTGTGTCAATTTACAGGAATTTTAATGCTAGCCTTATATTATGTATTATTGTCAAGTCGAAACAAGCTTGGAATCGAGGAACTAGCAAGTTTGCTATAGCCTTGGCTAGGTCTGCAGCCATACAAATGCAAACTTGTGCAAGCCTACAAACTTGGCCTTGAAGGTTTGACTAAGACTATTAAAAGTGTAAAATGCTATTAGGGTATTATCTTATTACAGCAATATAAACAATCTGATCGAACAAAAAAAAGAAATATTAATTATATGGCAACTAACGAAATTTTTTTAGCGGCATGAAAATTCGTTGTTTCTCGGTTTCATCAAAAGCTACGGATGAGGATTTACAGTTATCCACAGCATTTTATTAAGCTCAGTGGGATCTATCCAGGGCCGGATTAAGGGAGGGGCTTAGGGAGTCTATAGCCCCTGGCTTCAGGTGGACAGAGGCCTCTACTCTGATCAAAATCTCAACTGGCTATTTAAAAAGAATCATAAAGATATAATCATCATCCTAAAATAAAATATGATCAAAAATACGAAACATATTCCCTTAACTTTCCTACTGTACTTTCCAAAAATGTATTAGGGTGAAGTCAGCAGGGGCCACATATTTTTCTAGCCCCGGGCCTCCAGATGGATTAATCCAGCCCTGGATCTATCGATTGATCTATGATTCATCTTTAGACTTTGTATTTAATAATAATAATAATAATAATAACTAATAACTCCTCCTCCTCCGCAAACATTCATTTGTACACTTTTCTTAATATAGCTATAACTGTTAGACAGAGAAATTATTGATGTAGCCTAAACATTTGTTTTTACTTTTCACCTGTACTTTTTTTTCTTTTTTTCATAAAACTATCAAGTTCTTATATTTTATCCTGGGAATATAGGTGCCAGTACTTAACAATTACTTATCGTCTTTTCGGGTAGAGAATCCCTAACATTTAGAACAGTTCGACAGTACGTAGACATACCAAGGGCGCCGATTTCTCTGTAACTTTAGGGGGTGGGGGCATTGAGATGCAGAAGGCATATATGAGGATTTTAAAACAAATTGAATTCAAATTATGCCAAATATTATATATTCATAAATATAATGCGGAGTCCTACATGAGCTTTGGAGGGGCCCGGGCGCTCCGGCCCTCCCAGGATCGGCGCTCTTGAGACATACTGGTCTTGTAATATTGGACCCACTCAAAAAAAAAAAAAAAAAATATATATATATATATATATATATATATATATATATATATATATATATATATATATATATATATATATATATATGAGTGCCTGACTAATGATATTGTAGAATTCCGTAGAAAATTAGTTTTCGTCAGTTCCTCTCAAATATTAAATCGTGCGTTCTACAATTTAAATATTTAAATAGAATACGAGGAACAGAAATCTGGGAAAGAAACCATTTTAGTATAATCGACAATTTTGCTACAGCCTACGATCCAATAATAATTGGAGGACATGTTCCTCGTAAATTTTAGTCTTTATTCAATGAATCATCCCCGTTTAGAATGCATATTTTCTTACAATTATATGAACATATAGCGCCTTATATTAGTCGCGTGCCCAGGTGCTTTGTTCTTCGAATTTTTTAAATTCTCTTTTTGTCGTATAATTATTTTGAACGAAAAGAAAATGCACATGAAATATTAGGGAAATAATAATATTTGTTAAGGGAACAAACAATTACGTGTCAACAGAAGTTGAGGAAAAAATTGAACCAAAGCACCTTTTTCAAATGTAAACAAAGAACTGTCCTTTCGCTTTGAGGTTTGACGAGACTATTGCACACCTCCCTAATCGATAGCCTCACATAAGTAGCTGGTCGATGACCTACTAAAACTTTTTTTCCTGTGAAAAGGAGCGGGCGACAGGTAATATTGTGTGTTCTAAATGTCAGAACATAATATATATACTTACAACATGTCTTGGTAGTGTATACTTTGGTTTTGAGAAGCAACCATCTACTGTTTTTATCGTTTTCGTTGAAAATTTTAACGATGTACTTAATGGGTCATTTCCAACAAGCGTGGCTATTAGACAATTAGGGCGAGATATCTTTCCTCTGATTACAGGTGAAGGTTAACGTATGCTGCCCTACTTCTTGAATGCTTTCAGGAATAATTTTATGCAAGTTAATTTGCGTGATTTAGCTAAATATAATCATACATTAAGAAGCAGAAATACACTAGCCTATCCAAATACCAACACACTTTCTCTTTGACCGTGAACAAAGATTTGAATTGCTCTACGTATACTGGTATAGACTATTAATATTAATGTTCGAATTATGTATAAACGATTTCCATTCCTTTTTACATTTAAAACTTTCACAATTTTTAATTCCCATTACGACACAGGTACCTAACGTTTTCTCACTTAAAAGTAATACAGTGAAACCACCCTTAACGGACACCTCTCAATAACGGACACCTCTATAATACGGACCCTCCCTTTTAACCCTCCCTTTTACGGACATTCTCAGATACGGACGCGGACAGTCCTTTTCTTTTTTCTAAACATTTCAATAACCTCTTCATAACGGACAGAAATTATTTTCGGTTCTGCGATACACAAACACATGTTTGTTCTTCAACCGTACCGAGGATTCTCAGTGGACACTTGCTAAAGCGTTTTATTACCTTTGTAGAAGAAAAAGTATGCTTTTTTTGTGCTAAACAGAAGAGTTGAGTTGAGTTGATTTTGAGTTTATCGTCCCGTTCAGCAGCGAGGCTATATGAGACGTGGACCTACTGATTAACGTGGAATCCGAACCACATGAGCTAAACAGAAGAGTTTAGCTGGTTAGTTGGTTCCTAACGCATCTTTTGAGAAGGTTCTGGGAATTTGAAATAAATGAAAAATGCTTAGTGTGATGACATGTACTTAAAAAATTACCATACATGCATTATCTTTTGCAGTATACGAATATATTAACATATCCCCCAGCAATAATATTATTTAACAGAAATGAATTTCTCCTTCATCCCTCCCAGTAACTCAAATGCGTACTAAATAGAGTATTTTCATATTGAATTTTACGTATTTACGTCCATACATAATGTATTTTCAGCATTTTACTACATACAATTACCGTTGTGACAAATTAAATTTCTGTAACCTCTCAGTAACGGACAAAAAATTATGTCCCATTGGTGTCCGTTATTCAGAGGTTTCACTGTATTAACTTGAAGAAGGTGTTCAGATCTTGATATGCAGGTGAAGTGTTAGCGTGCTTGCTTCATAATCGCGAGGGTTCAATGTTCGAATCCCGCTACCTACTATTTTAACTGAGGTTGTTAGGGTTTCTCCTCAGTTGCATTAGGTAAATACTATGGTTCTATCTTCAATATTTAGGTCGTATAAAATGGTTTCACAACTGTATCTGAACTTTATTAGTAAATAATTATGATAAATCTATGTTAAAAATTTAAATGGACATTGGCTGTTACGTCAGCACAGAAGAAGGGTTGAACCGTTTGAAATGAATTTTTGAATGTAGCATTTGGCTAGAAATCGGTTTGTATCATTGCACTTTAATTAAAATACGTATCCAAAGAAGGTAAAGGAATTATATTCAATAATAATAATAATGATAATAATAATAATAATAATAATAATAATAATAATAATAATAATAATAATAATAATAATAATAATAATAACAGAGCATCACACGACACACTCTTGAAAATAACTGAAAGTGACCCTGCTTTTTCGAAAATTTCTATATTTTCGATTTTGTATATCTCCTTTTCACGGAAATACAACTGAACGGTTTGAAATGATTTTTTTAACATTCAGTAGTTGTCAGTTGGCTTGAGTTTTTTTAAAAAGTAAAATCTAGCTTTCAGTGTTTTCCACTTGACCTGGGTTCTTATCATTTAATTTTGATTGAAAAACGCATCCTAAGCGATGAATAATATAGAACCCTATACAAGGTGACAATTAATTAATGACCATATTTATATTTAGTATAATTTAATTCGTGTGAAACTTTCAGCTACAAAATTAAAGTACTAAGTAGTATGATACATGAAAATACAGAACATTAACAAACGTTGCCTATGTTTTGGAAAAGACAGACTTGAGGTATGCTTTCTTGAATCGTATGCACTTCTGACAACGAACTAACACGTCATCCATAACTTTTGAAAGTGTTTATTTGGTTACCAAGTGGATTTCATTTCTTATGGCAGCTTCAGGTCCTCTACGTTGTTTGGTTTATTGACATAAACTTTAGACTTTAAATAGTCCTATAGAGAGAATTCTGAAGGAATTAAGTCTGGGGAACGGGAAGGCCATTCAATGTCACCAAAGCGAGAAATCACATGATTCGGAAATGTCTGTTGCAGTAATTCAAGAACTGTGTAACTTGTTGCACTGTCTTGCTGAAACAACATACCCCTAACATTAGGGTTTTGACGCTGTAACTCAGGAGTTAAAACACACACACACGCATATATATATATATATTTTCAACGGTTCACATTCAACGGTTTCTTCATTGTATACAGACCTACGCCTACTCGTACGTTTAGCATTTATCACACTGCCTCTGTTTCTATGAAATTCAACTTATCGCAGAATTGATTTCCGACAAGGAGCTGCACGCACATCAAACCTAACGAGAAACCTTCTTTGAGCAGTGATAACTGAGTAATTGCTAGCGAAATAAAATTCCACTGTTGCTGCTCGCTCTTCTGTCATCCACCTTTCCATGTTACACTTATAAATTTTGCAAATGTTTGTCTTTATCTTAATCTAAAAAGGAAAAAAAATAGTACCACAAAATTTACAATGTAAAAGTGGTCATTAAATAATTGTCACCTTGTATATCTTAAGGAGAAAGGAGAACTCAATTTTACATTTCAAATATTTTGGATAAAAGCTATTCTTTGCGTGCGAGAAACGGCATTCAGATGGTAAATAAATGAATAAGGATTTTGATAAAACGGATGAAATTATGCAAGTGTATAGCAAACCCAAAATACTAACAATCATGCTGCTATAGTAGAAAAATGCCTACTCTTGGATATGTCTTTTTTTTTACTAATTTGGTGATCCTGAATCCGATGGGGGTTATTTCAAACATACCCCTTCAATATGGTTACGAGAAAATTTGCCTCGTAAATATGAGATATTTATATTTATTTATACTCTAAACTTGAGACCAATTTTTTAGGCACACTATGGACACGTATGTTTAAAAATAGTTCCATTCAGCATTCTCAAATCAGAAAAAAAAAATGCAATTACAATTGTATCCAAACGCTGACACTTTTATTATTGGCATAAACGTTATATCCCAACTTTGAGGTCATTTCTCTCGTGACGTCATAGATGGATAGGTTTAGAAATAGTTTCATTGGATTCGTTATCCCCAAATTCCATAAAAAGTGCGGGTATAAATTTATCCAAGCTTGGACACATTTTCATTATCATCATCATCATAGGTATTCTGCCACTATTAGCAGGTCACTTGCCGCAACTGAGAAACTTCCATGCTCCACGCTCTTCCGCTAACTTCTTCGTCTTCTCGTATGATTTTCCTGTTTTTATATCGTCTATTAATTGTAGTCTCCTTCGGCCCCTCCCACCCTTTCCTGGCACCATACCCTCTAGCACTAGGGATGCGCACGAGACGAGTCGAGACAGGATTTTCCTAACAAAATTCGAGTCGAGACACAGCTCTTGCAATAGAGAAATATACATTTTTCGAGTCGAGACATCACTTTTACAGCACATTTTCGAGACGAGACAGACACAAATCTTGTCTCGTGCGCATCCCTATCTAGCACGTCCCCCATGATACAATTCCTTCTTACCCAATGTCCCAAGCAGTTTCTCTTCCTCTTCTTAATAATAGTCTATCTAAAATTGTTCTTTCCTCCCCCATCATTTCTAACACCCTTTCATTCGTTTTCTGCTCGACCCAGCTAATTCTCTCTATTCTTCTCCACACCTTCATTTCGAAAGCTTCCAGTCGTTTTTCATCGTTTTTCCATAATGTACATGTTTCTGCCCTATACAGTACAGTACTCCACATGTATTTTATGAGTTTTTTTTCTCAATTCTTTGTTCAAGGTCCCACAAAATAGTCTTTTTTCCCTCTTCTTTCCTCAAAGTAGGCGTTTTTCTCCATTCCTATCCTTACTATTATTTCACGATCGCACTTAATATCGTCACTAATAATACTACCCAGGTATTTTTACTACTGGCATAATCATATTTATTTTGCATTGGTATCCACTAGGAGGTGTGTTGGAAAATCTGTAAGTTTTAGAGCGATGTGGAAAGTTGTCATTTTTTCTGTATCGTGTTCCCAAATATTATCTCGGCTGAATTCTTCTTCCGAATTAAAAAGAGAAAAAGATTTCGCATATATAGTCTACATTAATACAACTAACGTTACGCGTGTTCTATTTAATTTCTGCTAAGATTTTTTTTACTTCAAAAATGATTGATGGTAGTTGTCTGATTGCCGTTAAACTTTCTATTCACGAAGCACCAAGACTGTAAATTGAGTTTGGACTTAGCATTATTAACCTAGTAAATAACATTATTATTTAATTTTAATAACTGTATGTTAAATACAAACTAAATACAACTATTATTTAAAAAATAGTTCACAGAATTCCAAGACAGCATGATACGTAATCAAATGCAGTTGACTTCGATCCTCTAGTCGCTTAGATTTTGGGGGAAATGTTATTCTGGCAACACTGTAATTTCTATGGATAGCAACACTAAAAATTCTTCAGGTTCATATTTTCTGTTGTAGAATAACATTATCTATGACTAGTGAATAGCATGTCTTTATCTCCTTTCACTTATGAAAAAACAAGCAAAAGAAAATTTATAAATTTTGTATTATTTTTAGTTTTTAGCCAGATTCATAGGTTTGATTCCTGATTAGAAGAATCCCTGTTAGATTACAGCACCAAAACTGAAATCTTGAAATATATTTTATTTCGTTATATTCTCTTTAAATGTTATGCTATTCATAATGTATGCGCAAGGCGGAATAAAGATTATCCGGATCCTCCTGTTCCAATCATAAGCATGAAGCGAATAGTCCAATCCGGGCAACATATTTGTCATAAAGCTACTAGAATACTCCATGCTTGCTCTATAACACAAGATTCAACTTACAAATACCAAACTTTATCTCACACTCATGTGTTACAAACAGAAAAAGAAAGAAATAAATCTCTTGTCTTTTCTTTTGCAATCCTCTGAGTGTATCTGCCTGTTCTGCTCTTGTAAATTAGTTCAACGCACCTGACATAAATCTTCACCGTGGTACGTTGCCAAAATACTTGCCATCGACCTAATTTCGCACCTTGTTAACTGTGTGGAGAATCACTTTTAGACCCATCTTATAAACACTTTCTGTCTGTTTTGTTGGTTCTAACCTTAGTATTTTGTTATCCTTTATATGAGAACCGTAATATAATATGCCAAATATTACTGCATGTCATTTCAAGCATTAATTTACTTAAGAAGACTGGGTTCGATTCTCTATTTAGATTCTACGCTTAATTGCAAATTTTCGTAAGCCTCTTATTGACAAATTATAAAAAAGATTTTTAAAAAATATTGCTGTGTGTTTTGCAAGTGTTCTGTATTTCTTAGGCACACTGAAATGTACCTCTTGAAGTTCTTGAGTGTTTCCAGTAGTTCAGTGACATAGCGTTCATATCTAGTTTGAAACATTCCTGGCTCAATCCTAGTCCGTGTGTTTGAGGCTCACAATATTAAAAGTAAAAGTAGCAGGTAAAAAGCGACTAAGGTTTAATTTTAAAATTTCGTTAAAATTCCTGGTTATAGAATTACGATAACGTACAAAAGGATTACTCTTGTGTTACTGCTCACACTATAGTTTCGACCAGACAAGGCTAAACTTACGCTTATTGGCAAAATAAATACAAGGTACGACTACACGTCATTTAGGAACGCTGACGCAAAATATGTATGAATTCAAGTTTTGTAACATGTTTAAACTATAAGTTGGCTCTTTGACCTACTTGTAGTATATGCACTTGATTATCATACTCTTTTGATTATCGTGTGTAGCCCCCCATAAATCAGTCACTTTACTTTATGAACGATAAAACCAGTGTTATCTCTGTTCACCAATGGTGATATTTTCGTTTTATGACTGGTAAAACAACAGTAAAAAAATAAAATAGGCTTTTACAATATTTACACACGTTAAAAGGTTGATATTGGTTTATGTGAAGTGTTTACCAGGAAAGTAACCATGAATGTGAACGAACAATTTTGCTGTTATGAGCTGTGAGAAAAACCTTTGACTATTAGAAACGTAGAATGTTAAAAATTGAAAGTGGTCGTTAAAAAGATCAGAGAATGTTAGTAGTAAACGGTATCACTTTTACGTTATTGCATCGTTTGAAATTCAAATGTCTGATTCATTACTAGTGCGAAATGAGTCTTAAATCTCTAGCCTGTGACAGGTTAATCTGTAATGGAGAATGCAATGAATGACTGACAAGGTGTTTTTGCTTAATAGACGTTAACAAAGTAATTACGTGCGGAACAAGTTTAGATTAAAATATTAGCACAATGGCGCCGAAGTGTGATATCAACTGTATATGTGATGGAAATATGTAGACCTAATCATTTCTTTTAAATGTGATTCAGTTCTTAAAGAGAATGTAACTTGATTAGACTTTATTAACGTAACATGCCTATACATTAATTAAAGAATTTTGACCCATATAAAGTAGACCTAAAAGTTTTAGGAAATGCTTCATCTAAATCCTAAACATCTTCAGCTTAAATACTCGAGATTCTTTATGGGTTTGAACCAAGATCATATTCAATAACCGAAATATTGTCGTTTAGACAGCTAATATTTCTGCTTTTCCCCAATATTTTAGTGTCGTTTTTATGTTCTTACTGTTATTAAATAATTTTCGTGACTAAGCTTTAAAAAATAAGTACTAAGATGCATTTTCGTTTTGTGAACATACCAGGCGCGGGTCCAGGATGGATTTCTGGGGGAAGCGGTGGGTTGCAATACTGCTACTTAGAACCACTTTTAAGAGCTCCAATGCTCTGGGATGGGTTTTATTTATAGGCCTATATAAAATTAAAAAGTTTCCCCTTCTGGAGGGGGTGATCGCCCGATTGCCCCCCTCTGGATCCGCCTCTGCATTTACGCTTTTTAATCTGTTGCAAAGTTGTTTAAATAGTATTGGTGTCCCCACGTAACTTGTTCTTCTATCCAGAAGAGGAAAGGCTCAGGTTTAAAAATTATCTAAGGCCTCAAGATATCGAAATTCACCGCTGGTTAAGATCAGCTGTTTTTCAATCAACCAACCTTACATCTGCAATTTCCTTATTTTGATTTACTGTAACTGAATCCCCCTAAAGTTGCTTATGAGACAAGAGTTGAAATCGTCTCGTCTCCAAAAGATGTAATGGAAGTGATGTCTCGTCTCGGAAAGATGGACCTGTTTCTATTGGAAAAATTCTTATCTTGTCACGAAAATGTCTCGTTTCATCTTCTGGGCAATCCTAGAAAGCCCCTTCTCCTCTTACACACACTTACACAAAGTTTTCTTCGCGTCCTAAGGTATCACAGAGACAGAATAAGACAGAATAATGCACCGTTTTTTCTAGTAACTTGTACAGTACAAAGACAAAATATTTATTATTTATAAAACTCATTTCCAATTTGTCCTATCTTTAAGGTAAGTTTAAAAGAGCGCCAATATTCAATAGATCACTATTTTTGACCCTTATATTGTCATTCAAAATAATTCAATCCTATTAGATTTAAAAAAATCCATTAAATTAGAGAGACGAATATTTAATTTTTTATTGTGATAAATAGTATTTGCTTACGAGATAAAACATAATGAAATATAGTTTTTTCTCCCATCTCGTCTCGATTCTAAAAACAAAAAAATCTCATCTTGTTTTGTAAATTGGTCAAAAATTTATCCTGATTTTTTTTCTCAGTTTCATCCAGATGTTATCCGAATTCTTTTGCGTCACGAAAGGTCTACAAGAAGTATGATAGGCTCCTATAACAACATTTAAAAACCATATTTATTATTTGAGTAGCTACATTTTGTAATGAGTTGTGTATCTTTAAACGTTGATAAATGCTCTTCATTGCGTTTGTACAAATATTTTAATTACTTTATAGTTTTTATTTTATTCTATGAATCGTTCAACACTAAAACAGGAGTTTGAGGCCTAAGACTTGGGTGAACTACTGTTACCCAGGAAACGTGTGAAATTTCTCGCTTCAACTCGAAAGGGAGAAGAATTGTCATATAATTTTCGTCTCGTCTGAAAATAAAAAAAAAATGTACTTATCATTTCGTTCCTAACAAGGGAACCTTCCGAATATGATAGTTGCAGTGAAAGATATGGCCTATGCCAATTGAAAGAGCTGTAACAGAGAAGAGCATTCTCAAAAAATTAGCTGCTCATAGCAATAGGTTCAAGAAATATAAGGGGTGGAAGTTCGGGAAACAGCAAGATTGGACAAGGGGGAAAAGTGAAAATTCCGCAAAAAAGGGGGGCACGGCAAAATACAATGCTGACAAGTGATGTATAGAAAGAGACTTGCCACAATAGGGAACAAATCAAGGCCACCAGTAGGGTTAACAGTGTTGCCAACTGCAATGAAAAGTACATGTTTTGCAAAGAGCACTATATGAATTGAGTGCAATATTCAGTGTCATGTAGAACATAAGATATGGCGTGTATAATTAGTGGTACAATCTAACAAAAGAAAATAGAAAAAACAGAAGTACGAAAAATACGGAAAAGACGAAGTTGGTCATAATGCGCCACATTTGATCATGAGCTGTGCATATTAGAATGAACAAAACAAGAAAGCACCAACTATGCAAGAAACCGACGTACCTAGAGTCGAAAAGAAAAACGAGTTTCAAAGTTGGCAGCACTGGCCATGAAAATCCAGACAATTCTAATATAGTTAGGCCACTCGCTCCACAAAAAAAGAAAATTCGGCAAGAGGCATTAGCCTTCGCATCATTTGTACATGCTCGTCCACATTGTACGTGCAATTGTTCGATGAGACAATGGTCCAAACAGAAGATACATTTGCAGTAAGCACAGCGGAATACTGCCAATCCGTCACACATGGTACAATGATCGCCTGGGAATGTCTCGAAACAGTACTTTAGAGGTGTCGGAACCTTTGGTGGTCTTTCTGTTACATATCCACACGTGTAGAAAGCAAACATAATCAAAGGCTTGATCTGCTGTGTGTTGCTCTCTGCAGTACTATCACCGTCTATGTGATATATCCAGAGTGTCGCGCCTAACTCTGCGACTGAAATAGTTTCAAAGCGAAAAAAATGTGACACATACAGTTGTGCAGGAATGTACCCATGTCAGCGGGCGACAAACTTCTGTGAGACGCAAGTGTCCCCAAGTCCCCCATCATAGGGTCCCAGGGGCCAACTTCAAAATTTCAAATAGCACCATCGGTCGAGTTACATTTCTTTCGATAAATCATGGAATATGCAACAACGCATATCAAAAATATTTACTATATGGGATTTCAAAATGGACGCCAAAAATATCTGCTCGGTGACAAGAACAACGTGCATTTTGGGGGCCATTTTGAAACCCGTGCTTCATATGGCAAATGTTTCTTATAGGCGGTGTTGTATCCCATTTGAAATGTTGCGGTTGACCCCTCGAGCCTTATGATGGGGACCCTGGGGACTTGCTTCTTATAAAGTTTTCTTGACCCTCGACATGAGTATATTCCTGTGCAATTGGATTTGCAACATCTCTTTTCGCTTCGCAGCAATTTGATATCACAATGTTCGATGCCATGTTAAGACACAACATATATTTGTGGCGGCCATTATGAGAAACATGCTTCATATAGCAAATGTTTCCTATATGTGTTGTTGCACGTTCCATGATCTATCGAGGGAGGTACCACTCGGTTCCTGTTGCCATTTGAAAGTTTGAGGTTGGCTCCTGGAGCCCTATGATGGGGATCCTGGGAGCACTTGCTTCTCACAGACTTTTATCCCCTCCTGACACTGGTACATTCCTGCACAACTGGATCCGTCACATTTTTGTTCGTTTCTCAAATCTTTCAGGTCACAAAGTTTGGTGGGACACCCTGTATATTCCCACATACGACCCAACCATGATATAATGTTTACTTCTATTATAGGTTGTTGGCTCAACCCAACCATTTCATGTTCCCCGACTTGGCATTGCCTCAATAACTCTAGCATTGATGCATTCCGAGTGATGCTTGTTGCCGGAATTTTCTTTTTGTGAAGCGAGTGGCCTAACTATATTAGACTTCTCTGGATGTTCATGGCCAGTGCTGCCAACTTTGGAACTCGTTTTTCTTATCGACTCTAGGTACGTCGGTTTCCTGCATAGTCGGTGCTTCTTGTTTTGTTCATTCTAATATGCACAGCTCGTGATCAAATGTGGCGCATTATGGCCAACTTCGTCTTTTCCGTATTTTTCGTACTTCTGTTTTTTCTATTTTCTTTTGTTAGATTGTACCACTGATTATACACGCCATATCTTATGCTCTACATGACACTGAATATTGCACTCAATTCATATAGTGCTCTTTGTAAAACATGTACTTTTCATTGCAGTTGGCAACACTGTTAACCCTACTAGTGGCCTTGATTTGTTCCCTATTGTGGCAAGTCTCTTTCTATACATCACTTGTCAGCATTGTATTTTGCCGTGCCCCCCTTTTGTTTGCGGAATTTTCACTTTTTCCCCTTGTCCAACCTTGCTGTTTCCCGAACTTCCACCCCTTATATTTCTTGAACCTATTGCTATGGGCAGCTAATTTTTTGGGAATGTTCATCTCTGTTACAGCTCTTTCAATTGGTATAATCTATATCTTTCACTGCAACTATCATTTTCGGAAGGTTCCCTTGTAAGACGAGAATAGAAAATTTTTCGCTTCATGAGCAACAGTAGTGGTTAACAAGATGAAAATGTGAGCAGGCGCGGCTCTACTATATGTGCAACATGTGCATTTGCACGGGACGGCAAAATCTATCATAACTATATTATTTAAAATAAATATTTCTTGTTCGAAACCGACTTCATGAGAATGATAGTTAAATGTGTTAAGCTAACTTATTTAAATGCCACATTAATAAATCATGTTTAAAGTCGCATTAGTTTGTCACATGGACAGTGCTACAGCAAATGGTCAAACAAACCCCAGCATAAATTGCTTGATTTTTGTCAAATACAAGAATTCAAATCTCGAACAGAGCGAACACCTGTTCATTTAGTTAGTTATTACAGTTTTGATATGAAACTTAGTCTTGTCTTTGTCAGAAGCAAGTTGCTTATCATTGAAGGTGGAAACAAGTCTTATTTTTTTAACAGATGTAGAAGGAAAATCAAGAAATAAAGATAAAAGAGCTAGGTAGTTGCACTGGAATTGCAAACAGATATATTGAAATGGAAGCTCGATATTGAATTCTATAAAAGGAATTGTCATCTTTCCCCTGCAGGTTTGCTTTATCGTTCACTTACGTAATAGATTATTATTTTTAAAAAAACAGACACAACGTGATTATAATTGTAGTGATTTGGCCTTTCTGAGTGCAAGTACACTTTCCCTCCCCTTCGTTGTTTATGGAGGAATAGCATATTTAAAATCCTGACATTTAAGATTTGTTCTTTCTGGAGAAAGAGGGGGCCGGCAAATTGCCTAGGGCGGTCCTGAGTATGAGTACTAGTAAATCTTAGTTGAAAATGCTTAAACTACCTGTATATATCTACACAAAAACCTGCAGATTGAAGTACTTACTGTATGTGTTGTGAAGAGAGACAAAGACAGTGAGAGAGATCTGAATTACTGTTTAGAGAGCAAGATGTCCATATGATGTCATGCATCCATGTATTTTTTCTTTCTTTCTTTTGGAATACCTTTGACGGTAGCAAACGAAAGAAGGAAGTCACTTTTGGGTCTCATGCGTGATTCATGTTGGGAAAGGTTCAGATTGGACATATTCCAACATTTATTAAGTTTCTTTCTTTCTTTCTTTTACCTTTTCCTTCTCATGTTTTGCTTTCAAATCCGCCTTCGCATTTCTTCGGGCTTTGAATACAAAGTAGCTGATATCTGCTCATATATCCTTCCAAGCACGAATCTTTTTTTTTTTGAGGCAAAGAATGGACCCGGGAATCTCAAACATGTCTCTTTCACTTAATGAGCGATATTATGTACGCCATTAATTTTATTTGTTACTGCTTCCTAGAGATGATGTTATTTTTCTTCCATGAGAACATGTCCTTACTGTATAAAGAAAAAAGAAGAAGAAAAGAAAGAAGTTGTATACGCAGTTTATAGTACTACGAGTAGCTACTATCTTTTGAGTTATAAAGCAGAGAGGGGAAAGGAAGAACGAAAATGAAGATTTTTAAAAGCATTTCGCTGGAAATGGGAGATTCAAGGGAAGCTGCAAGGTTAATACCTGAGAATAAATATGTTTAAATGAACTTCGTACGCAAAAGATAGGCTACTTATAAGATCAACTACTTATAAAGCTACAAATTCTTTATTGTTTATGGGAGCCTCTTTGGCTCAGTGGTAGAGGGTGTATCTCTGGTGCATGGGTCCCTGGTTCGATCACAACCAAGTAAGTTTGTGGTGGACAAGGTCGTATTCATCAGTTTTCTCGGGGTACTCCAGTTTTCTCCATCATCATCATTCTACCGATTCTTCCATCATCATTCACTTGCCTTAATCATTCGTCTGCCTTGCCCTAAAAGGCATAACGTGAGACATTAAAGTGAAAGATCTCATCTCTCTCTCTCTCTCTCTCTATATATATATATATATATATATATATATATATAAAATACGATTTAAACATCCAACCAAGTAAGCATATATATATATATATATATATATATATATATATATATATATATATATATATATATATATATATATATATATATATATATATATATATATATATATACTTACTTGGTTGGATGTTTAAATCGTATTTTTTTTATTTTAAAAAATGCCTACAATTTCCTTTGCATAAAATGAATGTACCGTTTTTGAGTATGACAAAACCATTTAAATCTCGATTTAAAAAAGAAAAAAAGAATGAATGAATCAAATGGACAACTTTCGGAAAATTTGGGATTTAGGATTTTGTTTGTTTACCGTATCTCACTTATTATCCAGTGTAACAAATAAGGACGATACAGTATCACACACACATCCAAATTTTGGACCCATCTAGAAAAGTAATAATTCAAGTGACACGAGCAGAATAATGCACATTCAAAGGACCTTAGTATCAAATATTATGATTATGATATATGTCGTATTTCGAATAAGTAGGCATAAAGTTATAATCGATTGAAAATTCGACTTTTTTCAAACGACTTTATTCCGAAAAACTGCGTAGATAAGTATCACATCCAATCACGTACATGGTTTCCAATTCATCAATGCCGTTTACAGAAATTTGATATCTGAAATCGTTCTGGGGATATGAAAAGCATGGGTGGAAATTACTATACTGCTTAAAATGACGTACTTGTAGGAAATTGTTTAAATCGATTACTGGTTTTCTTTCCTTACACAACACAACATCAATAGTTTTTTTTTCTTTTTTCTTTAATTTTAATTACAATTTTTCGAAATTGAATAGCTTAAACAGTCTTGCAAACTTTAACAATGTTCATCATATCTTCGGAACAATTTGATACTCGTATATCAAATTGCTGTAAATGGCATTATGATTTATCGTTTATAGAAAACAATATGGTCATAATATTCGACACTAAGGTATTCTCGATGCGTATTGCTCCATCCGCCTTGCTTGCGAGGGTTCCAAAAAAAATTTAAAAAATGGATGTCTGTGATGCTGTAGCGTCATTGGTTTGTAATAGTGAGTAACGTGGTTTATTGTAAGTTTTTGTCTAACATATAGAATTGAAGTAGCGTCCTTTTTTTTTTAAAAAAAGTAATACCCTTTGAAGAAATATAACTTCATGCTGGATTGGCAACGCTGTTAATCTGGTAATATTCCATAGTATGTGAAACAGATTCTTCCTATATAATATGCAAATTTTCAGATTTTTGTCTCTATTACTTTAAAAGTTATATAAAGTTCAAGATAAATGGTTCACCCTCTATAGAAGCGGTTTCGGAAACATTCATCTTCGAGTAAGAGGAAACAGTTTAGATAGGCCTCGACTTTGGAAATAATAAGATAGTTTTTTGAGGTGATTTTGGGAAAATATCTAGAGGTGATTTTGGGAAATATATAGAAGATTTTCATTTTTAAAAAGTCTACCTTTCCGGATGCAAAGTACGAATCTAGTATTCATTCCTCACCGAACACACTTTGCTCTTTCAGATATTAAATACCAAACATTCAGAAGCCCTTCCCGCTGGTATAGTTCCGCGCACTAAGTTCGGGTTAGTTGAAAGATTTGGTATTGAAGGCATTATGGTGGTTCCGATTCTACCTTAAACTGTAAATCCATGTCTGATGTAGCCTCGGTGCTAAAAGGAACACAAAACTCCAATATGACCAACCAAACATTCAGAATATATTCGGAACGCAGATTAGGCCCTACTACAATTTTTGTAAACTCAAGAAAATGTGTATTTAAAACAACAAAAGAAGTTCAAATACCCACTAATATGTCCTCAAAGCATTTTGCGCAAAATCACATTTTAAAGAATCATTGAAATACCAATCACAATATTAATCACTATTAGCAATAATAGCGATAGATCAAAAATTTTCACCAAAATTTTCAGCGTATACAATCTGGGAAATTCTACGCCATATAGGCCTATATGTATTTTACCTATGAATTGTTCCTGATATTCAAATTCACAGGACACGAAGTACGTAAAATCAAGGTTTATGCGTAGATATGCGTTAAATGACACGATTTCTCTACATAATCTTTTCTGTGGAAGTTAACGTATCACTGGATCATGAATTTTCCGTGTCATCAGTGTATGTTCTATTTAAAACGAAATGTAATATAGTTTCTTGGAATGTATTCTCTTCCCCTCCTTTTTTTATTTTTTTTTTATTTTTAATAGTGTGTTTCTTTGAATACTTGCGCTCCAATCTATATTTTGGAATGAAGAACCGTTGTTTAGCGATCCTGTGACCTGACATTAACACTTCTGTTTTCATTCGATTATTATCGCCTCTCTCTCTCTCTCTCTCTCTCTCCGCCTCCGTTCTGTGTTCAAGGCCATGATCATGAACTAATAATTAACCTCATTTTGCGAGCCACAAAGTGAAAGTCTTCCGACAGACTGCCTCCTCCCCCATTGATGAGTAACACGGAGGAAGCCAGACATTGCACTCTGGTCAGCCATTCAACAATAGATCTGCTCCCACACCTTCCCAATGCTCCCGTTATCGAAAAGAAAACGCGTGACTATGTATGATGAAATAACGCCTCGTGATATTTGGCTGCTTCAAAATTGAACGGAATACACTTAAATGTCGTATACTATGGAACATGATGGTTCTTTTTGAAAACTTTCCGTCGTGACAATTCTCCTCCTCCTCCTTCTTCAGAAAAGTCTGTTTTATACAAGTTAAGAAATGTAATTATATCTCCATGTACTAGCTATTTCAAGAAGTGTTGTAGCAATGACTTCTATGAGTCGCATGGCCATGATTTAAAATAATTAATGTAGAAAAAAACTAAAAGATATATATGAAAACGGAAAAATGTAATAAAACGGGTCACTGTATTAAACTTCCTCACTTCCATTTTAAAAAATAAATCATGTCGTGCAACAGTTATTACCAAATAGTTTGTTTATGAAATATGAATAAAGTTCGCTGAATCTTTTTCTTTCCTTTTCTTTTCTTTTCTTGTTTTTAGAGAAAAGCAGCTGATAATAAACTCTCAAGAATAAACTGTCCTGACTGGATTTCCCAGGACGATTTGTCCCATATTGTTGGGTTGCTAATGAAACATTTATTTAATAAAATTGTAGCCTTGATAGAAACGTCATAGCTCAAAAATGACCCTTATTGACATATTATGTTGCAAATGGTCCCAAATTCTAGGAGAACATCCCAGGTGAAGGTCCACCTAAAAGCAATTGTCATTTGTCCTCAATGTTGCCAAAACATTGACACAAAAAAGTCGCTAACGGAAAGATAAAATTGCTCTAATTCTGGCGAGAAGTCGCTAAAAATTATTCGTGAAATTTCTTGTTTATATGTTACTGTTTTAAGCTTTCGGATGTAACTAATATGTTTTTTTTTTCAACAAGGTCAGAATTTATTATTATTATTATTATTATTATTATTATTATTATTATTATTATTATTATTATTATTATTACACAAACAATAAGCTCTGGTCACTTCTTTCCTTACAGAACGCAACAATCGTAAAACTTGGGGATTATCTCCAACTGTTTACTCTACTTTTTGAATGTATTATTTTGAAGCAATGGTGTAATTTCGTGTGCCTTGTTTAGTCGAGATAATTTATGCTGTGGAGCAAATACAAAAAAAGGTTGTGCAACACTGACTTATAGCATGGCAAAGTAAGCATGGGCATCGGTGTTATGTATTCTTCTCTCATCATTCATTTCTCATCACTTCCTTTAGCCTAAAGAGCATAAAATAACAATTAAAAATATGCTACTATATCAAATGTAAAACATTAACATTATTAAACACAATGTCATCCGTATATTGTAGAGAAGAAATACTGAATATTGTGATTAGGGTAAACTGTATTGTTAAGAAAGCAAGTAAAGACATTCAGATACGCACAAATTAATACACAGAAAGGTTCGAAAAAATGAAAAGAAACTATATTTCTTCTCCCTATAGAAACCATGAAATTTTGAAGTACAGTCTATCTACGTATACCATTTACATTTTTCAGATACGCATTGTTGTCTTTCTTTTGTTTTAAACATAATCTCATCCAAATGTCTCTTGCGACGAAGAGCTAGTTTGTATATCTATATATATATTTTTTTATTTGGTTCAAGGTCCCTAAATCGGGTATTGAACGGTTTCTCTTCAATTTAACGGGAGGAAAAGCTAAGGTCAGGAAACATTATGACAACAAGGAAAAATATGTATTCACTTTCACTATGGTGTAATCCTATACTATATAGTGTAATGCAATATGGATGAACTATTTTGTAACAGTGACAATCATCACAATAGTTATATTACGTTTAAGTCTACATTCGGTCTAACTGTTAAAATAAAAAGAAAATGGTGGAGGTATGGGTTCCATGTGGTTGATTACAGGGGCCAATTATCAAAACTCCTGTCTGTCCGTCTGTCCGAGAGACAAAAAAATCTCAAGGAATACATACTTGATGATCACCATCAATTTAGGCCAGGATGTAAGATGGTAAAAAGTTAGGAACCCAGCTAGTTGATAGAGGTGATATTAAAACCGGAAGTGATAAAAATCAACCATTTCCGGCTGTAACGTTGATCATTATAGAGCAAAAATAGTAATATCTGTTTTCTGCAATCAATTAAACGCCCCAAAATACATTTATCTGCACTCCTATGTCTCTACTAAAATCGGAAATGATAGGAATTCACTACAACTTCCGGTTTCAGCATTGATCTGTATAGAGCAAAAACGGTAAAGAGACAGCGAGAAGCTGTTTCTTAAAATCTATTTAGCGTTTTTAAGAATAAGAACAATCGTCTCTCTTATCTCTGTATTCAAAACAGAAATGGCAGAATTCAACTACTTCCGGTTTTAACGTTGATCGCCATAGAGTAAAAACTATATTAGATAGCGAGAAGCGATTTTCTACAATCAATTAAAGAATCAATCAATTAAAGATTACGCGTCCCAAGAATATGTTCCATGTCCATTCTAATCTATTTACTAAAACCAAAAAGGCAATAGATAGGATCTGTTTCTTGTA
This sequence comes from Thermobia domestica, assembly GCF_964235325.1. Lineage (NCBI taxonomy): Eukaryota > Metazoa > Arthropoda > Insecta > Zygentoma > Lepismatidae > Thermobia > Thermobia domestica. The sequence goes on from NC_137456.1 coordinate 84,808,466, forward strand.
GTCAATTAAGTATCCCTTAAATATATTCCATCTCCTCTCTAATTTCTCTACTAAGACCGGAAGTATTAGAAATCTACTACCACTTCCGGTTTCAATATTAATTCAACAAAATATCACGCCATGCAAACCAAACTTCATCACGTGGTATACGCTATTGCTACTTGTTAAAAAATATATAATACTGTAAAATAGAGTAGTGAAAACTCCTTTTCTTCCTATAATCAAGTATAATTCTACACTACTGCGCAGACGTAGCAATTTTTCAGACTTTTTAACTCAATAAATAAGTAAACACGTGAATACTAAATTTTCACATCCAAAAAATTTCCGGAACTGTTCTCAAGTAACTTCAATAAAATGCCTGGGTTTTTTAACATTAATACATGAATGCAAATAGGAAGGAAACGTAACACGTATTTGGTTCCAGGTTTCTCGTGTTGGTTTCCATACCACAGGATACCAAAAACACTCCAAACTAATGTAGATGTTAAGCAATAATAATAAACCAAATAACTAGTTAGTTTAGTCATATATTCATTCATATATTTTCTTTAATTTTTCCTTAGTAAAATATTTGAAGTGGCAAGGGAGGAAGCAATGACCCCTCGTGTTCCCTCTTATACTTGCCCATGGACGAAAGGTCTTCACTTTTGCCTGGTTTTTGTCTAAAATGATAGAAGACAGAATGTTCAGCAATTCTCTTAACTATTTGATGTAATCTATTTCTTTACCTGTCTGTGCCGTTGACTTTACCATATCTTATCTGTCAATCCTTAAGAAAAAGAAGAAAAGAAACAAACAAACAAACTTTAGGTATTTCACCATGGTTACGTTCGTATAATCAGAATGTTAAAACATTTCTCCATGACGTAAAGTGATAATATACTCTTAAAGATTAGATAAGTCATAAGCATTCACTTTCCAATCAGGAGATCTCTAATTCAATCCTGCTATCGGATATTATTATTATTATTATTATTATTATTATTATTATTATTATTATTATTATTATTATTATTATTATTATTATTAATTTGACTCAGTTTTCCACTAGTTAAATATCGAGATAATTCCCAACTTCTTTTCAAGATTCATTTCTGCGTTTTTTTTTTTTTTTTAATCTTTTCCATTGCAGGTCTATTTGGAATCTTGTTATAGTCTGTAACGCACCATTTATCAATGCTCTGTGCTACAGTCTTTGATTAACGTTGTTTATTTTCAAGTAATTGCCTGTACTGGAAGTGAAACTTGTTTTATCTCCCTAAGTGTTTCGTACGTGTTGATAGACAGATGTTTCTTGTTTATTTATTTATTTATTTACGTTTAACATCATAAAACTAGCAATCAAAGGTTATTTCTATTAAGAATTCCAATAAGTATATACAAATTAAAAATGAATTTGATATTTCTTTTGCAATTAATTAATTTCTTTTGTAATTAATTCTTTTCTTTTGTAATTTTCCAATTATTTAATACTAGCAGCGTTCACCCCGCTTCGCTGCGGTCACCCCGGAACGCAATAAACTTTGTTACTTAGATAATTTTTACTTTTTCGCTTTCAAGTGATATGATAAAAACCATAGAAGATTGCAGTAAATCTTAACATTATATCGCCTGTCATTTATGTTAACCCGCCCCGCTTCGCTGCGGTCATCCCGGTGCTGGCATATTGTAAAAGTGTCTGTAAAAATAAGCAAATCAATTAAAAAATTTTAAACAGAAGATTCAAGCTATTTTCCGCTGTATATCGCCTGTCATTTACGTTAACCCGCCGAGTGACACGGTCATGCGGGTTGCATATAAATACGTTTATTTTTACCTATGATGAACTAATAACAAAGGATTTGTACGTTATGGACACTTGAATGGTCAATTATCTCAAGACACTGGTAATTAAAAATTAAAGTGATATGATAAAAACCATCTAGGGTCCAAATCCTAATAACCCCCCAAAAATGAAAGAAATTGGTTCAGCCGTATTAGCGTGATGAGCGGACAAAGGATTTTGTACGTTCTCTTTTATATATATAGATTTTCTTATATTCTAATAATTTATATATTATTATGGAGATACTCGATTAACCAGTTGTCTATTTCTATTCTATATTCGATTGAAATGTGTTTTTTGGGGAGAAATGTGATGAATTGTGTGCCACAAAGGAAAGTGAGATGATATTGATGTGCCCCCAGAATAAGCTTCAAACCTGCCCGCCTCCCAATGTTGAAGTCAAATCTGCTTCCCTAATCCTCCAGAGCATTGTTTATCAACGTCATAAATATTTTGAACATCACTTAAAAAAAAAAAGGAACGGTCTTACATGCCCCCCCTTCCCCCAAAGTTGAAGACAGATTTGCGCCGCTGGGAGTTTGATAGTGTAATCAGCAAATTTTCACAAACTAGAGTATAGTAGTAATTATTTATATGGACCGTATTTGCAATGTTGTTCTAAGTGAAGCCTTTTTTCTAAGCCTTTTTTCCCAGGTAGCTTAAGTTGGCTTTGCTGATCACTGTCCTCCACCTGTTTCTAGTATCTTGTGTCATATCCGCTGTGACACTACATGGTACTATATCTTTCTTAATACAATCTCTCCACTTCTCCTTTGCCCAGCTTCGGGCCCTTTTCCCTTTCAGGCCTATAGCGTCCACTCGTTGAGTTACGTATTCCAAAGGTATATGGTCAAACCATCTCAGTCTAGTTTCTTGCAGTTTTTCTACTACTGATCTCACTTTGACTGTTCTCCGGATCACTTCATTCTTAATTTTGTCCTTCCGCGTCACTCCACACATCCATCGCAGCATCTCCATCTCTGCAACAATCAACGTCTGTTCCTCTCTATACTTTATCATACGCTTTCTCTACGTCGATGAAAACCATACAAAGGTCCTGGTATTCTCTGTACTTTTTCCATTAGCATATTAAGTGCAAATTTTGCACCTGTTGTCGATCGTCCTGGCATGAAATCAAATTGGTTCTCTGTTATTTCGGTCTCTTCCGTCAATCTGCTTGTATCACTTTTTCACAGAGCTTCATTGCATCACTCGTAAATTTCATTTGTCTGTAGTTCCCACACTGTTACACAACTCCTTTGTTTTTAGAATTTTTACGATGTAGCTGTTTCTCCTTCTTTTAGCCTATTTCCAGTATCCTATAAACCTCATTCCTTCTCTACCTAAACTTTTCCATGCTTCGACAGGGAGATTATCTGGTCATGAAGCTTTAGCACTTTTCATGTTTTTCACGGCATTTTCTACTTCTATCACGGTCACAGATCTATCCAGATCCTGATTCGTGGATAGACTTTCGCAAGTTTCTCTCTGGTTTTCTTTATTGAGAAGTTCCTGGAAATACTCCTTCCACCTCTTCTTTATCTTCTCTCTTGTCAGAAGCTCGCTATTTTCGTTCTTGATACAGGGAACGTACGAAATGTCTTTTGCTTCTATGTTACCTTCGGAAGCTTGTATATTCTCTTTTCTTCCTACCAGGTTGTTTTATTTCTAGGTTGTTGTATAACTTTTCATAAGCCTTGCCTTTTGCTATACTAACTGCATTCTTGGTGTTCCTCTTCGCTTCTTGGTAGTCCATCAGATCTAGTTGATTGCCAGATTCCTGCCATTATTTTTGTATCGTTCCTTCTTCTCCTTCACAGCTGCTTGAACTTATTTATTCCATCACCACATTTCCTTATCAATAGAGGTTGCTTTCTTTTGTTTCTCCCACAACTTTTGTTGCTGTTTCCCTGAATGCTACTGATAGTCTGGTCCACTCATCTTCCACGAACAACTCTTCTTTTGTTTGTAGTACTTGGGATGTAGTAATCCCCTTTCGAATCTTCAGCACCTACCCTGTCTAATTTCCACCTCTTCATTCGAACAGGAACATTTTGTCGCCTTGTTCCTATATTTATATTGATGAAGATATTGACTATTACAGAGGTTGTTCAGCCTACGTTTGGCCGATTTCGTTCCTTTCCCCTCCCGGGCAGAATGGACTCACCCGACCTGCTCGTGGCGTCCTGCAGTGTTGTGCAGTGGCTTCCTGGGATCGGAGTTGTTTCTCCGCGCGGAAAACAATAACGCACAAAACAGGACCATTGTTGTGAGTGTTGTGTTAAATTTGTTTCCAAGTTTACAGGTTAAATTTGTTTTTGGTCACAGGTTTCCGCTCTGTGACCAAAAATGCCGCCCAAACTAAGCCGGTTTTGGGAAGGCTATGTTGCGGCTCTTAATGACGCCCACTTTAATGTTTCTGTCATTAGAAAACAGTGCAAGAAGAATGGTTGCAACATCAGTTTAAGTGGAATAAAAAATGTTATTAAAAAGTACAAGGGCAACGAAGCTCCACCATTTGGATCACCAAGGAAGTTGCCTAGGAAGCGGGAATGCACCAAGGCCACCTCCACCATGCAGAGGAAACTTCGCAAAACGGCAATACAAGAAAATCTGCTAACACAAAGGTGCATGGCTAATCGTCTTGACGTGTCTTTGCGGACTGTGAGCCGGACGTTACACCATCAACTCAAGCTGGAAAAAGTTATGAAAGCTCGCGGCCATCTTCTCATGGATGCCCACCAAAAGGAACGAAAGTGTAAGCCCGGAAGCTGTACGAACGGCATCTGGCAAAACAAAGGTGGATGTACGTCGTAACGCTCGATGAAGCATGGATTTATCTTTCCGACTGCGGCAAACCGAGAACCAACATGTACCGAGAGAAAGGCGCCAAGAACTTCAGAAGGTGGGTCCGTGTCTGTAAAGAATCCTTCCCAAAAGTGTTCATGGTCGTTACTGGCTTCTGTTACCGAGGTAAACTGAAGATTCGTAGGGTGGGGAAGAACTGTAAAATAAATTCGCAGTATTTTCAGGAGCAGATCATGCGGCCGATCTACGAGCATGAGATTCCAACAATGTACTGAAATGACGCCAATCTGGTGCTCATTCACATGGACAATGCCTCATCACATACCTCACGATCGTCCCTCGCATTCTACAGGGAGATGGAGGAGGCAAGTGGTATACAGGTGATACCTTTCAATGAGGTACCTGTTAAATCTCCAGATGCAAGTCCTATGGACTATTGTGGATTTGGATTGCTGAAGCGGGCTTTGGAAAAACGGCGTGTGACAACTGTGGAAGGACTTTGGAAAGCTGTTCAAAGGGAATGGGACAAGATTCCCCTCCCAGTTCTTCAGAGAAGCCTATTACAGTGGAAATTGCGCTGTCGGGCTATTTTAGGAACCAAGGGAAATACATCGAGCACTTACGGACCTGGCGCCATGGATTCTTCTAAATTTTTAGGTAAGTCGAAATTGGCTAAATGTAGATTGAACAACCTCTGTATGAGGCGGTGTTACCCAGTTACTCTTTCCTGGTATTACTTTGGAGTCCTTTGCACTATGTAGGTTTTGTCTCCTCCATAAGATGAAGTCGATCTGAGACCTTGCGGTGCCACTCTTGTATGTAATAAAGTGTTCTTGCTTCTCGTTGAAAGTATTTAGGATAGCCAGAAAGTATGCGTCTGCCACTGGTAGTATACTCTGACCTTCCTTATTTCTATTTTCCAATCTATATCTTCCATCGTGCTTTCCAGTGACATTTTGCCTACAATGATCATCATATTCCGGTTTTCCTATTTGTAACAGCTTCCACACTTGTAAAACATCCTGTTTCATGTGTTGTGCTGTACCTACATTACAGAAGATGTCGCCTCACAACCATTCAGCTGCATATTCACAATTTCACTGTTGACCACAATTAGTAGGCCTACCTGATGAATGCAACCAAACGTAGCGGGTATAATAGTGTCTACCATTTTGTATATGTTTACGGTATAGACTTGGTACAAGACCAAGTTCTTCCTAATCGAGAGGGGAGAAGAGGATGAAAAATAAAATTTCAAAAATGACTGATATTTGTGCCAAATTCACAGATTTTTGGGTCCGGAAAACGACTGAAATGTCTTTTGGAAGATAGTATCCACTTCAAACTGGAGTTTCTAATCATATCAATTTGACTAAAGATGCATTCTGTGGTGGTAGGTGTTTTAATATTTGTGCCAAAAGTAGAGTATCTTTTGTATTTTTATCATTACACTTTAATACATGTTCTAAGAGGGAAGGGGATTCAAATATTTCCCATAAACCTATTCTTCCCATGCGAAGAACAGGCATTTTAGCTAGTTTTCTAATATAAGACAATCTTGCACGAAGTGATTGCGTCTTCTAAGAGAGAAAATTTAAAGATGTCAATTTATAATGTAATATTTTACTTTAAGTAGCCAGGAACCGCCCGGAGGAGTAATAATGTCCTGGAAAAGTTTACCCCCAAATCAAATTTTCGAATATAAGACAACCTTGCCTGCAATGCAAGTGCGTCTCTTAAGATATATCATGAAATAATATTAGTTTATAATGTAATATTTTACTCTATTTTTGGGGTAGCAAGAAACCAACAGGGGGCAGTAATAATTTCCAGGAAAAAATTACCCTTCTATCACATTTTCGGCTATAAACCATCTTGCCCAAAGTGAGTGCATCCGTTAAGAGATAACACTGCATGGTATCAATTTATAATGTAACATTTGAATTTGTCTTTGAAGTAACCTAGAACCGACAGGGGTTATTAATTTCCTAGGAAAATGTGACTTCCTATCAAATTTTCGGATATAAAACCATCTTGCCTAAAATGAGTTCATACCCTGAAAGATCACATTCAATGATAGCAATTTTTAATGTGACTTCTGACTGTTTATTTGAAATAACCGGAAACCGATAAGATGGTAAATATTTCCTGGGGTAAAAAAAAAAAAAAAAAAAAAAAGGTACCAGCCTGTATCCAAAAAAGAAGAAGAAGAAGACATACCTCTATTTTCCCCGAAAAGAGGTTATGTCGTGCAGTGAACATTCGAAGTGAATACAATCGGTTTTGGTTGTCAATTTCGATTATTTTCTACCACAAGTCGTATTGGATTCCCAGACTCGATATCAGACAATCCTACTCCGACTTAGGTGTGGGGTGTGAAAGATGTTTCATTACAAGAAACATACACGATTTCCTTGGACATTCTGAATATGTACTTCCCTTATTTAGAAAATGTTCTTTTTAATTGTTTGAAATAAAACGTAGTTCCAATCTACTTAAACCTAATCTGGATATTTGCTTATTCTGCCTGAAATATCAATTTGTATCTGAACTGTGCTCAACTGAAGATCATCACTTCTTCAAAGTAACTATAGTTTATTTTAACTTATTTTCTTCTACAATTATGAAATCGTGTTCTCCATGACAACTGCCGATAAATCTCAAGTCCAAAGGTGAATACGTTATCGCAAGATATTTAGCTTTGCGGGAACTACAAACTGTGGAAAAATAGAAAAAGACAGTGATAAAACCAACTTTTTATCTCACATGATAGAAACACATCTAATTTTAACTTCCAACCAACCTTAGCAAACTGAAATAACCTAATTGTGTAATAATATAACTTTTTTTAAAAATTTTTGTGCATGCTTAATAAACAGAAAATGAAGCTCTTTAACGATTAGTTTGTTTCTTTCACTATTTATAACTGGATAATCGAAATACTGATGAAGTCCAACATTACTACAGTGATAGTAACTATTGATGACAAGTTTATAGATAGTTTATTTTCTTGAAGTTCTTTTTTTTTTATTGGGCACAATCACTTGGTGATCACCATGGGCGCTGAGGTTCTCAAATGTACTCGAGGCAACGTATTTGTATTAAAATACTCATTGATGCCGTGTTAGATTATATTTGACAAACCTGAATGGGTTTCCCCACAGTTATAGAGAAAACGGCGCCACTGTTGACCACATTCATTATTTTTCACTCTCATGTTTGACTGATCAGTCCAGGTTTCCTATTCTTACAGGATATCTAAGACTGTTAATATATTTTATTTATTTTTTTTTTCAGATCGTTTGTCGAATTTGACTTCTGAATATCGACCATAATGAAATTTAGCAACATTAATAAAGATAACATTAGCTAGCTATCTTTAAGATAAATTTTGGTTCAAATCAATCGAACTCTCCTTTAGCTAGCTATCTTTAAGATAAATTTTGGTTCAAATCAATCGAACTCTCCTCAGAAATAATTTCTATAGTTTCCTCCTTGCATTTTGACTGTTCTGTTCCGAATTTGATATCAGGTCTCTGAAGTAGTGGTTTAAGTCGGTGAAGTACTTGAAAAGTCAGTCTAGCTCCTTTTGGCGTTAACTTGAACTAAATTTGACGTTTGGCAGCTTAACCTAACAGAACATTTATGATATGGTTGCTTTCTTTTCCAAGTCAATTTTGAAAACGAAATGAATTTGTATTATAAATTTAACATTACTTAAGTAATTATTACCATGTGCGTGGGTTTTATCGGGGTTCTCCCGTTTCCTTCTACTTTCTTCCACCATTTCATTCATTTCTCATCATCACCGTCTCCTTTAGCCTAGCCGGCATAACCGTGGGACGTAAAATGAAAGATTTTAAGTAATTATTATTTGATATTGGTTAAATTTGCTTATAACTAATTAAACTAACTCTATGGTCTATGGGACCCGAAGATTCAATGCTGCGTTCACAAAAGCTCTCCATTAACTTCTGTCCTTAGCCAATTGGATCCAGTTTCTACTTTGTATTCCTATTTCTGCGAGATCCATCTTAATATTGTCCTCCCATCTGGCCCTTGCTCTTCCTAATAGTCGTTTTCCGATTCGACTTCCAGTTAAAACTTTGAAAGCGTTCTTACTTTCTTCCATTCTGGCTACATGATCTGCCCACCTGAGCCTCCTAGACTTGATGACCCTAACAGTGTTTATAAACGGAATAAATTATACAGTTTTTCGTTATAAAGTTTCCGCCATTCCCCATTCTCATTCCCCTTGGGTCCGGAATATTCGTCTCAGGATCTTGTTCTCAAAGACTTTCAGTCTGCGATCTTCCCTCAGAGTAAGCGACGACGTTTCACAACCATACAAGACAACAGGCGTGATTATCGTTTAAATTTGATTATGAAATATTAGAATTATATAACTTAGTATAACGATATATATTATTTACAAAGGGGTATTCTAATACATTTGAAGAAGGCATTAGTAGAATCAAATAATTGAAAATCCAATTCACTTAAAGGAAATAGGGAGATAATTTCTAATATAAATCAATGGCCTAAGAAATCAAGATGGCGCAGCGCGCATCGTTGATAGATTTTGTAATTTTATTTTCATCAAGTTCTTTGATCAAAAATACCGTCACACTGTAGCACTGAAATGAAAAATACTCTATATACACCAAATAAACATTGATAATAGTAGAGAATATTTTGTTCTCTATATTATTTTAATATTGCTAAATAATTGACTTTCAGATGATTCAGATGATTGATTAGGTAATATAACCTAATGATCATAAACCGTGCATTAACTTACTTGTTTTGTCTGTTGCCGGTATGTCATAACTAAGTGTAACTTATTTAGTTCCTGTGTAAGAGGACCCGAAATTTATTTTTACAGACAGGCCCGCATAATTATCGTTACACCACTTGTGTATGTAGTCTGTGGAAAGAGGTTTTTGTAGCGTACGAGTTAACCTCGTACAAGATTGTGTACTTTGAAGATAAAAGAGTAATGGGTCTGGGTGCTATTAAAGTGTTGTAGATAACGTTGTGTATTCACTTAGGTGATATCAAATTTGTAAGGGTTGTGGTGTTGTTGCGAGTAGACTCTATTGTAAGGAATGTGAGAATCTAGTATTAAATAGAGGAAAATCCATAAATTGTGAAACCAGAAAGTTTATACTGATTGTGATTCAAAGACGAAACATATACCAATTGATAGATCTAATTAAGCTAAACAAAGTGGTATGCATAAGTGTATAAGCCTCATGCGTAGTTTTCGAAAAAACGGAAATGAAATGAAATGAAATCTAAGTTTGACGTGCCACGATTGTCTGTTAAGCTAAGGGAGACGATGATTAAAACAAATGAATGATGATGGAAAAATTGGCGGAATCAGAAGTGAGAGAAAATGGCAGTACCCCGAGAAAACCCACGAGCACGATGTTGACCACCATAAACTTACTTTGTCATGGATCGAACCAGGGACCCCACGCACCAGATATAAGCGGTCAACCTCTGAGCGATCGTGCCCCCTCAAGAAAATGGAGTTGTGCATGAATTAGCATCTAAGTTTTGGTGGTGTTGTAATATTTATTACACGTACGCATATTTAACAGTCATTGTAATTCCTAGTTGTATCTCTCAGCTAAAAGTAACGTTTCTGAAAGTATTACTAATACAGTGCTCTTGTTTTATAGTACTTCTTGTACTGTAGATAGCTAATATGTACACTAAATTTTATTACGAGGGATGATGATTCTTAAAATGTTAAAACGTCATTGAATATAAACCCAACCAGTCGATGTTTTGAACTTATAGAAGTACTAATGCATTCACTTGAATATGATGTTGATAATTAAACATCATACGTAGATAATTTTTAGCAAAGATAACAGAGAAGAAGGTTATGTAGTGTTATCGCAAAATAAATCATTAGTTTCGAATTATTATGAAGGTCGTTTTCGATATAACAATCTTAACTTCTTTAAATTATTTTTCTACCGAGGAATTGTTAGGAAACGAATTCAGACTTGAATAAATAAGGCATCATCTAGACATATAATATAGGTATATCAGCACAGATTGTTACGTTTATTTTTAAAAAGTTTTCTTTTTCTTTTTTTTTTAAAAAAAAGAATGCTTTCACCTTTCAAAAACAATGTCATCAAAGAACATGTGACCGCATAATTTACATTGCGTCATATGCGTGGCCTTCCTTGTATTCTGTCACAATATATCTCTTTCAATCTTACTTTTGTTTTTTCTGGCTGTGTTTCTGGACTAAGCGGTGAGTGATACTCATAAAATGTCCCAGTAAATGGTCCGGAACCTAAGCGAGATGTCTCACACACCTACCTTTCAGACACCCACCTATCTTAATCTATATTTGTTTCAAAACAAATTACCTATTGTAAAATTGTTTAGAATGTCTATAACATTACGCCACTCAGGTGCTATTTAAAACTTTAAAAGCAAGAGATTCAACTTCTTGCTTGACGTAACGACGACTGGATGAATGAATACATATAGTGAATTCTGCAGTTACAGCACGAAGATAAATCATGTAATAGTTCTTGTAGTAACTAGAACGTGGCCACAGAGAGACTCAGAGAGATGAGGACCCCTCAACCAATTCAGCCGCCCGTGGAATTTTTAGTTGTTTGTTTAGATAAATATATATTCAAAAACTCTAAACTTTACAATCTGATTAAACTGTGCTAATTGTCCAATGCGTTTCAAATACTTTTGTTTCTACATAGATGAATAAGGAAAACCGTATTTCATAATAGTGTTTATGTAAGGCTTATTCAAACTATTCCAAAAAAGTTATCCCCTCCCCTCCAACCGTGTCTGTATCGGTCGTTTCGATTATTTTCACATGTCATCGTTTCCCATATATTGTATGTAACAAGTTTGGTTAAAACTACTCCACGTGTACTGGGCTAGAACATAACCACATACACAAACACACTCCACACGCACACATATACTGTATATACATAAAACACACGCATCCATATTATCGCACCCACTCTCTACTCTTTCCTGGCAACACTTGCTTCCTCCCCAACACCCATCCGGCAGTTTGCCGCGTATATGTGAAGAGCTTCATTGCTTGTAATGTCCCGCTTGGCTATACACAGCGATCTGCCACGCCGGATTCTAGCAGGGAGATCCGGCTGTTTTTGCTCGCCTTATCCGGCGATTTGCCGAATCTGTTTCCGGCGAATTGCCAGACAAGGTAGAAAGACATTGTAAGCAATGAAGCTCTTCACATATGTGCGGCGGTCGCCGGACATTGATCCGGCTAGCAAAAACAGCCGGATCTCCCTGCTAGAATCCGGCGTGGCAGATCGCCGTGTATAGCCAAGCGGGACATTACAAGCAATGAAGCTCTTCACATATACGCGGCAAACTGCCGGATGGGTGTTGGGGGAGGAAGCAAGTGTTGCCAGGAAAGAGTAGAGAGTGGCTGCGATTATATGGATGCGTGTGTTTTGCATATATACAGTATATATATATATATATATATATATATATATATATATATATATATATATATATATATATATGTGTGTGTGTGTGTGTGTGTGGAGTGTGTTTGTGTATGTGGTTATGTTCTAGCCCAGTACACGTGGAGTAATTTTAACCAAACTTGTTACATACAATATATGGTAAAAGATGACATGTGAAAATAATCGAAACGACCGATACTACCGGAGTGTCGAATCCATAAGTCGTTGATTAAAGAGTCCAAATCAATATAAATTTTTTTTTCTATGTAATAGAAGATTGGGAGAAATAAATGTCCGGGTAGTACTGAACAAATGAGCTTGTAATTCTATAATTTTGTGGTGCCCCAAAATTGAAATATACACTATCAAATATTTCAGCAATATTATATATTTAGTAATAATACTTTTATGTACTTTCGCAAAGCAAGAGAGAATTAATGATGTGATATTTGATAAATATACCGTACCTTATATATTTTATAATTATCTTTAACACTTCTATGGTTGTAATTTCTTGAATAGTTCTTTGAATACAGGGACTAGAGCAGTGCTTTAAAGAGACTTGAGTCCATAGTCGGAACGCTTAAAATAAAAGAATAAACCCGAAATACTATAATAATAATAATAATAATAATAATAATAATAATAATAATAATAATAATAATAATAATAATAATAATAATAATAATGTCTACAGATTAGCCTTGTGCTCAGTGGTTGTGTAGACTTGGGATTCTGGCAGTGGCGGATCTAGCTCGGGGCCGAGGGCCTAGGCCCCACCAGTTTTCAGGGTGACGAAAATAATTTAAGCTATTATTTATATATTTTTGAAATTTTATAGTAAACTCATGATATACTTCTCATACTCTGGGATCTGGGAGCCTCCCAGTTTTTACCTTCTAAATCCGCCACTGGATTCTGGGATAGATCTCAACCACCGACTATCTTGAAAGGACTTTATCCTGGTTTTCCCAGTCACAACAGGTGAATACCGGGATCATATTTTAAATATCTATAACCTGGTCGCTATTTTGGTCGTCTATCGATTGTGGAAACAGTATAGAAAAATCTCCTTCAAGTTACCACTTCTCTAAAAAAGGGTGAACCCATATGTGTCTCTGACTTTTGTCTGTCTATCTTAACAAGGAGAGTAGAAGACACTTTTTGCATCTGTCATTTGTAACCACCACAATACGACAAAAGTCACAAAGTTTTGTTTCTTCAGTTGCACAGCAACCCTGCTCGGATAATTTTCATCCACGGCAAAACGCCGGACAATATGAAAGGGTACACTTTTCATCCGGCAAACTGCCGGAAACGGATCCGGCAAATCTCCGGATAATGTGAAAGAAGTTCGGAGACGAAGCAAACATCTACACTATTCAGTGCCGGATTAATGTATAAGGTAAACGAGCTATAGCTTAGTGCCCTACTCTCTTAGGAACCCCAAAAGTCTACAGAAAAAAATAGACGTACATTTCCAAAACATAAAATTAAAAAAATATAAGATAAAGCTTATACATCAACAGTATTTTGTGTTGTATAGGCTCTGATGTAAGTATTAGAGTCCCTCCTGCAAATCTGCTTCCAAAATTATCACTAGTTTTCTCATTTCTGCACATAGAGTGCCTACGCTCTTCATGGACTAGATACATGGTAACATGTAGCATACAGCTGCACAGTGCAGTGCAGACAATTTGTCATTGTCAAAGGACGGCTGGACATATAAAGGGCCCCACTACCTTCAATAGCTTAGGACCTCATCAAATCTAAATCCGGCTCTGACACTACTCTATGCCCAAAATGCCCGCCCACCCAAAGTGAAACTATGAAAAACTACGCAATATAATTGCTACAAAGAAGAAGAAAAGTCACACGTTTAGCTGTGTGATTAAAGGAGTAGATAAAAAACAAGATACATTAGCCAAGAACTTCAATATCAGCACATAGAGTTTACGAATGTTGTTCGCATTCAATCAAAAAATGGCCCTGTATCTCTATTTCGTCGCTTCTCCCACAAATCAGGAGCTGTTCAGAAATTCATCAAGGAGGGAATTCAACTATTTAACCTGCACCATTAATTCGAAATATCCCGCAAAACTTCTAGTAGAGATGCAAAAAAGCCGGCTTTTTTGAATCGATGGTTTTTTTCACATAAAAAGCCGGCTTTTTTGGAAAAAAACCGAGAATTTTGGAAATTTTGGCTTTTTTCATTTTCATGATTTTTCTATCCAAATAGCTTTCCTATAGTATATTCTATAGTTAGATAAGATTTCCACGACCTGAATGCCATATTTAGCTCTGTAATTCACCATCAAGATGGATGGAGCACATATTTTACGAATTAAAGCTAACATGAAGAATGTAGTATTTGAGGGCAATTTTACAGGTTATTTAACTTTATTTTAACTTTTGAGTTATCGACATTTTTTTCCTTCTCTAGATCATTTTAGTTTGTCATCCGTGTTTCATTTCTAAGAGCTTAGTACTCCAGCATCTAGCACGAAAGTTAAACTTACGTTTTTCTATATATCCGTCAAAGCATACGTTTTTCAATATGTCCGTCAAACCGTATTTCCACATTTCTGTTATACTGTAGTTGTGCAATGATTTAGCAATAATTTTCCAGATACAACCTTGAATACCAATTTATACAAATAATCAATAGCGGATTTACAAAAGTACTGTGGGAGGGGTTTCTCTGATTGTTTCGTTTTCTAAAAAGTCCTAATTTTATTTGGGAGGTGCTTGAAGTTTATGAGTACAGGCATAACTAATATTTCATTTCGTTTATATGTTTAGCAATAATCTTCCGGATACAACCTTGAAGATCATTTTATACTGAGAATCTGTAGCGAATTTAAAAAAGTGTTTTGGGAGGGGTTTTCTTACTACTATTGTTTAGTTTTTCTAAACATTCGTAATTTTTATTTGACGGGAGCTTAAAGTTCATGAGTAAAGGCATAACTAATAGATATTTCGTTCGTTTTAGACATTCCACAACTTTGGAGAACAGGCTTCAGTCCGAAAGACCGATCCTCTAACCTTCGCAAAACCGTCACTGCTGGTAATTAGTAATAATAACGATTTAAAAACAATAAGAAAGGAAGTCGGCCAACTCCTACACTCCTAGTCGGCCAGTACACGCACTATTTCTACATTCTCAGATGGAATGAAGGAAGGCTTTGTCAGAATGGTCGAATGCTGGGTTGAATCCCGGACTTCCCGATAGAAGTGCAAAAGCCAACCAATCAGTCACGTTTGTTGTGCAGTTGTATTTAGCTTAACTTAAATATATTCCGTAGTCTTTTTTTTTTTTTTTTTGTTCCGTAATGATATGTTGAATCCCTCTTGTTAAAAATTCAGAAAACTTGAGGACTGGGTAAACCGTGATGGTGGTCAAGGGCGCCCATGTTGTGGTTTCCAAGGAGGGGTAAGTATAAGCGACGTTTCAAAAATAGTTTCAAATTTTGCTGTAACTAATGTAAAAATCATATTGGATTTTCAATATTCTGAAGTACATTTTCCTCTAGGGGGGCAAGCGCCCCCTTAACCCCCCTGATGGGCGCCCTTGATGGTGGTTATAAAAAACTTGACTGTAGAATTTCAAGAATATACAGAACGATGTGCAGCCTTTAATTGTATCATACAAATCTAAGTATTTCTCTTATGTTTTATTTTAATTTTATTTTGTTTCAAAAAGAGGGTATGGAATATTTTGAAGTAAAAATACTACATACAATTTTGCTAGTTATTTGTGTATTTTTTGAAAGAAGTTTTTACTCTTAGGGTTGGCTCGTTTACACCAGCTGTTTTTTTTTTTTTTTTAAATAACTGGTTTAAACTAAAAAAAAAATTAAAAGAACAAAAATGCGAATCGTGTGAACTTCATGGTGACGTTTCACATGTCAAACCATCTGCATTAGTCTTATTTTCTTTTCACCTTTTAATCAAGGTATCCCATGTTCAATTCTCGGTCGAACCACAACCCTTCTTTCATGTGTAAACCAAGTACTCTTTCGGATGTCACTTTAAGCGAAAGTCTTCTCCTTGATAACCTCGGTATTACGTAAGGATGTTAAGCCTAAACGTACAAAACGAAACCAAATTATATATTTCTGCATGCCTGTTGTTTTATAAAGAAGCGAAGGTTGCTTAAATATATTGATTAAAATTGGTAAAATTTATCGATTGCCTACTTAGCTTCCAACATTAGCTTGGATTGGAGTTTCAATGATACCTACATACTAAATTTGTAATCTAATACCTCAGTTTTAGAAAAATAAACACACTGCTGAACAAGACTGCACTTATTTAATATAAAAACACATTTACACGTGACGTTTCGATCTTCTATCCAAGATCCTCATCAGACGTACACTCACGTCTGATGAGGATCTTGGATAGAAGATCGAAACGTCACGTGTAAATGTGTTTTTATATTAAATAAGTGCAGTCTTGTTCAGCAGTGTGTTTATTTTTCTGATTTTATTCGCAAGACGTTGACTATGATTGTGTGTCACTCAGTTTTAGCGTACTGATTATAATACGTTGACCTTTAATTTTACATGCAAATTAAATTTTACAGGATTTTCCCGTTATTGTTTTACATTTAAAAGAATGACGGGATTTTCCCGATGGCTAGGGCGGGAGTTTCTCAATTTAAGAAATTTACTGACCGGATTTTTTTAAGCTTATGGGACCTCTTCCAACATAACCCCGTTGTTGAATAATAACACCAAGGCGAAACAAACTTATTTCTGTGAATATGTAATATAAATACATAAAGCAAAATATCTAAATCAAAAAACCTGGTTTAAACCCCAAAAAAGCCTGGTTTAAACTGCCCCCCCAAAACGGGTTTTTGGCATTTTCAGAAACAACCATGGTTCTTGCCAACTCTGCTTACTTTTGTATATAGGAGGTTAAAATGTGTTTATTATATACATTGGTTAATCCTTTGGAATTCATAATGTAAAAATGTTGAAGTAAAATTGTTTAAAATATCTTTTCGAAATTCATGGTTTACTTTCGAGGTTTTATATTATTATCGGCATCAACCACTAATTAAATGACTTTCTGTGTTATAGAGAAGCGAAACAAAGTCTGCTTTATCGATTTAAAGCAGAATTTTGAAAAAAGTCCAAAATTTCCCAAGCAAAAAAGCAAAGCAGAAAAAACCGAGTTTTTTTTCCAAAAAAGCCGGTTTTTTTCCGAGCCTTTGCATCTCTAACTTCTAGACTCTACCCTTGTGGAAATTGTTTTCAATGTAGTTACTCCAAGCAATTTTGCTGAATCGAAGCAATTTTGCGACTGCGGAGCTACTTATGAAAACCAGTGCAAGTTTCGTGTCAACCCGAATTTTTCTGCTATGTGTGAAGAGGAAGGACATCGTTCCGGCCACAGCAACTGTCCAAAACGACCCCAAAACTACAAGATCAAGAAAGTTCCCGGAATCATCTTTGGCGATATACTCACTGAGATTTCTGGCCTTTTCAAGGACCAATCTTCCTCACAAAAGGCAACTGGAGATTCTACCCAATCAGAGGAAGCATATTTGAGCCAATCGTATGATATTATCTCTTCTGGTCAAACTACAGACAATCTTAGTCAGCATACCTCTCCAGAAATTCATGAGGCTATTGTAAGGGCAGTTAGTACTGCAAGACAAGGACTTGTAACATGGGTGTTTCTCTCTTCAAAATCATCATTGATAGCTCTTAAACAAGTTCTCAAACCAAGCTAATCGGATTACCTCCAACTAAACTCCCATCTCTCTACCCTCACAACTACCAATGGTATTATCTACGTACCTCCTGCTAACCTATCAGGCCCCTCTCCTTTAAAAAATTTAAACATCATTAGCTCTTTTAAGAGCCCAATCATAATTTTTAGCTACTGCCATCGTTACTGCTAATCTCAAATTGCAAACTATCTCAATTTCTTTTCTGTGGCTCTACCACTCGTGCCTTGGCTGATTTCTTACAGAATTGATGGCAGTCGCAACTTGCCTTTACCTTTCTTCCTCTTTCTTTAATTTTATTTCGTTTTCTCCCTCTTCTGTCGACTTATCATTCTCGGCAGATTGAGGTGAAGCTATTTTTTATTGCATGGTATCTTTAAAAAAAATAAACTTTGCCTTATGTATTTAGTAGTAATCGCATGACTTGGCCTAACTTTTTGGCCCCTGGGTCCCTGCCTCAGGACCCATGGTCCCTGGCCGGGGTCAATGACCTAGGGGTACATAGGACCACCCCCTCTAAATTTTGGCAGGGGTACCTTGGCCCACCCCTAAATTTTGGCAGGGGTACATAGGACCACCCCCCTTAAATTTTGGAAATTGCCAAATCTAAAAATTTGGTATGGTAGCCTAGGACCATAGTATGTACCTCTATCAGTATTGGGGGTCTATGTCGTTCCCTTTCATGGGTAAAAAATTGCCAAAAATTCAAATTTCGGGGGTTTTTGACCTAATTTATCCCCTTGGATGAGGTGTTATTACCCTATATGGTTATATGGGCGTATACAGGGGTCCATTCCCTTTCATAAGACATGGGTATATTAATGCACCCCTTGAAAAATTTGGGAGGGGTACCTTGGCCCACCCCTTCAATTTTGGAAATTGCCCAATTTCAACATTGGGTATTATAGTATAGGACCCTAATATGTACTATGATAAATTTGGGTGGTCCACCTCTTTCCCTTTTAGGGGTACATAGGACCACCCCCCTTAAATTTTGGAAATTGCCAAATCTAAAAATTTGGTGTGGTAGCCTAGGACCATAGTATGTACCTCTATCAGTATTGGGTGTCTATGTCGTTCCCTTTCATGGGTAAAAAATTGCCAAAAATTTAAATTTCGGGGTTTTTTGACCTAATTTATCCCCTTTGATGAGGTATTATTATCCTATATAGTTATATGGACGTATACAGGGGTCCATTACTTTTCATAACATATGGGTATATTAATGCACCCCTTGAAAAATTTGGGAGGGGTACCTTGGCCCACCCCTTAAATTTTGGAAATTGACCAATTTAAACATTGGATATTATAGTACAGGACCCTAATATGTATCATGATAAATTTGGGCGGTCCACCTCGTTTCCTTCCAGGGGCACAAAATTGCCAAAATATAAACGTAAGCAATACGTTGTACCACGTGTTTGGTCTTTTGACCCAATTTATCCTCTTGGATGAGGTTCTATTACCTTATATGGTTATATGGTTATGTATAGGGGTCTATTCCCTATCATAAGACATAGGTACATTTGTGCACTCCTTTAAAATTTTTGGGAGGGGTACTTTGGCCCACCCCTTAAATTTTGGAAATTGCTCATTTTATATATTTGGTATTATAGTACCGGACCTTAACGTATTATTATGATAAATTTGGGTGTTCCACCTCGTTCCCTTTTAGGGGTACGAAATTGCCAAATTTTAGTACAATCACGTGTTTGGTCTTTTGGCCCAATTTATCCTCTTGGATGAGGTCCTATTACCTTATATGGTTATATGGTCATGTATAGGGGTCTATTCCCTATCATAAGACATAGGTACATTTGTGCACTCCTTTAAAATTTTTGGGAGGGGTACTTTGGCCCACCCCTTAAATTTTGGAAATTGCTCATTTTATATATTTGGTATTATAGTACTGGACCCTAACATGTATTATGAGAAATTTGGGTAGTTCACCTTGTTCTCTTTCATGCGTAAAAAAAATTGCCAAATTTTACTACAACCACGTGTTTGGTATTTTGGTTCACCCCTTGGATGAGGTCCTATTACCTTATATGATTATATGGTTATGTATATTGGTCCATTCCCTATTATAAGACATGGGTATATTGATGCACCCTTTAAAAAATTTGGGAGGGGTATCTTGACTCATCCACTCAGTTTTAGAAATTGATTAATATAAGCATTTGGTATCTTCGTACAGGTCTTCAATATGTACCACTATAAATTTGGATGGTCCACATCGTTCCCTTTCATGGGTAAAGAACTACCAAAAATCAAATTTCGGATGTTATTTACCCCTATTTAATACGTTATATGGTTTATTACCTCTATATGTTTTCTCTTTTAAATTTGGGAATTATCAAATAACAAAATTCGGTAAACGTTTTCTAGGACCCATTGGTATTCCTCTTATGGCCAAATATTCAAAATTTAAAGGTTATTGACCGGCTTTATTATTGAATAAGTACAGGATTTATTACTTTTTCATAAGACACAGGTGTATTTGTGTACCAATCTTAAATTTTGGGAGGGGTACATTTCTTATTGTCATATCAATAATTGGTAATTGTTCTTTGGGTAAATCATTGTGAAATATGAGTATGATCACGTGATCAGTTATTGACCTATGATGGGATTAGGAGCCCAGGACATTGGTACATTTAAACTTTGTAGGATAATTTGAGAATGCGTCATTGGTATTGATTATTCCCCGCCAAATATAAACGTAAGCAATACGATGTACCACGTGATTGACCTTGATGAGGTAGTGTACAGGGATACATAGCTATCCTTATTGAATCTTATGACTCATAGTCTTAAGGGAATACATGATACAACACTGGCAAAGTTATTGTTAATGCAATTTCATTGGTTGACCGTTATCTTTCGTGCAATCTGATTGGTTGATCACTATCTTTCGTGCAATCTGATTGGTTGCTGATTTTCAAATCTTTGCTGTATTCAGTTTTAAGTTTTGTTTAACATTTAAAAATCTTGGTTTCGTTCAACATTTTGCACTCACTGATAAATATGATCAAAACCGTTTATTTGTTAATCGAATAGTTAAAAAACCGGATAAAGTTTGACGGTTAACCGTGAAACGTAAAATTTTTTAGTTTGAAAATTTTTTGTTTGAAAACTCTTGTTTCAAATTTGTTTGAATTTTTTGTTTCAGAATTTTGTTTGAAATTTGTTTCAAAATTTTTTGTTTGAAAATTTTTTTGTTTGAAATTTTTTTGTTGCAAAATTTTGTTTGAAAATTTTTTGTTTAAAATTTTTTGTTCGAAATTTTTGTTTTGAAATTTTTCGTTTCCAAATTTTTTGTTTCGATTTTTTTTTCAAAATTTTGTTTGAAAATTTGTTTCGTTTCAAAATTTTTGTTTGGATTTTTCGTTTCCAAATTTTTAAGTTTGTGCACTCATTAGTAAAGAACCGGAACTGTTTAGAACAAAAACCTCTGGCAACATTGTGGTGCAATAGTACACGTCAGAACATGGTGCAATAGTACACGTCAGAACACGATAATGCAACGTCATCAGTTTTGCATCATATATAAGTATCGTTGGAGTTAGTATTCATAATAACGTCATCATGGCTACTTGTCTGCAGTTTCTAAACACACGTGATGTGATGAAATCATTTACCAAGATTACTGATTTAAAACAGAATGTACCTTATAGAATCTTAGCTAGCCAAATGATACCTACAAAGTTTGGATTAAGAATCGTAGTGAAGCTTGAAAATGATAAGAATATAATTTTACCAGCAAGATATTTTCCCATGGAGGCATCAAAACAAGAAGAACTGCTGCGTTTCTTAAATACTGGATCTGTATCTTTATGTTACAAAGGATTCTTGGGTCGAAGTCATCAATTTGAATTTAGTACATAGCCGGATTCGTCAGCAATTGTGATAAAATCATGAATTCAAACGTCAGCACATTAGACATGGTTGTATGAATTTGGTTGGTCAGCATGACGTCAGCAACTGTGATGAAACCATGAATTCAAACGTCAGCACATTCCTTCCTATGACGTCAGCCGTAGTTCTATAAATTAACCAATACACTGTCATCCCACGAAATCATTTGAGCAAGTGCTTTTCAGGAGGAAAGATGTGTACTTCTAACGATAAAGAGTTCATCTTCGCAAGCTATTATCCAATAAATATATTTCAAACAAAACATGTGATGATTGGTATCAGTGCTAGAACATTTGAACCAGTGATTCGATTGGGCAAAGCAGAACAATTTGGTGTACAACTGACCTGTGAAGAATGGCAAATATTATGTTCACGAATCGACCAAATGAACGATTATTTTCATGATGAGCTAAATGTGACGATAGTCAAATCATTAGGCTCAAATCATGAAGTGGTGATGCGTACAGTCCTCGAAGAGAAGATGGTGCTGTTACGTAAAAAGAGTACATTCCATGTCCATCGCAACATGGTGTATCTAACGCAAACAGAATGGAACAAATTCATCAGCGTATTTCAGTGTGTGAAACATGCAGTGGAAGTGTGTAACAAAACAAGTATATTCCTGAAAAAGTACTATTTTGAAAAATGTGTTATGCATTTTGTACAACATGTATCTAGATATTGTGATGGTTGTCAACATCGTTCGTGGGTGCATACCTGTATTGATAAACAGTTTATTTGTGATCAAATGGACATTGAGTTTCCACCAATTGATATCGCAATAGACCTTAAAAGACTTCAATTGGAATTAAAATTATATGCTAAAGACAAACTAGTGCAAGAAGTTCAAAATACATTGTATCGACAATATCCAGAACCACTATCTGGTATGGATGTATGTGGAGTGTAATAAAATGATCCATTTCAATGAATTGTGTTTTTTTCATTTCAAGTACAACCCTATGTTCTGACGTGTACTATTGCACCACAATGTTGCCAGAGGTTTTAGTTCTAACAGTTCCGGTTCTTTACTAATGAGTGCACAAACTTAAAAATTTGGAAACGAAAAATCCAAACAAAAATTCTGAAACGAAACAAATTTTCAAACAAAATTTTGAAAAAAAAATCGAAACAAAAAATTTGGAAACGAAAAATTTCAAAACAAAAATTTCGAACAAAAAATTTTAAACAAAAAATTTTCAAACAAAATTTTGCAACAAAAAATTTTAAACAAAAAAAATTTTCAAACAAAAAATTTTGAAACAAATTTCAAACAAAATTCTGAAACAAAAAATTCAAACAAATTTGAAACAAGAGTTTTCAAACAAAAAATTTTCAAACTAAAAAATTTTACGTTTCACGGTTAACCGTCAAACTTTATCCGGTTTTTTAACTATTCGATTAACAAATAAACGGTTTTGATCATATTTATCAGTGAGTGCAAAATGTTGAACGAAACCAAGATTTTTAAATGTTAAACAAAACTTAAAACTGAATACAGCAAAGATTTGAAAATCAGCAACCAATCAGATTGCACGAAAGATAGTGATCAACCAATCAGATTGCACGAAAGATAACGGTCAACCAATGAAATTGCATTAACAATAACTTTGCCAGTGTTGTAGCATGTATTCCCTTAAGACTATGAGTCATAAGATTCAATAAGGATAGCTATGTATCCCTGTACACTACCTCATCAAGGTCAATCACGTGGTACATCGTATTGCTTACGTTTATATTTGGCGGGGAATAATCAATACCAATGACGCATTCTCAAATTATCCTACAAAGTTTAAATGTACCAATGTCCTGGACTCCTAATCCCATCATAGGTCAATAACTGATCACGTGATCATACTCATATTTCACAATGATTTACCCAAAGAACAATTACCAATTATTGATATGACAATAAGAAATGTACCCCACCCAAAATTTAAGATTGGTACACAAATACACCTGTGTCTTATGAAAAAGTAATAAATCCTGTACTTATTCAATAATAAAGCCGGTCAATAACCTTTAAATTTTGAATATTTGGCCATAAGAGGAATACCAATGGGTCCTAGAAAACGTTTACCGAATTTTGTTATTTGATAATTCCCAAATTTAAAAGAGAACATAAACATATAGAGGTAATAAACCATATAACGTATTAAATATGGGTCAATAACATCCGAAATTTGATTTTTGGTAGTTCTTTACCCATGAAAGGGAACGATGTGGACCATCCAAATTTATAGTGGTACATATTGAAGACCTGTACGAAGATACCAAATGCTTATATTAATCAATTTCTAAAACTGAGTGGATGAGTCAAGATACCCCTCCCAATTTTTTAAAGGGTGCATGAATATACCCATGTCTTATAATAGGGAATGGACCAATATACATAACCATATAATCATATAAGGTAATAGGACCTCATCCAAGGGGTGAACCAAAATACCAAACACGTGGTTGTAGTAAAATTTGGCAATTTTTTTACGCATGAAAGAGAACAAGGTGAACTACCCAAATTTATCATAATACATGTTAGGGTCCAGTACTATAATACCAAATATATAAAATGAGCAATTTCCAAAATTTAAGGGGTGGGCCAAAGTACCCCTCCCAAAAAATTTAAAGAGTGCACAAATGTACCTATGTCTTATGATAGGTAATGGACCCCTATACATGACCATATAACCATATAAGGTAATAGGACCTCATCCAAGAGGATAAATTGGGCCAAAAGACCAAACACGTGATTGTACTAAAATTTGGCAATTTCGTACCCCTAAAAGGGAACGAGGTGGAACACCCAAATTTATCATAATAATACGTTAAGGTCCGGTACTATAATACCAAATATATAAAATGAGCAATTTCCAAAATTTAAGGGGTGGGCCAAAGTACCCCTCCCAAAAATTTTAAAGGAGTGCACAAATGTACCTATGTCTTATGATAGGGAATAGACCCCTATACATAACCATATAACCATATAAGGTAATAGAACCTCATCCAAGAGGATAAATTGGACCAAAAGACCAAACACGTGGTACAACGTATTGCTTACGTTTATATTTTGACAATTTTGTACCCCTAAAAGGGAACGAGGTGGAACACCCAAATTTATCATAATAATACATGTTAAGGTCCGGTACTATAATACCAAATGTTTAAATTGGGCAATTTCCAAAATTTAAGGGGTGGGCCAAAGTACCCCTCCCAAATTTTTAAAGGAGTGTACAAATATACCGATATCTTATGAAAGGTAATGGACCCCTATACATGACCATATAACCATATAAGGTAATAACATCTCATCAAAGGGGATAAAATCGACCAAAAATCAAACACGTGGTATAATGTATTGCTTACGTTTATATTTTGGCAATTTTGTGCCCCTGGAAGGAAACGAGGTGGACCGCCCAAATTTATCATGATACATATTAGGGTCCTGTACTATAATATCCAATGTTTAAATTGGTCAATTTCCAAAATTTAAGGAGTGGGCCAAGGTACCCCTCCCAAATTTTTCAAGGGGTGCATTAATATACCCATATGTTATGAAAAGTAATGGACCCCTGTATACGTCCATATAACTATATAGGGTAATAATACCTCATCAAAGGGGATAAATTAGGTCAAAAAACCCCGAAATTTAAATTTTTGGCAATTTTTTACCCATGAAAGGGAACGACATAAACACCCAATACTGATAGAGGTACACCTTGTCTCAAAAAGGTTGAGCGCATTCTTTATTGGTGTTTTGAGGCAAAAATTTTCTAAGTCCAGCTTCGTGTATCTTCGGGAAAAAGTAAGCCAGGTTCGAACCTCCAAGCCAGCCTTTGCAATCGGGAAAAAGTTTGCAGATTTGTTTTTCTTCTTTTAAATATAATAAGACTTGTTACCAAGTGTTTAAAAAAGCAACATTGATTGAAATACTTAATGATACAATATTTCGAAACCTTTTTTTTTTTTTTTAAATGTCAGCACATGCTTGTTTGTCATTTAGCTCTCCATACGTAATGGAACATTTAAATACGTTAAAGAATCTTTCCATATGTAAAAGAATGCTCAAAGTTCAGAAATAGAACATAATTATCACCTGAGTACTAAAATAAAAGTCAAAGTAGAACAGAAACAGCGTTTGTAATGGATATGAATGTCATAATTATCTTGAGATCCGTTATACATCGCTAGAAGCATAATTCTAGAAGTCCTTGTGTTAGCTCATTGGTAAGCTGTCGGATTTCAAATCATAAGGTTGAGAGTTCGAATCCCGTCTAGGTTAAACCTTTTTTTAAAAATTATATTTTCCGCAATGCATGAAAAATTATATAAAATAATTACATTAGAATACATAAGTTCTGTATATATAACATAATCATTGCAGAACATAGTAATTATTATGTTTAAAATATAACATCTGAGATAATTTTCACAGTAGGTCGGTATATATGAGGATGTAAATACAAGTTAGGAAAATCATTTAATAGCAATAAATAAGTTATGTAGTGTATTTATTTGCATCTATTTGTCATACAGATGTAACTTCTCAATATTCTCATTACAGCATGTCATTTACATTCATGAAATACAATATATTCCTACGGATATAGAAAGTGTATAAACAGAGTATCCAAAGTCGTATCCTGCTTCAAGACACACAACTTTTCCCGATCCCCTTAACGTCACGGGAAGAAACACAAACTCTCTTTAGAACGGAATGTCGTTACTTAGAGTCTCATTCGAATACGTTGAATATGCTTTTGTATATTCATCTCTCTCTCTTTCTCTCTCTTTCGCTTTGTTTATGTGTGTGTGTTGCGCAGTGGCGGCGGTTGGACGTTAAAAGTGGGGGGGCAAGACATGATCTTAACAATTGTATATGAATGTTAGATTTTCTGGTTGTTTCTAACAATGTTTGATGAAAGGTTGCATACCTAATAGGATACTATCTTTTTCAGTTAAAATGTCGTATATCGTATTTCTATTTTATTAAGTAAATTCGTAAGAGCAATACATGTAGGTAGCCCTTTATATTCTTAAACAAGGAAAGTGTAAGAAGAGATTTGAGTTCTTGCTCATGAACATCTTAAAATTCTGTCTGGAAAATTGTGTGATCAGATTATTTAATAGATTTGCAAAACAAATAAATAGAGAGGATAATATTAATCATAGTAATGAATAATGACGCTTGTTTTGCAGAAGTTACATTGAAACTGGGAATTAACGAACAACTTATACTTTTAATTCCACACATGCCATTAAATGAATATTTTTACTCTTAGAAAATGAAATACAGTAAGTACTGCAAGCATATGCTATGACACTTAAGGAAATATGCAATTGGAATATTAATTGCTTTAAATTGCAATTAAAACGCAATTCCTGTAGCTTTCGTAACTCCACGGGAAGACAAATATCCAATACGTACTCACGCAACGGCAAATATATGGCATCATTTTTTCCCTGTGGTTTCACAATAAATAAAATTCCCATTGTTGACAATTTAAAAGAAGAATCTCTGGTGGCTCAACGGATCATATATGATTCTGTGACGAAAATATATGGATCATCGGAGGTATGATAAATTCAGTGAGAAGTTCAATGAGATAATATCAGATGTATTTGGAAAAGAAAAGAAAAATAAATGCTGGGGACGAGAAGAAGAGAGAGAAACGGAAGATTCAGCAACAACTAAAGGAACTGGAGGAAGAAGAGAAGAAAATTAAACTGTAGAGGCAACAAGAAGGATATGCAGATCAATGAGAAGAAAACTATGCGAGAAAGGATTAAAACAAATTTCTAAATGTGTTGCATTTAACAACTGCACCAGCAAAAGTGTGTGTGTGTGTGTTTTTTTTTTTTAATAATCAGTAAAATCATGTATGAACTGTTTATTACTATAGGCAATATTATAATGCTGTGTAATTGATATTATAATGTGTAAGGATATAATCTGTATTTTTTTCATATCTTAAGTACTCTGTATACTACACACTTTCGTTTGTAACTTCACATTTTGTGTAATATGTAGGCCTAATCAATATCGGCCTGATGCATATGTTTGTAAATTTACATTCCTTTGGAAAGAAAATTGAAAAAAGAAAAACAGAAGCGGAAGAGAACAAGGCCAACTATGGAGAGTGTGGAGGCTGGGGTTTCTTTCTTTTTTCTATATTTTTAAGTTATTCAGGGGTCAGGGAAATCTGGAACTTTCGTCATTGAAAGTCAGGGAAAAGTCAGAGATCTTTTCTCCAAATTGTGTGGACACCCTGTTTACATTTCCAAATGAAATTATATAAATTAGGGCGTCACTTCAAAAAAGTGGGGGGGGGCAACTGCCCCCTCTTGCCCCCTCTAAGCGCCGCCCATGGTGTTGCGGAATATCCCAAGTTGAATACAACATTTGCCAAGTATATGAGCATCATTGTCATCGAATACCAGAAATTGAAAGTCGTGTTTCTTCAGGTTGGGTTTGCGTGTTCATGTTAGCTCACTGGTAGAGTACGGACTTGCCAATAAACAGGTCTTGAGTTCAAAGCCTACAGCTAATTATCATTCTTTTGTTAGTAGGATTGCACAGAAATCGGATACAAGGAGTGGTTTACTTCTAGAAATATTTTCAGAAGCGTTTAGGTAGCCCTGAAAAGGGCTGTTTTCGGGAGTTGAGGCGGGGACATTAATATTGTGTCCAAGACCCTTCTGAATTTATTACACGCTCCATTCTTCGGGGCATGGAATCTATTACATGGGTGACAAATCTAGCTCCTTCCCCTACCTCCAGCCATGCTTCGGAAATAAGATGCCACAGGTCATCCTGAGTTCTTGGTGGATCTGCCTCAGGCCAACTTTCCCTTAGAGTACGCTTCACTTCTGCCTACATATTTTCCATGTGATTGAGGTCTGCTCCACGAGCGGCCAGTCGATTAAATCAATCTCAGGGTGCCCTGCGAACCATTCCTGAATCACACGGGAAGTATGTATTGGCGACTGGTATTGCTGGAACTGAATTACACCATCAGGCTGAAATACTCGTACAGATAGCACCATGATATTACTGATAATGTCTAAGTACTGAGCATTGTCCAGATGTCCTTCAATTCTATGAAGCTGTCCTGCTCCGCGACTGGAAATCCAACCCCAACATAAAATAGATACATGGCCACTGCGATTGCAAGCAGCCACATATCCATGGTCATATCGGGTGCCTCTCGGACGATACACAAAACGGCGTCCCTCCTTTGATGTTGTGAATATGGATTCATCTGAGAAAACTACGTTTTCCCAATTGAGACCCACATTCGCCTGTGCAAACGCGTGCCGGTAAATTTTGTGGTCGTCTGAGAGTTTTTCCTTCACGGCAGCAACACGGCCACGTAACCCAGCATGACGAAGCCTTCGCAGAGCTGTATGCTTTCTACCAGGAAAGAGAGAAACTTCCCTTAGTTGTCTAGACGTCCTTAGTGGGTCTAACCGGGCTTCGTTTACTAATCTCGCATCTTGGGCTTCGGTTGACACATGCGGACGACCAGGAGATCGTAAATTATCAGTCTGACCTGTAGCACCATATTTCCGAATCCATCGCCTTCCTGTAGAGGCCGGGACACCTACTCGCCTGCTAGCTGCAGTTGCAGAATAACCTTCCAACTCCCATAAAGTAATTACTGCTGTACGTCTGTCCATAGTTACCAATGTTCTGTGCTGTGAGAAGGAAGCAATAGGTAAAAGCTAGTACCTGACGTGTGATTGGTTACTTGCACGACACGCCTATTGTGGGAAACAGCGTTGCCAGATCTAGCATAATGATGCTAGATCTAGCATAATTTGCATGTCTCTAGCATCTAGTATCTTGCTTTTAGCATCCTGCCCAAATCTAGCACAATTTCAGCAAGTTTATCAAAAAGCCGTAAAACCTGGAGATGAGAAAGAAGTTGGTCGTGGGAAGAAAAAGAACGGCAGAAATGTATCCTCTTCCATTGATTCATACAGTCGGTAAACCATACAGGCAGTCTTATTTTCCGAAGTAAGTTCGAAACGTCTTTGGGCTTTTTTGTGGCTCCACCCAGGGTTTTCTAATCCTTTAACTCCGAGGCATGGGCGGAGCTATGGGGGCCATTCTCCCCCCAACTTTTTGACAACTTCACCATCTTTATTTCTGACTTCATGATCATATTTATTCCTGAAATGACAGCTCCGAGACCGACCAAAAATCTGCCGCCCCCCCAGCAGACGATTCCCAACTCCCCTTATGCTGCGAAGTTATTTTCTTTCAAAATATGTAAACAAAAACTTTGCATTCATTTATACGATATATACGCCATTGAGTCTGGCAACGACTGCATTAATTTAATTGAGTTAAAATTTTGGTGCGTGAAGTATTGAGTTCTATCCATGCATTCTTGCTCTCTGTGTATTTTAAGTTACGTTATCGTATCTCAACTTCGTTTTTTTAAACTCCTGAATTAGTAATTATGAGGATCTAGCATAATTTGACCGAATCTAGCATAAGTTCGATCAGGTTTTGGAATAATTCCGAGCTGTGAGTCTGGCAACGCTGGTGGGGAACGACTTGGTCAACGACTCGCGAAAGAAATCTGAAAATGGTGCGCCGTAATAATAATATCAAAAACAGTTTTTATAAAGGAATATTAATACATACGAAAAGCTGTTTAAAGAATGAATTGTTATACTGACTTTACACGTATAAAAACATATACCATATACCAAACAGATTGAGCGATATGATGATAGCTGTTTTGAGACAAACTCTTTCGAAGTCCAACTTCGGGTATCTTCGGAAAACAGTAAACTAAAGCTGCTGGTTCGAACCTCCAAAGCCAACCTTAGTAATCGGGAAACGATGTACAGATATGTTTTTCCTTCTGTTAAATATAATAAGACATGTTGAAATGGTATTAAGTGTAGAAAAAAGTAACATTGAAATACTTAATGATACAATATTTCGAGACTATGTATTCACACTCTCGTTTCGTCATTGTGATTTCCATACGGAAAAGAGCATTTACGTATGAGCTCAGTTATATTTCAGAAGCAGCTTCCGAAAAGCGGTCATGTTAGCTCAGTGGTACACCACCAAGCGTTTAAATCGTAAATTCGATACCCGTTCAGGTGAAATTCTTTTATGATATTCTACTTTCCTCAATGCATGAAAATTATGTAAAATAGTTACATTACAATTCATCAGTTATATATATCAGTTGAATATATATATTCATATCATCAGTTGTATATATCAGTTGAATATATATATTCATATCATTTCACGACATAAGTAATTCTTATCTTTAAAATATAACATCTGAGGTATTGACAGAACGTCGGTGTGTTATGTGTGAATATTGAATACAAATTTAAAAAATCGTGTAATAGCAATAAATAAGTTATGTAATGTATTTATTTGCAGCTACTTTCATCGCAGATAACTTCTCAATATTCGCATTACAGCATTTAGGTAGAGCATATCGAAAATCGGATCGTGGTCCAAGACAAAAAACTAGCTAGCCCCAAACTGTCACGTAAGAAATTCGCGAATCGCAAAAGTAAAGTGAAGAGATTGAGAGCGGTAATTCCTTAATCGCTCTCTCTCAAATCTGTCTTATCTGCATTTATACACATAAAATGGTATGTATGTATGTTCCAACATAACTCATGTATGCCTAGAGCAGGGTTTCTCAACCTGGGAGTCGCGGCCCCTAGGGGATCGCGAAGATAGGCGGAAGAGATAAATATAGTTAGAATCTAATACCAGAAATTATTTTTAAATATTATTTTAAATTTTGTTCTGATAGGCATACTTTTATTTTTTATACACACTGTAAAGAACAATAAAAAATAAGTCTACTGAACATTTTCAAAGGGTGTAGAATTCGTGTTACTATTCGGTTCAAAGTCTCTTGTCGTCGCGAATTCTGTCGAGAAATTTGAAGCTTAAAATATACAAAACGATAATCATGCCTGTTGTTCTGTATGGTTGCGAAACATGGTCGCTTACTTTGAGGAAAGAACATAGACTGAAAGTATTTGAGAACAAGATCCTTAGACGAATATTCGGACCCAAGAGGAACGGAAATGGGGAATGGCGGAAACTTCATAACGAGGAACTACATAATTTATACGGTTTACCCAACATTCTTAGGGTCGTCAAGTCTAGAAGGCTTAGGTGGGCAGGTCATGTAGCTAGAATGGAAGAAAGTAGAAACGCTTTCAAAATCTTGACTGGAAGACCAATCGGAAAACGACCATTAGGAAGACCTAGGCGCAGATGGGAGGACAATATTAAGATGGATCTCGCTGAGATACGAATATACAAAGTAGAAACTGGATCCAATTGGCTAAGTATAGAAGTCAGTGTAGAGCTTTTGTGAACGCGGCATTGAACCTCCGGGTTCCATAGGCCATAGAGTTAGTTAGTTAGTAGAGTTGTTTAAAAATGAATTTAAATCAAAGAGGTATGATATAAAACTAATGAGAACTGTATATAGAAATACTAGAAAAATACACATGCAACAAAACCTGCACATTGAAATACAATTAAAATTAAAACCTAATGAGACACCTAAGCATGGTGTAATTTCACTAGTTCAGCAATGTCCGGTTCAATCTTCATGACGAACATTATCAAGCCATTTTCAGCTGATAAGCGATTTCTTATCTTTGTTTTAATGTTTACCATAAAAAAACACACTTTCGCATAAGTACGATATAGCAAATGGAATTATTACTTTTAAAGCAGCAATCCCCAGACCAGGATATTCTTCTCTCCTCATCAGGCAGAACTTGTCCAGGTCTTCGTTACAAAAAACCAGTTGCAAAGACTTGTCGCATAATCATTCTATTATTTGGTCAAGAAGTTGTGGGCTTAGATCGGATACGTTAATGGCCTCTTCAATGAAGGAGTTTAACATCCATCTTGAACCAGCACCTTCGTCGTTGGGAATATAGATATTACAGTTACTGTATCCACTGTCAGTGCCGGGAGCCGAAAAAAGGGGCCACACATTTCGGAGGAAGTGTGTTACTCATGTTAGGAAAGTGCATGTGCACATGTGTAAAATAGAAGGAAAAACGTAATAAAATGTGCTCAAAATTAAGGAAAGGTAGGGTTTATTTTGAAAATGTTATTGAGCTTCGTGCCAACCATGGTGGCGCTTCGTAGCTAGTCTGTCTACGTCACTCATATATACGGTGACATCGTACTATACTCTCACCCCGGGCGCTGATTTTCCATGGCACTGTTCACTATAAACAAAAAAATGGATTCTACTATTATAGAAATAGGTATGTTAAAAATCCCACACAAGCTTATTATAAAACAAATTAGAAAAGGGTCGCTGGCAAGAGCGTGTGATAAAAGGGGATCGTGATAGGAATTAGATTGAGAACCACTGGCCTAGAGTAATTTTAACCACATTTCTTATAGTTTCGAAAAGAGTGCTGTCGGGTTACCTATGGTGAATGGGAGGGGGATACATATAAAAGATTGCTAGAAAATGATCGATATTAGATTCATAGTTTTCGGGGTCGCTTAGATAAATAGTGAGACTTTCAATTTCGCTTAACTCCGATTAAACTCTCATTAGTAGGGATGGGCACGAACGACTTTTCTTTGAAACTCGACTCGACTCGAAACAGACATCTTTGAGGTCTACTCTTGGACTCGGCGCGAAAAATATCTTCCAACTCGACTCGGATTAGAGTCAAGTCGAACCAAAACGAGCAAAATCCTGTGTGTAGTCCTACCTAGACAATACATAGACAATAATTATTCTATCATCAATTATACTACTATTACTACAAATAATAATAATAATAATAATAATAATAATAATAATAATAATAATAATAATTATTATTATTATTATTATTATTATTATTATTATTATTATTATTATGACAACACCGTGTACAAACATGAACAATAGATGGTTAGTAAAGGAATACTAAAAGCTAGTTGACTGCCGACGTCGGTAGTCATGAACTCTACAAGGCAAAGACATCGTTCATTACTCTAAGCTGTAAGCGTCGGTGAACTACAGATGGTCAACTATTGACCTCTCGCCAGAAATTGGTGGCCCCGCAGCGACGATCCGTGGTGGCCCAAGTTCCATTTTGAAAACTTTACTACCAGCAGCAGAGACGTGATCAAACGCCAACGAACCATAAAATTACTCTCCCAAAATATGTCAAAATGCCTATATGTGTGATTTGTTTATATTTAGGTGAATCAAAGAAACACAAAACAAATACCCGGGGTGGACGCAAACTATCAATATTACGATTACTAGGCACGTGTTCTTCTGACTTCCCCACGGAAACGATCATAAAAAGCTTGGTTGTTGAAGGATAAATCATTGACGTCTTAATTTAGCCAATCAGACAAACCCCTACATCTCGAGTTCTAGAAGGTGATACCGTGAACCGTTTCAGATTTATTGCTTCCTGGTGGAGTACTATCCATGAGCAAAATTTGAGCATAATAGCCGACATGCATCTTCGGTGCCTCTTATCTTTAGTACAATTTTAACCAGAGATGGTGTGGGTGAATGAAAATTTGATCCACGACCCACCATGACCCACTATCACCCACCACCCAAATGCTCCATTGGCCCACTCTGACCCATCAACCATCGTGATCCACTCTGACCCACCACCAACTATGAACCACTCTGAACCATTGTGACCAACTCCGACCCACCAAAACCCATCGACATCAAGTCTGACCGATGGCCCACGTCCTCCTCTCCATTGGCTAAAGAGGTTACACTTGTCATAAAACAAGACTGTGAAATTATCACTTACCGGAGTTTGAATTTCTACCGTTAATGGCTCAAGCACCTCTCTGTTACAATACTGGTGGGTCTGACCTTTACGATATATAATGGCAAAGTGTTTCTCATCTTCCAAATTAAAATGAATTTAAATTTATCATATATAATTATTTCTTTGTTGCCTTACAGACACATTTCAGTAGAAAATAGGGTGAAATTTGAAAGTTTCAAATCAAGGAAAAGTAGACCAACGTAAAAAAAAAAAAAAAAAAAAAAGAGAGAGAGAGAGAGAGAAAGAAACTAATTTTCTATATAATTAAGCATGCCGTACTAATTGAAAATGCCCATGTAATTAAGTTTAGAATACAAATTTTATGGCCATTTTTCTCTAACTTTATGGCTTGATTGCCTTATGCTCGGAACGCTCCATATATTAAACACCAGCTTCAGCAATTATAAATAGAAAGCAGTGGGTATAAAATTCAAAAAGAACTTTAGTTTGCATTACTCAATTTGTTTCTCTACTAATATCAATCGTTTTCGATTATTTTTACAAATCAACCCACTACCAATTTCCAATATATAGAAAATGCACCTCAGTCCCCCCGCTCATAAAAGATAATTTTAAAAAATGCCAGGACATATTCCCTTTATTTTTAATAAAGAGTTATATGCTGAATTTCAGCTCTCAGTTGAAGGGCTTGTGAGATACTAAATTTTTCGCAAAAATTCGGACTTCTACTCCCCCTAAGGATATGTATTATAATGAAAGTGACACGCGTATGATAACTTCCCAGTTGGGATTGGAGCCTGATTATATACCAAACGTCAATTCATTTGACTTTGCAATTTGACCGTGATGATTACGCAGACATAGTTACTTTCAATTTTTTATGATACATATCCTTATTTCATATGTTACAGATGATTCAAAAATATTTTTTCAAGCAGTTAGCTCCTCTAGAATCTCACAGGCTGCATCCCAAAATCCAACTCCTATTATCCTATGACAATCCAAAAGTTACTGAACTTTTTTTTATTAGGAACAAATGACAAAAGAAAAATGGAGAGCTTGAAAGTAAAATTTAGAAAAGCTCGGTGCCCCCAATAACTATATATTTCTCCGCCCCTTCATCCCGAACTTAAAAATAAAACTTAATTCGAATATGGTAAATTAGTGAATTTATTACAGTTAAATTCCACTCACTACATGCTACAGCTACAACTATGTAACATAAAATAACAACTGTGAAACATGTTCTGAATTACTATTAGATTTCTTACGCTATTATTAAACATATTAGAATAGTAAAAGAGGATTGTTCGCGAAATAGTATATTTGCTCTTGATTTATAACTTTTTCATACGGAAAAAATTAAAATATTATTCAAGTTTTAAACTTTGCACTCTGCAAATATGTTGCCCTCTAGGCAATGGGACTAATGTGAAATGTGGACTAATGTGGACTAATGGGAAATGCTGCACTGTTAGCGGCGCTGAAAACTTACGATTCGATTCTAATATCGAATGATTTCGGTATCTTTATGTCGCTACGTAACCACCCTGGGTGCTAATGGGAGCTTAATTGGACTTGAATTGAAAGTAGAACTATTTACCTAAGCGACGACGAAACTATGGATTCGATACTAATATCGACCTGTTTCTAGCATTTTTGATATGTATCCCGACAGTACTCTTTTTCCAGACTGTAAGAAATATAGTTAAAATTGCTCTAGATATATCAGAATTATGTTGAAATACACACATAAATCCACTTTTATATTCTGTATAAATAGAGAGTGAGCGAGCGAGCGAGCGAGAGAGGGCGACTCAAGACATCACCACTTCCACATTGCAAAAGCATATATCAGGAATTGAATTGAAAATCTATGTAAAGACTTTCTGCTGTGGCATGCTTCATAAGGACAATTCCAGTCTGCTCACGTGACCTTTGGGGTTCATGAATTTTTTTGCGAGCGTTCCGACTTTGGATTCTCTGTTTATACCTTCTGTTTATGCATCGAATAACTTTTCAAGAACATAAATGACATTCTGTATTATGAATGTTGAGAATTACCCTCTATATGACAAATAGCTGCAAATAAATACACTACATGATTTATTTATTGCTATTGAACGAGTTTCCTAACTTGTATTTACATCCTCATATATAATACCGACCTACTGTGAAAATTATCTCAGATGTTATATTTTAAACATAGTAATTACTATGTTCTGCAATGATTATGTTATATATACAGAACTTATGTATTCTAATGTAATTATTTTATATAATTTTTCATGCATTGCGGAAAATATAATTTTAAAAAAAAGGGTTAACCTAAACGTGATTCGAACTCTTAACCTTATGATTTGAAATCCGACAGCTTACCAATGAGCTAACACAAGGACTTCTAGAATTATGCTTCTAGCGATGTATAACGGATCTCAAGATAATTATGACATTCATATCCATTACAAACGCTGTTTCTGTTCTACTTTGACTTTTATTTTAGTACTCAGGTGATAATTATGTTCTATTTCTGAACTTTGAGCATTCTTTTACATATGGAAAGATTCTTTAACGTATTTAAATGTTCCATTACGTATGGAGAGCTAAATGACAAACAAGCATGTGCTGACATTTAAAAAAAAAAAAAAAGGTTTCGAAATATTGTATCATTAAGTATTTCAATCAATGTTGCTGTTTTATACACTTGGTAACAAGTCTTATTATATTTAAAAAAAGAAAAACACATCTGGAAACTTTTTTCCGATTGCAAAGGCTGGCTTGGAGGTTCGAACCTGGCTTACTTTTTCCCGAAGATACCCGAAGCTGGACTTAGAAAATTATTGCCTCAAAACACCAATAAAGAATGCGCTCAACCTTTTTGAGACAAGGTGTACATACTATGGTCCTAGGCTACCACACCAAATTTTTTAGATTTGGCAATTTCCAAAATTTAAGGGGGGTGGTCCTATGTACCCCTAAAAGGGAAAGAGGTGGACCACCCAAATTTATCATAGTACATATTAGGGTCCTATACTATAATACCCAATGTTGAAATTGGGCAATTTCCAAAATTGAAGGGGTGGGCCAAGGTACCCCTCCCAAATTTTTCAAGGGGTGCATTAATATACCCATGTCTTATGAAAGGGAATGGACCCCTGTATACGCCCATATAACCATATAGGGTAATAACACCTCATCCAAGGGGATAAATTAGGTCAAAAACCCCCGAAATTTGAATTTTTGGCAATTTTTTACCCATGAAAGGGAACGACATAGACCCCCAATACTGATAGAGGTACATACTATGGTCCTAGGCTACCATACCAAATTTTTAGATTTGGCAATTTCCAAAATTTAAGGGGGGTGGTCCTATGTACCCCTGCCAAAATTTAGGGGTGGGCCAAGGTACCCCTGCCAAAATTTAGAGGGGGTGGTCCTATGTACCCCTAGGTCATTGACCCCGGCCAGGGACCATGGGTCCTGAGGCAGGGACCCAGGGGCCAAAAAGTTAGGCCAAGTCATGCGATTACTACTTATTTTATTTATTTATTTATTTACATTTTTGGTTTTACAAAAACACACATTCAGACAGATAATACATGGACGTGACCTGAAATGAAATAAGCTGAAAAGAGAAATAAAATATAATTGATTAGTTAAAATATTGAAAGCACATTTAACCAAGTCGTAGTCAATTCTATTTCTCGAATTCCTTTATAATTTGTTTATGCTAGTTTCGTTTCCTGTGTGAATACCATTTAAAACAAATTTACATTTAACCTTCACAAAAATAAAAAATAAAAATCTCAACTGCCCTGCTGGATTCGTGTAAATTTCCATCCTGGCTTTTGGGGCGTCGGGCTCGACTCCTTGGCCACATTTCTCAGGATCAAGAACAAGCCCAACACATACTCAGTACATCGATTACTATATTCAGCTAGGATCACCATTACCTACCTCGTCGTGTGAGTCTACATGGACGTCAGGGGTACCCACGGGAAGGGGCAAACGGGGATTTCAACGGTTAAGTGTTACTTTAAACGTGTTTACTAAAGCTGTGTGTACTAAAGCATATAAACAACTATAATAGAAAAAATAGAAGTGGCTATCCTTCACGCAGGAAAAATAAGGTTCAATGAACACAAAATAGGAAATTTGAATATTGTAAAAAAAAAAAAAAAAAAAAAGTTACTTTTTTTTATTTAGTTGTCGAAAACGCTGCAACATGTGTTCCAAAAACGGCCCTAGCAATCTTGTTCACATTTTATAAACCAATGTTCCACTAACAACTCTGTAATATGGCATAAATTGTTTTTCTTGTAAAAATCCCGAAAGAGTAGTGCATTCTTGGGGGTGAATTTTCCGAGCTGTTTTCTCAGGAACGGCGAAGTCAATTTTGTTCATATTTTGTAAATAAATATTCCATTAATAATTTGACAATTGAGCGTAAAACATCTGTCTCGAAAAAAAATCACAAAGGGTACGGTAATTATTTCTGGGGGTGAGTCTTTGCCCCTAACAATTTTCTTAAATTTCATATTTCATTAATCGATGTTTTGTTATAACAATATTGAATAACTCATTTGCCCTGAAATAAGTTAATTCTTGAAGATAAGTTTTCTCAAGAAAGAGACTCACGAGGAAACCGATTCAAGTGTGACACGAAATTGTGGACTATTTTATGCGCAAACGAAGTGTTTTTGTGTACAATTAAACCCATTAGAGGGGAAAACCCTCGATCTCAACCGTTCCGGAGATACAGAGGAATAAGGGGA
Source organism: Thermobia domestica (assembly GCF_964235325.1). NCBI lineage: Eukaryota > Metazoa > Arthropoda > Insecta > Zygentoma > Lepismatidae > Thermobia > Thermobia domestica. The sequence continues at coordinate 84,847,838 of NC_137456.1, forward strand.
ATGCTGATACTCCGATATTTTGCGAATTTTTGAATATGTAGCGTTAGTACAAGTAAAAGACACTGTTAAAAAGGAAGAGTTCCTTCATCCACGAAACTTTAGTAATATGTCGCCTTAGACATGAGGTTTACAAAACCGAAGAGTCCATAAAAATTCTAGGGGAGGAATGTTTTGGAGGGAGAAGGCGAAAATAAAGGATTCTTTTATTGCCTGAAATAGGCGTGAAAGATGTCTATGTATAGGTTTTTTGGTATGCTGAATCAAATAAACGCATTATCAGGTAAAATAGGATGAAAAATAATAGCAAGTAATATCTTGCAATTTTGTTCTTCGTGTCAATGGCGTTTGTTGTTCCTCATAGCCCCTTCTTTTTCCTGCCCCGGATAAAAGCTACGCCACTCACCTCAACACTCAACAACACTTTAATTCGCTCTGATGCATCTTTCTTAACGTTTATATGCAATTTTCAAACATAATCACTCGCAACATAACCGAAAATCCACAAAATATCACAGCAACAACTTTCCCCTTACCCTTCTATATCTCCGGAACGGTTGAGATCTAGGGTTTTCCCCTCTAATGGGTTTAATTGTATTACACAAAAAAACACTTCGTTTGCGCATAAGCTCGTCCACAATTTCGTGTCACACTTGAATCGGTTTCCTCGTCAGACGATTTTAATATTTATTAATAATTATAATATTGTGCAAATCACTTGTCACGAAAATGTTTACGAGGGTAGTTTCCTTTATTATTATTATTATTATTATTATTATTATTATTATTATTATTATTATTATTATTATTATTATTATTATTATTATTATTATTATTATTATTATTATTATTATTATATGACTCGTGGAATTTTATTGATATCCCATAAACAAATCCATCACAAAAAACCCTGATACATGATAATCATTTGTCATTTAAAAGTCCACAAACGGTAGTTTACTTTTGAGTATTCTATGGACGAAGTTTTCCGAAAACACAATTTGTTCGTATTTCATAAATAGATTTTTCAATAATAATTACAGCATAACGTGATTTACTCTAAGAAATTAAAGCGAGAAAGTTCATTGCGCTGGTCCGTACATTTTATTTACACATATAAAGGCGAAGTCAAACAAATTACCTTCCTGACATATTTTTTCTTTTCTTATGAGCAATATACAGGCACATTTCCTACAACCTGTGATTCTACTTTTGCTCCGTGTCAAAATCCATTATTCGACTGCAAATAATAATAATAATAATAATAATAATAATAATAATAATAATAATAATAATAATAATAATAATAATAATAATAATAATAATATATCTAGTCTATTCTTGGTGAGTTATTAATCCTTTCATATTCTGAAACAAGACTTTTGGTTCGCTTTTAGTATATAAAAATCCGTCCCCCCTTAAAAAGTCTTGCGCCCCAAGAAAAATTTGCTGCGTACACAGCTGATGGATGTAAAGAGAATTTATACACCACGCACAGCATCGTCCCTCACAAAATCGTTATTTGAACCACCATCACATCGTTCTTCCTCTGGATGCTGCTGTGTGCGTTGCATCACGGGAGCTTTTGTGTTTTCAGAATCATCCTACACTATTTTTCAGGTTAATCATAGAACAAAATAGCCCACAGGTGGAAGTCCATTCTACCCTCTCCCTACAGCAGTAAGTAAAACTTACGTTTTTCCGATTCTGAATCCATAATAATGCATATGTGGATTGAAAATAAACCCTTAGAAAAAATAAAGTTCATGCCACACTACAAAATTATTAATGAAATGCTTATTTTGTCTATTTAACTTCCAAATGCAGCTTCCTAGATCAAATTATCTATCGCCCTAACGATTGGAAAGAAGCCATTGTTGCAGATTTATTTACTCTCTCTCTCTCTGTCTGTGTGGGAGACAAAAATCTCAGCGGCTACTTAGTGGATCACTACAATTTTGGCGAGGATGTAGAGAGCAAAACATTAATTATCAATTACGTTGATGGAAGTAATCCAGTGGGTTGATCGCAAAATATAGACAATCAAAAATGTGTTCCTTATGTATTCGTATAGGATTAATAATGGATATCATCCCTGCTTGATAGATTACCCGCAATGTCATTGAGATTGGCGGGTTAGTATAATGCTCAGGTTGCAAAACACTAATCTATCCATTGAATATAACACTAAAATGGAACTAAATGTCCTCCTATTCGACAATTCTAATGACTTAAATATGTTTTATTTCCAAATATTCATTCTTCTTAAAGTATAATTGATTTAATTTGAGGTAAAATGCCATATTTAATCCTAGGCTTGCTAAAATTTACCTTCATGTAGTTTAGTTTATCTTCATGTACTACACATAGTAACATTTATCTTTTTTTTTTTTTTTTTGAAGACTCAAATTAAGGATAAAAATACAGTACTACTAATGTGTTTTTAGCCCCTTTCACAACGTAAATATATTTTGATCCTCAACAAGTATGAGGTCATAAACTACGCTCAAAATCTTTAGGCTATAAGGGAAGAGTCTATGGCTCATTTAATAACAATTTGCAGACACTATCTGGTTTCCTATCTACAGTAGGTTATTTTTAATATATCCTTTATTGTTTTTAAGTAATTTATTAGACTTCTTAGAAAAAGGAAAAGGTGATCTTAGGGAGTTTCTATTTTTTTTTTTTTTAATTTTCCACTTCCTTTTCTTCCTTTCAGAAATCTACACAAATTCAACTCAAAAGTATAGAAGACTTCTCCGCTACTTTACTGAGCAGCGAAAAAGCATTACGGTTTAAACGCATTATAGTGAATCCGATTCCACCTTAAATAGTATGTCCACGTCTCATATAGCCTCGGTGTTGGAAAGGGATTCAAAATTTTAACCAATCAATCAGGGCCGGCTTTAGGCAATTTTCCGCCCTTCCCCCTTTCTCTAAAAAGAAAAATTCTTAAAAGAGACTATTTTAAGTGTGCTACCCCATCGTGAACAACGAAGGGGAGGGAAAGTCCACTCGCACTCAGAAAGGCGTAAACACTACAAATACAGTCTTGGTGTGCCTGTTTTTCCTTGAAGTATTTAATAATCTATTATGTTAGTGAAAGATAAAGCGAACACCTGCAGATGAAATATGGTAATTCTTTTTATAGAATTCAATATCTAGCTTCAATTTAAATATATCAGTTTTCAATCCCAGTGTAACTAGCTCTTTTATTTCTTGATTTTCCTTCCACACCTGTTAAAAATTAAAAAAAAAAAAACTTGTTTCCACCTTCAATGATAAGGAATGTGATTGTGACTCTTATAACTAACTAAATGGAACGGATGTTAGCTACTGTTAGAGAATTGACTTCTTGTATTTGGCAACAATCAAGCAATGCGTGCTGGGCTATGTTTCTCCATTTGCTTTAGCACTGTCCATATGACCTTAAATTAATGCGACCTAAACATAATTTATGAATATAGTATTTAAATAGGTGAGCTTAGTAAATTTAACTACTATCATCATGAAGTCTGCTTCCAACAAGAAATATTTATTTTAAATATTATAGTTATGACAGATTTTGCGCGCCCTTCGAAACTTGCCGCTTCGTGCAAATATACTTGTTACACATATCGCACCCTTACTACAAAAGGGTCACAACTCAAAAAGTTTAGTTTTGAGTAAATCGCATTTGAAAGTGTTGATAATACATTCACTCTAATGTTATTCACTACTGAAACTAGCGCTCTCGTACAGCTTCTAGAAAAGCTAGGGCCATGATTCTTATATTGCCGGATAGACGGCAGGCTCACTAATCCGAATATATACACAACTTAAAATTGACCATCTTTGAGTTGTGGCACTTTTGAATCAAGGGTGCGAATGGTAGAGCAGGCCCTGCAGCCAGTCAAAGTAAAGTAAGACACTGAAAGCTTTTACGTATAGGATGAGAAATATAGGCATATGGAGCATTCAGAGCACAAGGGAGTCAAGTCACACTGCCAAAATTGAACGAAAAAGAGGCATAAACTTTGTACTGTACACTTAAGTACATTGAAAAGTTAACACTGTTTATTAAACTGTAGGGATTTTTATAATAATCTGGACATAAATCTTATAAACTCTGAAAGGAGCTTTAGATAGAGAGATCTTAAACATGGAATGCCTAAAATGACCAAAAAGTAGACATGATTCCCTTGTGCATTGAACGTGCCAAATGAATCTATGAGGAATGATCAGAAAGTAAATTTACAAAGCCTGTCCTTGCGTGTTCGGCCACGTTGTCATAACGTGCTTCACCTCCTCGTCTGGAACGAAGGAACGGACTACGAGGTGCTCCTTCAAATGTGGGAGTAGGTGAAAGTTCCTTGGAGCGAGGTCCGGGCTGTCGGGACGAGGGTTTTGTGTCCTCCACGCGAGCTGTATTCAAATCTGTTGACGCCGTGCTGGGTCGGGCACTGCGCTCCTCGTCGATGACGTTTTCTCTACCACCCATAAACTTTCGAAACCATTCTGCGATATGCTATCGAGACATTTTACTCTCTCCGTAAACCTCTACCACCTGCCGGTGAATTTTAGTCGCGGTTACATGTTTTGTTCAGAGAAATCAAATAACTGAGCGGCAGAGCCGGATTTAGATTTGTTGAGGTCCTAAGCTATTGAAGGTACTGGGGCCCCTTATATGTCCAGCCGTCCTTTGTCAATAACAAATTGTCTGCACTGCAGTGTGCAGCTATATGCTACCATGTATCTAGTCCATGAAGAACGTAGGCACCCTATGTGCAGAAATGAGGAAGCTAGTGATATTTTTGGGAGCAGGCTTGCAGGAAGGACTTCATTACTTACATCAGAGCCTATACAACACAAAATACTGTTGATGTATAAGCTTTATTTTACGTGTATTTAATTTTATATTTTGGAAATGTACGTCCAGTTTTTTTCTGTAGATTTTTTGGGGCCCCTAAGTGAGTGGGGCCCTAAGCTATAGCTTGTTTAGCTTATACGTAAAGCCGGCACTGTCGAGCGGACTTCTTCGCGAGATCAATTTTCCAAACGCTTCGCCATTTGACAGGACTAGCTCAGCAGAGTAATGCTCCCGGAAGTAGGAACGAAAAACACAGTTCTGATTGTTGGCGTTATCTATGTCTTGCCAAGGTGCATTTAAATAGCAGAATTCAGACAATGGGTGTTGTTGGTCCTCGTGGCCGAGTGGGCTAGCGCTATATGCTAGTAACGAAAATCTATTTTGGCGTGAGTTCAAACCCGGCCCGAGGAAAGTTTTTTTTTTACATTTTTATAATACTTTTTAAACTAAAATAACACGAAAATAATACTCAAAAATGTGATTTACTTACTTTTGTGCAGATAAGTAGTAATAGTAGTAGGAACGGGTTAGAAGCCCCGCAGGGCTCGTTTTGTTGCCCTTGTACTCCATGATATAGGGCTTGTTTAGTTCACCTTGTATTCCATGATATAGATTTTGTGACCCACTTAAAACAACTGGCTAGGATAGCGCGTAAAACAGCTGGCTAGAGTAGCGCACGAAAAAACGTACTTGCGGGAGTATTACTCTCCCGAGCGGGTCGTCATTTGAGTTTACCTACAACTAGCGCCGTAGGTGGCGGGTAGCTAAAACTCTGCACAGTTACCAACTCCATGTATTAAAATTACCGCACATTCTTCATTCCTCTATAACAGACGAACCTTGAGAAACATCGGCCTTGTAACCTTAGTTTCTGATCCTCCTTCGTATTTTGAACTTAACAATATTTTAATGCTCTCATCCTTTGTAAGCCTAAACATTGTTTAACATTTCCTTCTGTATACGATACGACAGGTATTTCCCTTGTAAAAGAAAAGGTTTAAGCAAACAAAAAGTCTGTTTGTAAATCAATCTCGTTGACAAATCCCCACTTCAAGGATTTTGCTTTTAGTAATCCGTGTTAAGTAAACCGAGAGAAGCTATTATTAGTTATGTCAATAGAGAACACTTTTGATAACAGAAACGCGGACTTTGAAGGCGTTTTCATCTTAACTTATCTTCTAGCACTCATTCAACTCTTAATCTATAATTAGCTTCTGTGAAGTGTTATTTGTAGTAACAAGTCTGGTGTTATCTTAATGGAAAGACCTAATAATGGAGAAAATATCACTTAAGTACTAGATATTAATTTCTTTTAAGTTCATTACTTTTTTTAAAAAAAATATATACTGTATCAGTGTGCGCATCGCGTTTTTCTTCTTCTTCGGAAAGTTAATAAGTAAGTTAAAAACTTCTAAAATATGTAACGGTTACATAACATTACTTTACTGCGCATTTATCGAGAGGATGCAAGTGAACACTTAACGTTCTTGCATTGTAATTATATAAAAGTTCGAGTCAGTGTATTTGTAGTCCTAAGTGATAGAATGGCTCGTGACCCGGAAGACTCAGAGCAATCAGACCCATGACCCATGAAACCCATGACACGGAGTGACCCGATCCGACCGGAACAGCCCCTATGTAGCCCGGATATACCCATGATCTGTGGTGATTCGATGTGACCAGGGGATATCTATGACCCAGAGTGCCCGGCAGGCCCGTATCCAGGGCGATCTAGGGGGGCCGGCTCCCCTAAAATTTTCACGGTAGGCTTGCAAATGAACTATAATATGGTAATCAACCATAATATTTTTGGATCGAGCCTTCCCTAACTTCAGCCCCCCCTACATTTTTGGGCTGGCTACCGGCCTGGTGCCCGGTATGACCCGGAGACTATACACACAGTGCCGTGCCGTGGAAAATCAACACCAGTACATAGAAGAGAGACCAGCCGCAAAGCACAAAAAAGTTTTGAAAAATAAATCCTGTTTTTCCTTGATTTGGAGCACTTTTTATTACTTTTTCCTTCCTTTTATACAGGGTGTTCATGAACTATACCGACAAACTGTAAGATCTGATTCCTCACATCAAAATAAGAGAAAAAGTTCATATGGACCTATGGCGAAAAGTGCATAGTTTCAGAGCTAGGGCTGTCCAAAACTGCGAAAAAGCCAAATTTCGAGAGGCCCTATTTCGAATTCCAGAAACTGTGGATGGTTTTCATTATAAGCGTAAAGGAAGCCACGCATACACAATCCAATTTTCGTCAATTTTCAATAGGTGTACAGGGTATTCCCTACAGGGTGTAATTCTCAGATATGCTCTCAATAGAGTTTTCAAATATACCCTGATTTCAAGGAGGGTCCAAAATAGGCAGAAGGTAAGTCTTGACAACAATGGACATCCAGTGCTTCGGAGGGAAGTTGGAAGTGTTAGGAACCGGCAGCTCCATTTTTTTTTTTTTTTTTTGGTGTGTGTGTGTGTGTGTGTGTGTGTTCAAACTAACGTGTCATGCGATGTATTTTGTCACGGTATATTTCACGTTTTCTTCACTTATAAGCGCGAAAGAAAATATCGCAGCATGTGTTTTCCCAAGTACGAGAGACCGTGCTGCTGACGATCCTTAACACTTCCAACATCGCGCCAAACTATTCTGTATTAACTGCTACCAATACTTATCGTTTGCCTACTTTGGACCAATCATAAAGTCACAGCATATCTCAAAATTCTATGGATGGCATATCTGGAAATTTCACCCTGCAGGGAATACTCTGTACACCCATTGAACATTAATGAAATATGCATTTTTGGAATGCGCATGCGTGACTTCCTTTACGATGATAAGAACCACCATCCACAGTTTCTCGAATTCGAAATAGGGCCTCTTGAAATTTGGCTTTTCGCAATTTTGGACAGCCCTAGCTCTGAAACTATGCACTTTTCGCCATATGTCCATATGAACTTTTTCTCTTATTTTCATGTAAGGAATCACCTCTTACAGTTTGTCGGTACAGTTCTTTAACACCCTGTATATGTGTACGTGCATTTTCCTAACGTGAGTAACATAAAATATTAGATTGAAAAATACTACTGGTGAACGTAAAATATTTCTATCAAAAGTAATTTTTCTTCTCTTTTTTCTTTCCTTTTCTTCTTTTCCTGCTGCATTTCGTCACCCGTTGCCCCCCCCCCTTCCCACGACACTGCATGCATATACATGCAGAGTATGAGCGTATCTACTAAAGCAGTTCTAACAAACATGATCTCTTGTCTCATTGCCTTTTCACTATATATGATTCTCTTTTCTCTCTATCTTGTTGTTTGCTCTGTGTCAAACATTGCACTGAAAGATAACTACAAGGTTATCAGAGTTCAAACGCGTGAGAATCACAGAATAGGTAAGCTACATATTTTTCTTATGAGGAATCGTCAAAGACCACTCGATCTGAAATAGTAGTCGTTTGAAATATAAATGACACCTATGATCACAGACAGTATTTCGGTTTTTTTCTTTTTTGGATAGACTATGTTCAAAAACCAAGTATGAAAAGACGAATAAAGATTAAATTATATGTGAAATATTGGAAACATGATATCTTGATAAAGAAAGACACAACTAAGAATCAAACAAATGAGTGTTCGAGCACAAGCAGTGAACATCGTCAATCAAATATAAAATTCTGCAGTAGTAATGTAGGAGGGATATTATTTCGGCTGCTTGTGAGTCGCCAATACTGTTCGAATCACCGAGTCAGACTGGATCTGACAAGCAAGACCCAGATCCAGATGACCCAGACAAAAGTCATGATCCAAGTGATCTGATGACCCATGACTTATTCCATCATTGAGTCCGACTATAGTTTTCCTCGTCTTCGTTGAGTTGATTTTGAATTTAACGTCCTTTTCAGCAGCGAGGCTATATGAGACTTCCTCATCTTCGTCTCAGTAGACATCTCTCCCCAAGTAATTCTTGGGTTTCCATCTTTAAGTGTATGAATTGAATGCCCTCCAATAACCCTTTCAAACTACCTATTGTTTATGTTTCAATAAGAAAAAAATACAAAGAGAAAGAAACGTGTGTGTCTTAAAAACGTTGGTAAAAACGTTGGTTACAGGCGTAAATTTTATAGTTTTTGGACTTAACGTACGACTATAGCCTATGTAACATCCTTCAGCAAATGTATATTTGAAAACGTATGTTTTATAATACTTTACGTGTAAGTGTACTTTACGTCTATACGTACTTTCCGTATAAAAGAAAGAACGGCGGTAAGGATCTCAAATACAGTGGACGTATATAACATATAGCTGACGTATGTAATATATGGAAGACAGTTAGGTACCAGACATCCTGTAGCGGCACGATGTAAACATCTCAGCGGGGAAAAGACAGTACATATGTAGCATATGAATAACGTATGCTCTGTACAGATTTTCATAGTAAACATATGGAATCCGTATATTTGTACAGCAGGGGACACTTCTAAATGGTACACCTTAGCCGTAAATCTCCATATGGCTGTACCATTTAGAAGTGTCCCCCGCTGTACAATATATCGGTGTCTGGATAACGGCTTTTTCTCAGTGTACTTTTATCCGTCTGAGTCTGGATATTTGTTAGTAAATTCTACAATATTAGCTTTTTTAACTGGGGGGGGGGAAGAAAATATCCAACGATGAAATATACTATATCAATCGGTAGATCTTACTAAGCTGAATGTGAAAACCTCATGCATAGTTTTCGAGAAACCGAATAAATTGATGCTATATGCAGAGCCGTAGCTAGAGATTTCGGCGCCCGGGGCGAAGTAGAATTCGGCGCCCCTCTACACTCACCTTACCAAGCTTTTTTTTTAACATGTAAGAGAAGCAGCTTTTGTTGTTATGCTAAATTTTTATCAAGCTTCTTGGACAGACCATTGCAACAGTCCAAAGCGATCGTTATGTATCCTTTTACAAATAAGAGCTGCTTTCAAGATGCTTATTTTGTACTTTCTGTTTAACTTGACAAAATTACGTTTGGTTGTATACAAATCCGTTTGCAGAACAGTTATGGAAAGAGCATGGAGCCAATTCTCCTACGCCAGGGAAACCGTGTTAGACATTTAGTTGGTGAACGCGGGTGGTGACGTTGGAAATATCCGGTTTCCCTGAGCATAGCACTAATGTTAGAAATCGAGCCCAGGTCCGGAGGCCCCAGAAATGGTCAGATTTTGGACTCGGATTTCTTCTATTCGACTATTAAACATGGAGTTCTTGGACGCGGGTGATGGCGTTGGGAAGATCTTTGTCCTCTTAGCAATTGGTTATGTCAGAAATGGAATCAGGCACTCAAGGCAACAGAAATGGGGTCATGAAGCTTTTGACTTGGCTTCCTTCTATTCACCTATTAAACATGAAGTTGTTGGACGGAGTTAGTAGCATTAGAAAGGTCTTGGTCCCTTGACCATAGTGGTGATATCAGAAATCTAACCGGGACCCCGAATCCATAAAGATAGGGTCCTGAAATGTTGGGCTCACGTTCACTCCATTTGACTATAAATCGTGGGATTCTTGGACGCAGGTGGTGCCGATGGAAAGGTCTGGATTTCATTAGCACATTGGTAATGTCAGAAATGGAACACGAAGCCCGAGAAATGAGGTTGCCTATTAAACATGGAGTTGTTGGACGAGAATGGTAAAATAGGAAAGGTCTGGGTCTTTTGAGCACTGCAGTGATGTCAGAAACTGGGAATCAGGCCCTGAAGCCTCAGAAATGGGGTCCCGAAGTCTTTGGCTCGTGTTCCTTTTATTTGCCTTTTACACATGTAGTTGTAGGATGAAAGTGGTGGCGTTGGAAGTCTTTGTCCCTTGAACACAACGTTGATGAGAAATTGGTTCCGGGCCCCCATTTTTTATTTGTGTCGTAAATCTTTTGTCTATTTGATCTCAATACCTGATTGTGCAATATAAAACCATATTAATAGCTGAATTGATGGTTTTATCTCTCGCAATCAAGTATTGAGATTGAGCCATTGCAAACGTTTAAAACACAACCCAAACTTCGGGACCCGGACCTGATTTCTGACATCACCGCACTGCTCAAGGGACCAAGACCTTTCCAACGCCATCACCTGCGTCCAAAAACATATTGTTTAATAGCCGAATGTAAGAGACCCGAAAGCAATATTTCGGGACCTCATTTCCGGAACCACTGTGCTGAGGGGAACCGGATCTTTCCACCGTCACCATCTGCATGCACCAACTCCATGCTTAAACGAGAAATAGAGTGGACTCGAGCCCAACATTTCTGAACCTCATTTTTGGGGCTTCGAGGCAAGAGCCCAATTTCTGACATTACCGCTTTCGTTAATCGACCCCGACCTTTCAAACGCCAATACTATAGTACAATACCATGTTAAATAGGCAAACAAAAGAGACCCGAACCCAAACTTTTGGGACCTCATTTCTGGGGCCTTAGGTCCCGGAGCTTTCCAACACCACAATTTGTATCCAATAACTCCATGTTTAAAAGAAAAAATAGAATGAAGCCGAGGTCAAAATTTCGGGACACCATTTTTGGTCCTCTGAGACAAGGGCCCAATTTCTGACATTACCACTGTGCTCAGACGACCCGAACCTTTCCAACTTCACCGCCCACGTACAATTCCATGTTTAATAGGCGTATAAAAAGAGCCCGCGCCCAAAACTTCGGGACCCCATTCTTCAAGTTCGAAAATATTATTCTTGTTTACTTTCAGTTTTAATATGTAATATGCCATTACAGTCTAATGATATTATGTTCTTAACAGGAGGGTGCCCGAAATTTTTTGCACCGACTGTACTTGACGTTTAACAAAAGATTTCTGGCTGTTCATATAATTCGTAATTCTATTTGTTATTCTATTTCAAATTAACATGGAAAACTGTAAAAAATTCATTAGGAATTATGGTTTTGGGAATCAATATCTTTATTTATATATTAAATTAGTTATAAGTCTTGTATATGGATATGTAGATGGATTATTACAATTCTTACGGTGTCAGTGTTATCCGAAAATATAGATCCACTATTGGACGGAACTTTCCAGATCAAATAACCAATCTAAAATTCGACAGAATTTTCAGGACCACCCTTCACTTCTCTTTTAGATACCTAGGTCCTTCTAAAATCTAGTTTGATCCAGATTTTACCAAATTTTATTCGTTTCAAAGCCCCACCGCCAAAATGCTCAGTTTTGATTGGCTGATAAACCCACGCTATGATATTAGGGCGCAATTATTCCATTCCACGCCAGGAAATTTTACTGACAACAGCCAGATTCGGATCTTCTCGATCATAAAGTTAAAAAGGGAGTAGAAAGCTGCAACCAAGGTAATATTTGGATTTCATTAACACCTAACATCGTTGGAAGTCTCTAGGAGCCAGAAACTGTTAAATTTCGTAGTAAAAACTGAACTAAAAAACTGAAATAGGAAGCATAACTCGCTGACGCCATATTGTGCAGATATAGTTCGTGATGGACAGAATTCAGGATAGTGTGTGCATTTAATCTCCTTTCCCAAACCCAGTTTGCAGTTCAGTGAATCAAATAGTTAAATTTCCCTCTTGCCCCTCCTGAATCAGTGTAGGTTCGGTCAGACCTGTCCGTTCAGTAATCTGTCTGTGTAGTTAATACGTGATTTTTTTTTCATATATATATATATGGCGGTATTTTTAGGTCTGTTTGTAGTGTTAGTAACCATCAGCATGTACGTGTAAATTAAGCAGAGGGCTCCTATCTGACTCCCAACTTGGGAGTACGGCTTCCAGCGGGATGAGTTGAACATGTAGTTTGTTCCGGGTTCGTTAGCTAATACTCCGATATGTCCCCTCAGGGCATTGATTAAATAGGTTGAGTAAAGAATGTGATTCAGTGAAAACAAGGGCCAGTTGGCCCTGTCCCTTTCTTTCCTTTTCCTTTCATAGAGCCGATTTAACATGGTAAAATATGAATGTTTTCTGTGTATATTTATTAGTATAACATGTATTAATGTAGTGTGTAGTATGAATGTGGCATGTATGTGTTCGTAATGTAGAAACATGTTCTAGTAGTAGTAATTGTGATAGTTAAGTGATGAAAGAGTGTGTGAGATAATTAAATACGGACAGTGTAGTATTTACTATGCGATAAATTTTTATTACTCCGTCATTAAGTGAACGTAATATAGTACAATAATTCCGTGTACAAGGTCACATTCAGTTGTCCAAGGGTTGATTATATCGTCGCTAGCCCTAGTGTCAAAAGTCAGTACTAACCGCCATTCTTCCGTCGAGGTGCTTAGTGATTTAGTTTTCATGAAATTGACCTTTCTTTCCGAAATAAAACCTAGAAGGTATAATTCACAGCCCATATGAATGTACAGTTAGGTCAAGTGACCCAAAATTAATATATTCTGAAAGTTTCAACATTCTGCATAGTCTAGAAATCGAAATTTAAATAAATAAACTATCCGTAATTTCTTAACAGAAGTCGGGCGATATGATGCTAGTTCTTCGCTTTGGAATTATATTAGATGTTCATTTTTCTTCGTGGCTGCAGAAGTACATTGTTGCTGCAGAATTTCATAAACATTAAACATTATCGCAGATAATTCTATTTTCAGTGAACGTACGTAGGATTTTTTTTCTTTCTTCTTAATAAAGCTACCGAGTATTACATAGTATTGTGTGTGGGATGAAAGAGTCTTGGGTTCGAGTGAGGTTGTCGTGCGGTGATCGGAATGGGAAATGTTTGTAGTGATTATAGATTTTAAAGTGTTAGGATGAAATGCGTATATAGGCTGGGCGTAGATAGAGGAAACAGGGTGTTTGTAGAATATAGCGTCGTGGCAAATGAATATTAATGTGAATATGAATATAAAGTGTATGAATATTGCAGTAAATGAATATAGAATATAGGACACCCATATAGTTAAAGATATAGTAGCCCAGTGAATACTTCGCCGTGTGTTGATATATAGATATTGAATAGATAAGTGTAACTACAAACATCTCAGGTTCTGACCCCTGCACCATGATATCACGCGGACAGGAGGGCGATATATAGTCGGACTACGGTAATACTTTGTAGTTTTATGTGTTATAATAATAATCAACCATAGTAATACCATCTGATAGAAGGGGTAGCATCATATAATCGTTGACTAGACATGTTGAATAATAAATTATGAAAAGACAGTAGTAGTTATACAACGGGGCTGTAGTGAATCATATCTTCTGGTCGGTTTTAAAATAGAATATCCTGCTCCGTGAGATTTTTTTCCCCCACGTTACCTACTCGGGCTAGCTTACAATGTTCATGGAGGCGACAGCTCTGACAGGGTTACAGAATCAAAACAATTAATTATTGAAATTTATTTCCCGTACCCGGGCATCGACCCCATTTCCCCTTGAGTACTTTCGTTTTCTTTTCTTAGTTTCCAAACTAGATAGTGATGGAAATTAATCGATGCCTCAGAATTTAACGCATTCTGCGAAGGGGAGCTATCGGTGGAGTTTGGCAATAGAAATCACCGATCCAAAATTCAGTTTCTTTAAATTTTTTTTATTTCGGCAAATCATTAGTTAGGGATATCTTAGATAATACTTCTATTCTAGTTTCATTACTGTCCTCGAACCTTCTTAGTTTTTCTAAGGGGTCGAATATATTTTTTTTACTTAGAGATTTCAAAATTGGGGACGCAGTTACCTGGTCCCTTTCCCCCTCTCCTTTTATCCTGCTGGTCTGGGCCGGATACGGGGATCGGATTTCAATCTTACAAGCAAACTCTTGTGGGACTGGGATCTGATGGACACGGAACTTGCATCCTTGGCAGCAGGGCGCCCCTTGAGTCTACGTATTTGAGTAGACCACCCTTTTTGGCATGTTAAGAATAGTTTGGCTATGGATTTTGTTGAGAGCGAAATTCGACTTCTACCTTTGTAGCGTTAGTTATTTCTCACTTAAGTCTTTGGCGCCCCTATTCTTCGTCTTCCTTCTTCTCTATCTCTCTCTCTGTCTTCATTTCTTCAAGTTTTTTTTTAATTTCAACCTTCCCCCCCCAAGATTTTGAACTTGTTACTTACGATATATTTAACGTACAACTCTGATCTGAAATTACCAGCTGAGACGTTGCAAGACACGATTCATGAATGGAGTAGATAATGATCGGGTCCTCCATCACATTTTGACCTATCGCTGAAATGAACAAAGACTTAGTATTTGACGACAATTCGATTACGTTCTTTCACCGTCGTTCCTCTTAAGTTTTTTTTTTGTAATCCGTTGGTCACTTTCCTTTCTGTGTTGGTTTTCGATTACTTTGTAGTTAACCTGGGCCCAGAAATTGTACTTTGGTTTATCTAGTTATATCTTTAGAAATGCTCTGTGTTACGTGCCTGCCTTCCAAAGTTTTTTTTTCTTCATGATTTAAACACGAGTTGATTATATAAAAGTGAAAAATTTATAGATGCGCGGTATCAGGTAGAAAAGCGATTTTCTTTTTTCATATGTAATGTCGGAAGTCATTTGTTTTGGGACAATGTTTGCAACCTTGTAAAAAAAATTATTATTGGGGTGATTAATTTAAATGTGTGCGCATTTATTGAATATAAATATATAAATATATATATAGAGAGAGAAATGAATACGTCGAGATGTATATGTAATTAGTATGTGAATATGATTTTAAAGTAAAAGTATGATATTAAATGTATTATGAATATATGTAAGAGCGCTCGTGTCTGTCCCCCTAAACGTGTATTGGTTGCTATAGTTTGCCAGTGAGTTTTCCGACGAATGTAAGAATGTAGATTTTGTTAAGAATACCGCCGTGCACTTAAGTAATTTTCCTTTTCTGTTGAATAAATTGTAAATGATACCTTATGTAATTATGTAATGGCATGTATTGGAAAGTAACGGCAGGTCTAAACGTAACCCACCTCACTTCATAACGCATATTATCCCTGAATCACCAACCTAAAACCATCGTGGAAAGTGTACCTTGAATCCTTCACACCTTCATATGTATCCTGTGACTTGACCAGTTTTTTTTTTATCCTCAATTTGAACCTTTATACTCCGTACACCTGTGGAAGATCGTTTAAAAAAAAATCCGAACCAAGTATACATATATACCAAAGTGATCTAAAGGAAAGGTCTCATGACGTGTCCCAGTGTTGAATAAATAACTTAAAACTATCCAATTAATAAGTTTGGAAATGGACCTTCTAAGAGGAGAAACATCCTCTGGCGAAAGTGATTTTTCGAAATCCCTAGATGGGTATAGACGTAGCAGTGTGCGATTGCAGATATAAACTGTTAAAAGTTATAAACCAAGTATAGACGACGAATGGTTTTGTAAACCAATAGATATATATATACATATAGAGATATATATAAACACGAACGAAGTTAAATGGAGCGAAATGTTCTGGACACTACGAGTAGTGCGTGATTTGTGATTTGAACGCTCAAAATCATTAATATCTTATTACCCAATGTGAGGTAGAGACTCATATAAGTTCTAATCCACCAAAAAGTTCTTTTTTTTTCTCTTTTCTTTCCTCTTTGTCAATTTTTTTTAAAAGTGAAATAAGTGTCTTATTTGCGTATGTCGCAAATCATAATTTGGCTTTAGCATGCCTAAGATATGATACATGTAATTATTTTTTTTTCTTTCTTTTTCATTTGTCAATATGATTGAATATATAAAATTTACTAAAATATAACTCTTTGTATTCTATTGATATATAACCAAGAACTTGTGCTTGTAATATTTTCTTCATAATTATTTGTTTGTCTTTTCTTTTCACTATGGATGTAATAAATTATTTGTATCTTTGTAGTTAGTTGGTTTCCTTTAACCATATATGCACTGTCCTGAGTGAGTGAGCGTGTGAATGCATGATAGATTTAATATAAGTAATTTTAGTGATATCATTTGTTGTATTAACATCTATAATATATGTGTCGTGTTTTAATATATGTGTTAAGGTAAATAACCTAGGTCATGAAGGACCGCTACTAATGGTTTAAATCGGCTCTAGGAGTGAAACAAAAATAGCAGGATGAGCCTAAATACGACATCTTTCTTCCAGGAAGTTGAAATTCTCGTTGATACGATACATAAATTTATATTGAGTTGATAAGTTTGATTTTTTTTCCTTGGCTAATTCATATGTGTGGTCGATCCTAGAGAACAGAGTCCAGATGCTGGATGGTAATCAATTACCGGTTGGAATAACGGTACAAAGAATTAAATTTCACTTTTCTCATTCCCAGGTCTAGGTCTAGGCAACCCCATGATCGTGGTGCCTGGAGCTAGGTCTGGGTGGTATGAGGGAACATGTGTCTATTCCGAAGCATTCCAAAATTGATTAGTCGTTAATAACATTTAGAATGATTCATCTTTCAACGACTTTCCCGACCGTTTACTATATTTCCGGAATTATCCAGTAATCTGTTTCTCATTAAAATACCCTATTTCTTTTCTTTCTTCTTTTCCTACCTCCTTCTTTTACCCTTCTACTTTCTGTTCTTTCTTTCCTATTTCTGAATGAAAGAAAACGGAGTCATGACAGAGTGGTCGCTATATGCACGGTCAATAAGTTGTTTCGATGAGTTTTCTTCGGGAGTCCGATATGGAGTAATTAACGATAACAAGAAAGTTTATTGAAATTTACTGTATTGGAAAATAATCATGACTTCAATTAGTAGATGATGTTTCGTAAATCGTCCTCGTTAAAGAGAATTAATTTGTAGCGACTCCTCTACATTAGTTTTTTTTTTAACGTTTACTTTCAATATTGGCTAACCGTGACAGGATCTGTTGCCCTGGAAACGGCGGTTTCTATGGCAACGGACTAACGTTTTCTTTCAAAATTGGCGACCGTTGACATCGGACAGTTACCATGGAAACAATTGTTTTCCCTGGTAACGAATCTGAAATTATTTATTAAACACTGTTTAGGATCGAGCACATATTGACTTGGCCACAAAAGGTGCATAATTAAAAAGTTATAGTGGGATTAAATAATTATAGTCATTGGCTGTTCTGCTATCTTTGTCTCTCTCTGTGGAAAGGGGGAAATGAAGGAATTTGCTAAAGTGACTTCTAAAATTTGAAAATGCTGGAAGTTGACCCAAGGAGGGAATTAGATAGGAGTCCCTTAATTTATGAATAGTACCTGATTAATAAGTATTGTTAGTTTATAAGGATATAATTGCATGTGCTTATATTGTGTCTTTTTATATGGAAACTATGGCAACTAATAGGGAAGTAGTATCACACGAGAACGCGGAAGTCTCATGTACGCAATGTACTTTAGAAAGTAGTGAGAAAAGAGCTCGCGTCTCTCGTAGGCTAGTGAGGTGTCACGAATGTGGGCTGAAATGGATCCATTTCAGTTGTATTAATTTAGAGGATACTGCTGAAAATGCAGAAAAGGTCCGGGCTGGTGAAATAGTTAAATACTGCAAAGAATGTGAGGGGAAGCTCCACCAGTCGCGTGAACCCATGAGTTTATCCTCTGGAAAAGAAAATGAACATCCCGATTCGGACGGTGAGCGAGGGTATAGTACCCCGAGGAACCGAGGCCAAATATCTCCAGTGGAGATATCTGACCTCGATGATGATGAAAAAGATGGGGATCCAATTGGTAATAAACCCAAAGAAAAGCAAAGGAAGACTGTGTCATCTAATAATGACGCTCTCCTCCTTTCATTGCAACAAATGCTACAAAAAATAGATGAGAAAATAGATAATAATAGCCGGGAGATAAGACGCGAAATAAATGAAAAATTTGACACCTCGAAACGAGAAACCGAATCTCGATTCGAGGTATTAACCCAGAAAATCGACAACATATGTTTGGACTTTGCTTCCTCAATAACCACATTGAGGCAGCAAACGTCTACTGAAATTGATTTGGTCAGATGCGAGGCTCAACAGTCCATAAAGCAACTTCAGCAGGAGACAAAGTAAATTAGATCATGTAAATTCTGAAATTGAACAAATGGATACTAAATTGTATAAAATCAACAATAAATTAGAAACACAGCAGGCCGAAATTGATAGTTTAAAGTCAACCTTGTCAGACCTATCATTGGAAACCAAACTGGAAGTAACTGACCAGAAAATTTCGAAAATTCAAAACGAGATAGCAAATATTCAAAAAGAAATGACAAAATCTAGTCGCGAAAAATCAGAGGTAACCTATCCTTTCCCCGGTAGCGATTCCTCAGGAATATTACTTGCTATAACAACTACCCGTGGCGCAGGAAAAGAAAATTTAGTGTCAGTTGATGCACGGGATATTGCGACGCACTACCCCATGCATCGGTCAGAACCAAAGTCGTGGTTCAATTCCAATAGTGTGCCGAATCAGTCGAGTGTTGTGACGACTACGGTCACTAGCGTGAGTGCTCCCTCCTTACATGGAGGTATACAATCACATAGCGTGTTGCCGGGAAGAGGAAATGGGTGCCATTCTGAGTCGTTGTTCATGGGTGCGATTGGTCCGGGGATGGAGCCCAACATATTCAATACGACCAACAGAATTCCTTTCACTTACATGGGTAATTATAACACCGCTACTACGTCGTCGGTGGTAAATCCGGTGACGACTCCGATTGTGCAGGAAAATAGGTTAATTCCCACCAACAATTCCCCTACTTATGTTGGTATGAGCTCTAGAGTGTCCCTCCGGGATATTGAACGTTTTCCCACTTTCGATGGGAACATTGCGAACTGGTTACCTCGTGTTTTCCTGCTACCTAAAAGGTGAACTCACAATTTCCAGAATCTTAAGCTTTTCAACTGTACTGAGGACAAAAAACGGGAACTTCTATCTCAATACCCAAAGTGAATGTTACACTGTCTCATTTGAGTGTATGAGAGTATGAGTGAGTAGTTAGTTTATTAGTATTAATACATGTTAACTCTATTCAACAAAATTTTGTTATTCAAACAAAATTTTTTTAACGACGCCGGGGAACTGTAATATGCCATTACAGTCTAATGATATTATGTTCTTAACAGGAGGGTGCCCGAAATTTTTTGCACCGACTGTACTTGACGTTTAACAAAAGATTTCTGGCTGTTCATATAATTCGTAATTCTATTTGTTATTCTATTTCAAATTAACATGGAAAACTGTAAAAAATTCATTAGGAATTATGGTTTTGGGAATCAATATCTTTATTTATATATTAAATTAGTTATAAGTCTTGTATATGGATATGTAGATGGATTATTACAATTCTTACGGTGTCAGTGTTATCCGAAAATATAGATCCACTATTGGACGGAACTTTCCAGATCAAATAACCAATCTAAAATTCGACAGAATTTTCAGGACCACCCTTCACTTCTCTTTTAGATACCTAGGTCCTTCTAAAATCTAGTTTGATCCAGATTTTACCAAATTTTATTCGTTTCAAAGCCCCACCGCCAAAATGCTCAGTTTTGATTGGCTGATAAACCCACGCTATGATATTAGGGCGCAATTATTCCATTCCACGCCAGGAAATTTTACTGACAACAGCCAGATTCGGATCTTCTCGATCATAAAGTTAAAAAGGGAGTAGAAAGCTGCAACCAAGGTAATATTTGGATTTCATTAACACCTAACATCGTTCGAAGTCTCTAGGAGCCAGAAACTGTTAAATTTCGTAGTAAAAACTGAACTAAAAAACTGAAATAGGAAGCATAACTCGCTGACGCCATATTGTGCAGATATAGTTCGTGATGGACAGAATTCAGGATAGTGTGTGCATTTAATCTCCTTTCCCAAACCCAGTTTGCAGTTCAGTGAATCAAATAGTTAAATTTCCCTCTTGCCCCTCCTGAATCAGTGTAGGTTCGGTCAGACCTGTCCGTTCAGTAATCTGTCTGTGTAGTTAATACGTGATTTTTTTTCATATATATATATATGGCGGTATTTTTAGGTCTGTTTGTAGTGTTAGTAACCATCAGCATGTACGTGTAAATTAAGCAGAGGGCTCCTATCTGACTCCCAACTTGGGAGTACGGCTTCCAGCGGGATGAGTTGAACATGTAGTTTGTTCCGGGTTCGTTAGCTAATACTCCGATATGTCCCCTCAGGGCATTGATTAAATAGGTTGAGTAAAGAATGTGATTCAGTGAAAACAAGGGCCAGTTGGCCCTGTCCCTTTCTTTCCTTTTCCTTTCATAGAGCCGATTTAACATGGTAAAATATGAATGTTTTCTGTGTATATTTATTAGTATAACATGTATTAATGTAGTGTGTAGTATGAATGTGGCATGTATGTGTTCGTAATGTAGAAACATGTTCTAGTAGTAGTAATTGTGATAGTTAAGTGATGAAAGAGTGTGTGAGATAATTAAATACGGACAGTGTAGTATTTACTATGCGATAAATTTTTATTACTCCGTCATTAAGTGAACGTAATATAGTACAATAATTCCGTGTACAAGGTCACATTCAGTTGTCCAAGGGTTGATTATATCGTCGCTAGCCCTAGTGTCAAAAGTCAGTACTAACCGCCATTCTTCCGTCGAGGTGCTTAGTGATTTAGTTTTCATGAAATTGACCTTTCTTTCCGAAATAAAACCTAGAAGGTATAATTCACAGCCCATATGAATGTACAGTTAGGTCAAGTGACCCAAAATTAATATATTCTGAAAGTTTCAACATTCTGCATAGTCTAGAAATCGAAATATTTAAATAAATAAACTATCCGTAATTTCTTAACAGAAGTCGGGCGATATGATGCTAGTTCTTCGCTTTGGAATTATATTAGATGTTCATTTTTCTTCGTGGCTGCAGAAGTACATTGTTGCTGCAGAATTTCATAAACATTAAACATTATCGCAGATAATTCTATTTTCAGTGAACGTACGTAGGATTTTTTTTCTTTCTTCTTAATAAAGCTACCGAGTATTACATAGTATTGTGTGTGGGATGAAAGAGTCTTGGGTTCGAGTGAGGTTGTCGTGCGGTGATCGGAATGGGAAATGTTTGTAGTGATTATAGATTTTAAAGTGTTAGGATGAAATGCGTATATAGGCTGGGCGTAGATAGAGGAAACAGGGTGTTTGTAGAATATAGCGTCGTGGCAAATGAATATTAATGTGAATATGAATATAAAGTGTATGAATATTGCAGTAAATGAATATAGAATATAGGACACCCATATAGTTAAAGATATAGTAGCCCAGTGAATACTTCGCCGTGTGTTGATATATAGATATTGAATAGATACGTGTAACTACAAACATCTCAGGTTCTGACCCCTGCACCATGATATCACGCGGACAGGAGGGCGATATATAGTCGGACTACGGTAATACTTTGTAGTTTTATGTGTTACAATAATAATCAACCATAGTAATACCATCTGATAGAAGGGGTAGCATCATATAATCGTTGACTAGACATGTTGAATAATAAATTATGAAAAGACAGTAGTAGTTATACAACGGGGCTGTAGTGAATCATATCTTCTGGTCGGTTTTAAAATAGAATATCCTGCTCCGTGAGATTTTTTTTCCCACGTTACCTACTCGGGCTAGCTTACATTGTTCATGGAGGCGACAGCTCTGACAGGGTTACAGAATCAAAACAATTAATTATTGAAATTTATTTCCCGTACCCGGGCATCGACCCCATTTCCCCTTGAGTACTTTCGTTTTCTTTTCTTAGTTTCCAAACTAGATAGTGATGGAAATTAATCGATGCCTCAGAATTTAGCGCATTCTGCGAAGGGGAGCTATCGGTGGAGTTTGGCAATAGAAATCACCGATCCAAAATTCAGTTTATTTAAATTTTTTTTATTTCGGCAAATCATTAGTTAGGGATATCTTAGATAATACTTCTATTCTAGTTTCATTACTGTCCTCGAACCTTCTTAGTTTTTCTAAGGGGTCGAATATATTTTTTTTTACTTAGAGATTTCAAAATTGGGGACGCAGTTACCTGGTCCCTTTCCCCCTCTCCTTTTATCCTGCTGGTCTGGGCCGGATACGGGGATCGGATTTCAATCTTACAAGCAAACTCTTGTGGGATTGGGATCTGATGGACACGGAACTTGCATCCTTGGCAGCAGGGCGCCCCTTGAGTCTACGTATTTGAGTAGACCACCCTTTTTGGCATGTTAAGAATAGTTTGGCTATGGATTTTGTTGAGAGCGAAATTCGACTTCTACCTTTGTAGCGTTAGTTATTTCTCACTTAAGTCTTTGGCGCCCCTATTCTTCGTCTTCCTTCTTCTCTATCTCTCTCTCTGTCTTCATTTCTTCAAGTTTTTTTTTTAATTTCAACCTTTCCCCCCCCAAGATTTTGAACTTGTTACTTACGATATATTTAACGTACAACTCTGATCTGAAATTACCAGCTGAGACGTTGCAAGACACGATTCATGAATGGAGTAGATAATGATCGGGTCCTCCATCACATTTTGACCTATTGCTGAAATGAACAAAGACTTAGTATTTGACGACAATTCGATTACGTTCTTTCACCGTCGTTCCTCTTAAGTTTTTTTTTTGTAATCCGTTGGTCACTTTCCTTTCTGTGTTGGTTTTCGATTACTTTGTAGTTAACCTGGGCCCAGAAATTGTACTTTGGTTTATCTAGTTATATCTTGAGAAATGCTCTGTGTTACGTGCCTGCCTTCCAAAGTTTTTTTTTCTTCATGATTTAAACACGAGTTGATTATATAAAAGTGAAAAATTTATAGATGCGCGGTATCAGGTAGAAAAGCGATTTTCTTTTTTCATATGTAATGTCGGAAGTCATTTGTTTTGGGACAATGTTTGCAACCTTGTAAAAAAAAATTATTATTGGGGTGATTAATTTAAATGTGTGCGCATTTATTGAATATAAATATATAAATATATATATAGAGAGAGAAATGAATACGTCGAGATGTATATGTAATTAGTATGTGAATATGATTTTAAAGTAAAAGTATGATATTAAATGTATTATGAATATATGTAAGAGCGCTCGTGTCTGTCCCCCTAAACGTGTATTGGTTGCTATAGTTTGCCAGTGAGTTTTCCGACGAATGTAAGAATGTAGATTTTGTTAAGAATACCGCCGTGCACTTAAGTAATTTTCCTTTTCTGTTGAATAAATGTAAATGATACCTTATGTAATTATGTAATGGCATGTATTGGAAAGTAACGGCAGGTCTAAACGTAACCCACCTCACTTCATAACGCATATTATCCCTGAATCACCAACCTAAAACCATCGTGGAAAGTGTACCTTGAATCCTTCTCACCTTCATATGTATCCTGTGACTTGACCAGTTTTTTTTTTTATCCTCAATTTGAACCTTTATACTCCGTACACCTGTGGAAGATCGTTAAAAAAAAATCCGAACCAAGTATACATATATACCAAAGTGATCTAAAGGAAAGGTCTCATGACGTGTCCCAGTGTTGAATAAATAACTTAAAACTATCCAATTAATAAGTTTGGAAATGGACCTTCTAAGAGGAGAAACATCCTCTGGCGAAAGTGATTTTTCGAAATCCCTAGATGGGTATAGACGTAGCAGTGTGCGATTGCAGATATAAACTGTTAAAAGTTATAAACCAAGTATAGACGACGAATGGTTTTGTAAACCAATAGATATATATATACATATAGAGATATATATAAACACGAACGAAGTTAAATGGAGCGAAATGTTCTGGACACTACGAGTAGTGCGTGATTTGTGATTTGAACGCTCAAAATCATTAATATCTTATTACCCAATGTGAGGTAGAGACTCATATAAGTTCTAATCCACCAAAAAGTTCTTTTTTTCTCTTTTCTTTCCTCTTTGTCAATTTTTTTTTAAAGTGAAATAAGTGTCTTATTTGCGTATGTCGCAAATCATAATTTGGCTTTAGCATGCCTAAGATATGATACATGTAATTATTTTTTTTCTTTCTTTTTCATTTGTCAATATGATTGAATATATAAAATTTACTAAAATATAACTCTTTGTATTCTATTGATATATAACCAAGAACTTGTGCTTGTAATATTTTCTTCATAATTATTTGTTTGTCTTTTCTTTTCACTATGGATGTAATAAATTATTTGTATCTTTGTAGTTAGTTGGTTTCCTTTAACCATATATGCACTGTCCTGAGTGAGTGAGCGTGTGAATGCATGATAGATTTAATATAAGTAATTTTAGTGATATCATTTGTTGTATTAACATCTATAATATATGTGTCGTGTTTTAATATATGTTAAGGTAAATAACCTAGGTCATGAAGGACCGCTACTAATGGTTTAAATCGGCTCTAGGAGTGAAACAAAAATAGCAGGATGAGCCTAAATACGACATCTTTCTTCCAGGAAGTTGAAATTCTTGTTGATACGATACATAAATTTATATTGAGTTGATAAGTTTGATTTTTTTTCCTTGGCTAATTCATATGTGTGGTCGATCCTAGAGAACAGAGTCCAGATGCTGGATGGTAATCAATTACCGGTTGGAATAACGGTACAAAGAATTAAATTTCAC
Source organism: Thermobia domestica (assembly GCF_964235325.1). NCBI lineage: Eukaryota > Metazoa > Arthropoda > Insecta > Zygentoma > Lepismatidae > Thermobia > Thermobia domestica. Next base: position 84,873,199 of record NC_137456.1, read on the forward strand.
TTTTCTCATTCCCAGGTCTAGGTCTAGGCAACCCCATGATCGTGGTGCCTGGAGCTAGGTCTGGGTGGTATGAGGGAACATGTGTCTATTCCGAAGCATTCCAAAATTGATTAGTCGTTAATAACATTTAGAATGATTCATCTTTCAACGACTTTCCCGACCTTTTACTATATTTCCGGAATTATCCAGTAATCTGTTTCTCATTAAAATACCCTATTTCTTTTCTTTCTTCTTTTCCTACCTCCTTCTTTTACCCTTCTACTTTCTGTTCTTTCTTTCCTATTTCTGAATGAAAGAAAACGGAGTCATGACAGAGTGGTCGCTATTTGCACGGTCAATAAGTTGTTTCGATGAGTTTTCTTCGGGAGTCCGATATGGAGTAATTAACGATAACAAGAAAGTTTATTGAAATTTACTGTATTGGAAAATAATCATGACTTCAATTAGTAGATGATGTTTCGTAAATCGTCCTCGTTAAAGAGAATTAATTTTAGCGACTTCTCTCCAGTACATTGCACGTTATTATTTTTTCTTCGTTTTTTTTCGTTTTCTTTCAAATATTCCCGCGCAAACAGCAGCTTGCATGTTCTCTTCACTCCTCTACTTTTCATACCTTCATTCTCACCATCGTGATTAACCTGATTGGGTAGAAAGGCATGATTAACTAAGCAAATTCATCAACATCAAAACACATTTCAAATTTTGACCGTTTGACTTTGAAAATGCTCCTGCGTAATCTATAAGACATTACTCGGCACCTTGATACCACATCGTCATTAATAAGTCATATATAACAACTTTCTTTAATAAGTGAAAAACTTGTAAACTGTTTCTGAAACGTTTGAGTTGCGAGCATGAAAATTTTTAACAAATCCATTTCTTTGCTAATCGACAATATTGAGTTAATAGGGCGCCAGAACTTTTACGGGGCGCCGCGTCCTTTATTCATTTTCAACACTTTTCCTTTCTTCTTGCTCGTTCGGCGCCCCTTGCTATCAGCGCCCGGGGCGAGCGCCCCGCTGGCCCCCTCTAGCTACGGCTCTGGCTATATGAGAATCAGGCTACTTATTTAGGTGAAACTGATACTGAAAATTATCCTTATTAAGATCTTCATTATGACATTAGCAAGAAGACAATACATACTGTGGTTAATGACATATAGCCCCAAAATTATCATATTAGCTCTAAAACTTTAATATTTCTGTTTAACGAAAATATTGTCCGAAAAGATAAGTCATATATCAGGCAATAGATTACATCGAAATATGACTTAATATGACTAAATTGAAATACAGGGTTTTCATAAAGTCTGGACGGATTTAATTTGCTTATAATTTTCATAAAAATGCTCATAATGAAATCAAATAAAGTGCAAACGGTAGCGGAAGGATTAAATTTTTAGTTGGCAACGCTGTTAGATAAGCGGCAACTCTGTACACGTTGAGAGAGGAAGAGGGAGGGCAAGGGTCAGTTTCTTACCAAATTCCATCCATTATTGTTTCCATTGTTGTTTCAATGTTGACTGTTAAAAGTAAGTTGTAAGCTGTATTGGTGTGTGTGTCTTTTAAAGAAATAAATAAATGAAAAACTCCTCTGAGAAGACTATTTTTTTTACCGTATCAAAGATGGCGTCGGTGAAAGAGAAAGCGCAATGTGTTCTGTGGTACGCAGAGCTAAAATCACCAATTCTGGTGTGTCGAAAGTTCACCAAAGAGTTCAAAAAGCCGGCACCGACTGAGAGTGCAATCCGAAAGTGGCATGCTAAGTTCTTGGATACAAGAAGCGTCCTGGACCGTCCTCGAAGTGGGAGGCCGCCAACATCGCCTGCAACAGTGAGCAGGGTAAGGGAAAGCATCATCAACAGCCCACAGAAGTCGATTCCTAGACGGTCCATGGAATTCGGAATTCCACAGACAACCGTGTTTTATGATAGCCAAGAAGACGATCAAGGCCAAAGGTTACAAAATCAAGATAGTCCAGGATCTGCATGATGAAGATTTGGACATCCGGTTCAACTTCTGTGACGTCATGCTCAAGCAGTTGGAACATGGCGACGTTCTCCTTTCAGCCATCATGTTCTCAGATGAGGCAACCTTCCATGTCTCCGGGAAGGTTAACCGACACAACTGTCGCGTTTGGGGCACGGAAAACCCAAAGGAATTTGAGATACATGAGAGAGATGGCCCTAAAGTGAACGTTTGGTGCGCTGTGTCCTATGATCATCTGATTGGACCGTTCTTTTTTGAAGAGGAGACCGTGAATGGAGATTCGTACCTGGATATGTCGCAGAAATACCTCATTCCGGAACTGGAGGCACGTGGAATCCAGAACGACATCGTGTTCCAACAGGACGGGGCACCCCCTCACTATGCAATCAAGGTGAGACAGTTCCTTGACGAGAAATTCCCTAACCGATGGATTGGCCGCGGTGGCCCGACCGCTTGGCCGCCAAGATCACCCGACCTTAACCCCTGCGACTTCTGGCTTTGGGGACATGTGAAAACGGAAGTTTATGCAAAGAAGCCAAGTGGTTTGGAGAACTTAAAGGACAAAATCAGGGCGTCTGTGGCTGGCATTTCGGACCAAACACGGCGGAACGCTGTGAGTGGATTCCAGCACCGCCTACGCTGTGTGGACGTAAATGGCGCCCAGTTGGAGGTGTGGCGGTGAATGAACTGAGCTGGTGCAGATTACAGGTAAAAATTTAATCCTTCCGCTACCATTTTCACTTTATTTGATTTCAATATGAGCATTTTTATGTAAATTATAAGCGAATTAAATCCGTCCATACTTTATGAAAACCCTGTAGGTCATTCAATTTACCTAATGACACGCTTGCGGGTAAATTCTGATGCAAAGTTTTCGATAAAAACCGAACAAAACGTACATTTGTGGTGATAAACGTGTAGGATATCATTCATTGCTAATAATGATTGACAGTTTTTTTTTTTTTTTTTTTTTAATTTTCATGGAAGAAATTGTTATTTATATATTCACATCAAGCGCATTTAGAATGAAAATCCGTAAATTCCGGCTACAGTCAATTTTCGTGACACGCTACACAGTGGGGCAAAAACTAAACAAAGTGATTAAATTTTATTTTTCCCCCTCGGACTAATTACCTCTCAATATGTGTTGGTTATGACTTGGTGCCATCAGAGTTTCGAGTTTCAAAAGAGTATGTTCGTTGCAAGAGCGTGGGGAGTCGTTGCAGTATGAAACAAATGGAAGAACATTCTAAAACATATAGTGTATTTTCATGTTTAAAAATGTTATTTACTGTTATTTTCTTGAGTTCAATACGAGGAGAAATATTTTAATCTGATCAACATACAATATTATCCGTAAGTCAGAAGAATGTTTTTTGTAATAAAAAATATTTATAATCAAAACTACAAAATATAAGAAAATTCAAAAATTGCCAAGTCTATGAGCTACAGGATTTTCATTACAATTTTTTGTACCTAGTTGTGTTTCATTCATTCCAAGGTTAAATATCACCTTGATGTGTGCGTGAAGAGCCTCTACCATGATTAGATGCACAAACTTTCACCTTGTGGACATAGAGCCCGAAATATCCTACAAATACGAGCTAGCCCGTTTACGATCTCGCAATGTAAATAAGTAGGTAGAGTTGGGGAAGGATTCCTATGTATTGTTCTTCCTGAGAATGTGAAGAATGATGTATATACTGTAATTGACACTACTTGTTCCTTCTGACAGCTCGCTGCGCGCACATGGTGCTCAATGCTGTGTTGCCAGCTTTTGCATCGGGTATTGAAACACGAAATTATTCACTGCAAGTAAATCTCAGTTTTATAAAATTAAATGATACAAAAGAGAACTAAAAGCAAGGCTCTTAATAACCAGCAGGTTCACTACTCAAGTTGACTTTCGACTAAAACAATGTGCATTTGTTTATATTCAGATTGGCAACGTGCGGAAAGGGTGGAATGTTTACCATTGCAGGGCGAAAGGAATGGGCCACTATAATTGGCTGAACGTGCTGTTGCCATAGGAACAGTTCTTGCCTGGTTGTTATGACCAAGTACAGGAAGGAAAAAAACAGAAGAAAGCAACTGTCAGAAGGGACAAGTTGTATCAAATAGACTGTAGGAATCGTGTGTCGGAATAAATATTAGATAACAGTAGATCAGTTGAAAATGATGATGATGATGTCGAAGGTAATGATGTCGAAGAAGTGAGCAGATCTGTGCATGATCCCGTAGAGAGTGATTAGCACAGGGATGTTATAAAATAGAGGATCAGCCCATACAACAAAATCGTGAAGCCATACGTCACAGCTTCGCCACACCTACTCTGCCCACTCCGAGCCACTAAGATCGCACTGTTCCGAGCCAACAATCACGGAGGAAACGAGAGTAGCCAATCAGACGTGCCGGCTCAGACGATGCTCGGCTGTTTTTTGGCTTCATTGAGCTCATATGATGAAGATACGTATGGGCAGATCCTCTATTTTATAACATCCTTGGATTAGCACCAACTACGTATTTCAGTAGATATGCTTATTTTTCTTGTAATTAATAGGTTTGATAACATCGCTAGAGTTTCAAAATATATATCATCACATTATTTTTTAAAGATTCTTTTTATAAATGTAGAAATTGTCATTTTAATTTAGCACACGTGCCTCATTACCTATATGAATGTATGATTTAATTCTCGCAAAAAAAACGTAAATAAATAAAATGGTTAAACATCTTTAAGTAAGTATTTATGATTTGTTTCAATGAGAAGTGTGCATTTCCTTCCTTTTCAATTAAAAAAAAAAACTTCGTATTTCTTTTGAGATGAGCATGTCTTTCAAAAACACAAGTTTTGCTAGACAAGCAATTTTTCAATTTTAATATACATTAGAGGTGTTACAACCCTGATGAATCTCCAAGGGTCCGGACCCCTTACGAAAATCCCAACGACTTTTCTGTAAATTGCGTATAATTTTGGGGTAATTTTACAAATTTTTAATATAATGTAACCTCGTATTGAATTTGGACATCCGCCAAAAGCTTTGGAACCCTTCCGAAATAAATTTCTGCGCATGTGCGTAGTAGAGGTTACGTTGGCAAATGTTCGGCATAGTGGCTAATTACAACATAGAACCAACGTTGGTTAGCCTACCGTTCCCCACTGTTAACCTTACTGTCTGTGCAGCTAAGAATACTTGTTAACTCACGACTTCTGAACTCGTTTCTATACGCCGAACCGTGTCCTTTTTTAAACATGTTTTACCATACATGTGAGTCCCAGTGTTGACATTGATAGGACAGATTAAATAGATGTCTGATGTACGTTATGTCTCTGTTTACTACGCAACAAATAACAAATGAATATGAATTGCTGTAAGTTGAAACATGACACAGAATGATGTAAGCTGAACACTATGACATTTCATCAATTAAAGATTAATCCTTGGCCTCCCTCTTCAATTCCAGATCATTAGGAAGCTAATATATGTCAACATTAGACATTTTCTCTCTGTCTGTCATCCTTGTTTTTAATGGTGTTGAAATACTTATTGGAGTTCTGAACACTATCATATATAGGAATATGGGAAGTATTACAGAACGACTTTGTCCATCCACTGCCGACAGTTATCAGAGCAAAATGGTACAAATTATCAAGATTTTTTTAAAATCCATTCAGCGTCCCAAGAATATGCTCCATCTTATCTAATAAGTCTTGTTTCAAACCACAAGTATTACAAAGTACCCATTTCCGGCTTGAACGTTGATCCTTACACAACAAAAGCGGCAACAGATAGCTACAAGAAGTGTTTTTTTCTTCAATCGATTCAGCGTCCGATGAAAATATACCAACTTAACCCGCATTCCACCGAAAGTGGTAAAAATTTACTACTATTTCCGGGTTCAATATTGATCTCCATAGAGCGAAAACTGCAAGGGATAGCGAAAAAAAGCGATTCTTTCAAATCGATTCAGTGTCCAAACAACAGATACCATCTACTCCGTTAACCCTCTATTCAAACCGGAAGTGACAGAAATGAACCGTTTCCAGTTTCAACGTTCATCGATATAGAACAAATATGGTAATAAATATCGTTAAGCATTTTTACTATTATTCGGCAGTACATTACACTATAATTTGGCAGTGAAAAATAATAATTTAACGTAATGTAACTCTGACGAGTGTAATAGTCTATAAAGGTAACCATCACCCACCACCTTCGAACATCGATATGTCACTTAAGACGTACCTAGAAGATCAAAAATGGTCCTTATCGACGATATTCTGCCAAAGTTCTGGAAAGATATGGATTCCATCACGGTAGAGCTTTTTGGGCCGTGAAGCGAAGAAGGTATCAAGTACTTTTGCGCTTCTACTAGGGATTTGAACTAACGTCCTCTAAAGTAATTGTCCAAGGAATGGAACAGGTGACATCCGGACGGTGCAATATCCGGGGAGTCCGCGAATGCAATAGTGTTTCCCATCCACGATGTAGAATGGTGTCCCGGGTCATCCTAGCCACGTAAGGCTTAGCGTCGCCCTGTAACAGGATGATCCCTTAGCGATTCAGAAGTGCTGGTTCCAGAATTTTGAGCTTTCATTGAACACGGCTCAACTGCTGACAGTACACAGTTGCATTGATGCTCTGACCAGAGAGTAGCAGTTCCTGATGCACAATGAAACGAGCAGTCCACCAAACACACAGGAAGACCTTCTTCTGGTGAAGTGCTGGTTTCGGCTGTTTTGGAACCGGTTCATGGGATGCTAATCAATGATGACGGCACCGTAGAGCTTCGTACAGGATCCACTTCTCATCACATGTCAACACCGTGTCCAGAAATGGCTTCTTCTTCAAGCGAGACAGCAAAGAAACATAGGTGTCTGCTCGAGTTGTCTTCTGGCCCGGAGTCAAATCATGTGGGACCCATCGACCCAACTTGTAGTGCTTCCCAAGTTAATGGAGGTGCTGCCGAATCGTTTCTCCACTCACACTGAATTGTAGTTCCAGTTACTCACATTTCTGGCCACTGTTCGCCCCAATTGGTGCTTGAAGATCTTGATTTTGTACATGTATTGGTCTTCCGGCACGTAGTGCGTCTTCAAGTGTTTCATCACCGTCCTTAAACTGGCTAAACCAGCGCTGCACTGTCCGCGTATTCACGACACCCTCAGCAAAGGTCTGGCATATCTTCCGCCCAGCTGCAGCGGCTTTTGACCCCAGTTTGAACTCGTACAGCATACACACCCTTATGACACTCTGCGGAGTTCCCATGTTCACTCTGTCCTGACGCATGTTTACAGTGTAACTGAACTGGCACAACCAGGTAATATGTTGGATATACCCACATCAACAACTGACCTTTGCCTTATCTCCATTCGCATTCAACTCACGGTGTGAGGGCCAATTGAACATGGACATCGACAAAAAGCGATATAACTTTCTTGGTTACCTTTATAACTGTCAAACGTAATGCTGACACTTCATATAAGAATGTTAAACTTTACGAAATGCCTAACAAATAAATAAATAAATAACACTATGCCACATAGGTCTCATTCGCTATTACGTCGTAAATACAGTATATCATTCAACAAATGAAGTATTACGTATATCTATTATAGCTAACGCTAGAAGTTACTTGATATTTCGTACACGCGACTTCCTTCTTGTTAATTGAAATGTTTACCGAAAACCACGATAAACAATGATCATTCTTCCTATCTTTACAAAAAAAAAAATGTTACTTATTCTGTAGTTCTGTTCAAACGAGCATCCTTTCTTACTACGGTACTTCATTGAGTTTTGCGGCAGGAGCTTGTGTGGTTGAGATTCCACGTTAAGACTATGTCTCATATAGCCTCGCTGTTGAACGGTACGCTAAAAATTCAAGTCCAACCCCAATTGCCTCAACTGAGATTTTATATTTTCACGTGCAGACTTTTCCCATTTGTCCTGCTTGTTTTGTATTCATTTAACAGTTTATCCAAGTTCCTTATTGGTAATTGTTTCAAAAATCCATTTGACATAAAGTTAACGAGTAGCTGGGTCATGTGTACTCCACATGAAAAATTTGCTTTGTATGCTATGATGTCTTCTTAATTGATATTGAAATCGGAAGTGATAGTAGATTTGTTCCACTTCTGATTTCAGTAAAGAGATTAAAGAGGAGATGGAATATATTTTACTCTATAGTGATCAACGTTAAAAACGGAAGTCATTCGTTTCCACTGCTTCTGGTTTGAATATCGCCTCCGTCAACAAACTCGATTCTTAACTTTCGATCCTCTAAATTCTGGCCAAATTCAACTGTGATCTGTCAAGTAGGTCTTAAGACTTTTTGTATCCCGGAGTGACACACGGACAGACAGGGCTGTATCTTTTGTCTTTGTTAACCGAATTTCAAAATTCGTTTCGTACCTGATACCTAATTTGTCCTCTATGTAAGGCACTTGTTTCCGTTGTTTTCAGGTGCTGATAACTGAAGAAGATGGTGACCAACATGGAGACGGAGTAGAAGCAGTGTCATTGAGTTTCTGACAGCACATGACGTAAACTAAAGGTTGCGAGCCCTGAGTCTACCTAAATTTATCTGTGAATGATAAGTGCGTACGGCGACACTACCGTTGACCTCAGTGCGGTGAAACAGTGGTTTAGGCAGTTGAAAGAAGCAAAACTGGCTACCTTTAGTGTGCTTGATTAACCCGTTAGTGTACGATTTATCACCGCATCAGATGAGCAGCATCGAAAGCGTGTCGATTTGTAAAAACCATCGAATCAAACGGCGACAGGTCGCCACACTACTCAACATTTCCCAAGAAAAAGAGCACTTTATCATAACCGTGGTGCTGGTGTATCACAAGTGCTCTTTGGGTCCTGGGGATTTTGACGCAAGAACACAAAATGTAGAGGAAGCAAGTTTACCAGGATATGTTGTTATGGTAAAAGCGTGGCAGTAAGGCTTTTCTCCAGCACATTCCCACGGGATATGAATCATGTGTGCATCACTTTGATCCCGAGTACATCTCCACATTCCAAGAAGTCAAAGATAGTTCAATCTACGGGAAATGTCGTGGTGACCTTTTCTTATTTCTTTATTTCCAAGGTATTGTGCTTATTGACTTTATTCGAACAGGGAATCGCGATAAACTACTAACGCTATGTGGAAACGTTGGAGAAGCTCCACACACGGTTGTGCAGCGTTCGGAAGAGTTTGGACCCTATTCTGCATCGCGACAATGCCTGCCCACACACAAGTCGCGAAAAACAAGAGGTATTGCAGCGCCTACAGTTCAAAATTTGCCGCACAACCCCGACTTTGCGTCTTGCGACTTTCAGCTCTTCCCAAATATTAAAGAGCACTTTAAAGAGCATCACTTTCGTTCTGACGAGATGAAAGCTGTCATTCAATCCTGATGCCGACAACAACAGCCGGAATTCTGTTCCAGCAGGTTTGCCCAACTAGTCACAGGTTGGCGCAACTGCGTGGAAAGGGATGGGTATAATACCGAAAAGTGAATAGTGCATTACATAGAGGACAAATGTACCTATCAGGTACAAAAACGAGTTTGAAAATCGGTTAACAAATGAAAACGTTTCACCCATGGTGGCGTTACTTTTCAATCAACCCTCGTATTTGGTAAACCAAATTTTAAAAATTATCTTAATCGAGATTCTTCTATTTGTCATTTCACCAATTCTTCCATCATTATTCACTTGTCTCAATCATTCTCATCTTCCTTAGCCTAACGGGCATAATAGTGGAACGTTTAACATATTATACTTAGGTATATATTTATCATAAGATGAATATGCAAGAAACTTACGAAACGTAAATACTGTTCTTTATTTTAACGTAAATACTGTTATCTCATAATCACCGTCTCCTTTAGCCTAACTGGCATAATCGTGGGACGTAAAACTTACAGATTTCATTTCATTTTTACAATATTGTGTTAGAATTAGTGAATCGAATCTTCGTGAAAAATCTTCATTAAATAATTCTTTTTACAATACTAAATATTGTTATTAATTATTTTTGTGTTAAATAACTCATTAAAATAATAAAAATGCGAAAATTTAAAGTAACAAATTCTTTCCTATACGTTGTAATTATATCGAATATCTTAGTCCGCTCTTTAATATATTTTTGAGCACTTTTAACTTTAACGGATAATTTTTGGTGTTAATTATGGAAGTCAATCTTAATTTGTAATATAAATGAGATTGAAGTAATTTTAATATCAACATTTCGGAAGTTTCATCACGTGAAAGAGCTGGCTACACTTGCTCTGATATATAAGAATGTGGAATGTAGTATATCCTACCAATCTTCCCTTTCACTTGTATTCTTTACCATTGCATTTTTCGTACTTTGTATTCCGATACACTTTTGCCAAATATGGCGCTTAACCCGTTTCTGCAAGCATAATATGACATCTGTTGTGGATGTTGCATTTATGACAATGAATTTTATGATACGTTAAAGAAACTACGTTGTTAGCATTAAAAATGTAAAAGAAAAAGAGATTGCTGTTGAAAAGAGTTAGTCTTGCATGCATCGAATTCATAATGGCGACATAAATTTTTATTAGAGACAACAAATCCAGCGGAAATTACGGTTTAGTTTCCTTTTTGATTACTCGTTTAAAGGACAATTATAGACTTCTCTTATTTAAAAGAAAGAAAAAAGCATTTTATACCTACTGCGCTAGCTTAATTAATGTAACTGCAAGAAAATGTTTACTGTAAATCAGTGGCGGCGATGATAGTCTTAAAGAGAGGGGCAAGACAGGCAAATTGAAGGGAAAGTAGAAAGGAATAATGTTCTGTGTGACAATTCCATCGTTATTTTGAGAATTATACAAAGAAAATTATGCCATAATTATTACGAAGTCATCTCATTATCGGAGCTCACTGCTAAGCGGTTGGCTTACACGCCTTTGATGTGGGAGACCCGGATTCGATTCCTGGCGGGAGCTCATGTGGTTCGGACTCCATGTTAAGCTGTAGGCCCACGTCAGCAGTAGGGATGGCTGTCCCCCGCCCCCCCAAAAAAGCTATATATCTTTAAGCAAAATATTGAATTTCTTTATTCTAATTTATTGTAAAGCCCCATATTAACAGGCCGAAATGCCTCCTGGATGATGGATGTAGGCTCGTGCTACGGAATACAAAGTTAATGTCTAAACAGAATAAAGTATTAGTGTAATATATTGTTTTGTAAACAAAAAATATAATTATATGTAAAGAATAATAAATTTTCAACAAATAATATGATTTATTGTATTTGTGTTGGTAGTTTCTATTTAGGGTCTATGATATGCAGTAATAATTATTAACGGAAATAACTATAGTTCAAAATGATATGTCTGTATTTAGTACTAGCTCTTCCCTCTGGTGCACGTTGTCCCGGGTTCGATTGCCGACTGATAGAGGACAAAAATTTAATTTCATAATTATTCGCTTTCATTAATAATCCGTCTCTATCCTAAAATTCATAATTGTGGAACGTTAAATTAAACAAAAAATCGTGTAACATTTTGAATTAAGTACTCTACACTTTGGTGAGACTTTGCCAAGCTATCGTAGACTGTGTGATACAGATTAGATCGACTGGAGAAAGATCGTATTTCTAGTGTGTATTCTCTAAAGAATTAATGCTGCATTTATATTTATTTATTCTTTTTATGTCCTCTCCGTGGATAATTGGGGCTTTACTGTATATTAAATAGCCAGTGGTACAGTTTGAGAATTACTGCCTTCATATTCGATAGCGTATCTGAGAAGGGAAAGATACATTGTGAAAAACTATATTAAAAATACTATATCTTTTTACTTTAGTCAGATATTAATTTCTATTCAAATTTGCTCTATCAAATTGAAGAAGTAATGGTTCATTGTTGCTATATATATATATATATATATATATATATATATATATATATATATATATATATATATATATATATATATATATATATATATATATATATATTAACAAACTAAATGCCGTTAATTGTCGATGCATGTGCTTGTTAACGATGTTACGAACTCCTATAAACATGCAACGCCATATATGACGTTCCTGTGTATACGACGACCCGATACATTACAGTAGTTTACACATGTAAACGAATACATAAAAAATATTTAGCTAAGTATTTACATAATATGATAGGTCCCATAAGAGAAGCCTTGTTCAGAATTGGGAATCTAGATGCTGGTGAGTTCTATCTATCTATGTCTGTCTCTTTCTCTCTCTCTCTGTTGTTAACGCACGCACACATACATACTGTTCGTATATATGAGGACAAGAGAGTACCTCGTTTCTATGGCTTCGGATCAATAAATTCTGCAGCGGCGGAAGAGGAGGAGGGGTTAAGAGAGAGAAATCCCTTCCTTTGGTGATGACAGTTTATCAGACGATCTAAAATGAGGTTGTACTGAGTAAAGATTGGTAGGGCAATTGCTCCACCCTAAATCCTTATATGCCGTCTATATGATAATTGATAATAAGACAGCAATGAATTTGTCTTTAATATATTTTATATAATATAATAATATTAATATTTATACATGACGAATACCAAATTTGGAGTCCCATTTCGTGTCTTAGTGGCTGACGCACGTTCATTCTGTACTTGTGGTCCTGCGTTTGATTCTTGATACGGATGCTTGCCTTAGGTACAAAACGGAGTTGTGGTTGGTTTGGATTCCACTTCAAACAATCCCACTATTCTCGAGGTATCGGGACGTCTATGAGACATCACACATTTGCCAGTGGACATCAAAATATCCGCTTATGTCCCAGAAACATGACCCTTCTGGACTCTTTGTGGGATAATTAATGGGACCACATGTGGACATCCAAATCTTACACCATAATAAACATTGAAATCTAACAGAAATTCCATGGATATTTCCATTGTCTTTAAAAATTCAACCGTAAGCATGAATATTCCGGGACATGTATGGGACTGGTAGAGACGAGCAAAGGTGAACGTGGACATATGTTCTATGTGGGATAGGTCCAGTCTCATATAGCCTTGGTGCTGAAAAAGAACGTTAAATTCAAGCCGATCCAGTTCAACAAAGTTTGGAACAAATGGAAGAATCAATAAAAAGTTAAATATTGTTTAACGTTCCTTCTTATGCCCTCTAGGCTAAAGAAGGGCAAGCGACAAATGCAACTGAATGAATAAGCTAGGGAAGAAGTGTGCGTATAGAATACGAATGTGAAAAGGAAAATCTCAATGTTCCTCACTGCAAAAATTCACTTGGATTGGAATCGAACCAGGGATTTCTCGCAGAAGAGACCATAATTTTACCACAAGTCATGTCCAGCTGTGTTCTTAAGGAACTGATAACTTCACGATCCTCGAGGAAATGGTCGCCTTTTCTTTTACGACAGCCACAAATAAATTCAGGAATTTAGGATAATACCGATATACAGGTAAATCAGAGAAACGAAGGCGCACAGCACTTACTTAAGAAGATCTACTACAGTCAGTAAAGTCATGATCAATAAAGGAGATAACAGTCCTCCTGCTACAGTTGCAGAGGCATTAAGTCACATTCATCAATAATCATCGTCAACCAAAAAGCAACAACTATAAGGCAAAAGGCAATCATAATAATCCCGGTACTCACAAACCTTAAACATGTAAACTTCGAATGTGTTTTTTATGTGAACAGATGATTGTGCATTGTGTTCTCGTAGATAATGTATTCGAGCTAGGTAAATGGATAGTATTTGCGCTAGATACTCGGATAAAAACTAAACTCGTCATCGTCTGCAGCAAGATGTGTATTTTTCAAGTGTTCATATAGCATATACTTTTGCTTGCGAAAGGTTAGTATGCAGATAGGTCAAATTGGATAAACGTACTATGCTTCCATATTTGTCGGCGTTTAGCGTGGCAAATCTTATGAAACGGTATGTCTGTCTATAGGCATGACAGCAAGACAGTAAAGAAATAGCGAGATTTATATATATATATATATATATATATATATATATATATATATATATATATATATAGATTAAGTGTCTAAAGAATACGTTTAATGAATTCAGCGTCCCAAAGATAGGTTCTATACCCACTTTTATCCCTCTACTAAAATCGGAAGTGAAAGAAATGTACAACTTTCGGTTGGAATTCTGACGCTCTTAAAGAGTAAAATGATAATATGTGGTAGGAAGTTACTTCCTCATATGGATTCTACGTCTCAAGAACAGATTTCAATTCCGATCTTGTTCCTCTGCTGCAACTGCAAGTGATAAATCTACCACTTCCGGTTTGAGTATTGAATCCCCATAGTTTGTAAGTTTACCGTAGTTTCACAGAGTGAAACAAGATTCTTTTGTAGGTTTTTAATCGTTCATGATCCAATAATCTCTTATTTGATAGCTATTTTTGCTCTCTTTCTTATATTTTCTATTAAAAATAACGTTGCAGCAGTTAAAATAATATTTCGTGTTTTAGCACTGATAATTTTTTATATTTTCATTCGTGATCATATTTCAGGATAGAACTTTTTGTTTGTTTGTTTGTTATCTATTAACTGACGTCATAAAACCTTTAAAAATGCATAGAAGATATTTTAAAAAGAAGTACAAAGAACCTGAGTAGTCCATTAAAGAAAGTAAACAAGGAGCCTTTAAACGTTGTTTGTTCTTTGATGTGTATCGTGTAACTGGAGGAACAACAGACAAAACATTATCTTGTCGCTTCTATTAGTTTTCACGTCTTCATCTTTTCTGTGTATTGTAAATATCGGAAATGGTTAGCGCATCATTCCTTATCAATTTATAACATGCATATCTGAAATTTAATAGTATGGCTTCTGTATAGGTGTTACTTTTATTACTTCTTGTACTTTCCAAATTAAATTTACGAGGGGGTGCTGAAAAGGTACTGGCTTGCCAAGGAAAACGAGTGTCAAAGGTCCGAGATTACATATTTATTAAGCTTATTATTCCACATTGAGATCAATGCACTTTTCACAGCGTTGTTGAATCTTTTCTAGCTCATACAAGAAAAAAAAATCTTTTGATTGTCCCTCAAGCCAGCTCTCTGCAGCCTCTGTGACGTCAGAAATGTCCTCAAAACGGTGACCCTTCCGGTTGGGAAATAGAAGACAGTCAGAAGGAGCCAGGTCTGGGGAGTAAGGTGGGCGATAGATCAATTGAAATCCCAAGGTGGCCAATTTGGTAGCAACAATGTTGGACTTGTGTACAGGTGCATTATCGTGCAACATCATGATCTCTTTTGTGAGCTTTCCACGACGTTTCCTCTTAATTGTCTCTTTCAGCTAGGAGATTAGTATAATACTCTCTGGCGATAGAGGCACCATTCGGTAGGTAGTCCATCATTATAATGCCATCTTTGTCCAAGAAAACGGACTCCAGGACTTTTTTTTTGGGGGGGGGGCAATTTCTGGGTACGAAACTTTTTGGGGCGGGGAATTACTATGGCGCCGTTCCTTTGACCGTTCTTTGGTTTAGGAATCATAAATATGGAGCCAGGTTTCATCCCCTGTCACTAGTCTGGTCAAAAAGTCGTTTCGATGGTACTTTGCAGCTACCTGTATCTCAAAAAAGCACAACTTTACAGGAGAAGAAAGAAACGTTTGAAATAATTGAAGATTAGTTAAAAGTCAGCGACTTTTCTGAAGGAGGAATCAGTTTATTATCGTAGTTGACTTCTCCACCAGAAAACTCACTGACTTTTATCTAATCTCCAAGTTTTTCAAACGCTTTTTACATCTCCTGTAAAGTTGAGTTCTTTGAGATACAAGGTAGCTGCAAAGTACCGTCGATTTGTCTTTCCAAAATAGGGCAAAGTCGACACTTTCCTTTTGATCCGTACTCAAAAGTTTCGGTACCATTCACTAAAAGCTTACGCATGTTTAGGACTGTGTTAATAGTACTAACTCGCTCCCTTGAGTTGTCTAGTATCTGGGTTGGTCTGTTGAAGTTGGCCGGGGTCCGCTCAGCGACTCATTTCCCAGTGTGAAATCGCCAGTCTTAAAACGTGATATTCAGGTTTTTACACAGTTGTATTGACATTTCTCCCCAGTGTTTGGCACATCTCTAAATGAATTTCCTTTGCAGACTTTCCGTGAAGCGATAAGATCTTCATAATGGTCCTCAACTCCGACGACGTGAAAGTTCCTCGTGCCCAGTGGCGTATTTAAGGGGAGGGCTTTCGGCCTTAAGCCCCCTCCGAAATTTTATTTATTATTTTAAAGTAAATGAAATATCTTGTAGAATTTTCACGTTTCCAGGGATAAAGTTAGCAAAGCCCTCCCCGAAACAAGATCGTAAATACGCCACTGCTCGTGCCTCTTCCATCTTACCTCGTGCCTCTTCCATGTGCGGGGGAACGCCGTTCCCACCTCGAAATGTACGGCGTCACCCCAGTTCCTAAAACAATACAATGGGCAGATAGACAGGGGAACGACGTGACGTCATGCCGCTACCTACCGTCCCTCCACCTTTTCAGATCTGCTTTTACCCCTGGATACAGGCACCATGTCTTGGCGACCATTGTGAAAACGGTGACCCATATGAACAATCTTTTGCCACAACGCTGTTTAGTGTATGGAGATCTATCGAACGAGGTATCACTGGACCCATATTTTAGTTTAAAATTTCTCAGTTGGGTTCTGGGCACCCATGAAAGGTGGCCCTGAGGGCACCGCGACAACATCATTCGATTTGCCCCATAACATTTCCTATTTGAGTTTCTGTTTGGTTCATTTATTTTCAGCCGTTTTCATATTAGTGGTACTGGACGTTTATCTGATACAGGTAACATATCTTGGCGGCCATTTTGAATACGGTGACCGATATGAAAAATCTTTTGCTACATTGCTTTTTAGTTTTTAAAGATCTATCGAACATGGTGTCACACGCTCCATGTTTCCATTTTAAAATTTTAAAGCTGGGCCCCGAGCCCCCACGAAGAGCGGCTTTGGATAGCACCGCGACATCACCATTCGATTTGACCCATGGTATTTCCTATATGAATTTTTGTTTAGTTTATTTATGTTAAACCGTTTTCGAGATATTTCCGTGGAAAGATTAATATGGTCCACCCTGTATATGTATGTATGTATTTGCCAAGAAGTCATACACCATTCCGGAAGTGTGAAACGGAGCATTTTCATGGGATAAAATTCACTATCTAGATGTCATTTGTCCGGCCGTTTACAATGTACAACTTGTGATGCACAATTTAGCTCACCCATGATTGAACTTCGGCGTTACCCCTGCCAGTATGAGTAAAATAAATAAAGAATGAAGAAGATTCATATGCCAGCTGGCATGCCCCTTCTTGCGTAAGCTTGGGCTTAAATATCATCGAGACTGTCATCAGTCAGCTCAGTGATCCTGAAAACTGTGGGTTCGCCATTCATCTTAGTCATTTTGGACATATCATTTACAACGACTCACCAAAGGTAGTCGTTAACCCTGGTTCGGCTGATAATATAAGTATTTCTTTTAGTGGCAGTAATCGTTTACACCTTAAAATATCTTCCGTAATTATATTTTACTAGTATTATCACCTTTTCTATTGAAATCATAAGTCCATGATAAGTATTAGATGATTTATTCGTTGATTCTCTTTTAACGTATATTCACACAAACTATCTTGCAATCATACATGTTAATTATGTATCTATAAACAACTACATAGCAACCAAATATACAATAATAATGTATATTTCTTACATATATTAAAAACATTCTTCTTTTGTTATTTTTAAGTAACATTATATCAGGTATAGTGCTTGTGTAGAAGCACTTTCTGCCCAAGATACAAGTAATTATCGACCGATACAAAGTATCTCGTTGTATAAAATGTCGCCCGATGATGGGACTAGATATAAAAGTTACAAGGTAGCTTGACTTTTATATTTAAGAACCACTGGTCCGTTTATAATAATGGTATTATATTAATGGTGTCCTTTACATTTTGATCGCCCCTCGTATATAACTTTATTAAGTTTCCTTCATATAAATACATTTATAATAAGTCTTTTATTCCTTTAATATTTATCTTTTATTATAAAAACGTCGTCGCTTACTAATATAATCAACGAAGGGTACGAAGTCAAAAACGTAAGAAATAATTTCATTTTAAAACACATTACAATGATCAACAGTTTCAATCATTATTAAAAACGGTGATGTTAACAATGTTTGATCTTTCTAGGGCGCATTATATAGTAATTACTTTAGATGATATTTTACAGTATACATTATATCAATAAGGTGTCATGATACAAAAGGATCTTATTCGAGTAACATATAAGGTATAGTGCTTGTGTAGAAGCACTTTCTGCCCAAGATACAAGTAATTATCGACCGACACAAAGTATCTCGTTGTACATTTGTCACTCCTTCTTGTCTCATATTCTGATGGGCTGAACGTTAACTTAAATGGAATCGAGAGTGTCACTATTTATCTCACCAACCTTGGGAACTATAGATTCGACACTAATATCGGTTGCTTTTGATATTTTTTACATGTCACCTTTTCATCCCACCTCTAGAGGTTTCTTATCTCAAGTGGATCTGAACTTGAACTTAAGGGAACCGAGACTGTCGCTGTTCATCTCAGTAAGTCCAAAAACTATGAATTCGACACTAATATCGGTCGTTTTCTATTAAGTTTACATGTCATCCTTCTTATCATCCCCAAAGGGTGCTAGGAATATCTTACCCAAAGCTATTATAAGGTAATGTATGTAAAAACGTTCTGTTGAAATTTCTCCAAATGTTCCAGAGTTATGCTAGAACATTTCTTGGACATTCTGGAAGTTCTACATAGCTATGAACTACGGATGGTATTATTCTAAATGATGATGCTTATTGATCTGAAGCAAAAAATGGACGTGCCCTAGAGAAGACTTCGTGTACAACGAATACAAGACTTAAAACTGGAACGAAGGAGAGAAATGAACTAATACTTGATACCATATCCTTTTTGTAGTGAGGAGTTTATGTATAGATATATTACTAAATTTCGTCTTTCTAACTTGACAGGCTCGTGATATATCATTTTTCGAATATATTATGATCCCCAGCTCTCCCCATGAAAATATGTATTTTAATCAAAGTAACATGCTAAAATCCTAAGTCAGCCCATGATGGGCCCATTTATGTACCAAAGCTGGTGCATATGTCGACGAGGAGTTTAGGGTCTAATATTTTTTACATTTCATTTTTATTTATTGATTTGATTTTGAGTTTAGCGTCCTTTTTCAGCAGCGAGGCTATATGAGACGTGGACTTACAGCTTAACGTGGGATTCGAACCACATGAGCTTCCACCGGGAATCGAATCCAGGCGTCCCACGCCACAAGCGCGTATGTTAACCACTTAGCTACGAGGAAGTTCCCACTTTAATTGAAATGCATGTCTTAAGCGGAAGAAAGGCTTCAGATATATGTTTCCACAAAGCTATTTTTCCCGTGCGAATAACCGGCATTTCAGGTAACTTTAAATAATAATAATACTATTTCATGTATTCGAAAGTAATGTGTACATTACGTATGTGTACATTTGGGTATTTTACTTCTTTACATGTATATTTTTCTCTTTATTTTTATTTCAAAGTGAATTCACTAGGCAACTTATTTTGACTTAAAGCACAGTTGTTATTAATAACCAGATAGAATTACGTCATGTATAATATTAAAAGATATAAAGAAAATTATTAGTGAAATGAAAGTCATGACATGAAGAGTTTCATCAAAACCTCAAATAAATAAATATGAAAGAAAATACGTATACGTGTCTGTTTGACTATTAACTTTCGCCTTGACTTGTATAAAGTGGACATCGTGAAAACCTTTTACATGATTTCGTGATGATATCGCAGATATATAAGTTGTATAAGATATATATATAAAAGATATAAACGAGATATGTGTAAAGTTCTTATGTTATGATGATATAAACTGTTGACCTTCTGAACTTAGCATGTGTCATGTCATGTGCGCTGAAGACTTGTTTTTCTTCTTTTGTAGAATATATGTGAGAAGCAAAAGAATTTAAGTTTTATTTTTAAACATCTCATCCATCCCCTGCCCTCCTCAAAAGTACAAGGCTACAAATATGTGCGGTATTATATTACAGGAATGAACTTATAAATATGAAATAAAATTCATAGTTTTATTTTTTCTTTTCTTTTTTCTTTTTTCTTTTTCTTCTTCTTTTTTTTGCGAAAAAGGAATGTGGTGATTTTGTTGAGTTTTCTTTGGTATGTTTTTCAACAAAAATGTTAATAGTGTCATGCACAACCAAATAGTTAATACGTGAATTTTTGTTGCATGTAGTCCCGGGTTTTGTTCTTGGCAAAGTAGTTTCTGTGTTGACTCAGCATCGTAGGGAATGTTGAATTAAGAGGCAATGACTACTGATCTGGAAAGCTGAAATGATTGTGGGGATCAATATACTGCTCATACATCACCTAAGTGGGCCACGATGATCCAGTGGTAGAATGCTTATCTCTGGTACGTGGAGTGTTCCCACCAAGAGGGCTTTAAGAACCTGCCTTACTAAAAGTAATAAAAAAATACCATTTTTCTTTCGCTTGTTTTTCATAAGTGAAAAGAGATCATGAAATGCAACTTACCACAATTATAGATAATGTTATTCTACAATAGAAAATATGAATGTGAAGAATGTTCAGTGTTGCCATCCATAGAAATTACAATGTTGCCAGAAAAACAACACCCCTAAAATCTAAGTTAAGGCAGCGAGTAGAGAAACAAACTCGACTGCACTTGATTACGTATTATGTTGTTTTGGTTTCCTGTGAACTACTTTTTAAATAATAGTTGTATTTAGTTTGTAATAAACAAAATAGTTTTAACAAACAGTTATTAAAACAAAATAATAATTTTAATTAATTAACACCATATGCGTAGGTTTTCTGGGGATTTTCCCGTATCCTCTCACTTTCTTCATTCCACAAGCAAGTTTACTACCATCATCACCATATTCCATAGCCTTGAAGTATACCCATGGGACGTTCAACTAAAAAAAAAAAAAAAAATCATCTACCCACAAGTCATTGTGGACTGCAATGCCAGATATAAATGTACGAATTTAACGAAATGCAACATTATTGTATCAAGCTAGTGTTTCTCAGTCTTTGGCACACTACATAAAACTTATTTAAAGCTTTATCTATATATTAAATTTTAGCGCGGTTCCAGTAGTACGTAAATACAAGTTAATTCTTTATTTTGAAAAATTCTAATGCGTAATAAGCACTGTAATGCGAGATTCAAAACAAAATTTTAAAAAAATTGCTTTCTCTACCGAATGAAGGAAGAGCTTACTCATCTGCAAAGTAAATTAATCTTTATATTCTAAATTAGGGGTAATTATATATATATATATATATATATATATATATATATATATATATATATATATATATATATATATATATATATTAATTAAGCGTGCTTGTGTTCTGTATGAAGGATGTTGAAATAAAAAAATGACAAGATTATTTAGCAGTATCTTTCAATCAATGTCTAATCATACCGCTCTACCGCCATTGCCATCATTGTGGGTAGGGGATCACTCACTAATAACTACCATTTCATTAGTCAAAACTAATATTTGTAATATTTAAAACACTACATATGAGTCTGAGCCACATGGTTCATAAGGTGTAATTGATGTAAAATTCCTTCGTGTCATTTTATTGAGTGTGAATGAAAGTAGTTTCTTCTACGCGCTGATTTTTCTAGCGGAGTAACCCTTGTCGATAAATTTATAGATGACAACGCGCTATTTAGGAAGGCGCCTCAAAATCAAAAGACGGATTTTCGCCATAAGCTATGTTCAGACATGTAAACTTTCTCTGCGCAAATTGTAAATCATCTATCTCTAAATAATCGACTCATAATTGACGTAGTCTTCCGAAAACATTCAAGGAAATTCCTACGGACATTGTACACCATATATGTACAGTAGTTATTTCCTTTGGAAACGGAACACTGTGAGCAAAATCTATTGATGACATTTAGGTATATGTGTATATGTGTGGGTGAAGGCAGGTTTATACGCTATTGTTTCGTATGGATTAACAACTACATTTTACTACTAACAATTTGACATGGATAAGAACTTATCTTCTGTATAATTAGTTTAATGTGCCAGACTAGCTCAACAAAAACTTAACTTCCGCGAAGTTAAGTAGGTGCTATGTCTAAGATAATTTTGTTATCAGAAAGACCACCCATGCCAGACTAGTCTTAGCGAAGGCGTGAAACTAACCATACGAAATATGTTGTTGTTATGATGCAAGGTACAGCAGCTCCGTTCGTTCTTTAAGTATAAAAACGCGAAGTTTATTGCATATACTTGTATCTACAAGTTTAAACATGATTAAAATAATAATAATAATAATAAAACATATTATGAGCAAACATATGTGTAAGTGAATCTGGTTCCGATCAGGTATAGTAAGTTCATGTTCAATTGTTTTCCGATTTTAATCCGTTACCGAAAGAAAAATATAGCTGTTCAGAAGGGAGTGCAAGCTACCAATATTAATAAACTATGTCCGTAAACCAATATTACGAAATTCGTTCCAAAGAGGTGCACAGAGAAAAATCCGTTCTCCGGACAGCGGTGTATTGTACAAATATACAGTATCCTCTTGCTCACTATAGAAATCAGTACGGAGCATACGTTATCCGTATGCTACATAGGCACTGTCCTTAGATGTTACATCATGCCGTTGCAGGATGTCTGACATTTAACAGTTTTCCGTATATCACATGCATATTATTATGTTACCTTCGTCAGCTATATGTTATATACGTCCATTTGTATGGGAGATCCTGACCGCCTATATTGTTTCATACGGAAAGTACGTATAGATGGAACACGTATACAGAAAGTATTATAAAACATGCGTTTTCAGTTATTCGTCTGCTGTACGTTAAGTCCAAAAACTACAGGAATTTCTCATGTAACCTATCTTTTTAAGTACGCCACCTACATTTTTTTCTCATTGTGTTATATCAAATACCGCACAAATCAAAATAATTATTGAGCAAGAACTGTGGTTCGATTGAGAACAAAGCCGATAGTACTGCACTACCAGTATAATGGTATGCACAAGTTTTCCTGGAAGTAAATATAAATTGTGAGAGTTAGGAGGGTAAGTCAAAAATTATCCGCAATGCAGCTCTAACTTCTCTTACATTGTTCATGACGATCTCTGTCCTCGTTGATTTATTGTTATGCTGTTGTGGTCATGCTATGAAAGTTTGATCCTGATCCCTCCATTTGTCTACCTTTTGTTGTAGATAGATAATGGCCGCTCCATTAGAAGTTTCCATCAAACAGGAACCCAAGTCTGTTGTAGATCGTTTCGTACGCAGAACCATGACTAATTTCCAGACGATGTGCCACTTCATCAATAATCACTCATCTGTCTAAAAAAGAACCATGTCACATGCACGTTCAGTTCAATGTTGTCATCATTTGTGGCTGTAGATGGTCGTCCGGCTCCTTCCTCGTGTGTAACACGTGTGCGACCATTTTTGAATTTTTCAATCCATTTGTAGACACTGTTCCCGTAGCATGCCGAAAGTCTTTGATGAATTTCGGCCCCCTGATCCACCTTCCGACCACAAAAACCGGATCACTGCTCGTTGTTCCTCTTTGGTGCAAATTTCTAATGGAGCGGCTATGATCTATCTGCAACAAAAGGAAGACAAATGGAGAAATTAGGATCAAACTTTCATAGCATGACCACAACAGCATAACAATAAAATAAACGAAGGAAGAGGTAACTATGTGCAATGGAAGAAGAGTTATGTCAAAATTATTTGACACCCTTGCATTATTATTATTATTGAATAATTGAGAATTCAATGTTGTATTTGAACTCGCAAAAGGAGTCAGACTAGCGAGGGTAACGAAATGAAATGAAATGAAATCTTTGAGTTTTACGTCCCACGATTATGCCGGTTAGGCTAAAGGAGACAATGATTATGAGAAATGAATGAAATGGTGGAATGAAGAAAATGGGAGGAAACGGGAGAACCCCGAGAAAACCCACGCACACGGTGTTTATCCACCACAAAGTTCACTTGGGCGGGGATCGAACCGGGACCCCAAACACCAGAGGTGAACGCTCTACCACTGGAGGGCGCCAGGTAAATAAGGTTGGGAGTCGCTGATTTAAAGGGACTTCATTAATATATATTAATATATTTTCACGGTAGAGCTCAAAGGTCTACTGTACCCTCCCCTATGTTGTTTTAAATTTTGGTGATTAACCTAAAGTCAATAAAGAATATCAAAATACTAGAAAGTAAGCAAGGTTTGTTCTCATCGCTGTTTTGAATTAGAATTCATTACCTTTTACGGTACGGTTAGTTCAAATGAATCTCCAATCGCTTCACGATGCACCAAAAATTTCGCGTCCCACCGAAATTCGACGACGATCAGAAAGATTAACTTTTCGGCTACACATCAGAGCTCATTTGCATAAAAACGATATAGTATTTAAACAAGCACTATAGAATTGTAAAGTTGAGGAAAAGAATGTATTATTCTCAAAGAAAAGGCGAGAGCAATTCAACAAGTAATCTCAATTGCAAAAAATGAAATATTCCAGTTTTACGTATTACGATTATGCCATCTAGGCTAAAGGAGATGGTGATGATGAGAAATAAATGCAATGTCGGAATGAATAAAGTGGGAGAAACTCGAAAAATGCCAGGAACACGGTGTTTGTCCACCACAGAGCCCACTTTGTGGGAGCTGTAATTGAACCAGGGACCCCACATACGTAAGCTCAATTGCATTTTTATTGATGCTGCAGAGTGCACATATTTGATCCCTTATAATGCTGTTCTTCGTACTTCCTATCCTTTCTTTCTTTCTTTTTATGCTTTTATCATTTTTCAGACAATCTTCTGTGTCTCATGAAAAACGAAAATTGTAGATCGAGAGTGAATCTAAAAATCCACTACTTACATTACATAATGCGAGTGTATGAGTGAAAAGAAAGTGTATAAATGCATTTGTGAATTTGCGCACAACTTAAAACTTACTCTTTCTCTGTTCTAGAGTACAATCTAATATTGGGATCAGTGCATTAAAAAAGGTCATTGATAATGTACGAGAACTATCATTTGTGAACATGTATACGTGGTATGCATTAGAATACAACTTAGCATTACTTATTAAATTGCCCTCGTATGAAATTACAGATTTCAATAATATATATTAAATGTTTATTTTAAATTCTTTTATCTTACCATGTTATCATATTTTCCACTTCTTTTGCAGGTGCACTTTCCACTCTTTAAGGATCAACATAGTTATTATTCTGTTTGCGACAGTGTTATGTGTGACACAAACTTCACAGTTGCCAACCTCGGAAAGCTACCGTCTGAACTATTCATGCAGTTGCCGCAAAATCAAGGACGCGGATCTCAAATTGAACTGTACACACATAGAAAATTCTTCCGTGTTAAAGACAGCGGCTCAAGAACTCAAATGTCAACTGAAGAAGATAAAACGCATATACTTATTGAACTACACAAGTGAAAGCTTTAATTTTCAAGATTTATCAGACTTTCGATCTCTAGAAAGGATTTTGTTGATGCCAAGTTCAGTTCGTAAAGTGGAATCATCCTTGTCTCAAGGGATTCTTCCTAATTTGAAACATGTGAACTTTTCTAATTCAAGAATACAGTTGTTCCCTGATGTAAGTGAATTAAAATCCTTAAAAGACCTTGATTTATCGTACAATAAAATTGAGAATATAACCGATGAAGACACCCAAAGAGTTCCAAATTTGACGCGTGTCTACCTCAAAGGTAAGCTGATTCGATTTTTTTTTAAAAAATGCAAATTTGTGTGCTAATGTTATCGCTTTTTTTTTTTTTGTTCTTCCATGATTGGAATATTGAAGGTTTAATAGTAGAGAGCGATCACATCTGGTAGGTATATCAGGTTTGGTAATAGGTTATATGAGCAATTAAATGTGACGGATATTTGAAGAAAACTTTAGCCATTATTATGAACCAAAAAGAATTTGTTGAACATGATGCTTCTTTTTCATATACAGGGTTAGCATATGCTATATTCATGCGTTTTGAAAATGCTATATTTTCAAAAGTAGTACACCTACACACATGAAATATATATATATATGAAAAGAACCACAAACTCACCAAGTTTGGATTATGTAGAGTCCACCTTCCCCCTCATTTCCACATCCCAGTTCGTGACTACCTAAACGATGAACTTCCCCATCACTGAATTCGGCGTATTAGTGAGAATAACCTAGCTTTGTTCCCCTGGTCTCCTATATTTCCTGATTTAACGCCCTGCGACTACTTCTTGTGAGGATACGTTAAGGACCTTGTTTATGTACCCCATTACCGTAATCCTTAGTTGAGTTTAAAGAAAGTATCAGTGCTGCAATGCAGACAATTGATAGAACTATGCTACCTAGGATATGTATTATGTATGGAATGACCTCGAGTATCGTCTGGACATGTGTCGTGTCACCAAAGAGGAACATATTGAACATTTGCAGAGGGTGTACAAACTTGGTGAGTTCGTGGTTCTCTTCATGTGTGTAAGTGTAATACATTTGAAAATATAGCCTTTTTCAAAATGAATACATTACTGTTAGACGAAGACGAATAACAGATATTTAATAGTTTTTTTTTTTTGCATCTACAGTACATAAACAATTAAATACTGTTAATGTATAAACAACCTATTTCAACAGAATAAAAAAATATCGATTATTGTAGGCAACAAACAACATACTTTTCAACGCCATAAAGATTCGTTTCTTTATCGGAAACTACGCATGAGGATTTATATTCACCCATTGCTGTATGCTTCATTTTTAGACATTCTTCTTTTACACACTAATAACATTGTATAATTGTTAGTGGGCCGCTATTCAAAGCGTATCACAACGCGTTTCTATTGCTCATGCGTACGCTTGAAATACGCTGACTATGTATTTAAATGTGGATGACTAATGGCAATGCGCTGCAAACGCGAAAGCAATAAAAACGCGCAGAAAACGTCGGCTATAGCGTATTTGGTGCGTTTCGGAACAATAGACCCCCTGCTGTTTACAAGATGTCTGAAGGAAGGAAAGAAGTGTTGCCAGACAAGGGGATTTTAGCAAAAAAAAAACAGCTGCTTGGAAGATGTTGTGTGCAGAGTATTGGAACTCTGCTATTATAGACCTGGACTTGACAAAAAAGACCTGGAAACCCTGACACAGTATGATTTATAACTCTGGCGAAAGTAAAATTACCGAAAAAGCCACCTAGGTTGCGTTCGTTGCGGGGGGTAACGCGTTGAAAATACAGTCTCGAATAGCCATACACTTAAAGGTAGGCTATGTAATATAGTCTAGCTTTGTCAAACTAAAAATATCAAATTTGATTCAAAAGAAGTTAAGTATATATATAATTTTACTATAAATGCGAGCTTTGTATCAATATCGAAACAAGAAATGTAGAGTTTCTAACATTTCAATTAAACTCTTTCTTTTGGTTTTATAACAATCATTTTCTTTCTTCAGAAAAATAACTGTGCATCTTCCTACAATATATTAATCACTTGAACTAGAATAATTTATATTTTCAAGAGTATAAACAAAGTAAATTTTATCCACATTTGAATCGACTGTGAATCAGGCTCAAGAAGAAGTTTAACAAAAATAGGTAGTTATATTACACTTCAAAACTTCCTTTCACTTCTACGAGAAGATATATAACTCATAATTCATATTTAAATGTTATTGTTTATGCCTTGTTTTGTCAGAGTCCATGCAAAGATCCTTGACACAATTTACTTAGTTATTTGTATTTTTATTAAAATGTATTTTACTATTATACAGTAATGTTTCATGTTTTCTAAAGATATACTTTTATTTTCTTTTTGAACTTTTATGCTACAATCATTCGAGAAGTACATTCGGGCTTGAATCATAATAACATCATTCCAGCAACTTACTTATGTGTTATGTTAGTTTAAAATAGTTATTGTTTTTCATTCAATTCAATTCCATTTAGTTTCGTCTATATGATCACACATATGTAACACCACTTCTTACGAGCTCCTCCGTGGCTAAGCGGTTAGCGTACGCGCCTTTGGCGTGGGAAACCCGGGTTCGATTCCCTGGCGGGAGCTCATGTGGTTCGGATTCCATGTTAATCAGTAGGTCCACGTCTCATATAGCCTCGCTGCTGAACGGGATGTTAAACTCAAAATCAACTAAACTCAACCAATTTTTACGTATAAGACTCGTGTAATGATAAAGTGAACAGAAAGATACATATGTGCATGGATGCAATACCCTTATAGATATATGGAACATAGACAATTATATTGTGTTTTAAGTATACTAAACGAAATGTGGAATGGCTAAGTAATCTACATAAAAGTATAACTTTTCAATGCTATCAGTAATTATAATTAATTTATACGATATATATATATATATATATATATATATATATATATATATATATATATATATATATATATATATATATATATATATATAATATTGAATAGGCTTTCTTTTAGAAAATGTTTTCGGCGAAGAAGAAGGGGAGAGAAAAATCAGAATATGAGGGGGCTGTAGTGGGATACTGTTTTGATATATAGGCTATGCAATAACAATTAATTTTTCTTAGCTCCGGGAGGGGTGCGGTTGGCCAAAGTATCCTTGGACCGAACAGCTGTCTTGAATAACTGTATTTGTTCCATCATTTGAGTATATTAAAGAAAGTTTTTTCTTTCTTTCTTTCTTTCTTTCTTTCTTTCTTTCTTTCTTTCTTTCTTTCTTTCTTTCTTTCTTTCTTTCTTTCTTTCTTTCTTTCTTTCTTCCTTCCTTCCTTTCTTTCTTTCTTTCTTTTTTTCTTTCCTTCCTTCCTTCCTTTCTTTCTTTCTTTCTTTTTTTCTTTCCTTCCTTCCTTCCTTTCTTTCTTTCTTTCTTTTTTTCTTTCCTTCCTTCCTTTTTGTATAAAATCCATATACTTTCGATTCCTTTCGTCAATCTTGTTAACTGGCAATCATCAAACTTTCATCTGTGTTTATGATTACATTTAATTTGGAATTGACAAGTAGTAAAAAAAAAGTTAATGTTGGTTTTAAAGGACAGCATATGAAATATGTATAGGGTGGCGCACGAAATGTTTCATTCTATATAAACTAAGTGGATCATTTCGTGCACCACCCTGTATATTCGTATGTTATCCTTCTACCAACATTAACTTACTCTTCAATAGTATACACACACACACACACACACACACACACATATATATATATATATATATATATATATATATATATATATATATATATATATATATATATATATATATATATATATATATATAGCACGAATGTATTTAATCGTACGGAAATTGAAATTTTACGATTTCTCAGTTATTATCCAATTACATTCTGCTTTGACTGTTATTTTAAAAACAGAATATAATATTTATTATCTTAACAAAACACTCATATTTTATATATATACGCACATCTAAGAATACATAGATTATCTGTAGCTATCATATTTGTTCCAAAATAAACATCGGACAAATAAACAATATCATTCGGGTCTTTAACGATTTTGAGTAACAAAGTAAAATCTGTAGATAATGTTGCTACCACTCCCAAATTTACCGGTATTAGCCATGACTTCCAACAATGTATATTTATCCAAACTGGATTCAAAACATTCTTCATGAACATATATATAACGTTTATTCGTTGGAATATTGCAATGGCACTATTTTCAAAATATACTAGTGAGAAATGTTTTAAAGGAGAACATGTTTTCACTATAGTGGCCAATTTGATTTTGAACTTCATTTAAGTGAACGTAGATGCTATTGATTACCCGACGTCATATGTTTTCCTTAATTGTATTAAATGCCTCAAAAATAAGTCTTCTGAACTCCGTCTGAGTTATCCCCAAAGAAATTAGTCACATGGGTTAAGATCCGGACTGTGACGAGGCCAAGATTATCCATTGTGAAACCGCTTGGGAAATTCACCTGAAATTCCGATCAGATTTTGGAAATTCTTTACGGGAATTCCAGTTCTGATGATTTTCTAAAATAATATAAAATATTTTGAATGTGACGAATGTTTGTGCTTTCAATATATATATATATCTGATATGAGGTAGAAAATAACATTATTACACCTCAACACGCATGACCTCGACGATAATTTTTCATGGTTACTGACTTTTACGTTGTGAGGTACGTAAGTATGATATTAATTATTTACACCAGTGAAAGTTGGGTAAAAGTTTTAAACTTTCTTAAGCTAAAAATTACAGTCTCTTTCACCGCGAGCATCGGAATTCTCCCATAAATATTTTACTCTTTAAAGATGTTGAATACCTGCGACATTTTTGCGGTATAAAATTCCAGTTAATTCCAGAGGGAACAGAAAAAAAAATAGTTTTCCATATGAATCTAGACTAGATTTTAAAAGATGATATAGGTGCTCAACACGGTTAAATTATGTTAGTCCGCTTCATCTGCACCCGCTCCGTTACTTATACTTGGTTTATAATCTTCTGTGGCAGCATCTCACATTAATTATCATTACCTAAATAATCTGCTTAACTCGACTCATAGGCTATATTAAGGAAATACACTCTTATACTTCTGTCTTCCTCTAACAGCATAAACAAAAGAAAATAAAAATGTTTCTGTTATGAACTGGCTACAAGCCATAGAGCGCCCATAATTTAGTTGTGCCGTGTCTTTCCTTTCTTCCTTTCTTTCTGTGCTCTAAATTTAGAGACGTATCTCTCGTATTGTAAGTATGTGTTAACTTCGATGAAGATGTGAGAAGTGTTCAAGAACACAGTCATCTAATGATATGTTCTTTTCATTGCGTTCTCCAGCTGCGAGTCGTCAATCCGTTTATGCCTTTTTCTTCATGTTTTACACTGACTGTCAAGTCAAACTCCAAAACAAAAGAAGAAGAAGAAAAGCATTGAAATGAACCAAGTTAGTGTTGCCAGAACTAAATGCATGTAGAAAGAAAGGAGAAATCCCTATTTTAGATTACTTTTTGTGCAATATATTTAAATATTTTATGTAGGCCTATATATTTAAAGGTAAAAAAACTTATTTTATTCATGTTTTAGTCTGTACGTACATAGTTTATTAATAATTGTTTATGAATTCAAATAGATTTAGTATTGCACAATTTCATGTGAGGTGCAAATATACAGGGTGTCCATAAAGTCCATTGCCACCTAGTGTATCTTCGAGACGACTGCGAATATGAAAAAACGCAAGAACATGTGCATCATTATTTTAAGTGTATTGAATTTTGAGCTATAAAAGGACTACTCCAGACATCCCTATATAGTGGTGCGTGGGGTCAACTTGAAAATGTTATAGCTCAAAATTCAGAACTTATAACAGAAGTTCTTTTGTCGAGCCCGTTCAAATTAGTCGACCCCTTTGCTATTTGAAATATTCAAGATTACCCATGTATCTCTATTTGGAGGTTTACGGTGGAACTTTTATAGCACACAATTCCAACCCCTTAAAATAATGGCGGACGTGTTTTTAGCGTTTTCTCATATTCGTAGTCGTTTCGAAGATACACGGGGTGGTAACGGACTTTATGGACACGAAAATGTGAAACCCCGCTATTTTAGATGGGGTCAACATAGGAACTTGAAACTTTCGGCGAAATACTACTCGACCCCCTTTGCCAGTTAAAACTTTCAAGTTGACCCCACGTACCCCTATATAGGAGTGTCTGGGGTGGACGTTTTATAGCTCAAAATTCAAGCCTCTTAAAATCATGATGGACTTGTTTTTGCGTTTTCTCATATTTTCAGTCATTTCTAAGATACACTAGGTGGCAACGGACTTCATGGACACTCAGTATATACTCTGTATATACTGTATATATTGTAATGATTTTGGTAGAGTCAATAATGAACCGAGATTTATCCCCTTCACCAATTTATTATAAAATTTGATAAATACAAAATGTCTTTGATTACAAAGAGTACAATACTGTTTTCTCGTTAATGTCCAAGTAGAGGAGAATAGGTGTTTTGCACGGTGCCCCTTCTCTCAAGGCAGTCTCCAAGGCACCTGCCAGTTCGGTGAGTCTGGAAGGATAGCCCCCTCAGCTCAAGGCAGCTTCGCAAGGCTTGGTTGTAGAAAGGACCCCTAGTCTAGTGCGACCTCAGGAAGGATAGGTGTACCCCTAGTCCAGTGCGACCTCAGGGCGGTGTAGGTGATTTGATCAGTTGGGCGACTGATGCTGGATCCCTCGGTGGTCCTCCTTTTATTTGTCCTCCTCGGATCCTTCCTTGAGGTCCGTCTCCTTTCGGCGTTCCTCGGTGTTCTCCGTGTTGGCTTGCTGTCCACTAGGTTGTTTATAAATAATAGCACGTGTTGAGTTGACACGTGCGTCTGTCGTGATGTGAGGATCCCTGCAATATTAATAACACACCTGTTTACAGTAAACAAAAAGTATGTTTTCCTCGAAAACAAAGTAAGCATTCATTCCTATATTAATAGAAATTCGAATTCTGAACCGAAAAAAGTAGAGTTCACTGACACTCGTGAAAGTTTTGAGGTATGCTTTAAAATCAAACTCTTAAATGAAAAAGTCCAGTGAAAAGAGAAGAGTACGCCACGAAGTTATAAACTAATTTGTTGATTTTTTTTTGGGGGGGGGCTTAACTGGTAACATTTTGGTCAATAAGGTTGCTGCTGTCATATGGTTGAAAATAGGTGAATGTAAGTATTTTTTTCTGTGTTATTGAAGAATATAAACATAAAATTGTCCCGTTTATGACACATTTATCTTAGAAAGTCACTCCGGAACTTTTTATTACAGAAATATAAAACTTATACAATCAGTTCCTTTACGGAACTTACATAGTTTTTTAAGTAGGACTACGAGTTTATTAGGATCAATCATTTTAAAATCAAATGAACGTAACCTATTTGGACTTGGTATCCAAGGACAATATTTTGAGAGGTAAAAATAAACGTTACAACAAGCATATCTTTAATAAACAGAAGTTGAAACGAAATAAATAAATAAACTTAATATAAAATTGAAATCAATCTGAAAAGGCTGCTAGGTGTCTGCTGTGTAACTTACCTGTCAAGATTTTTTCTCCCATTGAATCCAAATGCAGGAAACCCACAAAAGTCAAACCTAGGCAACTGCTAGGATGAGACTGAAAGAAGTGTTTCTAAACTTAACATTATACTGCAATTTTCAACCATGCACACTATATTGATTCTAGAATAATACTTTAATATAATTTCAATTTTTGGGGCGTGCATGGCATTGATGCAATAACACTTAAAAGTAACACAAAACATATACGTATATATTACCAACCCACACATTCCCTTCTCAGCTATACTGTTTTCATAGCCTATTCTCAGCTATACTGCATGTACATGAACATGACGAGAAACTGTTAATAAAGCATTCCTTTCCTTCCCTGGGAGCAATGTAGCCAGTTTTTATACTTTAAATAACTATTTTTTTTAGATACTAAACAATCCAATCCAGAAACCGGTCAAAAGTCGCAACTCTTCTTTTGTATATATATAATTGTTTGCGTTTTCTGCCAGAATTATCGTATTTTAATGAATAGTACCTTATTTTATTCGTGTTAATTGGCTCGAAAATGTTGTCAACTAACATCTAAATAAGATGACTACTTCAGCTAAATTGAAGGAAATTTATGACATTCCCCCCCAAAAAAGAACTTTTTTTTCATTATTTTGGTCTTCGTCGCTACAAAAGAGAAGTACCCATGGATTTAGATTGCCTTCCAAAAACACTGTTTTATCACCAAAAACTCTGAAGAATTTCGTAAACATAGAATGTGTTATTCAGAGGAATATATGTATATATATCCAAAGAAAAAAGGAAAATTGTTGTTCTGAAATATTATATCGTAGGTGGAAACACTGCTTTCTGATCTATATGTGAATGTGGCAAGGGTGAAAAGAAATGCACCGAACGCATCTGTTATCCTCTTCTATTGTTTATAACATATCTTCATATACGCTCGATGCAGCAAGTGCATCAAAAAGCAAAATATGTAGAAAAGTCTTTTTTATTTGTAATTCTCTACATCGCAAAATGTGGTTGTGGGCAACTAACAAAAAGTGTGTTTAGCTGATGTACAGCTATTGAAATTACATGTCAGGGTTATGGTACATTAGCAAATATTATCGCTTTATGTGCCTGGCCAACGCGTATTTTTAAAAGGTTGTTTTATGGTGAAAACTTGATATTTTAGATGTTGCTTTTCTCTCTGAGAAATGGTTTTTAGTACCTGGGAGTCAAACCTTGTTTTCTCCGCAATGGGGATTGATATTTTTATCTAACGGAAATTGGGGTTAATCGAAAAGAACAAAATTTAACATGAGTACTCTAATGTTCCACGTTGAGACATGATTGGCGACTACTGCTGGTTTTTAATTAGAGAATGTGAAATACAATATAAAGAAATAACTGTAAGTCAAAAAAAAAAAAACATTTGTCATTTTATAATACTTTATTATTAGCTGCATATATTTGTTTAGCACCACAGATTATAAGAACATTAATTCTGAGATATTATTTATAATTAAAAGAATATTTTTTTAAAAACTTGTCTTAAAGTTCTAAATTAAAATTGAAATATTGATCAAAATTATAATGAAAATATTCTAATTTTCATTAGTTTCTTAAAGCAAGTTTAAGTACTGTCAAAAATAGAGATACCGGTATTTATTAAATTGTATTTGGGTCAAAAACTGATGCTATGTTAGCAACATTAGTTTATTACTTTCTATATTACCTTATCTGCAACTGATTGCATTTTATAATCAGCATAAATGCAATCCGTAGTTAAATAAGTATATTAGTGATGTAATATGTAGTGATGTAATGTCCTAAAGCAAGATAAACTTCGATGCTTAAACTCCGCTGTTGATACAATACTGTACATGCCACTGTATTAGCAAGATCAAAGTTGCAAGGATGAATACTGGAGATGAGGACCTTCCTTCCAAAATTCAGAAATTAAAATGGAATGAAATGTCTAGTTTAACCCTCCTTGAATAGGCTGAAGAAGAAATATGAATGATGAAAATTAATGATTATAAAAGAAGTGGTGGAATGAAAATATGGAAGGAAGCGCGAGAACTCCACAAAACTCAGGAACATGATGTTGCCATTCACATGTCTAGGATCGAACCAGGAACCAAAATTCAGAAGCATTGGTTATAACAGTATTTTAAGATAATTTTAAAATCACATTAATAGGTGTAATACAGTATATTTCTTAGGCAAAACTTCTCCTTCCATTTTTACCTCCTGATTGTTTGTGATCATGGTGTGGATTAATTTTTCTCGTATTTAGTACATAATTTTGATTCTACTCTGATACCGAGAGAAGAAACTAACTTTTGTAATTATATCCAGGATACAGAAAAATCTTTTAGTTTTACGTCCCACGGTTATGCCGGCTAGGCTAAAGGAGACGGTGATGATGAGAAGTGATTGAAATGGTGGAATGAAGAAAGTGGGAGGAAACGGGAGAACCCCGAGAAAATCCACGCACACGGTGTTTGGGCGTCCACCACAAAGTTCATTTGATGCGAGCTGGGATCGAACCAGGGACCCCGTGACATTAAGTAAAGTAAATATGTTCGGTCTCTAATACCTTTCAATCCCCGAGTCCCTGAATAGTGCAAGGCTTGAGAGCAAAATCCCTACGTATTGTCACTGTTAATATATATGCTAACACATCACACAAATTAGCATTTAGTCTATTCTACGTACTACATATATTTATTATTGTATTATTATTATTATTATTATTAGCTGAACCTGCACTGTCTACTCACTGCTAGCGCATCGTTCTGTTATGACCATGAATCTCCTTCCCACTATGCATGTATCGTTTACTCACACAAGTAAAGGATAGGAGACTCACAAGATGTTGAAGTGAGTTTGTAGCAAATTTGTATAAGTAACACGATAAGTGAATACATTTTTAAAATAAATTCATATCCGTCCGAGTACGCCTCATTATGTCTCTTGAGGCATTTGAAGTTGCCAGCATGCAATAGATTTTATCATTCAGAGCGCCTGCAATGTCCGTCAACCCGCCATACATAACTTCTCTACTGGTTGCCTAACACTGTAGTTTCCGCCTGCAACTATGTTAATCTTATGGGCTTAAAACGATCCCTAAAATGTTGAATAAAACAATAATGTCACGGTTTTTGAAAATATGAATTAGAACTGGACAATCTACACAAAATTTGAAATCGACCAGTAAAAATGGCACGTTTCTAGTGCTTGAGGTTTTCGATATCTCATTGTGGAAAGGATTGGAGACAAACATATAAACCTAGCAAGGCATTTTAATATATAGACTAGCCTTTGGCTAACTGGGGACTCCGTCCTCAGACCCCCACGTTTACTCGGCCTACGGCCTCGCATCTCTTAGGTATCAGCCTTTGCATCAAGGGCTGAGTTTTGTTCATTTGCTCTTTATTACATTTCCTTAATTTGGCATAACTGGGGGCTTCGCCCCATGATCCTAACGTTTACTCGGCCCACGGCCTCGCACCTCTTAAGTTCACAATTCTACCAAATTTAACGTTTTTTTTTTCCTATTTCAACTATCTAAAAGATAAGATTTTGTATCCCAAGAAAACTCCCATTTAAATAACATGGTAATTTCTTCATCCCCCCTTTAGACCCCTTAAAAACTAAAAATATTCACTTTTGACAATTTTTCTGTAGGTTAGTCCCGGAAGGTTACAATCATTCGAAATTTCATCGTTCTAATCCTGCCGGAAGTGCCTAAACATTTTGGGGTGTAGATGTCCCATATAAATAACATGGAAAAGATTTTTCACTTCCCCATGAAACCACTCTACAGTTAGAAAATTTTATTTTTAGCGATTTAGTTAGTTAACGCTAATGAAAACATATAAGCATACAGAATTTCAAGTTCTATTCCAATTCCAAGTACCTAAAATATAAGATTATAGGTTTAAAAAAAAGCCCATTTAAATAACATTGGGAGTTTCTTCATCTCCCCTTTAGACCCCCTAAAAATTAAAAATATTCACATTTGGCAATTTTTCTGTCGGTTAGTTCCGAAAAGCTACAATCATGTTAGATTTAATCATTGTAGCCCTACAGGAGGTGACCAATAATTTGAGGGTGTAAAAGATGTCCCATATACATAACATAGGAAAGATTTTTCAGTTCTCCATAAAACCACTCTATAGTTGGAAATTTTTACTTTTACTTATTTACTTAGTTAACGTTAACGAAAACGTACAAGCATACCAAATTTCAAGTTTTTATTCCAATTCCAAGTATTTAAAACATGAGATTATAGGTAAAAAAAAAAAAAAAAAGATAACATGGGGAAATTCTTCATCCCTCCTTTAGACCCCCTAAAAATAAAAAATATTCACTTTTGGCAATTTTCCTGTCGGTTAGTCTCGGAAACCTACAATCATGCCAAATTTCAACTTTCCACGTCAATCGGAAGTACCTTTTTAATTTGTCAGCTCATGTAGTTTTATATATAGTTAAGATTAATATTATTATTATTATTATTATTATTATTATTATTATTATTATTATTATTATTATTATTATTGGTAGTAGTAGTAGTAGTAGTAGTAGTAGTAGTAGTAGTGTTGCTGTAATAATAATAATAATAATAATAATAATAATAATAATAATAATAATAATAATAATAATAATAATAGCAGTAGTAGTAATGTTTTACCTAAAACTTTGTTTTACTTTTCTAAAACTTGAGTACGTGCAGATCAACTGAAAGACACTTTTTTTTTAACCAATAGTATTTATTACATAAAAATAATATCGTCTGGATCAAACAAATGAAATACATATTACCATTCCAAAATCAATAATCATAAATTATCGCATAAATTAATAGCTTGCGTTGTCATAAAATCGTGACGGGCGTTGTCAGAAAACATTAATAAATACAACCCGTCCGTACAACAATGACTATCTTTCTAGTAAGGAACAAAACTGCATAGCTGGAAACACTGTTTTAGCATAGACAAAACAACTGCGCAAATAGAAATACATTGCGGTCAATGAGAGAAATTTTCTCAGAATTGGAGTATGCAATCAATCCTTGTTGATGTAATCAACACATGCTTATTACCATTTAATTTATCCGTGATCAATCAAGCGTTAATGTATGAAATTACATAGTATGGAGTCAATATTAGAATCAATTATTATGTTTAAATTAATTTTGCATTGAATACATAATTTAATCTTGATTATAGAGGAAGGATAACGGCGAAAGAAAGAATATAGGTTTCTTATTTGCCTTATACGGATCTACTGCGATATAAAGCAGAAACGTGTGTTTATTAGTGTATATACATAATTTGA
Organism: Thermobia domestica; assembly: GCF_964235325.1. NCBI lineage: Eukaryota > Metazoa > Arthropoda > Insecta > Zygentoma > Lepismatidae > Thermobia > Thermobia domestica. The sequence goes on from NC_137456.1 coordinate 84,911,721, forward strand.
TTTATTGTTTGTTATATATGACAGAAAATTACTGTATGTAACAACCAATAGACAGATTTGAGTTCAGTCTAAATTATTAGTTATAAGCAAAGGAATTTAAAAAAAACTGCAATAATTGACTGTATCGATAGGTACACTTCGCATCAGAAGTGAGTGGCCCACCGCTAAGCTGTTGTGGTACAGAAATTAACGCGAGAATGACTATTAGGTGGCTCATACTAGATAGCTAGGCCTACATGCTAAAAGCACTGTCAGGCAAGGATGCCGGGCATTCGATACCATGCTGTTTAACATCTAAAACGGGGATAGTCAACTTCAACCTGTTTATATGTCAGAAAACCTAAGGAAGGTAACCCTGGCATCCAGACGCTAAACTAATACGCACCAAATTTAGACATGTTACTCAGGTAAGTGCCAAGTTACCAGCTCGGGAAAGATCAACAGCTAATCCCCGATACAAGGATGCCGATAATGGGGACCGGGGGGTCTGGGCCCTCATGTATTTTTATGAATATGTATTTTTATATTATTTTTTGTTATACGTAATTTTTATGAATATACAATATTTGGCATAATTTCAATTTCAATAGACCCTTGTCTGCAACCAAACATACATCTGAACTCCCCCCCCCCTCAAAGTTACAGAGAAATCAGCGCCCTTGCCCTGATTATTTCCTGATACTTTCCGGTTACCATGGAGCCTGCACACCAGCTCGGAGTGTATATTATGGAACCATTATACCAATATCTGTTGAGGCTCACCGACCTTAGAAAAACAACCTAAACTCAATTTTCGAACAATTCATACTTGCTTAATATATGCATGGGAACAGTAGAATCTCTCAAGGAAGGATATGCAACACCATTTCAGTTATTATTATAAGATTTTCTTAGAACAGAAACCAGGTCATAAATTTGTAAAGATAATGCTGACTCCAGGTAAAACATTTCCTGAATGTAGTTCCTGATGATAATGCGAAAGAATGAAACAACTTAGCATGAACGAACGCATGTTGTCATGACTTCCTAGCTAAAAATCATGGATTGCTAGATTATGATGAAAAATAGGTTTTTACGACAACTATTACAAGCTCTTCTAGTGCAAAGTGCTTAGCTCACCCACATTTTTAAAATTCTATTTTAGTAAATAACTTGAAGACTAGGGATGGCCAATTCCGGAACCCGGAAAGTAAAATCGGAAAATTCCGGATTTCGGAAAAATTCCGAAATTCGTAAAATTTTCGGATCCGGATTTCGAAAAAATCCGGATTTTTTCAAACTTCCGGAATTTTTCCGAAATCTGGAGAGTGAAATTTCCGATTCCGGAAAATTTTGGCCATCCTTTTGAAGACAATGAAGAATATAAAACAAATGTGACAAGTGAGACAGGTAGCATCTACAAAGCGCTATTAAGTAAACTATATTGACCGACTCCAGGCCGATTTTCTTATAAATCAGAAATTTTTGTGTACAATTTGATGACGTCATAATCGTTGAGCATCCAAATATATAGGTCTTGAAAACAATTATTAGTTCATATATTCGCATTTTGTAGATACTATCTACTTTACTTTCTACATTTCTCATATTCTTCATTGTCTTCGCGTTATTTGCTAAAATTCAAAACAAGTTTGGGTGAGCGTAGTGAAGAGAAGAGCCTTAAGTAATTTCCAAAAACTTTCGTTTCTTTTTCTTTATTATTTTGTTTTTGTGTAGTGCTTAGGTTCATTTCTATCTTCCGGATTGTAGATTCTGTCACAATTGGCCATATGGTAAATATGACAATGCAGTATTCCGTAAGAGCTGTGCTGCCTTGGACGGTTTTTTAGTACATTCTGTATCCTGTTATAAAATTATGATATAAACTATGCTTTAATCATTATTCTCAAATAGCAGGAAAATAAATAAATTTAATTATAATTTACAATTTATTGTTATTAATTATCATAATATTTTAATATTTTATATATTTATCATAATTTATAATTTGTTATTTATTATTATTTATCGTAATTGTAGTTATATTTGCCTTCTGTATAATTGTTAGACAAAACTTAGCTTTTCGCCTCAGTCAATTTAGATTGTCGGAAATCTTACACAATGATATAATGAAGATTGTTGATAGCAGATTGTTGATTAGTAAGCAAACTTCGAATGTCAAATAGGGAGATTTCTGTGTCTCTTTTAGCGAGGGTAGAAAATAGGACTTGTGGACACAATTTTTATTATGAGGTATCTGATGAATAGATCTGAAAATTGTGCTTTGAGACCGAAAAAATAGTTAGTAAAAGTATACCAAAGGCAGAACTTGAATGATTAGAATAAGACATTCGGAACTAAGCGGCGTGACAAACATCTTGGCATTTGAAGGCGGCGCTCCAAGTTCCCATTAAATGCTGCTAGGAATTGAGAGGCCAGCGGTATTGCCACGTTTATTTTGTACACATCCACGTCTATCCCTTGTACCTGATTGCGCTGTAGTTTGTCTGCTTAGCTGTAGCTACTCCTCTTTACCACTGAGCAACGTCGCGTCAGAGCTTGCGTTTTATTCGTTTAGCTGAAATGCCAAGATGTTTGTTACAAGCTTTAAAACAAAACAAAAACTATGTTTTCAATAGGTTGAGAGAGAGAGAGAGAAACAATTCTTCAAATCGAATCTGAGGTACAACCACTGGAGTAATTAAACATTGTACCTCCATGTGTATTGTGAGGTCTTCTCTAAAAGTGCATAATGAATTCAGTGCGACAACTGCCACGGATGGCCTCCTGTTGCTTGCACCCCTAATAACAATGTATATGTGCCATAATTGTGATAAAGGAAGTACCTAAAACGTGCAAATTAAACTTGTGCTTTTAGATTTGAATACCCTTATTAGATCTTTTAGCTGGCTGTTTGCAAGGAATAGTTATTTTAAATTTAAAATTTGCACGAAAGATTTGAAGTGTACTTGTGCATACATACTTTATCTGGCATAGAAGTCTCATCATAAAATCTTCATTCTCATTCGTTGGTTATAATGCTAACGAATGCTCTTATTTCGATCTAATATTGCGGGAAAATAAACGCGTCTAATTTCGATTTTAGTCAGTTACTAATTGTTATAACTTATTTTGTTACCCATAATGGTGGAGCCAATACCAATAGCGTGGCTCTGTAATCCAGCTTTCTTGGTGGCGTCTAGTGGGGAACGGCCTATGCTATTGGGGGGTTGATCTTGCATGATTGTTCACCCGCTAACTTTACCAGATTCGAACTTCAGTTGTGGTTCCAAGCTTATATTAATACGAGGTCCTGATGATAACCTCGGTATTAAACAAGAACGTAAAATATACACAAAATGAAACTCAGCCACCAAAATAGGGAGCAGGGTAAGGACCTATGGTGTGAATGGTACTTGGTTCGACTCCAGAGTATGTGAATTTGTGGTGCGAAATATCATATCTGTGGCTTTTTTTTTTCGAGGTTTTCCATATTCTAAATTCTCATTCCACCATTTATTTCATAATCATTCCGATTTCATTTATCGTTCGTTTCCTTTAGCCTACAGGGGATAAATGTGGGACATAATACTAGAATATTGTTTATGTAAGTTTCAAAACCCACAACAGTGGGATGGGTTTTTAACAATTTCTTTTTATATGGTTCTATCTTCTTATAGCTTGCTTAGTATGTCACAATTAATGTAAATATTCAGTATAAAACCCAAAGTTTCTTACGTATGTGCTGTTATTAATATTGCATTGCTTTTAGTTGAAGTAATATGGAGGAGGAGGAGGATTTTAGATTTCTGTGCTTCCAGCATCTATAACCATGTTAACCCGTCACGTATCAGGGATGACGTCCCTCGGCAAGCACACAATCCGGGGAAAGGAAAGGAAGAAAGGATTGGGGAAGGAAGGAAGCAGCCTGGGATCTGTATGTGAGGTACCACCCCGGCATTTGCCCCATGTGAATTAGGGAAACCCAAGAAAAACTCATTCAGGAAGGCTGACCTAAAAAAGCTTTTTACACTTTTTTTCGACCGAGTGCCCCCACCAAGAATCGAACCCGGGACTTGAAGTAATATGTCACAAAGTAAAGTGTTATAACTATATTCAATTCTCCCGTAAACAATTTCTTAAAGGTGCGATAGACACGAAAATAAAACTTGTCATGGTGAATAAGGCAATTATATCTGTTCAAGCAAAAGTTTGTAAAAAAGTACAGTCGAGTCATCTCAGTATATACAAATTATTTCAGTTAATTTCTGAGCGAGCGATCCTTCTATTTATAAGCTTTAAAAGAAGTTTTGAAGCAAAATAACATCCGCGTTCGGTTTTAGATGATTACGCAACCAATAAGAAAGCAAAGATAAAAAAAAAAAAAAGGTACAGTACAAATTCAGTAAACATCTGCTTCCGTGAATATTCAACACCTGATTTGTATTCACAAAAACAGTGGAAGATTCTGAATCTTCTTCCACTTGTTGACTCGAAATGTCTTTGATCATGACTGTCTATGCCGGTGCGTTCTTCCTTTCTTCATCTTCTTTGGTTGAATCAAGGTCGTTTAGTTGTATTCTGTATTTTAAGATGAACTAACAGTAAGAATATACGTTGATACAGAGTCATACCAAGTTGAACTGCGTTTTATCAAATAGAGGGCGTGGTAATTAAAAAAAAAAAACAGAATAATATATATTTTCTTGCTGCGCCTGAGGTTATCTGTAAATTGACGTCACAAAAAGACCATTCGTAAAAAGAATAAGAAAAGAAAAGAACATATTATAATGATAACAATTTACTCTTAGATAGTTGAGAAATTTTCCAGGTTATTTTCAAATGTCTTGTGATGACGTCTGTTCGAAACGAACTTTCTGGATATTGTTTCCGATGTAGTGTTTTGATATTAATGATGCAAGAAATTCCTCCTGTGGAAGTGTAAATAAACCATTTTCACATGTTTGTAAGTATAAAAGGGTCTCATACCTCATGTTTGTTCTACATTATTATTATTATTATTATTATTATTATTATTATTATTATTATTATTATTATTATTATTATTATTATTATTATTATTATAGTATTCCGAACCTTTGCAATCACAGTGTCTTGCAAAATTTTGCTCTTCGATTACGACGTGTTTGCGATTTTACTTTGCGTGGTAGTAACATTAACATACCTATGTTAGTCAAATCCCAAATGAGAGCTTGTGATTTTGTACAATTTTGCGTGCTCTCTGAAAAAAAAAAAAATCACCAAACAGATAGCATGTTTATTCAGAAATTTTGTTCTAAAATTCGAATTCAGGACTTTCAATATGATAAATTTAATTTACAAGATCGCAAAATCTTACAACTGATGTCATTACACAAATTCCAAAAAAAAAAAAAAAAAACATTTAACTTTGTTTGAAGGAAATTGATCGCAAAGATGCGTTGCGATCACGCAAGTCAATATTTAATCGGCCCCATAATGTGAATGACAAACCAGTGTTCATATTTATTACATAATACTGTTCTTATATTGTATACTATATAAATATTTTGTACTTTAATATTGCTGAAGAGCTAGCCGTAGAATTGACGACAAAGGGACCATGTGCACTTGGACATTTTTATAGCATATGAAAATGAAGAGTCTGTAGGCTACTCAAACCGGAAGTGATAGAATCCTGCCATTTTCGGTTGCACTGTTGATTAATATGAAGCGAAAACAGTAATAGATAGCGAGAAACGGATTTTTGACGTGGATTCAGCTACTAAGAATTAGTTTCAACTATGTTCTTCTCTCTCTCTCTCTCTCGCTACTAAAATCTGAAATTGATGGAAACCTACTATCTCTTCCGCTTCTAATATTGAACTCCAGTAGTTTGGAAGTCGACTGTGTGAAACAAAACTCCTACTTGCTTAATTGTGAAACCCTTGGGGAAAAGATCTTTGGGCAGGTCAAAAAGAAAATGGAAGGATATTAAGATAGATTTTTGGCTAGCGAGAATATTGATTGGATTGCACTATCACAGGATAGGATCTGATTTAGGCATTTCTTTTAACAGCTATAGAATTGGTTAGGCAGTAGAGGATTAATGCTTCAAGAAAGTTCACTTTTCCTAAAGTTGGCTTAGAGCTCCCTCGTGGTTAAGCGGTTAGCGTACACGCCTTTGACGTGGGAGACCCGGGTTCGATTCGTGACGAGAGCTAATGTTCGAATTTCTCGTTAAACTATAGGTCCACGTCTCATTGCTGAAAGGGACGCTAAACTAAGAATCAAATCAAACCAAAAGAGTGGCTTTGTCTAAACCATTCACTAAATATGTTCAGACAGCTACATTTAACAACATTCCTCAATACAAAACGGATGTAACAATGTTAGTTTGTACATATGCATGTTTTTGTATAAATTTGTTTAGCAAACACATCAAGTCCTTGGAAACAGAAAGAAAAAAACTTCGTTTCTTACACCGAAAATCAGTTTGCACAGATACAGAATATTTTACTACATACAGCTGTTTCTTTCCCTATTCTAGGCTGATAATAAAGTCATTGCGCATTCAACGAAGATTGACATTAAATAATGCTTTCCGCTAACATTAATGTCAGCCGCCCGACGTGAGCTGAAATTTTGAAAAGATTCCTTGACGCATAATAAAAAAACAAGTTCTTTTCATTAAGTTAGTACACAAGTGGATGTTATTGTGTTAAAAGTCAATCTGTCACTTTAAAAAAAAAAAGCAATTATATATCCAGAAGCTTTTACGTCACAACTTACTGTTGTTGTACACTTTAATTATCATTGACAAGTGTCTGCTAACTTGAACTAAACAGAACATAAATATGTAAAAATGCTTAAAAAGAATAAAAGAATAAAACACTTGTCCTTACACTTTATCGTTGAATCTTTATAGTGGGTAGGGATGCGCACGAGACAGGATTTGTGGCTGTCTCGTCTCGAAAATGTGCTGTAAAAGTGATGTCTCGACTCGAAAAATATATATTTTTCTATTGGAAGAGCTGTGACTCGACTCGAATTTTGTCAGGAAAATCCTGTCTCGACTCGTCTCGTGCGCATCCCTAATAATGGCTCATATTTGATATGTTAAATGTGATCACATCTTTAGTACTTTTTCTCGTAATCTTCTTAAATGAGAAAAACAATCTGAAAACAAGGATTTTAGGAATGGTAAAAAAATGAATGAAAATACTGCGATCTTGGTCAATAATTTTTGGATCAGGGGGTCACAAAATTTATGAACGGCCCCTAAATCGAGTTTTCATATTTTCTACGGAATAAGCACATCGGTTTTGGCTACACTATATGTAGGTCTCCAGATATAAGGCGTACAAGAAAATTTGTGATTGAATTATATTGGATCTTGGATCAGGGGGCACAAAATTTTTGAATGGTCCTTAAATCGAGTTTTGGTATTTTCTTCGGAATAAGCACATCATACTGAGTTAAATGATAGGGTTTGGCTATAGTGTAAGGCGTACGAGAAATTTTTTGATTGAATGAAATATATTGGATCTTGGATCAGGAGCCACAAAATTTTTGAACGGTTCCTGAATCGAATTTTCGTATTTTCTACGGAATAAGCACGTCATACTGAGTTAAGTGATAGTTTGGGTTTGGCTACACTATATGTAGTTCTCCAGATATAAAGCGTACAAGATTTTTTAAATTGAACTATATTGCATCTTTTGATCCAAAAACAGGACGAATGATTTCAAATGGAATTTATATGTATTTTTCTATTAACATAAATAAAAATTAGGAAATTCTAATAAATACTACTTAAAGAGTACAAATAACCCGGTATTAACATATGCTTAACCCTTTGGGGATCCGATGGTACAATTTGTACCATACGGGTGTTTCATGGTACATTGCGTTATAACTCTCCTATTTGAGCTTTTTCGTCCGTTTCTTTTTCCAAGTCCAGAGGCATTGTAGAAGACCTTACGTATGGTTTCACACCTTCCTGCGTCGAGACGTAGGAGGTGATGACGTCATAAGTCAAAAATTTCTTTCTCATTTTCTAAGACTATGTTCAATATTTTTTGGCGGGCTTATTTTTGCACGTAGAAGATTGAAATTTTGCACAAACATTCAATCCACCAAGTAGTATTTACCAGATTTTTTTTCAGATTTCTGCGTTAAAACAGGGGGGGATCCAGAGGGCCAAAAGTTGAAAAAAGGGATATTTTTACCAAAAAATCCCTTTCTTCGGGATTTTCCCGCTTAGATACATGATGGAGACATGTGAATGGTACCGCCTGAAAGGCAGTTCTATTCTGAAGAAAATGATGTGCAAACCATGATCCTAGGGTAATTAGGATGTCTCAGGGAATTTCTACAAAATATCCTTCTGTATACGAGAATATGGTACATTGTCGGTATATATATTTTTTTGGCGGGCTTACTTTTGCACCTAGAAGATTGAAATTGTGCATAAACATTCAGCCCACCTAGTAGTATTTAACAGATTTTTCAGATCTCAGCGTTGAAACAGGGGGGTCCAGAGGGGCTAAAAGTTGAAAAAAGGGATATTTAGACCAAAAAATCCCTTTTTTCGGGATTTTCCCGCCTTAGATACATGATGGAGACACGTGAGTCGTACCGTCTGAAAGGCAGTTCTATTCTGAAGAGAATGATTGGCGGATTATAGTCCTAGGGTAATTAGGGATGTGTCAGGGAATTTTTATCAAAATGTACTTCTGTATAGGGGAATATGGGACATTTTCGGTAATTTTTTTTTCTGGCGGGCTTATTTTTGCACCTAGAAAATAAAAATTGTGCACAAACATTCATTCCACCGAGTAGTATTTAACAGATTTTTTTTTTCAGATTTCTGCGTTAAAACAGGGGGGTCCAGAGGAGCTAAAAGTTGAAAAAAGGGATTCTTAGACCAAAAAATCCCGTTCTTCGGGATTTTCCCGCCTTAGATACATGATGGAGACATGTGAATGGTACCGCCTGAAAGGCAGTTCTATTCTGAAGAGAATGATTGGCGGATTATAGTCCTAGGGTACATAGAGATGTCTCAGGCTTTTTTTTTTTACCTGAGATCATGGTGTTTTGCGGTAATTTGGGGCATTGTGGGAATTCTTGATAAAAATTTCTCCCGCCCTTAGTATTCAAGATAGAAACTTGAAATTTGGGACACACATTCAGTATACAAAGTACTATTTATCAGATTTTTTGGAGATCTGTACGTCCCACAGGGCCGCTCTAGAGGGGCCCAAAGTGTGAAAAAAATTTCCACCGAAATTTTCCATTTGACATCATTTTTCCCTCTCCTGGTATATGCTATGAGCATGCAAGTGGTACCATTTGAAAGCCAGCTCCATTCTGAAGAGAATGAGGTATGAACCATGATCCTAGAATAAATAGTGAGGACGCAGTAGCTGCTTGACTGAAAGTCTAAAAAATACCCCAAAAACACCGGATGCCGAAAGGGTTAAAGGATTTTTAAAATGTAAATTTGTTTTCGAACAAGAGATGAAATCTTTGAGTTTTACGTCCCACGATTATGCCGGCTAGGCTAAAGGAGACGGTGATGATGAAATAATGAATGAAATAGTGGAATGAAGAAACTGGGACGAAACCAGAGAACCCCGAGAAAACCCAGGCACACGGCGTTTGTCTACCACAAAGGAACCAGGGACTCCAAGCACCAGAGGTGAATGTTCTACCACTGAGCCACCGCGGCCCCTCGATCAAGACACAACACCGAAAAACTTTGGGAGGTGATTCCTTATATGAAATGAAAGAAAAAAAGTTCTATTAAACACGGGTCGAAAAACGTCTCCTTCCAGAGTTATGAACCGCCGAATACTCTAAAAATCACGTTTCAAAACATCCTGTCGTAGAAACTATAGGGCCTATTCCAAGCGGTGTAAGGAATTACACAGGAACTAGTATGCGTTCTGTCTAAATATCCATGTTTCAAAATTCACCGGTACAAGTGAAACGAACGTACCATTAGTACTTAAAGGAGTATCCCTATACCTTAACTTCCTTTTTACAGTTCGTTTCGCCGATAATGGAGGATGATGAAACATGGATATTTAGATAGATTGCATACTAGTTCCTGTATAATTCCTTGGGGTAGGTCCTATAGTTTCTAAGCCAGGGCGTTTTGAAATGTGATTTTTCCAATTTTCGGAAGTTATAACTCTAAAAGAAGACGATTTTTCGACCCATGTTTATTAGAACTTTTTTATTTCATTTCATATAAGAAATCACCTCCCAAAGTTTTCCGGTATTGTTACCTTCCACGCTGAATAAACGATTCTCTCTTATTTATTTATTTATTTATTTTGCGTTCAAGCGACCACAGTGTTGTACATTTCGTCGCATGAGAACGTAACTCCATTTTCGTAGGTTTACAGGCGAGAGAACAAAAATATTATTTTCTTAGAAAGATGTGTTTTTAATAAGATGGTAATTGAGCTACATTACAACAGATAATCGACAAGGAGAAGGTATGGCGTTACGTTCCATTTACTCCAAGTGGGGCTTTCAAAATTATGTCCAAACATAAGGAAAACGAAAACCGCATTTTGGGAGTTACGTTCCTCGGGTTCTCATGCAACGATTTGTACATGCAGGGAAGAAAATGTCAATATATTTCTATGTGAATAACAAAGATACTTCATATATACTGTATCTTATTACTAGTAGTACTAGTAAACTCCTTTACTGAGTTTATGTAGTACATGAGCAGATGGTTTGATACCACCAAATTATAAGTATACACAGTTAACTGATACATATTCTTACTTACATATCTACTAGCTATATATTATTTACCGTTGTCAACTTCATTATGATAACTTTTATATAGTTACTAGCTTTTCATTTAATTATGGCTTTACGAGTTTCTTGTGTATGTTCAAAGAATTCAGAGAGAGAATAAAAATAATGTTTCAATAGGTATTGTGTTAGTCTTTCTTTGAAAATTTTATCTGATTTAGAATCTCTTATATTGTTCGGTAATTTGTTGTAAATTAATATTCCTGTATACTTAAGGCCTTTTTGGTAAAGTGTTGTACTGTGTGTGGGAATAGCAAAATCTCTTTTCTTTCTAGTATTGTATGTATGTATGTGACTATTGCACTTAAGTGTTGGTTTGAGATATTTATGAAAATGGTTATCTGTAATAGATTAAAGTTTAAGAAACGCTGCCGTACGGTTTTGGTAAAGCCCAGGTGGCTTGGGCTTTACCTACTGCATTTGTAGTGAGTGCAATTCTTAGATTGTTTCAGCTATATATAATGGCGGAAGCCATTAACAATAACATTATTACATCTGATATTTGAAAACTTGTTTTCAATCTGATATTTGTAAAGTTATTATGCAAGCACCTTTAAAGCTGTCTTTGTTCTTAACAGTTTAACGTGCTAATTAGAACCGCAGACCTCGTTCACTTTCAGCGATAGAACATAGTACCTAACATTGCATTTGGAAACTTGCAAATTCATCCTAGACTTAAATATTTAGTCTAAAGAGGTTACTAACATGATGAAATAGTAATACTAATCATGACTGTAGCAATATAAAATAGCATAGTCGCGAATACAGTAGAACGAAGTTGTAATCAAGGAAAAAAAAATGAAATTGTATCATCGTAAAGTGGATTCACTTGTATCTCTTTTAAGTGGCTCAAACTATTTGGAATGAATAGCTTTTCGTTATGCTTAGAAATGTCTTAATTATATCATTTGACGTCAGCAGACTCTATTAAGTATACGTTGTCCTATTTAAAGTTAGAGTTCAGAATTTTAATTTGATTTAAGTATTTTGAATAGCTTTTGGCACTGAGTTCATATATATTCTCTTCCAAGACTTTTTTTAAGCTATAATCTTTTACTATTGTACTTAGGATGCAAATTTTGAATAGATGATTAATTCCGAAGCTGGAATACACGAACAAGGTGATACGACACCCAAAGAACAGACTATAAAGAATATATTTTCCAATGGTGTAATGGCTAGAGGAGTCAAATTTATGGCAAGATAAATTTGACTTCCAGTCCTGGTTCTGGAGAGTCATTTGAGAAATTACATTAAAAGTAAGTTTGGGTTCCTCAAATACTATTTAAGATTATGCAAATTGACTTTGCATATTTACTGTCCGCTCTGGCAAGTTACAGCCTGCCTTGTGAGTTGTGATCTGAATTTACATGCATCAGTCCTTGAGAAGCTGAGTTACATCGTACGATGTTCGAACCTCAGGACTCTAAACCTAGTAACCAGCTGTTGATACAACAAAAATATATATAAATACAGAAATAGCAACCACAGTGTAGATTTGCAGAATCCTGTTTTCCTCAACGGTACTCCCAAGTACTAGGAAAATAGGTGCGTAGTTAATTAGGACGTATTCACACAAAATACGTAGATATTTCAAGAGATATTCACAAGCTGTATAACTGAAATAAAGCCACTATTGTATCTTTGATGGGAAATAGCTGTGCTGACCGTCACTTCGGTAGGCAAATTAACTTGTTGCATAAATTAATTTGATTATCAGAACAGTGGAATTTAAATAAATGTAAAACTGAAAGCCAACTATTAATAATAATAGTAACTGTACCTGTGAGGGTCAGCTCAGTTACAGTAGTTTCCAAATTATTAAGAAAATATTACCAAAAAAATCTAATTTTCCTAGAATAATTTGGGAAATCTGAATCATTTTCATAATGGTAAGTTAACAGAAAGTTGAGGTATGAGCAATAAATTTTTATTTCTGCAAGCGTGCAGTAAAATTTAAATTGAATAACAATAAGAAAAATGAAACGACACAATCATTTGAAGTTAGAATGAATTATGAATCAAGTGTCACTGAATTTGAATAAATGAAAGTATTAAACATATTGACTGGAGAATCTGAAGGATTCCTACTTCTGAAGTTGTTCCAAAAAGAAAATATGATGCCTAATCTATACCTTTAAATAACAATGTTTTGAATTTAATAAGAATTTCACGATTCCTATAATTACTTGAGTACTTACAAAAAGGATAACATATATCACAATCAATATTTCCTATTATTAATTTTTTATAAGAAAAATGGACATTCCAGATATTCACGTACAGGTTAAATATACATAATACCTTTATTCTATCTTTCTCATATAATCCTATAGTAAGGAAATTATTTAGTCCACAAGACAGTATTTAATTTAAAAACCATATGAGAGGGAAGTAAGGAAATAACTAAGCTAGGGAAATAGACAATTGACAAAGGGAGAAATTAGATTATTTCGAATGCTAACAAGTCTTGACTTTATTATTTGGATTAATCAAAGATGGAAGGATTAGGATAGTGAAGTTTGTTTGAACAATAGATTGATTTAACTGCCCACTTTACGTAAGTAATTCTTTACATAACTAACTCTATGGCCTATGGAACCCGGAGGTTCAATGCCGCGTTCACAAAAGCTCTCCACTGACTTCTATCCTTAGTTAAGTGGGTCCAGTTTCTATTTTGTATTCCTATTTCTGCGAGATACATCTTAATATTGTCCTCCCATCTGCGCCTAGGTCTTCCTAGTGATCGTTTTTCGTTTGGTTTTCCAGTCAAGACTTTGAAAGCATTTCTACTTTCTTCCATCCTAGGTACATGACCTGCCCACCTAAGCCTCCTAGACTTGATGACCCTATCAGTGTTTGGTAAACCGTATAAGTTGTGAAGTTCCATGTTATCAAGTTTCCGCCATTCCCCATTCCCGTTCCTCTTGGGTCCGAATATTCGCCTTAGGATCTTGTTCTCAAATACCTTTAGTCTATATTATTCCCTCAGAGTAAGCGATAATGTTTCGAAACCATACAGAGCAACAGGCATGATTATCGTTTTATATACTTTAAGCTTCAAATTCCTCGACAGAATTCGCGACGACAAGAAATTTTGAACTGAATAATACCACGAATTCCCTGCTATTAATCGACATTTAATTTCTTCGTGAATATGATTTTCGTCTGTTAATATTGATCGCATGCATGATTTGCCGTATTACAGTCCCGACGGACTTCCATGTATTTAGTTTTCTTTGCATTTACTTCTAAATTATTTACATACGTATATAAATATGTAGATATATGAGATAATAGCAGTGTCCAATAATAATGCAAAACCTCATATATATATATATATATATATATATATATATATCTTTATAACTAGCTTGGCTAATATTTACTTATAAACACTGGTACCTTCTATTTTCCCGTTATTTAACTTCGCGCAAAATGTTTTACTTCATAATTATGAAGATGTGTCTGTGTGGCGTTTATGCAGACAAATGTTTCTAGACAAGTTGCCTAGTTACGAATTAGTTCGTTTTATCCTAACAACATTTTTCTCTGTTTAAATACATGGGGGGGAAATGCATATTTGATCTCTTTTAATTTAGGTATAGGGGGGTCTACTGTGTCGATACAAATGAAAGGAAATTAATAACAGGGTTCATTATGAAAGTAATGAGCATGATGCTACCCTGACTCAACAATCCACCGCAGCGCGCGCTGCCGGCGCGGTAAAAGTAGTGGGTGATCTGTCCTTCCAAACGCGCCCGGAGCAGCGTTGCCAACATGTACGATAATTATCGAATCATACGATAATTTTAATCCCTGTACAATGTACGATAGCTGCTGTACGATAATAGGAAAGTATACGATAATTTAACAACTTCTGGTAAGAAACAAAGGTAATTCTGGAGGTGTTTGAAATTCGGAAGAAATTTCATTGATTGCGTGAAAAAGAATAGAGGCTATATTTTACAACACATGAGTATGTGATAAAATTAGTCAAAACATTACCAAAACAACCAACATCTTGAGAAGGTAAATAAGGCAGGCAAATTAAAGTTAATTGGGTAGTAATTTAAATATTTTTGTTATACTTAGCTACATTTTACGTTTATCGTACTTTAAAACCATAAAACCAATTCACCTGCTTACATATGTTCATAATTAGTAGGTAATTGGTTAATTGGATCATTGCAATCTAAAATATATTTTGAACACCGATACTATGTGACAAATCAGTGTAAAAGTGACCAAAATTGATACTGTAAAATTCATTCAAACTACTACTAGTATTTGTATTGCAAACACTTGATTCCACCTGCCATCGAAGCGGGTACCACGACCGCACACACGGAAAATCGATCAAGAAGGGATGAAAATTCGATTTTCTTTATAGACTGGTATTAAGCTTCAATCTTGTTTCCTATGCAGATTGTTCAATTTAGTTTAGCTGTAAAACTTAATATTAATTTTCTCTTAATAATAATAATAATAATAATAATAATAATAATAATAATAATAATAATAATAATAATAATAATAATAATAATAATAATAATATAAAGCTTGGTATTGGGACTGAAAATAAAAGATACGATAATTTTACAATAAAAACGATAATTTTAAGTGCTGCGTACGATAATATGTTTTGATCAGATTGGCAACGCTAGCCCGGAGTCAGTCTGCTGCGACAGCGTGTGAGTGTCGATCCGCGTGAAGCACGTTTTTACAAGTTGTAACACGGCACGATGGAGGGTTCGCTCGAACAACGCTACGCCATAAAATTTTGCGTCAAGTTGGGTAAGAATGCTACGGAAACTTACCAGATGCTGAAAGAGGCCTACAAGCAGGAGTGTTTGTCAAGATCCCAGGTCGGAAAATGGCACAAGACGTTCAAGGAGGGTCGGGAGGAGGTCGCCGACGAGCCTCGTTCTGGACGCCCAACAACGGCCAGGACCGACGACAACGTTAACCGTGTGCGTGAAGTGTTGCGCTCAGACCGACGTGTGAGCATTCAACAAATCGCGGACACCCTAAACATGTCAACATTTGCGGTACATGGGATAGTGACCGAGGACCTGCAAATGCGAAAGGTCTGTGCGAAGCTTGTGCCGAAGGTGTTGACGAACGAACAAAAAGAACTTCAATTTTTCGCTGCAAGGAGTTGTTGGCATTGTGTGAAAGTGATCCGGACTTTTTAGACTCGGTCGTAACTGGAGACGAATCCTGGATGTTCAAATACTATCCAGAATCCAAAAGGCAGAGTGCGGAGTGGCACACCTCATCCTCCCTCCGCCCCAAAAAGGCGCGCATGAGCAAATCCCGAATCAAAACCATGCTCATTGTCTTCTTCGACGTTCGAGAAATGATCCATTTCGAGTTTGTGCCACCAGGACAACCTGTCAACGCAGGATTTTATCTAGAAGTGCTCAAGAGACTGAAACGCAGGGTCGCCCGCGTTCGAAGTGACATCAAAGACTCAATGAAACTCTACCACGACAATGCACCAAGTCACATCGCCTTCACCGTCGTCGACTTCCTGGTCCGGAGCAGAATCCCAGTGGTCCCCCACCCCCTATAGTCCTGACCTGGCTCCTAGTGACTTTTTTTGTTTCCCCGTTTGAAGAGACGCCTCAAAGGAAAACATTGGGACACCGTGCAGAACATTCAAGCCCATGTTACAAGGTTTTTAAAAGCCATTCCAGCCGAGGACTTTAAAGATGCTTTCCAGGCGTGGAAAACATGTCTCCAGAAGTGTATCGATGCAGAAGGAGCGTATTTTGAGGAATTTTGAAGATTTGTAACAATGGGAATAATAAAACAGTTTTTCTAAAGCAATGTTCATTACTTTCATAATGAACCCTGTAAATTCCAGTAATAAAACTACACTCGTCTTTTAACTAATGATTGCGAGCCCTTGCGTATCTAAATGGTTAAACAAACATAAAAAAAAATATATTTTCTTAGAAACAAATATAATGACATAAAGATCATTCACCCGGTAACACTTGTAGAGTAATTGTTTTCTGAAACATCAATCTAGTCTTGCAATAAACTAATGGTTTTGTACTATCACCAATTTTCTACATATTGTATATTTGAACAAACAAACAGGAATAATGTCTATAAAATAAAATTGAAATGAACCTTTTTATCGAATAGATGACTCTCTGAATCTAATAATAATTAGGTGAGTGAATATTGAATCGTAAGAATGAAATGAAAAAATTTAAATCACAAAAGTAAATAAAAAAAATATATAATCGTTTTCAGTTCTAGTTTTTAAAAAAGTAAAGGATAATTGTTCAATCCGTCAATGCTGGATTATTACAATTCAATTTACGTCCGGTTATATTGATAAATTTAGCCAAGTTAAGAGCACGTGATCAGATACGGTAATGCAGCCACAAATTCCAATTTAAAGAAATTATGAAAAGGTTTTTTGTCTTAGCTTCCAGCAGACTTCCATGTCGAAGTTTAATCCTCGATATATATGTATACCTATATTTACCACTTTTATTTACCAATAGTTAACCACTCGCAACACTTTGGATTCCTATTTTCAATTTAATCAGTGAGGTAACATATGAGCTTCTGTGATCGTCGTATGGCGTTCGACTTCCAAGATGTTTGCTGTCACTTGCCAAACTCTCTCTCTCTCTCACACTCCTTCGGGCCTATGGCTCTCTCTGGATCTTCGATTGGGGCGTCGTTGTCATCATACTTCAACATCTAGATTCTTCCTCATATTTGGGCGTCTCTTCACATGTTTTCTGAGCCAAAATAATTACAGCAGGCGCTAGATTTACTTTGTGGATTAGTTTCTGTACGTATGCCTACGTTGACGTCAGAAACCTCGTTTATAATATACTGGACTTCACACAAATAATAACTATAATAAAAAGTTTTTACACCTCGTTCAAAGTTGATATAAATGAAAAATAATGTGATGTGTTTTGGAGAACGTCGGTTATTGATTAAATCGAATCAGTGAAATGAATGAGCTCGTTCCGCGGCACTATTAAGTTGAGTTTGTATTCTCATTGAGTAGTACTGTATGTAGGGTTTTTGATGCGCTTATGTCTATTACTCCTCGAACTCAACTAACTTTCGTTGTGTGCCTCGTAACGCTCCCTCCTTTTTTTCAATATCTCTATCTATCAATCTATATATATATATATATATATATATATATATATATATATATATATATATATATATATATATATATATATATATATATATATATATCTGTTCTTCTAATTCCAGTTTTAAAATTTTAAAATTTGCTGGTAATAGGATGTTGTTTGTGCGTTGTCCTTTTATTTTTTTTTCTTTCTTAAAAGACATTAAGATGTTCTAATAGACTTTTTAACTTAGTTTATGGTGCCGGCGGTGCTTTCTTCCTTTCTGTTAATTTATTATCTGGTTGTAAATATTTTATGTTTTTGCCCCCCACCCCCAAATTTTACATGCCAGAGACGCCAGTGGATACATTGAAATATTCTTGCCTGTAGCTCGTCGCTTCCAGTTTACAGAAACAAGTTTTCCGTGTTTTGTCTTCTATATTTGTGTACGAAATATTGATTACAGAAGATTAAATATGATTGGAAACAATATAGCCACTAATTTTAAACCAAGGAAACCAACGTTCTTGTCTCGAACGAGTTCCTTTAGACTGAATGTTAAATAAATTTTACAGTTTCTTTTCTTCTGGTTGCTTTGAAAAATCCCTCGAAAGCATGATTGCCAGGATAATTTAACCGAGCTTAATTTTGCTTTTTACTTGTATTATTATTATTATTATTATTATTATTATTATTATTATTATTATTATTATTATTATTATTATTATTATTATTATTATTATTATTTTACAGGTATATTCCTTGCGAACATTTTCATACAGGGAACGCATTCTATCATCTCCTTTCGCTAATCACTCTACCTTGGCCAAATACGGAAATGTAACAAATGTAAAAAAAAAAAAAAAATGTAACAAATGCGAAAAATCGCGAACTACAGTACACATGGAATTTTTCTTTTCGTGCACACAAGCGTTCCTCAAGTTATCAGTATAGTGAAAGTTATATTATTGTTGTTATTTAATCTATTATTATTTGTTGTTCCCTCCAATCCTTCAACTTGTTGGTGGTCAAAATCGGGTTTAATTAAAATTCTAATTGTTTATATTTAACTTTTTTTTTAAAGTTTGCCCGTAACTAACTTGCGGTGCTACAAATATTAAAGTTTAAGTCTTAGTTACTGGTGGTAGTTTGCTGCATGTGGGTTGTCGGTGAAGTTGGTTAAATATTGCACTGCGCTAAAGGTAAACGGTAACAACTGTCTGTAGTTTATATACTGTGCTCATGTTGCTTAGCTACTAAATTATTGTGTTTGGCATGAATAAATACTTGTGGATTTTATATAAGTAATTACAACTTTATTTACATTTAGTGGTAAGTGTTAATGGTGCTATGCTTTATTTGGGCCTTTAGCCTACAGTGTAAAACCATGAAACGTAAACCTGATTTTGTGTATGCGTGTTTGTGTGCTTTATGTGGGTTGGGCATAAAGCTTGTTAAATACTGCATAATCCTAAAGATAAACGCTAACAACTGTCTGTAGTTTATATATTGTGTTCATGTTGCTTAAATACTAAATTGTACTGTACTTGTCATGGAATTGTGGTTTCTTAGATACTAAATTGTATTGTGCTTGACATCGAATTGTGCTAAACGTGTGGATTTTATGTAATTACAACCTTATTTGCGATTAATACAGCTTTTGTCATAATAATAAACAGCGAAGTATGTTCTTGTTCAGGGTCCTTAAAATCCATTTTCAAATAAAGCCGGGCAGACAGCGAACGTAGCGGGATGGTGACTGCGAACTATTATAAATTATCTCTACTCAGAGATTGACACGATCTTCTTTTATAATATGAATTATGCAATTAATGATTAATTGATTTATTTTTGAACTTTTCTTCCCAAATTTATTTCAAGTATTTTCCCTATTAGCTCTTCAGTTATCTGAATCCATGGTTCACTAATCGAACTTTAAAGTGACAAAATGAGTGGAGATTTTGTTTGAGACGCCTTTTGTTTATGCACAGTGAATCGATTTGTTGGGGTAATAGACGATGATTAAGCCTATCACCTTATGTACTGTACATCAGGAGAACGTTTCACTAAAGAAGAATGGCAAATCAGATATTAGAGGAGAAAAGAGTGAAAAAGCACAAGCTAATGAAAAAGACATTTGTTTGCTGTGAATTACTGGCCAATGTTTGCAAAGTACTAAAAAAAAAAAAAAAAAAAGTGTTACATTCATTAAAATCGTGTGTTTATCTTTATCGGCTGCTTCCTGTAATATGAAGTACCGGTACGTTTCAATCCTAGGATAAACAGAGACTTCGAATTGTTGACACTGATTGCAGCAATTAAGCTTTTCGCTCTTGTGTGTAAGCCAATGAACTTTCTTCGTCTTCTTTTCCCATTTCTTCCTTCTCTTCTGCAGTTTAACTGCAGTGCAGTGCTAATATTTGCTTAGATTTCGTTTTTGAACCACAGATGCAAGCTTCTTTTTTCCTTTTTCCTTTTTCCTTTTTTTTAAATAAAAGAAGAAGTTTGGAAAATTCCTTTATGTACTTACTTTGTCTGTCGGTATATCCGTCCGGCAGACACAAAATCTCATGAACTATCGTGCTTGACGGATCATCATAATTTTTGCCAAGATGCAGAGAGTCAAAAGTTAGGAATAGAGTGAATTCATGGGGCATCAATTAGGAATAGAGTGAATTCATGGGGCATCAGTTAGGAATAGAGTGCATTCATGGGGCATCAGTTAGGAATAGAGTGAATTCATGGGGCATCAATTAGGAATAGAGTGAATTCATGGAGCATCAGTTAGGAATAGAGTGAATTCATGGGGCATCAATTAGGAATAGAATGAATTCATGGGGCATCAGTTAGGAATAGAGTGAATTCATGGGGCATCAGTTAGGAATAGAGTGCATTCATGGGGCATCAATTAGGAATAGAGTGCATTCATGGGGCATCAGTTAGAAATAGAGTGAATTCATGGGGCATCAGTTAGGAATAGAGTGAATTCATGGGGCATCAGTTAGGAATAGAGTGAATTCATGGGGCATCAGTTAGAAATAGAGTGAATTCATGGGGCATCAGTTAGGAATAGAGTGCATTCATGGAGCATCAATTAGGAATAGAGTGCATTGATGGGGCATCAGCTAGGAATAGAGTACATTCATGGAGATGATCAGTACGTACGTCAGAAGTGGCAGAAATCAACCATGTCCAATTTTAACGTTGATCAATAGAAACCCATAGACGATGATAGATAGCGAGAAGCGGGTTTCTGTAATCGATTAAGCGACCCAATAATACGTACTTTTCATCTTCATCCTTATCCTCTCTGCTAGAGCCAGAAGGGATTGAAATCTGCTACAACTTTCGATTTCAATATTGATCTATAGTATATAGAGTAAAAACAAGAAGAGAGTGAGAAACGTTTTTTTTAATCGATGTAGTGTTCTAAGAATATGTACCGTGTTCTTTTTAACCTTATGTTCAGCCCGGAAGTGATTGACTTTTGGCACGTGTGATTTTAACGTTCATCGCTATAGAGCAGTGGTTTCAAACCGTGTTTACCTGACACCACTTTCATAAACCATGCTAACTTCACGCCCCCCTTGCCCTCACTTTTGCTCGTTGTTCATATGTGGTTTTTAACTGACCCCTTCTGCGACTTCAGATAGACTACGGCTTCGAATTCTCAAATTTTCAATACTAATACTACTACTACTACTACTACTACTACTACTACTACTACTACTACTACTACTAATAATAATAATAATAATAATAATAATAATAATAATAATAATAATAATATCCTATTCTTATAAGTTTATATTTGTTTCCAGAAGACTTCTGCATACCATTGTAGTGAAGTATTATTATTATTACCAAATTTGCCTGCCTTCACAATCAAAATTACAAAATAGGAAATAAACAATTATAACTCTGATGATTTATTAATTTTAATTGAGTTTCAAAGGCGATTGAGTGTCTTCATCATCTGAATTACAAGAGAGGAAATAAGCAATTGTAACTCTGGTGATAAAGACATTAATGTCAGGTAACGTAAATAAAACATATATGGAAGAGCAAAAATTTAATTTACAAGTAGTATGGGTATCAGTGTAATATTTGTGTCACTATTTGTGGCACTGTTGGTAGCATGTGTATTATTTAAGAGAAGAATATTAACAATTGTTACGAACTCTTTTTTTTTCTTACATATATTGTGGATATAAATAAATAGTCTGTTTCAATATAATAAAAACTTTGAACTATTATTATTGGCAAGGAGCGACATTTTTTTGCGGCACAAAAATTTATTTCTCTGGATTTTCTAAAAAATTACACATGAGGATTTACCCTCAGTCATGCCCAGGGTTCCTACTGATCAGGGAAATCAGGGGAAACTCAGGGAAAATGATGCAGGTCAGGGAAACTCAGTGAAAAAGACTGGAAATCAGGAAAAGTCAGGGAAATTTTATAATATATTTTTTCTAACATTAATTGTACACCAATTTCAGCTTTGCCAACCATTATGATACCTATTTGGTTTCTATTGCCATATTTTTTTTTTCATTGTTGTACGTATGAACAATGTTCTCATATATACATATTCACCGTTATTTATTCCTTATTTATATGTCAACGTCATCTGACACCTGCCATGAAAAAAAGGGAGTTTCCTGGCAAAGGTCCGGAAAAGTCAGGGTAATAGGTTTCAACTTAATCGTCGTAGTCATTTTGTTCAACATGATCTGATTTATCTATCGAATATATGATTCAGAAATTCAAGTTTAAGAGCTAAAGGTACTTTATGGGTACATTCTTATTAGCCATGCTGTATACTTTTCGTCTTTATAGTGTCATGATATAGAGCATTGTTACTATATACTTCGGTATCAATTTAATCTTAATAGATATCGTACAGAATCAATTTTTAAGTTTAATAAAAATTCGATTTTCTCGGAAACTACGCATGAGGATTGAAATTACCATATCATTTTGCTCAGCTTAATGAGATCTATCGACAAGTATATTCCTCGTCTGTAGACGAAATTGGTTCCGTTAAACACTAATCATATTGTACAGTCAGCGACAAAATTTCTTTCCGTTTGTTGAAATTAGTTTCGTAAATAACTTCAGAATAGAAGGACAATTTGAATACAGTTTCCAGTAATTTAAAAAGAATGTACTTTTCGGTACGTTCCAGCCATACCACGGTTATTCCCAAAATACATTTTACCAAACAGAGAGAACTTTTGTCGCTGACTGTATGATACAGTTTGATACTTGCATCTCCGGGCGGAAAATTATGCGGAATATGTGTCCTAATCAGTTACTTTCCTTCTTTTTAGCTACACCCAATGTTGAAATTTCTCTTCCTTGTTAAACACTTCGTTTAGTTTTCTTGCTTTTTTTTTCATTTCTTCTCCACACTCATTTCGAAAGCCTCTAACATTCCTCTGATAGCATCCACATTTCTCTTCTGTATAGTACAGTTCTCCATACTAAGTATTTGATGAGACTCTTTCGCAACAAGAGCTACTTTGAAGAACATAATCTGTGCGTTATGGCGCAGCGAACGAAATGTGAAATAGTCAACGGAGAGACATTGTGATGATTTTGCTGCCTCTATCTTTTCGTTTGATTTGCTTTGCTTTCGATCCTTACTTTCGCTCACTTCATTCCAGTTGTTCCGGTTACTAAGGCAACCGTTGGCCAAGGTCGTTGTCACACACTGACTGCAAAGGAAGCACTCGCGATTCAATTACCTAACTACTGGAGATCAAAATGAAGAAAACGTCCCAATGACATCGTAAAAAAGCCTCTTGTTAGCCCATTCGGCTTTTGTCTGTTGCGGCTCATAAAATAAACCAGGAGTTCTTCACAAGGTCTTTCCACGATTGCAGAAATAGCCAGTTTAAACCGGTAAAATTAGCAATACAATTTGTGATAAAAAAAAGGGGAAAATAAGAGAGTCATGATGTTTCAATTATGAGCTTCTTTGTACTTAGCACCAACATTTGGCAACGTTAGAAACAGACACGTGTTATCAAGAGCTTTTGTACTATTAACCTCTAATTGTGTTCTAATTTTAGATTTTCTTCCTTTTTCTCCTTTTGAAAGATTAAAAGGATTTTGTGTGATTGCCAAATCTATAGAACATATTTCATTCGAATTGCACAAACTGCTGTAATACCTCGTGTGGAATTCATCTGTGCAAAAATTCCCATAGAGATAATGATGTCTTTCATCTATAAACTTCGATCAAAATTCTACATAAAATATTATTTGCGTTATAACAAAGGAAAAAAAGGTCCACATAGACTAAACGTATACTAATAGATATCTGTCATTCAGCTGAACAAAATGATTTGAGCGAGTATAAATCCTCATTCTAAAATTTCGAAAAAAAATAGATACAAATCGAATTTATTTTTGTAAACCTATATTTAAAAAAAAATATGTCGAGAAACGGTACATATAACAATCAATAGATGTCACTGAGCTGAATACGATTACATTCAAATCCTCATACGTAGGTTTCTGAAAACTAGAAAAACTGATTTTTTTTTTTTTTGTAAACTTAAAAGTAAAAATTGATTATGTATGCCACCTATTAAGATAAAATTGAAAGATAAATTATACATACCTTCATCAAACTTTTCAGTATGGTACTAGCAAGATTTCAGTACACTGTGTGGTTAATGAGATATAGCTCCACATTATGAGTATGTTATAAATTTTATTTTTAAGTATGACACTGTATAGGGGCGCTCCTACAGGGAAGGTCCACCGGGTCCAGATCTCCAAAAAAATTTCTAACTCAACATATATTTGCACCCTCTCTCAATAAAACTATATTTGTTTAACAGGAAAATGATCGATGTAGTTCAAAATTTGATCTTACACTTCATCTGTTTTCTATTTTATAAAAACAAACTAGTTCTGTCTTTTTTTTTTTTTTTTTTTTTGAAAATACAGCATGAAATATTTTACAATTATTGTGTTTTCGAGTGCAGAACAATACCTGTTCAAATGCTATATAGACGTAGTGGTTTCTTGGACTCTACTCCCAAACCTTTGACCCCTTTCAACAACAACAACAACAACAACAACAACAAAATTGAGTGCGCTCCTGATACTGTACAAAGATAAGACGTATGTGGGGTTCGATACCGGCTCCTGAAAAGCCTTATTGCATCAAACTCCGTAATTAAGGGATAATATCCAGCTGAAGAAAATGACATGCTTGAGGGTAAAATTCTCGTGCAGTTTTTGAAAATATCGAAAATTGATGGTGCTAAATAGTATATTGTTTGTTGCAATTAATAATTGCTCTGCTGGAAGAAATAGTTTATTCTTTTATACTAGTGTTCCGAGAACGAACCGACATATTTCGCGCACGTGCTCAGAACCTCAAGGTAAGAGAGAAGTTTGTCCACAACGAAAATTTACTATTTCTCTTACAAATTTCAACCTAGAGACTTCAAATTTTTCCAGAAGGAATTTCATAACCTATCGAGGCAACAATCATTGCCGATTTTTTTATTTAGAATTTTCTTCATTGTTGAAATGTATATCCAAACCTTTAACAATGAAATTGTTTCAACAATGAAGACAATTCTAAATAAAATATCGGCACGGATTATTGCCTTCGATAGGCTATGATGTTCCTTCTCTAAAAGTTTCTAGGTCTCTAGGTCTCTAGGTTGAAATTCGTAAGAGAAATTGTAAATTTTCGCGAGAGGTAAAAAATACTTGAAAGAAATACGAAAACTGAGCTCTGTAACATCTATTGGCAAAACTTGTCCCTTTAAAGCAACTTTAAATGATAAATTTAAATTTGATTTAAAGGGACAACTTTTGCAAGTTTTTTAAATGATAAATTTAGTGGTAATTATTTTAAATGGTAAATTTATTGGCGAAAAATGGTAAATTTTGGGGGGGGGCAGGCCATTGGGAAATGGACACCTCTTAAAGAAAAATTGGCGATTTTAAGTAATTTCTAGTATTTGTATGTAAAATTGTTAGTAATTATATAGTCCATTCAATATATGCTTTTTTTTTCATAGTAGATAAATTGATGTTTATTTTGAGAGATAATTTAATATCTTGGTTATTCCGAACTCTGATCTGATTGCTGATTTTTACATGTTAGTAAATCTTTATGAGGGAGTGCCAATAGGGGGTATGGTATCTTGTAAGAGAGTGTAGATCACAATTAAGATATAGTAGACACCTGCCGTGTGTATTTATAATGACAACAAACCTAACGCAAATAAAATATTAAACCACGCTGGGTTTTGGAACGGAGTCAAAATGTTTTGTACATTATCATAAAACAATGCGTTCGTTCTTTACAGAAGTTGCATTAATTTTGGCAGTAAGCCAATACATACTATATATTTGCTTTTAAAGTAGAAAAGTACTATGTATACACGAACGTATGCACTTATACTGAGAAGCATGTGATTTGTTTTATTTTAACGATCATACAAATACAATCTATGTCATTTACCAAACTTTATCTCATCCATCTGCTTAATCATAAATGTTTGGTTATGTCCTAAATGTCGCCAGCTGTCATTTTTCATCAGATAATATACAATAGCACGTGCGCGCGAGAAACAGTCAGCTGTTTAGAATTTGCGAGCACACTTTTTTTTCCCAATATGTGTCCTCATTTACCCTGATGAACTTCTGCTCAAAATCCTTCGCCAGATGTCGTTATTTTAGGTACAGTCTATGAAAGAAGTTAACGTAGCTATTTTTAGACTTTGCCTTGACTTAAAGTGCAATTCCATTCAAGAGTGCTTTATTAATTTCACGTTTGCTGAATTGGATGATGTAGTGCTGGAAAGCATTAAAGCCTGTTCTGTTCATTCATTACTTTTTATACAGTGTGATCCACACAATATATCTCTCTGTCTTTGATGGGGACTAGGCAAATCGCTTGTTTCAGCAATCGATCAGTTTTGAAATTAGCAATGCTATATAGCATTGTTGTACCTTTATACTGTATATGAAATTATTCTACAAATATTGTTGCTGTTTATCCTAATATAATCAACAGCAAATGTCTGAGCTCCTCATTCTTTGCGTCACGTTAATAGGTGTCGCTATCTGCGCTATTGCTTGCCAACTTGCGACGACGCTAATAGATGTCACGATCTGTGCTATTGCTTGCCTACTTGCGACCACGCTAATAGATGTCACTAGGCCTAACTGCGCTATTGCTTGCCTACTTGCGACCACCCTAATAGATATCGCTACCTGCGCTATTGCTTGCCTACTTGCGACTATGCTAATAGATGTCACTAGGCCTAACTGCGCTATTGCTTGCCTACTTGCGACGACGCTAATACATGTCACTACCTGCGCCATTGCTTGTCTACTTCCGACCACGCTAATAGATGTCACTAGGCCTAGCTGCGCTATTGCTTGCCTACTTGCGACGACGCTATGTCACTGCTTGCGCTATTGCTTGCCTACTTGCAACGACGCTAATAGATGTCACTGCTTGCGCTATTGCTTGCCTACTTGCGACGACGCTAATAGATGTCGCTTCCTGCGCTAGTGCTTACCTGCCTGCGATGACACTAATAGATGTCGCTATCTGCGCTATTGCTTGCCTACTTGCGACAACGCTAATAGATATCGCTACCTGCGCTATTGCTTGCCTACTTGCGACCACGCTAATAGATGCCACTAGGCCTAGCTGCGCTATTGCTTGCGTACTTGCGACGACGCTAATAGATGTCACTACTTGTGCTATTGTTTACCTACTTGCGACGACGCTAATAGAGGTCGCTACCTGCGCTATTGCTCGCCTGCTTGCGACAACGCTAATAAATGTTATCATCATTGGAATACTATATACACACATGGAAACTTGCAACATGATGTGAGTTTTACCCCGCTTTACCTCCTTTTGCTGGACGGATTTCAATTCCAAATACTGAGCTTATTTCCCAAGGTTCATAGGAAATATATCAAGTTTGGAAGAACTATAAAAGTTACTGTGCAACAGACAGACATGCAAATTCCGGTTAAGTCAAATGGTCGAATGGTTACGCTCGTTTAAGAAGCAGCTAAGACTTATGTTTCATTGTATTTGTTTCACGGAGGGTTTTTTTTTTTTAAATCTAACATTGTGTTTACTTACCAAGATGTTAGATAAATTTACCGAAACTTTTCAGCGAGAGTTCTTTCCTTATTACGTTGTTACTTGTGTCTATATTTAGTGCATTAAAAGAATATAAGACCAAAACACATTTTTTAAAAAATGAATAGTTTCCCATTCCATGATATGCACTGATCTTAAGGGAACCAGTAATGGTGAGATGGATGATAATAGTAATATGAAGAAAATGGGAGAACGCTAATACCCACGCACATGATGTTTGAATACCACAAAGCCCAGTTGGCGGAAGCTGGGATTGAACCACGTAACCTACGTGCCAGAGGTGAGCGTCTCGTGTGCACGGTGGCGCCATCTCTTGATATCAGGAAGGAAGAAGCGAAATAGCGACAACTATTAACCTGACTGTGAACTATTGGCAGTTCGTGTGATTGACTAACTAATGCATCTTGAGTGCATGAGGATGATTGAGAATCTCTTAATATTTTCGCCTAGAAGTTTATGCAACCCGTAACTCTTAAATGTTTTCAAGTTTGCACATATTTCTCTATTAGTGTCGATTGTGTTCCAACGCGGCCTCACAAGTGTGGAATATGTGTTTGTGTAAGAGCGTGTTTCTTCTTATTTTTTTCTTTCTTTTTTAAAACATCGAATTTCAATATTGCCCAATAATTGACGTAATTCATCAACCAGCATGAAAAATAATCTAATAAATCTTAAATGCTAAACACGTTAAAAATCGAACCACATACTTTCTATAGCCTAATGCAATAAAGCAATAAATGTGTATCAACCATTTCATAACCCGAATAAATACACATGGGAAAGAAAGGAAAAATCGAAAAAAAAAGGTCCTAATTTTAAAAGTTCTGTAGACCCTACACTCAGTTGGCTAAGAACAGAAGTCAGTGGAGAGCTTTTGTAAACGCATCATTGAACCTCTGGGTTCCATAGGCCATGAAGTTCGTTAGTTAGTTGCTGCACTCACAATCGAACCCAGTACGATGCTTTCACATGCTATTCTGTGAAGAATACTAAATACTGGAGTGCCAACTCAGAATCGAACCCTTGATTTTAGGTTCACAATCTACCTAAATCTTAGGTTGATTTCTCACAGAATATTGAGACTGATAGAGACAAATATGAATTGAAAAGAACAGGAAACTGATGATTGACTGATAAAGCGGTTTTAATTTCATTACTTGCTCTCATAAGGTATATATAAAGGCTGTGGTTGAGATATGAAGCAAGGAATCTGAAACTATCAGAAAAGGTTAATATTTAAAGGCACTTACATTGTGTTCCTTCTGTAAACCTCGAAGACTCCGCCTCTTCTTGACTTACGTAACTTACAGGCGAATGTCAAGTCTAGAGCTGAAGTGTAGACTTGAAGTGTGTTGACTGAACGTAAATGGTTCTTTTTATGTAAAACTGTGGAGTGCAATCCGCATGCCTTTTATATTTCTTTGTCTGGAAGTTCTACGTGTATGTCTAATAGAATAAAATAAGCTTTGGACTTATTTCAATAAACCGCATTAGATTTTGGAAACTATCTTGACTTAGTAATACCTTGACAAACGTAGTGTCTTGTAATCTTGGATCTCTTCTCAAACTTTGTATGTACTTCTCCCAATAAAACAAAATGGGTGCGTGTCTGTTCCTTATTAAGGGTCTTATTAATTTATTCAATTCAGACAGTTAATATTTTGTACTGAAGTGAGCTTTGAATTGTTACATAAATTTATAAAAATGTAAATATATACAATAACTCTGGGGGTTTTAAAATTTAGTATACTACAACATAATAGCGTTATTCACAAATTGATACGTTTTTCGATTATAAATAGGATATGTTTCCATTTGTCAATGCTACAATCCGATAACTATTCCATATGAATAACACAGGCCCACAGCTAGCAACAAACATTAAGACAGGACTGATTTTTAAGTGTTTTCATTTGTATATTATCATAATTCGTCAGTAGCCTACAATGCTATATCATAAGGCTACAGAGGACAAGAATTACAGTTCATAAAGTGTAGCAACTGTAATGTATTGGATGCTTTGCTACCAGAAATTGATCCCAAGACCTCCTGCACCGAAGGTACCCTCGCTAGTCTTTGGATCAGTGAATAGGGCTCAGTGAATACCATGAAGCTCCGTATGTTGTATTCTGACTATTATTCCGCATTAACTTACGTGTACAGGAAAAATTTTGAGAGGCCGTGCCCAAAAATTTCCTTTCAAATCACACCCACGAGGGGAGTTCACTAGATCCGGGCAACCCCTGCAAAAAAAAGTTTTTTTTTTTTTTTTAAAAAAACTACATTTGTTTAGCTAAGATATGCCTGATCTAGAATTAAGATTTGAAATTAAACTTTCCATCTAAACTTTTTTCTTGTATATAGCTCTATATTCCTTTCTGAGAATATGGGTGGTAGTACTTTGCAATTGCTTACTGCCTTTTCGGATATAGAATAATATCATTTCACTGTTACATAAACGTAGTGTCTTGTAATCTTGGATCTCTTCTCAAACTTTGTACTTCTCCCAATAAAACAAAATGGGCGCGCGTCTGTTCCTTATTAAGGGTCTGCGCTAACTCTACCCCCATTTAAAGTGAAAAAAAAAACAATGAACATCGTAAAAAAAATTAAGTTAATTAAAAAAAATTAAATTAAAATTAACAAAATCGATAGTTTAAGTTAATTTTCTAAACGTTGAAAGAAAAGGGTTCACCGAGAACAGACACAGCATTTCCAGGGTATTTCCTCATTCACACCACAGATGCCTAAAGGTATTTTTAAAATTCCAATTCAACTCAAATGTACTGGTACATATTGGTGCCCACCCCCTCAGAAAATCCTGGATCCGACCCTGTCTGTACGTGTCCCTTTACGACACAAGTGAAAGAGGTCTTGGTAAAAATCGGCAAGGGGAGATTTTTTTTTTCAATATCTCGCACCGTTTGCAAGATTTGAACCAATTTCCGCTTGGAGTTTCCAATTCATGTACGATCAGTGTTTTCTTTCTTCTTGCATGCAGCATGTAATAAGCAAATACATACATAATTAATTATAACGTCAGTGATATATGGCGTTCATTGGGCAAAACACTCCAAACAATAAAGACTCATCTTAGCCTGGAGAAACGGTTATCCTTCGTTTTCATTATTATTTGGCCATGAAACAAACACCTGAGAGATATACAACCCCTGTATATAACTATGTTGTGTTGGAATCTATAACCGATAGGATATGATGCTTTATTTTTTTAAAATTCAATACATCCAGTATACCCCTTAAAAATGTAATAAAGAATTATCGGCCATGTTTTCTTTAACACTCAATTAGCACTGAACAATCTACACAAAATTTGGATTCGACCATTGAAAACAGCACGTTTCTAGCACTTGTAGTTTTTGAGATCTCATTGTCGAAAGGATTGGGGACAAAAATATTAACTTTTCTTTGGAGACAAACATAGAAACCTAGCATTTTAATATATAGATTAACGTATATGGCTGAAATATAATTGACGGAATTAAATGTGATAAGTATGCAATCACATAAGTTATATAAGACGATTATTCAGCAACATTGTCATCATAACGTTAAGTACATACCATATACAACAGTATTATTACCCTGTTACCAATAATAGCATCATAACGACGTCAGAGAGTATAATCCCACGAGGCTTCTTGTTTGTCGAAGTCCGTAGACTGAATAAACCAGTGTAGGCCGGTATCTTTCCTAAATAGCAAGTAAACAACTCTATCAGATGCTGGGTTCTTTTTTTAAAAAAACAAGAGGATAATCTCTTAACAGGTGATAATATATTAGACATACAGTCTATGTGGAGAAAAAAACACTTAGTGTCAAGGCAAGGGTACTGTAATCAACTACTGTGATGTTGGATAAATCTCAATTTTACTATTGGATATTATTAACTGGCCCACATTTACAAGAAAAACAATGCTCCTCGGGGAGATTTTAACACACTATCTTGTAATACTACCAGTTTTAACTTAAGAAAACAGTATATTATTTTTTTAAAAATAATCTTTCATATAGTCAAGTGTGTTTTTACTTGAACTTTGAAATTATATAAGAAAGACAAGAGCAAATATTTTAATTAATCGAAGAAGAAAAATTTTAGAAACGATCAAAAAAAAAAAAATGATCAAAAGATTGCGATCTTGGCTAATAATTAGTTTCTGGCCACAAAATATTTGAACGGCCCGTAAATCGAGTTTTCGTGTGTAATTATCCAGATACAGTGGAGTCTCGTTAATTCGAACTTGGATAATTCGAAATATTGGATAATTCGAACAGAAGTCGATTCCCCTTGAAAACTGTATTGAAAACAATAGTAAAAATCGTGGATAAATCGAACTTTTGAACCTATGTTTTGGATAATTCGAACTAAATGCAGTTGAAAATTTTTAATGTTGGACAGATGTAAACAGAGAAATACAGTTTTAACGTGTTTTCAGTTATCCAGATGCAGCCATAGGGAAGAGTAATACAAAAGATAAATAGAAAATCTATGTAATGATAAAGATGAAGGTGAGTTGGGGAAGAAGTAAAGATAGAGAACGTGTGTCAATCTCATCTTGTTTCAGAATTGGTTGAAAATTTAAGATGAATTATTGATAAAGTCAACCAAATGTTATTAATATCGTATTCCACGCAATACATGAAATTCAAAGATTTATTGACCGTACAAAAACAATCAAATTTAAGCAAATGAAGTTTACGACTTCTTAAAAGTGAGAACAGAATATTCAAATTGTTACTGGTGTTTAATTGTTTGGGCTATTCAATGTATGTTGTAGTGTTGTACGTAAATATATTTTCCATTGTACACGTAGTTTGAATTATGTGGAGTCAATGTCGTTTGTCAGTTTGCGGTATTCGATCACGCAAATAATAAGCTGCTTTAAAGGTAAAGTCTACACCATATGAATATGTTTTTGATGCACAGTACTTTGGTTTGTTGTTATATATGTGAAAAAATGTTGTTGGATAATTCGAATTTTGGATAATTCGAAATTTTTTCGTGTCCCCTTGGACTTCGAATTAAAAAGAGTCCATTGTATAAGGTATACAAGAAACTTTTTGATTGAAATATATTGGCTCTTTTGATCCAAAAATAAAGATAACAATGGTGGGAAACTATATGAACCTTGGAAATCACCTTCACAGTAGATGACGTAATTCCTGGAGAACCTATCATTCTAAATCAGTTGTTTTCCAAACTTATTTGCTTGGCGCCCCTTCGTAAATGCCACACATTTCACGCTCCACCCTCTACTTTCCATGACAAAAACAAAATACAAAGATGCAGTGTCTGCGAAGTTTTTAAAGCTTTAATTGTAAATGGTCAGTACAAGCTGTGCTTTATTCATAATTTCTGTCAGTAGCTTGTGCTCCTTTGCGTACCATGCTTCCCAGGTTGGAAACCATTGTTCTAAATAATTAAAGTACCAATCGTGAAAAGTTTTCGAGATTAATCTAACTCTAGTAATGAATTAGCATATTAGATATTAAACAAAACTTGATTATGTAATTTAAAAAAAAATCACTGGAGACGAACATTGGTTAGCCAGAATCGAACCCGAGTCTCCCATGTCAAAGGCACGTATGCTAACCATATAGCTATGCAGTAACTGTGATTTTCTTTTTGCTATGTAAGCAGAAACGCTTATAACAAAACTTACTTTTCTAATTTTTTTTTTCAGTTTTACGTTCCACAGTTATGCCGGCTAGGCTAAAGAAGATGGTAATGATGAGAAATAAATGGAATGGTGGTATGAATAAGGTGGGAAGAAACGGGAAAATACCGAGAAAACCCATGCACACGGTGTTTGTCCACTACAAAGTTCACTTGGTGCGAGCCTGGATCGAACCAGGGACCCCACGCTTTAGCACTGAGCCACTGCGGCCCCTTTTTATTTATTATGATTATTCTTAAGATAGTTGCTTATTCACTTTCGCTCAACGTATTTGAAGTATTATTATTCGAAGTATAATTGCGAATTACGTTCAAATTCAACACACTTGTGGAGTATTATATTGAGTTTTACCTTATATTCCAAACATGAATTTTTAATGTTCCTTTTTTCGCAGGTGGTTACGTCATTTCTTTGGTGTTCCAATCACCAATAGCCGTCAAGTAAAAACCACATCATAATGAGATAAGGAAGAAAGATAAACATCATTACCTTATAATGATGTTTAATCCCGTTACAATTATATAAAAAGGGAAAGGGGTTTTAATAAGAACCCAAACACAGGGTTAGCAGTTGTATGATCCAAATATATTGATGTTATTCTAACTTTACATCAGGTACTCGTACTTGCTAATTTAATAGCAATATCCCGAAGTTGGAAACACGTCTGGGTTGGCAACGGTCAGGCAGCGAACTCAGCACCAGTGGCGGTCTGTTGGTGGTAGTATGTTAGGAAAAGCTCTGTAGCATGCAAAGAACAGTAAAATGGCAGTGTGTGATAAACTGAGCAGACAGTGATAGTGTAAAATGGGCGACCTCTTTGATTTCCAAAGAAGGCAAAGTGTGGCTTGAGTGTAATAAAAATGGGGAGGTGTTGGGTGTGTCGCGAGGTACAGTGTGTCCAAGATGATGACGGCCTATAAAACTCACGGCAAAACGACATTGGCGAAGAGGAGCAGTGGTGGGAAGAAAACTTTCAGTGACATGTCTCACGGAGTATTAAATCGGAGTGTCACTCAGAACAGTCGTGCGACTGCGATGTAACGGAGAACTCAAACAGGACCAACCACAGGCTGTGTCGACAATCACAGTCCACTGTGAGTTACATGATTTGAACTTATAGGGTCGAGTTGTATGGGGAAAACCACTGATAAGAGACCAGAACCCTTTAGCATGGCGTCAATGGTGCCGCCAAAATACAACATGGACCACTGATGAGTGGAAATATGTGATATGATTGGGTGAATCATTGTTTACTTTATCTCAAACTACAGATCGTGTTTACGTGTGACGTAAAGAACTGTATGATCCGCAATGTTTCCACTCAACCGTCAACTTGTGGTCCACTGCACGCGAAATGGCGTACCGGTAATATCCCATTTGCTACCATTCACTATCTCTATGACTCCAAGGGCCGCGGTGGCTCAGTGGTAGGGCGTTCACCTCTGGTGTGTGGGGTCGTTGCTTCGATTCCCACTCAACCCAAGTGAACTTAGAGGTGGACAAACAATGTGTGCGTAGGTTTTCACGGGATTCTCCCATTTCCTCCCACTTTCTTTATTCCACCATTTCATTCATTTCTCATCATCACCATTTCCTTTAGCCTAACCGGCGTAACCGTGGAACGTAAAGGTGAAAGATTTCATTTCATTTCTATGACTCCACTTCACGTGGCATCAAAACTGTTGTGAGAGCGAATGGTGGTCCAACGTCGAATTCTTTTGGTTAGTTATACTCTTTTTTTTAGACGTTTTCAATAAGTTGATTAGGTGTTAGCACTATTATCTTGCAAGAATTACCTAAAGTGTCATTCAGTATTTCAGTAGACGAGTACGGTTCAAAACTACGAGTACTTTACGATTGTTCAAAAGTCTTCTTTTTAAATTTTTACTTGAATAGAGTAATTTTTTTCTACGTCTTGAAATCTTCAAGTTTTGTTCATCATCTACGAATATTAAGAACTTAAGTTTACAAAGTGAGCATATGCCCCTCCGGTCAATGAATTTTATTCAATTACAAAATGACAAAACGTAAAGCACAGGCTGATATTCGTAAGTTCTTCATTTCATTTCCATTGTCCGTCATATGGAGGAATGTTGTTTTGGAACAGACCTTCATCTGATTCGCCACTAAGTACTAGTTTTTTGTTTGTTTGTTTGTTTGTTTCCTGTCATAAGTCGTTATTAACAGTGCATGGTAT
Organism: Thermobia domestica; assembly: GCF_964235325.1. Lineage (NCBI taxonomy): Eukaryota > Metazoa > Arthropoda > Insecta > Zygentoma > Lepismatidae > Thermobia > Thermobia domestica. The sequence goes on from NC_137456.1 coordinate 84,947,703, forward strand.
ATTCTACAAATTGATTAGTGTATAAAAACGAAAAATGTAAAAAAAAAAAACATTATATATACCAGCAGATAGATATGTCATTGATCTGTACAAAACGATATGGATGAATGCAAATCCTCATGTGCAGGGACGTACGCACGGGGTGAGTTCTGGGGGGCCCAGACCCACTAACCCTCAAAATCCCGACATTTGAGTTAATTTAGTTTAATTTTAGCTGTTTTTTTTTAAATTTAATATAATTTATCATCATATTGAATTTGAAACTCGTCGAAAAAAAATCCTGCATTCATCTCTGCTTATGTGAAGTTTCCGAAAAATCAAATATTTTGTAAACCTAAAACTTGATGTGCAATAACCGTGCCAGCTATTACGATTAACTCTTACATTCTTTACTTTCTGTTTTTAACTATATACAAATGCTGTCCAACGATGAGACATACAATTCAACTGCGTTATAACGACGCCAACGAGACCTTTAAATAATAATAATAATAATAATAATAATAATAATAATAAAAGACAGTGTCGTCATGTCCACTCGGTCAAGCCTATATTATACATTATTATTATTATTATTATTATTATTATTATTATTATTATTATTATTATTATTATTATTATTATTATTATTATTATTATTATTATTATTACTATTATTATTATTATTATTACTATTATTATTATTATTATTATTATTATTATTATTATTATTATTATTATTATTATTATTATTATTATTATTATTATTATTATTATTTGCTACTCAAAAATTCCATTTCATTTCATTTTTCAAGTTTGATGTATTAGCCAATATCTCACTAACCAGGGTATATAAAAACACTTTCCAGGTGAGGAATTAGTTGGTCCCACTGAATATTTGACGCAATACACGACGTGTCGCAGAAACTGATATTGCTATAATCAGTTTCACTGTGTATCAATTGATACATCAAGTTGAACAAAAATGATATCCCTTGAGAAAAAATTCTGATGCATGGACTTCGAGCACATTGAGAAAAAAAATGAATTTTAATGGCGCTACAAAGAATATATATCGTTGCGCGTTGCCAATAATATTTGATAGATTATTCTGCTGAAATAGATTTTATGTTATATATATATATATATATATATATATATATATATATATATATATATATATATATATATATATATATATATATATGCACTGCTAACTAGCAAATTGTATCATTTATAGTATTTATAGTTAGTCTTCTGCTAATGGAGCCACTCATACTTCTAACAGTAATACACACCACATGCTCCTAAAGATTACGTGTAAAACTAGTTTTTAAAAAGTCATAAAAAATTATTATTTCAATTTATGTGATATAACGTTTATTATATTTCATTAGGCAATCCACTCAACTGTGATAAAAATTTGTTTTGGTTGCTGGATGGTGATCATCCTGGATCGCAAAAGATTGTAGACAGGGAAGAAATGCAATGCGGTGGAAAGCATGGAGGAAAACCGGCGTTGCAAGTCTTACCGCTTCTCGAGGTAAGTATAAATACATACTTTCTTCATGCGATGATTGAAGCTCAATGGTTCGAAATGAAATTCGAACGACTGCTTCATTATATATATATATATATATATATATATATAGATAGATAGATAGATAGATAGATAGATAGATAGATAGATAGATAGATAGATAGATATAAAGTGGTCTGGGACCTGTATATTATGTACCGGTACTATCATAGCATTTACCTGATGGGAATGAAAAAAACAACGAGGAAAAACACTCACTTAGGATAGCTAGCCTTAAAAAGCTGTCACACTTTTTCGACCGAGTGTCCCACCGGGAATCGAACTAGAAATTAAAAGCACATACGTTAACCACTTCGCCACAACGGACAGTTCAGATGAAAATAAAATGAAAGTTATAAAATATTTTACAAAGTTTTCCCTTCATTTGAGCCCAAAATGTTCCAACGCTACAAAGATAGTTATTCTCTTCCCCTTCTGTGAGATGTTTATGAGGGTTACTGCCTGGATCCTCACACAATCTCTGTCCAAATACCATAATGTATAGTTTTGGAGTTTAATTATCATTATAGCTTCCAGGCTGTGTGCATCTTCACCTTAATTGGTTTTCCAACCTCATATCTGTTACCAGAGATTAAACCCGCTTATCCCAGACAAAATAAGATAGTAAGCTATGCATACCATTCTTTGTCAGTAATACCCTTAATTGACAATAAATATAATCATATTGGGAACAATAATATTATGTTAGTAGTGCCCCTTCGGGGCTAATGCGCGTATTCTCGGGTTCAATTCCTGATGGAGGCACTCACTTCAGATACAAGCCCAAGTAATTGTTTCAGTGTCACTTTAAATAATATATCCTGTATTCAGGGTCGGATCCAGGATTTTCTGAGGGGGGTGCGCCAATAACTGCCAGTACATTTGAATTGAATGGGAAAAAAATTTTAAATGCCTTTAGGCATCTGTATTGTGAATGAAGAAATGCTAAGTGTCTGTTCCCAGTGAATCCTTTTCTTTCAACTTTTAGAAAATTGACTTAAACTATCGATTTTGCAAAACTTCCGTTTGTTTTAAACCCAAACGGAAATATGTCAGCAGAAAATTTCGGAAAGTGTTGCTATTTCCATTGCTGGCTTCTCACTTTAGGTAGTGTATATTTACAATGAAGGGGGATGCACGCGCACCTTTGCACGCCCCTCTAAACCCAGCCTTACCTGTATCATATACTTTCAGAGTGACTGCAATCAATCAACAATATTAGCTGTGATATACAGTATGATGGATGTGTAATTATTATATAATTTAAGTAATGAGTATCTAAATAATTATACCTAGCTAGAGATGCATTCGAGTCGAGTCGAGTCGAGATTTAAGCCTGTCTCGACTCGTCTCGAGAAAATGTTGTCTCGACTCGTGTCTCGACTCGAAAATATGTTTCTGTCTCGACTCGTGTCTCGACTCGACAGTCTCTGTCTCGACTCGACTCGAATTCGAGTCGAGACGTCTCGAAATTCGAGTCGAGACAAAATGTACGAGTTAAAATATACGCACACATCAGCCAGACCATCATGACTACCTACCTAATTGTCAGTATGTCGACTTTTGGCATGGATAAAAACGGCGACACGTCTTGGCATACACGCAATGATCCTTGATAGGTCGCTGGAGAGAGCTGGCACCACATGTGCTCACTCAGTCACCTAATTCCCGTAAATTCCGGGAAGGGGGGCGATGTGTTCTGACGTCACGTTCAATCACATCCCACAAGGGACATCACTCAAATGTCCGGCTCCAATTTCAATGAAACTTTTTTTTTTGCTGATAGAAGGCATGTATGCATCATTACTTGTGATGTCAAATTTTTGCCATGGTGCATGTTTTCTATTTTTTTTAAATAACTTTTAAGAGTTGTGATGTGGTTATTAGAGATTACCACAGAAGTCCCTTACTACCCTTTGTAAACGGAGCGTTAATGAAGAAAAGTGAAGAAAAACCATGTGGATACATATAAGTCCTGGGGGGAAGTCGTATGGTAGATATGACCTTGATGGCAGCCATCTTGAAATCCGCCATTTTGAATTAAGGTCAAGTTTTCAAAATGGGAATAGGCTAATATGATACATAATTTCGGGCTAGAATTTAATTAGAAAAATAATGGTGAGATTAGTTTTAAGATACACCCATTTGGGGGAAAGTTACCGGCATATTAATTGTTTTTACTTACTGTGTGCGTAAGACCCTTCTTACTTTCGTCTCAAGACCTGTAAATCGATCGCAACGGCAGAGCCCGGTTTCGCACTAGTGTTTAGAAATCTTTAAACTCACTTGAGGCAATATTTGTGGATTATTGTATTGTATTTTGCCTTTAATTAAATTTGAACCCACTTCATGATCTTGTGCAAAGTATCACTAAAAGAGAATTTCTGTTTTTATGGAGAACGTAAGCATAGCAATTATAAAAGGTGAGTAAGGTGCGTATGTATTTATAAGAAAGTTTATTTTACGAGTCTTTTGTGGTTCCGCCAACCTATTCTTTAGTTGTTGTTTTTTTCAAAATACTCATATCTCATAAATAAAAGAGCTATTATAAAATCTCTTACCACTATTCTTTAATACTTATAAAATTTTATTTATTGTAAAAGCACTGGCAAGATATTTCTTATCGCCCACTAAAATTATGGTGGAGCTCCTTCGTGGCTAACGGTTAGCATACTTGCCTTTGGCGTGGGAAACCTGGGCTTGATTCCCGGTGGGAGTTCATGAGGTTCGGATTCCACGTTAATCAGTAGGTCCACGTCTCACATAGCCTCGCTGCTGAACGGGACGTTAAAATCAGAATCAATTCAACTCAAAATTAGGGTTTTGACTTTATTATGATGTCATTAGTTTAAACGCCCAACTGCCCAGTAATTATAAACATTGACTACATTATAAAATTGTAATTTGTGACGATTAAAATATCAGAAATTAAAGATTATTCTTTGGGTTTTGGAACATTTTGAAAAACGTGAAAAACTGGTACTGCACCGATACAACACACCTTTTGGATTTGTCATTGTGTAAAGTGATACAAACTAAAGAAGAATTACAACTTTATGAAATTGTATTAGGACTTATTATTTAGAAATAAACACCAAATAAGTGTAATAGTTCATATCCGTATCAAATACCAAGTTTATGATGAACCAACTACACAAAGTAGGATCCAAAAACACTCATTGCAATTTGTTCCATCCTTCAGTCGAACCAGCAACTGAAACGTAAAGAGTGACATTTTCTTTTTAAAGATACTTTGTCCAGCTAAGTATTGTGAAGGTTTATGTCAGTAGAAGGAATTGCATTCCATTATACAAGCGCAATTTCACAACTTTATGTACGCATTACTAAATATCGAACACCCTTGTCCATGACTAGCGTACGCGTCTTTGGTGCGGGAGACCTAGGTTTGATTTCCGATGGGAACTCCTGTGGTTCTGAACCCACGTTAATTTGTAAGTTCACGTCTCATATAGCCTTGATGCTGAAAGGGACACTAAACTCTAATCTAATACTAAATACAAATATTTAAAGAAAAATGATGACGCACCAAGATGACGTGAATTTGGCTATCAAATCCATTTTGTGTTTTCAGTTATTTTCTAGTAGTATTTTTTCTAGGCATCCTTTCAAGAGACAGTGATGCAAATTTCGTAACTGCGAATTCCTGTTAGAAGCCATGAAATTATCCGATTAGATGCAAAATTTCCCGTCCACTAAAATAGATACCGTAAATTTACAATATCTAACAATAAATAATTTTGAAAGATATCGCTTTCGAGGGAAAAAATGAAGTGAAATCTTTGAGTTTTACGTCCCACGGTTATGCCGGTTAGGCTAAAGGAGAGGGGTGATGATGAGAAATTAGTGAAATCGTGGAATGAAGAAAGTGGGAGGAACGGAAGAACCCCGAGGAAACCCACGCACACGGTGTTTGTCCACCACAAAGTTCACTTGGTACGAGCTGGGATCGAACCAGGGTCCCCAAGCACCAGAGGTGAACGATCTACCACTGAGCCACCGCGGCCCCGCTTTAGAGGGGCCATGACGTATAGTTGAACTCATTCTCGTAGTATGAAAGGCATTATTTATAATTATGCATGATAGGATCACAAACAAAATTTAAAAATATTATGTGCATTTTCTTTTAACAAACATTATATTGTCTTTTATGGTGTGGAAGGGAATGTTATGTTCGAAAAAAAGTCCTTAACACGATTCTTGTTGCTACACACTGCATGTTTCTAGCCACAGAAAAGATGCAGCGATAGGTAGGCTATTTTTCAATTGCTTTACATTAGCTTGATGTTTCAAGTCTTTTGTGTGTTTCTGAAGTTCACTTTTACCACAAAAGAGCTCAATATTAACATGTCTTACATAGCTTTGGTTCGATTCTCAACACGGACTGCAACTACCCGTTAAATTGTGCATCCGAAAGGCACTCTTTGTTAAACCTCGCTTATCACCGCTCATCTTAATAATATATATAACTTCACCTCGAAGCAAATGTTGCATTTCTCTCTTTCATCCTAACACAAAACAAAACTAACCACAGCTGTGACACGAAGGAGCTATTTCAAAAAGAAACAAGCTGTGCTTCATAGAGATGTGTACCAAATGATAGAAGTATAAAGTATTGTTTTCTTTCCTGTTTATTGATATCAGTTGGTGTTCTTAATGAGTTTACTCATTAGTTTAGAAAGAGTATATATGGAATTTGGACATATGTTGTACGTATTCTCCTGAGAAATTGATGAGACCAGAAAAATTATAAGGACAGATGGAATAGGTTTAAGCGCATCTACGTGACTTTTCAAATATTTATTCTCCATAATGGTACCACGCGGAAAACTTGGTATAGGCCTACTTTTATCTTTGCCTCCCTCTGTTAGCTGTTTTGTATCATATATATCGGATGGTTTTGATATTTCTTCTGATCATTAAAACAACAATGGTACCTGTGTGCGTGCAGAAATGCAAAAGCACAAGGTAACTTCCTATTTGTTTTGGAAACAACAAACCCATTTCACGTGTGCGAGAGAAATTGAGCACAGCGAGATCGGGTGTTTACTCACGGTCAGTTCGCAGCAGGAGTCCATGGTAAAAATCTGGCTATCTCGAAAACACTCGCAAAACCTTACAAATACAAAAGACTGCGCTTCAAAGAAAGTTTAGACACAGATGTTTCAATTTTCTTTTAGCATCGTTCTTCAGCAAAAGAGTCGGTTCATTGTATTCGAAAAAGAGAAGGGAGAAAGGGTGAATTTATATTTTATGTGGGGGGTAACGTTGTAAGTAGTATAAACAATACATACAGCTTCCGACTCTGTACGCATACACTAGCCGCGGAGTTCACACACACACACACACCAAGGGTGAGAGCTGTGCCACTGAGTCACAGCGGCCACGGGGCTAGGTCGAGTCCACTTTACGTTCAGTACATAAATGTTACAATTATGAAATAGATTTTCCTTAATGAGCTGCATAAAAACAAAAGCTTTCGAAATGCATTAAACAATTAGCTCGATTTGAGTGTGAACTTAAAGTTATATCAGAGTGTAAATACGGATACGCACCAAAGCTCGAAAACTTAATACACTATTTCTCCTATATAGTCAGCATGTATCAAGCAATCATTCAGCTTTCATTTGAGAGGATAGAAATCGAAGGCCCCTGAACAACTATGTTACTAATGTGCGGAATGTATTTATCTTACAGTGAACTGCTTTGATGCCAAGTGGCCTAACTCCAAAATTGAAATTTTCCAGGAGTGAAAGTTGAAGTTCAATATCTCATGAACAATCCATATTTCTTTTATGTTGGGAACCAAAACCGTAACTACTGTATGTAGTTCATTGTTTTATAACTTAGTGTTTACAAAAATCCTTTTAAAAAAATACCTATTCATAGAAGTGGATGGTACTTATCTGTACTAGTTATTGGCATCCAAGCAGTCCATTTATTGTAATACTAGCTTAATATACCCATTCTTCGCATGGGGGCTGTATTTAGAAGTCAACACCTGTGGAAGTATCACCATTCATTTCAGTGACCGCGAAAACTAAGGATTTGACACTAGTATCAATCAATATGGGCTATTTATACATGTCTCGGTATTCCTCACCCGCTGACACCCGGCCCGCATACAGTAGTAGCTGAATTTGCAAGTCATCGCTGATGGAAGTGTCACCATTGATCTCAGCGACCGTGAAAACTGGATTTGACACTAATGTCGATCAATTTGGATTACTTTTACTACATGTCTCGCTAAACGCCCCCCTGAGACCCCCTGGTTCCAATTTTGACAAAAACGCTTCGCCTTAGACTGGGACCTGAACCAAGGTATCCGTGACCAAAATTTTGTAACTCTCGGTCAACTTGTCTGGTCCCCAGGTCGGTCCCAGTAAACGTCCCCCCCGGACCCCCCTGGTTCGAAATTTAAAAAAAACGCTTCGTCTTGATCTGGGGCCTGGACTAAGGTACCCGTGACGAAATTTTGGGAACTCTCGGTCCACTCGTCTGGTCCCCAGGTCGCACAGACAGACAGACAAACACACAAACAAACTCTTTATTTTATTTATATTAGATAAGATATACTATGTAAAATAGTCTCGTATCATAATATGTGATGTACAACAAATGTTACATTATATATTATCCGTAGCTCGTGATATGCTGCAACATATTAAAGCCTGAGAATAGTTGGGCAAGTGAATAATCCAGAAGTTACGTAACCCTATTGCGTTCATGGGAACGAAAACAAAATTATAACTATGCTAAATTACTATAGACTACCAATTGCTCATTCAGAGAATTTATGAAGTTCACTCTATCGCAATAGTTTTATACAAACTAGATTTAGACTACGGATAATAGTTTTATACAAACTAGATAATCAATTATTATTATTATTATCATTATATTTACAGTACAACCAAATACAACGACATTAACTATTAGTTCTAATTAACTGAATTGAGCTGAAAATTAAATCTTGATCTTTAAAGATTAACTATTAATTTTATGCGTTCTGTACCTTTTTAAAGGAATAAAAGCTGGAATTGGTTTCAAGGCTGTTTCTGAGTGAATACTTTCTTCAAAATAATATTAAAAATTATAGAAAGATTTTCGAGACATTCGAGTCGAGTCGAGATTTTTAAGAGCCGTCTCGACTCGACTCGTGTCTCGACTCGAAAATTCGAGTCGAGAAATACGTTTGTCTCGACTCGTCTCGAATTTTACAAAGTGTGTCTCGACTCGAATCTCGACTCGAATTCGAGTCGAGTCGAGTTGAGATTCGAGACATGTCTCGACTCGAGCGCATCCCTATACCTAGCGTTGAGGATGGTAGTGTATTTTCTAAATAACCATCAAACGAAACGACATGTCATGTTTGTTTGCTCATATAATCATGAGATCGAAATAAACAACTTTTACTAATCGATGGTTACATCATCAATTGATTTAATTAGGCCTGTATTGCTAATCGTGAGGAAACTGAAGAAACATTTCTAAACCCAAACTTAAGAGGCCTCATCACTGCGAAATTAAAATACCGCTAATTTTACAGTAATTATGTGATATCTTCAAATAGATAAAAGATAATCGAAAAATGGAACAAGACCTCCCTAGACAATATTATTCTGCTTGAGATACCGTTATCATGACTCATTTATCTGCTTTCGATTTCCAGACATTTAGAAAATCGGAATTTATTTTCGCGTTTATAAATAACTGCAAACGGAAAGCTATTAGGTGACTCGTGATAACGGTTTCTCAAGCAGAATAATATTGTCTAGGGAGGTCTTGTTCCACTTTCCGATTATCTTTTATCTATTTGAAGATATCACATAATTACTGTAAAATTAGCGGTATTTTAATTTCGCAGTGATAGGGACGCTTAAGGAAGAAAAAGTTCTCTTTTCAATCTCAAGACCTGCCGATTGGCAGAATACTTAATTGATTCTGTATATAAATATGTAATGAAATATTTTCATATTGTTTTTTAGAAGTTGAAGTTAAACTACAGAAATATGGAACTAAACTGACTGACCTGAAATTTAAACCACTCCCTATATTTCTCTGATTTATTACCTATTACTAAGGAACTTTTTTTTAAAAAAAGGAAGAGATATTTGTCTTTAAACAAAACAACAAATCATTTCTTACGAGTGAGGCTTAAAAATAATTTAAAATGCTATATGATGTAGTTTTAGTTACGTAAAGTGAGAATTTTGTTGGGTTGGAGTAGGGTTATGACTTTCAATATCTTCCCTTCGACACTGCGTTGTACTGAACGTATAGGCCTTTATTATTATTTTAAGAAAAGTTCGTACTATAAACAAATATTAAGCTTTTGCACAATTTATTGTGTGTGTTTGGTATAGTGTAGAAGAAATATGGTTGCAGAAGCAATGGACAAGAACGATTTACAGTCAGTTTTAATGCACGAGTTCAAAATTGGACATAATAATGAGGCAGAAATCTGTCCTAATGTGCATAGTACGTAGAATCAATTTCTAAATGGATAATGCATTACTGATTTTAATAACTTCGTACCGAGGACTACAGTGCTCACGATAGGGAACAGTGGTGGGTAAGGACGCTTTGAAGATATGTGTGAAGGCTAATCCAGGTATCACTGTTAGGAAACTTGCTAGACGATTCGGCGTCTCCAATCTGTTGTGACCAAGAGATTCAAATAAAGGAAGTGGGAAATGAACAACTTGGTTCCATAGGAACAATTCAGTACTATAAAATACCTAAAAAATAATTCTGCTGGTGATATACAATTTCCAGATTGTTTGGAAATAGAGGGACTAGATAATTAGAGTGGGTCATTAGACTTTCACTACAAATTCCAACTAGTCATTAATAGAATGTGTGGAGGAAATATTTATTTCTCTTTTATGGGTACAGATATTTCAATTCCACGTCTAAGTATTTAGAAAAGCAATCGACAGTTGTATAAATATGTATTGTCAATTGTCGATTGCCTTTCTAAATACTTAGACTTGGATTTTACACGGAGTTGTAGTGAAAATCTAATGAACCATCCTACTTATCTACTTAATATTTAATACCTCTCATAGAGGCTGTTTCTGAAGTGACAGATTACTTTATAACACTTGAATTTTCTGTATTAATATGTACTAAATTATGCTAAAGGTATTTAGTTGAAATAAGTTAGTTTTTTTCTTTCTTTTGCAGAATCTTCAAAGGGACTGCTTGAATATGATGCCATACAATTGTAGCTGCTCCATAAGTAAGATAGTGGGAATGGAAAATGGACTTTTTCCAGTGATTTGTGTTAATTGTAGTTCCAGAAATATACAGGAGTTTCCGCCTTACTTACCAAATAACACAACCAGTGTAGATCTCAGAAATAACAAGGTACTTTTATATATTTATTATCGTATTAAGAGATCGTATTTGTTATCAAGCATATTTTATTTAGTTTTCTGGTTTTTGAAACATATCCTCACATATTATCCACACCAACCAGTTTTGCTTCTTATCGACTTAAATTTAAACTACTCGCTGAGAAAAACAATACTTTTATTTAAAAATTAATAACGTATAACAGTTTTACCAACTATCTATTTGGGCATTATTAGACAATATCAATAGTGTCATCATCATCATCATCATTTCTTCTTGCAACAGTCTGGCCGACTATAACTTTATTTTCATATATATTTTCATAACGATATCTGTAATGGCTTTCACCTTTCTGTTTCATGAAAATTCAGCCACTCGGTGTTGGTCTTACAATCCTATCGTATATGAAGGCGGATATTTTCATGAACTTTGCAAACATAACACCAAGCAGAAGATTTGATCTACTAATGTTTATCTTGATCTTTATTTGACGAAATAAATTTTCAGTTTTTCCAACTGATGCTGAGTTGACGAGATAGCAATTTATATCTACCTAAGGACACATTTAAACTACGCAATATACACCGCACCAGAGTAAAAAAAAACTTATTCCGTCAATTCAGACTTACCTGGAAAGACTTAAAGAAAAAACATTTCGTCAATTAAATATTTAAAAAAATGTAAAATTGGAACGAATTGTTGGCAAATGTACTCTCAGGACACCATTATTAAATTATATGCCAAGGTATCACAAAGAATATGGTAATTAATAATGATGGTTACTCTTTATTCAGAGATTACTCGTTCTTATTTTCATACTCTCGTGTTATGCAACCCTGTAATTTAACAATGTTACACAGTGTTTGCCGGTATTTCCTCATAATTTTATTTTTTTTAAAAAATGTACAGTGTATGTGCTGCAAAATTCACACTTTTCCTACAAAACACTTATTTTTTTTTTTTTTTTTTTTTTTGTAGCTACGACGTGTACCTGAAACCAATTTGAATAAAATTAAAGACATATGCACTATAAGATGAAATGGTATATTAAAGTTTTCGGATATTCTTCTATACATCTGGTAAGGGGAGGCAACTTCAGTCACGGAGTGGGGGCACGCTGGCTCAGTGGTAGAGCGTGGGGTACCTGGTTCGATCCCAGATCGCGCCAAGTGGGCTTTGTGGTGGACAAAACACTGTGTTCGTAGGTTTTCTCGGCGTTCTTCCATTTCCTTCCACTTTATCCATTCCACAATTGCATTCATTTTTCATCGTCACCATTTGCTTTAGCCTAGCCGGCATAATCGTGGGACGTAAAACTGAAATATTTCATTTCAGTCACGGAGCATACGGATTTCGCTGCAAAACCCGAGGATTGTCCCTGGGGAGCGGGGACATTTGATAACTTATGTCAATTGCAATAATGAATCAAATAGAGCACTTCTAATGGTTGGTCAATGATATTTAATTATACAAAAATAAACAAATAAAATAAAATAAAACTTAGGGTTTTCGGTTTTCTGAAAGTTAGAGCTCTCACGTCAGAACACCCCCAAACTATCAATAGTCTTAGAATGACCGGAAACCTATCAGAATTGAACTGTTTCTCAATATCCCAGACACACCCCAGAATGATATGATTCAATTATGTAATTTATGGTAATGATTAAAAAAAGAACATAAATTAGAATCATGTTTAAATTATTATATTTGTTAGTGTGTGTGTGTGTTGAAGTGTAATTTTATAATTTTTGTTTACAGTTTTTTTTTTCAACACCGAATTGGGGAGGTTATAAAAGATTAGGATCTATTACTGGCGCCGATTCTGAGAGACCGAGAGAGCCTGTGCTTCCCTGACCCAGAATTTTTCTTGGGCCTTCTAAACTTTGGAGCCGATTTCTTTAAAACTTTGAACGAGTAGCATTCAAATGTGTGAGTTTTATTGTGATATATATCTAACAAAACATTCATGATCATTTTTAGTACAAATACGGGACCCCAAATAAACTTTGGGGATCACGGTTTCCGTCGGCTCCCCAGGGTCAGCACCCGTACCCTTGAATCTGGATATCTTCGCTCGGATATCTGTCAACGAAGTACATATGCCTAAACGCTTTCTCTTTCCCCGCAAGTTATACAGAAATCCGTGCTATTAGTATCTACTATTGAAGTAGTTTGCGAACCAGTACTATCAGAGTTTTTAGTCGAGACATTGTACTGGCAAAGTTGCAGGATACTTTCTGAGTAGGATACTGTAAATACTATACAGTGCAATATACTGTACTGTCATACAGATTGCGGCCCCGCGTAGCGTAGTCGCTAACGCTCTCGCCTTTGGTGCGAACGGTCCTGGGATTCGATTCCCGGTGGGGGCACTCGGTCGAAAAAATGTAAAAATCTTTTTCAGGCCAGCCATCCTGAATGAGGATTTTCCTCATTCATACCAGGGATAAATGCCGGGATGGTTACTTAACTAATTAAGTCCCAGGCCGCTTCCTTCCTTCCCTTTCCCCAGATAGTGTGCTCGCGGAGGGACGTCATCCAGAAAAGGAAATTTTCTTATTTTTATATATTAATAAAATCCATCCCAGAGTTTGGAGCTCTTAAAAGTAGCTCTAAGTAGCAGTATTACAGCCCACCACCCCCCGCCTTCCAGAAGTCCGTCCTGGATCCGCCCCTGACGTCATCCCTCATACGTGACGGGCTAAATGGCCATAGATGCCGAAAATCTAAATCATCATCCTCCTATCATGACGCTAAAGTGATAAGTCTGTAAATAATTTAAAAGGACCTGCTTATTCAAAATATACATAAATCTGTCCGAATTGTTTATCATCAAGTTGGTAAGCCAACATATTCTCCAAGTCTCAGCCGAGAAGTCCATCTCTGGATGATAGATTAAAAAAAGAAAAGAAAACAAGCTAGTCTTACGAAATAGTTGTTGCTAGTAATCTTTGTGAATAGTCCTCATTTTATGATAATCGTTGTAGGAAGTGCAATAAAAATGTCAAAGTTCAAATAATAATAATAATAAAAATAACAACAAGAATAATAATAATTATCCGGTTTGTACTAGGGAAGAGATTTCACTGTTAGAAGTTTAGTTTTGTCTTTGTTAAAATTTGACAAAACATTTTCGCTTTGCACTTTTTTCTTCCTTCTAAGCCTTTAGTTGTTCACATGATGTTGCCAATATGAATGTGTTCAGAAATTACTAATTTTCATATCTTATTTTGTGCTTCCACAAAATGAGAAGATATTCGTAGTCAGTGGCGTACATTTCCGGGTTTTAACCTCCCCCCCTTGCCTTGAAGAAAAATACATTTTTATCATATTCAGGCTCTTCACTAAACTCATCTTTTTTTTTTTTTTTTTTTTTTTTTTAGTTTTAGTCAATCGTAGTTAACTTAAAGACAATTGAGAGTATTAAAAATATAGGAAAGCAGCCAGATAGTCCTACAAAATGAAATTACATGAATCGTTTCCAGGACCTTCTGTATAGTGCCTAAATTTGGGTGCCTAACAATTATCACGTCATAACCTGCACATCCAAATTTCTGGTTTGCAAGAAAGTGTTTGTAAACAGTTATTACGAGAAGAAGTGAAAAGGTTCCCGGAAGGTTGTTTTAGTTTTGGCTTTTGTGATGCTATCACAGTACAGTCCTTAAGGTTGCTAATTGTGAATTTGGCAAGTATTAACACGTCAAGACAGGCAGTGTTCGAGTAATGTAGCTGAACGAAAGAGTGTGTGGTGATCAGTTTGTGCGATTTCACAGATCGAGCAATACGCAACCAAACATCAAGTTCATGGGTGAATTTGGGGAAAATCTGCGTTAGAGACTTTGATAGCCTTAAAAACAGTTCAGCACCATCGGATGTTTTGCTCTTCCCAAAATTAAAAATTGGCACTTTCCGCTTCGCCAACGCAGAAGAAATCAAAAACCAAAGCGACGCCTGCACTTCGGAAGATACCAAAACAGGACTTTCGTCGATGTTTCCACCAATCGCAGGAGCCTGTGTCTTCCGAATGTGCCAACTTTGAAGGAGATTTAACGAAGTGTGTAGTTATATTGTAGTAAGAAAGAGCTACAACAGAACTCCAGAAACTTTCTGACTTTCTCTCGCAGTTCATTGTAGATTCTACCTAGCTTACTTCCTATAGTTTCTATCTTCATTTTGTTGTTGTTGCTGTTGTTGTAGGGATGAGTTTTGCGAAGAGTCGTAAGATATGTATTATATGCAAAAATCCTTAAACAATATGAACTTAGGAGCTTGAACTTCCCGGGAGCCTCTTTTTCTGATGAAATTCTGTGAATGCTATTGCTCAGAGTAGTATAGATTTCGTTGAAAAATGAAATAAAATATTTAATTCAACATCCTATTGTTATGCTCTTTTTATGATAACGGAAAGGAACAATTAATAAAACTGAATGATCAGGAAATAATTAGTGAAATGAGAATGGAGGAGGAAACGGGAAATCCACGGATATGATGTTACAAAGTGCATCAGGGACCCTTCGAATCAGAGGTGAGCACTTTACTACTGAGCTACCATTTTCCACACATTTTGTCGAAAAAGAAATGTTGATTTGTTTTAGGATTTGGAAGTTATCTTGGATTTGGTCGCTATTGACCCAAAAGGTTACCCTTAACCTAAAACTACCTCAAAAAATTTTTTGACCCCCCATTCCCTCCCCTTACTGAATTATCGTATCATACATGCTCAAAATTGAATATTTAAAAAAAAAAAAATTGGTGGGGGTGATCGAAAAATGTTGAAAGTTTCACAGATTGTAAATACTATTTAGATGTAAATGTGCATTTTTTTTTAAAAAATCATTGATGCGTATTTTCTTTTTTTTTCTTTTTTTTGCGTGTCGAAAATTTCAAAAAAAATAGGAAAAAATTGGAAGGGGGGACACGTCGCTGATTTTTTGGTTAAAAATTTGTTATACCCTTAGGTACAACATATATTTTTTTTCGGAGCCTAAAAATGATGGCAACGTTGTCAAAAATAAATAAAACTGAAAACAAAAGTGTTTTTTGCACAGTTTTCCACCATTGTATTGCCCTGAAGGTGAGGGGCCCTTCAAACAATCCTTTGCCAAAGTTCACAATTTTCCTTTCTTTTGCGTCCCTTCTGTCTGCAAAGCAAGGATATATGCCATGATATACTACTAAAACCAAGGGTAAAAGTAGGGGGAACGAGGGAAGAAGCCGTCCCTCCACTACCGTAAGATATCTGTGGCGTCCCCTCACTTTCTAAAAGAAATTACAATGGGCTAAGATAGGCACGAGGGACGGCGTGATGTTGTGCGTCTCCCTACCTTTTCAGATCCACTTTTACCCAAGGTGACCAGACGTCCCGTTTTAGACGGGACAGTCCCTTATTTTGAACCGTTGTCCCGTTTTATTCTGATTCTCAAACGGGACACCTAAATGTCCCGTTTTTAAGAAAAAATGACCCAGGTGTCCCGTAATTATTATTCAAAATATAAATGGCCAATGCAAATTCTACACTCTTCCGTACCAACACTCATTGGGAATGTTCAGCTGTGTCTGGAACCTCTGAATGTTCATGTGGGAATTGAGTGTTCTGTGCTTTGAGTAGTACTTAAGAAACGCTGTGTTATCATTTTTACTTGTGTATTTTGTAAATTAAAAACACTGCTGAGTCCCAAAATGCAATGTGGAATGCCCCCCTCCCCGTCGCGGATTCGTATGCGTCCCGTTTTTTTAAAGTAAAAGTTCTGGTCACCTTGCTTTTACCCCCTGACTACAGCTATACATTCCTTTCATCGTACCATTTTGTAGTTACGATCAACGAATGGGTTTATATTGATCAGCCCTTATGTATAAAATGAAATCAAATATTTGTAAGGTATGTCGCCTTTTCACGACAAAACAGCTGGACCGTTTGAATGAATTCTTTACCGTTTGCTGAACATACTTGTGTACGAAGAATCAGTACTTGATGCAAGGTATCTATGATTTCACTTTATCAAATATTCACAACATAATTTATCATCAACATGCCCATTACATTGTTGTGGAGTCAATTTATCATTGTTATGGCTGGTCACTGCGTACCCACTCTGCTTAAATTTTTCATTGTTGCGCTATTGCCCTATTATTTGTATTTAAAAACATCGCCTTGTTTGTTGCTTTTTCGGCATTTTCTTATCAGTGTACAACTTCGTTAATTTTTATTTTTAACCGACTTCAAATAAAGGAGATTCTGAGTTCAACCTGTTTATATATAGGTCAAGGCCTGTATGTGTATCTTGTGTCTATGTTGAGGCATAACTTCGACATAGGTGCACTGATTTTCAATTATTCTCTTTTTCTTTGAAAGAGTAGTCTTTCCTAGTTTTCTCATATAATCTTCATAAGTATCTAACTATAGTAGTCGGAGCTAGACCATAAAACTCCTCAGTGGCTGAGTGTTCATGCCATAATTGTGTCTATGTTCACGCATAACTTCGACAGAGGTGCACTGATTTTCATTATTGTCTTCTTGTTTGAAAGAGTAGTCTTTCCTGGTTTTCTCATATAATCCTCATAAGTATCTAACTATAGTCGTCGGAGCTAGACCATAAAACTCCTCAGTGGCTGAGTGTTCATGCCATAACTGTGTCTATGTTCACGCATAACTTCGACATAGGTGCACTGATTTTCATTATTGTCTTCTTGTTTGAAAGAGTAGTCTTTCCTGGTTTTCTCATATAATCTTCATAAGTATCTAACTATAGTCGTCGGAGCTAGACCATAAAACTCCTCAGTAGCTGAGTGTTCATGCCATAATTGTGTCTATGTTCACGTATAACTTCGACAGAGGTGCACTGATTTTCATTATTGTCTTCTTGTTTGAAAGAGTAGTCTTTCCTGGTTTTCTCATATAATCCTCATAAGTATCTAACTATAGTCGTCGGAGCTAGACCATAAAACTCCTCAGTGGCTGAGTGTTCATGCCATAACTGTGTCTATGTTCACGCATAACTTCGACATAGGTGCACTGATTTTCATTATTGTCTTCTTGTTTGAAAGAGTAGTCTTTCCTGGTTTTCTCATATAATCTTCATAAGTATCTAACTATAGTCGTCGGAGCTAGACCATAAAACTCCTCAGTAGCTGAGTGTTCATGCCATAATTGTGTCTATGTTCACGTATAACTTCGACAGAGGTGCACTGATTTTCATTATTGTCTTCTTGTTTGAAAGAGTAGTCTTTCCTGGTTTTCTCATATAATCTTCATAAGTATCTAACTATAGTCGTCGGAGCTAGACCATAAAACTCCTCAGTGGCTGAGTGTTCATGCCATAATTATGTCTATGTTCACGCATAACTTCGACAGAGGTGCACAGATTATTCTTTTTTTTCTTTGGAAGAGTATGCTTTCATGGCGTTCATTAGAATCTTATAATAGTGTTTGGATTCTTCGACAGCTGACAGTTTTAATATCGTAATTAACTGACTTCACTGTGAGCATATTAACACTTTTATTATAGTCGATTATTATTTTTTATATATATATATATATAGATATATATATATATATATATATATATATATATATACACATTTCTAGTTAGAATTTCGTTTGGCTGATCCTAGGGAAGTGGGTTGAAAGAGACTAGCGATTTTTTAAATAAACACTTCAAAGCGGTACAATGTGTAAGAAAAATACATGTGTATTTCGCTCTTCCCCTCTTAGTATGCTTTCAGATGTAATAGCTCAGGAGGTATAGCTTCGACATAAATCTCCCGTACTCTACCACAGTAACTACAGGGAAAGCATTATCTTTTAGGGTCGCCCCCTCGCTCTCTGATGGTAACAAAATAAAGAAAGAAATCTCAGGGACTATTTTCTTTCATAAATAATCATAAAGTTAGGAAGTTTGAAACTCTCTTAGTGAAATGCAAAATGCTACATCTATCTTTCAACTTCAGTGTCTACTTTTAAATTGACATACATCCGTCTTTTTTTTTAGATCTCTGATCTGAAACCTCTAGTCAATAACCCAAACTACTTAAGCGTCCATAACTTGTACCTGGATAACAACGAAATAAGTTCCATTGATGTTCTCGAAGGCTCTACTTGGCTTTTGAACTTCCGACTGCTTAGTCTGAAAGGCAATCGTCTAACGGAGGTAAGTCATTTCAGGTTTTGTTTTAATTTACATTGCTTCATTCAAAAGGTGTTAATATTAAGCAGAAGGGAATAATGTCTCAAAGACATTGATCATTTTTACGAGGTGCACACCAAAAGTACCAAAAGATCAAAAAGAGGGAAGGACTCAACCACGTATTGCAAATTTGATACGCTTCAGAAAACAAGGCGCAATTTCTTGTAAAGTGTTGTGACAGTGGATGAACTACAGATTCCATTATTCAATCCAGAAACAAAATGGCAGTCGATGCAGTGTAAATACACAAATTCACCTTCCTTCCCAATTTCGTCATGTGACATCTAATTAGGAGGGTGATGTACACTATCTTCTGGGATATTGCCTCACCCTGTTCCGATGTCAATTTCATACTCAACAATGGACAATGCACCATCACATCGTGCTAATGTTGTGATCTCATTCTTGGTTGATCACGATATTAAACTGCCACATCCACCTTATTCATCAGATTTAGCCCCGGATGGCTTCTGGTTGTTCTCAAACCTTAAGGATTCTCTTCGTGGACACCATTTTGCCAGGAATTCATCCTTGGGAGGATTTTCCAATATCTAAAACATATTTCCAAAGATGACTATGCCACATGCTACACAAAATGGACGGAGCAGTGGGAACTGTGTATCGATAAAGAGGAAGGGTTTGTTGAGAAATAGACATACGTTAGTTCCCTTTAATTCCCTGTATTTCCTTGTTCTTGGAAATGGCACGTACTTTTGGTGTGTATCTCGTATTTCATAAAGTAGTTTCTAAATACTAGACCTATGAAAACCAACTTTTGATATTCTCTTGTTTTTTTCTTTAGATTATTTTGAAAATTGTTTTTTAAAAAATCCGAAGAAACTTCTTAACCCATTGTAGATGTATTCCAAATAAAAGTGGCTCAGACATGAAAAGCTCTGTGTCAGAAAAAGAAAAGAAAACAATGAAGTTACAATGTACGATATTTTATTTCCCATACTATCTACCTTAACTACTTCTTCATATACATAGCTTCCATCATTATTGAGACTAGAAATGAAAAAAAAAACTTTTCCTTTCACAAATGTCAGTTTTTTTTTAAAAACGGAAATTTTAGCACTTTTTATTTTTTATGATGTTCTTATTCAGGTATCATCTTTTTAAACTGTAGTGCATTCATTCTTTATTTTTAAGTGCCTTTACAACATTTAGGCCTACTACTTATGTTTCCTATGTTCAGTTTGCAAGTGACTACCGTATACTGACTAGTTTTTGAACTGGCACTTCATTAGGGCCGGCAAGCATAAGTTATGCAACCCAACATATCCAAGGTCTCATGTTGGTTGCCTAATCACACTATCAACTTCCTGATAGTTATTAAATATGCGTTGCACAGATTGCACAAATTGAAACTGGCAGATAAAGAAAAAGAGTATCATTAAAGAAAAAAAACATGCAAACCCACATTTTGTTCTGATACAGAATTTCGCTTAGGTACATCTCATTCTCACTTTTACGCATAACCTTCTACATAAAAGGCGTTTTCGCTCCCAAAAAAAGTTGAAGACTTAGTTTATACATACATTCCAAATTATAATTGGGTTACATTAAGTCTAACTACTACATTTATTGCTACAGTACAGTTATCGCAAACTTATTAAATTTTTAATTAAAAAAAAGGTCGTAGAACATTACTATAATAGTTCTACTAACAATTGGTTCGAACTAGAAAATCCATTTCGTCCATCCTTGATTTCTCTTTTTCTCTGTTATCGAGTGATCGATTACCCTTCATTACTAAACTTCTCATACCCCCCCCCCCTTCAGAATGCATTAATTAAATACTTTTCCCTGTTATAATGGAAGAAGAAAGGCGGAACGCACTGTTATTTCCCCCTTAAAGCTGAAATGATAAAAACCGTGGAAAAAATTTGGATTTCTAAAAAAATGTATTAAAAAGTTTCTCAATTAGAGATGCAAAGGATCTGGAAACACTTCTCGTAACGGTTACCTCCTTCGTTTAAGAAAAGCTCCACGTGTGTTCAGGAGAAATATTTCTCTTTTTTTCACACCCATTGTGCGCACAATTTCCGAAATTCTAGGTATTCTACCACAGCCTTTCCACCATGAATATTATGAACGGAGATAAAGGCAGCGTTACTGTAAACTATCTATCCTCACGAATTCTTTCTCGATTACATCTATCAATCACAGATAGTCGTCCGCTTTGCGGCTCCCAATTCCTCACCATTCCTCACCATGTATTCTTTTATATCACTTCCGGTCCAAATATGACCTAAAATGTGCGTTTATAATTAAATAGTTAAAATATGCATTTATACAGGGTGGCCCAAAATTAGGTATACAGTCCCGTACTGACCGGCTTATGGCACTTGATATCATTTTCTTGTTATCCATACAGGTAGTGACAATTTCTGTATTATTTGTTGTTAATATTTTTTTCACTCGTACCTTAAGCTTGGAACAGACAGAAGCAAATAAACTAATTATCTTAATAAATTAAAATGTCATACTTTGCAGGACTGTATACCTACTTTTGGGCCACCCTGTATAACAAATAAAGCAGCATTTTCGTGTTCACACAAGTCAGAAACTTGTTTATATTTAATTAGAAATGTAAAAGATGCCAAAAAGATGTGACATGTCATAGAAATATCCGAGCCTTAATTGTCACAGTTTCGCTTAGCTTCAATGCACAATTGGGGAAAGTTAAAGTTAAAAAATAAATAAATAAATAAAAATAAATAAAGAAAGAAAAAGAACGTCTGCTGTTTTGCTGCACATTACTGTAACAGATATTTCGAGTCAATACATAAGAAATATCTCTAATTTTTTTCCGTAACTTGTTTCTGACTTAAATAGAATCCCAAATAATAACAACAGGATATATCTTGAAAATATCAAAACAATACTATGCCCGGTAGGCACTGTATCATTAAATACCCCAACATATTTATATGCCGGAATGCCCATTAGTGTAATTAATTTTTGAGCATTAAATGTTGCTTCACGAACATATCAGTTTTGCAGAAATAGGTAATGGATCTTTCATATATAAACTCTATTGATATATTTGACGTTGGAAGTCAGGATTCATGGTCCAACAGCTTATGTGTTTCACTTGCGACGTTAGGTTGTAAGATCCGTGTTTCATACAGCCTCAATACTGAAAGAAGTGTTAATTCCTAAACTAGCAATCAGCCATCTATGGATATTTTCCCCGTTTTAATTTTGACTACAGACACGAATACTCCTCTGCAGTTTTCTACAAGTTAATTCATTTTCGCTTCGTTTCTCTATCAAATATGTGCAAATTTACATTTGCTGGCGACTCGATTTCTGTTTCCTTCTTTTTTTCTAGGCATATTAGCTCGTCAACCTTAATATTTCCATTCAAAGTCGCCGGAAAAGTAGTATAAATCTTTTTTTAAAAGTCATATGTAAGAAGAATGATACAGAGATGATATGCACAGGTAAAACTGTATATAAATTTATCTGCACCGATATTTCCGGAATTCCGTCAATAATCTTCATGTAAAGAATAATAGTTGTAAAGTTGGATGAGAATGAAAAAATATACGAAAAAGAAAAATATGGGGAAAAAGAACATCATTTACTAATAGGTAAAATAAAAAAATAAATAAATTTAGTATTTTCATTAAATGATAATAATAATAGTATATATATTTCTACTTTCAGTTACACACATATGCGTTGGACAACGCCTTCCAGAAGAATAAAGACGTTCTTAATCTATTTTTTGGTAATAACCCATGGATCTGTGATTGTGTATTTACTCCAAGATTTCAAGTAAGTTTGTAAATATAATGGATAATGGATATTAGCGGAACTCAAAGTGCATAATGTTACATTACGGAAATTACAAAATGATACTAAAATTTCTCTGCGTAATTATTTGTTATTAAAAAGGTACACCTTAGTGAAATAGTGTAGTCCATATAGTCCCCATTTTATATATTATGTAGAACAGAATAAGCAATGGCCGTGTCACTATGGCTTAAGGGAAAGCAGGTGGCCGCGACGATGGTGATAGTTTGGGTTAACCCTTTAACTGGTTATGACTTAGTACTACGTCGTGGCATATGTGCAGGGGAACTGGCTACGACGTAGTACTACGTCTTGACTAAAAAGTCACTAATGTTCAGTGGCAATGACAAAGGTCTCTCTTATAAACTTTTCTTCTAACATTTAAATCGGAAACAAATCAATAGATGACTCTGAATGTCCATCATAGGCAAACAACATTGGCTTTTGGAATAACAGACGGCAATTTGTTGCTTGTAAGAAGAACATTGCTGCTGCTGTAATAAAAGAAGCAGAAACTGCATTTCAAAACAGTAGTAAATGTCTTGGCGAGGCGGGGATGTCTTTGTAACTTTCTTTTATAGTTATGTGGTATTGTTGTTCGTGTGAAACATACATCATTGTTTCATAGTTCTACGGTTCTTATGGCTACGACGATGTACTACGTCTGCCACCTGAGAGTATATATATTTCCAGAAATCTGTGTCAGTTAAAGGATTAAGTTTAAAGTTGTCCCTCCGTTTTTTAGAAAAATCACGAAAATTTACAGGAGAAATGAGATTTGGAGTTCTTATGTGATGTTTAGGTGTGTAAGTTGGGTTAATTCTAATAGCGTGTGTGTGTGTGTGTGGGGGGGGGGGGGCAATACAAACCATGAAGGTAAATACAATAGAGATGGTTTCGTATCTCCCCAAACTCGTTTCATGGCTCCAGAACCGAGTACCTTGTTTTTGTCTAAATTGTGATAAAGATAGAAGACAACGAGCCCTATGAGGCTTCTGACCCCTTCGCTTGTTGTCACTCGCTCAGCTATATTTTATGAAGTAAGTAATTCTGCTCCCCCTCCCCCCTAATTAGAATTTATCCGTGTAAGTCCGACAGTAAAGTTATGTTTAATACGAGAAAAGATATGTAGAAGTGGGCACTATTTGCAAGGCACGGGAGATTTCGATAATTCAGCAGTATGGTTGTTGTATAGGATGGTGAATCGGTTCGTTGAATGTGATATTTCCACATTGAGTTTTACAGAGTTATATTTGTAGAATGAAGGTAGGTGATGTCTCTACTACCTACATTAATATGAACATAAATATTAACGCCTGAGAAAGATAACGTTAAGTTATGAAAACTGTTACGAAATATTTTAATTTTTAATAAAGAAGTACATACTCTGGTCAGAAAAATATTAATTATCATTTAAATAATAATTCCAGAGTCAACATGGAGCAAGTTACGTATTAAATTCAATGCATGCGCTTCACATTTTGTTTGGTTACATTGTTAAAATTAACGCTTGGCATATAAATACACAGCTGATCGTTCCGTTGAGGACAGTGTAATAGTATATAAACACACCTGGACGGAGACGATGTGGTTTATAAACTTCATTTGCGTTTAATTAGTCAAATACGTCAAATATCCAATCATAGGCTTGGACGGCTTTTAAGGCGTCCATTTATTTGCGTTTCTGAAGAAAGACTGATAGCCAGTGTTGGGTAAGTTACTTGTAAAAATGTAACGCGTTACAAGTTACTTTACTTTCTCTTAAAATGTAACGCGTTAGTAACGCGTTACTTGCCCCCAAAAAGTAACTGTTACTTTACTTCGAAAGTAACGCGTTACTAACGCGTTACTTTTAGTTCCAAAACTTTAAATATGTGAAAAAATATTACTTCAATTTCCCATACTACTATTACTTCAGTTATAATAATAATAATAATAATAATAATAATAATAATTATTATTATTATTATTATTATTATTATTATTATTATTATTATTATTGCACGTTCTGAATCGCTTTATGTAAATGCAAGGACAAATTGTTACTTGATATATGAACATTTTCATATACCGTAATGTTGTAACATTGATAAAATGCCACACTGCGTTACTCGTAGGGATGGGCACTAGCGACTTCAAGCGAGTTTTCTTGAAACTCGATTCGAATAGAAACAGACATCTTTGAGTTCGACCCGAGAACTCGGCTCGAAAAATTCCTCCAACTCGACTCGAATTGGGGTCGAGTTTCGAGTCGAGTCGAGTCAAATCCGGTGTGAAGTTTCGAGTACTCTCTTCAAGTATATTACATAGACAATATAATTATTCTTAATGACACTACAACTACTACTACAACTTTTATTTTTATTATTATTATTATTATTATTATTATTATTATTATTATTATTATTATTAATTACAACAACACTGTATATAAACATGAAAGGTAGGCGGTTTGTATTTCAATACAAAAAAAACTAGTTGATTGCCAACCTCGGTAGTCGTGAAGTCTAGGAGTCAAGGACATTTTTCCCGAGCTTCTGAATTTCGGTTGAGGGTCTACGTTGAGTATTAGGGTTCGAGCCTAACACTGTTAAAACTTATAGACACTGGCCAAATATCTTAAAAACTGCTCGGCCCGGGTTTAGAATTGTCAACGACTCGAGCAGCTCGGCCCACAGCTCATTCACTATCGACCCGAACCGAGAAGTGAGCCGAGCCAACAGCTCACCCAACCGACTCGGTTAGAGCCCTCAGCTCAGTTGAGCCCAACCGAGCAGTTCCCTCATCCCAAGCAAGCCAGCTCGAGCCGATGATTCACCCCAAGCGAGTCCGCTCGAGCCATTTTCTCAATTGAGCCGAGCCAAGCTGAGCTTGTTATAAAATATCTCTTGTGGTCTCGCTGTCGAGACGAGACGAGAGACGAGCAGTGTCCCCTCTCGTGAGCAACACTAAAAGTATTCCATATTACTGCTTAGCTTACATTTCTCATGGCTTTCGCTTTCCAGTGTAATCAGGCTATGATTTCAAAACGAGTTAAAACGAACGAGCCATTTATTAACCTCGACTGGACTCGAAACTCAACGCGAAAAATTGAATCGGCTCGGAACTCGACCCGAGAATATTACCTTTGACTTGACATGAAACTCGAATTAGAGTTGAGTCGAGATTTAGCTTGACTCGTGCTCATCCCTTTGCGTTAGAAAAATCGTTGCTTATTATTATTCTGCTAAACTAATTATATAATAATAACAATTTTGTTATGTAAAATTAAAAATGCAGAGTATAGAGAAACATTACATTACAACTAATAAAGTGAGAACACATGAACTGGGGATGAATCAAAACTTGCTAGTAACTCTAAAATCGATATATGCTTTTTAAAGCTAGTTTCAAACTCTAACTTATAATCAACGGGACTCTGGGATAAGCAAACTGATCTGAAAGAACTCCAATATTACATACCATCAGCAAACTATTTTCTAGTAATAAAGTAGGCCTGCTCATCAGAACACAGTTTATTCATATTAACCCCTTACTGTAAATCGTTGATTATGGCACGCTAGTTTTTGATAAATATTTTCCGCCGGGGCACTTCAGACACTTTATTTTTAAATTATGTCTACCATCATCCTCAGCTCTTAAGAAAAAGTATTCTTTCAAATGTTCGAACGGTAATATATTTTCATTCTCCATCTTTATAGAAAACACCAATCAAAGTAAAATAGACTACCGGTATCATTGCACTCCTAGTTCACTCACTGAATGTATTGATTTGGTGCTGTCAAAATCTACTACAAAATCTTACAGGTGCTTGCAATCAGTACATGTGATTTCTCTGAGGCTGTCCACATCTTCCAAAAACAGCAAGTGGCACTACGAACTTCTGTTTCTCTGTGTGTCGGTGACTGTCGGTCACTGACATACGTAGTTCATGCTCTATTGTTTCATTCTGAGAAATTCACTGGAAAAAAAAACATTTGTTTCCGAAAAAAATACAGATATTATAGTTACTCATCCGAAATGTAACGCGAAAAAAGTAACGCAAACTAGGTACGTTACTTAAAAATTTGTAACGCGTTACCGTTACAGTTACTTTGGAAAAAATGTAACGCGTTACTAGGTAACGTTACTTAAAAAGTAACGCGTTACAAGTAACGCGTTACTTGCGTTACGTTACTTCCCAAGATTGCTGATAGCCGTCACTCAAGGGTTACTGGTGACACTAAATTACTTTGTTTCAGAAATAGTCGATATTCTATTCCTGTCTCTTGTGGGTATGTTTCCCAAGAAAACTCCTAATACAAAATTACAGCTGAAACTATAATTTCTTTTCAATAGTGCAAAACATTAACTTCCTACTTTTACTGAGTACTCGTGTTACGGTATTCTAATCAAAATTCAATATGTATACAGTAGCTATGAATAAGCACTCGCTCACTGGATAATGTTATGCTCTCTCCTATTATTGCTTAATCATCAAAGGCTTTGATTAAAAGATTATATATATAACTAACTCTATGGCCTATGGTACTCGAAGGTTCAATGCCACGTTTACAAAAACTCTCAATTGACTTCTATCCTTAGCCAACTGGATCCAGTTTCTACTTTGTATTCCTATTTCTGCGAGATCCATCTTAATATTATCCTCCCATTTGCGTCTAGGTCTTCCTAATGGCCGTTTTCCGGTTTATGTTCCAATTAAGACTTTGAAAGCGTACGTGCTTTCTTCCATCCTGGTTATATGACCTGCCAACCGAAGCCTCCTAGACTTGGTGACCCCTAACGATGTTTGGTAAACTGTATAAATTATGTAGTTGCTCGTTATCAAGTTTCCGCCATTCCCCATTCCGTTTCTCTTGAGTCTGAATACTCATCTCAGGATCTTGTTCTAAGATACTTTCAGTCTATGTTCTTCCTTCCGAGTAAGCGACCATGTTTCGCAATCATACAGAACAACGGGCAAGATTATCGTTTTATATATTTTAAACTTCAAATTCTTCGACAGAATTCGCGACGACAAGAGGTTTTGAACTGAATAATGACACGAATTCCGTGCTTTTAATCGACATTTAATTTCTTCGTGAATATGTTTTCGTCTGTTAATATTGATCCTAGATATTTGAAAATATCCACTTTATTAAAAGTATTATTCGATATTTTAACGCATCCATAATTTGCCATATTACGATCCCGAAGATCTTTCATGTATTTAGTTTTCTCTGTATTTACTTCTAAATCCATGTCCCTGCAAGCGTTTAATAAGGTCTCTGCATTTCTCTCTATTGTTCTTCTATTATCCCCTATTAAATTTACATCATCAGCATACGCCATAACCTGGTGAATACCATTCAACTCTAGGTCCTGGTTGCTATCTTTGATTTTCCTTATAGCGTATTCCAGAACAAAGTTGAATAATAATGGCGACAACACATCTTGTTTCAGGCCATTTTCGACGTGAAAGCTCGTGAACAAAAATTTTCCTACCCGGACTTTACTTTGGGATTCATTTAAACATTAATCTAATGAACTTTTTCGGTATTCCAAATTCTGTAAGAACGTTGTATAATGTTTCTCTCCTAACCGAGTCGTAAGCCTTTCTAAAATCAATAAATAGTTGATGAACCGGGGTATTGTATTCCCACTTCCTTTCGAGTGTTTGGCGAATGGTAAATTTTTGGTCGATAGTTGATCGATTTCGTCTAAATCCGCACTGATAATCTCCAATGATTTCATCTGCGTATGGGGTCAATCTTCCTAATACAATGTTTGAGAGGATTTTATAGGACGTTGACAGAATATAAATGTCTCGTAATTATTACAGTCGGTTTTGTCGCCTTTCTTGTGAATTGGAACAATGATTGATTCTTTCCACTCTTTTGACAATTCTGAGGGGCCGCGGTGGCTCAGTGGTAGAGCGTTCACCTCTGGTGCTAGGGGTCTCGGGTTCAAACCCTGCTCCCGCCAAGTGAACTTTGTGGTGGACAAACACCGTGTGCGTGGGTTTTCTCGGGGTTCTCCCGTTTCCTCCCACTTTCTTCATTCCACCATTTCATTCATTACTCATTATCACCGTCTCCTTTAGCCTAACCGGCATAACCGTGGGACGTAAAACTCAAAATTTCATTTTTTTTTCTTTTGACAATTCTTCCTTGTTCCAGATAAGGAGAATGAGTTTGTATGTCTTGTTTGTTAATACTCTGACTGTTTATTACTGCTACTACAAATATTATAACAACAGTATATGTCAAATCCTCTTAGCATGTATATACAATAAATACTTGCGTTCTTCAATACACCGTTATTATTAATCTGTGCTCAGTGCACTCTTTACTTATCACAATTCATATCGTAAATGCCAACTTATATATTCATCGTAATTCTCTCTCTTATTTACACAGATTATGTCCCCTTAACTACATATCGAACATTCTCATATTTTATAAGCACTTCTATCCCAATTCTATTTCCAACATTGTTCCACAGTTTTTCGCCTCCGGCTAAACTCAACCGGAATTTCGTCTACACCCGGAGATGTGTTTTTTTTTTTTTAATTTCTTTATAGCGATTTCTACTTCTACTCGGTTAGGTTCTGCGGTGTGTATTTCCCTTTCTCCACGCACATTAGTTTTTGGCTGCGTGTTCAGCAATTCGTCAAAGAACTCTTTCCATCTACTTAAGATGCTATCTGTATCAGTGAGAACTGTTCCGTCAGCTTTCTTTAATATACGAGGTTGATAGCCTTTCTTAAATTCGTTGATCCCCTTATACATGTCCCGAATGTTTTTATTTTTACTATTATCTTCCAAGTTCCTTAATTTTAGCTTTCAAAAAGTCGCGTTTCTTTGTTTTAAAATTCTGGAAGTTTCCCGCCTGATCTCTACGAAATTTTGTGTAGTTATTTCATTCGGATTTTGTAGCCAACGTAATTATCCCTGTTTTTCTCTTCGCTAGTTGAATGCATTCGTGGTCGAATCATGGTTTGTTCCTACGTATTTCCGCGTGTCCTATTTTCTCTTTTGCTGAAATTTTAATGCTATCTCTAATTTCAATGCAAGCATCCTCAACACTAGTGCACTCCGAATTTTCTAAAACCGTGAATCTATTCGAAACTTCAATTTGGTATTCCTCTCTTACCTGGCTCTCTTCTAATTTCTTTAAATTAAATCTCTCCGTTTTCAGACATTGAATATTTCCTTTATTCAACGATAATCTCTCTCTTATTATCGCTGCTAGCAGGTAGTGATCAGTGTCGCAATCAGCCCTTCTAAACGACCGAGCATCAATTAGGCTCGATTGTCTTCTTTTATTTACTAAAATGTGATCGATTTGATTATGTTTTCCATCTGGTGAGGTCCAAGTATATTTATGGACGTCGCGATGTGGGAATTTTGTACTCTTCACGATAAGGTTTTTGGATATTGCAAAGTTCACGAGTCTGACACCGTTGTCATTGCTTTCCTTATGCAAACTTTCGTTCCCTATAATCAATTTGAAAACATTATCTCGTCCTATCTTTGCATTGAAATCCCCTAATAGAATTTTCATATGGTATCGCGGGAGTTGGTCAAATAGCCATTCCACTTCTTCGTAAAAACTGTCTTTTATATCGTCATCCTTTTCTTCTGTTGGGGCATGTACATTTAAAACAATAATATTACACCACCGACCCTTAAGAGTAATAAAAGAAAGTCTATCAGTAACATATTAAACCCACCCGCTTAATTGCTGATATTATTCGTTTGTGAACGAAAAACATTTCCTAATTGGTGACTTTTATTTCCTTTCCTGTAAAAGAACGTAAAATTTCCGAACTTCACAATTCCATTTCCTTCCTACCTAACTTCCTAAATTCCTACTATATTTTTCTAACTCTCCCGTTACGGATTTTAACGGTCCTGCCCTATAAAGACCTATTCCATGTTCCAAATCTCATGTCCATTTTCTTTTGCTGAGGTCGTGCCAAGTTATCAGTGTCCTTGTCCGAGGCTTCTGTGAATGTTTCTGAACAAGTACCTTTATTTATTTATTTATTTATTTATTTATTATTTTTTACAGGATGAGGTTGTTAACCTCACCCAAACCCCGAAGCTGGAGGAACACTCCTTGTCGTTTGTCCGCGACTGCTTATTCAGTATATTCGCAGCTAACCTCTATATCTAGAGGCCTTCTCCTCGATTCGCAACCTTCCAACAGAGTCTATGAAAGCCAAAATTATATCTCACGTACATCATCCAAACTTCCATTCTGCACTGTAAAATTACTGATTGGACGATGTTATTAGTAATTTCACATGGTTTATCGAGTGTACAATTTTAAAATAGCCATGCTACTTGGTCTATAAAGCGCTCAAATTCATTTTATAATGTATTTATTCTAGAAATACATTTTCAATTTACGTTTCTCTTCCAGACACTGTTGGCCAAATATCAGCATCTAGTCAAAGACATGCAAGATATCAGATGCCGTGATGTAGATGGTGACAAGAATTCTCTGCAGCTGGTAAGTTTTCTGCATGGATAATAAACGCACAATGCCCCGCGAGTAATAAGGAGTTCGCCGTAACAAACCACCATCAAGCAGCTAGCGCTGTGTTGCCGCCTGATCGTTACCAACCCAGCTATCTCATAGTTTTACTAAGTCCAAGTATTTCCTGTTCTGAAATAAATTGTATTGTACCGGTAAATATAATACATTACACGCGCGTTGAAATTGTACTGCGCTAAAGTATCTACTGTAGTTAGGTGAATGTAGCGTGCGTTTCCTAAAGGAAACTGTTTTGTACGATAAGATAAATCAAAGTCTTGTAAAGTTTCCAAGCACTTAGTTTTTTTTTTTTGGGGGGGGGGGGGGGCTCAGTTTGGGTTAAAGTGCATTGTCCCTTTTCAACATCAATGTTTGATACGTGGACGACAACTTAACGTGCGATCCTAACTACATGAGCTTCCTAAAATCGAACCTGGGTAGCGCGAAGCAAAGATGCTGTATTCTATGTAGCCGCAAGGATTTGGTGTCGTTCTTTCAGTGAAGCACTCTTAAAAGACCAAAGTGAATTACAATATACACAATGTTGTGAATATTAGCAGTCAATGCAGTTTGATTTTAAATATACTAAAGTATTGTGTTGGGAAACAGATTTTTGAAAAAAAAAAGGATAAGATAATCTGTGCTTAAGTGAATTTTAAGAAGAACTATTAAAATGTTTTTGTTAGAATAACTTGGCCTAGGGGACAAGATTTACAAATAAGCAAGACCTCTTAATTGTTCAAAACGTAATAAAGTTGGAAATATAAGGAGGATCCAGGCTGGCGAATGGGGGAACGGAGGCAGCCATAAGTGGAGAAGTTGATCAGCCATGTGGGTGAGAGGACTCCACATACTCATGTGAGATAATTTCCTATTTGTAAAACTTAGCTGAAAAAGACTCTGAGCAAAGAAAGTTAGGTCTCCTTGCAAAATCAATTTGGTGACCAGAATTTATATTTTGTTAATGTTCTCTCATTTTTTGTATATCTTAATAATTCATTCTGTGTGAATAAAATTAGAGACTAAATATTTTTTTTGCTAAAATTAGGTTCTTTTACTGACTTCCATAGAGAAGAGATTAGAACAATCTCCAATAATTATATGACAGCGTAGGATACTGTCTACCAATACCTCAAGAAGTGTGTACTATCATTTTTATTAATCAATATGTTTTCATCCTCTATAATACGATGTAAAAGGAAAGAAAGTACTACGAGACTTTTTGAAGTAAAATTGAATTACTTAATAATAACCACAACATTCCAAGAGAAATTGTCAGTCTTGTCAGAGAACTCGGTAAACGTGTCAGTTGCCCAACTTCTTGGGATTTTTTTTTTTTTTTTTTTTATTTTGAAGTAATATGAAGCATGTAATATGACTCGATTGAAGCATGTAATAGAAATAATCATGACTTAAATAAAAATAAAATAAAACCAAAGCAATTACTTATTGTTAACATGGTTACAGCTTCGGCATTATCTTCGTCACACACATTATCTTCAGTGCTCCTTTAGCGTCTTGTTTTCTTCCAAACAAGACACCAAAAGCATTATTACGCCTCCAAACAGCACTTTATCAAGAAAACGATTTTCTGTCCCCTTCCTTCTTCCTGTGTTAACCATGATTCACCTTCCATTTCAGACTCTAAATAAATTCTATTTGAATATTGGTAATTCTAGCTTTGGAACTACGTATAATTTAGATACAAATAAAGTCAGATCAAAGCAAACACGTTATTAATAATCTGAGTTAAAGTTTCGGCAATATTAACATTGTCTTCGTCAGTCTTATTAAGTGTTTACTTGGTCAGATTTTATTTAAGCTTTATGTAGTTCTAATGCTAGGATAAGCAATAATCAGATGATTATGGTATATGCTCTTTTCCTGAAGAAACTTAAAGGGAAAGAGATCAAATCCGTTTTGTATTTTAGATATCACGTGGTGCAAAATTGAGTGCAAAACGAAGAGGACAGGTTCAACAGTTTATATTCCACCGAAAGTTGTCTTACAATAGTTCATTTCAATTAACAGTCCCACAAAATGTTGAATTTGCAACCACAAACGCTAATAAATGAGTGAGGTTAAAAGACTAGGAAAGCATAAAACAGGTACTCGTATATTTAAAATGGTAGCCAATCAAGAGTACCTGATAATAAAATATACAGTACTTAATGTTGTTGTGCATAAAGTATAAAACTACTGCTATTGGAGAAGTTCATCGTAAAACTTACCTATATTCATCAAGAAGTTATTGCATTATCTAGGAGCTGTTTTGCAGTTTTAGATAGTTTGTGGCTACACTGCCACTGTAGACATTGTTCTTTGGCAGCAGTAAATCTTCCTGATCTTTCAACTGGAAAGTCTCGTTCACCTAAAGATTAAGCGATCTACGATTTCTGTACCCTTCACATAACCTTAAAACATCTGGTGTGTGTAGCAAATGTCTGTACGTACTTATGTTAAATTGATTAAGGTTTCCTCCACGGTTTTTTTTTTTTTTTTTTTTTTTTATAAAAAAAGCAAGCAGACCCTTTTTTTTAAAAGGATAGAATCTGATCATTTTGAATCTTTCTAACTTCAATAGGGGGTGATATTCCTTAGCAGTAGCAATATCATCATACTAGTTTCTGATGTTTATTCGAACGACTCGCTTGATGACTGAAAAGTTTTTGTCGCGTAGCAAAAAACCATATTCTGATAGAGTAGTAGTACTTAGTGGTATAAGTTATAACAATCGATTCTATGATTAGTATAGGAAATTTACTTTGTATTATTACTAACTAATCAATCACACTTTGTAACTCACCAAGACAATAATTAATAGCTCTTCGAACCCTGATCACAATAATTACCTTTTGACGAACTTTCAGCATCTTTATTTGCCACCCGCATCTACGCAGACCTCTAACCATAGGAACCAATTTCCCTACAATTATCATGCAACTTTTTTTTTTTTCTTTTATTTTTGCTTTTACATTGGTTACTTGAATGGAATGTCGAGGTAAATAAAATATTAATGCTCCCCAATCAAGGAACGAACTGAAAATATTCAATACCTGGTTTTTTCCTCTATGTTTACTGAGCGAGTGGTTTAAGAGTTTTACTGCATCCGCACTGACCCAAATATTTCCATTATTTATAAGAAATGCGTTATCGCTTTCCATATAACAGTTTTGTTTAACTTATATAACGGATTAACAGAACAATAATTTATTATTTTTTTTATTTTTAACAGATAAATGAACTATCAAGGACAGAAGTGTGTGACACAGGGAATGGCATCAATGCTTTGGATCTTGTCAACGGCATTTTGGCTTCTTTGATAGTCCTTGTAGTCGGGAAATTGGGATATGATTACTGGACCTTTAAGAAGACTGGCAGACTTCCATGGATTGTGACAAAAATGCCGTAAAAATAAGTGACTATTTTAAAAGAGAGAGAGAAAAAAAAGTTTAGAAAATATTAATCGTACGGACATTCTAATTGTGTGTGACTTCCATTTTTTCGTGATTTTTTAAATTCTATTTATTCCTTGAATAGAAATAAGACGGAAGTTTGATATATTTTTGAGAAAGTACTTTTGGTATTTATCAAATGGTACAGAAAAAAACATGATTACAAGGTTACTATAGATCACGAAGCCAAGCAGCTTGATAAAGTAGAAATTAAAGAACTCTATATGTAATCGTAGTGTGCGTATTTTAAAAATAATTATTCCTATTGTATAAAAAAGTATGAATGATCTTTGTATTGTAAATTGTATGTATGTATATATATGTACTGTATAAATGTTGATAGAAGTACAAGTGTCATGTAGTACAAAATTCTCAAATGAACACAAATATATTATTTTAATGTAATTTCTACAACCTAAGTAATCCTAATTAACTCATCCTATTGATCAAAAAATAGAGAAAATTGCTCCATTAAAACTGGCCTTAAAATTACCCATCTGAGGTGTTGTGGGTAATACAGGTGAATTCAACAAAATGATCTTCTATTATACTAATAGCGGTGTCTGTGAAAAAAAAAAAAAACTTTAGATCCAAATTGAACGTGACTATGTTTGTGACTCTTAATCTCTTGAACCACCCGACCGATCTCGATATAATTTTTGACGTAGATGCAGTTCTGGCCTGGGAGTGTTTTTAGCTATTCATTTTGACGGTAGAACTTAGGGGAGGGGGAGGGAATTATAAAAAAAATAAAAATAACTCTTGAACCAAATGACCAATCTCGATCAAATTTTCAACATAGATGACATTCGTGAATGTGATGGATTTTACCATTGCACTTTGACGGAACAACGTAGAGGATGGGGGGGGGGGGGATACAAAATTCAATAAATATAAAAATAAAAGTGACCATGCGTAAGTTAATAACTGTTGAACCACCCGGTCGATCTCAATCAAATTTTCAACATAGATGAAGTTCGAACCTGGAAAGTTTTTTATTATTTCATTTTGATGGTAGAACTTAGGGGAGAAGGGTAAATATATGAAAATAAATAAAACTTAGTTACTCTTGAACCACCCGACCGATCTCGAACAAACTTTCAACATAGATTATGTTCGGACCTGGGATGTTTTCATTTTACTTTGACGGCAAAGTGAAGGGGAGACATATATGTAAAAAAAAATATCAAATTTTCAACATACATGACATTCGGGCCTGGGATAATTTTTATCATTTAACTTTGACGATGCAACGTAGGGGAGGGGGAGTTGATCAAATTTTCAACCACCTGACCGATCTCGATCAAATTTTCATCAACCTAGATGAAGTTCGAATCTGAGATGGTTTTCGTCATATCACTTTGATGTGTAACTTAAGGGAGGGGGAGAGACATTTGAAAATGATCGAAAATGACCGATATTAGTGTCGAATCTATAGTTTTTGGTGTCGCTGAGATGAACAATGATACTTCCGATGCCGTGCCCCGCAACATTGAGAGGAGAGGGATATATAAAAATCGCCCAAAATGACCAATATCAAAGAGCGCTTTAGTAATAATAAAAACGGATCATCATATTATTTGTCCTTAATTTAACACAACGAAATGGGGGTGCGTCTTATATTCGAGTAATTATCTAAAAATTCTTAATTAAAGATATTATTAACGTGACATTAAAACTACTTTGCTAGCCATAAATATTTTTAATTTTGTATCCTATTCAATCATTCAGATAACAATAGTGTCCTGTGAGGGTTTGCTAGTTACTATTATTATTGAAACTTGTGCTATTATTACTTGGGTAAAAGAAGGAAAAAAAAACTCGACGCGGAATTCGCTCTCATTGCCCGGAATGCCACGTATATACTTACGAAAATGCATTTATGAAGGCAACCAAGCAAGTTCAGTCGCTTTTTGTGGAGATCTGTGTTTCATTGGCCCTCACACCGGGAGTTGAATGCGAATGGAGATAATGCAAAGGTCAATTGTTGATGTGGGTATATCCAACATACTATCTGGTTGTGGCAGTTCAGTTACACTGTGAACTTGCGTAAGGACAGAGTGAACATGGGACCTCCATAGAGCGTCATAAGGGCGTGTATGCTGTACGAGTTCAAACTGGGGTCAAATGCCGCTGCAGCAGGGCGGAAGATATGCCAGACCTTTGGTGAGGGTGTCGTGACTACGCGGACAATGCAGCGGTAGTTTAACAAGTTTAAAGACGGTGACGAAACACTCGAAGACGCGCCATGTGTCGGAAGACCAACACATGTACAAAATAAAGATCTTCAGGCACCAATTGAGGCGAACAGTGAGGAACTGGGACTACAATTCAGTGTGAGTGGAAAAACCATTCGGCAGCACCTTCATCAACTTGGGAAGCACTACAAGTTGGGTCGATGGGTCCCACATGATTTGACTCTGGGCCACAAGGCAACGCGAGCAAACACCTGTGTTTCTTTGCTGTCTCTCTGAGGAAGTAGCCATTTCTGGATAGGGTGTTGACATGTGATGAGAAGTGGGTCCTGTACGAAGCTCCACGGCACCGTTATCATTGGTTAGCACTCCATGAACCGGTTCCAAAACAGCCAAAACCAGCACTGCACCGGAAGAAGGTCCTCCTGTGTATTTGGTGGACTACTCGTGGCATCGTGCATCGGGAACTACTGGTCAGAGCATCAATGCAAGTGTGTACTGTCAGCAGTAGAGCCGTGTTCAAGAAAAACTCAAAAAACTCGAGCCAGCACTTCTGAATCGCAAAGGGGTCCTCCTGTTACAGGACAACAGTAAGCCCCACGTAGCTAGGATGACCCGGGACATGCTTCTACGCCTTGGATGAAAAAGAATTGAATCCGCCATGCTCCTCGGACATTACACCGTTTCACGATCTGTTTCACGAGCATCATCATTTCAGCCACCTATTAAATTCTATGTTGTCTAGCAGATTATGTATATGCGCGAATATAGGCAGCGGTACTAAATTTACGAGAAAGTTCAATTAGACAGTACTTTGAAATGTATCTCTCTCCCTCCCTCTCCTTTAACTCTCGCATAACTCATAAGGATGACCTTTGTGATAGTGACTCTGAGCAGCATTTTGGATCGTCTAGCGGGGTTGAAGAATTAGACGCTGGTAATGCTGAAATGGTGGAAAGTAATTGTGCTTCATTTGGGTGGATACAAACTGACACAGTTTTGCAAAACAAAGTTGGATAGCAAAGATACGTATTCCTGTTAATAGAAGTATAAGGTATTACCGGTACCCAATGAAAGTGGCAATTTTTTCGAACAAGGTGTATGTTTTTTCTGCAATTTTCTTCTTAAGTCTTTGATGGTTTACAGACGTAACTGCAGTACCTTGTAATGGTATTACTTTTAACTCACAAAATACGTGTACATATTATTTTGAAATTGACGATTTATGATCTGAGGGGGAAAATCTCGATTATAGGCCGCAGCATAATTTTTCAAGCCAGAATTTAAGAAAAAATAATGCGGTTTATATTCGCGCAAATACGGTATTCACATTCTTTGAACATTTCAATAGCGCTTTCTTTGCCTGGACACATGTCACACAAACTCACCATGCAATAAAAAAAATTGTTCCTGTCTGTATTGTACAGATTTGTAATAAGCGTGCATAGACGTGTCCTCTACCTGCTGTACTTATTCTAAATTCAATTACAATAATCAATTTCATGTTTTCCAATGCTCTTTTTATCTCTTACTATTTTTAGTACTTTTATTTTTATTTGTGATAGGTTATTAACTCTTTAATGGCCAAGCATTGATAGCATTAACATTAAAATATTTAATTTGCTTTTTGGCCGTGTGCACCAACGAAGTTCAACTGTTGAACGAGGGCCATAACCAAGCTCGGTGAAAATGTCTGTTGCACCAACAACGTTCAAGGTTAAATCTCAGTCAAATGGTGGATAAACTTAGTTTTAGCTTGAACGGCCGAATTTGGGGGTTTAAACTTCGTTGATCCAAGTCAATCTGTTCCCATTCAATAATGTCTTCGTATTTTTTCCACTAATGAAATTACAATACATTTCTCGTGTTCGGAAAAACGTTTTGCTCGTAGTTTCATTATTTTTCCATCACAATTACGATCACTGAAATTAGACTACTCACAACTCTATGCACACAATCTCGAAAGTCGGAAAAACCAGCATGTGGTATGCTTTCTTCATTTGTTACTTTGTTAAACGAACATTAGAGGCAAAAGATGACAACCAATTAGTCGATTTTACAAATTGACCGAAGTTTATTTACTTAAACGAGATGTACTGAACTTCGACTTTCAATGGTGCAACAAAAGTCCTGGAACCACGTTTAAACTTCGCTGGTTCACACTGCTGTTTATCGTTGAACCATGTCTTCCTGATCATAATTTTGTAATTTTTAAAGTATTTTTGTACTTTGGTTGCAAAATGCAGGGTGTTTCTTTCAAAGCATCGCTGCCCTATTAGGGTAAAATATCATAAGAATACTCGTAGTAATTACCAATAGTTTCCTTGAAATATTTTCCTACAAAGCAAGAAAACTACAACTATATATATAAAAAAGAAGAAAAGAAAAAATAGAAAAAGAACTTTCGCGGAACGTAGGAGATAAAGCTTCCACAATACTAAATTTGACTATCCACTGTTGAACATTAGAAGTATCTAAAGAAGCGACTCGCAAATCATGTATATTAATATTGTATGAAAGCAATAATGCCAATTAAATGATCACTGAAATTATAATTCGTACGGATAACGCAATAGAATGCGATGTTGCTTGAGAGCAACACTGCCCACTAAAGGATTAATTTTATTTAATTTTCAGAATTAACACTTGTTTGAATATTGTAAGCTTATTCTAGGTTGTTAGTCATTTAATATTAAAAAACAAATAAATTAAAACAATCTGTTCGATGATTAAAGTTGGTATTTAATATTTAGTTCAGAAACAAATGGTTGAAAGTAGCGTACGCATGAGTTTCCTCTGGATTATTATTATTATTATTATTTAATTCATGACTTTGTTCACAAATATCAAAATTGAAATTTTTTGATCAAAAATTATATTGTACGCCTTATATCTGGAGAACTACATATAGTGTAGCCAAACCCATACTATCACTTAACTCAGTATGATGTGCTTATTCCGTAGAAAATACGAAAACTCGATTTCGGGGCTGTTCAAAAATTTTGTGGCTCCTGATCCAAAAACTAATTATTGGCCAAGATCGCAATCTTTTGATTCATTTTTTTTAATCATTGCTAAAATTCTTTTTACTATAGCTTTCTCTTATTTTTAAACAAAATCATGTCGCACCAGATATCATACTACAAACTTAGCTAAAATTACAAAATTTCAAATTTAAATAAATAAAATTGTACGAAGTACTTATCAGTGTTGTTGCTCTAGATATAGTGAGTATAGTACCATGTGTAATAAAAAAAAAATCAACTTTGATATTTCACCTCTTCATTATAAACTTCAGCTCTAAAAAGTGAAATTTGTTAAATTTCAATACTAAACTTAGGGAGTAATTTTCACCTATTAGTTTTCAATCAAGGCTTTTCATGCTAAGAGACAAAAATTAAAGAAGTGAAAATGCTGAAGAAAATTGTGTTCATTTCAATGTTTTTCAATAATCAAGTCTTAATATATACCAGCTTACGCTAACGTCTGCAAGTCACCAAATAGCATGTGCTGCTGAATAAAAATGGCCGCCACTCACAAACAGGCTGGAATTAAAAATTTTGGAAACCAGTTTTGTGCTGCTAATGCATACAATAATAGTGTATAAAATACATTTTTGAAATTAAAAATGGTCAAGCAACCCTCATTGGATCACTTCATAAGGATTGACCTCTTCACAAGAATGAACTGAAATTATCTGCCTTCAACAACTCTAAGTCCTAGTAACCGTAATAGGGAATAACATTTTTACCATTTATTTTTTGTTTGTTTTGGTTGCATTCTCACCGCTGACTCTCATATCCAATAAAGTAGAAATAACTAATTAAGGAGAAAAAATACACTTATTTAATTAAAAAGTAATGGACCAAATTTGCCTCACTGTACCATTGTTTAAATAGCTTCATATACATCAAGTAACGTTAGGAACGGAATAAGGACTGAACAGAGAGGGGGAGGGATGACTAAATTAATAAAAAAACTGGTCGTCAAGACAGAACATTTCG
Source organism: Thermobia domestica (assembly GCF_964235325.1). Taxonomy (NCBI): domain Eukaryota; kingdom Metazoa; phylum Arthropoda; class Insecta; order Zygentoma; family Lepismatidae; genus Thermobia; species Thermobia domestica. Next base: position 84,988,806 of record NC_137456.1, read on the forward strand.
AGTCTTCGCTAGGCTGGCAAGCAACCACATTTTCTGTTATTTCATTGTTGTTTTATGTCTTTTTGTATCTTAGCACATCAAGCAAGCAGCCATGAAGGGTCAGGGTTCTTTTCTCGCAAGCTGTAGTACCGAAGTCAAATCACACTACCAACCATCCAAAGTTTTTCGAGCGCTCTCCCTTCAACTTCCCCAGGAGAACGTTAGAATAATGCCCTTAAATATCGTCCGTGGGTGACTCCGCAAAAAAAGAAAAAAAAAAATCATTAAGTGAATATACACATCATGGCAAAGTTTCTCAACTGAAATATCTTCAGTTTTAGATCTCTTCTGCAAACTGCCGACAGGTGGTTGAATAATAAGTGTGGAACAAAAAGACTTAAAAACACAGGAATACTGTTTATGTAGTTAAATGAAAGTGGAGTGACCACCTGGCAAACGGGAAATCGGTTCGAGTTCCAGTCAGTACAATCAGGATTTTCTGCCTTACCTCAACTCTTAATTAAACAAAGCTTACAATAAAACAAAGAACATTACGATTATTCCTTTATTTAACAAAAAAATCGATTCATATATATATATCCGTAGTGGAGGCAAATAAAACTAATTGCCTTCTCTATACACTATAAATCAGCACAGGAAAAGATTATAGAAAGTAGTTCGAATCGGAAGAATAAATTGTTTTACAGACATCAATGATTCTATTAGTTGAACTGGATTTTTTTTTTCTTTTTATAATGGATATCTGAATCACATTGATTTGTGACTACGAACCAATAACTTAACTAGGAAAAGATTTTAGCAACAAGTACTTCTACTAACTCTGATAGAGGAGAAAGTATTTTATACTTAATTACAAGTTGAGAATTCACATACATAAAGAATATTTTATTTGACACTAAATGCTTGTCTTTTCTACCCAACTCACAAAATTTGAATAGAGAAGAGGAATTAAAACATACAATTGGCATTACAATAGCTTCTACTAAAAACCAACTAGAACCACGTTGCACTCTTGATTTGCAATTTACAACAACCAAGGTGTAAAATGAACACTATCGGAGCAAGATGCTTGCTATATAATAATTAAATGAACCTATAGGTTCTAATAAGTCAAAACAATTGTTTTCTTCCTTTTAGGTCACCGGTTCACACACACACAGGTGTGTAGGTGTGTGTGAGTGTACTTTGCACCTGATTGCTTTACTCCTTACATTATTGCGATTAACAATACAACATTCATTCATATACATCCTGCTTATCTGCAACGTACCTAACAATATCTGCTGGTTTAACTAACTTTTCAGCGTCTGAATCCGGAATTTCAAATCCTGAAAGGCACGAAAAACATAGTTAATATGGTTAAATTGAAAACAATTACTACATAAAATAGCACAACTTAAACAAGAAAAGTTACAAGTTACTCTGCAGGAACCTCACCTCTTTCGTAACAGAAATGTTCTTATTTCTCACCGCTACAGTCCTTAGGATATACAGATAAAGGAAGGACATTTAAAAATGAAAAGAAATCTTTGAGTTTTACATCCCACGGTTATGCCGGTTAGGCTAAAGGAGACGGTGATGATGAGTAATGAATGAAATGGGGGAATGAAGAAAGTGGGAGGAAACAGGAGAACCCCGAGAAAACCCACGCACACGGTGTTTGTCCACCACAAAGTTCACTTGGCGGGGGCTGGGATCGAACCCAGGACCCCAAGCACCAGAGGTGAACGCTCTACCACTGAGCCACCGCGGTCCCTGAAGGACATTTAAATGTTCTAGGTTTAGGCATACTATAAATTGTAAAGTCAATATTTCTTCTGTGCGCGAACATACATAACTAAGCATCGTTTTATAAAACCTCATATCTACTAAGCGCTCACCACTAGTGCGAAAGGTTTGATTCGATCAGAGTTCATGTGAATTTGTGGTGGACAACACAAATCACATACTGGAGCGACAAAGTGGAGGAGTCTTACAAAATCTCTACAGATATTATCGGTTCAGCACTAAAGTCCACACAATACAGTTTGGAAATCTAATTATATGGTTCCTACACGTTCTACACAAAAATGTCCTAAGCTCTCCATACAAAATGTATACGAAATAATGTTTCTATTTCACGTAAGGTGACCGTACCTGACCTAATTCTTTCGATGGAGTTATGCCTTTTCTCTTACTTTATATATGTTTTCACATGGAAATTTACAATGGCAGAATTCTTTTACAAAATGATTTATATATATAGTTAGTGAGTGGGTAGCAATTTAAAGGTTTATCACATACAGTTTAGAATGAATGTTAAGATCCGAGTGAGTTACAGACATATAACTAGAAATGAGATGGAGTTAGAGAGAAGTATGTTTAATAGTTAGTGAGCAAATGAATATGTATGAAATAGAGTCACTGATATTAATTCTTAAATCAATGTGGTAAGTCTAATCGCAAGTAGTTACAGACGACGAGGATCCCTACAAAGACAGACCAGAGGAAAAGCAGGGAAAGAGAAAGTAATACGGAACGAGAACACTAATATGATAATAAGCATGTCTTATACTTTTACTACATCCTTTAGTGAAGCTTAATGATTGACTAAACTACTGCTATAAATTGCGTCGCAGTGCGCTTTAGATGCTTATGCACGTAAAAACATTCTGACGTACTCTGACTTCTCACTGGTAGAAATGAATTTAATACTCAGCAGGAATTACAAGATCTGGACCTAATTTGGTATACTGCTATGTTATGTGGTAGTGATTCCAACAGGCATAGAGGCACCTGCAGGACATCCAAATATGTTACACAGAGTGATCAATAACCCGGTTTGTCGTAGCCCAACTATAAGGGCACACTCAAAGTCACTTAAAAGCGCAAGACAGGGAGATTTAGGATTTAGATTTCTGGGCTCTCGGCATCTTATGACCATTTAGCCCGTCATGTTTGAGGGATGGTGTCCCTCGGCGAGCACACTATCCGGGGAAAGGGAAGGAAGGAAGCGGCCTGGGACCTATAAGTTAGGTACCATCCCGGCATTTGCCTGATGTAAATGAGGAAAACCCAGGAAAACCTCATTCAAGCTGGCTGGCCTGAAAAAGCTGTTACACTTTTTCGACCGAGTGCCCCCACCGAAGGCGAGAGCGTTAGCGACTACGCCACGCGGGGCCACTAAATCCACAAGACACAAGCGCTGACCTAGTCTTGATATTGTGAATTCAATGATACAAGAATTTTAGGAATGATTCGAAAAAATGCATCAAACGATAGCGATCTTGGCCAATAATTAGTTTTTGGATCAGGGTCACAAAATTTTTGAACGGCCCCTAAATAGTTTTTTTTTTTTTTTTTTTTTTTTTTTTTTTAAATTACAGAATAAACACATCATAGTGAGTTAAGTGATAGTTTCGGTTTGGCTACATTATAGTTTTGGTTCTCCAGATATAAGGCCTACAACAAAATTTTTGCCTGAAATATATTGGATCTTTTGATCCAAAAAGAGTACAAAGTCCACGACTGGACAGATTTCAACCCGGGTCTCTCGCTTACTGTACCGATGTGTTTTCTGAAAAGCATAGTAGCTACAGCGTCGGCAGGGTGAGCCTGGCATCCAATTTCGAATTCAGGTCTAATCGAACATTTTTCGTTCTTTGTGTATCATTGAATTCGCACAGAAAGAGGAACTGGTGTGATATACAATCGACTATTTCCTTCCTTCATCAATATAATATATGATTCAACCGTCAGAGGTGTTCTGTAATGTAGACACTGGGTTGTCCAAGCACAAAACAAGTTGTGTTCTACAGTCCATGTGGTCTGAGTGGCTGAGCACCAACTTCAAGAGCGATGGTATGTACGGTTATGCAGGCAATGAATTGGATAGCATCGGCATGGTTAAGCTGGAGTACCCAGGTTAGAACCTCATTCCTGTCATGCAGTCTATTACTAAATAAAAAATGCACTTTGTTTTTGTTGTTTTCAGCAAGCACTTTATGAATGATGTAATAGTTCATTTATAAGAGGGCGACATCTCTTTTGTCCACTGGATAAACACCAAATCACATGAGGAACGAATAAAAAGATAACTTTGATGTATTTCAAAGAAGTTCTACATTAAAGTTTTGAAAGATTATTTCAGAGGCAATCACTTAAAACTCCTGTTTCTACTGTTTCTTGATTTGAAGTCCCGTTACTTTCAGAAAACATTTGGCTGTATATCAAATATCAACATTTCCACTACTAATGGGATTTTACGGATTCGTCACACGAACACTGAGTACATCCGGATTGGTACCTTGGTATGCTTGGTTTCGAATTATGTTGTCTCGCAACAAATTTCCTACATTATCAAATAGATATACATTAGTAGGTTTTCATGTTTAAACTGTGCAGAACCGCATGCATTAAACAGCTATGTAAAAACCGATAAGTACTATATAAAAGGGTATAACACAAAGCTTCTGAGTAAAGCACAATATGTATTAACAGTTTCTCCTACTAACTAAACCTTTGGCTTCATCAGCCACATTATCTGTCTGATGAAGCCAAAGATTTAGTTAGAGCTGTGCGATATGGACGTTCGATATTTTTCTGATATCGAATCCATATATCGATATCGACAATATTGATATCAAATATCGACAATATTCATATCAAATATCGACGACATTGAATGTAGATTTCGACATCAAATATCGATATCCAACACAATGATGTCTTGAATACTCATGTTGATATAATCTGGTCTCAAATGGGGGATATCGCAGAATACTTGCTAGTCACAGATAAGAAACTTGTGTTCCTTCTAATCCACCAGTCTTTCCTCTGAAAAAGTTTTTTCATTTAAATGTCTTTACCAGCTATCATATTAGCCATCATTGCGGAAACAACGAGGGTGAAACAGCGTGAGATAGAATGTGTGTGTGTTTTATTTGTGCAGGTATATATTTCATGTATGCGCATTTGTGAATGTGCACGTGAGCCAGTGTGCTTTTCAGAGAGAGAGAGAGAGAGAGAGAGAGAGAGAGAGAGAGAGAGAGAGAGAGAAAGAGAGAGAGAGAGAGAAAGAGAGAGAGAACATAACACGTGGATTGTATTTTGAAGCTCACGGACATTCATCCGAATGTCGGGAAAATTCCATTCAAAATCTCTCCCATCAACTTTGACCCCCTCTGGAGTGGGCCTGGGTAAAGCATACAATCCAAATTCATCTCGAAAAATACTATAGGGGATAAGAAATGAGTGTACCATGTTTTGTTTTGATAGACGGAATAGATATGAGGGGAAAGGTTGTATACCAATACGCTCTGTACATACAAAACCGAACCTATGACTTGACCTGTAAAGAGAGCATAATATAAAAAAAATATAAACGCAGTACTATTTATATTGATACCAAGATTTGTACTCATTTTCTGTAGAATGAAACAAGCGTTTTAAACAGCAACTGTACTAGTTGTATTTGGATAAACCCACGTTATCTCCCCCTACCCATGTACTTTTGTTCTCTATTCCGTTCTTACTGTGTCAAACTATATCTTCTCCCTTGTTTTAAGGATATATCTTCTATCCGTATACCTCACAGTATTTTTCAAGTTATATGTTAACTGTGTACTCCTACCAATGTGCAACTTATCAGGAAGGATGAGGAGGGAATTCCCTTCTGAAGAACTGGATGTCTCCCATAAGTTTTGAACTTCCTCATGTTAAATTTCTCGGATGTGCACTTCATTCCCCTCTTAAAATATCCTTTAATTGGCACACTGATTTCTACCGGCTCTGGTGTCGCTTCAGATGGCGCACAACTTTAGAATAGAGCTATTTTGAAAGACACTTTAGCGACTTATCCCCAAATCCCCTCTCCACATGTCATCAAGATTTTACGAACACTTACACTTTTACGAACATTTTTCGTTTTTTTGGTTTAAACTTAAAAAACAGCTGGTTTAAATCAAGGTTTAAACCACCTTGGTTTAAACCAGCCAACCCTGATATATACATTTGGAACCAGGGAAAGTAACGTAACGAAAATAAATTAACGTTACAACTGTTACACATATTGTGCTTGGCTCAAAGGTTTGTGTTATTTCTATTTTCAATTACAGATCAACCAGATATTCATAAAAGAATCACTTATTGACTTCAGAGTAAATACAAATCTCATCCTGTTATAAAAATTACATGCTATTTCCCTGACCTTTCCCATCTTTCCCGTTTCTAGGAACCCTAACCTATTGAAGATTATTACTAGATCTCAATATTTAGCAGCACAAAGGTAAATGGGCGACCAAATTCTACCAACTTTACTACCCTCAGAGTAGCTCATGCTTATCATCAATTGATATAAACGAAAGCTAAAGTTCTCATTACTTAAAACATTCTCTTCTACAATGTCTGCATTTAAATTGTATGAAGATGTCTATATACCATTTCAACACAAGCATGTTTTCTAAGTTACCGAAAATAGAAGAAGGCAACAATTATTCTTTCTATATAATTAGTATTTTTCTTTCTTTATTCAATTTTCTAATTTACAAGAAACGAAACAGAATTGGATATCTAAATCGATACGGGTTGGATCAGATTGGATATGGGTTTCGAATCCTAAGGGTCATAAAAAGATAAAACTGGAAGGGTCGTGAATTTCAATTGCTTGTATTAAATAACAATTCTATTGTCCATGCTACTTACCGAATTCATCCTCCATAGCCATAATCACTTCCACATGATCCAGCGAATCCAAACCAAGATCATTCATGAAGTGTGACTCTAATGATAGCTGAAATAAACAGCATATAAGGATAATTATTCCGTCCAAACGTGATACAAGAAAATTACAATTTACTCAATATGTTTAAAACAATGAATGATTGCTATTAAAGATCCCTTTAACCCTTTTGATGCCAACCTACGTTCCGATGTTACGAACGAAAAACGCATCGCATTCCTGATTGGGTCGATGGATCAAGATATCCTCATGTGAAAACAGGATCTGCTTCTATTGATTCAAACAATAATTACAAGCATATGAAAACTATGGCCGATAAACGGGTCGTAGAACTACTGCTAACAAATTCAGCTTGGCCAACAAATCGATGATTGGCATTAAAAGTATTGAAGTGAAAAAACTACGAAAATATACATTTAGCATAGAATGCCGAAGTTTGTTGCACATAACACAGTCTATTCTCTATCATAAAGAACAAGCTTAAGGATAGTGAGGAGATAGAACCATGTGAAATAACTGAGTAACCATTTGCATGTACAGCTTACAAAAGTTTCGAATTTAGTTTGTAAGAAGACTATTTGAAGCGTTGGCCTACCCACTGGAAATCTAACCACTAATCTTTAAGCCAAGATAGATCTCCACAGAAGAACATTTTAATAAATAACAACTCTGCTGGATATATGGTTAGCATTTGTCCTGGTAGAAACTCATGTAATTCGGATCGTACATTAACCTGAAGGTCCACGTCGCATATGGCCTCGGCGATGAGATATTAAACTCCAACCACAACCATTCAATGAACTAGACAATTTTTCCCTGAAAGATACTAGGGATTCTCCACACCACCCCTTTGTGATAGCTCAAGAATAACTAAATATATTCTTGTGTATTAAATGTTCCTTTGCTGAACTAAAACTGATCCCAGCAATTTAGAAAATAAATTATATTTATTAACATTAGATTTCTCAGTTATTAATTGATGGAAGTATTGCTACATATTTCTGGATTTTTTTTTTTAACATTAGCGTGTATAATCTAATTTTCAATAGTTTCAAGTCCATTTGGAAATATAACACGAACTCATACAGGGAGTCGAGCCCGGGTCTCCTGCGCCGAAGACGCGTACGCTAACCATATAACCATGAGGGAGTTCAAGATTATTCTTCTTTCCAATATTAATATTAGAATTATATGCTACATTTACCGGAACAATTTAAAAGGAACATGCGTTTGGGAGATACTTGCTAGCAGTTATACTCGTAGCTATATAGATGAAGGCGAATACTATTCAAAATCATACGTACAATCCTCTCTACCTTAATCTACTGTACCTCACGCATAACGTCTCAATTTTAAATGTAAAAACAGTGCAAGACAAAGCAGAAGCTATCGGATTCAAGAAAGGAATCAACCTAATGCGACAAAACTACTACTATTCATACACACACACAGTCTATAATAAAGCACAGTTTAATAAACATTTTCAATTTGCTTCACTGCGTTTACATCTCTGTGATTTTTACGATAGTCCCTAAAAAAGGGAATCATAACACAGTTTGTAAAGTTCGTTCCCCCAATCAATCAAAATAATTAAGCGTATAATTCAAGTTATTACAATTTTCCTCATTAATTATGAAACTCCAACTCAGTGATAATGCTGGCACATCACAGATTGCTCAATTTAATCCAAATATCAGTGTAATATTACTTTTTTTTGGGGGGGGGGAGGGGGGCGATTTATACAAGCTTCTCTTTTATACAAGAACTTAAAAGTAATATTAGTATCATTAAATTTCTTTCGCAAATAACTTATCAATTAACGAATCGCAATGTATCTATAATGTATTGCTGATGAATAGAGTTTCGTAATAAATTTGGAAATATTTTTCCATTTATCACTTGTATGTTCTTCATATCAACACGTATGTTTCAATACTTGCTAATTGACGCTTTAGGATATATATTTATAGATTAAAAATACGCACTAACTTTGTCTCTAGAAACACTATTTCTTCTTATGTGATTTCGACCCTCTCTGGGACCTTTCTAAGTAATCGCTCTTTTACTGCTATTTCTTTTCTTAATTATTCATCCACGTGGTGGTCATTCTTAAAACACAAGAACTTAAATCACATGAAAACCCAATACATTTTAGAGTAGCTTGTACATCCTAATACATCGTTACTTACGGACATCTATAAGGACTCACTTGGCGTCAAACGCGTGTAGATAGTTTTCTATACTATATAAGTGGCTAAAATTAAATTTGCAAGAATAGAAAATTAAATTTGCCTGGGTTTTAATGTTTCAAAGTGTCCTCCACGTGGATCAATAATTAAGCAAAAATAAAATAAAAAAAGTTACTTAAGAAGGTCCCAGAGAGGGCCGAAATCACATAGGAAGAAATAATCTTCCTAGATGCAAGGTCTAGTGCTTACTTTTAAACTGCGTTTAAAACCTAAATTAGGTTCATGTTAAAGAAGGTATAAAAGAGGGAGAAAATAAAATAATAATAAAAAAGAAGCCTACATGAATTCCATTACGTGTAGGTATTTCGGAGAAAGAGAATTTCAACAGTATATTATCTTTCCGTCACCCTAACGCAATAAATAACTTACATTAAAAGTTTAATATTAGGACAGACTTCTATAGCGAAGATCCACTTAGTACTATAAATTTAAAGATTTTCCGGACGGCCTTGTGTTCTTAAAATATTTCAATAAAATCTTCGAGAATGAATAGATAACAAAAGAAAGGCGACTACAGGTAGGTAATAAGAACGGCTTCAGAGGGTTGTAATTATATACAAAAAATAAATAAATTTTTGAATATAAGATGTGCACCTGTTATTTAATCTTCTTGCGAACTTTTACGATCTGTATGAGTACGATACTTGGCTTCAAGCTACCATACAAGGTATGCTATCATGCCTTCTACACTTGGAAAATGCTTCTAGAATTGTGATCAGGCTAAGTTGTATCCAAATTTGATCCAAATCTCCGTGTAAAATTTGTTTTTTAAAGTGCCTACATTTGGGATGGATTCATATAGGTTTCACTTATTATTATTATTATTGTACAACCAAAAAAACATTCTTGGTAAATGCACTGGTATTCCTACAATCCATCACAGTCTTCGCTGACTCCAAGTAAACCGAATAAAATGCACTTCATGCACTGTACATTGCATGATTCTCTCAATAACATTGAAGGCACTATCATCTCAAAACCTTGCTAACCGAACTATTATCGTTTCCAAGAGTAGAAAAGTTATTCACTTTTAGAAGTAGTCTCTGTTAAAAAATATATTTCGACTACAGGTATAATACATATCCATCTCCTCATCAGTAGTATTACCTACTAAATTGAGGTAAGAACACACAGATCTCAACAAGAAGAAAGAAAGAATGAAAAGACTGACAATGTGCAGCAGAGTGAATTATCCAATAGTAGCTTCTTATTTATATATTTCTAACTCGTGAAAACGGTACCAGATTGGCTTATGAAAATCCGAGATGTGATAATGTATTTTCAATATATTAAGAGAATCATTTAATACATGGTAAGTAAACTGTAACATACTTAACTCTCGGCGTTTAATATATCGTGGATAAGCTAATTAATGAACTAAATAAGTAACAAATATTTGTAATCTAATCGGTATATTCACTTCTAAGTATATTTTCTAAAGAATGTCCTTTTCAACATGATCATAAAACTCAACCAAACTACACAATTACTAATACAAGCTGTAGGGCACATGTACAAGAATAATGCGCTCATCTTTGCACCGCAGGATACAGATGAGTGCACTGTTCTTATAAATCATACATTAGGCAACAAAATAATCTAGTATATAGTCTCTGTTGACTGAATATGAAACTTTGAATACAAAACATGCTTAAATTGAAAATAATTACTAAGTAAAATAAATACTTAATGAAGATTAGTTACAACACTAATCATAATAATGCATTCGCTGATCACAATAATTAAAATCAGCAGTGGCATATACGAAGGACCAATTAATGCATTATTATTTTTAAAAAACATTTACAGAAATAATCACTACAGTTTTGACTACTGGTACCAAATGCATAATGCAGCCCTTCGTCCCTCCTGAAATGTATTAGTTGTCACCTCAAGTCAAAATTCAATTTCACAGAACAGGAACACACACATGATCATTAACAAATGGTGCACACTCCAAATAAACGCTGCAAATCAGACTACTGTTGTAAGAACAAATTTCGGAAAAGCTTTCTTACTGAATAAACTACAAAATATCCTTACTTCTAGGGTTACGTGCTATGTAACTTTTGCTAGTGCACGTGTGTATATCAACACGAAAGGCCATGAGAATTTTCAACACTAATTTTTCAAAAGATCAGAGGGCATGTCAGCTGTAACAGAGGATTCACTTCTGGTGCTGGAGTTCCTGGTTCGACCCCAAGCTATATAGGCTTGTGGTGAACAACATTGTCTCCGTGAGTTCTCTCGGAGTTTTATCGTTTCACCAATTGCACAGTTACGTGTATTATAAGGTGGCGAATTAAAATCTAGAAAGCAGGAAACAATGGCGCTGAAAATAAATGCACTGCCCAGCTAAAAGTATGTCATTTGGTTGGCCACAACACTTCGTGGGTTGTATAGCCAGAAAATTTCGCTTAGTTTCCTATTTAATTACATATTTTCAAAATGTTACCTCAACCTTTGCTATCAGTATAATTATGTATTTGGTACCATTCTACACTATGATAGAAACATTCTAAGAATGAACTTAAGTTATACATATAGGAATTATAAAAGATATAATGTTTGAAAAACGAAATGGATGCTCTACAAATAAAATCATTTAAGTACCTTAGCTGGGTCAATTTTATCATACAGTTTAAGGACTAAGAACACTCTATCCCGAATGAGCTCGAGTGTCAGCGGTTCCTTGGCACTATAAAATCGTTTTGGGGTACCAACAGTCTGAAAAAGACAGAACAAAAATGATACATATAATATGTATAAGTACCTTGTCTGCAGTAACTTTGTCATATGCTCGGCAAACTTTAAGAACTCGCTCACGGATCTGATCCATGGAAAGTTTATCATCAGCAAAGCCCCGAACCTGACCTGTTGACCGAAAGGCTTGGTTTAGCTGCAGACAAGAAAAAAATATCGGCTGTAAGAAAAGAAAAGAATGGAACTAACGAAATGGAAAGTTACAGAACAAGTGCGACAGTACTGACCTATATGTATACTTGAAAATACGGCATCAGGGATCGAAAAATCCCTGGCGCAGGGCAGGGTTGGCTGGTTTAAACCAAGGTTTAAACCAGCTGGTTTTTTCAAAAAAACCAACTGGTTTAAACCAAAAAACGAAAAATGTTCGTAAAAGTGTAAGTGTTTGTAAAATCTTGATGAACACACATTTGTGGGTTATCACGTTTCACTCCCGTATATTATTCGTATTATATTCAGACCTAAATTCCCCATTCATTACTCAAAAAGATTATACTACAAAAGCAACTTTTTTATATAAGTTTATAAATGTTCGTTTTGTGATTTTTTTGTAGCTGTTATTATTGTTGTGTAATTGCAATCAAAGAAAAATTCTAAATATTGTTTCGTTTCAATGTTTACTATTGATAAAATACATCGAAATGCCGTACTTTTTATGTGTGTGGGAGAGTCATATAGACCCCACGAGAGGCATTTAGTGAAATGAGAAGTATCTTTGGTATCTATTTATGTATAAATGAGTCTGAGCCAAAGTGGACTCAAATAATTCGTATCTTTAGTCACTTTTCTAACTGATATGCAAATTAAGTCGTTGTATTTCTTTAAGTTGGACCAATAAAAGTCGTTGTTAACTAACTTGCACTAAATTAGTTCTTCTGTACTCCGTAGTACTTTGAAATTGTCCATATGTAATTCTGTATAATGGTTTCACTTGTGCAACTGTTTATCTTTTTGTCCTTCTGAAATGACTCTTGACAGTTATATTAAGAACCATGTAAAGATCAGTACAACGTATTTTTTTTTTTTTTATCAGGATTCCTTCGGGAGTGAGTCGGCAGACGTATCGCATTTGTGGCCAATTATCCTGGTTCCGAGTTCAAATGGAGGACAATTTCTCTCGGATGTAACTCGAGAAGCGGTTTTTATTCCGCTTTAAGCTTATGTGACCCCTTCCTGCATAACCCGGCTGTTACATAATAACATCAAGGCGAAACAAACTTATTTCTGTCTATATATGATATTAATACATAGAGCAAATTACTTAAACCAAATAAACCTGGTTTAAACCAAAAAAACCTGTTTATTTGGCTTTTTAAATAAAAACCGTGGTTTTTGCCAACCCTGGCGCAGGGTCACCATGACAACTGGAAATACGAGTCTGACACCTAGCTGTTTTCAGTATCACTATTCCCAAATATGGCCTCCAAAGAGTTTTTGAATAGATTAAGAACAAGTAATAATAAATTCGTTAACTATAGTTCAAAATCTATCTAATGCCATTGAATTACGAGTATAGTCTAGTATATTCGCCTTATTCTTTTCTTTTAATAGCTCGCAGAACTCTGTTACTTGACCATCAAACACTGACACAAAATTTGAAGGAACTTCGACTGACAAACTATTTTAGCACACTAGTGCGAAAGAAAGAATTTTGTATAAGTATCGCAGTGATGTGAATTTGAGTTTAACGTCCCGATCACAAGCGAGGTTATATGAGACGTAGACCTATTGATTAACGTTGAATCCAAGCCTACATAAGCTCCCGCTGGAAATCGAACCCGGGTCTCCCACGCCAAAGGCGCGTACGCTAACCGCTTAGCCACGAAGGAGCTCTGTTTAAGTATTGAGTCGGAACTATTATTAGAACTGGCACCCATATCACAATAAAATATTTCAAGTTCTGTACGATATCATATAATCGTTGCTTCGAAAAATAATCATATTTTGGATCTCTATTTAGTTCAATCATTTTGTCCTAATGTTATCTGTTTGGTATATGGTTTAGTGCAAATACATTTATAGTTGATACACAATTTCAGATACAAAAGAGATTATTTTCTTTCACTTTGACTATATGTCCAAGAGATACTATCGTCGCACTTATCCTGTGTATTATTAAGCACTATACAAAACTAATCTTTGTATCTACTTATTACATTTACATATTCTAAAGTTCTTATTATAGGATTGCCATAGTTTCTTGCAAATCCCTTAATCTGACCCTCCATACTTTGTTTAGAAAAATATCTTACTACACACAGTGAAGTAGTTCAATGGTACTCGAATTACTACTTTTTACTAATGTTTAGAAAAAGAAATTACGTTGTACATGGCAATAATGACACGAAAGGAAAATAAAGTTCTCCAAGCAACACAAGTAATAATGCATATAGATCTTTTTAAAAAAGGAAATACTTAAAAATTCACTATGCTATTCACTTATGCTTACCCAATACTTAATACAACTTTACTAATATTGCCTATAATTAAAAGTTAAATGTTAGCTACTCGATAATAATAATGGTAATGGTATTATTCAGCTTCTCCCCCCAAATCACTTCGTACTGATTATGGTTATTTGTAACTGTGATGAGTATAAATAAAGTCACAGTGAGGACATAGATCATAAAACTACAGCGGATAAAACACGAACCAACTTGTACAAGGCGGCTACAGTAAAGCACGAATGATATCTAACCGAGTCAGGGCGGGAGTGCATCAGGGACCCCGAACGGTATGAGAGGATGCGTCCGTATGTAGCAGGCGCGTCAGCGATGATGGATATAGATAAATGACGACAGTGGGAAAACACTTCAAACGACATAAAACAAATGAATCGTGTGTCGCAAAGCTTTGCGGCACTTGCATCTATCAGTTTGCACACTGCCTTTACATAGCACTTTCTTTCATCATGTCTTTGTTACTGAGCTTTATGTGACACAGAGCACACTTCCCATTCCCTACTTCCACCTTATTATACATTTATTGTGTAACATCCCGATATTTTTTCATGTTTAATCCTAATGATAAAATAAATACACAACTTATTCCATGTACTTTCAACATTTAAGTATGCCCTCATAACATGGGATATCACCCAAGATTTTGCCCAATTTCACTACATTTATCTCAGATGCAAATCACCGTTTCCTTGCTTCCACTCTAAATTTATTTAGGCCTATTTCGCTCCATTACAGCAGTATACACATCTTACCTTAGTTAATAACATGGTGGGTTTGAAACACTGTCATATTACGATCCATTGCCTCTTCACCTTATATCATCACCATCTTATTGCAACATTCTGCGAACTTATACATTCCAGGTTTGAACTTCCGTTTTCTCGCGCATTACTCAACCTTCACTAACCATTAACTTTTTTCTTATTTTCATACTAGTATTTCGCCTGATTCTGTTAATTTCTCCCTAAATTTTGTATTTCAGGGCCCCCACCTGCCGCAGTTAAATACGTGACACTCGGTATCATGAATTAAATAGTAACATCACTATTAAAACAATTAAACTATGTTTAACAATTTTAAAAACGGATAAAGTTCGTTAGTCGGTACTCCGCTAAAATAAATAAAACTTCAACTGGTAATCTGAATAGTAAAATAAAGATAGGCCAATGTTTACCAGAAGGGGCACAGAAGTACTATGTAAAAAATACAAAATTCACAGAAGAGGAAGATGCAAGTACTTAGATCACACATAAACCAACCTAAACCAAACTACCTTTAATAGAAATAAACTAAATTCTTATTTTTTCGAAAATTATGCTGGACCCCTACACTAATAGCTAATGTGTTAACTGCTGTATAGCCGGACCAATTTTAGAAAATTTACCAGATTAATTGTAGAATATATATTTTGGTTTGAGGAAGAGTGAGTGAAAGTAAGGTGAAAGGAAATAGTTTGTTAACAAAATACTTGTTGTGTTAGCTGTTTTTCATGTAAGCTGCACTATGTAGAGGCAGATGGGGCTATTTGGCGGAGAGGTACATTTCTCATGATTTATGGGAAAGGCAGTTTGGAAGTGATGCGTAAATGACAAGACTGTGTCATCGTTTTTGAGTCTTATCGAGTTATACAAAAATAAGAAGTGTCAGAAAGTTGTTGAAATTGTGTGAAACACATGGTCTACTAAACAGGCGAACAGACTATCGTAAGTGTGGAAACAAACTGAAACTGCAGAAAGGAGGAGGAACAGCTAACCAAACCTGATCGAATCTAACCTAAATTAGCACATCCTGGTACTTTTCGGTCGGCATTCAGCATGATGACCCCCAAAGCTGTGCAACACATAAGCCTTGCATTCTATGACATATGAATGCATTTTCCACTGTCCTCGTTTATGCGTATACGCACCGCCGCTGACGCGCCTACTCCCTACGGGTGAATTACGTCGCTACTGCTCAGGTCCCTGATGCGATTCTGCCCTGACCCGGTTAGACTGCATTCGTGCTTTTTAGCGGTCACCTAGCACAGGTTAATTCGTGTTTTATCCACTAGTTTTTATGCCACAGGTCCACACTGTATTTCGAACAATAATCACTACCAAGTGAGCCATGGTCTTTTGGGGGAGAAACTACTGTTTTTGTTCTTTCAATTGTTGTGTGATTCGGCGATACAGCAGTAATGCCTGTAATATAATCTAACAAAACTAACCTAACCTAATATGAACAGAAACTACCGAACATTTTGTTTTAGAAAAAATAGTTGAACACCTGCTAAACATTGCCCCAAAAATAGTTTAATTACATTTCCGAAAGAAACAAAGGGTTCACTCGAACAGACGGTTCTACCGAAAACAAAATTTATAGGTAAAATACGATGTGAAACACTTTTCGTAAAAGAAGTAGTGTGTGATATCACATTGAAATACATTTTGAATAGTAGTGAACGTATTCTAACTATTTACTGAAGCGAAAGAATACAAGAACGCGAAGAAGGTGGAAATAAACGGCAGGAACGTTCTGTTCGTGTTTGCAATGGACGTTTGTGATGGATATAACGCAAACATACGTTTTTATTACAAAGTATTGTGTGATAAAGAGCGTCATATTATGAAGTTTTTGCAGCGTCATGGTATGTTGAAACCTAAAATCAACTGTGCGAAGTGTGGATAAGTAAAAATTCAAAACAGACGAGTTCCTCCTCACAGCGGGCCATTCGTAGCCGGGAAACCAGTGAAGCCATTTTGAAGGTAAGAAGTATTACGATTATTTAAGTGATTTTGAAGGTGAAAATTATTGCGGATATTTCATTTATTCTTCCACTATTCTCGGTTATGCGTATGCTCCCCGTCGCTGATGCGCCTGCTCCCTAAGGACGCACCCCGTCACTTCGCTCGAGTCCCCCCTGCTGCACTTCCATCGTGACTAGGTTACATAGCGTTCCTGCTTTTTAGTGGACACCTAACACAACTTGGTTCGTGGTTTATGCACTAGCTCCTCGTTTAGTGCATTTCTGCAAAAAGAAATGACATCACGCTAAATGTCAGCCAAAATGAAGGGGTCCAGAAGCACGTAAAAACACAAAATTTACAAGAGAAATGAGTGATGCAAGTAATTAGACGTAACATAACATAACCAAATCTAACCTAACATAAACTAACGTAAGCTAACCTGAACTAACCTAAACTAACGTAATATTAGTAGAAATAGGCGAAATTCTATGATTTTTTTGAAAATTATGCGGGACTCCTACACTAATATAACAAACTAAACTAACCTAACGTAACCTAAACTAGCCTTACCTAACAAACTAACTAACCCTACCCTAAACTAACCGAATGTGAACAGAAATTACCAAAATTGTAACATTTTTTGGAGAAAAGAGCTGGACCCCTTCTGCTAAACATAGGCCAAAATGAATACCAGTCTTTCACGCGGTTTGAGCCACAATTTGTGCAGAAAACGCTTTATCTACAGCAATCATACTTATACCGTCCCAAAGTAAACCTACAGTGCATTTTATCAAAATTCCAAATTATAAGTACCGTAATGAATCTTTAGTGGTGCTTGTACTCTCAATTTGCACTGTTTCTAATAGCTCAGTTAAAATAAATGTAAACAGTCTGTAAGCCGTATCTTACTTTGCAATACTGCAATGTTACGAAGTACAAATGGTATTTTACCTACCGGCTAACAAAATTCTAGTGGATGAACAAATCATTAGGAATACCCTAACCATTGGTTTCTATTGCTAAAAATTATTTTCTTTCAGTTTTACGAAACACTGTGCATCGATGCAGCCATATGTTTTTATTATTATTATTATATTAATAATTTGCAAAAAAATATATATAGCCACTAAAAAAATGTGGAAACTAAGCTTGTAATTAATATACTCGAATTACAAAACTTCTCAGCTGCATACAATATCTTCCAAAACTATCACTGACACACCTGTATAGATTCCAAGTATTAATTATTAGTATTAACTAAAAATTAACGAAATGAATTTTACAGGATAACACTACAGTATACCTGGACCTGCTTGGAAGACATTATTTAGGCACCTGAGCAGATCAGAAAAAAACTGTTCCTCTTACCTCGTTTACTGTGCGAATAGGAGACACTTGTGATAGATCGGTAAATAATGAATGCAATCCTTTTTGTTGTGTCCCAACAGCGATTGTCCTTGGTAGGGCTGCCCGCAGCAGGCATGTGCTTATAGCTAATGCTCCTCTTACACCTTGCACTAACGCTGCCATTTTCGCTTACAGGAAGAAATCCCAGCAGTCTGCTGTGCTCAGATCTATTCAATAAATGAACATCAACATGCGCTAGCACTGTTGCCCTACCATGATGTAAAATAAATATACAGGGTGTAACTTTATAATCGTAACAAACGTCGGAAGTGATTCCTGACACCGAGGTAAGCAAAAAAGATCCTATGAACATGTAGCATATTTAACATATTGACAGAGTTAGCGAGGGTCGAAAACTTGATAATAGCAAGTTCGAAGTGTTTTCTAGAGGTGACCCTGATATTCGATATGAAGGGTAAGGGGAAAAAGCAAGGGATGTCCATGTATGTGCTTTATCGGGTGCTTTGTCCTATCTGTTGGTGACTCTTGGTATTGTTTGACTGTATATGTCATGCATGCGTAGATGGAGAAATGTCCATGTAAAAAGGGGCAAAAATTTAACTAACCCTATTCTTTTTACGCGTTTTTCAATATTAAAACACCGTTTTCTCGAAAATGCAGTTTTGCGACATTCCTTCTTTTTTTCCCTTAACCTTCATATGTAGTTGCTCGGTTTACACACACAGGTGGCCCTTGTGTTCAAGACGCTACAGTACAGGAGTATCAATGGTCATTGTGGTGCGAGTGTTGAATAGGACAAGTGACAGTGCTAGGATAAAACATGGTGCGTTATTCAAACTACTAATAGGCCAAAATGCTATTTATGTACGGTCGTGTAGATGGCAATTGGCGTGCAGCAGTAAAACGATTCTATCAAGAGCGTTCTCCTAGCAGACGCCAACCACATACAGAATGTTTGCAGAAATTTGATATTAGGGAGACTATTAGAGCTACAAATATTATCGCTATAACACAAAACTAAGGCTACTTCATTACAAGCATTTAGGAATAAAGAACAATTCTCCACGTGCTTCGTTATAGAATTATATTTGTTTAAGAAAAGTATCACACGTTGGCGCGGCATTCATAGCGATGACGTCAATACTCGGATCCCCACCAATCACCAATCTTGAGAGAAACCTTTCTCAAGACTAAAGACTATCTGAAATATTTAGCACTTAACAAAGTTCACGGTAAACTTGAGATAAATAAAACTGGTCTTCACGTTTTGCTTTGCATAATATTAGAGGTGAAAAATATAACACCATATGATATATAAATTCGAATTACTCATTCAATGTTTTAAGATACAGTAATGAAGTGGATATCGTTGAAAAGCTCAAATTCTGCTCTATCGAGTTTTTTCCATATCGTTTTTTTCATATCTATAATGGTTTCATAGTTATTTGTCAATAAACATTTATGACAATGCGAATGAAATTAAATCTTGAGAAAATCATGCGCCATATTTAAAGAGAGCGACAATTAAAATAAACGACAATGGCATCAAAATTTAGACACGTTTATTACCTTCAATTTGATACACGAATGAAGTTTCTACCTTCATTAAGTCGAAAGTTATCCTCAGTTAAAAATTGTGCTATGAATTCCGGCGGCAGCCATGTTGATGACGTCATTACTGAACCACCACCACTCACCGACGTTGATAAAGGCCTTTCTGAAGACTGCAGCTGATGAGTAATCTTAAGCAAATAAATAAGTTTATGGTAACCAGGGATAAATAAGTGTTCTATCTCTTGGTCAAATCTATCTGAATGTTGAAATACAGTGTTTGCATGTTGCCTAAAAGATTGCATTTCTATTTCATAATGACTGAAAAGCATTGGAGATATCTGTAGTTACTGGACGGGGGAGGGGGATGGAGAGACTTTGGTCCCCGCACACAACTTTCTAAAAAATATATCCCCCGTATGTTGTATTATAGAGTATACACGAAAATGCTCAAAAACCGGGAACCGAATGAGGATATTAATTTCCTACGGGAAAACTCCCGGACCCCTCTCGATCAAGGGGTATTCCAAACCCCGGAATATCAATCCCTCACAGCAGACAACTCCTAAATCCTTCCATACTCAAAACACGACAGTATATGCATTAAATCAAAAAGACACACACATACATAAAAAAGAAGCATTCAATACGGCACATTAAAATATAGACTAGATGAACTTTGAAGACGTCTCATTTTAAAAACAAAAGGTAGGAAAAAGATAACAAAATGTCGGTGTCGTTCAGTTAAAAATTATTTCTACATAAGAAATAAAACCTTTTTACGTGCAAAGCTATTCGTCAATTACTGTGTATAAAAATGGATGTATTAAAGATATTTAGCATCTACTCTCCAGTGACGGTATGTCTTGATCATTGAAAAACCAGAGGCGGTATGTCTTCATTATTGAAAAATCAGAAGCGGTATGGCATACCGTCTCACTTCAACCACTGACTACCATCATCTGCTTCAAGCATCAGTTCTGTTTACTGACGAGGCTACGTTTGGATGGGATGATATTGTCAACAGGCACAATACACACACACGTGGGCAGATGCGAATCCCCAAAGTACAATTATCACTCATCAACATCTATTTGGATTCAATGTATGGTGTGTCTGATTATCTGATCAGCCCATACATGCTATCCCGAGTACTGAATGGAGCACAGTATTTGACCTTTCTGCAGGATACACTACCCGAATAACTGGAAAATGTTTCCCTAGCGATTCGCCGCAACATGGTACATGCATAATTGGACACCCGCGCACTTCAGTGTGAATGTTCCCCACAACTTCTCAAGACGTTCGATCAGGCGTGGCAGTCCAGTGCATTGGGCTTCCCTGTCTCCGGACTTGAATCTACTGGATTTTTATCTGTGTGGACACAATAAAAATGTGGTGTATGCTACCTACTCCTGTCAACGATGTCAACGAACAGCATATCCATAGCGCCTGTGGAACTATTCCTCAGGGCCCAGATATATTTGAACGGATTCGCCAATCCATGATCCTACGTTTTCATACATGCATTGCTGTCCATGATGGACACCTTGAACATCTCTTGTGACGTGCCCGAGAAGGTATGTTTGTATCCCTCTGAACGTCGATTTATACCGCTACGAACTTACGGTTTCCAAGCTTTCGGCTCTTGCTTGCCCTGGCAATATCACCAATATACTATATGTTCATAGGACGTCTTTTGCTGATCTCTGTGTCAGGAATCACCTACCGATGCTTGTTATATTAATTAAATTACACTCTGTATACAATTAAAATTTCGAAATATTTATCCTTTCCCGGGATCAGTTTGGCCCAATCTATACTATTTAGATAACAATATATAGGGCGCGCACAAAGTCCCTTTACCTTCTTAAGAATAAAATAAACTATGTAAACTATATGTGAGGAACATTCAAATGAAACCTGGTCAGTGCGTCTAACTTTGGCTTACATATAAGATGGCACCACGTAACTTTGGGTATGGTGGCGCCATCGATTGGTAGCGAGACTGACGCGTGCGCACCATTTGACGTTGCATAGAGCCAGTGTGGTTTCACATCGAAGAGAAGGTGGTTACACAATTTATCGTCCACTCCCGAACATGAAGGCGGGTAAGCAGGAACAGCGAGGAGTGATTCGATTTTTGGCGGTGGAGGGAGTTGGAGGCCATGAAATGTATCGACGGATGAAGGTTGTGTACGGTAAGTACAGTCTGACGTGAGTCGTGCAACTGTTGTTGAATGGCGCAAAAGATCCCTTGAGGCGCACGAGTCACTGGAAGACGATGCTCGTCCTGGACAGGCTCATCGTGTCATCACACCGAAAATGATCGCAGAAGTGAATACTTTAGTCTTGGACAACCGCAGAATCACCGTGGATGAGACCCATTGGTTACTGGCGTGGGCACGCCCACACCATAATGCATCAACACTTGAACTTTCGAAAAATTTGTGCGCAGTGGGTTCCCCAGCAACTCACCGCCGAACAGCGCAATACTCGAATGGCGCTGTCTTTGAGTCTCTGCAACGTTATCATGAGGAGGATTACGGCTTTCTGTCGCGTATTGTCACAGGGGACGAAACATGGTGTCACCATTTTGAACCGGAAAGCAAGCCTCAGAGCAAGCAGTGGAAACATGAGACTTCACCACCTCCAAAGAAATCAAAGGCCGTGCACACCAGTTCTGGTAAGGTCATGATGTCCTTCTTTTTTGACCACAAGTGCTCACTGCTTGTCGAGTTCCTAGAACGGAGTACCACCATCAATGCCCAGCATTATCAAGTCACTTTACAGAACCTTAGACGAGCTATCAAGTCGAAACACCCAGGCATGTTGTCTAATGGCGTTATCCTCCTGCATGATAATGCCCGCCCACACAATATCATTTGTAAGAAAATGATACAGAAGTTTACAAGCAAAAACCGAAAGATGTTCAGGACCTCCGGAAGGAGATACGTGATGTGATTGGGAGTATTACGGATGAATCACGTCAAAATACCATTCTTGGATTCCTGAAAAGACTTCAGTAATGTTTGGACGTAAATGGTACTCAGCTGGAGGTTTGGCGTTCAAAAAATGCTTGGAAACAAAATTTCAGACTTTCTTACAAGTCCACTAAAAGTTTTGTACAAATTCAGTAAATGGTTACAAAGTTACAGCTTTTTACCTTTTTGCAGGACTTTTGGAAGACCCTGTACACATATCATTTTATATGAGATTACGAAAGTTTATGTGTTTATAATTCGAGTATGTTATGTTGCATAGTTACTGAAATATATTATGCTTGACATAGAATAAATATTTGTAGAGTTTATGTAAACAATTACAACCCTATTTACATGTAATATGTCCCTTATCTTAATAATAGACCAAACATTTTCATATTCATCATGATTACTATATACAGATACATGTATTTTCAGATAAAGACAAACATGCCGCGAACGTAGCAAGGTCGCGACTGTTGACTATTAGGAATTAGTATTACTCACAGACTGAGAATTTTTGTAATATGATGCTATAGTTTGGTTACGCGTTTTCCTTGAATATTCAGGATTCGTCCAATTGCTTAGAATATAATGTAATAAAGGATTAGATGAATCACTCCTATTATTATTATTATTATCGCTTCTCGGCCTTTGACCCCGTGGCTACTCTATTTTTCGAAAGTATTTCTTTAGTTTTCTGGCCAATTTCCATCTAGAGTAGCTGTCACTTCCTCCTAGAGTACCAAGCGTTTTCTTACTTTTTACATCTCATTCTTATCCTTGGCTGGTGGGGTTGGTTAACGCTGATGGCAGTTAGTCAACCGGTACTGTAACAGTATGTCGCAGTGACTGTGTGTTGCTGCAGGGCCTTCAGCGGCTAAGCAGCGACATTTCCATCTGTCCGTTATCTACATCCTCATATTTCTGAGTAGGAAGGGTCGTGAGGTCTTCTTGTTGTTTTTAGATCCTTTGGCAGTGCTGAGAAGCGATTTTGTGTTTTTGTGTCTGTGTTTTGGATGGTCCTTTTCTTTGTCTTGCTCCTTAGCCCAGCGGAGTTCGACCTTTTATTTTCTTTTTTATGAATGTAATTTTTATTTGTCATTTTTTAATATGCCACCCTCAGCTGAAAATTGTCCATATTGTGATCTCCCAGTTTACGGAAGACAAAAAGCTGTTAAATGTAAGAAATGTACAA
Source organism: Thermobia domestica (assembly GCF_964235325.1). Taxonomy (NCBI): domain Eukaryota; kingdom Metazoa; phylum Arthropoda; class Insecta; order Zygentoma; family Lepismatidae; genus Thermobia; species Thermobia domestica. The sequence continues at coordinate 85,012,825 of NC_137456.1, forward strand.
CTAAATGTCATGTATCATGTATTTCAGTGGAACCTGAAGGAAATTATTATGTATGTGAAAATTGTATGGAACAAAAAGACTATGATAACACTGGAAATAGTAGTGAAATGAATAAACAGAGTCAATTTAATTTAAATGAAAATCCTTCTTTGACTACTTTTCAGCGGCTCATTGATAATTCTTTAGATAAAATGAGAGAAATAAGAGCTCTCAAAGCTGAGATAACTTCCTTACGTGATGAAAATTATCAGTTGAGGTCTCTTTTACAATAGAACGTAATTATGTCCGATCATGTATTTAATATGAAATCTCAATTAGAGAATGATTAAAGCAGTCAGGTTAAAGAATTAGATCAAGAAAACAATTTTCCACCGCTTGTAAGTATTAATCAAGCATCAGGTATGACTAATCGGAAGGATGATTCCGAGGGAAGTTGGGTTGAAGTAATTTCGAGAAATCAAAGAAAAATGAGAAGTAAACCTGTTAATAAAGACAATGTAAACCTACATCAAAATCCGAATTCAGGTATAGGAGTAAAGAATAATTTACGCAAACTGAATGTTGGTCGTGGTAATACTAAAACAGAATTGGTTTCTATGCAAAGAAAAAGGTTTTGTTTGTTACAAGATTTAGCCCATCCACTTCTGTTGAAGATATTGAGGAATTATTAAGTGAATATGTAAAATCTGTCAAACGTACTAAACTCAAAACCAAATATTACTCTTATTCGTCATTTCATATTGAGGTCCCTGGGTTTGATTATTATAAGTGATCCTGAAATTTGGCCTAAAGGTATTTTAGTTGGTCCGTTCTATGGAAAACTAAAGAAATTAAATGTTACAAATAATATGGAAGAAATAAATGAAAACATAGAGACACATCATGGAGAACATTGAGCTATGGTATCAAAATGTACGTGGATTACGAACTAAAAATAAACAGTTTTATAGTTCTGTGGCAGACTGCAAATACGATGTAGTTGCTGTCACTGAGACTTGGTTAAGTAACACTTACATTAATGATTATTTTCCTGATACTTACTCTTCCTTTAGATCCGATACACACTATGAATCTCATGTTTGTGAAAGAGGTGGTGGTGTTCTCTGTGCAGTGAAGAAAAACATTAAAGTAGTGAGGCGAATTGACTTTGAATTTTTTGAGGAAAGTGTTTGTTTACAATTTCCTAGGAAAAATGGAAAAAATCTTTTATTATTTTGTGTGTATTTCCATCCCAATTTGCAATTGAATGTATTTAGTGAATTTTTTGAGGCCATTTCTAATAAAGTAGATATTTTACATTATGACATTTTAATGGTTGGTGATTATAATCCACCTAAAGTGGATTGGGCTAAGAAACAATTTTTAATAGGTGTTCATTATTATGCTAAATGTAAAGCTAAAATTTTATTTACATTTCTGGACGATCTTAATCTCAATGTTGATTTAAAGTATCTGACTTAGATTTGGTAATATCTAATTTCAATTTATGTGCTTCCAAGAATGTCCAACCGATTGTGGTGCCTGATAGCTTTCATTATTCTATTGAAATTACGTTTCCTTTTTATTTCAATACTCCGTTAGTTGGTAATTCCTCTCATTATGCTTATCATAAGGGCGATTATTTACCCTTTATCAACAACTTCTTGAAGCTGACTGTGTTACGACCTGCTTTTGGTAAAAGCAAATCGTATCATTGAAATCAATCTTAAATTTGCTTATTGTTAGTTACGAGTTCGTTTATATTGGCGCGTTTAATTTTCACCTGCACTTAATATGTTATTTATTTGGTGTGTGTATAATGTTGACCTGTGCAAACCAAAAGCTGTTTAACTTTGTGGTGGACAAACAACGTGCTCGTGGGTTTTCTCGGGATTCTCCCGTTTCCTCCCACTTTCTTCATTCCACCATTTCACTCATTTCTCATTATCAAAGTCTTCTTTAGCCTAACCGGCATAATCGTGGGACGTTAAACTTAAAGATTTCATTTTTTCAAAAGCTGTTTACTTGTGTGCCATTAATGTTGCTGTTTACTTGTGTGCCTTTAATGTTGACCTGCGCTAAATGACTACAGAAGTAGGTAATATGACTTGGTCGAATGGATAATGTGTCGTACGTATGCATACATTATCCATAGATAATATAGAAATGTTTATCCGTTGCATTCTATAAAAAAATACAGATATATATATATAAAGCTATCCGTTGCACTCTAAAAAAAATTACAGATATATATAAAGCTATTTTGTGTGGCCCCAATGTACACAAATTCGATATACATTTTATGTCACTCGAGTAAATAGTCCATGACTTCAATTGAACGAATTTATTTATACTCAATAAGATTTCGTATTACCATAATTATACTGTTTGTGACAAAAGAAGTGTAGTTAAGAAGAATATGAATTAACGAACATAGTTTGTTGTCTGGCCCGGAAAATCTAATTTTTAACCTCAAGAGGAATATATTTGGACTCAACCTGATAAAAGTTGGTTTCGATATTAACAGTTTTTTTTTTTTTTTGAAATTTTAAAGGGCCAAGCGGATGATGAAGGTAATATAAATTTAGACTTAAGGGGAAGAAAATCAAAAGTCAGAAGAAATGAAGATCGTCGTCTTTGGTAATGTTTTAGAAAGAACCTGTTTCTAATAATTTTAATTTCGTAAAATTGAACTAGAAATTCTTCACTATAAATTCTTCATTAGATGTATTCCTTTTTAAGTTAAAGGACGTATGTGGTGCTACTATGGCTAATTAAGTTACATTCACGGTCGCACATATCTGGGCAGACTATAAAAGGGGACATGTCTAAATTGTTGCTTCTTAATCGATAGGCCTAAATGCCCTATCACTGAATTATAATAAGATGTCGCGATATATATAATCTAGCAAGACCAAGTCAATATAATCATGCGGAGAAAGTAACTAACATAGCACACAAGCTGTTACATATTTAACCCTTTATGACCCGAATTAAATATTAATTTGAATTTTAATATATATATTTTTTTGTATTTCGGTTCTAAATGCGTACAAGTAACCATTAAATCGATCGATTTGATGATTATCATCATGGGCCACGTGTTTACACTTAAGGGACTTTAAAGTCCCGTCAGGCAGAAACGAGTTAACATAATAATTCTAATATATTTTTAGTTCGGATGTCTTTATAATCATAAATTTTACTGTCTTAGGGTTATAATTAGAAGCAATTGTTAATACTATGATCATGATTTATTGTTTGTACCTTTACATACAATTTCTGACTTTTCTTCTTCATACTCTCATCAATACATTGGTACTGATCTGGCAACCTGAGTTTTTTTTGGAAATTTGCATTCAATGATGTAATTAATGGTCTAAGTTTGTATAATTTGTCTTTGTCATCAGATGGAATAGCCAAATTGTCGTTCACATGCATATTGGACAGTATTTGTTTGTATCTTTCTCTTGTCATTGTCTGAGACACAATCGGCACTGTTAGATCTTGGTCGGTACTCCAATAATGACACGTTTGCGGTAACCTGTGATAGCCAAACAAAAACTGCAGACCAATAAAACCATACATTTCTTCTTCTGTGATTGGTTTCACTTTCCTGTTGCGTTGTTGAAGTTGCTTTGAAAAACAACATTATTATCAATTTCGCTTGAAAAAATGTTCAGAAAAACGTCTGTTGGAGAAGAATCCGGCAAAAAGTAGTTACGAACTACACCCCGAGATAACGAAAATATTGGAACAGTCGTTACACTATCCTGCTTTTGAAAGTTTCTTACTGTCTTTGCACTTGCCACATCAACATCACCACCATCATCACTACTTTCACCTTCTGTAGAGGGAACTGTCGGAGGCAACGCTGAAGAACCTGGATTGTCTGATACAGTTTCCAAGGAATTGACAGTTTCCTCCTTTACCTAATCACTGCTACTGTCTTCAAATGGAGTGTCTATTTCAAGATCTGATGGAATATCCTCTAGAAGAATATCTTCTATTTCCTTATCGTCGAGTATTCTAGACATTATTCCTACAAAGGAACCGAAAAACATAGTTACGCAATATCCGCACATTGTAATATTTTCCAACATTGAAAAAACACTAAAGGCAACGCGACACCAGGTGATACAAGGGGCTTGTTTGCATACCCGTCCTGGCATATTCGAGGCAACGAAATGAGGAATATTAAGTATTTACAAAACATTTTTCTTATTTAGATATTACCGAAAACAAATTTCACTACAAATAGAGCACACTATTTATAGCCCAAAAAGGTAAATCCTAATGCCGCCTCTGCCTACAAGCCTGACGGGACTTCTGGGTCCACCTGTAATTTTACCCCATAATACGCGCAATAATACAAAAACTGTTAAAATTTATATTTGTATTATTTATACTATACCTGATCAAGTAACAAAAAAATCCACGAACGTCTGAAGCTCCAAATACTACAGAAAAACTAGACTAAATCAGAACACACTCGACTACGATTCACAAATAAACAGCATGCTTCAAACGCTCGAAATTGTATTTGTCACACATACACAGCAACGCTCATAAACAGCTTGTACCATCTTGTGAGCGTTCCTTGAAGTGTTTGAAGAAAGACTTGTTAGTCCCAACACAAGGGCTATTACGTAATAGGAAACGTAACTTTGAAACACCAAGACTTACAAGTCCCGACAGTCGATAAAGGGTTAAATTAATTCAATAGAATAACGATATTTACCAAACCATTGTTAGGTCGAATTAAGAGTTCGCATTTGCAGCTCGTTTCGTTGGAGTGGTTTTTTTTCAACTCAAGTATTGATAATTTGTTATTAATTAGTATGAAATCGAATTTTAACATTAAACTAAGAAAATATCACATCATCTTATTTGACTTTTAATGATATGTATAGGAGGATGATTCATAGGATCTATGCACTGGTTCTCCAACCTAGAATTAATTGTTAAGGGAGGATAAGATCTTAATAAGATAAATCGAGTCGGGACTTCTTTTATCAATGATAAATAGGTTAAGTTAGCTAGGTTAGGTATAGTATAGGTGTAGCGTTTTAGACTAGGGAGGTTAGTTATTAATTGTGTTACTTTTGTTTTAATCTTATATACTAAAAGGGTGACGAGATTGAAAGCTCGTATTACTGAGATATGAATTGTGATAATGTGCACATATTGTTATTCTTATTGAAGTGAGTAAGTTATTAAAAAAGAATCGACATTCCTGTGTTGCTGAGCTCTCATTATTGTAAAGCTTTATGATCTAAAAGGAGAGTAATATAAAATGTATTTTGTGTTATCGTCATAAATTGACGAGGGATGTTCCTGATTGTTCAGTCATAAAAGAAATAATTAAACATGGAAAACCAGGCATAGATTCCAGCATATGATATAGAGATATGTATAAATTGAATAAATAAGCGTGTATTGGAAACAGAAAGTATTTATTAGACAGATTAGCTACATAACTGAAAATTATTATAAATTGTTACCGTGATTCATCATAAAGCTATGTAATAAATCTTTAATTATGGATATAAATTATCCATAGTTTTGTAAATTTGCTAATTAAGTCCGTTGTTATGAGCTGCATCATGCATCTGAAAATAATAAACGCCAAAAGCTATAGATTTTCTGAGATATGCTTCATTTCCATTTAAACGAATAATAATATAGGCTAGATATATACATATAAGCATTTTGTTCCCTTAATAGTATAGTATGTAAGATACGCTGAGGTTTCTTGTTCGGAGTGGCACTGCTGCAAGTTCCTGGAATACTTATTTATAAATTTGGATAAATAACCGTTGCGCATAAAACAATTTAGACTTTAAAATCGTAAATTAAGATTTTTGAGTACGTTTTAAAAAGTGTGGCTGAAATAGCCAGAATTGTTTAGTTTAAATAAATGCGCCAAAATGAGTGTGTTTTAACTGGACTAATATTCTGTTGAATCCAGACCTTAATACTGTTGTTATTGCTGTAGAAAATTTAACAAAATCCAGTATGAGTAAGAACACACCTCTAAATAGATCTGAACTTAGAAAATATCATTCATGGTACTCTAGGAATCTGATCTCATTAATTAAAGCGAAAGAAAACGCTCATAAGAGATTTAAACTTACTGGTTCAAATGAAGATTATAATGTTTTTGCTTACATACGGAAACAATTTAAAGAAAGGTTAAGGTTGGACAAGCTTGCTTATATACATAATATGGAGAATGCATTAAGAAATTCACCTCAAAAGTTTTGGAAGTTTGTTAATAAAAATAAAAGCCAAATAAACCAAGCCACTGGACTTATGGTTGATGATATGTATGTGTCTAATCCTAAAACTTTAGCTAATTCATGGGCTCAATTATGTGAGACTATATATCAAAGGCGTCCTTCTTTACATAATATTGACTTATCGGATTTGGCGGGTAATGATTCTTTTTACCCTATTATTACAACTGAGCAAGTACCTAGGGCTATAAACAATCTTAATGCTAAATCTTCTTCTAGCTTAGACGGTATATCTGCTTTTATACTGAAGGGCATTGTGTCCATAATTGCGCCTGTCTTTAACATATTTGTTCAACTGGAGTTTACTTACTTCTGTTTATCCTGAAACATTGGAAGATGGTCGTTGTTGTTCCTATCCCCAAGACTGATGGGAAAAATTTATCCGACTATATTATTATCATACGTTTTGATAAGTTAATATATAATTATTTGTATAACCATGTTTATCCCAATATTACGATCTATCAACAAGGCTTTATGAAAAATAGGTAAACTACAACTAACTTAACATGTTTTATGGCTGACACTCTTCCTATCTTTAAAAGTAATGGTCAAATCGATGTAATTTATTTCGACTTCTCTAAAGCCTTTGATAAGTTATCACATGACATCTTAATTTACAAATTGAAACATTATGATCTCTTCATTGTATTTATTACTTGGTTAGTATCATATTTGTACTAAAGAAACTTCGTGGTTAGGTATAAGGGTAATCTTTCAGACGTATATAACATATACTCCGGTATTCCGCAAGGATCAAATCTCGGACCACTTCTATTCCTTATGTTTATTAATGATATAACTGAAAATTTGGATTGTAAAGGTTTGATGTATGCAGATGACCTCAAAATCTACAAAACTATTGTAAATTTGGATGATTGTTTGGTGCTCCAAAATGATATTGATAAAATACTACTTTGGTCTCAAAACAATGTACTGCCTTTAAATTGTAACAAAACCTTTTCAATGAATATTACGAATAAATCAAATCCAATTTTTTTCACTTATAACATAAATGATACTCCAATTAGAATTGTAGATACTATTAAAGATTTAGATATTGTTTTTGACAGCAAATTGCTTTTCAAACATCTTGAGAATATAACTTCCAAAAGCGAGAAGGAATCTTGGAATTCTTAAATGGATGTCCAAAGATTTTAAGTCTGTTAAAACATGCCTTATTCTTTATTATTCCAACGTTAAAAGTCATCTTGAATATTGTTCAATCATATGAAATAGAAATATTGATAAATTATATATCTACTACTCTGGAGACAATTCAAAATCTTTTTCTTGCTTGGTTACGCTGAAAGTTTAAGTGTTATGAAGGTATGTCGTTGGATGAATTAGGATGTCCTTAGGTATGTTAAGGTTGTTTGAAAGAAGGATTATTTTGGATCTTAAAATGCTACATTCAATTCTTCACGGTAATTTGAATCTGTTATCAATAATAACTCTGTATAAGACCAGCTATGATATAAGAAATCCGAAAATATTTAAACCCATTCAGTTTCTCAATGATGTTCCTTAGTATAGAATTTTATCAGTACCGTAATTGCGGGCTACTTGGACCCTTAAGGGGCTACTTGGACCCATACCAAGAAAACGTTTAAAGTCCCATATGCACTGCAATAATGAGTGAGTTCAGAGTTAGATCTGTTAGATGGGATCATAATGCAGGCGTACACACATTGAAACTAGTTCTGTGGTAGGCTACGATTGAGCAGCATTGGTGAGAAAGGTCGTTGACGAAAAGAGTGTATTTATTGAGCGCCAAACTTTTATGTGTGGACACTATTTACAAGGAAGTGGAACCAATGCTAAGTAAACACATAAGTAGTTACATATAGGTTAATGAAACTGACATGGTAAACTTTCTCATATACAATAAGATGTGTGCGTAATTGCATTATACAGTATATGAAGTGTGTACATATGACCTGGAAAACACGGATATTTTGTCCCACATCTTTTGTTATCTTTATCCCACCCCATCCTTTGTTATCTTTATCAATGAAAAATAAAGGTCTGTTGTCACGTGTCACACAAGTAAGGACTTTTCATTGTTTCCTTAAGGATACCGGTACAAAATGGTACATCAATATAAAAGATTGCCTGCAGGTCGAAAATATGCTGATTTTTGACAACAGCTTGAAGAATGTTTACCAGCAATTTAGTCGGGGAAAATGTCGCGAAAAGAAACAGAAGCTCACTTCAAGATAAGTCATTCCACCATAGAAAGAAGATTAAAGAATAGATCAAGGCAGAATCCGGACCATCTGAAAGTGTTCACTGAAGAAGAAGAATTAGCCTTCGATAGTCATCTTGATAAAGTTTGTGATTTCGGATTCCTCGTTAATTAACTTGATTTCAGATTTATTGTGAAGTCCTATTTAGCCATGCATGAGAGAACTGTCATTGCTTTCTAAGACAATCTTCCCAGTCAAGATTGGGTGAAGTTATTTTAGAAACTGCACCTCCAGTCAACGACTAGATTCGCTGCTAATATAGATAGGGCTCGTGCAGCTGTAGAAGAAAACGTAATCAGCTATTACAGTCATTATATTTGATAGTACCTCTTAATATGTTCTCTTTGTGGTTTGCAGTAAATAAAAAGTGTTGTTCTTGGAACACCTACGTCCTACTTAGTCTCAGAGCAGATTTCAGTGGTTTTCTGTTAGAAAATATGGGGGTGGGTTCAAGTAGCCCGAACGCGAGTCTTACTTGGACCCATTTTTTACAATAATCGCCTGTGTTTTGTTTTCAATATATGTAACTAAAACTGTCCTGGATATGTACAATAAAGCCTGTAGTTCCACTTAATATGGGTTATGACAATAACTTTGGAGTTTTCGTGGATGAAAACAGGCCGAAAGAACGAATTTATTGCAAAATTGGGTCCAAGTAGCCCGCGTTTACGGTAGCCAATGATTTTGCCAGTGTTATTGACATTTTTATTCATAATTTTAGTAATATACAAAGAGAGTTATATGTTCATTTCATTATCAGCTGAGAGTATTATTTTATTTTATATAACAGCATGTTTATTTTATGCATGATTTTTTCTTTTCTGTGGATCTTGTAATTTGTATTTTAAAATGTATTATGTTTATTTTTGTTATTTGCCTGTTATTTGTATGGAAATTGTAAGTGGGCAGTTTTGCCTGTAATTTCTAGTATGCAATAAAATTATTATTATTATTATTATTATTATTATTATTATTATTATCTGAGCTCTAGTTACCCTACAATGGAAGGATAGGACATAAAACGAAAATAAAGCATCACATCACAAATGCTTCAAATTTTATTTTTACATAAGTAACCGCATACACTATGAACATCCAAAATAAAAAAATACAATCACACAATTAGGAAGAAAAATATTAACAAATAAACAAAAAATAATATCAAACCATCGCAATTTTCTACTAAACATACCTAATTTGATTCAAAATCTTGCAAAATACAATTCAAAACATTTGTAGTCATTCTTAGAATAAATTTAAGACTTTTTACAAGTTCAAATTTAAATACTGATGACAAAGAAAAAGTAGATATTTATAGACAAGGCAGATTTAAAAAAAAAAAAAGAGTTTGCACAATAATTTCGTGTTTTTTTTTGTCTTAGTTGTTCAGTTAGCTACTAACTAAATTGGGAATAGACGCGTTTATGATACACGAATTTTTATTTATGAATTACTAAAACTGACCTCCAAACCAAAAGAAATAATTGGGTGAGGAGATATTGTGAAGAAAATTAAGAAGTCTTGATATGAAAAATATTCAAAATCACACATGCATCTTGGGCTGTATCAAACCGTCTTACACTGAAACTTTCCCTAATTTTTTTGAGAACAAATATTCGTGTTAAAAGTTTGAGATAACAAAGCTTGTTTCTGTTCAGTACTGCAAATGACTGACTGAATATGTCAAGTACACTTTATATCGCAGCTCTATGGTACAAAACATTGGACAGTCTATTTAGAACTGCCCTATACAAATAACATACGTTTTGTCCTGATACCTTTCAGAATAATCTTAGGTATGCCTTGGGCTGACTGAGTTGGATTAAATATCTATAGGGTTTACACACGAGCAATTAAATATAACTCAGCAAGACCATCGTATATGCATATAGTGGAAAAATATGATAAGTTGTAAGGCCTACAACAATATAAAAATTACGTAATAGAAAAGTTATATATGGCGTAGAATTTTAATTCATAACATTATTATTCCTAACTACACACGTATAAATATAATTATTCATGGTTTTACAAAATTATATTGTCTGGGTTTCTTTTAGAACATGGCATGGTCATTGATACAAATTGTATACAGGAAGACAAATAATTGAGGAATTCGGTCAAAAAACTTGGTATAACCCTAACTGCAATCTTATATATATATAATGCACTGTCCTCAAAATAATTTTATCATCGTAATAATTATCTCAATTTAAGCAAAGATAAATCAGAAACGGAAATTCAAGCAAAATTCGAGCAGGTCATTTGGAAGATGCGATTTTACACACTAATTTGTAACTTCAGTTACTTCCATCCAACAATTTGGTTCTTGTAGGTTATGTACTTTCTCGCCACACTCCTTAGTTAATCAGATTTGGCCAAATATTTGTACTTTCATTATACAAATAACTCCCTTAACTAATCAAATTTGGCCAAATATTTGCTCTTTTTATTATACAAATAACTGTCACTGAGTCTTAAGGGTTGTTTGGCTCGTTTGGGGTTCACAATGTTCTCTTTCAGCACTGATGCATCTAGAGCTTAAGTGGAATCCGATTCTGAATGTGTTTACAGTTTGCATTTCTCTTATTACTGGTACAGCTGACTGTAGATCAAGCATATGTACTTCTGGACTTGTTTCCTGCTCCCAATGATGATTTGCACTTTTCATTCGTTTTTTTATTCCTAAATTTTAAATTTGTCTGAGAACCACAGGGAAGGCGATGGCACTGACTAAAGGCCATTCGAAGCCTTCATACAAAATACCTCCAGGAATCAAGTTTCCTTCTGGACCTAGAAAAACGTTAAAAAAATACAACATGCTGATTTAGTATCCATCAGAACAATACAAAAGTAAGCGATTTCTGCATCCAATGATTCTGCTAGATTGTCTCTATAGTCTCTAACAAAAGTAGTGAACATCTATATAACTGTTCACAAAAACAACTATTTGCACTAAAAGGGTAGGAATGTTCTTCAAGTTACAGCAAACTACTTCAAATCGATCAATTCACTTCGAAATTACTGAAAAGTAAACTGTACTGGTAGCAACTAGCACTTTTAAAAATATCATTTGTGTAGTTATCTACTAAACAAAATTCAATTTCCACGGCAAGTTAGACGGTGAAAAACAAATTATTAGATTTAGAATGTAGTTTACAATTTACACGGGCATCAAATTATTATTATTATATGTATTGTGAATCACAAATAACCATGATCATGAGAAACGAGATAGAAGAAACGACACGTCTTTTAATAACGACTCTATAGAGAACAGTAAACCTGAGGTTCCCAATTGGTGTGTTGCGACACACTGATGAGTCACGCAGTATCATTGGGTGTGTTGCGAAAATTTAGAATTTAAAAATTATGAAGCATTTAATGATCGCTTAAAATCAATTTTGAGACAAACTGTACTCATCAACTCCTTCGGCAACAACAATAATGCCCAGTACTACCTACATTCACAACTTTAACAGTAAACCTTTATAACCTTACACTATTATAATCTATTAATACTAATACTACTAATAATAATAATCGAACCAGTATGCGCAATGACATAGGCGTTCGGTAAAGTGTGTCGTAAGTCAAAAAAGGTTGGGAACTATTGTTCTAAAATAGTTGCAGGTTTTTGAAAGTGTTCATTTGGAGTTTACGTTGGCCAACCAACAGTCTGCATTATTTACCCAACATTTTCCATCTCGCATTCCATTTACAATTTTACTTCTTTCTTAGGGGCTATGCTGACAAATGATTGACGAAGAGGCCAATTACAATGTAAGACCAACGCTCGTAGTTGATTAGCCTAGTATACATCGGTCAACCAACAGTTTGCATCATTTACACAACAGTTTCAAACTGGTACCTTCAATTGCAATTTTACTCCTTTCCTGGAGGTTATGCTAGCAAATGATTGACAAAGAGACAGATTACAACGTAGGACTAACGTTGGTACTTGGCTAGCCTAATGAACGTAGCTAACCAACAGTTTGCGTCATTTACTCAACAATTTCAATCTCGTACCTCCAATTACAATTTTACATCTTTCCTAGGGGTTATGTTGGCATAATGTTGACAAAGGGACCAATTACAACGTAGAATCAACGTTGGTATTTGGCTAGCCTAATGTACAGCCACCAGAAAAGTATCCCCCCCGTAAGTGCTCTAATTCCATTACTTGGTGTCCAGATCATTTACAGTTGTAAGTTCGCCTGGACAGATACAACCCAACTTACACGAAGTTTTCTCAGCAGCTGGCAGCCCTGGTCCTGGTGTTTATGCCGGTAAAATTGTAAAGTATGTAACTAATGAAACAGTTCTTCATTCTAAGACGAATCTCTATGGTTCGGATCGAGTTGTCCAATAAACCCATATATTAATCTCAATATTGCTGTGTATAATGTATTATTTCTGTATATATTGTTTGTTAGAGAAACAAAAATACTGATCATGCATAAATAAGAAAATGCTTGAAAGTAGATGAAAATATCAAATCTTGAACAACTGCTGAAAATAAGTTTGTAAATCATTATTTCCACTAACAGAACTTCTCCAATTGTCCTGATTCCAATATCTTTTTCTTTCTGGAGAGATCTTATTTGTCACACTATGTACTGAAATTGAAACATTTGAAAAAGTTTGAATCTGGCTGGGATTTGAACCCAGGTCCGCTAAATAGAAGCTCAATGTGCTAACCACTTACCTACCGCGTCACTGCAGCTTCCACTCAAACTATTAGCTACTTAAAATCGTTGCATGTAAGACTATACACAAGATACTATTGATCGTATAAGAAGACGTTCTTATGTAAGTCAAAATGATTTACTCGAGATTTCCTTCTGTAACTCAAGAACAAGCTATATTGACCTTCATCAGTGAGGAAAATATCGCAAAACGTTTTTTTTTTAAGTTGAGGCTATCTCATCGTTTTTAACAATTGGTCCGATTTACATTACTATTCTTGCCCACCTTAACTTCTAATTTCCAAAGAAGAAAAGACAGAAGATATTATTTTCGCATTCTTTGAATTGTATCAACACGTGTAGAAATAGAGAGTTCTATTTGTATCTTCGTAACTACTAGTTTATTTTCTTATCTTTGTATGAGGAATTTGTGGTAGATTGGCAAAGCATGATATTCATTTGGCAGAGACCCGGGTTCGAACCCCGTCGTGGCAATTATTTTATCTTAATTGAAATGTATGTTTACGTAATTGGTATTGTAATTCTGTTATTTTATTATTATTATTATTATTATTATTATTATTATTATTATTGGAAAGTTGAGACTTGGCTACATATTTTATATTTTATGAAGTTTTTGATTGAATTTAAAGTCTTTTTGTTGATATGGAATGTATCTGAAATGGTGAGTTGCTTAAAACATTAATATTTCTAGCAGTAGTAGTAGAAACTTATAAGCAATTGCTGGTTAAAAAATAACATTTGTTTTTGAGCAGAAGTATTTTGACTCATATTAACGATATACCTTATGTATTCATAAATTGTTCGCTAAACACGTTACGTTACCAGACAGTGCGTAATAAAGGTTGATACGGCTGACGCCATCTTGTAGTCGTGTTTTGTAGGTCACTTTTCTATTGCGAGTACACTGAAGAAAGTCGTCTCAACATTAAGACCGAGAGAAAATGAATATTTTCCATATTATCTTACATTGGAAGTATCAATATTACCAATGATAAAAATTTCCTTTAATTACCCAATGGGAATCGAACCCAGGACCACCAGAATGTGACACAACGCTTATCCCACTGCTCTAAAACATCGCTGTTAATTAAGGGGGAAAAACTTGGTGTGAAGTGCCTTGGTTGCACAATTTTACGATTTCAATGTTGTAAAACTCTTTTCGGTCATAATAAAACAAAGTGTTAAGTATTAACAGTAGTCAAGAGAATTTATATGTGAATTGTCAAAGTAGTTTGTTGAAAATGAGTGATAGAAGTAGTATTAGTGGATGTTGTTCCAGCATTTCGATATGAGGAAGTTTAACGCTGCTTGAGATTGAGGCTAATTTATGTGAAACTACAGTTTAAATGTATCTTTTCGAGTATAATTATTTTCTTTCACGAGCCATTATTATACATAGCAGATTGTCGAGTTCAATGTGTGTAAAGAGTATGTGTCATCGTCAGGAATAAATAACAAATCTGCTAGTTAACACTCAATTTCGTAAAAGATAGAGTACAATAGAATACATTCTTTAGTGAAATACGAACTCTTACTTATTACTAGAAACGAACACTTTTTAGCTCCATAAAATTTACTTTTCTCTTTTCTCAAAACCTACACATTAGAATTTACCCTCAAGTGTATTACCTTGTTCACTCGATGTGATCTACCGACTGTATATATTTTATATTTGGACAATATTTTAGTTCAAGAGAAATTAAAATTTCAGATTTTACGATAATTTTAGACTATACCTCATTAACTATACTGTGCTATTGTCTTCCTAGCATCATATCGAAGAGATCGATGAGAGTCAGTTTCATTTCAACAAGTGGAATGGCTGTCGTACAGCACCTAATTTTTATGCTTCGAATCCATTTTTTCCGAAATTACGCGTGAGTTTTCCACTCATGCATATTATTTCTTCAGTTTAATAAAATATAACAATTAATGTATGTCTCACCTTTGGACATTACGCTTTTGTTAAACTCGGCCCGGTCAAAGCCCGATGTGAGAGAGAAAACAATATTTCTCCGCAGTTTTGCATAGCCTTTCCCAAGTAGTCCGTCCTGAATCCCCTGCCAGTTGTAGCTTCACATAGTGTCAGTCTATATCTCCACGTATTCATGACTTGATTGGAGAAGGACTAGAACTCATACTGTACTTGTTACATAAAGTTACGAGCGGAAATCAAATATAAAACGAAATTTTAATCTACCGGCTCTGGATTGAACATACAGTAAATGGGCCTATCTTGGGAAGGATATTAATGAGGAAGTGTGCAGGCGGAGTCTGATACGCGTACACTGCACAGAGCGACAACTTCCTTCAATACATGGCATGAGTCAACAAGAGGTGTACATCATTATCAAGTTTCTCGCGAAAAAACTAAAATAAAAAGCAGCAAACCTTAAAAAATTTTCAGAAAGCTCCATGAAACCAGACTATATGAATGGCACAAAAAGTTTGTGGCGGGACTGTTAGCTGTTGAAAATGAAAACGATCATGGGCAAGCATCAACATTGCAAACAACATTGTTGCTGCTCGTGGCCTTATTAAAAAATAAGTGTATAACAATTTCGGCAGTTGTTTCTGCCGTAGGAATAACAACACAGTGGTAAAATAGTTCGTGTACAATTGGCTGTACTGTATACATGTCTCACTTCTATCTTCAAGGATGTCATACAAGAGTTGCCAATTCAATGGAAAAAAAATGTATCACATAGTCGGGAGACTACGTAGAGAAATAATGAATGTTTTGTTTCCTTTTCGTTGCTCCAATAAAATTACCGAAAATACCGGTTTACATGCGATTTTGCTTTAAACAAAATAATTTTAGAATAATCCCTTAAGTTGATAAAAATGATTGACTTTTCTAGGACCCGAAACAAGGGTGAAAAAAATTTAAAATACTTTTAAAATTGGATAAAAAAGGCCGAGAAAGACTTGAAAAGACTATTTTGCTGCCCAGGCATCACGTTCTTCCGTACCACAAATTAACCCTCCTACGGCCTTGGGGTTAATATGACCCCAAGGAACACATATTTCTTAAATAATTTCTTTGTACTTTGTTTTCGGTTACTGATTATTTTAGTATTCCTCGATCTGGTCTAGTTATTTACATAACCCAAAAATTAAAATTATTTTAAATAACATTGTTAAATAGAAAGGTAACACATCAGACCTTGGGGTCATATTGACTCTAATGTCTAATATTATATATTTGCTATTAGTTTAGTTTTGCACAATGTTTGCGGTTACTCATTATTTTTGTATTCCTTGACCTAGTCTAGCACTTTACATAATCCAAATATTAAAAGTTAATTATTTTAAGTAACGTTATTAAATAAAGAGGTAACACATCAGACCCTGGGGTAATATTGACCCCATGTCTAATATAACTTTCCTATTATTCATTATTATTACTATTATTATTATTGTTATTGTTATTATTAAGCCATCCCAAGACACTAGATTAATTAATATTTAATCTATCTTTCACGTTTGCATCCTTTATAAGAAATTAAATAATTGGGTCCAAATAGACTCCAAGGACTGGCGTGCGTGTAGGTTTGAAGGGCCATAGGAGGATTAAGAGAAACAGTCTTTGTCAGATGGTGTGATTGGTACATGGACCAACATTGATAATTTTGTTTTTCTTCTCGTAAGATGTACTTAAAAAAAATCATATGTAAAACATACATGAATCGTTATTGTAATATATAATATAATGTTTTTTTTTTTCGTCGCTGTCCGCTCGGGACGTACTATTGTCAACAAGTGATAGTTAATTGTTGCCAAAAAAGACGCTGTCTACTATTTCAGTAATCCCGCCTTTTACGTGTTTTTCATGGCACTTGAGAAATAGATTGAAATAATGTGACTTTAAATCTTTCTAATTCCCATGATGATCGCCATTTTCTTTTCTAAACAACAACGACTAAGGATCTAAATGCCAAGCCAACATTGCGCTGCGCTCTGTTATGTAATGTGATTGCAAACATTAGGGTAAAAGAAATATTTAAACAAAAATAAGATATTTAATGAATGAAATTGAATGCAGATAGGAAAGTAATTACGAAAATAATATGCTAAATGATAATAATAATAATAATATACAGGGTGATTTACGAAGTAGAAATACTTTGGATGCTGATAGTATGACTGATTTTAAGCAAATAAATTCCCGTGGACATAGGTCCGAGTCTCAACCATTTGCAAGCCACAGGTTGTTAATCATTTTGGACACCTTCGTACAGAAAAGTATTTTTACTCGGAATGTAACTGCCGTTCTGGGATTCCTATAGCGCGTTAGAAAAGTAAAAGAGTGATCTTTCGAATAGTGTATAGTATGGTAATGTAATGCACATGATAGGGAAATCATAAAAGCAAATTTCCAAAATTGTTTTGAAAAATTTTCCCTATTTCGAATACTAATTTGTGGAAATTGGATGGCAACACTATCGCAAAGGCAGACCAAAAAACACTGTTCTATGCCAAACATCGATGAAATTTCTTCAATGACACTCAGTTGAACAACCACTGTATAATGAATCAAGCAAAATAGACCAGCACACAAACCACACATTTATTTCCAATGTTTGTGTATTGATGGAACACATAACCGAAAAAAAAAAAAAAATGAGAGTCACAATACTGAAGGAACTCCAATACTGTATTCTATAAACTCATTTACTTAACGAAAGAAAAGCTATTTGGGTTTAAAAATATAAAAGTTTACTTTTAAAAAAGTGTGGATTCGTGGAGTTGTGTGTATATCGTTGAGGAGCACCGACATAATTAATAACGAAAATGATTTATTTTTTGGAAGGTAAAAATGAAATGAAATCTGTAAGTTTTACGTCCCAGGGTTATGCTGACTAAGCTAAAGGAGACGGTGATGATGAGAAATAAATCAAATGGTGGAATGAAGAAAGTGTGAGGAAATGGGAGAACCCCAAGCACATGGTGTTTGTGCATCACAAAGTTCACTTAGCACGTGCTGGGATCGAGCCAGGAACCCCCATGCACCAGAGGTGAACGCTCTACCACTGAGCCATCACGGCCCACTTCTTGGAAGGTAGTTGGTTAAACAGAAGTCAATTACGAGAAAATCCACTGCAATTCTAAAAGTAGACGATTTTCCTTTTATTTTATTTTATTTTTACCGACAGTTGGTCAATTTGCACGATAGAGATTTTGTATTGCTTCTTACGTGGATTACATTGCATTGGCGCTTGTATTAATTATGCGATTCTTACCTATCATTTTATTTAGAGGCGTTGTGGCAACTGTAGACAGAAATTTGTTAGATGTTACAAGTATTCTTTCTTTGTGAACCACTAGATTTTATTCGTAAATTTTCTAAATAGTGCCCCTCATATTTTTAACCTGTACGTTTGCTCACAAATTTCATTTCATTTACAAAATATTGTATAACCGTGAATAATTTCACAGTCATTGTTTTAGTTTACAGTAGACTTTACATCACACCTTTCACTTCACGCGATTGTATGAAGAAAAAAAAATAATGACGAATCCATGTAACAAAGAGGAAGTGACAACTTCAGTGTATTATTATTTTGTATGAAAATACTAGAAAAACTTGAAATGAAGCTTTACAAAGTCTGAAAAACTTAGAAAAAGCACAACAAAGTTACAACAAAGTTAGAAGTTATGGATACAGATTCCCTTACATGTGAATTGTATAAATACTTTCTTTCTATTACATTACACAAAAAAGTAAAGATTTCCTCAATTTCCAAGCCCTTATAATAAATATGTTACAGAAATATAGTATGTAATTTGTATTTATTTTTATTAACCTGTTATCATACTTTTTCACTGCATCACTTCGAGTGGCTTCGAATTGATTTACTGGAGCACCAACACGTTATACTTTTATTCTTTCACCGCTGTAACATAAATTCCTGTGTCTAAAGAGGATTTTTTAAAAGAAATATTCATTTGCCGATTCGACTACGCAATAGGGATCCCGTAGTATTGTGTTTGATTGCCATGTTAGAGATAAGAATGCAAGATTTTTCAGAGAGGAAAAAAAAGTGTTTTAAAGATTTTGGGGAGAAAAAAAAAGAAGGAAACTCTACTATTCAGAATTTGCTTAGAAAAACACATACATGGTTTCATATGTACGTAGAATAATTTTAATTGGATACGGACAGTTTCATTAAAAATAATAATTATTATTTTAATATTAATTATAATTACATTAAAACTATTAATTTTAAATACAACATACGAAAAAATATATTACAATTTTTGCTGGGAGTTCATGTGGTTCAGATCTAATCTTAACTTGTAGGTCTTCGATTAATATAGCGTAGATGCTGAAAGGAATGCTAAACTAATATAACCAACTACGTATATTACACAAATCTTTATTTGTTGCCTTTTAACTGTATTTTAATGAAGACTTGGCATCTCTTAATATAGTCCCACACACTCTTTATAGGTTTAAAAGTATTTGCAGGACATGAAATTCACAACCACTTCGAGTTTTGCTTTTAGTATTCGCAGTAGCTTCTGTTCCTGACATTTGTTCCACATCACGATCGATCAAAGCTGCAATATGATCGAGATTGTGTTAGACGAAGAGTAATATGCTAAAACGAAATTAATCTTAAAACATAAGGTTGGGGTGCCAGTTAGATACGAGATAAAAACGTAACTTCTTCCATTTTCTCTCTGAATACTTAGTTATATCATTGGGCTACATCGTTGACAGTGCGTGAAAAATCAGTTCCTTTTAATTTTTTCGAGCTGCTTTATTACGGTTATAGAAACGTCCAGAAATATAATTTCTTTCATTTATTAAAAAAAATAATAATAGGGAAAATAAAAAAGACATATAACGTGCGAGAAAAACGTAAAACTTCCGAAAAAAACGTAAGAGCGTAAGAAGGCACCCGCAACGTGGAGTATCCTCTATAATGTTTGGAAGAACTCTGAAGTATACATGCAATTCGAATGATGAATGTGCTGACAATCCTCACTATGATTAGTACACTACGTTGTTTTTACTTGTAAATAAGGTTCACTTTTATTCTGATTCGTGAAATTCTCGCCATTATCGCTTCTCCCGTGAAACTCCACGAAGAACATAGTCATTTTAGCGCAGTTTCGTAATCATGACGTTTTGTTACGCTTCTTTGCAGTTTAATATCACGTCATCGATAGATTGGTTTGAAGCAAATTATTTTGTCCAAGATCTAAATAAAGAGATATCAAATTCTGATTTCTGAAAATTGCTCACATTTCCAAATTTTCGAATTTTCCCTGGAGCCTTGTTCACAGAATAAAAATAGTGCAAGTGTTAATAAACTCACGAGAAAGTACAAAGTATCATGTACTAAAAGTTTCAACATGACCTGCTCGGGAGAGTAATGCTCCCGGAAGTACGTTTTATTCGCGCGCTACTCTAGCCAGCTATTCTACGCGCTATTCTAGCCAGCTGTTTTGTCACAAAATTTAAATAATGTGGGTCAAGGTGGAACAAAACGAGCCCTTCGGGTCTTCTAACCCGTTCGTACTACTACTACAACAACTACTACTACTTATCTGCACAAAATTAAGTAAATAACTTTTTTGAGTATTATTCATCTTATTTTAATATAAAATGTGTTATGAAAATTAATTTTAAAAAATTAAAAGTTCCCTTGGGCCGGGTTTGAACCCACGCCAAAAGCGATATTCGTTACTAGAACATAGCACTAGCATGCTCGGCCACAAGAGCAGACAGCAGAAAGCGTTTGATTTCTGCTATTTGAATGCTACATGGTAAGAAATGGATAACGCCAACCAATCAGAACTGTGTATTTCGTTCGTACTTCCGGGAGCTTTACTCTCCTAAGTTAATTCTGTTTCAACTTCGTCCTGTAGATGTAAACTGTTGGGAAATGTTTACTGCTATCTAACGGCGAGATGTGTAACTTCTACTACCTTTGTTTCAATAATGGATGGGGTATGGATTGCTACCGTTGAAGTCATCATTAACCGTGAAGATGCTAACGGATTGACAAACTCGGCCGCGATGATCGTTCTAGCTTCTCTATTGCCAAAAAAGAATTCAAAAAATCGCTTCCGTTTACGAGTTATTGTGAAGTAATAAACGTACGTACGGATAGACGTACTAACATTACAATATTATAAGTTCCACTTGGCGAGTTCCTAATAGAAACACCAGGGAAATATAAAGGAACGGACTCACCGAGGTGAAGCAGTGCTAACATCTTGTCGATTGCTGCCGGTTACACGTAGAATTGATTGTTACAATCAAGCTGTAATTTGATATGTAACCTGCAGTAATCGGCAAGGTGTGCTCGCACTGTTCTTCCCTGTGAGTCTGTTCTTTTATATGGTCTTTATCTTTTTATTACCTGTGCTCTTATTTTGTTCACTATGAACAAGGTTCCAGGGCAGATTCAAAAGCTTGGAAATACAAGGAATTTTCAGAAGTGAAATGACTGTTAAAATTCTTAAGCATGTTAGCATATTGTCTGAACAGATGTTCTTAATAAGTCTGTCAAGTAAAATTCATTCCGTTTCATTTTTCTCCAAGTACGTACAGTAATATGAAGAGTAAATTTGGAGCGTGTGTGTCTAGAACTTAGAACTACAAAATTATTATTATTATTTAATTAAAAAGATGTCGCAGATTTGTTACGCATGGTCACATGCTCAGTTCTTTAAAAAACAACGAAAAATTACCACTTTACTTCTGGTATGGTGTCTAACATCACATTTAATTTATTACAACAAATCAAAGAACCACAACTTTTACTGTACAGACCTGTATAAAGCACTATAGAACCCCATAGTTTCTTGTTTATATGTATTGCGGTCGGATTTACGGACCGAGGGGAACTCAGCCCTGGCCCTCTACTAAGAATGAGGAATTGCTTTCAAAAGATAACTACGTGACTGATATTTCTCTTTAAATTATACACGTAATTTGAAAACACACATACACAATTACACTTTTGAGGTAGGTTTATTGTATGTGCTTGTTATTTCCCTTTAATTTATGTAACGTTTCTATTCTACAGTTACATCCATAACTCTTGCAATGTTGATTTTTTTTTTTTTTTTTTTTAATTGTACCTGTAGCCGTTCTAGAATTGAACACTTCAGCCACATTTCTTCTTTGTGAGTGTTTGTCTGTCTCTCTCTCTTCACTATAAGTCTTTCAATTAGTTTATCTACTGGCTATAGCGAATCTCCTTTCAATATTAAAGATTTTTTTCAACTTAACCACACATATTAACAGTGGTAGCTCTTGAAAAAAAAAAAAAACTCTTCAAATTAAGGAAGAAACACTCTTGTGTAGAACAATTAGAACATTATGTAAGTTTTTTCTTTAGTTTAAAGCAATAAAAGGGTCTCTTTGGTTTGCCATAAAGACCAGACTGTGTCACACGATCAGGTCACAAATCACGTTGCGTGCTAAATCGAGTTTGGAGATTTCAAATTCCAGATATGAGATATTTCACGCACGTAACCTCCGTGTAGGGTGCCCTGGGTAATGCGCAGAAGATACATATACTTTATTATTGATTTTTCTCAAACAATTTGACTTTTGACAATGTTCTATCCATATTTACCTTACGTGCTATACATTGTTTTTAAGCTTTTCATTATGTCTTTGCAATAAGTTTTAAAACCATCTCCTTATTATAGTTTTTGAGATATGTGGACGACTTCGTTTTTTTTATTGATTCTCCATTGACATTAAAGTTCATGTTCGTGATTTTTTTACTATGTTCCATCCATTTTAGGACAATTTGCTTATGGAATCTAGAATCTACATAGTATCTTCTACATTTGAGCTGAATTTCAGCCATCTCTCCCAAACTTTGTTCACATTATTGTAACCCTTCCCTTTAGTCACCACGGCATTTAAAACGTAACGCGACACAACTTTTATTATTATTATTATTGACCTAAACTTTGGATATATTTCATCTGCTCTTTTCTACTTTATTGATATTCTTTCACTGAATCGAGTTACTTTTGACCAGTTGAGGCCATACGATGTTGTTAACCTCGGGCTTCCAAATACATAAATCCTGGCTTGTGTATTGCTACTGAACGCCAATTTACACTTGCCAACTCAATATATATATATATTCAATGTTACACTCATTTACTGTAGTATAATAATGAAATTCTTTCTGTTTTGGTCGACAAAAGTTTTTATTTTCTAACACAAATTTTATACAAATTATTTTGTACCTGTGCAAAGAGATAGATAGATAGATAGAAAAAGTAGAGAACATATACATCAGAGTGGTGCCCAATTAACTTGATTCAAATTAAAAATTCTTTCTCCAAGAAACATAAACCACATCCTTCAACGTCTTCGTATGTTAACTTCTCTTTCCAAGACTTCGGATTCACGCGACAATTTATATTTATATCAAAAACAGGTAGCTTTAATATGATTGGTAACTCATGTAATATTTACTTTTATATTTTCCAAAATTATTTTGGAATTATTTAAAATTACTTTATAACCATGGCACATTAGAAGTGATTCCTGAAAGTATTTTTTTCTTTCCGCTGAGTTTTTAAAAGTTCCAAAATTTAATTCTTTGGTTAGCAATTATAAATTTATAAAGCTTAACTTACGCGTATACCTATGCCACAATGAATTTATTTGCGATGTTATATATTTAAAAAAAAAGCTGGGGAGTGGGGCGGGGGGGACATTAGAATCTTGCTAACAAGTTATGTCAAGAATATCATTTAAAATTTACACTTGCCACTAAATTCGGATACCAGTCTACTTGAGTGGGGTGATTTGAGTAAAGTTTTCTTTTACCACTTGGAGAAAACAGTATTCAAGATACAAGTGTGTACTGAAACACATTAATGAAATGATGTGTATAGGGTGGTGGCATATTCATTTTTGCTGGTCAGTATATAGAATATTTATCAGCAGCATCATGTTACTATCATTCTTTCAAAAGAGAAACTGTACATGACAATGAAAATATTGATTAACACACTTGCTAGACGGTCAAGAAGCCTGTCTTTTGATAGTGTCCTTTACAGAACCGTTGTTTTTGAAAATTGTAAAGAGAGTGTATGATTCGACTGGGATTCCTCTTTGTAACATGTTGTACTCTTGGCCATATTACTGTAACTTAACCAATCACACAAAATAAACTATTTGAAGACAGAAGAATCATACTTATGGGTCAGCGACACAGCCGACTATTACGAATATAATTTCTTTCAAAATGACTGGTACTTTATATTATTTTCAGAATGACTACACACATGAGATCTTCCGAATTTCTTCACATGATCCGAACAAGATCAACTTTAGCAAAAGATTTAAATTACAAAGAAAAATTGTCAATATATCATTACTCTCAGAAGTGTCCAAAACACACAAATACGAAATTATTATGCTGGTTATTAGTTTTTTTCTATACATATACTGTATATTTATTTATCTTGCACAATAAATAGCAACCGTTTTTGAACATAATGAATTCGTTCTTCCTTTTATCTCTAATACCCTGTTATCTCATGTCTACCACAATATTTCACAAATCCTCAGGAAGATAATAACCAAGATAAAAGTCAACGTAACAATGAACTGGGAAAAGAAAATTCGGGTGATTCAATATTGTTCACTTATATAAAAAATAAAATTAATGTAGTATTTTTTACATTGACAAAGTAAACTGTTAAGTGTATTTACAAATTACTTAAAAGACGTAAAATACTAGTAATAAAGCTACTTTCGAACAATCTTATGTACTGTTTTTTTTTAAACCTACTAACTAAAGCCAATTCAATTTTACTGTACAATAAGAGCACGCACTATTTGTTACAACAGAATTGATAGTTACAAACAAGTAACACATAGCAAACAAGCAAAAACAGCCTACGAAGACTGTTCATGTAAACACAAAATTTGTTTCTCTATCATTGAAACTCAAAAGACACACTTTTGTTTTTCTTTCATTATCTTAAAAACATTTACTTAAACACTACTGCCCAATAGGACATAGTGTGCTATACAACACTTGGCTAGAATATGTTTTGGTAAGTATTTTTTTCTTTTCACTCATTACAAACGATATATTATATACATGCGTGTCTGTATATATATATAATATGCTTTGTATGCAAATGAAATAAATGTCTTCCAGAAAACACGTTCAAAAATAAAGAAAAAAAAATAAGATTTAGAAGTGTCGTTAGAAATATATTGAATTTCCATAGACAGTGACGTAACTGAAAGGGGGAGGGGACAAACGGGGCTTGTGCCCTGGGTGCTTGATTGGGAGGGCGAAAAACTGGGAAAATATCTATTTTCACTACACGGCAAAGAAATGAGTTTTAGCGAACTAAATACCATAAAAAATTACCTCAGAAACTTAACTGGACAACAATGACCTTAGGACTAAAGTTAACTGGATCTTAGGTTCATATCCACAGAGAATAAGTTAGCTTTGAAACTATCTTTTGAGGACTTGTAAAACCCTTTGCAGCCAAAAGAGCTCCCAAAGTTAAATTTTAATTCCAGCTTTCTGTGATTTTATTTAACTTGCATCAATTTAAGAGATTTGGAAAATGCCCGAGTATAATACTCGAGACAGCTCGACTATTTGTCATAATTAAATATTGTATTCTAAAGCAAGAGACTATTGATTCATTCTACACATATGCACACTCCAACGTAATTCCAAAAACATTGTGATTTGCAGTTATGATAAGACTTTAAGTATGTCAAGCATGCTTCTTTCAGATTATCTGGCAATCAAATACTAACCAATTTGGTGTTTTATCTTGTACTAAAAATTTAATTATGTACTGCAATTTTGAAAGCAAGCTTTATCACTTGAAGAAAAAATGAAATACGAGAATTACTGTCTGATGCCAATATCAGGTGTGATCGCGGAGCGTTTTGGTTTGTTCGTTGGGGGGAAGAGGAAGGGGGTGCTAAGGCGTGTTCTTGCCCCAGGCAACAACTAGCCTAGTTGCGTCGCTGTCTACAGAAAAAGCTAAGATCGAAATGTTACTCAAAAAAATAAACAAAGAAAAAAAAAACTACTTGAGAGATACATGAAAAAAAAATATGGAAACAAGTTTCTTTTTTGTGTAAGTGGTGTTCTTACTTTGTTTTCTGTTATAGAAGTAGAATGCATAATATGTCGTACTATACTAGATTGAGAAACATTTTACATTAAGTGGAAAGGATTCATTATTTAAACATGATTCTTGTTTTGGTATATTGAGGGGTTGAAGGGACTATAATAAGTATATTTTAGATTCCTTTCTTCTTCCTCTTTTACACTGACAATAAACAAATATCACAGATTTATCTACTAGCTGCACATATTACACAAAAGGTTGCTTAAATTATTTTTTGTTTTCTGTCATAACATTATTATCACATTATTTCTAAAGTACAATTACATCCGAACAGTCTTCAATTTTAGGCTTGCATGTTGATTCATCTTCTTCTGGGGAAAGCTTCAATACGATTTATGCAGGTATTTTTTGTTTGTTAAAAAAAATAAAAAATAAAAGAATACCAGGACAGGCAGTGTTACGCAAGCAGGCAGCCTGAAGAGATAAGAACGTCTGTTACAAATGTATACGAACTTATATAAAATTATTTTATTACTTCAAAAATAATATATATATATATATATATATATATATATATATATATATATATATATATATATATCTTCACGTATTAGTTTACTGCCCCTTACCTAATAAGCAGTTTAGTTTTTAACTAGAAAATACTGCTACAGGAACAGAAAATATACATTGGTACCATAATCTGAAAAACACACTACAATTTATTAACACTCCTTTGTTTTGCACTAAGTATAATATAGTTCTCTCTCTTCTATTGGAGATAATTTGTTTAATCAATATAGCAGTGAAGCTCATATTATGATTTGTACCTTCCAATCGAATCCATTATTCTTTCCCTAAATTTTTGTAGCTTTACCTAGTAACATATAACACAAAACACATTGGCGGAAGCGCTGTTGCGAAAGATAAAAGTCACAAAAGTTTATATGTATCAAACCAACGAGGTGAAGACAGCCGCGCTAGCAATGTGTTACGAATTGTGCAAGTGCTCGAACCCGTAAGTCTTGGAAGCATTCACTGTGTAGTATATTCGTATTGACGGTGAAACGAGAGGTAATGTGGTTGGGATTTGAAAGCCGGTCAATTACAGCTGTTGTTGTCCAAGCATTCATGTTCCAACCAGCGGCTATTCAGATTTTGAAAGCTGTGTTAACAGGATAGAAATGTACGGCCTCATTTCAGTCCTGAAGTCGCCAAATCGCAAACTCCCAGCAGTGCCATCTTGTCCGTTGGTGTCAGGTCTCGAGGCATATGGCGTATCGGTGTCTACTTAAGCAGAGGCTGTATGTATAGAGATTCGTAACTTTGACAATGGGTCACAGAGATCTCCTGAGAGGTGATGGAGAAACCACAGTGAATCGATACAGATATTACAAATGTGTGAATTCTTCGATGAGCTTTACTGAGCTTTTACAGTGCCTCCACCAGAGTCAATTGGGACTAGATTCAGAATATAAAACGTCCTCGAACACGACAGGCAGTGAGGTGACAATATCATGATGTTAACTAATATAATATTGATAGTACATATACCACTCCACGGACTGAATCGAGGTGCTGCATTCACCTAAGTGTATTACAACGCCATTCCACATTGGCTCTTTCTACACGTTGTGCAATCTGAGTACTTTTAGATAGACGGAGATACTCATCAATATTTAAGCTGAATTGGAACCAGAGCATCCAGCGAATAGACTACCCATGCATTCGCAGACGTCAACTTCGAGACCCAGAATACGCCTGCGGTGTTCTTGGGAGAAGATCGCGGATTGTCAGCCTCTACGAAGTTTGCATACAACCTTCAAGTAAGATTCCCATAGGTATTCTTGAATACCCTTGCCGCTACGATGTGCTTATGCGTTTCAATAAGGCAACTATCTCATGTAATAAAGTTAATTTTACACATGAACACAAGGGAGCACGAAAGTGAGAAGTACGGAACGCCTCATACGTTTCCATAAAACGAAAGCCAATCTTTTATGATGATTGACTGCTTCTTTTCCGCAATAGTGGTGCTACTTTTTTCTTGGTTTGCATTGTATCAGTAGATATATATAACTGGAGTTTTATACTCTGTTGAGGGTACAACTATATATATATATATATATATATATATTTCAGAAATGTTTGGTGCCCTTCTTCCAAATAAGTAGATTAAGCAAGATTCAATCTGGTTATGAAGGAATTAGTGGTGATTTTTGGTGTGGATGACTTGTATTCAAGTCTTGGAGGGAATATATATATATACAGTGAAACCTCCCTTAACGGACACCTCTCAATAACGGACACCTCTATAATACGGACAGATTTTTTTGTCCCGGCAAAAATGCATGTTCTCTTAGGGAACAAAGCCCTCCCTTTTACGGACACTCTCAGATACGGACGCGGACAGTCCTTTTCCTCCCGAAATGTTTGAATAACCTCTTCATAACGGACAGGTATTGTTCTCGGTTCTGCGATATATTACAGTCTACAGAAAAGTATTTTCCCCATAAGTGTATCTCTCATGAGTCCAGACCTGGTGAACCATCAAACAGAACCGCTGAACTTGAAATTTTATCCGGAATAAACTGCTTTCTGGCGGAAATCCTAGAAAATTTTCAATAAGGAATAACACTCATACAGGGTTAGTCGTAAGGCAAGGAATTCTATGCGAAAGATCTTCCCTTCCCTAACAAATTTAATCCTTTTCGTCTGGATCTTGCATCTTTACCGACAATTTCATAGATAACAAAACAAACCTTGTTTGTTTTACAATAAAATTTTCAACGAGCAATGCTACCTCTCTTACGTTTTTGGAAAAGAAACATTTTTCTTTTACTCATGATACTGGAACAAGTCTGGGTTGGAGTTTTCCCGGCTTCCTTTTTCATTTTCTCTAAAAGGATATTCTTTATGATTGGGTCTGGGTCAATAAATATATGCACCCCCAACAGCTTGCCTTTTCATCCATTCTGTCAACGAAGATGCCGCGCCAGTACACAAACACACACAACGTTTCTTCTACAATCGTACTGAGGATTTTTAGCGGACACTTGCTAATGAGTTTTATTACTGTTGTAGAGGAAAAAGCATGCCTTTTTCGTTAATTATTGCCCAGCAATAATAGGCTATAATTTAATAGAAATGAATTTCTCCTTCATCCTTCCCAGTAATTCAAATGTGTACTAAATAAGGCTATTTTCATATTGAATTTTACGTATTTACGCCCATACATAATGTATTTGCTGTATATTACTGCATACAATTACCCTTATGAGAAATTAAATTTCTGTAACCTCTCTATAACGGACACCTCTCAGTAACGGACAAAACTCCATGTCCCATTGGTGTCCGCTATTGAGAGGTTTCACTGTATATCTTTTTCGTTAAGCTGTGGGTTTCATCTCAGACTCGACACTAAAAATCGGAGATTAATAACTTACGCGAATAATTTGTTATCTCTTCACAACTTGAATCAAGACTAACCTAGCTACCTCACAATAGGGAAGGATTGGTTAGTTCGATTATTGTAATTTAACATTCCTTTCAACACCAATAATAAATAAGACGGAACCTACTGTTTAAAAGAGAGATTCGAACCAAATTCAAGTTTGTATCCGAGACAATTATCAGTACTCCTGGCATCAATTGTACAGAAAAGCTATCGTTAGCGTTTCAAGTCACGAAAGGACACGAATAGGAAAGGGCAACATTATGTTAGAATAGATATTTTACCTAGGTGAGTGAGTATATAGTTGATGATTCACATTAAATCTACATTTATGCTTACTACACGGTGAAAGAGTTATCTTTATTACAAGTACCAAATTTCAGAACAAACAACCCATGCTCCATTTCCATATGTAAGAAGATATGCGAAACACGATATAAATTGCTGATTAACAGACATATTCAGTATTTTAAACAAAAGGTAATAAATTTTCTCATTAAGTTCAATTCTTTTTATTGTTGTTATTCCTTAACTTACAAGTTAGACGTTTCTTTGGCGGCTTTGGTAAGGGCCTAAAGAAACGAATCAAAGATACGGCAATTAAATTTAAAAGCAAACATTTATTCATACGGAATTTATTATTCAGTTTTATCAATAAATAAGGCAAAGAGATCTTCCCTATGCTTTTATATAAGGAATGCTCAAATAAAAAGGAGATTTTGACTGTACCGGCATTGTGTCTAATGGAAGTGGCGAAATATGTTTGCTGATAGATGGCGCACTAAGACTCCCAGTTTGCACTTCTTTTAGTTTAATATCCCACGATTGCGCATTGAGGCTAAGGGAAAAGCTGGTGATGAGATGAATGTTAATAGTGGAACGAAAGTGGGAGAACCTCGAGAAAACCCTACGAAAGTCCCTTGGAGCGGGCTGGGATCGAACCAGAGATCCCACATACCAGAGGCAAGCGTTCTACCACTGAGCCATCGCCCTCTCGAGTTTGCACTTATAACCAACAGTGTCGCCTGCTTTTCCTCAGTTGGAGAAAGTTATTTAAGGCGGTCGGATGTATTATGAATTAATCTAATAATAGCGCAACGAAATGTTATCTAATTTCTTTGTGACGAAGGAGTGTACGATTCAGAAATTTATCCCAGAATAGTGAAGACTTAAACAGGTCATCGAAAACAAGCGTAGAGGGAAGCTACCGATCGGAATACCGCTGCTCTAGGGCAACGCTAGGCCACATATGGTCAAGATCCTCGATTTGCTTAAAATATTTCGATGGAAAGTTCTCATCCCCTGTACAGCCTTGATATCTTTTCACGTAACTCTTCCGCTCCTTAAAAGAAAAATCTGAAAACTCATCGGTTCACCTGTTACGAGGAAGTGCAGAACATAATTGAACAATGGATTCGTCAACAAACCAAGAATTTCTATACTGAAACCATCTACGCCTTATGAGTTGGGATCACTGTAATATCAACGCCAACTATCTGCATTTGCCATGTTATATTATTATTCTACTTAACATATGCTCTAGTAAACTATTCTTAGACATAACCGTAATCTTTCTTTTATTTGAACAAACATTATACGCACAATGAATAGGAAGGGAGGGATATTACTGTAGTGCATTGACTGGCAAAATATCAACGGTACACTGCTTATGTCAGCATGGGTAAATGTGTCAATTTACTACTTATTGCTACGAGTGTACAGCTACTTTAAAAACTATTACAATCCTGTCTACCTTTGGGAGTCCTGTATTTAGGCATATTCTTCCACGAAATTACAAAACTGAAAGGTATTTCTTGATTGTCTTACGCCCAACATTCAAAATACACACGGTGGGAATATTATCTGTAGAAGTTGTTAGTTTGTATAACTTTACCTGATACTTGCAATCTGAATGTAAATAGAAAACGATATTTACAATATTTGCTTCTTATATCTCCATTGCCCACGTTTAAAATAACTTGACGCACACACACACACACACACACACACACATGAAATTCTGGGCAAAATTCCGTATGTCAACGTAAAATTTGTCTATCGCAACGCAACGTAAAAAAATGCGAAAAGCAATTAGAATGGCTATGTCGATTATCACAAACTAAAACGCAAATTCAGCGTTGCATACACATAAACCGCTACAGAATGACGCCAAATATGTTCAATAGTGTTTAATTTCGTTAGAAACTTATTATTTCAACTTCCAATTAATTTGGTTCGACTTCTTGCAAAGAGTTTTCATTCTGAGGCTGTAATTCTCTATTTCGATACTTATATATGATATTGCAAAGTATTTTGCATTTTCTGTGGGCCTCATTTTGTAGCGTCTGCGTAAACGGAACTGGATCTTTGCGAGTTAACAGGGATGAACAGGTGCCTCTAAAACAGCTACAAGAAATGAAGATGATGCTATGTGGCTCATATGATCAGGGAACAGAGGTAGTATCAGGTGTAACATTGCAAATTTCGCGTTTTAGTTTCCGGTAATCGACATACCAGTTATAATTTCTTCTTGCATTGTTTGCGTTGCGTTTCGATCCGCAAATTTTACGAAAACTTTTTCCACAGATTTTTTTTTTTTTTTTTAAATCAGAAAAAATGTTTGCAGCTTTACTTTCCGACTATATGTTTTATCATGTCTATATAGCTTGTTGAAACTCAATTCTTGCCTTATTTTTATTTATGTATTGATCCAAAATATTTTATTATGGAAGAATATATTTATGGTGTACCTATTTTTCTTTTAACTTGCAGATTGACTGTTGAAATGCTGCAATCTTTGAACCAGACGACAACGTTCTGGATGCTATTATATATTTAACTCCTCCTGTAAACCTTCAATTAAGCGATAAAGATAATGGCGATGAAGAATGTGAGACTGCTAATATTACCAATCTCTCGGGTAATCAACTAGGTGCAGAGGCCGAGGTTCAAAT
This sequence comes from Thermobia domestica, assembly GCF_964235325.1. NCBI lineage: Eukaryota > Metazoa > Arthropoda > Insecta > Zygentoma > Lepismatidae > Thermobia > Thermobia domestica. The sequence goes on from NC_137456.1 coordinate 85,045,582, forward strand.
CAGGAGGGTCACAGAAGACGGAATTGTTGGAGAGAGAAGAAGGTTAGAAGTAGAACTTGAAAATGAAGTAACAAGTGATGTTAATTGTTCGAAGCATCTGAAGAAAAAACTAGAAAACTCTGGAACTCCATCCAAGCATTGGAAAAAAGTAGACATCCCTCCTAAAGCTCAACATGTGGGAAAGACCTAATATTTTGAACAACACTTATCTTTTGCAGCGGCGGCTGGTACTATATGTTGCATGGTTGTGCAACCGGATATTTTTTTTAATACTAAAACTATTTTTAAGTATTAAAGTACTGTATCAATAAAAAATAAACCTCTGCTCTTGAGCGCAAAACAGTATTAATGCATTTCTGAAAAAAGTCAATTAAAAAACGGAAAGAGAGAGAGAGATTTACATTTCCGGTGGCAGCGAACGTTGCCACTGGAAGCAGTAACATTGAGCATATGGCAGCAAGCTCCTATCTCTTAACATGGGGAAGTGGATTTATTCTTGCATCGCTCCTATCTTCCCGTATACCTCTCTTGCGGTTGCCTTTCTTCCGCAACTGGTCAGCTTTTGTAATAGTTACGAATTCCTCCGCTTAGCAGTGCTTGATTCAATTGATAGGGTGAGGGAGATACAGACGCTTGGAAGAAAGAAGTTATTCACAAAACATAAACTCGCAAAGAACAAATATAAGTCTGGTGGTAGCAGGGACGGATCCAGGCTAAAAGTTTGGGGGGCGGTCGTTCGAAGTCAATAGATTTTATTTAACGTTTATAATACAAAGGTGAAAATTCTTGCGATAAGTTTTATTTAAAAAAAAAAATCCTATTCTGGGGGAAGGGGGTCGATCGAGTCTCGAAGTAGAAAATGTCTTACTACTGGTCTAATTCCTAGCTCTGTGTCTTTCGTGCACATGATTCCGTGTTCGATTTCCGGCGGAGAGCATAAATTAATATCAAATAATTCACTTCCAATACTCATCTGTCTTCTTTAGCCTAATTTGCTGGAATGTTAAACTTTTTTTTTTTTTTTTTTTCATTTTCGAAGGAAAACATCTTAGATTTCATGCTTCTTTACAGACAAAAATACGTGGTTTCTGAAAATTGACTTTTTGTACCGTATATTTATACAAAGAAATGCTAACAAAATGCATATTGTCGGAGAAGAGAGGTGTTTCTGGACCCTAAAGAAAATAAAGCGGAAAATATTTGCGGTAGCGTTGCTTTCTATTCAGAGAAACTTGGCGAGCAGCATTTCAGATTTCAATAAAGTCATAGAAAAATTTGAAGCCCAAAAGATCGAAGAAAGACCAACCATCCTAAAATAATGCATAGTTTATATAATTAAATAATTTTATTTAACTGCGTGCATGCAATTTTCTTGCATTATTTTTTTTTCTTCTTTTCGGATTAACGCCATCATTCATGGCTTACAGCACATACTATATATTCGATTTATCTCGTGTTCAATAACATGAGTGTAGAGGTTTTGTATATAAATAGTGTATAAACGTACATTGATAGTGGTTGTTTGAAAAAAAGGAAAGAGCTTATATATTAAATCAATATTAGAGAAACAATTTAATCAATAATATACAAATAGAGCTTAAAAGACTTTCCTCTTCATATTTCCTGAATATTTTTTGGGGGGGAGGGGAACACTTGCGCGTACCTACATACCTTTGATATTGCAACATTGCAATCGGTGCTTGTATAGACTACGAGCCGCTACTGATCTTTTGTTGAACTTTTTGAGTTGTCTTTTGGTGACGATATCATTTCTCTCTTTGTTAATTTCTCTAAGCTTTACACCCTCCAGTAACATGGCGAAAAATTTTAGATATTACGACGAAATGCGATTATTTTTTAAAGAGTTTTATTATTGAATGGCTACTGTCGATATTCACGATATTGAATGTACTGGGGTAAGAAGTTAACCTTGTGTGGCTCAAACCATGTTCAGGAATAGATCTGATGAACTTTCGTGCTATACTCATATTTGCGATAATTCAAATCTCGATTCCAATGACAAATTCCGTAAAGTCGTCCGTTGTGTTTTAACGAACGATAGATGAAATAGTTTCCTCAAGATGCTTACGTAAGTGTCGATGTCTCTATAGGCCTTTAATTCGGTTATTACGGAAGCAAATATGTATATCAGGGAAACCCATTAGATTTGGATTCACAATCTATCAATGGACATCTATAAGAAACACAAATCCTGCGACTGGAGTAGGAGGTTCGGTCGTTTTGAATCTACTGGAAAGACTTCTAGCAGATTAAGGCTATAGTGTTTACATGCATAATTTTGTTACTTCTGTGCGGTTGTTGGAAAAACTTGCAAGGAAAGGACATGATTGAACTGGAACTATGAGAGTTAACAGGGTTGAAGAAACGCCTCTAAAACAACCACGTGGCTCATATGATCAGGTAACAGATGCAGTAGTATCAAGCATGCGCGTCCGAAGGAGAGGGCAGGGTGGGGCCCGAGCCCCTCCTTGTTCACGAAAATGTATTAAATTTCATAAGATTTTCTTAATACAAATAAAAAATACAGAACGTAATATAGCAACCAGGGATCTGAGTTCCCCTCTAGAAAATTTTCTTCGGGCGCCCATGGTATCAAGTGTAACAATTTTAAGGTACAAAGATAATAGTGTTGTTACTGTTGCTTCAAATAAGATAACTATATCTCCACTACGGAAATCAAAGCGATGGACTGAAGCACTAAAAAAAAAAAAAAAAAAAAAAAAAAAAAAAAAAAAAAAAAAAAAAAAATCAACCAGCATGCACTGCAGAATACACTATGTATATGGGGAGTGTTCACAGGTTAGATAAAAATATTGCTGCTTACGAAGTCCACATTCGTATGAAGAAATTGTATTGGCAACTTCTAATGTATCCTCTCAATGCATATATGTGCAACACATATCATTTGTACAAGTTAATACATAAGGAAGACAAAACAACAGCACCGACTTGGTCGTCCAATCATATATGGGAATGTATACACGACTTCCTCTGGGAAGAAACCAAAAGGCAACCAAGAAACATATTCCTGACTGCGTTCGCCTAGACAAGATTGGACATCTAATAGGAACACGTGTAACACACAAAAAAAAGGTGTGAAGAGTGTCATAAAAATACTACAAAAGTGTGTGTACAGTGTAACGTCGGACTTCATACTAATTGCTTCATAGACTTTCACTGTAATCGAGGTTACGAAATGTGATACATGTCTCTATTTACAAAAATGTAGCGATTACTTACATTATTTACTGGTGTATATTTACAATGATCTTATTATACTCTTTTTCTTTGAATTATATGTTATTAATATTTTTTTTCTTTTTAACTAAAGAGACAAAATGTTGAATGAAACAAAACGTTCAAATTCGCTCTCTTTCTTTGCTTGTATACTAAACTCGAGCTAGCCTTCACCGACTCTTTTCATGTCACGTATCCTCCGGTGCTACTGGTCCATTTTGGGGCGGTATGCTGGCACAAGTAAATGCTCGGAAAAATAAATTCTCTCTTTTTGATATTACTTGGCCTCTAAATAGACTAATTAAAGCGAAAAACTACAAAAAAAAAAAAAAAAAAAAAAAAAAAAAAAAAAAAACAAGAAAAAATACTTTAAAAAGATATGGGTTAATATCACTTAATAAGCATTCACAGATCTGGCCTAAGAATGCACTGATGATGATAATAGGTGCTAGCAACACAGCATCCGTAAGACATCATCACGAATGAGCCACATAGCAGGTCCTACAGGGGTTGTATATCTGCCTGGGATATATCATCCCATGCTTGCTCTAGACCTGGGCGCTGTCGGAACCGGGCTAGGAGTCACGCGCCGTCTCACTATATCCCACAGGTGTTCGCTTGGGCTTCGTAGACCTCGAAGACCTGAGTACAAGGCGAATATAGAGCATAGTGAGTTGCCATGGGAGGTATAGCGTCACGTGTTACCTTGCTGGAAGATGGGGTCCCGCAAACTATCCAGATAAAGTCGAAAGACAAAACTGACGTCACGAATGAATGACAGATTAGTCACGGTTAGTTGGTTGCAGTTTAGCGTGCCTTTCCAGCACTGAGGTTATTCTTATAATGGCTACGGCTGTCACTTGTCCGAGACAGCCAAGGTATTTTATTACTGAATATCGTCGCCCTTCAGTCCCTCCCGACATCACTGAAAAAGTATTTGACGATGAGCGAGTTGTCATGTGTAATCGTGCAAGAACGTAGAAACCCAGATCTGTCTCCAATAATCGAATGTGACGTGTTCGTGCGCTCACATGGAGAGCGAAAGTACTCTGATTGCACTGGCAGTCAGCCACTACCCTATCAATTGGGGTGGCCCCAACGGCCCTCCTGATCGCGGAAGCACGTCTGCTGCGAAGAACCTGTCTCCCATCTTGTACCCCACAGATGGACCAATGAGTGACATGTCACGGCGCACGTGGATGACAACTTTGTTAAACGATCATCCGACCTTTATCAACCCTACTATGCGGCCATGCTGTAAGTCATTTAGTGGCACAAAATGCGTCCGCTGGCGTCATCCTGGCATTGCAGACACACACTGTGATCTGCATATATGGATTTGTACTATCAATTACATTCGTCGTGTTGCTCGACGATCTTCGAATTACTAGAAGTGTGGCTTCTACAGACATTACGCTCAGCCTTGCTCAAAATAAGATCAGCATGGCCTCTAATTAAGATATTCTGCTGTGCGAATTTCGTTCTTTTCTGGCGATGCATGTGCTTAAATACGTTTCTACCAGTGTATAATCTGTATGGTCACGGGACTCTCAAAGACATGTTCTCATTCCTTGTTTCCCTGCTGGCATTCTTTCATCAAAGTATCGTTTTACTGATTATAAAAGTCAAATTATGAATAACAAAAAACATGTAGCCAATTATTTCTTTCAAGATTTTAATCGGAAGTCTACATATTAACATGTTTATTAACTACATGTAGGTACAAGATAAGGACTTAGAAGTTGATCAAGTAAGTGTATTTCTGAACACAGAGGTGACAAATGTTTAGTGCCTTTCCTGAAAATGTTTTTGAAAATAAGTAGTTCGGACACATAATAAATAAATAAATAAATAAATAAATAAACAACATGTAAAAAATAAAAAAAAGCACCTAAAGAGGTGTCATAAATGTTGATGCATGTGTATGGGATATTTCGGCATTCTGTATAGATGACTTCTTCAGTAGCAACAGAATATGCACAAAATAACAAGACAGTGTATAACAATGGCTCTGAATTTAGTTCAGGGGAAGAGTTAGTGTTTATTGTTGAACATGAATATCTTGAATTTCTACTGCTTCTAATATAACTTACAATATTGAGTAATAACAATACTGTATAAAAGAAATCAAGTTCGAGTTCAAGTGGCTAAACATGTATATATATCCAGTGAATAAACAGGTGTATTACAGAGGAAGGGATATCCCCCCCCTAGTATTTTCCTGGGTTGCGTCCACTATTAATATTTCTAGTGCCATATTTTTACATCATTTTGTTTGCTGTACAGAGATGGCAGGGGAGAGAATAATAATAAAATTAAATTAAATCTTTAAGTTTTACGTTCCACGCTTATGCTGGCTAGGCTAAAGAAGACGGTGATGATGAGAAATGAATGAAATGCTGGAATGAAGAAAGTGGAAGGAAACAGGAGAACCTCGAGAAAACCCACGTAGAACCACAAAGAACGAATCGAGGACCTCATGCACCAGAGGTAAACGCTCTACCACTGACAAGTGATCCACCGCGGCTCTGAGAACAATAATAATAATTCTCGAATCATTTGAAGATTTTGTTCGCACGTTTATTGATCCTTCTATATATGAAAAACAATGAATTATTATTATTATTATTATTATTACAGTGTCACGTGTTTTGAGTGATTATGAAATACGTAACAGCTACACAGAATGAGAAGAAATAAGTGAAAAGTTCCTTCCCTTGAATAGACCAATGAGAGCGTGAGATACAATCTGAGCGCCAAGCGTAACGGATACTGAGCTTTAGTACTAAAAGAACGTCAAACGTGACAACATTCTAGTGTTAGTGAAGACAAAATAAACGAAACTCCTAAGAACTGTACATGTAGATGCCTAAAATATTAAAATTTATGCACGGCGAAGAGAGAGAGGATGGAAAAATTGTAAGAAGTAATTCGTAATCAAGTGAAATGGAAATCTTGAATAATGCCACTTACTTGATTACATTCCCATACATCTCCGACCTTAAGCAAGTGAAGACAGTTTTAAATTTTCACCACTTTAAGTATTCTTTCAAGTTTGTATACTCTGATTTAGATAACAGTTCTTCAATTATTCTTATTTCATAATTGAATGGTCTAACTACTAAAATTTGTAATGAACTGTGTTATCAACTACATCGATTTCTACTGCACACTAACTGTTGTCTACAGCCATCATGTCTAAAATCTGCTTGTTCTGGATAATAACCTGCTTTATGGAATCGCAGTAAATATCTTTTGGATAGAATTTAATTTCTTGGAAATTTTTTTCGCTCAGTTAGTACAGTTTTTCTCGAGTGCAAGGCAGTTATAAAATATCAGTTAACAGTGATGTAATATTAATATTTCATAATAAGAAGTGGGAAAAATATTCAATTAAAGGCCATACCGAATAATAGCTTTGTTCTACCTTTTAAATGTAATAATTCTGATACCTATGCATGTTGCTTTATCGGTACGAAATATGAATGTAAACATGTTGCTATGAATTCTTCACTCCTTCTTCAGGTTATTCTTGGCAGCAACAAGGTAATTCTGTGCCACGTACTCACACTACGATATGTACTTACTACATACTATTTACTTAATAGAACAATGCGGTGTTAATGAACTATACCGACAAACTTTAAGAGGTGATTCCTCACATCAAAATAAGAGAAAAAGGATGGTGGTCCTTATTGGCGTAAAGGAAATCACGCACACACAATCCAAAAATGCATATTTCATTAATGTTCAATGGGTGTACAGATTATTTCCTGCAGGGTGAAATTCCCAGATATATCATCAACCGAATTTTGATATATGCTCTGATTTTATGATCGGTTCAAAGTAGACAAACAATAAGCCTTGATTGCAGTGAACACGGAATCCTTCGGTGCGATGTTGGAAGTGTTAAGGATCGTCAGCAGCACGGTCTCTCGTACTCGGGAAAACGCACGGCGCGATGTTTTCTTTCACGCTTGTAAGGGAAGAAAACATGATATATACCGTGACGAAAAATACAAATCATCACACATTATTCCGAACACAAAGAAACATGAAGCTGCCGGTTCCTAGCACTTCCCCTTCCCTCCGCAGCACTGGATGTCCATTGTTGTCAAGGTTTACCTCCTGCCTGCTTTGGACCCTTCTTGAAATAAAGGTATATCTGAAAAGTCTATTGAAAACATATCTGAGAATTACACCCTGTAGGGAATACCCTCTACACCTATTGACAATTGATGAAATATACACTTCTGGATTGTGATGCGTGGCTTCCTTTATGCTGATACGAACTACCAATCACAGTTTATGGAATTCGAAATAGGGCCGGCCTATTGAAATTTAGCTTTTTCGTGATTTTGAACAGTCCTAGCTCTGAAACTATGCACTTTTTGCCATAGGTCCATATGAACAGTTTGTCTTATTTTCATGTGAGGAACCACCTCTTACAGTTTGTCGGCATAGTTCATTAACACCCTGTATATAAATCTGAGGAAATATTTGGTTCACATGCGCTCCGGTAAAGAATGGTTCTACTGCAATTATATTCATATCGCTTTCCCTTGTACCTGTTGTTCCGTTTTGATATAGTAATTTCGTGTTTATGCATAATGTTTATTTAGTGTGTCGATTGACTTTCTAATATTATAAATACATAATACTATCATTAATGAATATTACATACCAGACTTCTTACACAAAGCACATATTAGAGAGTATGATTGTAGGTCGCTGATGTGAATGTTCTTGCGTAATTCTGAAAGATGTCTACACACGTTTGCATGTACAGAAATTACAGTTGTAGAGAAGTCTATGTTGAAATCTGTTTGTGTGCGCTTTAGATCTATTTCACACCAAACTAAGACTTTGTATTGAACTGAAATTTCTTCATAAGATAGTTAATGGGAACCAAAGATTGGAAACCCTACTTCAAGAAGTATCCTTACGTGTTCATTCCCGCAAAACCCGAAATACCCACATATTCCATCTTGCCCATACCAGATTGACAATTGTGCAGAGGTATCTTTTCCAAAGAGCACCGAACTATTATAATCATTTAACAACTGACGTGGACTTTTTTTTTTTTTATCTAGCCGGTGTTTGACAAAGTAATTAAATGCGTACTGGCCAAATAATATTACTTTTGCACTTTTTTGATGACACTACTGTTGTTATTGTAGCGGATACCTTTTTCTTTTTCCTGTTTCCTAATCCTTGTATAAAATGGCAAATTATGCTGTATCTGGAAATTTGTTCAATAAATAAATAAATAAATAGTAAACTAAGAGCCAGGGGGCACGAGGTTTATTATACTTAAGGCAAGAGCATGGTAACAAGTAACTGGTATATTTAAATATTTTTCATATTTTTTTTCTTTTGTTCGTTCTCAGTTCCATACTCCCTTTCCTTCTTCAGTACTATACTTGGTGAGTTTGTTTTTTGAAAGTTATTTGGGGAAAGTCAATAATCCAGAAAGGATCTACATCATTTCTAAATTAAGGAATATACCAGCTATTTTGAACTTCTGTTTATTGCGCAATTGTGGTAATATTGTGTGTATTTTCGAACATTAATTCGTATCTCAAGCTGTGTCTACACAACTTCGTACATATTATGTCGAATCTTCTTTACTATTAAAACTTTAGGGCGTAGATAGAGAACGATAGCAATCATTGTCACTGTGATAACTAGCGTACTGTGTCTTGATTAATTTACGTAGATAAGGTTCTAGAGTTTTATCTTTCTCGTGGCTGCACAATATGAGCATACATTTATATATTTAGTTCTTTAAAAAAAACACCCTCCATAAATACGATCAATTGCTTCTTATGACGTGGCGTTTGTTTTCCATTGTACAATCGGAGAACTTACGACAAACCTTATGGAGTTAGGCAATATGTGCTAAATTGGTAGGAAAGAGGTAAGCGATTTCACCATTCACCCTTAAATTCTGATTAAAATGTTTTTGATACCACAACAAATAATAATACACTTAAGGTTCTTTACTATAATGTACTGTACACAAGTATTAGTCTTCAAGAACCAGAATATATATTAAGCACGGTAAGGTTCTGCAGATTTTATATTTTTACACAACATGTTTGTTTCTTCAGTTGAGTAATAAACTATTATAATTGAAGTAACTGAACAATTTCCTGTTACTGCGGCTACAAAATACTATTAACGCTAAACGCCTTTTCTGCAGGGTGTTCGGGAACAACGCCAAAACACTTTGTGAAATGAATTCTCACGCGAAAACATGAGGGAGAAAAAAAAAAAAAAAAAACCTACAGAGTAATGTAGTGCATAGATGCGTCATTTCGGAGCTATAACCTGCTGAATGATACTGGTCGGAGCGATAAAAATGGACCACAACCCGAGACTGAAACGTCAAGTAAAAGAACATAGTGCTAATTTCAAGTGTAGATTCCATTAAGGGCGGCGATGGAGTTAACGTCGAAGCACAGAAGAAGATGCATGAAGTTTTCTAGAATCGAAAAATGATACATCAGAATCTAATAACTGGCATTCATTCCACATCCACTGGCACATTGCCGGAATTTAGGCACAGAATAACTACTAAGTTCTATTAACCGACCCTTATCCAATATTTCGTTCTCATGTTACGGTTCCTTTTCTAGAGTTTCAATCAATTTTCGGTGGGCTTCAAGTCCGAAATGACGCATTTGTACACCTATGTTGGTCTATATATCCTATAATAATAAAAGCCAAACCTCTCCGTATGTCAGTTTGTGCGTTACGCTAATTTCTACTAATATACACTCGTTCTAATAGATTTACTATCTGCGCTATCGTTTTTGTCTTTGGTGCGAGCTGTCCCAGGTTTGATTCCCGGTGGGGATACTTAGTCGAAAAAGTGTAAAATGCTTTTTCAGGCCATCCTGAGTAGTTTTCCTCATTCACACCAAACAAATGCGAAGATTGTACCTAACATAATGGTCTCCGGCCGCTTTCTTCCTTCTCCATTTCATTCTCCCTTTCTAATTGCCCGGGTAGTGTGATCGCAGAAGGGCGTCATTCCTCGTACGTGACTGGCCATAGTTGTCGAAAGCCCAGAAATCTAATTTCTAATTCTAAAACTAATCAATGATCTATATCAACATAATGTTGTGTATAATAATTAGAAATGATTTTAACCTACAGGTAAGCGGTCCCAAAGCTCGTGAGGAACAACTAGTTTTATTTATTTATTTGTATAAGAATTCATTACCCAAAGTTTTCGGGTATTGTTTCTCGAACACCCCATATAGTATTATGTAGTGAACATATTGCCTCTTTTAGTTTCTGGACTGAAGTTTGCAACCTCATTATTTGCGAGCTTATAGTTTCTTACGATACTCAACTGACACCAAAAATCTGACCCTGGCCGGTAACTGAACCCACTAGCACAAGCAGTAAATGTCCTGTGCTAACTAATATTTTGGGCAGAAAGGGTAGTTAATTTAAACTATCAAACTTATCTAACTTAGTATGTTACTGTCTATGATATTTGTGTAGGTTAAACATTAAAGAGGAAAAAAATCAATTAGGACCCATATTTAACTGAAGAGGACTACAAAGACAACATCCATATGGATAGAATAAAACTAATCTATTCAGTACTAAGATTAGTAAGTGGCAATATCAGCTCGAGTAATGGTTTAAGAGTTTAAGGCATTTTTTTTCCAACCAGTTTAGAAAATAAAGAAACTCAATCAAATTGTATATAAATGTCTTTAATTGTTCAAATATTTTGTCGTGTAATGTGAACATAACTTTGGAACAAACTGAACAAAATATCATTTCTCAATAATAAAAGAGAGATATATATATACAGTAACAAAAGTTCCAAAATTAACTAAAGATACAACAAAAGACGTACATATTTAAGACTATGAGAAAAATGTACCTGTATGAAGAAATACAGTGTTTCTGTACATAACTACAAATTTAAACAATATATTTACTCGTGTATAGTGCGCTTATTTTTTCTAATCCCTCTTCTCTCCGAAAACCTAAAAAGGCACAATACACGAGAATTCGCCTAAACCACAGAGAAATTGAAAAGAAATCTAATCTGATGTAACTTACATTAAAATAGAAATGTTTCTGTTCTGTACAAGAATTGAGAGAAAACAAGAGAAATAAAAGATAACATGAAAAATATACAGTGAAACAGAAGAGTGACAGAAAATTAGAATACACCAACTAGTGCATTACCATGTAGTACGATTGAGAATGAACTAACACCTTGTAAGTTCTAGTAAGTACTTATTATCAATTAGCCATCATGGATAATGAACAGACTTTGAACAATAAGTTCAAAAGAAATGTTAGTATTATTTGTACATGCTCGAAACAAGACAAAACTGAAGTACAATCATGGTAACTTAGTGGTAGCGCGCCCATTTCTGGTGAGAAAGGGAATTAAGTTCGATCTCTGCTTGTAAAAATATATATGTCTCTGTATGTGACGGGTAACATCGTATCCGTGAATTTTCTAGCTGTCCCAGTATCCTAATACTTCATTCTTCCACTAATTCTTTTAAAATCTCTTACATTTACATCCGTTCGTCTATTTTAACCTATACTATACAACGTAGGAGTAGGACTTCTAAAGTGACTACTTCATTTCGTTTTCATTAAAAATCGGGAGTGGCTCAACATGCATTAAACCAATGTTATACAATTCTTTTCAATTATATATTGGTAATTAGAGAAAATCTAAAAAAGCAGTTGTGGCAAAGTTTAAGAACCGAATGGTGAATAGAGAGAAAGGGTAGGTTTAAAACTAAATATAATTTGGAATACTATTATTCCGTAACAATTAACTTGATGATTTAGTTCGACTTTGGCATGCCTTCTCTGTACCAGGACTTACTGCTTAGAGTGGACCGACCAATATTTGGGTTTCTATCATAAACACTTCAACAGACAATCGAATTCGGACTCACGATTGTAATAATTAAACATTTTCACGTGTCTCTCATAACTGTTTTTAACAACTTATACGAATATTTTTGTTTAATGGCAACCATTACTTTGCTCAACAACAGAGTTAGTTTTAATAGTTCCCACAATCCCACATACCATGGAAGGATGGGAATGGTTACTCGTGTCAGAAGTTGCTTCCGAAATTCTAAGTTTTGTCTAGAAAAGAATAGCATTTTAAAGCCGTCCTTAAGTCTTTTGGAAAAATTCTCACGGTATTTTGCATTCATATATCCAGTAAAACAATAGTGAAATAAAATTCTTATTTTCGAAAATTTATCCTGAATTTTAATTTAATATTATTTATTTTGGGAAGTCTGAATAATTGATAGTAGAATGTACGGATACTGTGAATTCACAGAGCTATTTCACCACAACGTAAGGAATATCCACAAATCCGATACGAACTAACACTAGATTGTGATGTTCCCAAATGACTGTCTGATTTAAGATGAACGTTCCTTTTCTATACACAGGTTATATGAAACACAACTTACTGATTAAAGTAGATCTGAATCACTATTCAGGTTTGTTTCCGATGCATAGGTACTCTTACTGAGAAACGAACAAAAGAACCGCGGGCACATACAGCACATGCATCCGCTGCGACAGGGCAGAACATGCGATAGAATACACAAAAATGACCATTCTCTGAATGAACAACCTGTAACTTGTAAGCTTAAGATGTTTTACCTTCTAAAGAGAAGTTCAATCTGAAAATAGGATGGTACGAAATCAACCTTACAATCTATAATAATTTTCCATCAACATTCAAGCAATTGACGAGCTCTTGCCCTTCAAGATTTTGAATCAGTGTTACTGGTTTTGTACCATAGTAATACGAAAACTAAACAACTATAGAAACGGTTCTTATGTGCCATAATAAGCAAAGAAGTTTATTACAGGTCACCCGTCCTACTTAAATGCTTCTCGTAAAAATTCTCTTCCAAAAGTAGGCAAGTTTTCTAATGATATTACTAGTTTAGGATACCACAAAATTCTTATTAGTAAGATCAGGATTTCTATGCAAAGGCAAATTTACAATCACGTTTGTTACTTTCATTTCAATGTAGCATATCCACATACGCTTGTTGTTTTCTTTCATTTAGATACTTGCCAATTTTAATATAATCAGCGTTTTGGAGAAATGACTTCCCCCTCAAAATGAAACTAGCTTTTCGATATTTTTCCTCGATGTCTCTATTAGGCATCAAATGAAATGAAATCTTTGAGTTTTACATCCACGGTTATGCCGGGTAGGCTAAAGAGGACGGTGATAATGAGAAATGAGTGAAATGAAGAAAGTGGGAGGAAACGGGAGAACCCCAAGAAAACCCAGGAGCATGGTGTTTGTCCACTACAAAGTTCATACGGCGCGAGCTGGGATCGAACCAAGGACTCCATGCACCGGAGGTGAACGCTCTACCACTGAGCCACCGCGCCCCCACTCTATTAAGCATCAGATGGAGATAGATAACCTTTCTTCTTTCGCATGTGATGACCTATGAGATAGGCATCACCGGTTTGTATTTACGTCCCTTGTCAGCAGCGAGGCCATATAAAACAAGATTACAGTTTGAAGTGGGATCTAAACCCCTGTAGCACACTCGTGCTCTCCCACCGGGAATCGGGATCTCGTGCGCATTTGGTCAGCGGTGAGGGCTGATGAGTATTACTTCTTGAATCGTTTCGCTAATTTGTGTCAAAACATTTTGAGGCGCTGATTTGTGTTTGTGTATATCAAGGTCCTGCACCACAATAGTTCAAGCTCGACGAACTTTGTAAAAGAATTTACTTTCTATTAACTTGTGATTTATTATTCTTGCACTGTATTGAGTATATTTCAACAATCTGCTCTTTATATTCTTTAAAGTGTTATTCATGTATGCTTACTATTATTTTGACTTCTATTGTATTATTTCGCATAAATATATACAATTTTTGCAGCGCCTATCGTGGAACTCACAGCAGTGACTATGGCTGGAGTACCATTATTCTGCCGAGGATACAAATCCTCCGATTCTTTAAGATTACTTAATTCCAATAGAAATTCCTATTGAGGAGAATGTGGACCTGCTGAAAACCTTTAATAATAATGTTAAGAAACTATTTTCAGAACTGGAGTAGGCAATTCTGATGAATAAAATATACAAAGATCATCTCAAAACGTTTCCGCGCACTCTTACTTATATATGTACTTGTTCCTCAATATCAAAAATAATATATAAAGGCTGTTCATGAACTCCATGCCATAATTTTGGGAGGTAATTCTACACACCAAAATACGAAAAAACGTTTATATGACCATGTCCTAAGCCCTACAGTTTTTGAGTAGTTGAAAACGAAGAAAAACAAACAAGGTCAATGTTTATGCAAAGGGTTTCTCTGAAGTAAAAGTTGGTCGAAATAATTACACAGACAAAGGAACATCATTAGGAAACAGCAATTAGTTGTAGGCAAGTCAATATTGCAATTAGATTCAACAAGGCGGAAAAATTTTAAATGTTATTCGTGATGGCATAACAACAGGAGTAAGCTGAGTACGCAGACATGCAAAAAATCTCGCTGACAAAGTTAATGTATGGGCCACCGTACAACTGGAAAGACTGTTAGGTATTTATGGCGTATGTGCGTCATAAGGCGACGGTATGACATCTCTTAAAAACAGATCTAAAGTTGCGTTCCTGCAATTTTTGGTAGCCTATCGCTCGGAAACTCGTGATTTAGGACTTGTTTATATGAACATTTTTTCGTATTATGGTGTGCCGAGTCATCCCACCACATTTGACAAGAAGTTCTTGAACATATATATAAACTGAATGGAAGGGACCTAAAGAGAAAGGGAAGTAAGAAAAAGGAGTAAGTCGACAACACAGGTTTGCGGATAAGAAATATTTTAAGTTGTCAAATATGACTTACTAGTGATCCTTGAATCAGCTGAACTTCCCCTTGTAAAAAAAAATGCAGTGTAGTGTCAAATACAATAGTAAATTGTGCTTTGAAAAAAAAAGCGCTATATGCACGAGTAAATTACGTATAACAATAAATGAAATACAAAGAAATTAAAATGTTGGATAAACTAACATATTTTAATAAAACAAAAATACTAAAATATAAGAAAAATATATACCAATATTATAAAGATTTATAAGATAATTTCACAATGTTTATTATTTTTAAAAGATTCTGTTCTCACTTACTGAACGAAATCACACACACACACACACATTCTTAGTACATTACAAAAACGAAGTATTTCCATTGAATTTATGAATATACATTACTATATATATAATCTTTTCAGTCGGAATACGAATGATAAAATATAGAGGACAATCAAGCTGCAGTGCAGTTTGCAGTACTGGACAACTTTACAATTCCAAATAGTATCTTAATGTATTTTATTAGTTTCCTTGATGGGAGAACATCTACAAATAACGAAAAATATAAAAGCTTTATTTTGTTTTCGATGTGCCCGAACTGGGAATACCTTATTCCTTACAAATTGTATCAAATATATACAGGATATATCGTCACGTATTAACAAAATTTTGTAATTCTTTTCATTGTGACGATGAGAATTTGTTCTATGAACTTCAAACCTTATCTCCAAAACAAGCAATTTGGAGATTCAATCTTACAAGAACTACATGGTTTCTTAGTAATGCCTCAAAATACATCGCGAATTTGATTGGCTTACAAGAAATAACGATCTTTCAGCGATTACAGAATAACTTGTATAAGTACTAATTGCAGTAACCCAAAGAACAGTTAAGAACAATTTCATTGGACTACTTCAGCAAAAAGGCAGTATGACCATTACATACATGGTTCTATTATTATTTTTTTCTTCTAGATATTTACTGCTTCACAAGAAAAAAAAATCTAAGAGATACGGTGTTTAAGAAAATACAATAAAATTTTCCGAAACCGGAAACCAAACTTAGTAAATAACAGAAACAAAACAACTGGGTACCACGCGATTCTCAAGGTAAAAATAACGTTAAGTTAAAAAGACTTCACTAAGGCCCGGGCTCAAAGCTAGTGTGGCAGTTAACGGTCGTTAAAATGCATAGGATCTCTTACACGTAAGCATTCAATAGTCTACATGAATACTACATCTTGATCAATCAGTGAACTTCTAAATAAGGGATTTCCAAGTTTTTAGATTCGTGATAATTTTACGAAGGGATTACAATCCTGCGACACCCTTAGTTTTCGAAATATTTTTCACTCACTGTCTCCCTCAAAAATTCGAGGACGTAGTAAAGCAGAGAGGAATTCCTGATCTAAATTCTGCTGAAGTTTACTGCAGAAATGCAGGGATTCTATATGGCTGATAACGACACACAACCAGACGTATTATATGACCGAGTCTTGAAGCTGTCTGTACATTTAGCACGTTCAGAGTAGTCAAGTGCTTACTATTTATTTTGACTTTTAAATGCTCGCGCCGAAAATCCTTTCTTTAAAATTACGTATACAAGGACATTCAAAACTGACTGAAGGACAAGAACTGAACTGTTGTTTCTTGTAATTCACTTATGCAATAAATGCCTATTATTAATGTGCGTTTGGAATCAATGGGATCTCACGTTACCATAATGTTCGTTTTTTTCGATGGCATGACTACTCCTACACTGCAGAAAAGAAATTGCAAGTAAATGCAATGTCGGCCTCTATTCTACAGCAGATAATGGTCAAAATCAAGTGCAATGAAGAAGACATGAGCGATACTGAAATCCACCATATTTAAAGTACAACTAACCATTGTCTAGCTGGGGAATCCGCCCCCAGAACCCCGCGTTTGCTCGGCTTACGACCTCGCGCCTCTTAAACCCACAATTCTACCGAATTTCAAGTTCCTTTTCGTGTTTCAACTACCTGAAACATAGGACTTTTTATCCCAAAATAACGCCCATTTAAATAACACAAAGGTTTCTTATTTCCCTTTTAGACCCCCCTAAAAACTATTCATTCTGGGTATTTACAGATTTCTGTAATTCCTGAATGCAATGTCTAAAAATATTCGATTTTGTCAATTTTCCTGTGGTTTAGTCCCGGAAGGATGCAATCCTGGGAAATTTTATCATTGCAGCCCTACAGAAGTGCCTAAACATTTTGGGGTGTAGATGTTCCATATAAATAACATGGAGGAATATTTTTCAGTTCCCCATAAAACCACTCCAAAGTTGGAAATTTTTATTTTTGATGATTTTCTTGGGTAACGCAAACGAAAACGTACAAGCGTACCGAATTCCAAGTTTTATTCCAAGTACCTACAACATTAAATAATAGCTTTAAAAAAGTCCATTTAAATAATATGGGGAATTTCTTCATCCCCCTTTAGATCCCCTAAAAATTAAAAATATTAACTATTGGCAATTTTGCTGTTGGTTAGTCCCAAAAAGCTGTAATCATGCGAAATTTAATTATTGTAGTCTTAAACGAACTGCCCAATAATTTTGGAGTATAGATGTCCCACATAAATAACATGGGGAATATTTTTCAGTTTCCCATAAGACCACTCTAAAATTGGAAATTTTTATTTTTTTTTAATGATTTTGTTAAATAATCCTGTAGAAAAGTATAAGCATTGCGAATTTCAAGTATTTATTTCAATTTCAAGTACCTAAACTAGATTATAAATAAATTAAAAAAAAAAAAAAAAAAAACTCATTTGAATAACATGGGGAATTTCTTCATCTTCTCTTTAGCTACCTTAAAAGTTAAATATTCGCTTTTGACAATTTTTCTGTGATTTAGCCCCGAAAACCTACAATCACGCCAAATTTCAACTTTCCACGTCAACCGGAAGTACCAGTTCTTTTAAGTCAGTGAGCGAGTTCATGTAGTTTTATATATAGCTAGGATAGGATTAGACGAATCTTGCTTATGCTGTGAGCAATATGAGTGAGGTAATGCAGCTAATCAGAGAAGACAGAGCTGCTATTTAAACGTATAACACTTCTCAAAAGCACCGGTGAACGAAGATTATGTTTTAGATCTTTTGTGAATTTCACTGTCATTCATACTTTCCCTAAAAAGGCATCTTATATAATTATTTGCTGTTGCACAAAGGTCATGCACACAGAATTGCCATTCATAGGAATACTGTTGGAATTCTGTACTGCTAGACGCGAGTAATAATAGGTATTTATTCCAGAATACAATTACTAGAAACAAAAACTCAGGTTAAATTTGAACGACTACAGAAAGACTACTTCAAATATCCATAAAATCATACCATTTCCATCAAACCTCTCCTGCTTTTGTCATAAATACACGCAATGTAAGGAACATGAACTATCTGATGATCTTTTCGTTTAATTTGTACCTAGATAGCTTTAGTAATATGAAGAGAATCAGTATTAGGGGTATAGAAATATATATACAAAAAGACTCCTTCAAGTATAAATGTAACCATTTCTTACACAGACACATACTAATACAGCAATGAAAAAAGAACAGAAAGAAATCCACATGAAGCATGCTATACTTACAATTCACCAATATACTGATTCATCCCATGTTAAGCATTTGCTTTTTGAATCACAAAATAAGTCACTATAAATTCACCTATTCAGTGTTCTATGTCAATGTTATGTTGCATACTATGCCGATTTTAGACACAGAACAGCAAACAGATGAGCATATAATGTTCTAGCATGTGTTCTTTGCAAACTTTAACACAAAAAAATTCAGTTTACCATCCCACATGAACTGTATCGATAACAAGGCATTTTTTTTTAAAGTTAGTAAGGTTTTTTGTCCACGAGCTTTCACGTCGAAAATGGCCTGAAACAAGGAGATGCGTTGTCGCCATTATTATTTAACTTTGTTCTGGAATACGCTATAAGGAAAATCAAAGATAGCAACCAGAGCCTACAGTTGAACGGTATTCACCAGGTTTTGGCATATGCTGATGATGTAAATTTAATAGGGGATGATAGGAGAACAATAGAAAGAAATGCAGAGATCTTATTAAACGCTTGCAGGAACATGGGTTTAGAAGTAAATGCAGAGAAAACTAAATACATGGAAGTGCGTCGGGATCGTAATACGGCAAATTGTGGATGCGTTAAAATATTAAATAATACTTTTGATAAAGTGGATAGTTTCAAATATCTAGGATCAATATTAACAGACGAAAATCATATTCACGAAGAAATTAAAATGTCGACTAAAAGCAGGGAATTCGTGTTACTATTCGGTTCAAAATCTCTTGTCGTCGCGAATTCTGTCGAGAAATTTGAAACTTAAAATATACAAAACGATAATCATGCCTATTGTTCTGTATGGCTGCGAAACATGGTCACTTACTCTGAGGGAAGAACATAGACTGAAAGTATTTGAGAACAAGATCCTTAGACAAATATTCGGACCCAAGAGGAACGGGAATGGGGAATGGCGGAAACTTAATAACAAAGAACTACATAATTTATACGGTTTACCCAACATTGTTAGGGTCGTCAAGTCTAGGAGGCTTAGGTGGGCAGGTCATGTAGTTAGAATGAAAGAAAGTAGAAACGCTTTCAAAGTCTTGACTGGAAGACCAATCGGAAAACGACCATTAGGAAGACCTAGGCGGAGATGGGAGGACAATATTAAGATGGATCTCGCAGAGATAGGAATACAAAGTAGAAACTGGATCCAACTGGCTAAGGATAGAAGTCAGTGGAGAGCTTTTGTGAACGCGGCATTGAACCTCCGGGTTCCATAAGCCATAGAGTTAGTTAGTTAGTAAAGTAACTTCGTGGTTGAACTGAACCTATGCCAAAATAAGAATATTTTACTACATGATTCTATACACAAGGGTAAGTAGTAGAAAATGGCAATTTGCTCGACAAAGATAAAGAACAAGATCTGTCATAAGCAGTAATGTTCTCTCTTCACAAACATTATCAACTGATCGATATTCATTTTTAACATGGCGACAAATAAAGCGCCAATAATAAAACATTCACTGCTGTCTTTTCCATTATACTATTACTTTTTCTATCTAGTCAAATAGTAGCAAAATTCTTCATTATTATTAGTGTTTAAAGGAAGAAGAAAAGAAGATTTTCCAAGAAGAGAGATGTACCAATCAACAGATTTCACGAGCTGATCAAGATGATAGGAGTGAATGTAAATCCTCGGTATGGATGTTAGGTTTACGAACTTTTTGTAAACCTAAAAACTGATGATGTACTACAACCACACTACCTATTAAGGCGAAGCTTACGCTGAAGTAAATCGTCATCAAATGTTTCACTATGACACTAGCAATACAATAGTATACACCAGGGATGGTCAACTACGGGCCCGCGAAGTTTTCTCATGTGGCCCTCTAGAAGATAAGTGTTTTCATTTTTATATATTTTATTAGGAACATAAACATTTTTAAAATAGTTAAAATGTACCGACTTGGACTAATTCACAAAGTGGATGTATGCTTTAGGTGCGGAAACCAAAAATAAATTTAAGGTTGATTAGTTAGGTTAGTGTTTTATTTCAACATACTTCAGAATTGCAAAGTATTTCCTCAAGAATTACATTATTTTTAGTTGTCTTTTGAGTCAGTGCCACTTCAGTATGAATAAGAAAATGTCGGTGTATTGTTGTCTGTTTTGATTGTTGATGTTTTAATAGACATAGGATTCATGTTTTAATAGGATGTCATTAGGATATATTATAAACGTGAAGTGTCAATATGAAGTCGCGACCCCTCCCCGCATAGAAATTTCAATGATGCGGCCCCTTAGTTTAAACATGTTGGCCATCACTGGTATACACCACAGCCCAGATAAGGACCAAAATTATGACGAACTCTGAAACTTGTTTAACTGTAACGTCGTCCAAAGGTGAGACACACCAGTCAATACAAAAAGTCGAGTTGATCAAAATTACATGCTCATGGGGAAATTCTCATGTGTAGTTTTCGAAAAAAAAAAATTATGGCACTACTATCAATGTTGCCAATGATAACTGATAATTTTTATTCTGCTGCAACAAACTGTTTATTTACTGAATATGTAAAAAAATATATATTTGCTATCTTTTTTTTGTTTATCTTTTCCTAACGGTGACACAGTTCTAACAGTGACGCACATACTTCTACCAGTTAAACATATTCTTCTAACAGCATGCATATTCTACCTGTAAATATTTCGGAACAACATATCACAATATGTAGATCTACGAAGATAGCAAGTAGTAACAATGGAATATCACAAATAGAGAGAAAATACTGAAATCACCAAAGCATATATCAAACAAGGCTATTTCCCCACAACTATATATTTTTTTAAAGTACGGTTTTTCACTTATATAATAAACGGTTCAGATACTATGTAAATATTAAGAAGTCAACGATTATCACTTCAAGACAGAATGACTTATCCACTGACCACTCATTAAACAAGCTCTCCTTTCGACCCTAATCAAGAGAACCAGAATCCAAACTGGACACACAAATGCGACATTAGCCTAATAAAACGAACATCACTTCATAGGGACTACCAGCTCAACAAAAATTAATCTCAAACGACAATAAGTTTCCTTATCATAAGAACCTACAGCATACGTTTTGCATTCTCAAATATTTAACTATCACAATATACTCCTCACAGTACACGGAACTTTACTCCATCTGAACCAGTCTTTTATGATTTTGTGGCTGTCTTAGTACGTGACAATTGACTAGACCCACGTTTACTACGTAACAATGATCTACTGGAAGTTCCAAAGACACAATCTGCTGCAAAGAAGCTTCTCCCTAAAAGCAATTTGGAACGTTTGGATTTCTTGCCTTTCTTACCTGCACTTTCAACACTTCTCTGCAGGGACAGTAATGTTACATTATCCAGTCCTTCCACTACGAAGTTTTCTAAAGCTGAGTCACGAGAGCGATCATCTTTGTACTGTGACTTTTTGTTTAATGGTAGTTTCGTTTGGAGGAGCCACCAGAATCTTCTCTCTACAAGTGCCTTCAAGCCAGGCATATCTGCAAACTTCTGTAGCACGCTATTGCCGCTGGGATACTGTTCACACATCGAACGAATACACAGCAACTGAAGAGATGCCGGGCATGAGCATGAGTAAGTGACACGCATCCCACTCTGCGCTGCAGTCGAGGAGACCATTGGATACAAAACTTTGTCCCTTAAACCTCGAAAAGCTATACCTGAAAATATAGTAAACAAGAAGAAACTTGTTAGTGGAAAGAAATGTACTCGTAAGGAGTTTACGCGAGTAAAATGTATTATTGCAACTTGATTGTTTTACAGTATAAATTTACTAAATACGTAGATATATGTATGTTAACAATGTGAAGCAATCCCATTTCGTCAGGTTTTGTGATCAATGTTGAATCACCTTCTGAAACAAAATATTACATTGTAAATGTATGTACAAGTAACAAACTTCTCTGGAATGGGATTATTTCTATCTACTCAATATTTTATATTTCATTCATTGTACTGTTAGCTACTACATGTTGCACGTAAAATTAACAGGCAGTAATCCCACTCCAACTTCTCAGTTACTTGAACACAAATAAGATGATTTGCAGGAAACACCTTCGAGAAGGTCAAAGAGATACGAAGTGCAAACTTGTGTCCTCAATCACCTAAGTTACTGTGAAAGGAACATGGAAAGAATTTGTTATGTGTCAAGATACTACGTAGAACTAGAAGGAACATATTCGTATCTTTTAAATTTAATACTACGTTCCTCACTTCAAATATCTGCGCAATTGTTGTCTTTGTGCTTCACTGATAATATTATTACAAGAAATTTGAAAGATACTAGTATGTGTAACAGAAAGTAATGCACAGGGATTGAATATGAAACAATAGTCAAAACAATGATGTAGATATTGGAGCAGGGGATAATTATCTTTCAGTGCTAAGTATGTATAAACCATATTCTTCGAAGGTATGAAGCGTACAACTATCATTTTTAAACATTACGACCTTGTTAAGAAAGAAATGAAAGTAACACACCCAAAGTCACTGTACATACTACGGTCAATAAATTGTTCGTCTACACTGTAATTAATTTTAGAGCTAGCACTTACACAAGAATTGTATACTTCTGTACTGAAATTATAACTTAATTGATATGCTATGTTTTTATTTCCCCTTCGTGGTACATTATAAACAGACGAACTGTGGCTTGTTCACTAGTCCAGTGATAGCTTTGCACCTTACCATGTACCACAAATGTGTAGTTTTTTGAAAAATCATAGCATACAACACAAACTGATTCTCCTAGATGTTTTCTAATGCCCTTCATAAATGTAATTCGTTATTTCGCAATGAAGTCCTAAGATTTCTGTAATGTTTCTAAGTTACGTGCGTCCAGAGAAATCCACTGTCGGAGAGTTACATTTTTCACTACTTTTTCGTCAAACACTTGCACAAGAATGGTCCTGATTTCCTGATTCGTCGCGCATTATACAGTTCATTATGTAGCAGTTTAAGAGCATTTGTAAGACAGGTTTATATGTCCTTAGTTTGTTATTTGTTACGTAGGAGATTCTTTTATTTTCAATCATATTTCAGGTTCTGGTGAACGGTGCCACTTACAGTGTGTGTACCACTCTGATACAATTTCTAGGCCTCAATTCTGCAAATTTTGAAAAATTAACAACCATATTACAGTAGTTTTCACAAGTCTAAACTGCACAGAACAGTCTCTTGGAAACTTGTATTTTCTGTCCATTACTATCCTTCATAAAAACACAATCCTTTATTCCAGACATAGCTCTGCTTATCTCACCACTCTCATAAGGTGATACAATAGCTCGACAGTTTCTTGTGATAAACACTTTCCAGCTTTCTACTCTGGAATACCTAAGATGCCTTTGATTTGTAGTGACTTCTTTGATGAACCATATAGACTGAGGTACAAAACTCACTTATCTGTACACTCCATGATTCAGGAGAGCATATTAAAATCATACAAAACAGAACTGTCTAATGTCTCACTGTCACTATCAGAAGACTGTGCACCCTGACAAACAGGTTACTGTTGGAGACAAAATTAGAGATCTCTTGCCCCAACCACTACCCATTTTTCCCCACAGCACGTGCAACCCAGGGCTGATCTTAGGCAGCACGTGCGCTGTCATTCTCTTCAATGTTGCCGTACTTCCGTAACCTTTCATAAACAGAACAAAATTAATTCAGCATTTAAAAAAAAAAAAAAAAAAAAAAAAAAAAAAAAAGCAATGAAAGATAAAAGAAAAGGACAACAGAGAGATGTGGCGACGTTGATTTTCAGGTAACGGGGGTCATAAAGAATAGGAGGGAGAGTTTTTAGGACTTTCCAGATTCCAGAAAAAAAGTATCTTTTAACTGTCTGCTAGTATACTTTTCAAAGCTGACTGTACTGTCTTGTTTTTTCTCTGTCCCTTATATACAGACTTTTTCCTTTTTACAGGAGACCCGCCCGAATTTTGAAGAAAATTATTAAGGTCCTGCAAGGCCTGCACTGGATAAGTAAACACAGTTTCTGTATCAGATGGCCCTGTAGCCTCTACAGAAATTGAGCACTAACCCATCTTCTTCTTTTTTCTAAGTATCCCAAACTATTTTCTATAGCTGTTACATATCTTCACCTTGTTCGGCATTTCCGGCACAAATGTACACGCCCATTCTGAAATATTTCGCAGTCCCTTTGTTTGGCAGCTAGGATTCAATTTAGAAAAGTGACTGAAATAATAGTGTGTTTTCACCATGCAGTATTTTCCATTTCTGTTCTTTTCTATTTTTCACACACTAACTATATTTTCGCAAACTCCAAATTCTTAAGATGAACATGGTACACGTTTTCCAAAGCTTTGTACTAACGACCACACATAGCATCAAGTACTCATTCGTACGTGAACATCAATATAATGATAGACACATCCAGTCTCTTCCATCTCTGCTAAACAACTGGCCTCAATGAAAACTGGTCGATGCATGTCTGAGCGTATCTGCGCATGCATATGCATGAATCGTCAAGTTGAGTTCTGCTCTCACATTCAAAACATATACCGTATAATGCTTCATAATGAGAATCTACCACGTCTGTAAAGCACTTCATATTTGTTATAAGTTTTGGAAGAGCAGAAACAATATTTACAGCCATTTTGCATCAAGAAACTAAAGCAATGCGATTTTCAACTCCACGTTTGGAAGTGGAAACTCTTGTCTCAAATGATCTCATGTTGATCCGAAAATAAAATTTTGGAGATTCATTAACAACAATCCGAATATTTTTTAATATTTCCAAAATACGGCTTTTTGAGAAAACCAACATTTAAAATTTTGACTTTTTCGAGGCAAGATCTTTTAAAAATTCTATAGTGTTTTATCTCCTAAAAGCTCTTTTCCTAAGTTTTAAATTGACGCTTTAACCGATGTAGTAGGTTCTTTAGGTCAGCCGCAAATGCCAAGCGAACAAATATCATGCAATTTTTGGTTAATTTTGAGAACTTTGTACTTTCGAAACTGGTTCACACATCAACCTTAAATATCAATGTTTGTCATTTTCCGGTGATGCATAAATTGTACCAAATTCACTTGAATTCACCCAGATCTGACAAGGTACGGTAAAGTTTGTTTGAAAATTGTATTGATTTGACATGGAATAGCTCGTGTGGCGGATGTCCAAAGGAGCTTATGAACCGCACTGTCTCTACCGAATCGTGAAACATAGCGGCGGCGCTGATGTTGTGGGCCGCAGCAAGCTTCTGGTTTTCAGTGGGTCATGTGCTGACGTTTATCAGTCGCACCACTGCCCGAGATTATGTCGCCACTTTAGGGACCATGTACATCTTATGATGAGCCGGGCAAATGATACCAAATTCCGTAATGACAATGGACACATTCACACACCTAGAGCTGTTGAATGTGTGGTTTGAGGAACATCAGGATGAAGTTGAACACCACATCTAGCCTGCCAATCCTCAGACAACATAATTCAATATCTGCGATCCGTCTTGGAGATACGAACCCAGCGCCTATTTCTGCCTTTGTCCTTTCTTAAGGAACTGAGTAATGCACTGCACGTAAATGATGTGATATACAACTTGCTACCATTCACAACCTTTTTGACTCCATTTCAAATTGGATCAAAGTTGTGGTGAGGACAAGTGGTCCAACGCCATAATCTGGTATGCTGTACTTTTTTCTGGAATTTACAGTATTTTGATAACCATATGTATGTATTACATTCCTACCTGTGTCTGAGGCGGGAGAATCGCGAAAAAAGGAATTTTTTGTTAATTATTATTATTATTTTACCTTTTTGCCCCTCTGGATCCCCCTTTCGTGTTAACGTAGTGAATTAAAAAAAAAAAAAAAAAAACTGAAAAATACTAAGGGTGGACTGAATGTGTGTGCAAAATTTCAATGTTCTAGGTGCAAAAGCAAGCCCGCCAAAAACTAATAAAAATAGGTCTAACAAAAAATTAGTTTCATTTAAATTATGACGTCATCACACCCTATGTCTCGACGCAGAAAGGCGTAAAACAATACGTAAGGTATTGAACAATGCCTCCACGCTTGAAAAAATAAAGTAAAATGCTTTATTAATACTTTTTAATGGAATAATGACGATACTACCCTATCGTATAAAAATACAGATATAATTTTTTAAGGATTAATGTTTTCATATTGCAGGAATGTTCTTACTATGCATTATCTGGTTGGTTAGTTCGGAGCTTAATGTTCCTTTCGTCACCGAGGCTATACGGGACGCGGTTCTCCCATCATAGCTATGTGCGCTAACTACATAGCCACGGGGACATAATAGACAGGAGCAACTATTGCATTTTAAATGTGTACCTACATAACTGCTTAAAACTACATTCTCTTAAGTTTCCCATTTTTCAATGGAACCAATGATGGCCAATATAGACAGTTTCAGTGTATCGATTAAGCAAAGTAGGAAAATTTCGACAAATACTCTAAGGACTAAACACAATTGCCATGTGAAAAATTATCACTAAAACTTAAGTAATTTGTAAGTTAGTAATAAGAGCAATGTGTGTATGTAACATAGCTAAGATCATGTATATTTTTGTTCCCAGTATGTAGTACAGAGAGTGTCGGTCACATTTTTCTTAAACGTGACAACGACTAACTGGTATTAAGTCGTAATATTTAATAGGGTGAAATGATTTTGGTAACCATCTGTGAACTGCTGTGTAAATACGTATACAATATTACCCGATTTAAGGAATTACTTGGGGGATTTATTTTCGTTTCCTAAATAGGGGCTTGATATAAAAGAAGTGCGTAACATAACAGGAGATCCACTAAGGTGTATAATAACAGATTTTAATAATATCACTTCCATTAACAAACTTGTTTGCTAACTTTTGATCTTCTACATCCTAACCAAAATTAATGGTGAGTGAACCATCAAGTAGTTCCAGAGATTTTTTTGTCTCCCGGACAGACGGAAAGACTAAAAAATTTTAGGGGAGCTTTCGGTAAAACAAAATCTTTAAATACGGAAAGGGGTTGGAAAAATATCAGCTGTATGAATATGGTTTCGTAAATATTCTGTGATGATGTAACAACGACCTGTTGCAATTGACAGTTCTAATGAAATTAGTTTACTTAGACGATGGTATCCACACAACATAACTTTATGAAAGTTTAAAAATGTTCTTGGCTCAGAAAAACAAAAGAATTGCACCATAACATTACAACGGTATGTTGTATATTTCATTCTTATGTTGTACTATTATCTATCTGTACTGGTCTTAGGAATAACATCAGAGGTGCAATAACGAAGCAGATTTTGTAAAGGAAGAAAAGGAAATTGTAATGAGTATTACTGTTCCTTAGTTACGGTATTGAATTAAACAAATAGAAGGATGATAGATTGAAGATTAGGAAGTTCTCAGGACAATTGATGTTAAAGGAATTATAAGTTTGTATCCTGAGCACCAAGCGTAGGTAAAAATAAATAATAATTACCTTTTAATGTTCTTTTATATATATTGTGGCTCAAATAATATTTATAAGAACCACGGGCAAGGAACAAATTATAAGATTATTGTTCCATCAATGTTTTCTGGTTCAGAAATTTCCTGAACTACAGCCAATGATGACTTATTATATACACATAACAAGTCAGGCTCTGTGCAAGGAGTGCTTACTTTCGCTAATGAATCGTCTGAAAGTAATTTAGTACTGTAGCATCTTCTTTTGTGTTTGTAATATGGTAACAGAGCTGCTAGCCTTTTCTTCAGTTTCACCTCTTTGTCTAGTGCGCCAAGAAATGGAATAAATATGTGCAAAACATTATCATTGTTCTGCTTGGAATAATGGTACATGTATTTTGGGGTTAAAATCTGAGTTTGTAATGCCTCTGTAGCCTGGCCTCGCGTAATTTTTGGTTTTGAACAACGTTCCAGACTTTGTAAAACGTCCAGTTAGACCTAGTGACTAGCACTTACCCATTGTATAATTCTATTGGAACATAATTAATAGCCATATTTCAGTTCAGAAATATGTCTTTTTGACTCTC
Organism: Thermobia domestica; assembly: GCF_964235325.1. Taxonomy (NCBI): domain Eukaryota; kingdom Metazoa; phylum Arthropoda; class Insecta; order Zygentoma; family Lepismatidae; genus Thermobia; species Thermobia domestica. The sequence continues at coordinate 85,074,349 of NC_137456.1, forward strand.
TAACTCCAAGAAAAATTACAGCTGCTTACGTACTGTACTTGCAATTTCGGAATCAAATTGTAAGTGTTATTGCTGAAAGTGATATTGTGATTTTTATTTTCTTTTTCCTTCTTTCTTTCTTTCTTTCTTTCTTGTGTGTGTGTGTGTTAATTTTCGCCTATCTAACGTTGAAACGAACGCTCTTTATTGGTGTTTGAAATATTTGAGACTGTGGAAATTCTAAAAATTATGAAATGTTTTACGCACCGTCATACAAATTGTCTGTAGCTTACAAACGGTAATACAAATAAATTACAAGCAATTTTGAGATGAAATTACTTAATAAATTATTATTATTTTAAGTTTAACGTCCCACAGTTATGCCCTTTAGAGTAAAGGAGGTGGATGATTAATGAAAGTGAAGAAGAGAGTTTAGTTTCTCAGTGTGAAACTACAATACAATTCTAAACTATCTAATTAGGGTTAGAAATTAGATCTTTGGGCTGTAGGCATCGAAGACCATTTATGAGGGATGACGTCCCTCGGCGAGCACACTATCACACGAAAGGGAAGGAAGAAAGGATTGAAGAAGGAACAAAGCGGTCAGGGACTATTGTGTTAGGAACCATCCCGGTATTTGCCTGGTGTGAATGAGGGAAACCCAGGGGAAACCTCACTCAAAATGGTTGACCTGAAAGAGCTGTTACACTTTTTCAACCGAGTGTCCCCAACGGGAATCGAATCTGGGACCTTTCGCACCAAAACCGAGAGCGTTAGTGTACATAATGCACACACAATAATTGATAGATAAATGATGAGAATTTATTATAAAGAATCGAAAACAACAAGAGAGATGTATACTAAAGTTGATTATAATAGAATATAATGTTTACTATTGGTTTTGGTAAGATTACTTGAATTTACACGAACACACACACACCGTTATACCGATTAGAAAAGCCGCGCGCCACACACTGGTTGTGACCTACATTTCAAAACAAAAACTATGAGGGCAACAACCTAAAGCGGGAAGACACCTCCCGTGCCATCTATTGAGGCAATTGACAATTAGTTGAATTGACAGTTTTTTTTTTTTTTAACCAAACATACCGCCCACCTTGAAATTCACTGAATTTCAACATATACAACAAAATTAAGTTATCAAAACAAACAAAATTACGACTGATTGAAAGGAAGTGGACACAATTTCACAATTGGTCTTTTCATGAGTCCTTGTGTTGTTTTCACTGTTGCCACACGTACAAGATTGTCACTACCTGGATGAGTGTCTACCACTCTTGCCAGCTTCCAGTGTAATGGTGATGTTTTGTCGTCCTTTAGAATTACCATATCACCAACCTTAATGTTCGTCTGAGTACACCACCAGTTTGGCCGTTGTTGGAGTCGAGATAGGTATTCACTGGACCACCTTCGCCAAAAATGCTGCACTAATTTTTGCACAAGTTGCCACTTAGCAAGTGGTGACAACTTCACGTTAGTTAAGTCAGGTTCAGGGAAGGCAACCAACGACTCGCCAATTAAGAAATGGCCAGGAGTCAATGCACACAGATCACTTGGATCACTTGATGCTGCTGTGAGAGGGCGGGAATTTAAACAGGCTTCAATTTGTGCTAAGACTGTGCAAAGTTCTTCAAAGTTGAGGATCACGTTACCCACAATACGACGTAAATGATGTTTCAGTGATCTGACCCCTGCTTCCCACAGACCTCCATGATGCGGCGCACTAGGGGGGTTGAAATGCCATGTGATGCCTTGTGAACTAAGAAAGTTAGAAACTTCATCTCGATGTTCACTACGATGAGCTATCTTTAACATGTTTTTGAGCTCTCGATTTGCGCCTACGAATGTAGTGCCACAATCACTATATATATATGTGTAGGTTTACCTCTTCTCCCTATAAAGCGCTTCAGAGCTGCTATGAAGGCACTTGTAGTTAAATCACTTACTAGTTCTAAGTGTATCGCCTTCACGGAAAAACACACAAATAATGCTATATATCCCTTGTACGTTTTCTGACCGCGTCCTTTCATGTTTTTTAATGTCACTGGACCAGCAAAATCCACTCCACATACCTGAAAGGGCCGACCTGGGTTAACACGTGGAGAGGGCAAATTGCCCATAAGTTGATGAGCTGATTCTGCAGCTTGACGATGACAGGTGACGCACTGCTTGATTATATGTCGCACTAAATCTCTACCTCTAATAATCCAAAAACGCTGCTGTAGAACTGCCAGCAATAACTGAGGGCCAGCATGTAAATTATTGCGGTGTTCTTGTTCTACAATAAGTCTTGTAAGCACATGATTACGTGGAAGCAAGACTGGATGCTTTGCGTTGAAATTTAAATTTGCGTGTTGCAACCTGCCACCCACTCTGAGAATATTGTGGTCATCGAGAAAAGGGTTGAGGCACACAAGACGACTTTTCGTAGGCAAAGGTTTTCCTTCCTCCAAACACTTGATTTCTTGCTGAAATTCATCTTGTTGAGCAAGCCTTACCAAGTAATGAGTTGCTTGTCGCAGTTCAACTGTAGATAACACTCCACTTAGTTTACTATGGCTTCCTGATTTGCAATTGAAAATAAACCTTTTGCACCAGGCTACAACTCTCTGAAGCCTTATGAATGATGAGAATTTAGCAATAAAACTGATGTCACTTGTAGTATGCAACACAACAACACTACCTTTCTGCTCATCCTTCACCGCTTCAATGTCACATTCTTGATTGGTTGGCAACACTGTGTTGTATAGCCAACTTGGTCCTGACCACCACAATGGATGCGTGACGAAATCTGACGGGTTAATTCCTCTCGAAGCACAGTCAGCAGGATTTTCGCTTCCTAAAACGTGATGCCACTCAATATTTTCAGACTGCTGAATTTCTGCAATGCGATTACTCACAAATGTTTTCCATTTACTGGGTGGAGACGCAATCCATGCAAGCACAATAGTTGAATCCGAATATGCATGCATGCTGTCAAAGTTCATACGTAACGAATTCACTACCATGTTCATTAAGCGTGTTAGGAGAACAGCTCCACAGAGCTCCAATCTGGGAAGAGTTAATTTTTTTACAGGGGCCACTCTTGTTTTCGCACATACGAGTTTTACTGTAACACCTTGGTCGGCACATAAGCAACGCAAATACACAACGGATGAATAAGCAACCTCAGATGCATCTGAAAATCCTATTAATTGCAGTTGCACAGCATTTCTTGGTACCATACACCTGTCTATCTTAATCCCTTGTAGTATGGGAAACTCTTCACAATATTTTCTCCATGCACTTGATATTTCACTGGGCAAAACTTCGTCCCAATCAAGGTGCAATTTCCACAGTGTTTGTATTAACAACTTCCCTTTGATAGTTGTTGGGCTGAGCCATCCTAATGGATCATACAGTTTCGCAATTTCTGAAAGTAGGACTCTTTTCGTTAACACTGAGTAGTTTCGAGGAACCGTTACACAGAACGAGAACTGGTCAAGCGATGGACACCACTGAATTCCTAATGCCTTAATCACATCATTCTCACTGAAATGGAATGGCAAACTACTTTCACGAAGATGAGGTGGGATATGTTCTAGCACTTTTACATCGTTTGAAGCCCATTTTCGCAGCTCAAATCCACCCTTCGATAGAAGCTGTGTTAATTGAGTGTATAGTTCCAATGCTTCTTCGGTTGACCGTACACTTGTTACACAATCATCGACGAAAAAATCATTAAGCACAGTTTTTGCGGCAAGAGGAAATGCTTCCCCTTCGTCAGTAACCAACTGCTGTAAACACTTCACTGCAAGATATGGGGCACATGCTGTTCCGTAGGTCACTGTCACTAATCTGAAATCACGAATCGGTTCTTCGGAGCTTTCTCTCCACACGATTCGTTGATAGTCAGTATGCTCTGTACACACCCTTACCTGTCGATACATTTTAGCAACATCACCACATAAAGCTACGGGATGCAATCTAAAACGAAGTACAATAGAAATCAGATCATCCTGTAATTTAGGTCCTATCATAAGGTTTTGATTTAATGAAAGACCGTTTGAAGTTTTAGCACTCCCGTCAAACACGACACATAAACTAGTTGTTGTACTGTCTTTCAATACAAAATGATGTGGAAGGTAGTTGGGATCACATTGAGAATTCTGTGCTGTATCAAATGGCACTAATTCCATATGTCCGAGAGACCAATATTCATTCATGAAATCACAATATTGTTTTTGTAGTTCTGGTGACCGTGTTAACTTTCTTTCAATGCTGATTAGCCTTTTGATTGCAGTTTCTCTGGAAGCACCTAGGTTAGGTTCGTTGTCACGAAACGGCAACTGAACGATGTACCTTCCATCACTGTCACGCTTGTGAGTTGCTGCAAAATGATTTTCACACGCATTTTCTTCGGGGGACAAATGTTTTGCTGACGGCAACTCTTCAATTTCCCAAAAGTTTCTCAAAACTGAATCTAATGTGCACGACACAAAGTGGGATGACACAGCTGATGGGCTAGGATTAGTTTTGATGGGGCCTGTTAGTACCCATCCAAGCACAGTTTCTATTGCTACTGGTGTTTCTCTAGAACCAACACGCCTACCACTACTTAACAGATGACCGTATACGTCAGCTCCAAGAAGTAATTCAATTTTTCCCGGGATATGAAACATAGGGTCGGCTAGTTCCAGTCCCTTTATGTGTGACTGATCTACGTTTGTCACGACACTTTTCGGAATGTTAGATGTAACTACAGGCACGACGATGGCATTAGTTGCTAACTGAACATTCTTGTTGAACCTCCCTTGTAACTGAATATTTACCATAGCTTGTGACTTTCCTACGCTACTTGACGTGATTCCTGTGATGGTAATATTTACTTTCTGTTTTCGAAGGCCAAGTTTTTGAACACAGTTTTCTGTAATCATCGAAGTCTGGCTACCATTGTCAATCAAGCAACGGACAGGTTGGTAATTGTTATACTGATCACTCACATACACCACTGCTGTTGAAAGTAACACTTCAGACCCAGTTCCATTCGCCGACAAGAGAGAGGTAATGGGCTGGCTACCGTTTTGATTTGAATCGCCAACTTGCTTAGGTTCTTGAATGAAGTGCAAGAGGGTATGATGCCTTTTCTTGCATTTATGACAGCTTGTTGACTTGCACTGACTTATAGTACAACCATATTTTAAACAGTTAAAGCACAAGGAATTTTGTTTCACAAAATCATGTCTGTCATTCACACACATGTCGATAAACTTTTTACATTGATGCAGAGGATGCTGCTGGTTGCATTTTACGCAATTTTGTGTACTTGCATGGTACGACTGCGTGACTTTATGTTTTGGGAGTCCACTGGTCTTATGAAAAACACCTGGGGGCTTGTTCTTGATGGTGAAGGGGGTTTTTTGGGGTGTTGATGCACTTTGATCTGTATCTGCACTCGCTGCTGCAGCTAGCGCTTTGGCTCGCTGATTTAGAAAATCAGTTAATAATTGGAATGATGGTAATTCACCACTGGTAGGCGTACTTGTTAACGACAGTTCCCATTGACGCCTTGAGTCTGAGTCAAGTTTTTCACATGTCACATGCACAAGAATTACGTCCCAGTGTTCAACAGGCACATTTAGTGCCTTTAGCACACGCACAGATTCTAAAAGTCCAAAAGTTTTCTTAATGAAGATGCACACACTTCACTCACTTTCGGTATATCGAAAAGTCTTTTCAGAGTTTGATTCACTATTTCTCTCTTGTCTTCATATCGGTTTTTTTAACAAAGTACACGCCACTTCGTAGTTTTGACCGGTTACAGGAATCGACTGAATGAGGTTTGCTGCCTCACCCCGCACAGAAGCCCTTAAATACTGTAGCTTCTGAGCACCTGTCAATGTTTGGTTATTATGTACTGATGCACTAAATAAGTCCCAGAATGACATCCATTCATGAATCTCACCACTGAAGTAAGGAAGTTCTAACTTCGGGAGCTTTACATCAGATTTAGCATCACTAGAGTTTGTACCACTGCTTGCTTCTTTTTAAGTTCAATAATTTGCTCAACATTGATTCTAATTTATCCTGTATTTCACTAATTTCTTTGTCAAACGCTTCATAGTTCGATTCATCACACACAGTTTCCAATTCATTCACCAGTTCACTACATTTTGTGTCCTGTTCTTTGCATTTTTCAATGTAAAATTACACGTTGAAGTCTTGGTTATGAATTTGAGTCGCTACTTTCCCCTGAAGTCGGGTCACTTCTCTTTTTACAACTGCCTTTTTTCTACGAAATTGTTCCATTGTGAACACACGAAAAGACAACGGACACGACACGACGACGGAACACGGGAAGAGAAAAGTTCGATTCACACCACTAGAAATCCGGAGGACCTTGGACTGTTTTCCATTGCTAGTTCTTTATCCGGTCCGGCGTGGACCAAAAAATGTACATAATGCACACACAATAATTGATAGATAAATGATGAGAATTTATTATAAAGAATCGAAAACAACAAGAGAGATGTATACTAAAGTTGAGTATAATAGAATATAATGTTTACTATTGGTTTTGGTAAGATTACTTGAATTTACACGAACACACACACACCGTTACACCGATTAGAAAAGCCGCGCGCCACACACTGGTTGTGACCTACATTTCAAAACAAAAACTATGAGGGCAACAACCTAAAGCGGGAAGACACCTCCCGTGCCATCTATTGAGGCAATTGACAATTAGTTGAATTGACAAAGGGTTTTTTTTTTTTTTTTTTTTTTTTTTTAAACCAAACAGTTAGTGACTACGTCACGCGGGAGCACTCCCAAACTATTCGAATTCACTACTCAAACTAGATGTAGTACATCAATAAGCAGTAGTTGCAGTAGATTAATAAGATCAATTCCTTTGACGCTGAATCTGTATCAAAAAGCTATTACTTGTTATCTTTACTTTTCTTTGTTTTGTGCTGATAAACGATAAAACCAGAAACTATTAATCTGAATAATTCTCGGTTTGAATATAGGGTTAATAAAGAAGACGGAACATATTTTTGTGAAGTTGAATCGATTGCAAAAACTACATCACGATATCTCTTACCGTTTGTCTTCTATAGAAGTCAGTACTGAAAGCGGAAGAAATAAAAACATTTCGGGTTTTGTAGTGTTGCAAGTTGTAATGGCATGTTCTCTTGGGATCTTGAATCGACTGAAGGAACCACTTGCTGCTATTTATTATTCTTTTGTTCTATGGTGAAAAGTACTGAAACTGGAAATGGTTACTGTGAACCACTTCTGGTTTGAAAATCTTTTAAGTTATGTGTCCCACGCTTATGCCGGATACGCTAAAGGAGACGGTGATGATGAGAAATGAATGAAACGGTGGAATGAAGAAAGTAAGAGAAAACGGGAGAACTCCGAGAAAACCCACGCACATAGTATTTGTCCACCACAAGGGTCACTTGGTACGAGCTGGGGTCGAATCAAGGACCCCATGCACCAGAGGTGAACGCTTTACCATTGAGCTATCGCGGCTCCACTTCTAGTTGGAACCTATTTTTGGGACAATGAATCGATTAAAAAAAAAATCAATATTGAAACCGGAATAGTAAATCTGAACCACTTCCAGCTTTGATACTGTGTTTGCATAAGTATGGTACTTGCCTTGAGACGCTGCCCGTGAACCAAAGGTACACTCGCTAGCTAGACCAGCGGGAAGGGCTGCTGCACGCAGTTTTGAACTACGTGATGCACGAATATATATATATATATATATATATATATATATATATATATATATATATATATGTGTGTGTGTGTGTGTAATAAATAAATAAATTTTAATTTAACTCAGCCATCCAAAAATAAATAAATAAATATATATATATATATATAAAATAAAATAAATTCATCCGTAATTGTTGAATTCAAATGGGATAAGTAACTCTTTCTTCTTGTACAAGATGTAACATGTGCTGGTGTATAAAATGTTATCAACTGGCTTTCAACCTTGCTTCTTAAAACGCTATTGAAGAAAGCTCAGGTTTCTTTCTTTGCAAAATGGGAGTGAGAATCCATCTCACCGGCAACGTAGTACCGGACGCAAATATAAACTTTTTTTTTCTGTATCAAAAATAGAAAACATCAACAAACAGAATAAGCATAAAACGTCCAAAGACTGCGAATGATTTACATATTACAAGTCTTCAAAATCAAGACATATTTATTTGGGAATCATTAAGATACATTAAAGCATGGTTTTATATACATGAGCAAATGTGAGATAACAGTAACTGCAAAAACTAAATTTTACCCAGCAAGCGTAAACTACAAAACTAAAACGCAATGAACAACAAAAATTTAAAAATATATACTTTGTAATACATTTTCAAGGCAACAACACAAAAACGCCAGCAATTCTTATTGTAAATTAACCATTGCAATAATACCCAAAAACCATGAAAGAAATATTACTTACCAAGTGGTTGACGATTCAGATAGAATTCAAGAGTTCCCTCCCACATATCCAAATGAACACCCACAATGCTCCCTTGTCCAAAGCGTGGACCATATTCTGTAGTTTCCCCTTTATGATGAAGTGTACCTACAAAAAAATAAACAAGAACACAACTTAAGCAGATAAAAACAAATCTTTGACACATACATTTAATCAACTTAATATTAATCCCTCCTCAACAGAAACCACCATCTTTTTGTAACCACTTTTATGGGCTACTGCGTCTAATGTAAAAATTGAGAACTATAATGAAAGGTGACTTAAGGTGTCTGGGACACGACAACCAATTTTGATTAAACTTGGTAGACAAATAGGACACCTTGCAAAACTAATGTAATTAGCAGGAATTTGTCGAAAAAGCTGTAGTTTCTGAGATAGAGTCGATTCATTAAAGATGACATTTGTCGATATATCTCGAGAATGGATCCACCGAGATCAAGCAAACTTTGCAAGCCATAGTAGATACATGATAGCTTTAAAACGAAATTAAAACGAATTGTCTGCACCTGCACAGAACTGCGCAGAATGTGAAAACAATTGTGCGCATGCGCATATCTCGAAAACGTGAAGACTGCGATATATTTTTCTCTTGCTTAGTTTGAACTACATGACGAGTATAACATAATGTATCAAAAAAACTAGACTCAAAGGTGAGCGTTTTCAAGCAATTGAGGTGAGAAGATGTTGGGGTGGTCTGCCCCGGACACCCACATCTAGTTACGCACTCTGTCTGGCTTTTCAGTCATACATTTCCATTACACCTGCGTAGAAGTCATATAGTTAACGTTAATAGTCGCCATATTCGGGTTGTAGTGATATCAAGTACTTTAAGTCATCAATGTTGCACAACAGTAACAGTATTACGAGAGCGTATGGGTAAACTATGAGGCCTATAGTCGCGATCTACTGAAACTAGTGGTAGGCGCGGTTTTCAATTTTTGGAAAACCGAAACCGGCTTTTGAAAGTACCCGACAATAGGCCTGATAGTTTATCCTTACGCTCTCTTAATACTGTGTTACTGTTGTGCAACATTGATGACTTACAGTACTTGATATCACTACGACCCAAAATGGCAACTACTAACATTAACTACACAACTTCTACATAGGTGTAATGGAAATTGAATATACTTGAATATCTTAGAACAAAGTTGAAGTGTACTAATTTGCTATATTATTGACATTGTTTGCAGCCTGAGGTAAGAAACTAATTAATATTCTCATGTTTCGGTCACCGACCGACCTTACGAAGCAAATTTTATTCTTTCTTAAGAAAAAATTAACAATATAAAAGCATAGTTATTTGATAATATAGTGCTGATTTCTTATATGCAAGTTCATCGTGGATTCGACAGTTACCCGCTCAGGTGGAAACCCAAGGGAATTGATACATGAAAAAACATTTCTCCAAGTAAAAATAATCTAAATTCTTTATTGAGTTCACCACAAGAACGCACAAACTTACGATGATAATTATATTCATGAGCATTCTGATAATTTACCAGTGCTATTATCAAACTACTTTACACATTAGCAATATTATTTCATCATATATCTTCGCGCTTACTTTCGTTTTCTTTAGCCCATGGAACATACTCGTAAATTGTTTATATTAGTCCATGTGAACATTTACAAATTGGCTCAAGTGTTTTAAGCACATGAGTTAACATTTAAACCAACAAATAAACAGATGTGGTCTCAAAGTAATGATAACACACTAGTTACAGTTTCTTATGACTGAATAAAATAAAATGGAATTTCTACTTTTATGTTCCACCAATATGTCCTGTAGGCAAAGGGAGACGGATGATTAATGAGAGTGAATGATTATAAAAGAATCGATGGAATGGTCATGTTGAAGAAACGCCTGAATCGCGAGGAAAACCAGACATGTTGTCCACCACAAATTCATATGGCTTGAATTCGAACCAGGTACCCCTCATACTAAAGATGAGCGCTCCACTATTGATCCACTGTGTCCTTTGATAATGAATGTTTGTGATATGTCGTGACGAGTAATGAACATAATATTCTCTGCCAGTGAGTGAAACAATATAAGAGAAATCAATCTACTGGACGAAACTTAACCAAAGGCTGAACTCTTAAAACGTTTGCTTTTTGACGTTTTTTTTTTTTTTTTTTAATTTTTTTTACTTGTGAACCTCAGAACACAAAACGCAATACTTTCACCATATAATCTTTTCCAAATTTACCACCACATACCAAACATTAATCACCTCAGAGCAGAGGGCAGGCTTGTAGCCATCCCAAAAGTGTAGGGGGACCCGGCAGAAGTTAGGGGGGATAATTCAACCATATTATAAGTTCACTACCATATTAAAATTTATTTGGAAGCCTCCTTGAAAATTTTAGGGGACCAGTAAAAATTTAGGGGGGCTGGCTGCCTCCAGTGGATACGGGCTTGGCTGAAGGGGAGAAAGAATATCAATAAACTTATGTTTGTATACTTAGAACACTATTTCGTGTAAGGTTATTGAAAAGAAAAGGCTGAAGTTTCAAAGTGATAACATAAGTAAAACATAATGAATTTCTGTCAATATTCCTCTTGTTCAGGCTCGAAAAATCCTGCACGCTAGGTAGTCAAGGCGATTGGAAATAGGAGTCTGGCTCCTAAATAAGTTAAATAAAAAATAAAATTATGAAGACCCATGTATGAAATTGTATTATTATGGTGCCTAGGTTTGAGAACCGGCGCCTAGGTCACAAGAAAAATTCCCGAGCACTTATCTTGTTTATGATGGTCTTTCGACAGTCTAACCATATGTTTGCCTCTATTCACCACAGCTTTCTCCAACTTCAAACCACCGCGGTGACTAAGAAAGCATTTCCCTTGTAGAAATATATAAGAAAGTAAAGCGCTATATGATAGATTCTTGTAGCATTAAGATAAGAATAGTTGGTAGAAATGGTGTGGGGTGACCAATTGATAATATGCAGAATAAATAGTAGAACAAATGAAAGGATGTAATAGGACATGAATATTTTTAAAAGGATTAAGAGCTTTTTGGAGCAGAAAGTGCTTATTTGTAGCCGTAGTATAATAGCATGGAGATTCATGACAAATCTTCAAAATAAAGAAAAACTATAATGTGGTGGCCTAGATATTCTCAATCTGTGCATGACTTAATTTGAACTGACATAGTGCTTAGACTCTAATGTTTTTGGGGTAATACAATAGTAAAGTAATCCTGCTTAAGTGTACAAGTATGTAAAATATTTATAATGATAGAACATTACAAATGACCATTAATGTATTTCAAGCTAGGAAAATAAGTCTTACTAACACGTTGCGTTTATATACAGTAAGCGTATTACTTATTTTGCCATTTTCCTTTCACTATTCTACTAAATTTATTTGTAATTTGCAGTAAGGAACTGGAATATGAAAATATTCCCTAAACCTTCCAATGAGACTCACAGAGCGATACTGACCTGTGACGTCACGCCTAAACCCCTATAGCTGTGTTGCCGTGACGTAAGCAGCTCATTTTTCCATTGTTTGAAGCGTTGTATCTCCGAAACGACGAAATATTTTTCTGAGATTTTTGGTATGTCGTATATTAAAGACTAGTTCTACACAATGGTGTTTTTAAATTACAACCTTTGATCAAAAAGGAAATGTCCATTGATTCATTTGGGAGACATGTTTCAGTTCATGTTAACTGTTGAGATACATTAATAATTTAAGTCTGAAACCACTGAGGATATATGTGTTCTTTTGAGAAAGGAGGTTGAATATATAATTCATTATTATTAACAGGGTTGATTAATTTTCAAAGTGGTTTGTATTACAACTTAAATAAAATGATTTTTTAATATATAGAAAACTATGATTTAAATTCATTTATTTTGCTTAAAACAGAAATAAAATACAATATTTTCTAATCATTTTGGAACACTAATCGAATGTAAGTCTGAAACTCGCACCTTACTCCTATGATTGTAGGATCTTAAAGAAAAGAAAAAAATAAAAGTATACAGTTTTTTTTAGATTACAGTTCATGGGCCAAACATTTTGAGAATATACCGATCCAATCATTTCATATTGTACAGGAGACGAGCCACTTATCATTCAATACTCACAAGTTTTCGTTCAGAATCGTATATATATCGTACTAATACTTATAATGGCCTTTCTACCGTAACTGGAACGTTTACGTATATGTAACGGGCCAAACCTCATGAAAAGAATTCTTGAACGTAGTTAGTACCTACTCCAAACTAGGCTTTTATTACGTCACTTTGATAAAAATAAGTATTCACTCTTAAGGGGGTAAGGGGAAATTTTCTATTTTTTCTCCACATTCAAATCGACTAATCGGAAACTTAATATGAATCAACACTACGTTAGAATAGGGGGAAATGGTAGGGGAAAATATAATTTAAAAAAGTTTTACGTCCCACGCCTATGCCGGCTAGGCAAAAGGAAACGGTGATGAGAAATGAATGAAATGGTGGAAGGAAGTGGGAGGAAACGGGAGACCCCTAGAAAACCCACGCACACGGTGTTTGTCCACCACAAAGCTCACTTGGCACGAGCTGGAATCGAACCATGTACTCTATGCACTAGAGGTGAACACTACCACTGAGCCACCACGGCCCCTTTGACAGAAGTAGTGTCTCAGATTAAATATATTTTGTCAGAAAAAATAGTGGTAAAGGCCCTACTTAGAAAAGACAGTATTTCAAGGAAAGACAGAAAGATTAAGTAAGCTTAGTGACTCTTGTTGGATAAGCTGAACCAGCAATAAGAATGATGTTAGAAAAACCTGAGATTAAGTCATGAAAAATACCGGAAGAAAATAAATGTTCAAAAGGAAATGCAAACAGTGGCTGAAATGATTATTCTATTTTACATTCCACGGGGTATACTCTGTAAGCTAAAGGAGAGAGACGATTAATGGAAATGAATGATTAAGAATGAGTGTAATGAGAATGTGGGAGGAAATCGGAAAACCCATCACAAGCTCACATGACCTGAGATCGAACGAGGAACCACTCTTATCAGGGATGAATACTCTCCCAATGAGCCACTGTGACCCCGGGCAGAACGGAGGGAAAACTGGAGGAAACTTTCAATGGGATTTAAAGCCAGAACCTATGTTGCGAAGTGAGGACGTTAAGTGTCGACCTGTACACGTAATATTCTTTAATATAGATGCAAGAGAACATTACAGAGAAATGTCAATCGGAAATGGTCGTTCCTTATACATTTTATATTTCATGTTAAAATAAAAACATAACTTTACAGAGAGCAGAAGTGAGAAGGAAGATAGATAAACGTCAATTTACCTCAAACACTCGTTCTCTTCAATTTTCTTATTTTTCCCCTCAATTTAATTTGTATCAAAACGGAACGCTCAAGACTCATAAAAGAAATACACATGCATGTCACTATTAGACATGAAACAATGTTTCATAATTCGTATTCATGAATATACACAATTATTACAGAAGTATTTACTTATCAATCAATTTATCTACCATTTTAGTGCTCGTATTAAGAGTATCAAGTCTTGACAGAACTAATATAATAATTATTTATTAATTATAGTTTTGTTTGTATATTATTCCTACAAACAAACTTCACAATCATAACTTGTTACATCTGTAATAAGTGAATCCAATTTCAATGAAGTCCTCTAGATAAGATATTTGATTATTATTACTATTTAAAATTATATATATATATGTAATGTAACTGTATGTTATCACAAGAAAAATACCACACGAAAGAAAAAAATAATACAAACAAAAAGGTCGGTCTACAATCAAAGGTCAAAAGTTGAAAGTTATAAAGATACATGCCAGTCGACCAACTATTTCCCATTAGAAAGATATTTTCGCATTCAAAATTTACATGGTGAATTTAATTATTTCTTTTTCTTTTCTTAAAAGTGCAAAATCACAGGATATCCCTGATTTAAACTCCAAAAGTATATAATAAGTAGGCGGGATTCTACATTATTATTACTTTCACTATCTAGTGTTCCCGTGTATCTGAATAAATAGTGCACATGCCTTCGGGCACCTACATCCAGGTTCGATTCTCAAAGGGGAAACCACGTTTGTTACGATGTACCAAATTCCTGTTAAGAACGAGATACACTCGTACTGCAAACCTATCATCCACTTGAAAGTGCATTATCTTAGTTGATTTTGGATTTAACGTCCCGTTCAGCAGCGAGGCTCTATGAGACGTGGACCTACTGATTAACGTGGAATTCGAACTACGAGCTCTCGCTGGGTATCGAACCCGGATCTCCCACGCCAAAGGCGGCTCGTACGCTAACCGCTTAGCCACGGAGGAGCTCAAAAGTGCATTATGTGATCGGCCATAGCTATTCATAGTCAGTTACCGCTATCATGAATGCAAAGTCAAAGTCATATGTTTGATAAGACTGTATCGAAGTATTTTTTCCATCACGTGACGTAACTGCTGTTCTCGCATCTTAGATCATTACACTAGACAGATCATCCAGAAATGCCGGATAACCTCTTTAACTACTAAACGTGGATGTCAAAGGCAAAAATTCAGCATTGGAATAAGAAGATTTTGAGAAACAAAAACCTCTGAAATGTTTCATAGAAAATCATACACGTATTGGCTTAATAAATTGGCGCGGGAGATCACGAATTCGATTCCAGGTGGGAGCTTACGTGGTTCAGATCCCACGTTAGAAATCCACTGTAAGGTGTATATCCACTTAGCCTCGCTGCTGAGAGGGACGCTAAAATTTCATCAACAACAACAAAACCAACAAAATAAAGGCAATGAAAAGCATGCAGCATAAAATTATTACAGAGAAACAATGTACGGTAGTCTACAATAGTTGACAGAAATCTTGGGAGTCCACTGCTATACAGAAACGAAATAGAATCTTCATGCACTTTAGTCTAAAAGAGACGGATGTCTAATGAAAGAGAATTATTACGAAAGAAATAGTTCGAGTTGATAATATAATAATATAGAAGAGCCTCATGAAAACCAACACATATAATGCTGTCACCACGGAATCATTCACAAAGTGGTAGCGAGGTTTTATGCGTTGTTTGTCTATTTCTGTAGATTTTATCCTACGCACTTTCAATCATTTTTCCTTTTCCTTGTTTTCTACCGTCTGCGAAAGAGAGATCACGTTGACTCAAAACCAGTAAAGATTTTACACGAAACATTGAAAAGCACTGTTGTCAGTTTAAATTTCGCTACTCTGTCCTTTTCTTAGCATTTTTATTATCTGTATATAACTGTCCATATACACTCAAACTAAATTACATGTTTTACTTTTGTACGGGTAGAACAAGAAAGGAGTTTGTGTTGAATTGGACTTGCTTGCTTTTCCAGTTTGTTGCCTGTGATGGTACATAGTTGAACGGCTAATGGTTAAACATCAATAGCCACTTATCACCTGGGACCTGTGACTCTAGAGAAAAAGACGCAACGAAAGCAGAATACATCACCCGAGATATTAAGAGAATTACAGCAGCCTTGTCTAGCGAAAGAAAGGTTTTAATTTATTATTACAAATTTTATTACGAGAATTGTAGAAGATCTGGAGGTTTCTATCTATCTTTTTGCTGTTGATGGAACAGTAATACAAGCTGGAGGTCCGATCTTGATTAACATATAAGAGAAGAAAGAAATTCTATCACAATGCTCAACGTCAGAAACTGAATCATAGTTCTGTCTTTGATCCATGCAAGCTACTACAACTTCATACCATCCCTTGACGTTTTTAAGTTTTTAAACTGTGATTAGATTGGTGAGTTTAGCGGCGAGACTATATGAAACATAGATCTACAGCTTAAGGTGGGTTCCGAACATCAACTCTCGCCGGTTTCCTGCTGCGAAGTCACATTAAATTGCAGTTTCTACATCCGATAATACGAAAGAACTAGAATGCTGGATTTTATTTAAAATCTGTAACTTTATTTTGCAATAGACTGAACTGTTAAACAGTTTAAAGATTTCATGTATAAGGTATGTTGATGCACTATGATTATGTTCAGCTACTGAAGTTATTGATCAACTTTCGAAATTATGCTTATAACGTTGAACCTGATTTCTTAAAAAGTTCCATTCTGAAAATGAGAGGTAGTTCTCGACAGTTTTTGTCAACTTTTACTTTTGCTTATTATGCATCCTTTGATTGCTGACATTTCTTCTGAGCTATTAACAGAGCTATACTGTCTTTCCGAAATAATTTTTAAGATTGTAAACTTACATATAGCAACAGAAAACTATAATTAAAAGTCTGAATCTACGAAAATCTGCATTTGTCAAACGGAATTTACGCATGACATAATTAATACTCACCTGTGTATGATAAGCCCCAAGATTCACCATCAGAGCCCAATAAGCTGCAAAAGCGATATCGATTCTGTTGCAGATCTACCTGTGTAGTTCCAACACCAACCATCTGCAAACACAAACATAAATTCCAATGAAAATCGAAATGAGGGACGTATAGATGATATGCACATATTCAGCAAAACTAAAATCAGAAATCATGTGTTACAGCAGCAGTATAATTATAAATTATTACATTCCTACAACATTTTAACAGAAAGATACTATTGTTCAAAGTAGAGCAGACTAGGCTGTAAGGTAACTGAGCTGCTTTACTATCTTTCAGGAAAATATTACCTAGCATCGAAAATATTCTAATAACCTGACGGTATATTGACAAAGTTAAGACAGATACAAGTATATACTAAAAGCGGTTTGATTACAAGTATGCAATCACAAATAACACAGAATTATGTGGGTACTGAGTAACGTTATTTATTGTCACGTGTATGCTTTTAGAGTTAATAGGAAAAGCCTGTCACAATATGCCCTAACGTTTGGAGATCGTCCTTCCATTTTTAACATCATCGTGAAAAAACTTACTACGAAATTCAGATACAGAGAGAGAATCCACTGTGAATAAATCAAAACAAGTAGGTCCAAGGATGCTTTCATATAAAGTAATAACTTTGTGTGGATGGTAGGTTTCTGACTGAAGAGTTCCATTTGGAGAACAAATGAACCAGAAATGACAGTGGACCACAGTGACTTCAGTGATGTAGTAAACTTTTATGTGCAAAAGTCAGACTGGTTTGCATCTAATCCTCACTGGGTGAATATGCTTCGGATAGCTGCTATTTCTTATATAGTGTGGAATATGGGGAACTAGTTTTGAAAGGCCGTTCTTAACCGACAGTCCACTTAACTTCCATGACTATTTGCACCTGCTGGATCAAACCGTTTAGCATCGCTCTTGACGAATGATCCAAATTTTTCGGAGTTATTTCAATATGACGACATACCTTTACAGTGGTCGCAACGCGGGGAATATATGGACTTCCAGCTCACGTGTCAGTATATAGGTAGCAGGGGAATCTATTGAATAGTCACTATGCTCCCCTGACTTAACGTTGCTTTAGGCTATAGGACGTATGTAGCACACTCGTTCAAAAATTCTGCATATTGATCACCTGAAATACATAACTGGGATATGCTACTCAAATATTGCACCGGACATTCTCAATACGGTATATAGAGACTGGACGAAGAGACTTAATCTAATATTACCACTTCGAACGTATTATTTAAGCCCGTATTGCAAGGAAGGGAAAACCTGATGTGTAATTTGATAAAGAATACTGGTATGGAAAACTTAAGACTGCTATACTGAATTTCAGCTTCGTGTAACACATCCCTATGTTTCCATTCGAAAATTTTCCATCTGTATTTAAGATGGGAGTTATTTTGGTATAGATGTGAATAGTTTCCCTCTCTTCCAAAAGCATATGGGCATAACATTAACCTATATGCACACATATCCATGTTATTATAGTGGTTCCAGACTGCTGGACCAATTGATAAAACACGAAAAACTTTTATTTCTCAAAATAAAACAAAGTTACATATGCAAAAAGTACCTACCACTAACCTCGTTGCTCTAGTACCAAAATTATTCATACTTACACAGATCCACCTATATATATCAAAATTTGAATAAATTTACATGGATTGTGTGTAAAACACTACTGAAAATTTGTATTTACAAGTAATAATTTTTCAGAATGTATATTCTACATTACCAAAATGTGTCCGAATAGGTTTTACATTTGAAGATTGTACATAAATGAAACTTACAACATCTGTTCCATACACAGGTGTCAGCATTTTTATCTCCCAATAGTAATGATAGCCAGAAGTAAAGCATTTGTCTCCTCGAACCGCTGCCGTTCCAGAGCTGTAGCCTGGATGAAATTTGATTTCACGGTTGTCTTTGCTCAATAAAGCTGAAGCTGATGTCAAACTTTCATCCCATGCCCATTCATAGTCTGAAAATACAGAACCAGATAAATCATTAATTTTAAAAAGCTCTATCGCGTATAAGACACGTACCGCGTGACATTTCGTTTATTTCATTCCAAATTGCAACTTTTCACACCAATAACAATTTGAGCTATTTTACGAATTAAATGATGTTCCGAGTAGCCAGGAGGACTGGAACTAGATAACAAGTATCGAAAACAACTACTTTTTTTAATTAATTAATTTTTAATTACAAGATTGAAACTTACGTAACAGGATTCAGAATTCTGACTGTTACAGGTTTAGAAATAAGTGATGAAGTATAATTCCAAGTTCATTCTATGCTTTTTTATTTTAAGTTTAAAAACAAAAATAAATAAATAAAATCCATTAAGGCTCCCAACCGCTCTCTTGTCTTTGCTATATCATCCGAACTTCATTTATAGAAGCGACTGTCTCTACTAGCCTTACCAGCATAGCAATAAGACGCAAATACCAAATTAATCACTGAATTAATTAAAAAAAAAAAAAAAACACTCATGAGATGGATGATAATGGTGAGGTGAAGGAGGAGGCAGAGGAGAATTCTGAGAAAAGCTATGCACACGGTGTTCGTCCATCACAAATATTACGAATAGATTATTGTGTTTTCATTTGGTTCAATTTCCGATGAGGTAATGTTGATTAGCAGAGTGATCTCAGAATTAGCTGTAGTCACTATAAGACAGTAAAGATACATAACAGGCCGTATCCGTCATGGAATTGTAGGCTTGCAAATTTAGTCAAAGAATATTTCACTTAAAAAAAGAATTTTACATGCATTATTTTTCTTATATAAATTTTCTTCTTATATTATTGATATGTATTAATTATCAATTGTATTAATTATATATGTATCAATTCCCCTAGATTATTGATATATATTAATTATAATTAATCTACGTAACAAAAGGTAGATTTAAAGAACGCATGCTCAAGGTTTCAGATAATACTGAGTTCTCAGCTTACTAAAATTTTTGAGATCAAAAACTGTCTCAAATTAGTACTAAACCATCGACTGTAATATTTTCCATATTACCCAGTTTCACCTATTTATGATCTTAAATTTGATAAAACCATTTACGAGCCAAACAATACTTTTTATTTAAAACCTGATAACGTGTAACCGTTTCGCCAAGTACCCACTATGGCCTTATGAATTACATCACAGCAGATTTAGCATGCAAGACGGCTGAGAGATTTCTGTTTTCTAACTAGCTCTCGGCAGTGATTCACATTATAGAGTACACCAAACAATCCAAAAGTGCACAAAAATCATTACATTGATTTTCCCCTAGACTACAGACACGTATACACTAAAAAAAAAAACCTCTTGTGTATACAAAAAATACTAAATTACAAAGATTTAAATTTTACAATTAAACTCAACCGCAACTGTACAGTTAATTTTAAGATTTCTTAGTAACCTGTTCCCCTGTTTATCAATCTGGGAGTACACTGTAATGGGAATAGCTGACGAGAGCCAATCAGAAAACAGGGTTGTCTTAGCTATCTTGTATGTTAAATCTCTCATCGCTCATACGGTCTAAGATGAAGCTAAAGTTGATAATTGGCGAAACTGTTTTAAAATAAAAAGCAAACTTACTATTTTTATAAGCGAATGGTTTTATGAAATAATGAGTTAAATGTAAAAACAAATGACAATTTTTTCTTTCTTTCTTTGTAAATTATCGGGATTATAGGAAAAGAAAATTTGGGTAAGGTTCAAAAGTGAATATATACATATGTAGTCATATGCATATCCATTCGACAGTTAAACTTGGATAATCGAAATAGAACTCATTTTTCTAATAGACAATCAAATCTTTAATAAACATGAAACAGAATAATGAATATTTTACTACTTGAGATAACTCTTTCGTTCATTTTCATTTCCCAAATTTAGCCTTAACTATTACTTGATACACAGACAAATACTATAGAAATAGAAAAGAAACTGTCATTCTAAAAATACTCACCATCCAGATCTTCCCCACAGTCACAAAGCAGTTCATTGGTTTTCGTTTTTGATGTAGCACACTTGCAGAATGACTCCCCAGTAACTATCGAGTGGCAACAGAGAGGAAAAGTAGCCATTTGCACTCACGGTGTTGATGGAGTACAGCCACAACTGCCTGTCCTTTTAATAATAAAATTATACAATAATAAGCTCATTGTTCTAGAAGCAGCACAATACTTAAGGTCATTTGGGGGGGGGGAGGGGGCACAAAATAATTTTAACACAGATAAGTTTGGCACATTTTTTTTTAACAGCCATTAATCTTTTCCATGTATCCTGGGATCCTTATGTTGGTGATTACTTTCCTGGTATTATTGGGGTAACATTATAAACAGTTTCATCTCTATTTAAAAAATAACTGGAGGTACGGTGGTTCAATGTTACGAGTGCTCATCACTGGTGCGCGAGTCCCTGGTTCGACCCCAGGCCAAGTGTGGTGAACACCGTGTCCGTGAAGCTTTTCGGGGTTCTCCCGTTTGTTTTTTTTCCATTATCATTCACATATATTAGTCTGTCTCCTTTAGCCTAAAGAGCATAATCAGGGGACGTAAAACTGTAAATTTAATTTAATTTCTATTTTTTTAATGCCAATCTCAATTTTAAATTAAACAGTTAACTCAATTTAGCGGTTATGCCCAGAAGCAACAAATTGAAGCAGTTTGTCAATGGTTGAAATTGGTCTCTGAAGTGAAGTGAAATACCGTAACTCAAATTGTAAATAATGTATGCGTATGCGCGTAGTTGTGTCTTATATATATATATAGGGTGGCCCATTTTAATCTTTCCACGAAAATATCTCGAAAACGGTTGAACATAAATGAACAGAACAAAAACTCAAATAGGAAATACCATGGGGCACACCAAATCGTATTGTCACGATGCCCCCAGGGTCGCCCTTCATGGGGTCCAGGGCCCAACTTTAAATTTTTAAATGAAGACATGGATCGAGTGATACCTCGTTCGAGAGATCTTTAAAAACTAAAGAGCGCTGTGGCAAAAGCTTGTTCATATGGGTCACTTTTTTCAAAATGACTACCAACACACGTTACCTGTATCAGATAAAACGTCCGGTGCTCATAAAATGAAAATGGTTAAAGATAAATGAACACAAAAAATCGAATAGAAAATCACAGAAGGTATTTATCATTTCACGGCTCGAGAATGCTGCAACAGAGGAAAAGATGATTAGAATGCCATAATGCAAATGTGGAAATCTAATTCCTAGAGAATTATCGATCGAACCTCCCTTCGTAAGTGAGTGAAGCGGTAAGGAACGATGAAATTGCATATGAAAACCTTAGTTTTTGCAATCTGAATCTATGCAAGAAAATTATCTGAAATGCATTTTTATATGAGACAGATATCTCGGTAATCAGAAAAAGTAGGTAAAATTCGTGTTAAATGGCACCCTCCATTTGTACTGCAGGCAATGACTTGATGCAAAAATGAATCAACTGCGAAACAAAATTGTCGAACAATGCAGTTTTTAGAACAATGTGTACAAACACGTCGTCTGCACGATACTGGCTCGACTTTCTTCCTTCTATATCTCATTTCATGTCATATCTTTTTTATTCTGTTCGTTTATCTTCAACTGCTTTCATATTAGTAGTACTGGACGTTTTATCTGATACAGGCACAATGTCTTGGCGGCCATTTTGAATACGGTGACAGATATGAAAAAAATATCTTGCCACAATGCTTCTTAGTGCTTAAAGATCTCTCGAAAGAGGTATCACCCGACCCATGTTTCTATTTAAAATTTTAAAGTTGGGCCCTGGGCCCCATGAAGGGCGGCCCTCAGAGGCACGACGAATACATTATTTGATGCGCCCCATGGCATTTCCTATTTGAGTTTTTGTTCGGTTCATTTATGTTCAACCGTTTTCGAGATATTTCCTTGGAAACATTAAAATGGGCCACCCTGTATATTAATATATAATTGTCATTTTCGTAATCGAGCCAGCGTGTGTAAATAATCATCTAACAGTTTAAAACAAGGTCTCTGATATTAGTGTGTTGTTGAAAAAGGACTAAAGTGATTGCTATATTTAAGAAAAAATGAAAAATAAATTTGAAAAGCCAGTTCTTCAATTAAAGTGTTTGATAGATGGTGGTAACAGGATTGATTGCTGACACGTTATCATAAAAGTAATATACAAATTAAGGATCCCACGACACAAAAACCTTGTTACACTCTGTATAAGATGTAAGGATTTATAATTTGATTCTAAGGTTTCTAGAGCTATAAAATAACTGCGACTTTTACTGAATTCTCTCTCTCTCTCTCTCTCTCTCTCTCACCTCTCGCAAATAATAATAATAACAATAAAATAATTCTTCCAAGTGTATTAGTCGGTGAGTTGCTGTTATAAATTGTGAAAACATTTCTTTTTCAATACCGTAGCTTTATTTACCTGACAAAAGTTGGTTTAATTTTTCCACTTTTTCGTAATTCCACTAGTTTAGTTAGATGCCTGTACTAAAAATAGGGACTAACTTCGTATAAAATGGGTCGACCTGGAAAACACGCGTGATTAAATATTATATATATATATATATATATATATATATATACACAAATCGGTCCACGCGATTCAGAATTATACGTGAATATACACACAGTGTTAAGATTTATCAGCCATTGAAAAGTTTCACAATCCAACACTGTTATTAGATCCTGATAAAATTTATATGAAATTTGCAAGAAAGTATACTTTTTGAAACTAAAAAAAGATAATCAAAGTTAATGTATCTGTGCTGAAATTACGTGTAAGCATTCACACAATGAAGTCGGTTAATTACCATGTTAACACAATCAACTGCTGACGAGTTTCATGGTCTAACTCCGATGACTATCGTCAGCTCCTAAGGAAATTTATATGAAACCACCCCGAGGAAATGCTTTTCCAAACAAAAAGTAAATCTACAAAATTGGTGCACTATGTCGAAATTATACGTGATCATACACACAAGTAAGGTATGAACACTGTCATACCATTGAGAACTGTCATGGTCTCGTTCGGAAGACTATGGTTAGATCCTGATGGAACAACCAGGAAAGAAAATTAAAAATAAATAAATAAAAATAAAATATCGGTACATGTGTCGACGGCTTATGCTTGTGAACATACGTACAACGCATATATAGTATATAAAAGAATAAGTTATTTTTAAAGTCGGTTAAAAAGACGTATTTCAGTTCAGAAGATCAGAAACGCCACACTCTGTCTACATTAAGGAATTCAAGATGCTGTAGCTCAACTGATATCAGAGTTAACAACACACTTTGGTATAACTTAATGCATCTGTAACATATTATTCTATATTGTTGTACTGCATGATCTCATGGAGAACGACTACTTTCTTTCCCTGACATTCAACAACTTTTTAATATTTCCCTGTCAAAAATCAAATTCTGACTTCCCCTGATTTCCAACACGCTAAACAATTTTATAGTTTGATCTTCGCACACCATTTATATTGTGAACGCCTGTATTTTTTTTAATGGGCTGAAAAGAGTACGCAATAAGTTGCCTTTACAAGTGACTAAACACCTTAAAACAATAAATCTAATTCGATAAAGTAAGGAAATGGCGAGGTAAATACATGATTTTAGGAACTTAAAAATGCTCTTTGCGCAATATTTCAATGAAAGATCAAACTACCAAGAGTATTACTTAATTTATGACCTAAGGAACACGTCTAATGTTAATCCTTTTGTGTTCTTTCAGGTAATCTAAAACTGAAAATTATAAGAAAGTGTTATTTTCTACGTAGCAGGGAAGTGAGTAGACAACTTACGAATTTAAAATATCTCGGGTTTTCAACGCTATCGTTCTAATACACAATAACTTTCTAGTGTCACAGCGATTAGGCTGAATTTACAGCTTGTTTTACTTCTTGTTAACAACGGATTTTACATGGACTTAAATGGGTTATGTGCATAGAAGAACATACATAATGTATGCATTATTTCTAGGAAGAAGTCTCCAAAACAAGGTTTTAGCAATTCAATCAGTATCTCTTCATATAAAATGGGGCAAGAGGAAGTACATGAATGGTATTTATATATTTAAATAATAATGATTTAACTTTGGTTAAAGTTATTATTCGATTTATTCTCCCTTGAGGCTAAGATTTGATAGAGAACACTTTTTTTTTACAATTTCGACAGCGGGTTCTGATACAACTTTTGTCTACATTGGAAAAAAAAATTGAAATTTTTGCGTTTAACGTCCAACGTATATCCCGTTAGGCTAAGGGAGATGATTAAAGCAAGTAAACGATAATGGAAGAACTGGTGGAATGATGAAGTGGGAGGAAAACGGGAGCACTACGAGAAAACCAACGATCACGATGTTGTCCACCACAAACTTACTTGGCCGAGGATACAGTGGAAGATTCAAGTCTAACAAAAGTTTGTTCTTGAACTGGTTCACAAATTGGGAAATTTTTCTTATATCGCTGACGGTGGAATTCAGCTGCTGATTTCTTTCTTCACTACATACTTATGTGTTTTTTTTTTTATCCACATTGTACAGTGAAACCTGTCAACTTGGCCAACTCTCTAAGTTGGCCACCTGCTTATCTTGGCCTAGTTCGTCTTGAACCTGCATTTTCCCATAAGACAATCGTTACTTACTACTCTGTAAGTTGGCCACCTATCTATCTTGGAAGTTGGCCACACTGAAGCAATGCTTACCCTATGATGATAATGATAAATTTACCTGCGTATCTTGGCCACGCAAAATATCGTTTTCTTATTTTTCTCTTTCGTATTCCCATATGAGAGGCAGATGTTCTGTATTTGTGACTGGAGAAAAAGAAGCATTGATTCGCACGATTTGTTCTTGGAGGTCAATGGCCAGAACGCTACCCTCATAAAGGGGTGGTGAAGAAGGTGTGAATAAGAAAAAGCACGTACAGGAATTCATTAAATGGTTGTACGTATTTGTTTACCCTGTCTGTTTTGGTATAACCATTAGCTATATCAACTCCTCTCATCAGTGGGGAGCTTTAGTAATACCGGAAAATTCTCAAGATTAAAACTAACCATCTCAATGGTCAACTATTGGCACCTGTCAGCTTGTTAAAAGATAGCGGAGTTTTTAAGATATCAATTCCCTCAAGATTTTCTAAAAACATCTTTTGCTCCGAGGGAAACACTTCTTGCTAATTAAGAAGAGGTAGATAACTACAATATTAGAATGTGCATATCTGCCAAAAAGAATAAAACAAATACGTCTAGAATGAACCACCATTCAGTAGCAACTGAAAAAAAAGTCATATAAATTGCATATGATTTTCTCAATTTATAACTTAGCTTTTCTTGTTTTCAATCTGAATAACTCAGTGTGCTAAAATATCAGTTTCAATAAACTGCGTACATACACTTCTATTTCATGGTTGTTTGTGTTATTGTGTTTTCAATCCGAATAATCCAATGTACCAGACTAGTTTTCAGGAAGAGCAAGGTATGCACATATATTAAACATACTATAGTAATATTTTCTAGTACTGTATGTTTTTATGATTATTCTATATATATTATTTATAAGTAGCTGTCGTGCCACTGCTTATTAAAATTTTACAATCAAATAATACTAGAAATCCTATTCTAAAAATACACAAATCACACTTATTTTCTTTAAGTTGGCCACCTGTCTAAGTTGGCCACTTTTCGATGGAACCGATGGTGCCCAACATAGACAGGTTTCACTGTACTTAAAAAAATAAATAATGCAAAAGAGTAAATTCCAAGCGGAACCTCCACTTTCTAATTTTAAACATAAAACTGTGAAGGTGAATGGGCATATATTTGTCATTAAAAAAAATTAAAAAATAACACGCAGATAATTAATCACTGTTTTCAATTGCTGAGCTTCATGACTATTATGTAGATTATTTTTATCCCTCTTCAAGAGTGGAAAGTGCGTGACTGATTGGAGAGTTGTCTGAGTAGCGTAGTGGTTAAGGCACCGGCACTAGAGAACTGAGATCGATTCACGGTACAGTTGCGTATTACTTCCGACTCTTGAAATTAAATTAAACAAGAATTTTAGGAATGATCCAATAAATAAATAAATAAAAATGATCAATAGAGTGCAATCTTGACCAATAATTAATTTTTGGATCAGGGGCCACAAATTTTTTGAACGGCCCCTAAACCGAGTTTTCGTTGAGTTGATTTTGAGTTTAACGTCCTGAGACTATATGAGACGGGACTTACGGATTAACGTGGAATCCGAACCACATGAGCTCCCGCCGGGAATCGATCCCGGGACTCCCACGCCAAAGGCGCGTACGCTAACCGCTTAACCACGAAGGAGCTCACCGAGTTTTCGTATTTTCTACGGAACAGGCACATCATACTGAGTTAACTACTAGTTTGGGTTTGACTACACTATATGTAGATCTCCAGATATAAGGCCTACAAGAAAATTTTTGATTGAAATAGGTATATTTGATCTTTTGATCCAATAAAAATAGTTTTAAGTCCAACAATTGTGCCCTTTAGTTTAAAGGAGACGGATAATCAATCAAAGTGAATCTTTAGTTGAGTTGTTTGTGAAATGAAACGAAACGAAATTTTACATCCCACGGTTCTGCCGGCTAGGCTACAGAAGACGGTGATGATGAGAAATGAATGAAATGGTGGAATGAAGAGAGGGAGGAAACGGGAGAACCCCGAGAAAACCCACGCACACGGTGTTCGTGGACCACAAAGTTCACGCGGCGCGAACTGGGATCGAACCGAGGACATCATGCACTAAAGGTGAACTCTACTACTGAGCCCCGGAGTGGGTTGATCATGAGTTTAACGTCCCTTTCAGCAGCGAGGTTATATGAGACAGGACCTACTCTTCAGGCAAGAGCTTAAAAGCCATAGTGAGTGGTAATCGGAACTGTCCGAACAGTCGTATCCTCTTACTAGTGACATTGTAATGTGTGTCCAACGACGTTGCCATAGTTTTGGTCCCCGTTACACTGTAACTCATGACTTTTACATGTGGGTTCTTTCTTTCTTTCTATATAGACAAGGGGGAAATGAACACTGACCAACTTGCCGGCATACATGGGTCGTTTCTTCTCAACAGAAGAAGAAATATTCTGTTGAAAGAAGGTTGGAAGTGTCAAAACACACCTATTGCAGTAATTTTATGACAACAGTGTTGACAGGGGCCGCGTTTGTAAAAAAAAAAAAAAAAAAAGCATTAAATAGCCTTTTTACATGGCAACACTGCATGAACTTTGTCATATTTGCTCCAATGGATAAATGTTGATGCATACTGCACAAATACACAGGGAATTACCTGCAGGAAATCGGTTTTCTGCATCTGAATATTGATTTTCTTCATTTTGTACATTTTTTAAATTTACACATTTCGGTACTTTCTTTCGTCACTACATAAAAACGTCAGAAATTCCAACATTGTCATGATCTCAAAAATATCTTCATAGAACACGTTTATATTTGTTTCAAGTCTCATGTCTTTGTTGTTCTTGGTTCAAAATATATATGGAATCAAACCTTGGGTTGCGCAGCTTTACGGACACACTGTAGTATCATTTTGTTCAGCTTTCTCCTTATTTTAGTTTTCGTGGTATTAATGAAAAATGTATCATAATTTGCGACATATCTTTAATTTGCATTGCATTTTTATGTTTTTGCATCGCAAACTGCGATGCGATACCGCTTTAATATATATACATATGGTGATCAGAAAAATGGAAACACCTGTAGTTGGCAACGTCAGATGTATTGGTTCGCAGCGGTGTCGTGGCGCCCCCAGCGCCGGACCGCTGGTGGTGGTGTGTTAGGTCGGTCTCCATACTACGTCAGGCGTAGTGGAACAGCAGTGTCCAGTGGCTGCAGCAGACGGAGGTAGTGTAAAATGGGAGACCTCTCAGATTTTCAAAGAGGGCAAATTGTTGTGCGCGGTTATGTGGAGTGAGTGTGACAGCAGTGGCTACTGTGTTAGGTGTGTCGCGTGGGACAGTGTCGAAGGTGATGACGGCCTACACAACACACGGGAAAACCACATCGGTTAAGCGGAACAGTGGACGGAAGAAAATCATGAGTGACAGGTCACGCCGGGTATTAAAGCACATTGTCACACAGAACAGTCGTGCCACTGCGGAGCAAGTGACGGAGGAACTCAATCAGCACCTCCCCCACCCTGTTTCGACAATCACAGGCCGCCGCGAATTACATGACATGAACTTACGGGGTCGTGTTGCACGGGCCAAACCGCTCATCAGGGACCATAACGCTTTCGCACGCCGAAAATGGTGCCGCGACCATGCAACTTGGACCGTTGAGGACTGGAAACGTGTGATATGGTCGGATGAGTCATCCTTCACCTTATTCCCAACCACGGGCCGTGTTTATGTGTGGAGAACGCCCAAAGAAGCTTATGATCTGCAGTGTCTCTGCCCAACTGTGAAACATGGCGGCGGCTCGGTGATGCTGTGGGCCGCCATATCATGGTTTTCATTGGATCCTGTGGTCACACTTAGCGGACGAATCACTGCCAACAATTATGTCGCAATTTTAGGAGACCACTTGCATCCTATGGTCCGGATGTTGTTCCCGGACAATGACGCCATCATCCAGTATGATAATGCACCCATTCACATACTGTCCCAGAAAGAGAGTTTTCTTCTTTCTCTCTTTGTATGGCAGCCAGCGACTTCAGGTTTTTACTGTACCTTGTCAACATACCAGAAAATTCTTTTTAGGTGACTTGAACCCATGTGGCTTTGGTGTTGCCAGCTAGAAAAAATCATGAAATTCGGCAAGGGATTAAAAAAAAAAAAAAAATCACTCCTGCATTTTTCCAATAATCCCTCCCGTTAGCAACACTGCAATCTAACTTACACCAAAAAATAGCCATGTCCCTCTTCTAAAATACACGATGTAAACGATATCAATCGGGCTAACAGTGTTTGGGCTATAAATCATTAACTGAAAGTCTACGAAAACCCCAAAATCGATTTTGTCCCGAAAGGGTTAATGAGATATGCGCGCCAAAGATTTCGGGCTCTAATTTAACGTGAGCCCCCCCCCCCTTCAAGTTTCTGGGCTGGTCTATAGAATGAATGGCCTACATAGTACTGTCTACGGGCTGGATGGGCTACCAAATTTCAGCTTTCGTTCTCCCATAGTTAATGTGATATAGGCGCCGAAAATTTGGAGGCTAACTTCACCAGAGTCTCCCAACTTCCTGTGCTAGTCGAAATAAAGATCGACGGGCTAACAAATTTCATCTTTTGGGCCAATATAGTTAATAAGGTGTGAAAACCAAAGTTTTGGGGCGTTAACTTAACGTGAGCCCTTAACTTTTTGGGCAAGTTGAGATAATGGGTGTACCAGGTACTAAACTTCATGGGCCTTCCAACCCATTATTATTTAGCATTTGGGGCACTCAAGGAACACAGATATAGGGTCTCCAAATGTGAAAATGAAAATGCAATCTTTAAGTTTTATGTCCGACTGTCATCCTGGGTAGACTAAAGGAGACGCAGATGATGAGAATAAATGGAATGGTGAAATGAATTTATTTGGGAGGGAAGCAAAGTATAATACATATCAGTCATTACACATGCAAATAAATATTTTATGGTAATTGTTTTTTGCTGAAATATAACTTCGGTATCTTTTATACGTGTTTAGGAGCTGAGATTATTATCTAATAATTATAAGGAAGATAAAAGTTTTTTTTTTTTTTTTTTTTTTTATTTATTTATTAAGGAAGATACAAGTTTTTCACCTTCGTACAACAATTCATGTTTAATAGGCGTATAGAAGGTGCTCATGCCCAAAACATTGGGACTCCATTTCTGGGACCCCATGGTGGGGACCCGGTTCCTGACCACCACTGTGCTGAGGGGAATCGGATCTTTCCAACGTCACCATCTGTATGCAACAACTCCATGCTTAAACGAGAAATAGAGAGGACTCAAGCCCAACATTTCGGAATCACATTTTCTAAAGCTTCGAGGCCAGGGCCCAATTTCTGACATTACCGCTTTCGTTAATCGACCCCGACCTTTTAAACGCTAACACTATAGTACAACACCATGTTAAATAGGCAAATAAAAGAGACCTGAACCCAAACTTTTGGGATCTCATTTTTGGAGTCTCAGGTCCCGGAGTTTTCCAACACCACAATATGTATCCAATAACTCCATGCTTAAAAGAAAAATATAATGAAGCCAAGCTCAAAATTTCCGGACACCATTTTTGGACCTTTGAGACAAGTGTCCAATTTCTGACGTTAACACTGTGCTCAGACGACCCGAACATTTCCAACTTCACCACCCACATACAATTCCATGTTTAATAGGCGTATAGAAAGAACCCGCGCCCAAAACTTCGGGACCCCATTTTTCTGGAGCCTCATGGCTGGGGCCCGGTTTCTGATATCACCACTGTGCTCGGGAGACCCGGACTTTTCCAATGCCACCATCTGCATCCACTAACTCCATGTCTAACACGGCTTCCCCATTGTAGGAGGATTTTGATGAATTTTCTCCAGGTTCTTTACAACTATTTACAACGTTTCAAACTATTCATAAGAAATGAAATTTCAATACATTAGAAACTATGTTCTTTTAAAATGTTCAAAATGGATGACGGCATTGATTTCCAGTAATAATTGTAAACTTTCGTAATTTTATTCTCTATTTGAATAGTAGTTTAATTTCGAATCTTTTACGGTTAAAAATATTTTTGTGAAATGTAACGGAATACATTGAAATGCTCCTACTCCCACGGATACGTGTTCCAATTATAAATCGATTTGAGATTCAGTGTACAAATGAGAAACTCCCAAAGCGAAGTACAATATTGTAACGTTGTTGACATACATATGAATAACTGGTGATTAGGTCGTTAAGCTGTACATAAAATCATATAAATTTTCATTCATATTACGCAGACAAGTACACACAGAACAGCATATGAATCTTTATCTGACTTTTGTTTCTCTAACTTTCTGACAGCCTTTACGAAATAATAGAGATGCAAGGGCTCGGAAAAAACCGGCTTTTTTGAAAAAAAAAAAACTCGGTTTTTTCTGCTTCGCTTTTTTCCTTGGGAAATTTTGGGCTTTTTTTGAAAATTCTGCTTTAAATTGATAAACCAGATTTTGTTTCGTTTCTCTACAACAGAAAAAGTCATTTAATTAGTGGTTGATGCCGATAATAATATAAAACCTCGAAAATAAACCATGAATTTCGAAAAGATATTTCAAACAGTTTTACTTCTCAACATATTTACATTATGAATTCCAAAGGATTAACCAATGTATATAATAAGATTTTTTTTAACCTCCTACATACAAAAGTAAACAGGGTTGGCAAGAGCCATGGTTGTTTTTGAAAATGCCAAAAACCCGTTTTTGGGGGGAGTTTAAACTAGGTTTTTTTGGTTTAAACCAGGTTTTTTGGGGTTTAGATATTTTGCTTTATGTATTTATATTACATATTGACAGAAATAAGTTTGTTTCGCCTTGGTGTTATTATTCAACAACGGGGTTATGCTGGAAGAGGTCACATAAGCTTAAAGAAGACAGGTCAGTAAATTTCTTAAATTGAGAAACTCCCGCCCTAGCCATCGGGAAAATCCCGTCATTAATCTAAATGTAAAATAATAACGGAAAAAATCCTGTTATTGCTTTGCATGTAAAATTTAAAGGTCAACGTATCATAATCAGTACGCTAAAACTGAGGTATTAAATTACAAATTTAGTGCGTACCTATCATTGAAAGTACAATCCAAGCTAATGTTGGAAGCTACGTAGGCAATCGATAAATTTTGTCAATTTATATCAGTATATTTAAGCAACCTTGGCTTCTTTATAAAACAACAGGCATTCAGGCAAGCAGAAATATACAATTTAGTTTCGTTTCGTATGTTCAGGCTTAACATCCTTATGTAATATCGAGGTTATCAAGGAGAAGACTTTCGCTTAAAGTGACATCCGAACCGCTACTTTGTTTACGCATGAAAGAAGGGTTGTGGTTC
This sequence comes from Thermobia domestica, assembly GCF_964235325.1. NCBI lineage: Eukaryota > Metazoa > Arthropoda > Insecta > Zygentoma > Lepismatidae > Thermobia > Thermobia domestica. Next base: position 85,107,272 of record NC_137456.1, read on the forward strand.
GACCGAGAATTGAACATGGGACACCTTGATTAAAAGGTGAAAAGGAAATAAAACTAATGCAGATGGTTTGATGTATGGAAATGTCACCATGAAGATTACACAATTCGCATTTTTCGTACCTTTTATTTTTTTCGGTTTAAACCAGTTGTTTATTTAAAAAAAAGAAGAAAAACAGCTGGTGTAAACTAGCCAACCCTAAAAGTAAATACTTCTTTTTAAAAAATACTCAAATAAGTAGCAAAATTCTATGTAGTATTTTTACTTCAAAATATTCCATACCCTCTTTTTGGAACAAAATAAAATTAAAATAAAACATAAGAAAAATACTTAGATTTATATGATACACTTAAAGGCTGCACACCTAGAGCTTTTGGTTTTGTATATTCTTGAAATTCTACAGTTTTATATAAGCACCATCACGGTTTATTCAGTCCTCAAGTTTTCTGTATTTTTAACAAGAGGGATTGAACATGAAGGGTATGAGATAAGAACATGGTAACCCATAATTTTACTATTTTAAGAAATTAGAAATTTTCTGCTGCACAATCCATTTTGAAAGTCGGAAAGCTGATTTTTCACATAAGTCTATACATGAGGGATTAAACGAAGCGGTATGCGTTGCTGCCTATCTGATGCTGCGTAACTCAGCAATTGAAAATTTGTTAGTTACCATGTTCTTGGCTCACACCCTTCATATCATTATGGAACTCTCCCCACCCCACCAACACACACACACAAAAAAAAGGACTACGGAATATATTTAAGTTAAGATAAATACAACTGCATAACAAACATGATTGACTGGAGCTTTTGCGCTTCTATCGTGAAGTCCGGAATTCAACTCAGCATTCGACCATTCTGACAAAACTTTTCTTCATTCCATCTATGAAGTAGAAATAGTGCGCGTACTGTGAGTTGGCTGACTTCATTTCTTATTGTTTTTAAATCGTTATTATTACTAATTACCTGCAGTGACGGTTTTGCGAGGGTTAGGGGGGTGGTCTTTCGGACTGAAGCCTGTTCCCCAAAATTACGGAATGTCTAAAACAAACGAAATATCTATTAGTTATGCCTTTACTCATAAACTTTAAGCTGCCGTCAAATAAAAATTACGAATGTTTAGAAAAACTAAACATTAGTAAGAAAAAAACCCTCTCAAAATACTTTTCTAAATCCGCCACTGATTCTCAGTATAAAATGATCTTCAAGGTTGTATCCGGAAGATTATCGCTAAATATATAAACGAAACGAAATACAGTATTAGTTATGCCTGTACTCATAAACTTCAAGCTCCTCCCAAATAAAATTAGAAGATTTTAGAAAATGAAACAATCAGAGAAACCCGTCCCAAAGTACGTTTCTAAATCCGCTACTGATTATTTGTATAAATTAGTATTCAAGGTTGTATCCGGAAAATTATTGCTAAATCGTTGCACAGCTACAGTATAACAGAAATGTGGAAGTACGGTTAGACGGATATATTGAAAAACGTACGCTTTGACGGATATATAGAAAAACGTAAGTTTAACTTCTGCGTTAGAAGCTAGAGTACTAAGCTCTTAGAAATGAAACAGACGACAAACTGAAATGATATCGAGAAGAAAAAATATCGATAACTCAAAAGTTAAAATAAAGTTAAATAGCCACTAAAATTGCCCTCAAATACTACATTCTTCATGTTAGCTTTAATTCGTAAAACATGTGCTCCATCCATCTTGATGGTGAATTTTAGAGCGAAATATGGCATTTAGGTCATGGAATTCTTATCTAAGTATAGAATATACTATAAGAAAGCTATTTAGATAGAAAAATCATGAAAATGAAAAAAGCCAAAATTTCCAAAATTCTCGTTTTTTTCCCAAAAAAGCTGGCCTTTTATGTGAAAAAAAACATCGATTCAAAAAAGCCGGCCTTTTTGCATCTCTACGAAATAATATCTTTACAATCGAAATATTCGTTAAACATTATTATTATTCTTATCCTTCAATATTCATCATACATCATATTCTTCATTACTTTAAATTCTTCATATTACATAACTATTTTACATTATATTCCGTCGAAGCTGTGTTCAAAGTTAGTATTACACTTCTGACATAGTTATCATTACAAATCATAATTGATTCTCAATCCATACGCCTGTAACTTTTCCATCCTACCTGCAGTGTGGATCCTACGCAGTTTCGATCCTACGCAGTTTAGGTCGTGTGGAGTCCATGAATATAATCCTAATTTATAGCTGCACAGGTTAAACAAATTAAAGACAGAGAAAAAAATATATATATATATTTTTTTTTTGAGCGCATGATTAAAACAAATTATTTCAGGGCAACTGCGTAGGATCGAAACAGGTTTTGAGCTGAATTTTTCGATCGTACGCAGTTTCGATGCTACGCAGTGTCGATCCTACGCCGCATTCCCAGTATGACTTCGTAAGTGACATCTTTAACCGCTCTCTCTACGGTGTACTAGAGTTCTATTACCTTGAACTATTGGCCTCTGAAGTTCATGTACCCTCGCTTACGAATCGCTCCACGTTTGGCCCCTTAGTCAGAACTCATCCTGTATATACTTTTTCCAATGTCGGTTTATTACAGCTCAACACAAATTGCTGGTATACGAAAAAGCATATAAGTTATTATGTACGTGCGAAGTGACCTATGTATGCTATAATCAGAAGTATTCACGATACTTAAAATACGCTATCACAACAAATGCTACCTACGCACCGCCACCATTTTGATACTATGATGAAGTTGATTATACTGCCATCTGCAGGCAATACTACAAAGAAGTTGTGTGAAGATTCCCGATAATTCTGGATATGAATAGTACCTCACTGAATATTTTTTATGTTACTTGCAATTGACACCTATTAAACTTCTATAAAATATTCTTCATGAAGTTTGTATACTTTAGATCCTGTTTGCCTCTGTCTGTGTGTGAATTTCAAATTTGTTGAATAATACCTATTCTTGGCAAATCAGCATTTGTCTGCGTCATTTTTTAAAAATATAATTTTCAATCGATATAAGCCTTAATGCATATTTTGTTGACTATTGATTGAAAATATCGAAAACAAGTAGTTTCTTGGACAATATGTTGTTGTCTGTTAATAGGTGGATTTAGAGTCAAATAAATGTACAAAAATGTTTATTTACTAATTAGGCCTATCTTTAACCGCTCTCTCTACGGTGTACTAGAGTTCTATTACCTTGAACTATTGGCCTCTGAAGTTCATGTACCCTCGCTTACGAATCGCTCCACGTTTGGCCCCTTAGTCAGAACTCATCCTGTATATACTTTTTCCAATGTCGGTTTATTACAGCTCAACACAAATTGCTGGTATGCGAAAAAGCATATAAGTTATTATGTACGTGCGAAGTGACCTATGTATGCTATAATCAGAAGTATTCACGATACTTAAAGGAATGAAATGGAAGCTTCACCAAAAAACCTAGATTGGAGGTGCGGGAAATTATTCTAACATATGTTCGTTTCTAGTGAAACATTCATTAGCACTCATTGAGTGCTTTATGGTCCTGAACTAGATTATTGAAATTACATTTCTATGGTACTTATTTCGTTTCTTGCTAATCATTTTTTACTCAATTTTAAGGTATATGGTTTGTCTTCCTTCAAGTATATTATTTTATGAGTTGTTCGTAATTTACACTAATGTAGTATTGTCATTTCAGTAGGCAGTCCCGCGTTTGATTCCCAGTGGAGACACTCAAAGTAAGTTAAAAAGGTAGGATGCCACTTAGTCATCTCCCCAAAATCTATTGAGGGTCTGGAGGCGGTACTCGTTTATTCATATACCCACCGTCACTGAGGCGCCTGCTCCCATTCGGGCTCCCCTACTGCGCTCCTGCCGTGACTCGCTTCATGCTTTTTAGTGGTTATCTAGCCCAAGTTGGCTCGTGTTTTATACACTGTATTTATGTTCATGACTACATCACAGTTACAAATAATGAACCGTAATAACTACCAGGTGAGCCAGAGACTCTACAACTGATTTAGGGGAGAAACTAAATAATACTCAAAAGGTATGTTTTTTCAGGCAATTTATCCTGAGAAGCGTTTCCCTGGTTTTCTTCAATCACAGCAGGCAAGTGTCGGGATGGTACCTAACAGGTCCCAGACCACTTTTTCCCTCCCCAGATAGTGTACTCTCCGAGGGAAGTCATCCGTCATACGTGATAAGCTTAAGGTCATAGATGCCGGCAATGCCCATAAATATGCAGAAATAAATTTAGTCTTTAAAAAAAAAATGTTTGTTCGAGGAGTTAGGGAGGCTTGCTACTTTCATGAGTATAGCTTATCAAGATTTTGATTATCATTACTTGTCTTTTATGTCTTTTTCTACTTTGGATTTCATGTCTTCATAATTGACTTCTGTTTTCTTATTGTCAAGTGTGTAGTCTACCCTTTCTAGCAGTTGAAAAATGTGGTGATTATGACTAGATTTTTCTGTTATTTTATATATTGCATATTTCAAGGTTCTATAAAATTTAGAACCATGTGACGTATAAAGCAACTATAGAAACACTACAATCTGAACTCGATTCCGAAGGAACTGGTTCCTGGTGATATTTAATAAACTTTTTCGAGGAACGGAGTCAATGAATGACATGACTAAAAGTAAAAACTTGCCGATACTTTCATATCAAAATTATTTTACGATAAATTGTTACAATATCCTTCATAATATACATTAAAGAAAAATTAAAATGAAAGTTCACGCTAACACGCTTTGTTATTATTAGTTCGCGCGTTGCCATAGGAACACCAATAAAAATTACTATGAAATGGCACTAAAGAACCAATCATTTTGCAGCAGTACACAGATTAGGAGCAATGAATTATAAAGGAACTTACACGGTAACTAGAAGAGGAACTATTTTAACCCAAATCGGAAGGAAATGGATCATCTCATTGGGACCTTCATGTTACAATAAAACAAAACCAGTTCAGAATGACCGACTTCACTAGTGAATCTCAAGATCTGTAATTCCAGAGCTAGTTACAACTGCATACCAGTAACAACTTTGACATTTAAAATCTGTTTCGCACAGACATGCGTCCCTAATGTATCAAAACAATCGTAACTCAAGGAGAAATAATAAAAGTACACAGAAGAAAAACTGTCAGGAGTACGGCAATTCTTTAATATAAAAATACAATGAAGAAATGGAAATTGGGAACCTCCCAAATGTTACCGTGCAAGATATGTGTTATTTTACTAATTTTATTTATTGATTTACAGGATTTGTTTTGAAAGCACATTTGGCGTTTGTAACTGTCAACGTAAGGTGATTCTGAAAATTCTACTATATGTCACATGCATATTACTACTGTCTCTTTAAGACTGTACGCTATATTTCTCATTTTTAGTTTGCTTTTGAACGGAATGTGTGGAGTTTCTTTTTTACCACTTGATGTAAAATGCTAACTTACCTGATACCAAATGGTTACGCAAAAATTGTTCTGCGTTGAGGTCTTCTTAAGAATGAAATACGGCCTATTTTGCGTTTAATTATTGTAAGAGTAATTTCCGACGTCTATTGCTTTTGTGTCAGTTGTAAGGAACTATCATCTGCAAAACATTTCTGCGCAAAAATACGCTATCACAACAAATGCTACCTACGCACCGCCACCATTTTGATACTATGATGAAGTTGATTATACTGCCATCTGCAGGCAATACTACAAAGAAGTTGTGTGAAGATTCCCGATAATTCTGGATATGAATAGTACCTCACTGAATATTTTTTATGTTACTTGCAATTGACACCTATTAAACTTCTATAAAATATTCTTCATGAAGTTTGTATACTTTAGATCCTGTTTGCCTCTGTCTGTGTTTGAATTTCAAATTTGTTGAATAATACCTATTCTTGGCAAATCAGCATTTGTCTGCGTCATTTTTTAAAAATATAATTTTCAATCGATATAAGCCTTAATGCATATTTTGTTGACTATTGATTGAAAATATCGAAAACAAGTAGTTTCTTGGACAATATGTTGTTGTCTGTTAATAGGTGGATTTAGAGTCAAATAAGTGTACAAAAATGTTTATTTACTAATTAGGCCTATCTATTATTATCACCTCTACCAATCAATGAATTAATTATCCATACCATCAGTCAATCAAAACTAATGAACTATCATAATGAAGGGATTAGATCTTCCCCTTTTTATATGTTTTTCGTAATTATTGGTCATCATTACGTATGGGTTTGAGTAAGGACGTCCACATGACTGATTCCAAAGGTGTGGGGGGGGGGGGAGGTTAACTGGCAGAGGGCAAGTGCTCTATTTGCAGGAGTCATTTTAAATATCACACTGGCGGAAATTGTGTTATAACTTTTTACTCAAATACGCATAAATAAAAGTTAAACATGGATTTATCACAAACGAAAGCTGCTAATGAAATAACTGTAATATACCTATAGCTTACAAATACACAATGTCACAAACATACGATTGAGAGAATTAACAGATATTCTAACTATTCCATTAGGCCTTGTTTCCATATTGTACTAAAACACAATAACACACTGAGCAAGGCTATGTGATAATATGTTTTTAAAAAAATCATATTACCAGTTCCGTAACATTGGCCGTTGCAAGCGGTGCAACACACCGTTGCCCCCGTCGAGCCCGTTATTTACTTAGTAAGCTACTGAATACTTATACAGTATTTTATTATTCATTTCTTATATACGAAAGAAAATAATTGTCAATTTTAAAATTGACGGCAATTTTAGTATTTTTTTTTCCTGTTTTTGGGGCCCCAAGCCTAGAGTCCTCGCTGAACCCTTTTATTATTCAGTACTGAATACTTATATTGTCAATCACTTTTTATATTGTTATTACTTTACTTCATCTTTTTGGGAAATCATTGTCAGTGTTAAAATTGCCAACAACTTTAGTAACATATTTTTGTCCCACCACCACCACCACCAAACCTATAGGACCATTTCTTATGTGTAAGAAATAATCATTGTGGTGAAATTCTAGATTACTTACAACTTTCGTAACTTTTGTTTTTTTTCGTTTTGGTGGTAACCAAGCCCAGGTGTCCTCGCTAAACTCGTTTATTACTCAGTACTGAATACTTATATTCTGTTATTTATTTCTTATGTGGAAGAAGTAATCATTGTGACATTTTAGATTATGAGTGTTTTCGTAACATGTTTTCTGTTTTTGGGCCCCCAAACCTAGGGACCCACTGAACCCGTTTATTACTCAGTATTGAATAAGTACTTATATTCTGTTATTCGTTTCTTATGTGTGAGAAATAATCATTGTGAAATTCTAGATTACTAGCAATTTTGGTAATATCTTTTCTGTTTTGGGGCTCCCCAAGCCCAGTAGACGATGCTCACTTGTTTATTACTGAATACTTTTATTCTGTTATTTGTTTCCTATGTGGAGAACTATGAACATCTCGTTTCTGAAATTTTACTCACAAGGAAGGCTATCCAACTCCTCGGCGAGTATCGCATTGAAACTTGCACAAGTGGAAGGACATATTGAAAGATTGAAATATGCTTACTCTTACGATTCGCAACGTCTTTGAACCGGAAGTAGAATGATCGTTCCTCCATATCCCCTGAAAGTTATGTATTCTGGTCATACGTGCCAAAATGTGATACACTGGAACGTGTTTTCTCACGGACAAATGTTGCAAACTCAAGATGATAATAGTCGGTGGTGATTGGGATCTAACCCAGCCGGGATTCGAAGTCGGGACCCTTGAACTCTGGCTTGACTCCTCAACCAACACAAACATGAGGTCAGCAATAATAGAAAGAAGAAGACGAAATAATAATAATAATAATAATAATAATAATAATAATAATAATCCTATACCAGTATTCTTAACCTAATTCCGATCACGACACTCATATTATCACATCCTCTTGCTGGTGACCCCCTTATAATTTCTGGCTTGTAATAAGCTTGTGTCGAATTTTTAATATACCTATTGCGGAGGTCTCACTATATACATCTATTTCTATAATAGTAGAAGCTATTTCTTGTATATAGTGGATACAGTAACTTCCCTAAAAGCGAATGAATTAAAACCTAATTTGGTCAGTTCATTCATATGACAAACATCGAATCCGATCTTCATACTGTTTCAAAATGGAGTGCGTTTGAAAATTTTAAAACTTCATAACTCCCTCTATTTTGGTTCATAGGATAAGAAAATAAAATGCATTTGCATTCTTCTTGTATTTCAATATGCAGTTCTCATTACTTTCATATCGTACCTCTTTCATTTAAATTGATTTGTAACCTACTCTACACCTGTTGAAAATGTTCAGTAGACCATTTTTTTTTTTTTTTTGTTCTTGACAGTATGTATACAAATAAAAATTGTCTATCACAAAAAATTAAAATAATAATTATTTAAAAATATTTTCCGGTGTTAGATTCAATTATATTTCTCTCTTTCGCATATCTTCGTGATCGCCAGGTTGAGAAACTCTGTCCTATACTATTTCTTCTTCTTGCACTTGCAGACCTCGTGTTCATGTGGATTGATGCTTCAAGCCAACGACTCAAGGGTTCTGACTTCAAATCTCGGCTGGGGTATGGTTGTCTCTGGATTCTAAAACCTTTATAGCAGTGCTAGAGGACACTCAAGACGGGCCGAAGTCCTTCGTTACTGAACGGGCCAAAAAATACATTTGTTGTCTTCTTCTTCTCATTATTATTAGTTTTACTCATCATACTGCTCATATTACTAATACTAATCATACTACTAATAAAAATAATAATAATAATAATAATACTAATATCAATAACAATACTAACAATAATACTAATATCAATAATGATAATTATAGAAAGCCATTTTTGCGTTGTGGTTTCAACCTGTCCCTTTTCTCCAGCGGGTAAACGTGTTCGTTTAGAACTTACGATCGGTGTATCGTATCGTGTTCCATTTGACATCGGTTCGCATCAATGACGTACTAGAGATCCCAATCATCACCGACTGTTATCATCTTGAGTTTGCAATAGTTGTCTTCGTGAGAAAACAGGTTTCAGTGTATCACATTCTGGCATGTATGACCAGAGTACCTAACTTTCAGGGGCAATGGAAGAACGATCATTCTACTTCCGGTTCGACGACGTTGCGAATCGTAAGAGTAAGCATATTTCCATCTTTCAATATGTCCTTCCACTTGTGCAAGTTTCAATGCGATAAGCCTACTCGTTGAATAGCTTTCCTTGTCAGCAACCAAATCGACATACAATGGTGCAAAGGGGAGAGATTTGATGGAGTATCAGTAATGAGTGGAGTTTGTATTGTAGTGGTTTACAAGCAGGAATTAATAATACTACTCCAAACGCTCTGTACGTTTATTGCTGTGCGCATAATCTGAATCTTGTTATAGACTGAAATAGAGATGTCGTCACTTCCTCTTCGTTACCATGGTGATCGCCATGTTGTTTTCTAAACAAACGCATGAAGCCATAGGAATACTATGGAGTATACTGTTAATAAGAACACACATTTATTGACAACAAAGTAAAGTTGACAGGAAGAGATACAGATTAAGAATATGGGTCCATTATTTCGAAAATTTACGAGTGAAATCTAGTAATTAACGAAGTAACATATAAGGAACCTTCTCTACAGGGGGCACATCTCTAGGTAATCTGATAAGATAGAAATTGCATAAGTAATCCCAACGCCATTACCAGGTAATGTACAATGAACAAAAGCAACTACAAGTAATACAAATACTCGTAAGGTACAGACTGACGAGCTATCGGCACAATGAAAATAGAACAAATACTTGATTTGTCTGCAAGAAAAATAATAATCCACTTTGAAATCCTTTATGTTAATTATATTGGCATATTCAAATATTTTACGCCCACCGTATAAAATATGAGTACATAGTTACAGTGGCTACAAAATAAAGAAACAATCAATCAAAAAAAAAAAAAAAACACACACACACACACGAAGCTTGTAACAATATTCGCTCTGAGAATTTTCAATCTGGACCAATTTCTGGTCAGTTAACATGCATCGGATCTTTCCTTATATTTCCTACTTACCTTAAAAATATAACAACAAGGAAACATCCAATTATGAGTGGTTCAGCATAAGTTTTAAACACTATTTTTTTTAGATGTATCCAATTTAACAACATAGCGCCTGATATTAATATCAGTGGGATGTGCAGTGTGGTTAGCATAGTAATTCTTCTACTTTGCACTTTTATTAAATAGAACTATTTCATAATGTTGATAAACGTCATTCGGTCAGACAGGAAAACTCTTCACGTGTATGGCACAAAAAGGGTAACATTTCCTACAAGATACGTCATAACATTTTTCCGAAGATAAATCCAAGATATTTCCTAGGATTGATCTCCTAGTGTATAGCACGCCTTAGCTGTATTGAAGACAGAACTGCTGATATTTCAAAAATTACCGCAATTTGTCTAAGTAAAAAAACAAACAAGCAAAAAAAAAAGTTGAGAGCAGGTGACACATTAAAGATGACAGAAAGATTTGAATTTGTGTTGATGCTAGTTATTTGAAAATATATATATATATATATATATATATATATATATATATATATATACTAATGACCATGTATGTAACTTCCAAAAGTTTGCAGTCTTCTGGTATTGCTCTGCAGAGAAATTTGAAGAAATCACTTCAGCAAATGAAAGATCTGCGGGGAAAGTATGACGAGCTTGTAAAATCCACAAAAGACTTGTGCTCGGAATTGAATATTTCAGAAACATTGCAAGAGAAACGCAAAACGTTTGCAAAGAAATATTTTGATGAACTGGCTACGGATAGTAGACTAGATGTATTGGAAGATATATTTCGTGTCACTGTATTTTATTCTATTTTGGATGTATTGTGTCACAACTTGGCGCCCGTTTCTACGGAATGACTGAAGTGCTCAATATCTTTCCTTTTCTCACCCCAACAACATTGTTGTCTGTATCTGAGGAAGACCTTCATAAATCTGGATATAACTTTGCTACAAAGTACAGTAGTGATGTAAGCTCAGATTTTCCATGATAGATACTGGTATTCAGAGATTATAATAGGGCTAAAATAAGTAACCTTCGAAAATATCTTTGTTCTTAGTGGAGAATGGGTATTCTACACCTTTTCCTGTTGTGCTTACCACATGTGTAATCAAGCCCGTATATTGTGCGCTCATGTGCTGTAAATAATTTGTATCCCCCCTCCCCGCACATACTTATGTCTCAAACAAGGAAACAAGCCGTGATTTTGCAAACATGCTAACTCTTGTTGAGTAGTAGTTTAGGTATTACAACTTACAAAAGTTACAACTTAATTTTTAATGGCCTAATTCTCTCACTGGTGATTATGATGTGTTCTGCCCGAAGGTAGGTGTTTGACCCAAAAGTCCCTGGGGAAGATGAACCCATGGTAGTTTACCGTTGCCTTCTATGGGATGATGATGATTAAGGCCCGGATTTTTATGTTTTTACATATTTTTTCCTTTGTATGTACGCTGGTGAAAATATGAAATGTTCGCAAATTACGAAGTAAGGAGCCATATAAACCAAAATCACGTTACATATTTTTACATATTTTGAAGTCTGTTACATATTTTCCGTCCACTGTACATATTTTAAAATAAATTCAGTTTTCTGGCTCCTTTTCGCTAATTTTCTTTAAATAATACGCAAATAAAAGTAGGCTTATATATGTAATAATAACTCAAAAAGTACTTTATTCAAATATCTGTATTTTTTTCTCTCACTTTGTTCAACCGATTTGCATTGAGGGAAAGCTGGGTTAAACCAAATCGTACACTCTACAATATGAAAAAAAAAAACGTCGTCAGTTACCGCTTCCAATCCTGAAAAAAATCTGTTTTCTTATATATAAATAAAGAAAACAATATAAGGATTTTTGTGCTTACGCCTTTGCAAGCAGACGCCGCTCGGATGTGTGCCGACAAAACAAAACAAAACGCATACAGTTGGCTGGCTTTCTCACCTTTTTTGTATGTGCAACCTCTACGGAAATACAAGAAACTCAACATTGTGCAGGGAGAAATAGGTGCGAAAACTGCCCGAAAGTTCCAGTCAGTTTTGAAGAGGAATCCAGGATACCTAACATTGAGGACTGCATGCAGGAGAAGAAACGGAGGCACCTGAGGAAATCAGTCCTGGAAAATGTCATTTGCTGAAGTTCGCGCCTGTCTCTTCCTGCGACGTGGAGAGGTCTTTCTCAGCCCATAAAAGGATCCTGACTGACCAACGACTCTCTTTAGCTCCTGAACAATTGGAAAAGTATGTAGTGGTTCATTTAGCATCAGCAAAGTAAGCGCTTTTTTTTTCATCATATACAATAATGTGGTTTTCATTTTTTCAGAGACAATTTCATTTGTTACTAGTAAAAGCTTGAAGTATCTGTGGCAAGTTAGAGATTTTTTCGAATACCATCATATAAAATACTTAGTGGTTCATGGTGCACTCCGAAAGTAAGCGCTCGTTATTTTAAATATTTTTTTCTCTTTTGATATTCAATAATGTGATTTTCATTTCTCCACGAGACAATTTTATTTGTTCTTAGTGAAAATTTGAACGTATCAGCGACAAGTTAGTGACAAAGTTTTTCCATTGCGTAAAATTATTTAGTGGTTCATTGTTCGTCCCAAAAGTAAGTGCCTTTTGTTTAAATAAATATTTTTTTGTGTTTATATGTTCAATAATGTGGTTTTTAATTTCTTTATACATATTTTTATTTGTTTCTTCTGAAAATTTGTACGTATCTGTAGGAAGTTATTTACACTTGTTAAGCTTTTATTACATAAATATGTTACAGTATAGTAATTAGCTAAGAAAATAGCACAGACACAAAATAAACACGAAAAAATATTTTTACATATTTTCATATTTTTAACATATTTCTTACATATTTCATTGATTTTTGCTACATATTTATGTACATATTTCGGTAGTTTGGACTACATAAAAATCCGGGCCTTAATGATGATGTATTAACGACGGGACCTACAGCTTAACTTGGGATCCGAACCACTTGTGTCCCCACCAGGAATAGAACTCGGCACCCCTTAATTGCAAGGCAACGAACTTAACCACTTGTTCGTTTGGGACACATTCTCTCAACACTGGCATGTAATTTATTCATGTAGGTTTTAATTTACTCTCCGAAGAAAGTGCATTCAATTAATTCTTAATCAACAGTTAAGTCATTTTTATATTTTATAATTTCACTTGCATTGAATTTCTTAAATATTAACTCTTATCATTGTAATAATAAAACATAGAATTTTTTAAAAAAAGGAAAAATCCGAAATTTTTCCGTCCCCTAAATTCTCTCGCCCTGTGAAGCAGCATTAGAAGATCGGATGAGATAGGCAATTTCGGATGGCTACCTAAGACGGCCGGAGAGAAAGTTAAAGATGAGGCGTATGTATGCGGTAGGTAGCTGAAATCTGATAAGTTTGTAAATAAGTCGAAGATGCCACACTTTATCATCTGCTTTTTCCAAGTCGAAGAGTACGAGGCATGATGGGTGCACTGAATTATAGTGTATGCTGATTAGGCTTGTGAGGCGTAAGACTAGGCTTGTGAGGCGTAAGACATGGTCTTTTATAGAAAAGGAATGACGGAAACCCGCTTGGCTGAGAGGTAGGATGTTTCTGTCTGAGAGATAACTACGGAGGCGTTTAACAAGAATGCGCTCAAGAATCTTGCTATATGTTGTGAGTTGAATCAACCTGTAAGAAGATAGTTCATGAGGTGGTTTATGTGGTGTCGGAAACTTAGCGTTTTTGAAGTCTTCCAAGACATAGGGAAGTATACAGTGCGCAGAATGAAAGTGAAAACGTTTGAAACAAGAAGTAGTAATGTAAAAGAACATTCTTGGATCTGGCGATACGTTATATTATCGAGACCTACTGCTATATTTCGTTTGTATCGTATGGTATCGGTGATCCCCGTGACGGTGATGAGTGCGGTAAAAGGTTGATTTGGATTAAGAACATGCAGATGACTAGGCTGTAAGAATGGAGTGGATGGGTTTACCCGATCAGCAAGGTGTGGCCCCTTCCTCAAAGGGGGTGGGTGAAGATGGTCTGGAGGTGATCGGTAAAAGCATTTGCTGTGTCTGTATCTGTAAGAGCAGCGGAGTTTTCAATCAGTATTGGGTATGAAGTGCTACTTGACTTGCCGCATAAAGTGTTGAACCTTTTCCAGTACTTTGTTGAATGACTGGTGTTGGATAGGTTATTGCAGGTTTTAACCCAGCATCTGAGTTTGTACGCTTTAATGGAGTTGTGCACTGTGCGTTGCATTTGTTTATGATGATGTAAAGCTTCAGGGTTTCCGGTGCGAGGGATATCATAGTCACATAATGTGGTGGTAGACGTGGTTGGTACGGAATGCTTTTACTGGTTGGAACAGAAAGTTTATTGGCTTCTTGGATGGTATTGGTAACAGTATCCATTTTAGCGTAAAGTTCATCTTCAGTAGTGGGTGATGTGAGGTGTGCCGTATGTTGAATCAGATAGCTGCGATAGAGAGTCCAGTTTGTCTTATCGAAGCGATAACATAGGCGAGAAAACAATTGCGAGCGAGGTGATGCAGTTGCTTGTAACTGAAGCGTAAATTGAACAGGAGCGTGATCGCTACCTATTGTATGCAGAACAGTGATGAGACTATGGGTGGAGATATTTGATAAGGTGATGACAATGTCAGGTGTTGTGTTGGAAATGAGTCGTGTAGGCTTTGGGAGAGGATGTATGATCCCAGTTGTGTGCGTAGTTATAAAAGCTTCAAAATTAAAACGATCTAGTTGTGAGCGACTGTGCAGATTAAAATCAGCCATGATGATATAGTGACGGTATGTTTGAAATATATTGAACAAACTGAGTCGGAAGAGGATGACCAAGACGTACGTAAATGGTTGCAAACGTGATGCTGAGAGATTTAAAATATACAGTGGTGATGAGATGTTCAGGTAACAGATTGATGGCACAATGGTGCTGACGATAGGGGAGATGCGGAGAGAAACCAATTGCTAGGCTCCCATTCGCTCGTTGTGCTGGAATGTAACTGTCTGCGCTAAGAATGGTGTAGCCAGGTATGCGACATGGAGTTCTCCTTGTCAAGAATATTTCGTTTAACAGAAAAACTGTGATATGCTCCTCGAGAAGTAGAGTTTCAAACAGGACTTTGCTTGTAGAGAATGATCTGATATTCAACTACAGAAAGTTTAAAGCCATAATGAAAGGGTTATTATCCGAGGTGAGTGATTGGAGATGCATGAAAGTGTACTGTATTACCAGAATAAGTAGCTGTGAAATTGAAATGAAATGGTGATTTAGCTGCTAGATTAATTTGCTATAGAATGTGTGGCCTTATGAAAGGGTGAATATTTTGGAGTGCCAGAGTAAAAAAGGTGAGTAATTGATTTAAAGTGACAGGAGCGTCAGTAGCAGGCGGAGTTGAAGGGGCTGCAGGTGCTGTACGGAGTGGTACAACAAGTTCAGGAGGGCTGGTGTTGGTTTGGTGATGAGATGTTCAGGTAACAGATTGATGGCACAATGGTGCTGACGATAGGGGAGATGCGGAGAGAAACCAATTGCTAGGCTCCCATTCGCTCGTTGTGCTGGAATGTAACTGTCCGCGCTAAGAATGGTGTAGCCAGGTATGCGACATGGAGTTCTCCTTGTCAAGAATATTTCGTTTAACAGAAAAACTGTGATATGCTCCTCGAGAAGTAGAGTTTCAAACAGGACTTTGCTTGTAGAGAATGATCTGATATTCAACTACAGAAAGTTTAAAGCCATAATGAAAGGGTTATTATCCGAGGTGAGTGATTGGAGATGCATGAAAGTGTACTGTATTACCAGAATAAGTAGCTGTGAAATTGAAATGAAATGGTGATTTAGCTGCTAGATTAATTTGCTATAGAATGTGTGGCCTTATGAAAGGGTGAATATTTTGGAGTGCCAGAGTAAAAAAGGTGAGTAATTGATTTAAAGTGACAGGAGCGTCAGTAGCAGGCGGAGTTGAAGGGGCTGCAGGTGCTGTACGGAGTGGTACAACAAGTTCAGGAGGGCTGGTGTTGGTTCCGGCTTTGCTTTACACTTATAACTATAAGTGGGGTGGTTATCGGGACATGTGGAGCACTTCGCTGGTTGGTGTAAATTGGTACAGAGCCGTGTTGAATGGGATCCGGCACAGTAGTCGCATTTATAATTGTTTTAACATTCAGAAGTGGTATGTGTATTATATTCCTAACAGTGCTCACAGCGTACTGACAATGGTGCTAACGATCGCGATAGTTCGAGTCTATGTTTTCAATTATAGATGTATGCCCCATGTGCAAGCAGATCGTCTATCATCTCCTAAGAATTCGGACCATGTAGGTGGGCCCACGGTCTTTACGAATCCTAAGAACTTTAGTAACGGAGTAGCCATCGAGTTTCAGTTCCTCATGGATTTCATCGTCTGTGTATGACGGATCTACCCCGCAGATAACCACAGAGAGAAATGAGGGTCGTCGTGGTGGAAGTGGTTGTTTGCGTGCTGAATCGGATAGGCGAGTGATCTCGGCGTTTGCGCCAAAAGTATCGATTGGTACTTGTTACGAATGGTGGTGTGAAGATCGGGGTCTGCTGTCTTGAGAATGCAACCATTCCGGGTATGAACTATTTCCTTGAGATATTTTCGTAATTGGAGTGAGACTTACTTCTCGTTGGAAAACTTGCTGTCGTAATTACGAAGTAATATGGAAAAGGTTGATGATATAGGTGAAGTTGACGATGTTGATGCTCTCATATCCATAGTGTCACTACCGGAATCTTCGTAGTGATGTTTTTTTCTTTGGACGTGAATCCTGAACACGTGCAGCACAGCTGTCTTTAGACTGACGTGACCTGGAGCGGCCGGAGGTTGTAGATTCAATAGATGCAACTGAAGTATGAGAATCTCTTTGTGGGCGAGAGGTTGTAGCGTTTGTCTACGCCTTTGACGATTCCTTCCGTGGCCTCACCTTCGTGGGACACACAGGAGGTTCGTCAAAGACAGAAGGAAGTGGGATATGCCAACTACTCGTGCGTGAAGGAAGTGATGTGTGAGTCCGCCATCTTTAAAGCAGTGTTGCCAGACCGATCAGTTGATAAAGCAGAAGACTCGAAGATAAAAAACAGGAGAAAGCAGTAGACAAATAAAGCGGCGGCATTTGAGTTCAAATCCAGGGAGAGAAAAGTTTTGTCATTATTAAGGGGACAGTGGTCAAAACAAGCAGTCCAGAATTCATTATTACTTCCATTTCAAAATAAAACAATACATGCAAAACATAAATATGAATTGTAATTACTTCAAAATGTTTTCCAATGATAAGGTAATCTTTTGGAGATAGAAAGACCCTCATGCCCCCTTTAGATATATTAATAATGTTTGATACAAACGTGTGTGAAGTAAGACGTAGTGTAAGAACAAAGTGGGGTGGGAAAATGTCTTATCATACACCTAACTATAGTATAGCTATATGATACAGTCACACGTAAACGTAACATAAGACGGTGTTTCGCTGACGATCGTGGAGAGGTGATCTAAGCTACTTTTCCAACCAGGGGTAAAAGTGGTTCTGAAAAGGTAGGGTGACGCACCATCCCTTGTGCCTATCTTTGCCTATTATAATTTTTTTAGGAAATGGGGGGACGCTATAGATATTTTTTGGAATTGGAGTAACGACGTTCAAACACTTCCAACCCAAGTACCAATCTAAACAGCACGTACTCGTAAATCTTACAGTAAGAATTAAAGAACGCCTACCATCATGCATATAGAAGACTAGCAGCGTTCACCCCGCTTCGCTGCGGTCACCCCGGAACGCAATAAACTTTGTTACTTAGATAATTTTTACTTTTTCGCTTTCAAGTGATATGATAAAAACCATAGAAGATTGCAGTAAATGTTAACATTATATCGCCTGTCATTTATGTTAACCCGCCCCGCTTCGCTGCGGTCACCCCGGTACGCAATAAACTTTGTTACTTAGATAATTTTTACTTTTTCGCTTTCAAGTGATATCAGTAAATGTTAACATTATATCGCCTGTCATTTATGTTAACCCGCCGAGTGACACGGTCATGCGGGTTGCATATAAATACGTTTATTTTTACCTATGATGAACTAACAAAGGATTTGTACGTTATGGACACTTGAATGGTCAATTATCTCAAGACACTGGTAATTAAAAATTAAAGTGATATGATAAAAACCATCTAGGGTCCAAATCCTAATAACCCCCCAAAAATGAAAGAAATTGGTTCAGCCGTATTAGCGTGATGAGGGAACAAAGGATTTGTACGTTCTCTTTTATATATAAGATGAGCAAAGCCCAATAACTATATGCTGTACAGAGCTTTGTGGATGCATACAGAAAAATTTCCTCCCTTCATATAAGGAAAAAAATGAAAATTCTATATTAATAATAATATATTTCTTTAACTTCTCGAAATAAGGAAAAAGCAGGAGATTGTTCACTTTTAATTTTCTTTCGCAGTAGATCAGTAGAACGTAGAAAAAGCAGGAGATCTCCTGCAAAATCAGTAACTCTGGCAACACTGCTTTAAAGACCGTCCGTTGGGCGAGTGCCCGGATACAAACAGCTAGCAGGACTAGTGTAAGTATAATGAGATGAGATGATGTGACTGATCTCAAGGTTCGACTACCTGTTTGGATAGTACTCCAAGTAAGACAGTTCCCCTATTAATGCAGTGACACTGTACACCCTTAAGTCTGATGAACAGTGTCCTGTAAAAGCGCAGAGAAAAGTCCAGGATCAGGAGAAGGAAGGTGTTTCAAAATTCGTCACCGTTCTAGGTAGGTGCAGTGTTGCCAGACCGATCAGTTAGAAAAGCAGAAGACTCGAAGATAAAAAAAACAAAAGAAAGCAGTAGACACATAAAGTGGCAGAATTTGAGTGCAAATCCAGGGGGAACAAAAAAATTAGCCATTCTTAACGGGACAGTGGACAAACAATCAGTCCAGAATTCATTATTACTTCCATTTCAAAAGAAAACATTACATACAAACATAAATTTGAATTTTAATTACTTCAAGATAAGTTTCATAAAGAAAATTTATCCGATGATTAGGTAATCTTTTGGAGGTAGAAAGATCCTCATGGCCCCTTTACATTAATAATGTTTAATATATACGTGTGTGAAGACGTAGTTAAAGAACAAACTAGGGTGAGAAAATGCCTTATTATGCACCTAGCGATAGTATAGCTATATTATAAACTCGCAGGTGATCGTGACGTAAGACGATTTTTCGCTGGTGCAGAGGTGATCTAAACTACTCTTCCAACCCAAGTCCCAATCTAAAACAACACATACTCGTAAATCTTACAGTAAGTCATAATGATCATCAACCATCATGCATATACAAGATGGCGTATAGTTGTATCCTTGTATTCATATTATATACAGCAAACCTCTAGAACTATATGCTCTACGGAGCTTTGTGTATGCATACAGAGAAATTTC
The DNA here is from genome assembly GCF_964235325.1 of Thermobia domestica. Taxonomy (NCBI): domain Eukaryota; kingdom Metazoa; phylum Arthropoda; class Insecta; order Zygentoma; family Lepismatidae; genus Thermobia; species Thermobia domestica. The sequence continues at coordinate 85,126,839 of NC_137456.1, forward strand.
TTTTTTATGTAAGGAAAAATATGAAAATTCAGTACTAATAGTAATATATTTCATTAATTTCTCAAAGTAAAGAAAAACCAGGAGATTGTTCACTTTTCATTTTCTTTCGCAGTAGGTCAGTAGAACGTAGAAAAAGCAGGAGATCTCCTGCAAAATCAGTAGCTCTGGCAACACTGGGTAGGTGTCGTTTCAGAGCTGTAACATTTTTTTGGTTTTGTTTTGTATATTGTAGCTACCCTCCTCAAAAATGACGGGCCCCTCCTAGATAAACCTGCTGGCTACACCCCTGTGTACGGATGCATTAATTCTATTTTTCTCTGTGGACACTTAGCATGCGAAATCGGTAATCGAAACTGCGTAATCGGCAGTGGCGGATATAGCCCGGGCCCGGGGGCCTAGGCCCCCTAGTTTTTTGAGTGATGAAAATAATTGAAGCTATTATTTATATGTTTTTGAAAGTTTATAGTGAACTCTTGATATACCTATCATCAGGGACGTACACAGGGGGTGGGTCCTGGGTGTCCGGATCCCTCCCCCGAAATTTCGACTTTTGTGTAAATTTAGTCTAATTTTAGGGGAAATTTTTAGGAATTTTAATATAAAATACCCTCATATTGAGTTTGGACCCCCCAAAATAAATTCCTGCGTTCGCTACTGCCTACCATAGTCTGGATTCTGGCTGCCCCCCCAGTTTTGACCTTCTAGATCCGCCGCTGGTAATGGGCAACTTTTTAAAATATATATTCGAGCAAAGCCATTTGCTTCACCTTCCTAAGCGTGCTGAAGGATCTTTGGGAGTTCTTAAGTTGACATAACCACAGCAACAGGACATGACGTCACTTAATGTCGTCACTACCCTGGAGCACTTAATGCGCAGTGTATCCATAAGCAAGGCAGCTCTGTTGATAGTATTACTGCTGAGATAATATGCCAAGGTGGATTATAATTTAAGACATACCTGGAATTTGTTCGTGTACTGTTGGACATTAAAAAAAAAAAAACATTATGTTGTTACAGCGGTTGTGTGAGTTGCGTTTTACATTCAACAAAGAACAAGATTATACACAAACAATGCACTGAATAATGCGTAAATAATTGCGGCTTGCCCCATCAAAGGCGGGAAGAACGCCGGGATTTTTTAAAAAAATCTCATTTCGTGCTGCGCACTGATACGTGTACCAAGATTGAAATTTCAGGTTCCCTCAGTTATGTTCTATTTTATAAGTGTACTAACATTCATGATATATCAATTTATTTTAGCACGAAATGAACTTGTAGGTTTAGTAAGTGTTTTGGAGTGGCAGAAACGGGATTAAGAATACGTGGACATTTTTAAAATTACAATTTACAGGTAAAAGGTGTTAATTTAGAACAAAATACAAATGTTTAGGGAATTTATTTATGAAGGCGCAGAATATGTAAGTCATCTGTGAACATAGATACAGCAATAAGATGTTGCTTTAATTCTATGAAACTCTCCATAAGGGCGTTATTTCAGGGCTGCAAACTAATGTACGAGGGACTTGAAATATGACTATTTCGCTGCCTGAACCTACCCTAACCTAACCCGAACTACTGCTACTCTACTACTACTAGTATACTATTATTACTACTACTACTCAACTACTACCATTACTGCCTTACTATGCTACTACTACTACTGCTACTAGCCTATTATTATACTATCATTGCTACTACCAAGGCCGAAACCAGCTACAAAGGTTTGGGAGGACCACAAAAGTTTAGAGGGACCTGGCCCCCTCTGGTTGGGGCCTGGCTACTACGAAACTACTACTCTGCTACTACTGCCTTACTACTACTATACTATCATTATTACTATTACTACTACTAAGTGTGCACCCATAAATTAAAAAAAAATGTAATTTTTGAACAATTATCTCTTGTAGCGCCCCTGAATTTTACCTGTTCCTGGTGGATCACTGGCATGCACCAACACATGTACAGTCTAGAAGGCGTGATGACATTATTTTCATCGAGAAATGTGGGTTTCAAACTAATATGAATTTGTCCACGTATTATTGATCTGAACTGCGGGAACTGCTCTATCCCAATTTAAGGATGCACATTAACACTGATGTAATAATGTAATTATGCAGCCTATACCTAAGCTACACGAGGTTTACGTTTACGCACCCACTGGCTTAACTTTTGAAGTATTTCGTTTTATTAGCTTATCGTCTTCGACCATACCCTAGACGCCGCATGGACAAAGTTGCACATAGTACGAACTATTCACAAAATCAAAGTAGGCGAATCACTTATCGACAATTTTCGCATTTATTACTGCCTTAAAATGGGAACGTCATTAAGTGCCATGAATTCTCGCCTATATCTGTGAGCGTTGTGGATTACACACACAACATTTAATGGATTTATCAAGAAATACTGAACCCACAGGTTCAGCACTCACAGGTACAGCCCCCTAAGAGGAAATTGTACTTGGGAATACTGAAAACCCAATAGAATTTTTACATTACTTACAGCAAAATTTGAAACTATATTTGAAACGTCGCTTATACTCCCCCCCACCTTGGAAACCACAACATGGGCGCCCTTGCTTATGAACTGCACACTAAGAAAAATCCGTTCTCCCGATAGCGGTATATCGTACAAATATACAAAATCCTCTTGCTTACTACAAAAATCAGTATGGAGCATATGCTTTATATGCACTGCCCTTAGATGTTACATCATGCCATTGCAGGATGTCTGACATCTAACAGTTTTCCGTATATCACCTATGTTACATTCTGCAGCTATATTCTATTCTACTATGGACATTCTGCGTCGATTTGTATGTGAGATCCTGACCGCCTATATTGTTTCATACGGAAAGTACGTATAGATGGAACACTTATACGGAAAGTACGTATAGATGGAACATTTATACGGAAAGTAAGTATTATAAAACATGCGTTTTCAGTTATACGTTTGCTGTACGTTAAGTCCAAAAACTACAGGAATTACGCATGTAACCTACCGTTTTGAGTACGCTACCTACAATTTTTTTTCTCAGTATATGCTTTGAAAACTAGCCATATGTCGGATTAGGGGAGAAAATCATTGCTGTTTTCTTAAATGTTTTTGAGGTTAATCTACCTAAAGCCAAACATACCACTAACTAAAGAGTTTCAGACAGTATTGCTGAGCATGAGTAGTCGCTAATTCTCTCGCCTTGGTCCTGGGCTCGATTCCCGGCAGGGTCAGTCGGTCGAAAAGGTGTAACAGGTTTTTCAGGCTAGCTATCCTAAATGAGGTTTTTCCTGGGATTTCCTCATTCACGCCAGATAAATGCCGGGATGGTATCTAATTTACAGGCCTCAGGCCGCTTCTTTCCTTATATTCCTCCCCGGTACCGTGATTGTGTGCTGGTCGAGGATGTCATCCCTTCAACCTGACGTGCTTAAGACCATAGATGCCGGTAATGGCCATGAGTTGTATCAATAAATAAATAAATAAATAAATATTGATGAGCGAGCGCTAGCAAGCGAAGTCGGGTTAGAACGCCGCAATGCACGTTATTCTATATTTGTCCATTCGAATTAATAGCAAATAGTAATTGCAAAATTTTCCATTCAGCACATGGCATTTCCAGTCTACTCAGTTCACAAATTACTCACATATCAATATCAATTATCTTTCCGCAACATGAACTCATTCCACCTCTAAACATTGTGTTTTTACGTAGTTTTGGTCCCCCGTAATTCTACAAAACCCGAGAAATATATTACATACTTCTTTCGTAAATTTTGCAAATTCAAACTCATAAAATAGGACAGCACCATCGTTTTCTACATACAGTAAATTAGTAGTGCTGTCCTCTTTCATACGCAGTCATTCATTTTAATCATAAATTACTGTTTTTATGTTTATGTATTCTACACCTGCATCCATTTATCCAGCGCCGTAACTTAGATTGTTTTCTTGGGAGGGGGGGGGGGTGAGCATTAATACGCGTATTTGGTGCTCCTAGAAAAAGGATGTTTCTCTAATCTTGGACTCCCTCTTTCCATCTTTCTCTTACTCTTTATGGGCCCGGGTCGTTAGTTACACCTTTGATCCCGTTCCATACATGACAAATGAATTAAGGGGCAATATTGACAAATATCAAAGCCATACGAATAAACATTACTTCTGGGGCCCCTAATAGAAACTTTTTTATTGAAATTGGCCCACGACTCATTTTTGTTTTATTTACCTTTTATGTGTTGTTTGGTTTATGTAATATAGTGGACATATTCGATGCTTCATTTATAATTTCATGTTCGTATCGTATATGGAGTAAGAATGTTGTCTTAAAATGGGTCCCCTCGAACGGCGGGGAGCTTCCTTGGGGAAGCATTTGCCCTCTCCCTCCTCAGGTTACGGCAGTGTAACTTATCACATACTAGGCTGGTAGCCAGCCCAAAAATCTAGGGGAAGCCCGGTAGAAGTTTGGGAGGGAGTTCCGATCCAAACGTATTATAGTTAATCATCATATTATAGCTCAGCGTACAAATTTTCGACTAGAAATTGGCGACTAAAAATTTAGAGCTGGCGACCATTGTTCAGTAGGAATCGTTTCTGCCTGAACTCACAGGGCAGCGCATTTTCTGTTTCGTAAGAAAATAATTGTCACTGAGTGAGAGAAAACACGGAATGTGAAGTCTTTCTTTGTCAAACCAAAGGCCGTTTGGGGGGGGGGGGCGAGGACATCTCAATTTGTACGTGGGAGATACTGGCGACCATTATTTTTGGAATTGGCGAGTGCGTCTCACTTTGAAATTTTGCACCCTGTTATAGTTCATTTCCAAGCGTACTGTGAAAATTTTAGGGGACCAGTACCGTAAAAATTTAGAGGGGCCCGCCCCCCTAGACCCCATGGATAAGGGCCTGTCACATATTAATATCATGTAGACCTATCATTAATTTTTATGTCAATTATATATTGTGGATCTCCAAATTTTTTGTTGCAACAAATCTTTCGCGGAGCACATCATCAAATATCGCGTGTGGAAATGCTATGTTTTCATACAAATATACAAATATCTCTTTAAGTATATTACTTCATTAACAGATAATCATTTTTAAACATATTTTCTTTACCGGTCTGTTACTCTAGTATAAAATTAATAAGTTGACACCAAATCAGTTGCAAACACTGCTCAACTTACTATCACATTTAGTGACGTCATATTGTGTGGTGCTCTGGTTTTGACAACTTAAGATCTCCCAAGGATCTTTCCGCTTTCCATGTTGTATCAGTAATAAACAGACAAAAAAAAAAAAAAAAAAAAAAAAGGAAGAAAAGAAAAGAAAAAGAAAGTAAGCATTAGGCTGTACGACAGAGGAAACATAGCAATAACCCATATTATCTCAATGCAATAACCCAATCAGGCTCACATGTGTTTCCATCCAGTTGGGTTTATATACAAATTCGGTTTCTGTTTTTAAATTTGCAACATTATGCCAACACTGGAGAACCTCCATTTTGTGATGACGAAAGTTTTCTGCCAGTATTTGTTTTAAAATTCTTGAATGCAAATCAACTGTTGGAGACCGACAACGTTATTTTCAGAAAATCTTAGTTTAAGTGAACTTGTTAAATAGCCAAAATATACCACAAACAATAGTATTTTTGACATGAGAAAGGTTCCAAATTATGTCTACCAACAAGCCTCGGAGGTTTCCTTTCAATGGCAAAGGTATAAGATGTAGGTCTATTTTGGCCTACTACCTCTTTAAACAAGCATATAAACTATTCTATTTTTTCCCTATTTTTTTCAAATATAGAAATGAGATCTTTTGGACAGTCTGATGAACAGTATAGATATGCAAAACGGTGTTGTAACTTATTTTGTGGCTGATCTTTCAGTTCAGTGTCCTTCAATTATGCTCTTTAGGCTAAAGGTTGATGGAATTGGCTGGCTCGAGAGCAGAATGATATTTGCTCATGATCAGGGACGGATTTAGGATTTTAATTTTGTGTACGCGTGCTCCCTTGCTTATTGATACATATATACATTTGATTGACTAATGACAGTATGAAATAGGTCTATTGCTTGATGATGCTTTTGGATATATACATACATTGAATAATTTAAATAATCAGCGCCATAACTTCGATTTTTCTGGGGAGAAGCATTAATATTTGGGCCCCCTAGAAAAAGTTATTTTTGGGACCTCCCGCAAAATTTGGAAATAGGCCTCTTCTTTCAATCTTTCGCTTACTCTTTGAGGGCCGTTCTTCGCTCCCCTGGGCAAGTTCAATACATGTCAAATTAATTAAGAGGACAATATTGACAAATCTCAAAGCCATACGAATAAATATTCTTTCTAGGGCATCTAATAGTAGACATTTTTTTTTACTGAAATGGACTCACGACTCATTTTTGTTTCATTTATCTTTTGTGTGCTGCTTTGTTTATATAATGTAGTAAACCCGTTTGATGCTCCATTTATAATTTCATGTTCGTATCGCATATGGAATAAGAAAATTTTGTCTTTGAGTGCGCCCCCTCGAATGGCGGGGAGCTTCTCTGAGGGGGCAGTTGCCCTCCCTGCCCCAACAAGTTATGGCCCTGTGAATAATAATCTAGTATGATTGATATAAAAAGTAATCATCTAATTATGAGTCAAACCCTTAAAAATAACTTTTAACTTGGACAAAAAAGAAAAAAATCAGGCTAATATAATGCATACATATATCAGATATGAAAACAGACATTATCACAAATTACCTTGAAAAGCACGAAATGAAACTGAACTTGAAACAGTGGCGTATTTAGGGGGGTGGCTTCCGGGCTTAAGCCCCCCCCCGAAATCTTACTTAATATAGTAAGGTAAATGAAATATCTTGCAGAATTTTCACATTTCCAGGCAAAGCCCCCCCGAAAGTTAGCAAAGCCCCTCCCGAAACAAAATCGTAAATACGCCACTGACTTGAAACATACGCCTAGTGCAACATAAATTGTGAACGACTTCCTTTTTATGATGCAAACTTGTTCACTACTGTCTCAGGGTAACCTAATTAAAAAAAAAGAAAGAAAAAAAAAGAAAAAAAGAAAGAAAGAAAGAAAAAAAACTTTTCTCTCTTTCATCAGCTATCACACCTAAATTTTGTGTTCTTTCTCATGAATTGAATTCAGGATCAAGTATGCTGAAATGTCTTAAAATGCAGATTTATAACTTTTTTCAAAACAGTAATTTCTCCCTGACACTGAATGTTATGACGTAATGCCCAATTCTCCATTCTTCTCTTGCAACTGCACAATCATCTACACAAGCTCGATTACTTCATATCTCCCCCTAAATAATAATGCCTCACTTGTCCCATAAACCCTTCATAGGTGCATATACAAATACATATATGAAGCATCAGAAAGTAATTTATATTTTATACAAATACACTTCTCCATTGTCCTGTATTAGCAGCAGAATCATACCTAGGGAGGTGGGCGAGCGAGGTCGTGGCCCTGGGCGCTGATAGCAAGAGGGCGAAGAACGAAAAAGAAGAAAGAAAAAGTGTTGGAAATGAATAAACGACGCGTCGCCCCCCAAAAAGTATTGGGGCCCTATTAAATTGAATATCGTTGTGTGACTGTAAAGGAATAGATTTTCTTTTTTTAATCTTCCTCGTTTCGTTTTCGAAACGAACCCAACCGTTTCAATAAGTCACAAGCTTTTACCTATTACTTAAATAAAGTTACTATATATGATTTGTTAATGACGATGTGATATAGAAAGCCGCAAGCTGCTGTTTGCGCGAGAATATTAAAAATGAAGGTAAACAAGGGGAAATAATATTTTCGAAGTTGAAGCAGCTGTAGAATAGGGGCCTAATGGGACAGAACTTAACCTAACGAATTTCGACTTTTTCAAAGACTGATCACTACCAGTGATCTTTTATTATTATTATTATTATTATTATTCCATTGACATGAAATGCTTCCAATTTCAAGGAATTTATTGGGATGATTTTACCTCAACTAGTTGTATCGCCAAGATTAGGAGGCGCAGGCTATGTGGGTGCAGGCTATGATGGAACAACACATCCTTACATTGTTGCAAGAATGCTCTGCACTATTGAGCCTTAAGATCTCAAAAATAATCCCTAAGTTTTACTTAAAAAAAAAAAAAACTAGAAAAACACTGTATGATAGCAAGTAACTTATGAGAGACTTAAGAAGTCACTCATATATATCCAAAAATAGGAAACAAGAAATATACAAAATAGAAAGGATTATGGTAGGAAGTCTGAAAATCGAAGTTAATTTGGGTGCAGGCGCACCCACTGTGGCCCCGCATATATATATATATATATATATATATATATATATATATATATATATATATATATATATTGTGCATACGTATCAAATTGTGTGATATTTTTTATCTATCTACAAACATACAATCATATACACACATTATTATATATACATAGATTAACAAATGAGAGTATTTTCAATACGTTAGTAATAAGATGCCTTAAATTCAGAATTTTCATTCATTAAGAAATTAAGTAATTACTATAATTCAAACATATGTAGTAGCCAAACTATATTTGGATTTTAAAGAGAAACATTAGACATATTCTTCATCTTCATCGAACAATATTGAGAAATTCGCTAAGAAGGCTCCTTCTGAATCTCCGTTAGGCTTCATGTCACAATATATATATATATATATATATATATATATATATTACTGCAAAACAATCGAAATTAAAATGCTATTTGTGTTTTTCACATATAGAATAAAATTTGAAAAGTTTACATTATTGCTGGAAATTAATGCTGTCCCCATTTCGAACATTTTGAAAACATATAGTTTCTAATACATTGAAATTTCATTTATTATCGATAGTATGAAATGTAAGTAGTTGTAAATTTCTATAACGGTTCTCCAATTGGATTTGTATACAACCAAAGGTAGTTTTGTCAAGTTGAACAAAACTAATATAAGTCTCTTATTCTTATTTATATTAGCGGCTCATTCTTGAAACCGGATTCATAAGATCATAATGCATAAATAGCTTATATTTTTTCATATCTGTAATTTCTTGCTCTGTCTCTTCATAATATCATTGTGGCATTGGAGTTTTATATTTGCCATCTAAATGTACTAAAAGTATTTCACCTGTTCTCTAAAACTCTTTCTGTGAAACCAATACTAATTTTATTTTTAAACATATTCGTTTATTGGATTTTTCAGTTCTAAAAATATTTGTCTTTTGAACTCTAATTTTGTTAGAATACAATAAACAACTATTACTCATGCAATATATATATATATATATATATATATATATATATATATATATATATATATATATATATATATATATATATATATATATATATATTTGGTCTAGGAATTAATTCGTGCGGTTGGTACGCACACATTGAAGCTGTAGTACAAACACAAAATACATAAATACCTTAAGAAAAATATTGTCCATCGCTAGCCACCACTTTCGCCCATCTGTCAGGCAATGTACGGATTCCGTGGCGAAAGAAGTCCTCATCCTTGGAAGCGATCCAGTCAAAGACCCATGTTTCGATATCTTCTGAAGAAGTAAACCGCTGTCCAATCAAATCGTTGTTCATGCAATCGAACAAGTAGTAGTCCGAAGGAGCAACGTCTGGTGAATACGGCGGGTGGGGTAAAACTTCCCATCCGACATTTTCTAAATAGGTTTTGACCGGTTTTGCGACATGTGGGCGAGCGTTATCATGTTGAACAATAAGTTTATCATGTCTGTTCTCCCATTCTGGTCGTGTTCTGGCCAGAGCTTGCTTCAAACGCATTAATTGTCGTCGATAACGTTCTCCGTTCATAGTTTCACCCGGTTGCAGCAGCTCATAGTACACCACACCTTTCATATCCCACCATATGCACAGCATAACCTTTGCACAGTGAATATCTCGTTTTGGTTGTGATGGACCTGGTTCACCTGGTTTCACCCACGCCTTTTTTCGTTTAGGGTTCTCGTAATGGATCCACTTCTCATCACCCGTAATAATTCGATGCAGAAACCCCTTTCTGCTCTGTCGTTGAAGCAGCAATTCGCAAATAGTTTTTCGTCTTTCAACGTCTCTGTCTTTCAATTCATGTGAAACCCAATGTGACATCTTTTGAATCATTCCCATGGCTTTCAAGCGTTTGGAGACTGTTGTTTGATCAACGCCTAATGCTGCTGCAAGTTGTTCCTGCGTTTGACACGAATCCTGCTCGAGCAATGCTGTCAATTCTTCGTCTTGAAATTTTTTTGGCTGTCCAGCTCGCTCTTGGTCTGCCAAGCCGAAATCACCACTTCTAAACCGTGCAAACCACTTCTGACACGTTCGCTCAGCTAGAGCATGGTCACCATACACTTCCACCAAAATACGATGACTTTCAGTCGCACTTTTCTGCATGTTAAAGTAATGCAGCAGGACACCCCGCAAAAACACTTTATCAGGCACAAATTGCGCCATGTTCACTTAACTACAAACTGGTGTTGTTGACGCTTTAATCCACTGCCCTATACTACGAACGATACGCGATGACAGGGGTTTGCAACACGTGTGTGGATACACGGAACTGTGGGACGCTCCGTTCGTTGCGCCATCTCTTGTTCACCCGCACGAATTAATTCCTAGACCAAATATATATATATATAAGCCTCTTGGAAAAAGCTGTCATTTGTAAAAGAATACTAATGATTGTTTTTGATTGTTGCAATGATCTGTCCAAGCACCTTGGTAAAAAATTATTGTAGCATAACGACAAAAGCTGCTTCTCTTATATGTATTCAAAGAAAAAAAAAAGAAAAAAGAAAAAAAACTTGGTGAGGTGAGTGTAGGGAAGAGGAGCGCCGAAATCTCTAGTTACGACTCTGATTGACAGCGACCAAGGGGGGCCCAAAAATTTTAAAGATTGCTGAAAACATTTTCACCATAAAAGTTTAAAAAACATGACATGAGTCACTTCTTTATAATGCATGGACCCTTTTGAACATATTGAGAAAGGGCCTATCATAAAAGTTTTGGTGGGGTTCCTTGTATTTCACGCTCCAGGACCCCCAATGGTCTTATCCGGTTCTGCATTTTCTATACTTTTCTCTGCCTTTCTGTTCATACACCGCTACTTACGGTAAGAGGCAGAGGGCCCACTAAAAATTCACCGTCCGGGGCCCACCGGGAAATTTCCCTGTTTCCTGCCTGGCCAGTACGGCCCTGTCTCTTAGAGCGAATACGTAAATGTTGTACACAAATAGGACTTTATCAGACTTATTCGTTTACAAAGCTATTATTATTATTATTATTATTATTATTATTATTATTATTATTATTATTATTATTATTATTATTATTATTATTATCATTATTATTATTATTATCATTATTATTTTGAAATTTTCGACTCGAGTAGGGGGTTGGGAGAATAAAAATTATAAATAAAGCACCTATATTTACAGTGAATCATAGTGCGGTGAGGTAGGCAATCCAAACGTTTTACTTCTTGTAGATTGCATTTCTTTCAGATTTTTTATTTTTCTTTTCTTTTTTTAAATTCATTTAGTCACCATTAACGGTGTTATACATAGGTGCACCAGACATCATGTTCTAGTGTGCTAAAAATTCATATTGAATACAAATGTTAAATACATTTATGTTTAAATTGTTTGACAATATATCATGAATGTTACACATTTCCATGATGACAGTAATGACATACTTTTATTGTTAATTGTTCTTATTTCCAAAGTTTGTATGAGCTATGATTAAGATTGGTTCGAACATATGATCATTGACACCTCGAAGAGAATAGCTCTTGGTTCAGCGGCGACAGTGATAGTGTTAACATCCCCTGATGTGTAATGCAGAAGAGGAAGGGGATTAAGTGAAAAGTGCACGTCACACATTCATTACACACACTTACATTTACTCACAAATTCATCTACATTCACGCACAATCACTCTATTCATCTCTATTCGATTTAATTTTCACTTTTTCCTAATTTTACACCTTGACTAACTGGGTAGTTGGCCCTCTTAATCCGCTGGACCCCCTTCCCGATTTTGACTTCAATTCATCCCTATTTTGACAATTTTCCGATTAACCTGACTTCGATGTCTTTTTTATATATTACATGCATCTACTGAATTATAATTTTAACTGCTGTCAATTTCTTTACACTATAATTCAGACACTTCAACTTTACTGTCGGCCAACTTTTGTGTACTTTGTTATACAAATAAGTCAATTGTCTACACAAATAAGGCAATATTTCTGCATTTATAGCACACTTAACTTTAGTTGTTGGTGCACCTAATTAAACACCATTAATGGTGACGAAGACAAGACAAGATTATGATTGATTCGTGTGCTTTGCATTTTAATATTTAATATGGTAACCCCCCATTTGCATGAAAAGTTCAGCCGTTGAAAATTATTTATATAATGTATTTAACACATTTCATTGATATATTATTTATTTTTATTATTGGCACAAACAATGTGTCGTATTGCCTGAAATTATAGCGAGTCTTTGAATAAAGTAAAATCATTTGATTCATATATAGGCTAAATTGTTAATTGAGTAGCTCATTTCCAAAGAGGTCCTTGTCCACCGAGAGAAAATTTTGGGAAATTAAAAAAAAAATGTCATACTTATTTTTATTTTTATGAGGAAAACTTGCAATATTTTAGTATGCTTTGCTGAAGTAATAATAAAAGTTTAATTCATGTAGCGAATGCACACAATAACCGTATAATATTCGTAAAGTAAGAAAAAAATGTTTGGTCAAGGAGCGTTTTGGAACTGTGCAGAGGACAAGGGGCATTTTGGTTCTGTACAATATGGATAAGGACCTGTTTGTTTTTGTATCTGAAAACAAACCAATTTTATATATAAAAAAAAACATTGTTATACATATGTAAGGCATCGTAATTCAGACAGGAGAGACCCTAGAATACTATAATAGAATGTCTGAAAACACCAACTTGATTTTCAAAAAACATTGTAATACATACAAATTGTAACAAATACTTGTTCCATTTTTTTTTTTTTTTTTTTTTTTTTTTTTGCTTTCGTTCGCCCCTAGCTCTATGACGTTTCGGCGATTCACTACTTCAAAATAAGGTTATTCTGATCAATTTTAAGCGTTTCATAGGAACTATTGGTTGAGTAAAACATCTGCTGGAATCTACGGACATCTTGCAATGTTACGGCTGAACAACGAAAGTCATTCTTCTCTTTAAGGTCACATTTTGGAAGTGAAGGAAGCTTCTTTGATGAATGTCTAAGTTTCTTTTTCTTATTCTTCTTCCATATGGCAGGAATATGAGTTTTCTTACGTCCTTGACAGTGTTTCTTCAAGATATATTTTGTTTCGGGGGGAACTGCCTTCCCGAAGCTCTAGGACGAGACCATAATAATACGTCTATAGTATAATAATAAATAAAATAGTACTAACAGTGCCGCCCTGGAATACTGCGTGGCCCTCTCGGAACATTTTTTCTGAAAGAACGACTGGTTCTTGACCGTGATAGCAGGCCTAACATTCCCTCCCCGTTTCACTGCAATTTAGGCTTCATTGTCAGAATTATCTATGTTCATGATCAACGTACGTCCACAAACAAAAGAACTACTCCAAAGAATAATTATTTTGGATTGAAATTACACCTCACTGACGTATTATCAACTACACGATTTACATTAGCCAACAGTCACAAAGACGCGGCATCACCACAGTATAGCAGAAAATCTGATCTTCAAATTTCGTTGATCTTTTATTATTATTACAAAAGCATTCTTGTCAATGCGTATAAAAATAATTTACTATGCAATGCAAAATGAATGCATTTTTATAAATCAGTTACGATGGGTACTTCTGCTTCAACGAAACAATGGACAAAAACTGCTTTGGAAATGGACACATTCATTTGATGGTAGAGTTCACTGGACAAGGGTCATTTTGATTCTGTAAAATATAGCTGTAAAAGAACGCACCATATTGAATGGACAAGAGTCCCTTTGGAACTGGACCAAAGTTTTATTTTTATGTTTTAGTGACTTTAGAATCGTTTCATTCGAGTAACAAGTATATAATCCCGTGCAGATTTACAGGAGGAATGCAACGATACCAATAACTCAATTTCCAAAATTTTGGGACAAGGACCCGTTTGGAAATGGGCTACTCAATTATTTATATAAAGTCATAGTAATGAACGATCGTAAAATGTTTCTCAAGGAAACTTATTTTAGTAGATTAAATATACATTTGTGGGATAACTGTTCACTGTAAAACTTGAATGTTGTCCACAATGGAGGTACGCATATTTTACCAAAAGAAAAATAAAGAACTTTAAAGCATTTGCATAGAATCCCAGAAAACCAGATACACTAATCAAATATTCCTAAATACAGACACGATATCTTCCACCCACCCCGTGAATTTCTTCTATTAACATTATTCTTCTGTGCAAAGAACGGGGAATTTCAACTAGTTGAAAATAAAGGTGAAATGATTTCGCAATTTTCAAAAATTACGTTTCTAAAGAGGAAAAGGGGTCAATTTCTACAATATTCGAAATTGCGATCTTGTATTCATTAAATTCTACTTTTGTCGTGATAATTTCTGCTAGTAACATTATAATTTATTGTGAGCTTTTCTTCAATACTAATGATTGATACTAATTTTTTGAATGAAGTGTACAGTTTGTGTTTGAATGAAGAATAGATAATAGAAGTTTGCTGTTACTTGTTTGTTTGAAGCAGTAATACTTCATATAAAACAGAAGTATTGCTATTATTATTATTATTATTATTATTATTATTATTATTATTATTATTATTATTATTATTATTATTATTATTATTATTATTATTATTATTATTATTATTATTGCTTTGTAAAGTCAAGTGCAAAAGAATACGAGATACTTGGATGAATCATCATTTTCCGACAAGTATTTCCTGCCTACCCATTTCGAAACTTTACACTGCGTTATTTGTTATTCTATCTTCGGTGGCTAATCTAACTTGGGACTGGGAGGTCCTAGACCCCCATTTTTTTGAGTGACAAAAATAATAAAAGCCATTATTTATATATTTTTGAAAGTTTGTAGTAAACTCATGATATGCTAGTACTTACCATAGTCTTGAGTTCTCGTTGAATCCGCAATTTTTTACCTTATAGATCCGCCACTTCCTACCCTGTTCTTGGTTTCACATATATCTTCTTCAACGTGGACAGACAAACATTTAACAAAATTGGTGGGAGTGAGCATCTTTACCTGACTCCTTTTTACACTATTTAAATTATTACATCTCCTCCCTCTCCTTCTTCTTCAATTGTTGTCCTCTGTTTTTGGTACAAGTTTTACTCGTATACATAGCGTGTTTCAAAGATAATGATGCAGAACTATAGCGTATTTATTTTGTACTGAAGCGATATACAAAAGTAGAATTGATCGGCAAGAAGAAAGGAAAGTTGTTTCTGTTGACATTTTGTATTATAATTGTTGGAAATTAGCATCCTAAGTAGTACGAAATCCTACCCACTGTTTTTTTTTTTAAATATAATTTTGTACTATCTGGGTTGTTTCTAGTCGACTAGGACTTTTCATGGAGCACTCAGCGTGAAATATCGTTGCTATGCGGTGGTCATATGTTGAATTTTGTACTATTACGAAAGACACTGTTTATGCAAATCCCATCACATCATAAGCATACTCTATCTTCGTGGTAGCCATTTGCATTGTTAATTATTTACACTAGTGGTGGGCACAAAAACCTGTTTTAGCAAAACCGAAACCTATTTTTAATTCAAAAACCGGTTTTTCTCCGAAACCGGTTTCTTCCCCCAAAACCGGTTCGGTTTTTCACCGAATCCAATTTCGGTTTTCTTCAAAACTGGTTTCGTTTTTTTACCGAAACCGGTTTGTTTTTCAAAATCGGTTCAGTTTTTCCAAAACTGGTTGTATTTCTGACCAGAATAGTGTTTCCTTGGAAATTCTCAAAAAAGAAGTGCAAACAGAAACCGATATGTTTAAAAACCAATGTTTAGAAACAAAACTGCTTTTGTTGTGAGTGTAAACGTTTTCAGAGAACAACGAAACTCTACTCTGGTGAGAAACTGAACTGGGTTTTGGAGAAAACCGAACAGGTTTTTGGAGAGAATCGAAACCAAATTCTAAGAAAAAGCCGAACCAGTTTTTGGAGAAAACTGAAACCGGCTTCTTTAAAAAACAGAACCGGTTTTTGGAGAAAACCGAACCGGATTTGGAGAAAACTGAAATTTCGGGGTTTCGGATTTCGTTTTTTTTAGAAACTGGTTTTCGGTTTTTTTGAAAACCGGTTTTGCCCTTTCCTAATTTACACAACGATTAGAAACTTTGATGTAAACTACAGAGACTATAAGACTTACAATCTTCTTTCCTTTCCGAGCAATTTTGCTACCGTATGTCGTTCCCCCCAAAAAAAAGCTTTCATTTTGCGCCATTCTTTTTCAATAATCCTCTGTTATTATTGGCTCCTCACAGCTTAGTCGCGATTCCTTCACAAGCTTGAACATTCCATTCCACTGTACGTTTAGACATGCATCATGGCAACATGGATAATTTATTAACTTTCTTACATTTGATGTAGAAGCAGACACAGATTCCTCGTGTACATGTGGTTCGATCTTAACCTGTAAGTTCCCATTTTATGAAATGTTACTGTTGAAAAGAAACGTTAAAATCAATCAAACTGAATATATTACTAGCTCATCAGTTTATAGTGTACATATCTATGATTAAAGGTGTAGGCGATAAGAACTTGAGTAAAATAATAAATATGTTCTTAAAATACTTTATTTCGTTTTTAAAATACAAATTAAGAGTTAATTGCCGCAGATATCTGCCCTGAATTACAAAATTTACGGAAAAATGAACTGAATTATGCGAAATGTTAACATAAGAATAACAAGAAAGGTCATAAAGGTCATCAGTGTAGGGTGATTAACTAGGGAGAAAAACGAAGTTAAATTCTGCACTACGTGAGTTCGCGCATGAAAAAAAGTGTATTTAGTTTACAATACATTCTGAGTAATTAATATTTTCTGATATCGGTAAGATCTGACCATTGTTGATTTAATTGTGACATTAATTATTAATATTGTGTTTGTTTGGTTTTTAGGTGTAGCTTTTTTCAACACATAATCTTATAAACATATCATTTCATGATCAATTGTCTCCATCCATTGGAGCCTCATACAGATGCAAATGGCACCCAAATAACTCAAGTCTTAAATATTAACATCATCCCTATCTCTCCAGACTCAATGGAAATATCAAACGAAATGGAAGTAATTACGAAAGAAGTTCAAAACATTCATGGAACTGAATCAATTCCAATCATAGATAAAAATCAAAATAAGAAACAAGAATTTCAAAACTTTTCCAAACATAATGATCATGTAAATCTATATAGTGATCATCATTCTGCCCCATATTTTATCTTTTTAAAAGTTAACAATGGAGAAATTGGGAGAAAGCGCATTATGTCTATAAGTCGGAAACTCTATCTGGCAGAAATCCCTGGCATTAACAAAATTCAAACAATTGGTAGAAATCTTTTAAAAATTCACTTTAACACAGGAACTGAAGCTAATCAATTTATGTCACCCAATCCACAAAACACAGGACTGGTCGTCCTATATTCCAAATCACGCTCTGTATTCTACGGGAGTTGTTAAAGACATTGATGTTGACATTTCAACAGATGACTTACTACAGGACTTGGATTCTGAGATACCAATTATCTCTGCGCGCCGTATTCTTAGAAATGGAAATAATAACCAGAAAGTTCCCACTAGAACAGTTATTCTAACTTTTAATTCGCAACAATTACCATCAGAAGTGAAATTATACTTTCTCAAACTTCCTGTAGAACCATATATTCCAGCCATTCGACAGTGCCTTGGTGGATGTTTAAAATACGGTCACACGAACCGTACGTGTAAAGCAGGCATAAAACTATGTACAAATTGTGGTTAAAATCATTCTAAAACTGATTGTTCCAATCCTACACAGTACTATCGTTGCAAGTCTAACCATAGAGCAGATTTCTCTCAGTGTCCCGAACGATTGAGACAAAAAAGAATCGTCCAATTAATGGCCAACCTACATCTATCTTTTAATGAAGCTCGCATGTTAACGACTAATAATAAATCAAATTCATCTAATGTCACAAATACTACGGCTCTCTTCAGTGAAAATATTAGACATCCTCCTGTTGACAACGTATTCTCACAGTCAGTGAACTTACATAACAAACCACCCTCTACTTCTATTCTCCCTGAAGTTTCTACCGGGAAAAGAAGAAAAGGCTTACAAGATGATCACTTTACTCCATCTCAATCATCTTTCGATAGTAAAAAAAGTTCCTCAATACCTTTTGAGGTGCCTTCTTCTCCCTCTGCTTCTTCTTTCATGTTTCCCCCGCAAAGATTCGACACTCCGGGATCTAAACCGGATCTTAAAGGTTTAGTTCGCAATAAAGACAAATTTAGATTTCCTAACATGCAAGTATCATCTAGTAAATCAACATCAGCTTCCTCCATTGACAACAAACTCATTGGACATAATAGTGCAGAGACTTCAACTGAACCAATCAACTATCGCCAAAACTATACTTTCCTTCCTAATAATGACAATTCTGCTAATGATCAGATTCGTGAATTATCCCGCCATAATGATATTCTCCATAATCAAATAAAAGCAATAAAACAAATATTGACTACTGTTTCTGTCACTTTTACAGCTGACCTAGAAGTTCTTCAATGGAACATGCAGAGTGCAACTGGGAAGGGTTACGCCCTACTACACTTAATCAATATATTTCATCCACATTTGATCATGTTACAGGAGACTTGGTCAAAACCTCATTTGATGCTTCGTTTAAAAATTACAAGTTCATCGAGCAACTGCGAGAGGATGGTTATGGTGGCATAACAATAGGTATACGTCACGACCTTTTCTATCAAGAAATACTAGTAAAAATCCGTAATAAACCTCCTAATGTCCAAGTCCTAGGAATACAAGTGCAAAATTTTAATCTTGCGAACATTTATATTCCCTCTTCTGTTACTGTTGATGTGTCTTTCTGGCAGGAGTTATTCCATTCTAATAATTTTGACATCATTACTGGTGATGCTAACACCCAAGGACTTTGGTGGATAGTGCATGTGCCAATTCTGCTTGCAACAAATTAATCACTGCCTTATTTACAGGTGATTATCTTCTTCTCAATGATGGTACACCTACTCGTATTTCTCATAACTTTAAAAGCGCACCTGATATTTCATTGGTACGAACAAAACACTTTATTTATTCCTACTGGCATGTTTTTTACGATGCCCTCGGTAGTGATCATTTTCCCATTATTACTGAGGTACCAGTTTGTAAAATACCTACTTCCACTCATGGATACTCTTTACCTTTCAATCTTTCTTGCAACATATCTCTACGGACTTACACTGGGATAAATACAGCAACTTCATTGCTTCACAATTTCAAAATAACTTTTCAACTCCTACTATTACTCCTGATATGCAAGAAGCAGTACGAAGTTTTGATACTTTACTAAAAACTGCGGTGCATCATTCAAAAGTGCAGCCGGTTCTTCCTTCGAAATCATCACGTATTCGTAGTCTTCCAGCCAAACCTCCTTGGTGGACTCAAGAATGTCAACAAAGTGTTAACTTCAGACAGCGGACTTGGAAATTATTTCTTCGCACTAAAGAAAAAAATCATTTTCTAGCTTATCAGAAAGCAAATGCCCTCACAAAAAGAATACTCCGAGAAACACAACGTCAACATTGGCAAGATTTTTGCAACAATATGTCCTACCAAACCCCGAAAACAAAAATTTGGAAATATCTCAAATACCAAAAAATGTATCTCTTAAAACTGAACAAAGTAATATTCAACTCAGTGGATATACTTGGATCGAAGAATTTCATCAGAATCTGGCTCCATCTTTTGTAAATAATAACCGGTTAGATCTTGTAAAATATTTTTCTTCGACATCACACTCTTCTTCAGATCTTCCGTTCACTTTTGAGGAAATAACTACTGTACTCCAATCACTAAAAAGAGATTCACCTCCAGGGTTCGATGAAATACATTATAAACACCTCAAGAATCTTCCGTCGGAGGGAATCTATGCATTGTTAAATTTCTATAATTCCATCTGGAAAACTTCACAGATTCCTTCACAGTGGAAGAAAGTTCTGATTACTCCAATACGGAAATCAAAAAAACCCATAGGAGCAGCGACCAGCTATAGACCGATCGCTTTAATATATTGTTATTTAAAAACATTAGAACAATTAATTCTAACCAGATTACAATGGTTTCTGGAATATCACCAGATATTTCCCCCTAGTATGACAGGCTTTAGAAAACACAAGTCAACTTTAGATGCACTTAGTCCATTCCTTGTAGACATTTGGACAACTTTTCAACATCGTAAATATCTAATGGCTATAAGCATTGATCGTAAACAGGCATATGACCTAGTTCAATTGGATTTATTGATAACTAAATGGCAAAAATGAACATCCCTACCGCTTTCATAAGATTTGTTCATAATGTATTCATTAATAGACAAATTTATCTCAAAATAAATAATAAATATAGCACTCCTCGGCAAACTTCTCTTGGTCTTATGCAAGGTAGCAAGCTTAGTCCCACACTTTTTAATATCTTCATGGTGGAATTACTGGAAATACTCAATGGTACTGTATCAGCCTCTCTCTTTGCAGATGACTTACTCATTTATATTGTTACAAATGATTTGGATACTGGTCGAAAGAAATTGCAGTCATCATTGGAAATAACTGCAACCTGGTACCGGAACAATGGTCTAGAAATTAACTGGAATAAAACAAATTACATAGTATTTACTAAAAAGAAAATCACTAACTTCCCTCCTCTTCAACTTTCTCATACACAGCTTCACAGCACAACAAATATCAAATATCTTGGATTATACCTCGATCACAAATTAACTTGGAAATCACATTTAACTCACGTAATAAAAGAATGTAAACAAGTACAGAACATTCTCCGCAGCTTAAGTTCTAAAAAATGGGGCATTCATCCGCACACATTATATACTATTTTTCAACAACGCATTGAAGCCAAGATACTCTATGGAAGTATAATCTACTCTATCACCATGCCAAAATTCTATAAATCACTAACAGCGATTCAGTACACTACTTTAAAAATTATACTTTCCCAACCCCACTTTTGTCCTAAAAATGCCATTTTGGAGGAAACAGGCACGCTACCGTTATCTATTAAAATACTCAAACTTGCCTGTAAATATATCATATCTCGACTCGCTATCATGAATTCGCAACTACTCACAAAACTGGGAGCCTTAGAAGTACAGAACCGTAATACCAAATTACCATATGTTACTAAGTTACCATGGATATACAAAGCATTTTTACTTTTGAAAAACCTCCAAACTCAAATAATAAAACTTCCCAAACTGTCATGCTATAGTTTCGCATATGAAACAAATACAACAATTATAAAACCTATCCTGCCTTCATATGTAGATACCAAGATTAAAGATCAATCTCATAGCATAAACAAAAATTTCTGGCAAAGTTTTCTCGATCAATTCCATCCTGACACAATTTTCCATTACACTGATGCCTCTAAGGTTGCACATAGTCCAGTCGGAGTAGCTATCTTTGTTCCCCAACTTGATATTATCCAACAACTGAAACTTCCAGTTGCCACTACAGTATTTGAGGGTTAAGCGTTTGGAATACAACAAGCCTTACTACTTATTCAACGTAACAATATCCGGCGTGCATGTATCTGCACAGATTCCTACAGTGTGTTACAAGCACTTTCTTCTGTTCATTGGACAATTAAATCTACTTGGACAGTACTAAACATAAAATCCATTTATCGAAAATTAATTGAAATGGGTCATATCATAGATTTTATCCACGTCCTAAGTCATGTTGACATAAAATCGAATGAATTTGTCGACGATTTATCCAAAAAAATCTCGGAACTCTGGTATTTCAGCCAATATAAAATTATCACCTCTCAACTTTTTATTTTACATTGACCAGATAATCTCGGAGCAAACAGTCCTTTGGAAACATAAAATCAGAAGTGGACCAGGAACATACTATTGGCAAACTAACCATTTGCAACCATTTGCTGGAATGCACTTCGCACTTGGTCACGGTCAAAAATCATATTATATTATAGACTTCGTTTCAACACTGAAATTACTCCATATCTTCTGTACAAAATTCATCGGTGAGATTCACCTCTCTGTTGTTGCAATGAAGAGGTTGGAACTCTGAATCATCTCATATTTCAATGTCCTTTGTTATCTAAAAATAGAACTCAAGTTGTGGAAGAGCTAAATAAACGCTATGGTTATGGACCCTTCACCATCAAACAAATTTTGACGCACAATGATTTGGATATCCTGAAACATGTAGTAATTTTTTTTCAAGATAATGGACTTGTCCTTTAACTTACTTTAATCATTACCTGGTTAATAATATCATTTTTTCTTTTACATTTCATCTTCCGGTGGAAAAAAAAAGAACTTCACTAGAAAATCATAGATCTGTATTTCCCATATAGGTAACGGAATTAACACCACTCATATGTTCGAACAAGAGGGAATGACTATTCCAGTTCTCATTTTTCAATTTCCACCGGAAAAGGTCAAAGCACACCTTCTAAGCAACAAACACAATGTTACTCCGCTTACAATTCCAAGGATATGGGTGAAACAGACTATGTCTGCACTCCGATAATGCAACACCTCTCGATAGGAGAAGGTGAAGGTGAGTTCGCGCATTGATGCGATATTAGGAAACCAGGCAATACAGCCTAATATGGCAGTTTCAAACCCACTGTCTTGTTTACTAACCCAAAACGTGTATGCTGCAGTAATGGAAAGAAGTTCAGAAATGTAAAGCAGAAACTAATGAAGTGCATTTCAACCAAATGTGGTGAAATGGAGCAAAATTTTGGACGCTATCCCATTTCATGCAGACATAGATTTGTAAAATCCAAGAAAGAAATGTGTTACTTGCTTTCATCATAAGATTGTATAAGCCGGGATCTTATCTCTTTAATGTATAATAAGGTAGAAATACGAAATGGATAGTGTGCTCTTTACCACGTAATACTCCATAAGAAAGACATGATGAAGTTAAGTGCTATCTGAAGGCAGCGTTCAAAGTGACCATAGAAGTGTCGCAAATCTGTGCTACATGCAACTATTTGTTTGTTTGTTTGTTTTTTTTTTGTCATATAAAGTGTTTTTTCGCTATCCTCTTTTATGTGTATAACCACCGTCGCTGACGCGCTTGCTCCCTACGTAAAAACACATAATTTACAGGCGAAATGCATAATGCAAGTACTTAGACTTAACATAATGCAACCAAATCTAAGCTAACCTGAACTAACCTAATATTAGTAGAAATAAGCGAAATTCTATAATTTTTTTGGAAAATTATGCTGGACCCTTATACTAACATATTATAACATAATATAACATAAATTAACCTAACCTAACCTGACCTACACTAACCTAATGTGAACAGAAATGACCAAAATTGTAACTTTTTTAAAAAAAAAAAGAAAAAAGAGCTGGACCCTTTCTGCTAAACATAAGCCATCAGCTCTTGAGAAAAGTCATCCGGAAGAAATTTAAATTCTATCTCTGTAAGCTAATGGGAGAAAGCTTACCTAATATATTGATTCTTGTATATATAGGCTACAGCTTTCTGAAGATTCCTTTCCTTATGTTGTAGCGATAAAAGTAAAATATTTCACAATATCACTTTCCTCAAGAACCATTAACACTGAATCCATTTAACTATATAGCAGTGGTTTCATCATTTCCACAATAAATACAATAACTGACAATCCAATACCAAATACGAGAATTAAAAAAGAACCTGTAAGATCCCGTATAGTTAGAGGCCGTAAAATTATATCTTCCCTTGTTTTAAAGTTAGTCCACGACTTCATTAAGTCAGTAGTTATTTCAGCTTCCCAGTGGCTGATTATACCTGAATCACGTAGATATCTAAGAAATTTATCAAACGATTCAACAAATGGCGAGTTCTTGTAAAAATTAAATGCATTGTAAAATGATAACGCATATTCATTCATTAAATGTAATTTTTCAGCTGTTGCAATCTGTATAAAGTCGGAATTCCCCACGTACCCACCAGGAAAATTGTCAACCACTAGTGCTACCTTTCCTCTTCTAGCTAAAGAGTTTATTTTTTCAATGTCTTTTACTATCAGGTATCGTTTACTTATAATACTAACCAATGTATCCTCGGGGTCACCGAAAAAGTTTATCCACTCTTCTTCTGGAGTAGCCCAATAGATTCCTGCATCTACTAATTCTTGTAAAGTATCGATTGGTTTCTGGTATATAGGAACAGTGAGGACGGACACCAAGTTAGAGCCATATGCTGTGGATAATAGTATAGAAACAATCGATAACCATAAAATTAAATGTTTAACCAAGAAAGACTTAACATTTACTACTCCGGTTCCAAGAAGAACACTAAACGAATATAGTAACGAGTAAGTGTAACTTAAGTACGGACTGTTTGAGTATACAGGACGTATTGATTGCTGTAATATAGAGTATACATGTAGAACAATGGAACAGAAAATTGTAAGTAATAAGATGCTTATCCATACCACGTTAGAAAATGGAAAAAATACCACAAACAAGTGCTGTCTTTGTCTTGTATACGGTGTAAGAAATGAAATACCAGATGGAATATGTGGTATTGAGAAGTCTAAATATTGGTAAAAGTGTTCAGTTAGAAACGCTGCAGGTAAACCTGTGTGATATTTACCACTTTGCAGAACACCATGGAAACTACCTGTACTTTCATTATCCGTTACTTCTCCGAAGGTTGTGTCTATTAGTTTAATTGACCATGAGAAATTATGAATTGCTGCATATTCAACCATCACTCTGTAATCTATACCATCATAGGATGAAGATCCGGTCACAAAGCACTGAGGTTTGTACGGAATCATTAGCATGGGAATAGTGATTCCTTTTAAATTTGTAAGTCTATGATGGTTAACGTTTTTCATTTTAATACCAAAAGAATTGTTTTTCCAAGTAGCAATTTCTTGAAGTTTTTCCGGCATTAAATTGTAACCGAAACTGTGAGTTAATAAATTACATGTAATAGAAGTGGAGAAATTTGTGTTATATTCATTAGAACTCAGGATGTAGATGTACGGAAAGAATTTCATGATTTCACATTTTCCCATGGATTTAACAAGTTCTTCCACATGTTCATACAAAACAATGTATCTTCTGGCTTTTCTTTGAATAGATTCTTTGTACGCTACATGAATAGACATGAATGTATCACAAATGTTCTTTGGTGAAGAGATAAACGTATCACAATTAAGATTCATAACTTCGACAAGTATATTATTTGAGGTTCCTGAAGTTCTATATATGAGAGGTAAGTATGTGTCTTCTCTGTTTGAATGAATAGTCCAACTCATTAAATGTTGTTCTTCTAGTATCACAGTACAAAATTTATCGTAAAAGTTTGAAAAAAGTAACGTCTCCAATGGCAGGCTGCAAGAACTGTCATACGTCATCGGCAGTGGTAAGATAGAAATGACGGTATTGAAGGCCAAACATAGAATCATAATTAGGATTCGTAGCATTTTAAGAATCATACCAGTCTGAAAGAAATGAAGACAAATTTAAATGCCAGAATTTAGATTACAATAATAAACATATACAGGTGCTGAACAATTGTGCTATAGATTACCGTAAACTACATTAACTATTATATGATTTAAATGAGCTAATTGAGAATATTTTAAGATAAATATTATTGTTACTATCGTAAAGACAAAATTCCACTCCCAATGCCATAAAAATGATCATTCTCTTGCGACTAAACACTTTCAGTAGAGAAACTTTCGTTTTTGTTACTTTCTGGGAAGTATAGGGCATAGACAAGTAGCGTAGAATGTTAGGGCACCACAGACAAAGAAGTAGATGCTATTTAAGTTCATTAGTTCTTAAAATACCTTGAGGACACATGTATGAGATGTTAGAATGTGTATAGTGTGTGGAGTTTTTCCCTCATGGTGTTAAATGACAGCGATGGTTAGATTATTTATGTTGGTGTTATCTCATTACTTTACTTACAAGTATAGTGCTTGCATAAGTGTGTACCGTATATATTAGTTATTCTATGTGACGTAATATATCTTACGTGTAAAATATCAATTTACATGGTATTATATTCTCAACTCGTATCTTAACAGTACAAATATGTTATTTGATTAAGAAAGGGATGGAGTGTGGGGCAAATTCACATTTTTGGAAACAGACATATCAAGAAATGAAGGAAAACGGTGATCTTGAAATATTAATGCCTTAATACGTTTTACAATGACGCAAACGCATTTAGGAACAGAGATTAAGAATTCAAGATCTGATCCAAAGTTGGTACACACCAGGCATGTAGCCAAGATTTCGTGAAGGGGGGGGGGTCCGTGACATGAAATACTGTGGTCATCACAAAAGAGGCTAGATCACTCTAAACTATTTTACTGGAACATATATTGGTTCGTTTAGCCAGGATTTCGTGACGGGGGGGGGGGGGGGGGGAGAGTGACATGAAATTCTGAAGGCTCAGGAGCTTGATCAATCTAAACTACTTTACTATCAACATATATTAGTTTGTTAGGACAATAAAATGAGGATATGTTGGCAAGTACTTTAATAACAAACTATGAAGAAATTTCGAGCAAAATAATAATAATAAAAAAGTATTGAAAAAAGATTTCGCAATATTTACGTCCTTCTCCTGTTTATTCAAGTATAACAATTTTCCTTTCGTTATGACCTCAATTATTATAAAAAGTACATACTGAATACTGTCTTGTAAACTATCTTCTAATATAAATAAAATAAAGAGTTTGTTTGTGTGTTTGTCTGTCTGTGTGCAGCCTGGGGACCAGACGAGTGGACTGAGAGTTACCAAACTTTGGTCAGGGGTATCTTGGCCCAGGCCCCAGATCAAGACGAAGCGTTTTTTTTTTTAAATTTAGAAACAGTGGGGTCGCAGGGGGGCGTTTACCGGAACCAGCTTGGGAACCAGACAAATTGACCGAGAGTTACCAAATTTTAGTCACGAATACCTTGGTCCAAGCTCCAGACCAGAGTTAAACGTTTTTGTCGAAATTCGAACCAGGGGGTCTCAGGGGGTGTTTACCGGGACATGTAAAGTAGTAGAAAATGACCGATATTTATTTATTTATTTAACAATCACCAGATACAGCTCAAAGTCCATTTTACATTGGATATCCAACAACATTAACAATGGAAAGAATTTGGGAAGGTATCGGACAGGGCCTGTTTAGTAGGTGCTATCCCGGCATTTGCCTGGTAGGACTGAGGGAAACCCTGGAAAACTTCAGTCAGGATGGTAGGCGGCGGGATTCGAAGCCACGACCTCCCAAATGCGAAGCCAACGCTCTACTACTTGAGCTATTAGTGTCGAATTCATATTTTCGCGGTCGCTGAAATCAATGGTGAAACTCCAGTCTCATTAACTTCCAAATTCACGCTATTCGGCTCCGGCCCGGGGGTCACCGGAAGGGGGTGAGATACCAAGACATATAAAAGTAATCCAAAATGACCGATATTAGTGTCAAATCCATAGTTTCGGCGGTCGCTGAAATCAATGGTGACACTTCCGCGATGACTTCCAAATACAGCCCCTGTGCAAAGCATGTGTATATTCAACTAGGTTTACAATATATGCGTTCCTTTCTCTGTTGAATCAAATGCTAACAGAACTTTCTTTCAACATAATTTTTTGTTTTTATTATTCCGTCAACTACTGTCGGTTCCAAATGACAGGTTAAATGAGCAACAGAAAATTGTCCTTGAAATAACATGTTTGATACTGCAAGGATGCGATGACGAAAAGTTATGATTAAAAATGTCCACGGTTACACAATGGCACTTATGCTTTCGAAAGCTTGATATCTCCCTGACTAGTAGCAGGAATTCTGAGAATTCCATAACTTTTCTTGAAATTTCAAATTCCCTGACTCTTCCAGAATACCTCGCCACCATATTGCAAGTAATACAAATCTCCTCATAAGATAGAGTAAGCAAAAGCTTCCTGTAGTTTTCTTTTTAATTTTTAACGCTGATCTTTCTTTTTGTCATTTCATTTTGTTTTATCTTTCCTTAATTTTTTCATTTCTGGTCTCGAAGGGGGGGGGGGTCCGGACCCATCCTTGGCTACGCGCCTGTACACACAAATGTGATGGTAACCGATAGTAATACCAACATGGCACGCATGGAACGTCCCAAACGTATTAAAAATAATACTAAAATTAATAGGACGTGTAACCAACCTAAGCGGCCACAGGAGTAAATATTTGGACAGGAAACCGATCATACAAATGTTGAAAGTCTGTCTGGGATATGGTATTCTACGCTTGCTGTAGATCTTAGTGTAGCTGGGCAATGATCGTTGCTGGGTTCTGGTTGGCTATCAATGTCTGTCCTTCCATGTTCCACACCTAACACATAACCCAATTGTCATACTAATTTTGCTTTCAATGAAGATCAGAGGCGAGCGGATTGTTCATCTTATTGGCTCCATGTCAGAATAAAATATGCGGGTTATGCATGGTGATTGCAAGCACACGATGGATTTATCCATTCACCTCTACATCTACGGACAGGTACACGGGATTCACTGTATCCGATACAGAAACAGTTCTCATTGATAAATACCATCGTCCCTCATTCGCCTCTTTACTGTAATTTTTTCGTACTCCATCTAAGGCATTCTGAATGATGCAGGTCTTTTTCGGCAAATATATATGTAATATATATATATACAGTGGCGGATCTAAGGGAGGGGCTATAGGGGCTATAGCCCCCCCCTTGACGCTCAGGTATACACTGGATAAAATGGGCTTCAATCCTGCTTTACACTGGATAAAACGGCAAACTATCGCTCAGCCCCTCCCTTCATCATATCCTGGATCCGCCACTGTATATATATATATATATTGTGCTTAATTATTTTAAATGAAAAGTTCAAATAATGTTTAATGCAGTGGCATATTTACGATTTTGTTTAGTGGGGGTTTTGCTAACTTTATTCCTAGAAATGTGAAAATTCTGCAAGATATTTCATTTACTTTAAAATAGTAAACAAAATTTCGGGGGTCTTAAGCTCGGAAGCCCCCCATTAAATACGCCACTGGTTTGACGTCTCTAATATTAAGGTATTCCGAGTAACGGAAATGGTAGGTTATCATAATTGCAACCCCATTACGTCTCCCTTCTTCCTCGTTGAATTTACAAATATCTTTCTTGAGTGGCAGTTTACTCAGAAATCGCAGGTACTCTCTCAATTTCATGTCTCAAGTTTAGCGTAACTGTGATCAGTAAGTCAATCATAAGGTTTTCTTTTACGCATAGAGATTACAATAATCGCCATTTTCTTTAGGATAATAATAATAATAATAATAATAATAATAATAATAATAATAATAATAATAATAATAATAATAATAATAATAATAATAATAATAATAATATGAAACTTAAAAGAGCATCATTATTGTGATCATACAAAATAATTCTCGTTATCAAAATCGTTATCGTAAGGATCAAAATGACTTACCTTTTCCAGATTGATCATGTTCCGTTTAACACAGATTTAATTTTATGAAATTACAAAAGTTAAAGGACCTTACAATTAATCTATCACGCAAATGCGCCCATACAGAAGACAGGTTTCGTTACGAACAACTTTTACTGTATTAGGTACTCCTAAAATTCGTTTCCCCAAGGTAGGCTCTGTTTATATTTCGATAAGACAGTGAAAAGTAATTTATAACCCACACCTTATAGTCTTAATACATGAAGAATATCGTCAACTAAACGATTTGCGCAGACCTTGTCAAACAGGGAAGTGTACAGAAATATTCCTGTGTGTACAGAGACAATTCTCTATGGGGTCATCTATGAATCTAACCACAATGTTTATTGAAGGAAGAGTAATGCTACAGAAACAACCACAGGGGAAAACGATCGATTTATAATAACAATGGGCTGTACTGTTTTTATATTGCTATCAATAAAGCGAAGAATTGTTTCTATATAAAATGTTACGGCATGGAATTACTTATACCATTATGTGAAGAGGTCGTGAATTTTTAGATTCACAGTGTAATTTTAAATCTTGCAAGCTTTATGAGTAAATTTAGGCGTATTTTTTTGACATAATCTCTTCCGAAAATTGAAGAAAAAGAAAAAAGTCAACGACCCAAAATGAGATGTGTCCAGACTTGTCGGGATCGACCGCGACAAACCTGGACACCCCAGGAATGTGTCCAGTCTTGTCGTCAACGACCCAATTTGAAATGTCTGTTCCAACAAATTCTACCAGTTAAGGCGTTTGCAGTTCATACATACATGCCCTTCAATATAGAGTTGCATGGCTCGCATCTATATCGCTATTGGCTGATTCTCGCCAGTCAGCTACTGCCCTCTACTAGAGGATTTTCGAATTATATTAAATTTATTTACCTTTTATTAAAAGAGATTATTATTATTTACAAAATTTTCGTTTTACTTAAATAATTATTAAATGGGACGTGTGCCCTTGTACATAAAATTTTCGCCGAACTGACAAGGAACCCTAGGTATCTATCAGAGCCCGATTTTCACGAAACTTTGTATATAGAGGGAGTACCTCGGGAAACTTGCACAGCCAAAATTGTAGCTGCAGAGTCCAAGACGTTGGGACACTAGGGCCCGAGAAAGATCAAAAGTGGATCGTCAGTACATTAAGGACATGGTGAGAAAATGCACGTTTTTCTTTAAAACTAATCATTGTAGCGACACGCAATGAGCATACATGGATACGAGATGATCGATATGATCTGTTAAAAGTTATAAAAAGAATATCCGCCATCTTGAAAGAGACCATGTTGAAACTGGTGTGATTGGTGTAAATCAGAAAAGAGTCATGCGATGCATTAATTTTAACGTAAATAGCCACAAAAACCTGTTGGTGAAGTCTGTTGTTGGATTACATTATTCCTGTGCTTCTGGTCTATTGGTGAAGTCTGTTGTGGTATTACATCATTCCTGTGCTTTAGGTACAAGATGAGTAAAGTGTATCTTATGACACTCAAGCTGATGCAGATTATGGAGTGCTATGAGTGGGATCAGTGGAACTAGAAACCGAGCGAAATATAATTTTAGCACTACATCATTTGTGTCACAGTCACCATATAATTGGTGTGGATGTGCTGATATGACGGGTTCAATCTTCATAATAACGCCATGGTTGACATTAACTTGTAACTTTTTATTAGACTTGACTTAATTCGAACAGAAATCAGAACGTCATATCAGTCCACCTATAGTGCTCCATACCCTCCATCTGCTCGAGTGTCATGAGATACTCTTTGCTTATCTTGTACTTAAACCACTCTACCAGAAGCACAGGAATAATGTAGTATCACAACAGACTTCACCAACAGGTTTTTGTGGCTATTTACGTTAAAATTAATGCATCGCATGACTCTCTTCTCATTTACACCAATCGCACCAGTTTCAACATGGCCTCTTTCAAGGTGGCGGATATTCTTTTTTATAACTTTTAACAGATCATATCGATCATCTCGTATCCATGTATGCTCATTTCGTGTCGCTACAATTATTAGTTTTAAAGAAAAACGTGCATTTTCCCACCATGTCCTTAATATGCTGACAATCCACTTTTGACCTTTCTCGGGCCCTAGTGTGCCAACGTCTTGGACTCTGCAGCTACAATTTTGGCTGTGCGAGTTTCCCGAGGTACTCCCTCTATATACAAAGTTTCATGAAAATCGGGCTCTGATAGATACCTAGGGTTCCTTGTGAGCTGGCGTCGAAACGGTGTCGTCGAAACGTAGCGGCCCCAAAGCCTGATAGCTTCAATAGATTTGAACCCTAGGTATTTTTGGGTTTTAATCCTCGCTTTTTTTAAATTTTAAACCGGGTTTTTATTTTTCAGTATTGATATATGATATTGTAATTGAATAATCATGTCTGTGGTACTTCTTACGATTTTTATGAATATCACGGTGGTATAAAAATAACACTGCAGTATAATCAGGCAGAACAGTTGCCCTTGTACATTGATAACACTAACTGTCCTTGTACACCAGTACAAGTGAATAAACAGTTGTATTTGTCAGATCTACGTGCTTTGAATGCACCAAATTGGCCCATTGAAATGTGTCCAGGCTTGTCGTTGGCCAACCTTGTCTTCAGCGACCCAAAATTAGATGTGTCCAAGTTTGTCGGGATCGACCACGACAAGCTTGGACACCCCAGGAATGTGTCCAGGCTTGTCGTCGTCCAACCTTGAAGTCAACGACCCAAAATGAGATGTATCCAGGCTTGTCGGGATCGACCACGACAAGCTTGGACACCTCAGGAATTCGTTCAAGTCTGGCGCAAGAGGATAAATTGAGAAGTGTCCAAGCTTGTCGTCGTCCAACCATGTCGTTGTCCAACCTTGTCGGGAGCGACCAAAATTAAGTGTCCAGGCTTGTCGTCGTCCAACCTTGTCTTCGTCCCACTTTCACCGTGTGACGGACAGAAAGCTCAAATTTATTGGCTAGTGTAATTTGTACACGTAGTCAATGCTCTTGAGTATGACTCCCAAATGTCTTGAATTTACATAACCTGTCTGTTCCCCAAGAATTGTTAAAAATTCCAACTGTTTTTCCTCAAAACATGGGTTAATACTATATAAATATATTCGTGCCACATTTCAAAAAGTAGCCCTACCTTTTTTATTATCATCATCGATACTCAACTAATATGAATAATATACTCCCTGTCCATCATTTGAGGCGTATAGTTTCTAAATCCGCCATCTCCTTCATGAAATGTTTCGAGAAAAACAGGAAAAACTGATAACTCAGAGATTATGTGAGATGAAATTTTCTTTTTAGAAAGACTTTCCTGCTTTCTGGACATTCATTATAACTACCAAATGATAAAAATCTCTCTCATCATGTCGGGCATGGAAAGGAATACCAGTAAATCTACTTATCTAATTTTTTTTGAAAATTGGAGATGGCGGATTTAGAAACTATACGCCTCATTTAAGGTGTGTTGACATAATATTTTATTAAATTTGATATTTCATCAAAAAGGTAGTGTACATAACTATGACAACATTGTAAATCTTCCTAGCATGTCCCGGTTTTTAGTGTAAATTTTTGTAGTGTGCTGGTTCTTTTTAGCCTGAAAACCTATGAGTTTTATTCTTGAGAGAAACCACATTGATACAAATTACAATTTTATTCCTATCGCCAAAAGTTGAGGGGAAAGAAAACTTACTTATCCTAACTAGTTTGGTGAGATCTTACAGAACCAGCCGCCATATGTTGCTTTGTAAATTTAAAGGAGCTCAATAGATGACACTAGTTGTTTGTCTATCCTCATAGTTTCGTGTGAACTATCATTGAATAAATAGAAACGAAAACAAATACTCTAACCGTTTCTGATCTCAGACCAGTGTTGGGAAGTAAAGTAACGCAAGTAACGCGTTACTTGTAACGCGTTACTTTTTAAGTAACGTTTCCTCGTAACGCGTTACATCTTTTCCAAAGTAACTGTAACGGTAACGCGTTACAAATTTTTAAGTAACGTACCTAGTTTGCGTTACTTTTTCCGCGTTACATTTCGGATGAGTAACTACAATATATGTATATTTTTTTCGGAAACAAATGTTTCTTTCCTGTAAGTGAATTTCTCAGAATGAAACAATCGAGCATGAACTACGTATGTCAGTGACCGACAGTCACAGACACACAGAGAACAGATAAGTTCGTAGTGCCACTTGCTGTTTTTTGAAGATGAGGACAGCCTTAGGGAAATCACGTATACTGATTGCAAGCACCTGGAAGATTTTGTCGTATATTTTGACAGCTCCAAATCAATACATTCAGTGAGTGAAATAGGAGTGCAATGATACTGGTAGTCTATTTTACTTTGATTGGTGTTGTTTTTATAAAGATTGACAACGAAAATATTTTACTGTTTGAACATTTGAAAGAATACTTTTTCTAAAGAGCTGAGGATGATGGTGGACAGAATTTAAAAGTAAAGTGTCTGAAGTGCCCCGGCGGAAAATATTTATCAACAACTAGGGTGCCATAATTAACGATTTACAGTCAGGGGTTAATATGAATAAACTGTGTTCTGATGAGCAGGCCTACTTTATTACTAGAAAATAGTTTGCTGATGGTATGTAATATTGGAGTTCTTTCAGATCAGTTTCAAGTCGAGTCGAGTCAAGTCGAGTTTCGAGTCAAATCAAAGGTAATATCCTCGAGTCGAGTTCCGAGCCGATTCAGTTTTTCCCGTCGAGTTTCGAGTCCAGTCGAGTTTGATAAATGGCTTGTTCGTTTTAAGTCGTCTTGAAATCATGGCCTGATTACAATGGAAAACGAAAGCCATGAGAAATGTAAGCTAAACAGTAATATGGAATACTCTTAGTGTTGCTCACGAGAAGGGACACTGCTCGCATCTCGTCTCGTCTCGATAGCGAGACCACAAGAGCTATTTTTTTTAACAAGCTGAGCTCGGCTCGACTCAACTGAGAAGATGGCTCGAGCCGGCTCACTTGGGGTGAACCATCGGCTCGAGCTGGCTTGGTAGGGATGAGCCATTTGCTCGGATCGGCTCAACTGAGCCGAGGGCTCTAGCCGAGTCGGTTGAGTAAGCTGTTGGCTCGGCTCACTTCTTGGTTCGGGTCGATAGTGAATGAGCTGTGAGCCGAGTTGCTCGAGTCGTTGACAATTCGGGCCGAGCAGTTTTGAAGATATTTGGCCAGTGCCCTATAACACTTAACAGTGTTTGGCTCGAGCCCGAATACTCAACCTAGACCCTCAACCCAAATTCAGAAGCTCGTAAACAATGTCCTTGACTCCTAGACTTCACCACGACTACCGAGGTTGGTAATCAACTAGTTTTTTAGTATTCAAATACAAACCGCCCATCTTTCATTTTTATATACAGTGTTGTTATAATTAATAATAATAATAATAATAATAATAATAATAATAATAATAATAATACAAGTTGTAGTAGTAGTAGTGTCATTGATAATAATTATACTGTCTATGTAATATACTTGAAGAAGTACTCGAAACTACACACCGGATTTGGCTCGAGTCGACTCGAAACTCGACCCCAATTCGAATCGAGTTGGAGGAAATTTTTCGAGCCTAGTTCTCGGTTCGATCTCAAAGGTGTCTGTTTCTAGTCGAATCGAGTTTCAAAGAAAACTCGCACGTGTCCATCCCTACAAGTAACGCAGTATGGCATTTTATCAATGTTACATTATATTGAAGTGTTCATATATCAAGTAAAAATTTGTCCTTACATTTACATAAAGCGACTCAGAACGTGCAATAATAATAATAATAATAATAATAATAATAATAATAATAATAATAATAATAATAATAATAATAATAATAATAATAATAATAGCGGTAGTAATAGTAGTACGGAAAATTGAAGTCATATTTTTTTCCACATTTTTAAAGTTTTGGACCTAAAAGTAACGCGTTAGTAACGCGTTACTTTCGAAGTAAAGTAACTGTTACTTTTTGGGGCAAGTAACGCGTTACTAACGCGTTACATTTTAAAAGAAAGTAAAGTAACTTGTAACGCGATACATTTTTACAAGTAACTTACCCAACACTGTCTCAGACTCACTCCTCACGTCTAAGTCTATCAATTTGCTGACGACACAGCATTTCTAATAACGGCTCGAATTATCCAGCGTATCAACAGACTAATGCAGCCAGCCACCGGCACATTTGTCCACTGGTGTGACGTATGGAGACTCAGTATTAACTCTGCGAAAACACAATCTATTGTATTTCTACCACCTGGTAGACGATCCAGAGTGTTTCACAATCCAAATCTATTAAACATTCATGTGGACAACACGCCAGTGCCTCTTTCATCTTCTCTTACCTACCTTGGGGTGATATTTGATACAAAGCTCACTTGGACACCACATCTTCAGAAAATTATTACTCAAGCCAAGAACAGACTAAATCTCCTTAAACGCTTAGTTGGAACCAGCTGGGGTTTACGACCACCTACTGTCCTCCATACTTACAAAGCTTTTATGAGGACTACTTTAACTTACGGCCATACAGCTTGAGCAGCTGCCCCCGACAAATTTTATAAACAATTATCTATAATGGAGCGACATGCTTTCAGATTGGCCTATCGAATTAAATTACCAAGTCCAACTAGGCTTCTCTATGACCTCATAGATTTTCCATCATTGCTTACCCAGCTTCGCATCCGTTATATTACGAAACGTTTTGGCTTACAACACCCCATGCTTCAGGACGTAATACGCTATGACCGAGACAATGATGCACCACCACGATACGTCGATTCTCCGCTACAGCACTATCTTACATTGTACCACTTGCGAATAGATCCTGCTGACCGAGACCCCGAAGTATTTGCTATATATCATCCACGTCATCTGTCATCTTCCATATATCCATCATATGCACAGTAAATACCTACTAACATGGGCCTCTCCTGTCTACATCAGTTCCTGAATAGCCCCAGGAACAGAAGATAACCGCATCTGTTCACTAACAGAACCTCGTGTTGTGGCGTCTAAAACAATTCATCCTCATTTCATCATCATTTCAAATCACATTTCTTTGGGTTCTATTATTCCTGTTACGTTTTTGCTATGAATTGTAATTCCATTTTAATGTTTTTCATATTTGTTGTTATATTCACGCACTGAACCTTTATGCACTGCACTAATTTTGTTATTTTCTTGTTTCATATTACTAATCGCCTCCATGCACATCTTTCTATGTATATCACCAGTTCAAGTTTATTTCTAATGTATATTTGTTCATGTCTTTAAAATAATGAATAAAGAGAAAAAACCCATATATCAACCATAATTGTTATAGCCTCCACAATATCAATGCAACACTTCCCCGAAGAAAGGGCGCAACCCTTTATACATGTAGACCATAAAAAATACTCTAACGTCTCGCAATATGACTTGCTTGGGGTCTTGGATACCCCACCAGATTATAAATGATACTAATTTTTATTGAATGTAGTGAATGATAAACTCAATTTATGTATATAATAATTTAGTATTTGCTTTTATAAATTTTGTGTTTCATACATAGAACGCTCGAAACGACACAACAAATGCCACTGACCTTTGAGAAGGCGTTACTTTCTGCTATTAGCCCCTTAAAATGGGAATAAAATTTCATCTTTTTTTATATATATAAAATACACGACACTGTACAAATATCTGTTGGAGTGTGTATTTGATACTAAGATTTACTTGTAAACGCCAAGATAAGGACTAAATATCAAGGAGAATGCTCAGGGTCTTAAAGACACTGAGTGGTCATTCAATCACTAGCGATGAATCTTGTGTAAGGAAATCCATAAGAGTGACGATGTGGAGACATGAGGTAACAGCTGTTTTCGGTACAGTTTCACATTGCATATCTGGAAATGAAAATAGGAAACAAAAAGAAGAAAATACATTAACTGTCTTCGTGTAAAAATATCTTATACGCCTCATATTTTTTTTTTTAAATGGCAATAGTAACTTCTCAGCAGATTTGTATTTAATCATTCAGAGTTCATATTTCTTGGTAACTTTCTAATACGAGAAAGATACAAAAGAACACTAATTTAGCCGAAGAATTAGAAGAAAAAAAACACTACAAAGTCACCGGAAGAAATAATTGGAATCTGTCAGACCCCACTGATGTGTAAATGTAACTTTTTCCCCTGAGTAGTTAAGGGTTAATGGCCTAATTCTTATTAGGTATATTTTCCTTCCTCAGCTTTCAGCGATCTTCTTCTTGTTCACCCCAACCATAGGTTGGTGGGCAACATGGAAATTTTAAAACTGTTCTCTCGCTTTCGAGAGCTGTTTTATACTTTGATAAGGCCTCTTCTTCGTAACTGCATCTAGATATTCTATCCTTGGTCTTCCTCTTCCTGGTTTTCCTTCTGCCTTTCCTTCTATCAGCCCAGTGATCCAATCGGAGTGTCGAATAAGATGACCAAGCATGCTGTTTCTTCTTTTTCCTATTATCTTCATGATCTGTCGTCCTTCATTAGCTTTCTTTAGAACGTCTTCATTCCTTTTCCTTTCGGTGCATGAAATGCGCAGAATTCTGCGCTAACACCACATTTCAAATGCTTCCAGCTTGGATATTTCAGCTTTTCTCAATGTCTACGTTTCTGATCCGTACAGGGCCACGTTCCATACCGGAGTCTTAATAAATCGTTTACGAACGTCCAGCGACACATTTCTTGATGTTAGTAGTCCTCTTTTCCTATTGAATGCTTGTTTAGCCTGTGCTATTCTGGAACTTACGTCTTTTTCACTACTTCCGTCCAAGGAAATTAGACTTCCTAAATAGGGAAACGTCTTAACGTCTTCGATTTTCTTTCCATCTAGCCATACATTTTCCCTTTCTGTCCTGCTCTTGTGCACTTTATCACTTTCGTTTTGTTCTTATTTATCTTCATTTTGCATGTTTTTTCAGTTGATCGTTCAAGTTTGAAAGTGCTTCCTGCATGTCTGTCCTCATCGTTCTCCGCTATCAATGCTATGTCATCAGGAAACCTTTTTGTGCTAAAAAACCTGACCATTTACTTTTACGCCTTTCTCATTTTTATCCAAGAATTCTTTCATAGCCTCTTCTATACAGACGTTGAACAGGAGAGGTGAAAGTCCACATCCTTGCCTCACTCCTTTACTTCTTCTTGCTTCCTTCTGATCTCTTCCTATAACAGCTGTCTGGTTCCTATAAAGTTAGTATATTATTCTTCTGTCTCTGTAATCTATTCTTAGCTTCTTCAACGCTCTGAACATGATATTCCAATCTACGTTGTCAAAAGCTTCCTCTAAATCTACAAATACTATCACAATTGGTTTGTTTATTCTGATGCGCTGTTCTATGATCAACCGTAGACTCAGTATTGCTTCCCTTGTTCCTCTTTTCCTCCTGAATCCAAACTGGTCCTCCGATAACCGTTCTTCGATCTTCCCCTCCATTGTGCGATAATTTTGCACAATATTTTTGATGCATGGGAAAGCAAACTTAATGTTCTGTGTTCTTCCTATTTCTGTGAGCCTTTCCTCTTCGGGATAGGTACCAATATGCATTCCTCGAAGTCTCTTGGTATTTTTTCCGAGATGTACATTTCATTAATAAGATTATATAATTTCTTTTTTGTTGCTATTCCGAGATTCTTAATCACTTCCGTTGGTATTTGATCAATTCCTGGAGCTTTACCATGTTGCATTTTCTCCAAAGCATGGTCAAATTCGCACTGTAAAATTGATGGTCCTAATTCATTTTCATCCACGTCCTTCTCTATCTCTTCTTCGTTCAATCTGTCTCCTTTCTAGACTTCTTCAATGTATTCCTTCCATCTTCTTGTTATCTGCTCCTCTTCTATTAGCGTTGTTCCGTCCTTTTCTATTATAATGTCTGTGCGTTTCTTTTTCTCACTGAACTGTCTTCTAACCTTTCTATTTGCCGTTTCTGTATTGCCTTTGACTACATTTTCCTCAATTTCTTTGCATAAATTGTTTATCCAGTTTTCTCTGGCCTTCTTTACTTCTCTGTTGATGTGATTTCTGCATCTTCTGAATTCCTCTCCTTTGTCTGTTATCTTGAACTGTCTTCTTTGCTCCATCATTTCCAATATTTCTACTGTTATCCAGGGTTTATATTGGGTTCTCGCTTCTCTTCCTATGTGCTCGTTGGCAGCTTTTGTAATCCCTGCTTTCATGACTTCCCATTTCGAGTCGATGTCATCACCTGCTAAAGCTATCGTAGACGTCTCTTTGTCTGTCGCATTTGCAAATTCCCTTTTCATGTTTTCATCTCTTCTTAGCCAGCTTTCAGCGATAAAAAATGTAATTTTTACCGACGTCCCTTCCCTCAAGATCTACGGTGTTGTTCTATTTGCGACAGTCTTATGTGCGACAGGAACTGTTAACTGTCCTATGAGCGACGGATTCAATCTGTTAGCTGCCCGATCAGTCATAAATTTGTTCATTTCTCGTTTTCTCATTGGCTTAGAAAATCTAAAAAGTAGATAATTGGCGAAACTGTTACACGTTTAAGTTTTCCCAAATAAAATGTATTGCTTTGCTTAGTGAGTAATAACATTTGAATTAAATTAAGTACAGAAAGCAGAGCTTTTGAAGAAGGGGATGTTACAATTGGATTTTCAATAATTAATTATATAGGAATATACTTTTCATGGAAATACCCCTGTTGTCTCTTATGTTATTTGATATGTTTTATGTAAAATCTAACTCAAAATTAAAATAAGTTTTATTTGGATTCACAGTAGAAGGAATATATTTTTGACGAACAGTATCACTGGCACGTACATTTTTCATAGAAATGTTGTTCGGACGCATATAACGCCTGAGGCAAACATATTTTACGAGAGGGAATCATCATCTTGCATCATATCAATGTAAATAAATCGGTCGCTCGTAGGACAGATAACAGTTCCTGTCGCTAATAGGACTGTTGCTTCTAGGACTAATTCAAGATCTACCACTGTCGTACACTCACAATATAGTATTATATTATTTTAAATATAAAATAACTCAACTCCACGTTTAAAAATGTTCCTTTTCACTTAGTTTTTCTCTAAGAAAGTATTGCTAGCTTTTAACTACTAGGCGTATCAGTGAATAAGGTTATAACTCTTGTACACGGACAAGTAACAATTTCATGCGTAAGTTGGCTATACTAGCCTACACTGTTGGCCTTCCGCTTTCCTCTCGAGGCTGTTTCTTAACGTTACGTGGCATCTAGTGCAAAAAATGTGCTCGCAATGGGTGTGCAGATTCAGAATCCCGCCAAAAGTGAAATGTGCTCCATCGTACGTTTTCTACAGGCACAAGATACATGTCTAGTGGATGTTTCCAAAGCACCTCCAGTTTGTTAACATCTTTCTGGTCAATATTTTAGGGGCGTCATTTTAGATTTCGCTTGGAGGGGGGCAAGAGCACAACCGACATAAGACTTCCACGTTTTATACTAGTATATTAGTAGACAATCGATTAAAGTGTATATATCTCTCAAACTCTTGAGGCGGGGAATTGCCCCTCCTACCCTCCCTAAATGATGCCACTGTAACATTTACATAACGATGAAGATATCAAGAACAAAGTTGAAAAGTAATCCTAGCAGCAGGCGCTAGAATTCTATGACTGTGGTATACGGAAGTTAATATCTCAACTTTACAAGTATCCGGACAATTGTAGCAATTAAATCGAAAAATAACTCTTGTATCACTAAATACAAGAGTAGAAGACATTTTGTCAAATACTCACTTTTTAAATGCATACGTTTTAGCCGTGTAATATTATTTTCCGAATCCGCCTCGTATATTATATACTTTTCACCACCTGTGTGAAGCTGCCCCTACTTTCAAATTTCGACTTCAAACCAAAACCAATCATTTGTTTTTCGTTTGTTATTGATTGGTTTGAAGAAAAAATCGTTTGTTTCGAAAAATGTACGGAGATAGAGTGAAGTTGCCGTAATCGTACCGTCTCCTAAATCGTACCACTACCTTTTCGGGAAAGACGCATAGTACCGCCTGCCATCTAATGAGTTTGTTGGAAACTACTCATTAATCCCATAATTCACCAGTTGGTTCATTGTCTAGAAAAGGCCGTGTCATGTTTTGTGTTGTGAAAAAGAAAATCAAGCAATTTGATGTAAGAAATTGGCAGCTCTTCGTAAAATCTGTTCTTCAGGTAAGTAAACAACAGTTATTTCCAATAATATAGTTGTTTGGTGCATAGTGTGCACTACATATTTAGAGAGGTACTGGTTACGGTCAAGGTCACATTTAGTGATAATATGGAGTGTTTGGTTTATTAGTACCTTAAGTAAGTTGCTAAAATCGTACCGGTACGATTTGGACGATTTTGGGTAGTGATGATTTTCTTCCTTATCTATT
The DNA here is from genome assembly GCF_964235325.1 of Thermobia domestica. Taxonomy (NCBI): domain Eukaryota; kingdom Metazoa; phylum Arthropoda; class Insecta; order Zygentoma; family Lepismatidae; genus Thermobia; species Thermobia domestica. Next base: position 85,169,041 of record NC_137456.1, read on the forward strand.
TTCAGAAATGAGTGCAAAATGCCAAAAAGACAGTACGGAAAGTGGGACCCACAAGACATGCAATAAGCTTTGAATGAATTTAGGGAAATATTGGATTTAATGAGTGTTGTTGTAAATATCAAATACCTATACCAACCTTTAAGAGGCATCTTATGAATAAGGTCAAAAGAGGCACACAACGTTCGCTTGCGAGTGGTGTAAATGGAAGAGGAACAGCGTTACTTCCTGAGGTAGAAGATGAACTTGTTTCCCAGATCATAAGATCCGAAGAATGCCTTTTTGGTTTAAGTGTTACAGATGTACGGAAACTTGCCTATGAAATCATCGAAGCTAATCCACATCTTTCCAATCATTTTAACAAGAACAAAAAGATAGCAGGAAAGAAATGGTACTATGCTTTTATGAAGAGGCATCCTGACTTTTAAGTCTAAGACAACCTCAATGTACCTCTATTGCTCGAGCAAAAGTTTTCAACAAAGCCAATGTTCAAGAATTTTATGATATATTAGAAAAAGTTGTGGATGAACACAAGGTTGATGCTCTTCATATTTTCAATGTGGATGAGTCTGGTTTCTCAACTGTTCAAAAGAGGTCACCCAAAATCATTGCAAAACGAGGGAAACACAGAGTAGGCGCATTAGCAACTGGGGAAAGAGGAGTAAACACGACGTTGGTTGCCTGTACAAGTGCTTCAGAAAATTACGTCCCACCAATGATAATTTTTAAGAGACAGAGAATGCATCCTGCTTTGTCACGTGGTACTCCACCTGGAGCCTTAGTTGAGGTGTCTGATACAGGATACATAAACAGTGAATTATTCATTAAGTGGCTTGAACATTTCATTGAGTATGAGAAACCATCAGTGAACAACAAAATACTGCTTGTATTGAACGGCCACTTTAAGAACTTAAAGGCAATTCAGTTGGCTAGAGAAAATGGAGTCCTTCTCCTTCAACTGCGGTCATACTACACACAGACTACAACCACTCCATGTTTCTGTCTTTTAACTTTGGTGACATTCTATGAACAAGCCGTTGCAAAATGGTTCCGTACAACTGTGGGAAAGCCTGTTCAACAATTTGATGTTTGCAGTCTTTTGGCGGAAGATTATGGGAGAGCAGCAAACATTAGTAACGCTATTAGTGGTTTCCGAGCAACTGGTATCTGGCCAATCAACCGCGATGACTTCGTTGCAAGCAATGCTTTCACGACTCCGCAAGAAGTAATATCAACAGGAGTATCAAATAATGAAAATGAACCTAACGCGAAAGAGGAAGATAAACAACTAAATAGTGCATCAGTGTAAGCAACCAAAACTTCAATCATCAACTCAACTGCGAGTGGCGAAAATACAAGTGTCTCATAATTGCTTCAAGTATCAGTGGAAAAAATACGTCCGTTGCCTCAATTAGTTCGTGAAGCGACACGTAGAATGCCGCAAAAAGCTACCTTGTTAACTTCTAGTCCCTATAAGAAATTATTGCAAACATCAAAAGAACAAAAACGTGAAAGGAAACGCCAAAAGTTAAGAGAAACTTCAGTATGTGCAAAATCATCTGGTAAACAAGAAGGAGGCTTTCGATTGGTGAAGAAACGACTTTTTTCACCAAATCATACAGAGGAAAATTGGTATTGTAGTTTATGCAGTGAAACTATTGTTGAAGATATGGTGCGATGTTTCAAGTATAATCAATGGGTTCACGAAGAGTTCGCTGTAGTGAGCAAAAAGGTCAAAATGTACATGTGTGACTTTTGTACTGTTTAAAACACTGTAAAACTTTAAAATATTGTAGAATTACCTGACATCGAGCAAAGCAAATGAATACATAATATTACATTGCTTTATCTTGTTTGTAGTTACCTGACATTTGTAACGTTGTGTTTGTCTCACATTAGTATGGTCTATTTTGATGACTTTTTGCTTGTTTGGAAGTAAGACGATCATTTCTTAGCTGCTCCTTTATTATTGTTTGCGCAGAAGTTACAGAGTCTAAGTAAAAACAGTCTTTCCAATACTGTGCAGCATTGAGATAGTAAATACGAGAAAGTAATAAGGCAATGATAAACGAAAATATTGATGTAAGATTAGTTGTATTAGCCTGCAGCTACGGCTTCCCTATATGTCTATTTGTTAATATTGTATGATCCAACAAACAAGTAGCCTGTTCCTTTTTTGTTTATTTTAGTTAGAAGTGACACGATCTTAATATATCTTTCTTTTTATATGTTTAACCACACGTGATACACGCAAACATATCCTTTTCCATGTTGCATTTTATAGGCGCGTGTTCTGTAGGATGTTTATTTTTATTTCATAGGCATAGTCTATAAAGTCGTAGTTTTCGTACTCTTATTTGTACTTCTAACACATAAATGCTTCGTTGGTTTTACGACATTTGTATCAATGATCAATGCAAGAAAATAATAAGACAATAATAAACAATATTATTGACGCTTTTCTTCACATTTTCCATCCTCTTAATTCCTGATATGCTGGTACGATTTAGGCGACTCTAAGGTACGATTTAGGAAACTAGCTTCTAAAATCGTACCGTTCGGAAGGTTCGAAAAACTGCATAATTTCTTCCAATAAATGAACAACCTAATTACTGTAGTAAATATATTTTGTGCCTAAGATGTCTGCCTTTATATTGATGTGCTTCAATTTGCTTTATCTTTATCTATCGATTTTTAGAAAAATCTTAACTGTACAGTGGTACGATCTTAGCAACCTCACTCTATTCAGAAAATAAAGTTGGGGGGAGGGGCAACTTCACACTGCCCCCTCACTTTCAAATTTCGACTCGAAACCGAAGCCAATCGTTTGTTATTGATTGTTTTGAAGAAAAAATCGTTTTTTTTAAACGTACGAATATATTTAGAAAATAAAGTTGGGGCAACTTCACACTGGCTCCCCCACTTTCAAATTTCGGCTCGAAACCGAAGCCAATGGTTTGTTTTTCGTTTGTTACTGATTGTTTTGAAGAAAAAATGTGTTTCGAAAATCGTAGGGACATATTCACAAAATAAAAATCAGGGAGGGATAACTTCACGCTGGTCCTCCATTTTGAAATTTCGACTCGAAACCGAAGCGAATCGTTTATTTTTCATTTGTTATTGATTGTTTTGAAGAAGGAATCGTTTGTTTCGAAAAACGTATGTAGATTTTTCACAAATAAATTTGGGGGGCTACTTCACGCTGGTCCCCACTTTCAAATTTAGAGTCGAAATAGAAACTAGTCGTTTGTTATTGATTGTTTTGAAGAAGAAATAGTTTGTTTCGAAGAGCTTAAGGATATATTTGCAAGATATATCTGGGGTGTGGCCTAATTTACACTGGTCCCTCCTCCTATAAATTTCGATTGGAAAACAAAATCACTGTTTGGTATGGGTTTGTTGTTGATTAGTTTGAAGAAAGAATTGTTTGTTTCGGAAAACATAAACAGTGTTTACAAAACAAATGGTGATGCTACTTTTCACTGGTCCCAATTTCCATTCAAAATTGAAGCTAAACAGTTGCTGCTGGTTGTTTTGAAGAGAAAATTATTTTCTTCGGAAATAGAAAGAGACATTTACAAAATAAATTTAGAATGTGGTCTAATTCACCCAAGTTCTTTACTCACAAATTTCGATCCAAGACCAAAACCAATCGTTTGACATGGATTTGTTGTTGATTATTTTGAAGAGAAGAATATACGTATTTCGAATGCATATATTTATTAAACTTTAAGACATACGAATATGTAATTTTACACACATATTTACGAAGCTCTCAAGTTCAAATTACAGTTCAAAGTTCAAATTACAAATGTTCAATATGTCCTCCCCATCAGCGACTCGAACAACATCACATCGATACTCAAATTCCTCCCATACTCGGGCAACCATGTCCTGCGTCACTAATGTTGTGGCAGTACAGATCCGGTTCTTCAACCCTTCCAGGTTCTGTGGGAGTGGTGGTACATAAACGTTGTCTTTAACGAAACTCCAAAGGAAGAAGTCACAGGGTGTCAAATCCGGTGACCGTGGAGGCCAGCTGAGACGTGCTAAATCGCCAGCTCCTTGACGAGCAATCCAACGGTTCGGTAGAGTTTCATTCAGATATTCACGCACTTGGCGACTCCAGTGAGGAAGTACCCCGTCTTGTTTTTGAAAAATGAAGTTGTCTTCGTGCAGCTTCAGAAACAACCAGTTTTGTAACATAGCGAGATACTGTTGACTGTTAACTGTGTTTCCATTAAAGAAGAATGGGCCGTAAACAGATGATCGGGATATCGCACAAAACACATTGACTTTGGGCGAATCTCGTACATGTTCAATGACTGCATGTAGGTTCTGTAGGCCCCAAATTCGAACATTTTGTTTGTTTACCTGACCACTAACACAGAAAGTCGCTTCATCACTGAACACGATGCTTTGTGCAAGAGTTGCGTTTGTCGTCAGGACGCAGAACTTATAACAGCTGTAACTTATACGGCTTCATAACCAACCGACGTCTCAAAACACGCCAAATTGTTGTCGGCACTTGTAACTCCTGACTGGCACGACGAGTTGATTTTGAAGAACTACGTTGGAAAGCAGTTTGAATTCGTGCAACATTTTCTTCAGAAACACGAGGGCGGCCAGGACTCTTTCCTTTACATACACATCCTGTATCTACAAACTGTGGATACCATCTGCGAATGTTCCACCCATGCGGAGGATCAATTTGGTACCACAACCTGAAACGTCTTTGCACTGTAATCACGGAATTGCACTTCGCAAACTCGAGAACACAAAATGATTTCTGCTGCGGAGTAGCCATTTTAAACATATGACGGTTACCAAGCAAAATAGAAGACAACTGACATCTAGCGGCTATTAATGTAAACTTGACTATGTATTCGTTTCTCCAATAGCCGAGCCGAGGCGCAGCGATCGATAGTTTGGGCAAAATAATTCTTCGTAATACGTATATTCTTTTTGAAATAGGGTGTAATTTGATTCGAGAAACATAAGAATTTATTTATGAAATAAAGTTGATATAGGTGGTTTCTTTCTCGTTGGTTGTTAATTGTTTTGAAGAAAAAAATAACTTGATTCGAAATAGAAAAAATAAATATTTGCAGGATTCGTTTGGTGGTCAACTTCACACTGCTTTTTCTACCTTTCAATTGAATACTCAAACCAATCGTATGATTTTCCTTTTTTATTGATTGGTTTGAAGAGAAAATAGATTATTTCGAAAAATATTAAGTCATTTACAAAATAGAGGTCAGTGGGTCAGCTTCACACTGGTCATTCAAATTTCAATTTTCGACTTAAAATCAAACATTTATTTTTCGTTTGTTATTGATTGTTTTGAAGAAAAATCGAAAAACATTAAAGATACTGTATTTTGATAATAAGTTGGTGGTCACCTTCACGCTGGGCCTGCACTTCCAAATTTCGTTCAAAGCAGAAAACGGTTAAAAATAATCAGAGAAACGCAATCAGTCGCGTACGCAGAAGTTCGTCGAAAGTGGTTCAGGCAGTTTCGGTTCTCAATGTTGATCAACATACAGCAAAATTGATAAAAGGAGGGTTTCAGCGTTGAACTTCATGGAGTGAAAACGGTACTAGATAGCACGAAGCGGTTTTCTGCAATCAATTAAGCATCATATGAATATACTCTATCTCCACTGTGATCTCTTTGGTAGAACCGGGATGATATAGGCCTACTACTACTTATAATTTCAATAATAATTCGTAAAATACCAATCATAGAAAGCAAACTCGATCAAATGGTGTACATGTGGCACTGTTACTTGCTTTAAGTATAAAGGAAAATTAAGAACTATTTTTTTATTCAATCTTTGTTCGTTTCAAATAGCATTAAAATCTTTAATCTCAATTTCTAATATATAAAGAAATGCACTGCGATATTATTCAATTTTTTTTTTTTTTTTTTTTTTTTGTAGAGCTTCAATTCATAATTTCAAAGTTTAAAATAAAATAATGAAATATGGTTTATTATTGAATTTGTGTTCGTCTCAGACATTCTTATTACTATTATTACTCTATTCCTTTTTCAATTGTTAAAGCAATAAAATGTATTGCACTATCATAAAATAATTGTTCCTTTCAAGTAGTTCCTTTCAAGTAGTCAAGTATTCTGTTCATATCTAGAACCACTTGAAATTATATGAAGTTCGCACCCTGAACCCACTGAACCTCCGCTTAACGAATTTCTGTGTATGCTATTGATTGTGTTTCTCTTATTATTTTTACCTGCTTCCTGCTTTGAATGAAATTTGGAAGTTCAGGCCCAGCGTAAAGGTGACCACTAACTTATTATCAAAATATCTTTAATACTTTTCGATTTTTCTTCAAAACAATCAATAACAAATGAAAAATAAATGATTGACTTTAAATCGAAATTTGAAATTTGAATGACCAGTGTGAAGCTGGCCCACTGACATCTACTTTGTAAATGAATTGACATTTTTCGAAACACACTATTTTCTCTTTAAACCAATCAATAAAAAAAATCATACGATTGGTTCGAGTATTCAATTCAAAAGTAGAAAAACCAGTGTAAAGTTGACCACCAAACGTATCCTGCAAATATATATCTTTTTCTTCGTTTTCGAAACAAGTTACTTTTAGTCTTCAAAACAATTAACAACCAACGAGAAAGAAACCACCTTTATCAACCTTATTTCGTAAATATATTCTTGTTTTCCCAATCAAGTTACTTTTCTTCAAAATAATCAACAACAAACACATATCAAACAATAGATTTTGGTTTTAGATCGAAATTTGTGAGTAAAAGAACCATAGTGAATTTGACCACATTCTAAAGTTGTTTTGTAAATCTACTGTATCTTTCTATTTTCCAAACAAAAGATTTTCTCTTCAAAGCAACCAATAACAACGGACTAGCTTGTTTTGACTCGAAATTTAAAAGTGGGGCCAGTGTAAAGTAGCATCAACATTTGTTTTGTAAACACTCTTTATGTTTTTCGAAACAAACGATTGTTTCTTCAAAACATTAACTAACAAAAGAATGGTTTCGTTTCGAGTTTAAATTCGAAAATGGGGACCAGTGAAAACTTGCCCTAACTTTATTTTGTAAACATCTCCGTACTTTTTCGAAACAAATGATCTTTCCATCAAAACAATCAATAACGAAAAACAAACGATTGGCTTCGGTTTCGAGTCGAAATTTGAAAGTGGGGGCCAACTTCACACACGTCTTCATACACTGTCAATATGTTCGTACGTTTTTCGAAACAAACGATTTTTTCTTCAAAAAAATCAAAAACAAACGAAAAACAAACTATTGAAAATAACTATTCGCTTCGGTTTCGAGTCGAAATTTGAAAGTGGAGGGCCAGTGTGAAGTTGACTTCCCAGCTTTATTTTCTGAATATCTCCGTACGTTTTTTTGAAACAAACGATTTTTTTTTTCTTAAAAACAATTAATAACAAACGATTGGCTTCGGTTTCCAGTCGAAATTTGAAAGTAGGAGGCCAACTTCATACACGTCTTCACACACTGCCAATAAGTTCGTACGTTTTTCGAAACAAACGATTTTTTTCTTTAAAACAATCAATAACAAACGAAAAACAAACTATTGAAACAAATTATTGGGTTCAGTTTCGAGTCGAAATTTGAAAATGGTGGCCAACTTCACACACGTCTTCTCATCTACTTACACTTATTGCTTTCTACACTTCAACATCCAGCTTAAATAAACTTATTGCTGCATAGTTGCATTGTATTGTTGCATAGTTGTTCACAATGAGTACCCTGAAGAAGTATCAATGACAAGCCCAGACATCTAGCCGTGTGTTTGCTCATTTTCATTTCTTTTATTGTAATTTCTTCAGCAAACTGTTTTCTGCAAATAAATATAATTGTATTGTGTTTGTACAACGAAATATATATATTTCTTGATCACGCAATTGTAGTAGAACGCTGTAGTTTTGAAAATAAAAGTCTACTAACGAGAAATCAATTTGAGATTAGAAGGAAGTACCAGGTGAATTAACGTCATGCTATCTGATTCTTATGTAGATTTCAAGTATTATGTGTATTTTTGGTCTTTTTTCAAACACAAAATGCAGATCATTAATTCTTTTAGCTGATAATGAAAACGATTGTTTTAGTTTGAAGACGAAGTGTTACAACTATTGTTCGGTATTATTATTTGATAGCCATGAGATAACCACAGTGTTCATATGTAAGTTATAATTTACTTCAAGCGGAATGCAGACCTAAATGCAGGTATACAATTGATTATTATACACATGCGAGGGAGCATGCATATTTTATACGTGTCATACACTCACAAGGGAATTATATAAAATTGACGAACGACGAAAATATGGAACTCTGACTTCGCCTGCAAAATAACGGGTGCGAATATAATGTAGTATCAAAAATACAGCCATATACAGGGTTAGTCTAAAAGAAATAGACAACTTTAGTGGTCCTCCAAATGAAAAGTTTTAATGACACGGTGACATAACTTACATGTGTTGTAGGGTACATCTGAAAGTTTTTGTGGTACAACTACAGATGTTCTCTGTGTGATCCTTTGGTTTCACGGGAAATCTGGTCTGTAGGGCAATTCTTTCCAAACACGCATCAATGCTGACTGTCCACCAATGCAACAGAATCTCTGATTTGCGGGAGCTCCTCCCTGGCTAAGCGGTTAGCATACGCGCCTTTGGCGCGGGAGACCCGGGTTCGATTCCCGGCGGGAGCTCATGTAGTTCGGATTCCATGTTAATCAGTAGGTCCATCTTACATAGCCTTGCTGCTGAAAGGGACGCTAAACTGAAATTCAACAACAATAAGAATCTCTGATTTGTTCTTTCAGTTGCGTCACACTCTGAGGGAGGGGGGAACATACACTTTATCTTTTATGAAACCCCACAGAAAGTAATCACACGATGTGAGACCTGGACTTCTTGGTGGCCATTGAGTCATAGCCATGTCCTCATCAGTTGAACGGCGAATCCACTGCCTAGGAAGAACTTCGTCAAGGTAACCCGTTACATCGGAATGCTAGTGTAGTGGGGCTTCATCCTGCACAAATAGGAAATTGCCACTATCTTCTTCAAGTTGTGGCATCAACCAAAGCTGCAACATGTCCAGGTACGTTCTTCCAGTAACGGTTTCTTCTTGCAAAACAAACGGTCCATACACATTTTTGGGCGATACAGCACAAAACACGTTAACCTTTGGGGAGTCCCTAATCTGCTTCACAATGTCATGAGGTTTTTCACTTTCGCATATACGCACGTTATGTTTGTTTACGACACCACTAATGTGAAAGGTTGATTCGTTCCCAAATGTAAGCTGCTGAAGGAAGTCATCGTTTCCTTCACAAAGGTTTTGTATGAACACTCAAAACTCTAAACGTTGCTGTTTGTCACTTTAACTGAAACTTTGCAGTAATTGCAATCGATATGCCGTGTGCGTTCAAAGTAAGATAATTTACAACCCATTGTTGGCAGTGTGTATTCTTTTTTGGTTTAAAAAAAGCTTATTACATAACTTCTGTCACAGAATTTGGACATTCAACTATTTAGGGAAAATTTGATAAGAAAAGGGAAAGCTTTGTGTCAGCAGTGTTCGTAGTTTGAAGGAAATTTCCCTAATCTAGGGAAATTTCGTAGGTAAATTTAGTAAAGAGGGAAAAAGGATTTTTTTTTTCGATAAAACGTGAAAATCCAGGAAAATTCTTGGGTTGACAAATTGACCAATGTAAGTGCATATTTTTTTCTTTGTTCTTGAGAAATAAACCAATACAATAGCAATAGTTTGTGTCAGTTGCGTATTTAGGATTTTGTTTCGGGGGAGGGGGGGAATATGCACAACACGTGAATAAGCACTTATAGTTTTCCTTTTGAGTGCCGACAAATTTTATTGTAAAGCAGATTTCAGATGATAAGCGGCATGGCCTTGAGTTGGCTTCACGCGGCGTCCAATTGGCTTTGAGCGGTGTTGACAATTCGCGACAAGCAGTCCTGCACGCTGACTTCTCGCGCTACTGCGAATGTTGACAATACCAGAGGCGGTTAGTAGAAATATTGTATTAGCACATCAACTGCTCACTTTACGAAGTAGAGAAAAGAATTACGAACACATACGTGAAAACTACATCTTTTTATGTCAACTGGTTCTTATGATACACGCTTTTAAAGGTTTCCATATAAAACAATTAGTAAAACGAGTGATGAGTCCCGCGTCTAATTTCCAGTGGATTTTTCTTCAATTTGGAAATAGAACTCAACTTTTATTACAGAATAATCATGGGTGTAACCAGCAGGTTGTTCTAGGGCAGCGTTTCCCAACCGGTGTGCCGCGGCACAGTGGTGTGCCGCAAATGGGTCGCTGGTGTGCCGCGAGGAAATCGTAACAAAATTATAAATTCTATAGCAATCAAATTGCAAGACATAGAGAAAAAGGTATATTTGTATTTCACATTACTACTATGAATCTAAAATTTCATACTGTGTTACTTTTCTGTAGAACATTTTTCTGTACATTTCTAATTTTGGAAAAAAGAAGTATTTGTTATCATTGTTATGACCATTATTGCTTCTTTATTGTTGCAGACTATTTCGTAACTTGAAATTTTAAAATATTATTCAATCCTTCCGGCAAAGTAAACATGCATGCGAATTATAGTACCTATATTTGTGTTTTAAAAGTAAAAGAGATTCGTTTGTTCGTTCGTTATTTAGTGATCCTCCTCCTTAATGGAAGGTTGGATACATTTTTCGAAAAAGAAAGTGTATTTTTAACAACTTGAGCCCCATATCTGATTGCAGTTGTTTTCTATTTTTTAATTAAAATGAAAAATAAGCATAATGATTTACCACGGGGAAAAAACAGTGGTCGAGCTTTCCTCTCTGTGAGAAGGATGTCAGTATTCAGAAAAAATACTACAGTATTTTATATTTTCAAATAATAATAATAATAATAATAATAATAATAATAATAATAATAATAATAATAATAATAATAATAATAATAATAATAATAATAGTAATAATAATATGTGTGCCGCGAGAATTTAAGTTACCCTGAAGTGTGCCGCAAGTTGAAAAAGGTTGGGAAACGCTGTTCTAGGGGAACATTACTTTCAGGGGAGGAAAGCTTTTCACACATTAAGAACAGAACAAATGACCTCTTTCAGAATATAAAAGCATTTTAACTCACCATGTATACTATATACATATTATGTTTTCTCGATGCTACCTTAACAAAAGACGGATCCTGACAGTACTGAAATTGAAAACTGGATTGTAAGAGATAAATCAATAAGCTATTCATAAGAAAACAAATGCTGTTTCTAGCAGTCTGTTTATCCGACTTTGTGTTTATGTAGGTTAAAATACTAAAGGGAAAAAAACTCGAAAAAATATCAACTCAGATATTATTATGCAATAATATAGTAGTGAGATCACACGGTGAGCGTCCAGTTAGGAAAATGAGAATATAAAGCATATAATTAATTAGTTGTTTTAATTAGGCAAGGGCGCCGATCCTGGGGGGACTGAGGGAGCCAGGGCCCCTCATTTTATTTGTAAATGTGCAATATTAGGCATAATTTGAATGCAATTTGTCTTAAAATCATCATATATGCTTTCTGCATCTGAATGCACTCCCCCCCCCCAATTTACAGAGAAATCAGCGTTCTTGTAATTAGGTACAGAAACTGTATTGATGATGTTTTCTTTTTTTTTAAATCGTATTTTATTATAAACGTTCCTAATTTGCATTAACTATTAAATAAGTTTGCTAAACATATACCAGATGAATCTCATTTCGGGGCTGGAAATAGTTTGGAAAGTCAAGGCCCTCTTTTCCCCCGTTTCTACACCCTTGAGAATAGTAAGCGATCGAATTAAATAATAAGCCTCTGCAATTTGATTCATATATCTATTTTTTATATATATATTCGATTCCCGGCGGGAGCTCATGTGGAAGAACATAAGGTATGGGACATTCGTAATATTGTTTTGAAATTGCCTTCATACAAGATTCTTCCTTATTCGACCGAAGAAACGCAGTATGATTTTTTTCTTCGTTTCAATACCTTACGTATGTGTGGCCAATTACGTACTCCTTCTTTATTCCTCTAGCAGGGATGCAAAAGCACCAGGCGTCTGAGTGGTGTCATAAATTATTGTAACCCAAAACAAACTCGACCATATCGTGTTGCTTACGAATCAGATGGATTGTTGTTGTGAGACCTACATCAAGTATAAGAGTATGTTATTATAGGAACAGACATGGAAGCAAAGGAGCTGATTGTGTGTGTGTAGGAACGCAGCTTCTCTTCTAGCATAAACAGAATTCATCAGTGTCTGGGTTGCTTTCTTTCGTGGTAGTTCATTTGTTCTCCAAAATTATAGTTGACAATGTCTTTAAGGAAACCCAGTACAAGTGCGGAATTTTCTTTTTTTAAAAAAAGTGCTACGAAGTGAAGCTCGAAGAATTATTTTTTGTGTTTACAATTTTTGGAACTCATAATAAAAAATTTACAAGAGTCAGATTCAGACAATGGCGAAATATTAATTGACATAGACGATAGTGAAAGTAGTGTTGAAGACGAACGTTTAGCAGTTCCACTGGAATAAGTTAATAGGTAGGTTATTCAGTTGCTATATATACTTCTAGGATACACAGCCAAAATCTTTGAGTTTGCTGAAATAGTATATTTACATTGTGAATAATGTTGCCAATGTATGTGTAATAATCTCAACTAGAGGAAGAGCGAGAAGGGAAAGGGAAGTCCGAAATCCGGCAACACCGCGCGGAATATCGCACAGCATTGGCTACTGCCCGTGATGCTTTACATCTGAAAAACACAATAGTTCATATGCCATCCCTTAATATTTGTATAAAGACACTTCTAGGTATGAAGAATGAAAACATTGAGTCAGAGTAGGAAGCGGGCAGAAATAACTGGATGGAATGAAATTTGACAAATACAATATTATTTCTAATCAAACAGCATAAAAAAATGGAAAGTCAATGAAATTCTTAGAAATGGTAAGCTAGACTATTGTTGTACGTGGAATGCGAAAAACTAATATATATATTTCGGGGGTGGGGGGAGCTTGAGCCCTATAGCCCCCTAAATACGCCACTGGTTTGTTTTGTGTGTGTTTAAAGTAACATGATTTGCACCCATTGTTGACTGGGTGTGTTTATGTGTACTTTTTTGTAAAAAAAAAAAAAAAAAAAAAGTGAAGGAAAAGTTTTAAAAAATAGAAGCAAAAAACAAATGAATAAAACGAATGTGTCTGGCACTTCCTTTAACATAGCTAAACTAATCTGATTATATAACTTCTGTCATAGAATTTGAACATCCAACAAACTAGAGAAAATTTGATTTAAGAAAAAGGGAACGCTTTGTGTCAGTCGAGAGACGAACACTGTTTTTGAGTTCATTTTTGGCTCAAATTAGCCCATTATACCATCCGCAGATGGAAATATACAGCATTAAAGTTCAAGGGTAGTACGACTTTATAGACAGGGCTATGGTAGCTCTTTTTGGAAATCAACAAGGATTATAGTAAGGAAGTAATGATCAAATCTAGCTTTTAAACCTTTGAGAACAAAACTACGGACTTGAAAAATTTAAATGCTTTTTAAAGAGTCTGTATGACAAATACAAACAGGTCACGTTCGTTCACTTTTAAAACAAAATAACAACGTAATTTCAGTATTCAGCAGTTGGCTAGCATGTCTCCAGAGTAAAATAAATGCAAGTGCACATATTTCATACCCAGAAAATTAGAAACAATTAGGTTTAGTGGGAGGGAAACTGCAAGGTAGCTATAAATAGTTACCTCGTGTCCCAAACCTTATTTTAAGGTATCTAAATATAGTTACTTCGTACCCTAAAGACTAAAGACAGACTTACCGCCGTCAGTCAACAAGAAATTTCTCAATAATACTGCTCAGTACACCCAATTTGTCGTCAATGATTATTCTCCTCTATTCTAGGGAAACCGAAAAATAAACCTTTAATAATAAATGAGGACAGGTAAAGAAACTATTGTACATGATAGACAATGTATAAATAGTTTATAACATTTGGCACACAATCATTTTAATAGCGTGTATTACCTGACCAGCGAACGAGTGTGGGCGGCCTGTAATGCAAGCAGCAGTGTTTCTAACCGGATTACTTGTAATTAATCTATCACACTTCTTTTTGTCCTATTCGTAATAAAGCACTTCATGCATATGCTCAACTGAAGATAAACAATTTGAAAAGTGTTGAAGTTATTTGCAGAACATTCTAAGTAACAAGAAAAAAATGGGAAAAATACAAACATCCTCCACACTAACTTGCGAATAAACTAACCTCGGTATTTCACAAAGGATCAGATACTCTCTGTGGCAAAGAAAACAATTTCTTACATTAAAATTTTCAATAGTCAAAGAAAACGAATTAAAATTGGTCGATCGACTCGTTCCGAAGTTTTTGACGGGAAGATATGTAGGATGTGTACTCATTATTTTAAGTCTATAAAATATGCGTAGGGACAAATTCAAGAGAAGCTCGGGGCAAAAAATCATCGGAAGAAACAAATTGTAGAGTACTCACAACAGGGGTGTAGCCAGCATGTTTGTGTAGGGGGGGCGTCGTTTTTGAGGGGGGGCCAGCTACAATGTACAAAGCAAAAAAAAAAAAAAAAAACTGAGTTGTTACTAGTGTTTTTGAGGTCTGAAAGAAAGGAAAATTTTGGTTTCCTTCTGGCAAACTAAAAACATTATTTTAGCTTCTTCTTCTTCAATTATATTCAGGATAGTTTTTATTATGCTTAATCAAGAACTACTGCCCGGGACCAAATGCTATACTTTTGTGCATAACTATAAAGGTAACCAAGAAAGTTCTGTCCCTTTTCGTGGAGGTCTGTGTTCAATTGAACCTCACACCGTGAGTTAAATGCGAGTGGAGATAAGGCGAACGTCAGTTGTTAGTGTGGGTATATCCAACATACTATCTGGTTGTGGCAATTCAGACACACCGTGAACTTGCGTAAAGACAGAGGGAACATGGGACATCCACAGAGCGTCATAGGAGCATGTATGCTGAACGAGTTCAAATGGAGGTCAAACGCCGATGTAGCGGGACAGAAGATATGCCAGGCATTTGGTGAGGGTGTCGTGACGACGCGGACATTGCAGCGATGGTTTAACAAGTTTAAGGACGATGACGAAACACCCGAAAACACCACGTGCCAGAAGACCAACACATGTACAAAGAGGAACTGGGACTACAATTCAGTGTGTGGAGAAACCATTCAGCAGCACATCCATCAACTTGTGAAGCACTACAAGTTGGGTCGATGGGTCTCTCATATTTTGACTCCGGCCCAGAAGGCAATGCGGCAGTCGCCTGTGTTTATTTACTGTTTCGGAGCCATTTCTAGACAGGGCGTTGACATGTGATAAAAAGTGTGTCCTATACGTAACTCCACGGTGCCGTCATCATTGGTTAGAACCGATGTCAAAACAGCCGACACCAGCTCTGTACCAGAAGAAGGTCCTTCTATGTGTTTGGTACATCGTGCATCGGGAACTGCTACCAGCTGGTCAGAGTATCAATGCAACTGTGTAGTGTCAGCAGTTGAGCTGTGCTCAACAAAAACTCAAAAGTCTGGAGCCATCACTTCTGAATTGCAAATGGGTCCTACGGGACAACGCTAAGTCCCACGTGGCTAGGATGACTCAGGACACCATTTTTCGCCTTGGATGGGAAATTGCAACCACTATATTCCCCGGGTATTGCACCGTTCTATTATCACCTGTTCCATTCTTTGGACAATCACCTTAGAGGACGCCAGTTCAAATCCCTAATAAAAGTCCAAAATGCACCTGATACTTTCTTCGTTTCACAGCCCACCAAGTTCTACCGCGATGGACTGCATGGCCTTCCAGAACGTTTTCAGAAGGTCGTCGATGCTGGTGGGGACTATTTTTGATCTTCCAGGTTAGGTGACATATCGATGTTCGAAGGTGGTGGGTGAAAAAGCAACAAAACTTTTCTTGGTTACCTTTATATTTAAATTTAAGACCTTGTATACAGAACCTATCTACACAAGATTGATTTTCTTTAAAATTTCACTTAATTTCTTTACGGTTTCCTGACAAAAATATTTATTTATTATTCGTGACTAAAAAAACAATTATTTCATTACACTGAGTAGAAATAAAAAAAAAGAGCGAATGAAATCCAAATTCAATAAAAACATTGTTTCTCACCAAATTTTCCATCCTCTGTCTTTTAAAACACTTGTTAAAGCATATACAAATTTACTGTAGTTACAAATCAGTTTAGTATTTTTGTTTTATGGCTGTATTTGTAGTACCTTGTTAAAACGTTTGTCTTCAAACTGTCAAATATAAAGCGCAGTAAATTGTATAATCTGCTGTCACAAAAATATATTTTTCGATCGGTATAAGGAAGAGATACTATACTATTTTTCGATCGGTATGGAAAAACAATATTTCTCCATACTATTTTACCGTAAATTATTAATTGTCAATAAACTTTGTTACTTTTAAATGAATGAAGCGAGATAATTTTACTATGATGTTTTAAAAGCTGGTTATTTGGGGGGGGGGCAGGAAACCATTTGGGGGGCCTAGCCCCGATGGCCCCCCCTTGGCTACACCCCTGACTCACAAGAAACACTAGAACTTTCGGTATGCATCAGAGTTGGCGTGGGTCAATGAAAACTTGACCCACGACCCACTGACCCACCGTGACCCACTCTGACCCACCACCCACCATGACCCACTGTGACCCATCATGACCCACTGTGACCCACCGTGACCCACCACCCACCATGAACCACTCTCATCCACTTTGACCTATTCTGAATCACCAAAATCCATCGTCATCAACTCTGAACACGATCCACGGCCTCTTCTGAACTGACTAAAGAGTTTACATTTGTAATAAAACAAGACTGTAAAATTGTCACTAATCGGAGTTTAAATTTCTAGTCAATCGCTCAAGCACCACACTGTTACAATAACGGCGGATCTGACCTTTACGATATAAAATGGTAAAGGGTTTGTCAGTGAGGAAACTGAAACAGTTCGATGTGGGGGGAAATTAGAGTGTGCCTAAAATATACTTTTACTAAGAGAGTATTCTTGCAAGTGTTAATTTCTGAACGCATTCCACAAGAAACTTCTATTTGTAGGAAAATATCCCTGTACAATACGGAAAAGGTTATGGTTTCTCAGTGATAGTATTTTTCTCACAAAAGACTTGAAAAATCAGTTGTTCATAGGGTATAAAGATGCTCGGGTACCCTCTGTGAGAGCATCTCCATAAAGTATGCTCATAATTGTAATTTGTGTAATCACTAAAACATCACGTTAAATTTAAGTTACAAATATGCATAATTCCAATTATTATGAATATTTATTCAAAGTAGTTTACCTAAAGCAAAGAAGAGACTTATTAAAAATTAGGTATAAAGTTGAATAACACAAATAAGCCATTAGTAATACAAGTATACATTTTCCAAAACTCGTAATTTTCCACCTAAAAACAAATCTGAAATCGGATTTATTTTCTGTTGGTAACTTTTTGGCGGTAAATCATCCGCAGTGGAATGATGTCCATCCTTCAGCCAAGAAATAACTAGCTCGTCTACTTTGAGCTTGTCTAGCGGTGGTCCATTAACATTGATGAGCAACAAGTTAGACAATGTTTGAGCACTTACATTAGTCTATTTCTAATATCACTCATCTATAAATTCATAAGGGGAAATCCCCGTTCGCACTCTGTCGTGGAAATTGATAATACTTCTACCCGATTTCTGCAACTTCTCATCGACAATCTACTTGTTAGACTTAAGTCTGATAACGATTTTTCTTGGTCAGGTTTGAAATACTTAGCAAGAAGTATCATCTCTCTATCACCATTCAACATCTTTTCCATATCGACCATGTCAGTTGGCAATGTCGACCCATGTAGAACAAAAACTTCATCTACCACGCCTTTGATAGGGAATCTTGTGAATAAATTATCAATTAAAGCCTGATAAACTGATGATTTCTTATTTGTTTATAAATTTAATTTTTGTAATTACACATGAAGATTTGATACCATTAGCAAGTTCCCTCCCCCGTCTAGAAAGCGAAAGGGAACGAGGTTCCCGGAAAGTGTTCAAAGGTGAATGGGAATTTCCCTCCTTCTTCAACTTCAATTACCACATTGCTGTTTGTCATGGGCCAAATTACGATGAATTTCAATTACAAGTAAATTATCATAGTATAATTATTTCCTTGTTGAATTATCGATACTTTTCAGTGAGAAAATGGATGAAATTTGATTGTCCCAAATCAAGGCAACTAGACCAACGTAAAGGAGGGGGGGAGTGTAAAATTTTCCGTATAATTATGCGTATAATCCAAACTTAAAACTTCCGTGTAATTAAACTTACAGTACAAATTTTATGTCTATTTTTCTCACAACTTTATGGGTTGATTGCCCTGTGCTGTAAGCGCTCCTTATAAGAAACATATGCTTCAGCAATTATTATAGTAGTAAGCAATGGATATATGAAGCAAAGCACTGTATTTTTTGTTTCTGAAATTTTTTTCTTAACTAATATCGATCGTTTTCGATCATTTTTACAAACCAACTCACTACCAGTTTTCCATATATAGAAAATGTCTACCCTCCCATAAAGGAGAATTAAAAAAAAAAAAATGCTAGGACACATTCTGTTTATTTTCAACAGAGTTAATACACTGAATTTTAGCTCTGTAAGTTTAACGGCTTGCTTGATACTCAACTTTTTTTCTAAAAAATTCGGATCCTCACTACCTCCTTAGGATATGTATTATAATGAAAGCAATATAACATCCCAGTTTTGATTAAGACCTGACTATCTATATCAAAAGTCATTTCATTTGACTTTGTAATTTGGCCGTGATGACCAGGCACAGATAGTTACATTCATTTTTTTATATAATAACTTATATATTACAGTTATTCAAAAATGTATTTTTCCAGTAGTTAGCTCATCTAAAAACTCACAGGCCTCGAAAGCGAAGTAGTAGTATAAGTCCTGTTGCTATTATTACAATTACAAATATCAATATTCAAAAGTGCCTGAAGTTGTTTTTTCACTTGCATGTTAGATATATTCACCTCAGGTAAGTAGACAGAAACAAATGGAAAAGGAAAGGAAATGAAGGTCTTGAAAGTAAAACGCAGATAAATTTAACAGTGTTCAGAAGATACGGTACTGTCTACAATGCAGTGAGTAGAGTGAGTCGGTAGATCAGACTGAGACGGTGGGTCGCATTGGGTCATTGTGGGTGGTGGGTTGCAGTGGGTCATGATGGGTGGTGGGTCGCGGTAGGTCATGGTGGTGGTGGGTCACATGCTGTTGACCCACGACAAACTGACCCAATCGGAAAACTTGACCCACTTGATCCACTGACCCACTCCATCTCTGCTGCCTGCTAAAAATAGTAATTAAATCATTTTAATTGCTCATAATAATCGTCAATCACAGCATTGGATACATTCTAGTTAAACTACATACACATTATAAAAAATCACTGGATATAAAAAAGTATACGAAAACTATTGAAATAATTAATAAATGATGAGTTTAGAAACTCTTAAACTTGTGTTTGTACCATTTTGACAACCTCTTGTTCTTATTTCAGAACCACATTTATAATTTAATATAAATTAAATGCCGTAGCCATTAGCCATGTCGACTATTACACTATAAATTGGTAAAAAGTAATAAATTGTACTAAACAAAATTGATATGCACTATAATTGTCATGGTCACAACTGAAGTTGCAAACCAAAATGGCGCAGGCATACATATTGACCGAAATCGCCCATGTTAAATTATATATTATACCTCTAAATTACGGTAAATATGAATATTAGTAATGTTAAAAATGTCCACACTCACTAAAATTTGTATCACACATAAAAAGGAACTACAGAACATTTGTATGAAAATAAAAATTGTATTAAACTAGAGTACGAGACAGTTCTTGCTAACCTGTCGCCATTCTACCTCGAACTCAACCTCACGTAGTCAAACTCACTAGGAACTAATTTGACAAAAGAATCACGAATAATGTTTTCACCAGATCGTTGAACAACAATTAAAGCGCTTAGAGCCTGAAACTTTTGCGTCTGAATACAATTCTTTGCGATGCCGTAACTTTTCTCTTCTGTTCATTAGATGGTAAAAGAAAGACCTCATTTGCACAACTTCCTTTGTCCAAATAAGGTAAATAAATTTTTAAAGAACAATTCTAGATGATGTTTTATCTGGATAATAGAAATAGTGGGATTTGACTTGCGTTTGATTTTTTTTTTTTTTTTTTTTTGTTAGGCATGAATTGTTTCTTAATGTTTTTTGTTGCTTTGTCTTGGGTTAGGATTACGTTGTGTGATTGACGGGAATTATACGTCCTATAATAATGTTTTGTCTCCATCTGCATGTCATACTGAAATTGTAACATGAGCTTTAAACCGTTGTGATCATTGATTTCCTTTCTTCCTTTTGACCAGGGCCGGATTGGCTACGTCGAAGGCCCTGGCGCTGATAGCTGTCCCCCCCCCCAAAAGAAAAAAGACTGTTTGTAACGTCGTTTTACATATAAATTGTAAATCACTATTAGGAAAGTGTAAATGTGCTAGTAACTTTCTGTAATGATCTGTTTCCGTATTACCACTAAAACCAGCCTCACAACCAAAGTTTTAAATGTTATATTTAAAATATAGTTTTCTTATACACCAAAGAAATCATACATACCCAAAATATAAATGTGATATTCTATTCAGCGTATTAATGGATTATAGTTACACAGCACGGGCTATATTTCTATAACTGCAAGTTTCGAAGAGGCAAACTGCTTCACTTCCTGTATAAGTTTCGATCTACTGCATTTCATGAGTGCGCAGACTTTCTGAAACACATTTTCAGGGATTTCTTCATTGGTTAGAATCTCATCATATTTTGGGGAGTCAACCAAGAACAATCAATCAAAATATCCTTGTTTGGGACAAATCTGTCAGAAATTCTGTTTATAGCCGAAGCTAAAATATTGAAATATATTGTTTTCAATTTTAGAATCGGAGAAATCCGCCTACTATCATCTTCAGAGTTCACCACTGTTTTTTCCTTTGTGAGATTCTTTTTTCTCGAAGAGAAGTTTCTGTTTCCATTTTGACGTACTCGTATTCAAAAAAAAAAAAAAAAAAAAAGTACATTCCCAATTTCTTTAGCAAGTTTTCGAAGTTATCATGTGTTCTTTCTTTGCTTACATGACTCAACAACGTATTTACCAAATGCCATGCTTTTGAGTTATCTAGTGTTTTGCTTTGCAGAAACACAGATACAGGTGACGTCACAGAAAAAAGATCCAACAAAACATTCTACAAATAAATTTTCAAATTAGCTCCATTGCCAAATCAAATTTCGGGCTGTAAATTTTAGTTTTGTAATCAAAATTTCCATTTTCCAATTCTAATAAAACTGAAAAGAAGTTTGCAATTTACTTGACTGAAATTAGTCTTGTTGTAAATCAAAATCAACAATGGCTTGAAAGGCCTTACAAGTATGTTTGCTCCACCGCCGTGCACTTATCTTCTGTAATCTGTACAATTTTTCTGATCCTGCTTGACGCTTCTTTGTCTCTTTTTTCCATACAGATATCTTCTTGTATGAATGCTTCAAGAAAGATGCAGATTACTCTACAAGGCCAAACAAATTTTCTGCTTCAGGACAATTGATAGTTGAGTCAGCCGCTACTAAATTTAAAACATGGCCCATACAATGAGTGTAAATTATATTAGGAATGTTAGCTTTCAGATGGTCCTGAAGACCCTTGTAGCATCCTTTCATATTTCCTGCACCGTTGAAGGAGCAAACAATAAGATTTAATGTAGAAATTGCGTGTTTTTCCAGTTTACTTACGACTTCGTTGTAAATGCCTTCTCCACTCGAATGCTGTATGACACACAATTCCAGGAGTTTTAAATAGGTTTTTCCTTGAAAACTTATCTAACACAAATTGCTAACTGCTGTATTACTTAAATGTCTTGAGTACTGTACTGTCTACCATAAAACTAAACCAAACACACTCATTAAGATCTCTCAAAATAAGGTTTCTCCCCTATAACGCTACAATTTTCACTATTTTATTAATAATTTTTTTGGACGAAAAAGTTAGAAGAGATCCTCTTCTCACCCGACGCCTTCCTGATTTGCCACGCATTTCATGTTTATTCAAAGAAGACAACATTTTATTTTTACTTTCCGCAGTGAATTTGTCAACATGAGATTTTAAAATTGCATCATATTTTGATCCTAATAAGACTAACTGTAGGAAATTTCCATGGCAGTTGTCAGAATCAAGGGAATAAGCTCCTTCAATTGTATTACCGCTGTATGTTAATCCTTGCCTACCAATAAACACAATAATATCTATCAACCTGTTTAGAACTAATCTATGGGTTTGTACTTCATGTTTCCTTTCTTTCACTTGATTTACGTTAATGAGGGTGTCAATATCACCTCCTCTACAAGAAATATTTAAGAATCTAAAATCAAGGAAATTGTTTTAAGAACTTAAAATTGATGTCGTTTTATACCACTTTATTTCTATGTTCAGCATTTGGCGTTTCTTTTTATTTTTCACTTTTCAGCATTGGGGGGGGGGGGGGGCTGGCGATCGCCAGGTAGCCAGCCTGGCCAATCCGGGCCTGCTTTTGACTGTTCGATTTTTCCCGAAACCTGATGTTTCTTTGTTCTTGTCCTGATTACTTAGTAATGATTCCACAAGGCTTACTTTTGGCAACAAATGTGTTACGTCATATAGTCTAGATTCAAATGAGTCAATGGAGAACTCTTAGCAGTAGAAAGAGTTGATTCCTAAGATACAGAGAAATCATAGGTATAGACCGTTTAATCACTTTTCGATGAATCCAAGGAAATTTATTCATTCAAGAAAAATATTATCCATAATGAGTGTGGAAAAGCCATCCCGTTACGACCAAGAACCAAATGCAATATAAATTTTTCAATTACTGATAGAAAAAAAAAATGTTTACATCTAGCTCCTATCCAACTGATGTCGTCCCACTTGCGACATTCCTATTAGCGACAGGAACTGTTAACTGTCCTATGAGCCACCGATTCGACCTGTTAACTGCTCTATGAGTCACCGATTCGTTCATACTAAGATAATGGAAGAAGACAAGGTTCTCTCTTCTTTAACTTGTTTCATGCTAATGCGATTTAGAACTTAACAAAATGTACTATGAAAAATTTCGCTCTACCTGAATTTAATACGTGAGACTACTCTCATTACACTAACAATATTTTATACGTTTTTCTTAATATTATATTTTTGAATTACTTTCTATGAATACACTGACTATATCAAGGGGAAAACTAACTAAATATTTAGAGTAGCTCCGCCTTTGTCTATGATTCTAATATAATTAAAAATTTTATGTTAAAATGATGCAGAGCATAAGTTTAGATTGAATATGTTTATGGCATAAGAAAGAAATCAGAAAGGTAGGGGCGCCCGAAGAACATTTTCTAGGGAGGGGCATGTTCATGGTTGCTGTACCATGTCTGGTACATCTGGTATTTAATATACGTGGTTTGCTATATTACGTATACACTTTCGTGAGCCAGGGGGGTGATCCCTGCCTTCCCATCGGGCGCCCATGGAAAGAGGGTGTTCACCACTTGAGGATATCAAAGAAATCTAAAAAAAAAAAAAAAAAATCTATTCGAAGAAATTATTACACAAGTTACAAATCACTCGCAGGACTTAACAGTTCGTCTAGTTATAAGGGATTATTTCAGATTGCTATACGACAAGCTTTTCTGTATGTCAAAACAAGGAAAGAAGGCAAATTAAGCAATTAGTTTACGTTTTAGTAGCTTACAATAGGGAGGAAGGTAGTTTAAAGAGTTTGTTTACCTTTCGGATTATTTAGAGTGAACTGCATTGTAACTGGTGAGATTGGTTAAGAATAGCCAATCGGATGGAAGGGATCTCAAAAGCTGTCTTTTATCATTGACTTTTTTTCCATTTTATTCAGTGTCTTTGGAAGTCTAAAAAGTAGATAGTTGGCGAAACTGTTACACGTTTAAGTTTTTTTAAAATAAAATGTATTACTGTGCTTAGTGAGTAATTAGATTTCAATCAGATTAAGAACAGAAAACAGAGCTTTTGAAGAAAGGAGATATTACAACTGGATTTTCAATAATTACATAGGAATATACTTTTCATGGAAATGCCCCTGTTGTCTCGCTAAGTTATTTCATATGTTTTATGTCAAATCTAACTCAAAATTAAAATAAGTTTTATTTGCACTCACTGTTTATATTTGATGAACTGTATTACAGGCACTTACATTTTTCGTAGCAAGGTTGTTCGGGAGCTAATAACGCCAGAGTCAAACATATTTCACGAGAGGGAATCATATCTTCCATCATCTCAATGTAAATGAATCGGTCGCTCATAGGACAGATAACAGTTCCTGTCGCTAATAGAACTGTCGCTTCTGGGACTAATTCATCCAACTAACTCATATGGAAATGTGTTTGAGAAAATAGTGCCAATTTCCTACACTTGTAGGAAGGTAACTTCGTTGTCCATGCGTAATAATGTATTGCTATTATAATTTTGTACGTAGGTGGATAATGGAATAATCGTGAGAATAACACAATCAGCGGCGTATTTGAGGGGGAGCCTTCCGGGCTTAAGCCACACTCGAAAAAGTATTTACTATATTGAAGTAAATAAAAAATCTTGCAGAATTTTCACATTTCCAGGACTAAAGTTAGCAAAGCTCCCCCGAAACAAAACCGTAAATACGCCACTGAACATAATTATCCTCTGAACGTCCAAGATGTGTTGTAATGATGAAGGATTGTATAACATGCATTATCATCCTACATATGCATACCATTTTATGAAAATTTTGTCAATGGGAGCCAGCTCAAAAGTTTTCTCTGTATCGGTCTTTGCCATATTTGTAAAATGGCTGGGTATTCTTCTTAAGGGACATTTTGCACTCAAACTTATGATTTCTACATTCTGAAATGGTTGTATTGAGCACAGTGGAGATCAATACCTGTCACGAGCCGGACAGTAATTCGGTCTGTTTGGTTCGAGTACGTTACACATAGTTTCCCACCTCTCTTCAATATTAGGATGAGACTTGATCCACATGCGAGTCTTCAGGTAAAAGAACTCGATCTCTCTTTCCAACAATTCGGGTTGTTTACGATGTAAATTACTCTTGTAAGAGTGAAATATGCCACCGTTAGAAATTCCTTCTTAGTGCCCTATACAGTAAAAAATGGTTGTGTTAATTCAACTCAATTTTAACACGTGGCAGTGGTTCCAGCGTGACTAGCACTATGCGGTGTTAGTTCAACACATACCCCGCGGTGTTGGCGTTTAACACAGGGGGTGTGTTACGTCTTTAACACACAACTGGTGTTGAGCCATGCCATAAGCGTTAATGAACCATAAAATTACTCCCCCAAAATATGTTAAATCGCCTATATGCGTAATGTGTTTACATTATGCTGAGTCTAAAAAAAACACTTTAAACAAGTAAAAAAACGCATACCAGGGGCTGGGGGGCACTGCTCTTCCGACTTGGCCACGGAAGGAATGAAGAAAACGTCGCTTGTAGAGAGATAAATTATTGAGGTCTTTTGAATTTGGCTAATCAGAGTGCTCCTTTAAGCCGCGTATATTCGACGATAACAGTTCGGGATAAGATAAAATCTGCTCGCCATGTAGACCTAATTTTATAACAAAATGACGACTGTCTATTTACTTTATTTTATAGTTCTTCCATATTCACTTTCAAATGATCGGCGCCAGTTGCCATCTAATAAAGTTGATGAGTTTGTTGCTTCTAGTACACAATCGCTTAGAAAAAGAAGCAATAAATGCATCAAATGTGGGAGATGAATTTAGAACACCTAAATGGAACATGCCTAGCACATCTTGTGCTGTTAGGGTTTCCTCAGAAACATTATGTAAAACAATTGAAAACACATCGCGCGGTTTGCATTTTGAAATTTTACATATACCTGGATTTGTTTAAGTATTTCTTTCTACTGTGTTTGTCTGTAGCTTCAATTCATAAGCCTTTATAATTAGACGCCCAACATATTTGGCAATCACGCAGAAAACAACACCGAAGATTCTACACTTGTGTTAATTGAACACACAGGCTGTGTATCATTTCAACTACCGGCATTTGACACACAACTCCAAATGGAGAGTGGGTTGTTCTAACCACTTGTTTGTGTTATATTTTAACACAATCGTGTTAATACCGCATCCTACAGGAACTTACCGCAGATGTACTTGTTCATCTATTATTTTAATAGAAATATAAATTTCTGACTCTGCTGAATAAAAGATTGTTTGATAGTAAGAAAAAGAATATCCTTTTACGATGTAATTCAACTGTAGCAGAAATAAACTTTCTTAAATGTTCATGAACTATTGAGCCCATCACAAAGATAAATATGTTGTCTGCTGACTGAGATTAATGGGGATAAGATGTCTATTAACAATTTAATATTGTTCTAAGAGTTCAATACAGCTCTTCATTGTTGAATAGTTCTTAGAAAGGTATTTGTGTATTCTGTTACTTCACAGTCGGTCACGGCCACTTTAAATTAGTTCGAAATTATACGTACCGTTCTCACAAGGTCAGTACAAAATAACTAAAGCGCTTAGCGCTCAAAACGTACTTTTTTAATGTTAACAACTATAGTAAAAACGCAGTGTTTTCAACATTTCTATTATAAATGCAATAAATGATATGCCAACTCCAACCACGAGAAGTAAAAAAACAACCTGCAATATCCCCAATGGTTGGACGCCGTAAAGTTGTGACTGTGTATTCTTTTGTTTTAAAGGTGATCCATGACCTCATCAAATCAATAGTTATTTCACTTTCCCATTGGTTAATTATCCCTGATTCACATAGATGTATAATAAACTTATTAAACGATTCAACGATTGGCGAGTTCTTGTAAAAGATAAATGCATTGTAAAATGATAACGCATACTCTTTCAACAAATATAATTTCTCGACTGATCTAATCTGTATAAAGTCAGAATTCCCCACGTACCCAGAGGGAAATCGGTCGACGACTAGCGCTACCTTTCCTCCTCCAGCTAAAGAGTTTATTTTCTCAATGTCTTCTACTAACATGTATCTTTTACTGTTAATATTAACCAATGTATCCTCGGGGTCACCGAAAAAGTTTATCCACTGTTCTTCTAGAGTAGCCCAATAGATTCCAGCATCTACTAATTCTTGTAAAGTATCGATTGGTTTCTGGTATATACGAACAGTGAGGACGGACACCAAGTTAGAGCCGTATGCTGTGCATAATAATATAGAAACAATCGATAACCATAAAATTAAATGTTTAACCAAGAAAGATGTAATGTTAGGTACCCCAGTTCCAAGAATTGATTTAATGCAATACAATAAAGATTACTTGTAACTTAAGTACGGATTATGTATGTATATAGGACGTATTGACTGCTGTAACATGGAGTATACATTTAGAATAACTGAACAGCAAGTTGTAACTAGTATGATGCTTATCCATACCATGTTAGAAAATGAAAAAAAAAAAAAAAAAAAAAAAAAACACGAACAGGTGTTGTCGCTCTCTTGTATAAGGTGTAAGGAACGAAATACCAGATGGAATGTGTGGTATGGAGAAGTCGAAGTAACGCAGGAAGTGTCCGGTTACAAATGCTGCAGGTAAACCTGTGTGATATTTACTACTGCAGAACTCCATGGTAACTACCTGTACTTTCATTATCCGTTACTTCTCCGAAGGTTGTGTCTATTAGCTGAATTGACCATGTGAAATTATGAATTGTATTCAACCACCACTCTGTAATCTATAGCATCATAGGATGAAGATCCGGTCACAAAGCACTGAGGTTTGTACCCAATCATTAGCATAGGTACAACGACTCCTTTTAAATTTTTAAGTCTATGCTGGTTAATAGTTTTCATTTTAATACCAAAGGAATTGTCTTTCCACATAGCTATTTCTTGAAGTTTTTCGGGCACCAAATTGTAACCGAAACTAAGAGTCAATAAACTACATATAATAGAAGTTGAGAAATTTGTGTTATATTCACTAGAACTCAGAATATAGATGTACGGAAAGAATTTTATGATTTCACATTTTCCCATAGATTTAGTAAGTTCTTCCCCATGTTCATACAAAACAATGTATCTTCCAGCTTTCCTTTGAATATATTATTTGTACGCCACATGAATAGACATGAATGTAATACAAATGTTCTTTGGTGAAATGACAAACGTATCACAATTAAGATTCATAGCCTTAAGAAGTGTATTATTTGAGGTTGAAAAGTTTCCATATATGAGTGGTAAAATTGTTCCTTCTCTGTTTAATTGGATGTCCCAGTTCACTAAATGTTGTTCTTCTAATATCAGAGTACAAGATTTATCGTAAAATTCTGTCAGCAATAAAGTATGCAATGGTAGGCCAAAACAATTCTGATGCGTGTTCGGCGCTGTTACGGTAGTGGATGTCAAACATGCCACGAGTAGAAATCGTAGCATTTTCTTGATTGTAGCGCACATCTGGAAATAAAATAAGAAAAAAATTAGGTAATAGAGCTTTATATTACAAAAAATAAGTACGTAGATTGAAGAAAGCAAGAAATGGATATAAAATAATTCTCTATATTATTAAGGATTTTCAATTATCTTAAGCTACTTTAACCATTACACAGATAGTTATCAAAATAATGGAAACATCTATGTATACTCCTGTGGACGTGGACACTTCATGTAATTTTATGAGTTAGTATCACAGAATGTTCGTAAACTGTAACAATATTATGTTAGTACCATCTTAACAAATAGTAAGAAGTATGTGACAGAGTGTAGTACATCTCTGTAATAAAAGAGATGTTGGTGACGCAAACTAGGAGAATTATTCAAAGACTGCAAATCGTGGGTGCACAGTAAGTTGGAACAAGCTTATCAAAGATTGCCAGTGTATTAGGAGTACTGTGAGCAACGGTATTTAAGGTGATGATAGTTTACAAAACTTGTGATAGGACATCATTAAATAAGAGGGATACAAAACGGAAACCTATCCTGGGCGAAGAAGGATTGCCGATAAGAAAAAGATTGTCATGATGAACCACAGAAGTACCGGTATCTACGGTACAACTGACTGCATAACGCACCTAGGATTATATGTTTCTTAAAACACAGTCCCATGAGAGATAAATAACCTCAATAACTGGAATTCGGGTTGCAATTTCTAAATCTTTGATCATCTTCCCGGGCACAGTAGTGCAACAACGATAGTAATTATAGCACTAAACATGACAACCGATGAGTGGAAGCGCATAATATGGTCCAAGGAGTAATTTTTTTCCTTGTTTGGAACAACAGGCCGGGATTGTATATGGCAATAGGCCAAAAAGGAGTATCCTACGGAGTGCCCGCTTTTTGGTGCTAAACATGACGACTAGAGCCCGGAACTTTAGCAAAATGAATTTCTTTTAAAGATGCCTATATCTGTATTTTTTAAAAGGAAAAATTCATTTTGTGTTGTTGTGAGCCAGTAGTGAAGTTTTTTATTTTGCCTATTTTGCCTTTTAATAGCTTCAACAACTTTTGGATATGCAAATGCCATTTGGCCTTTTTGACAATTTTAGACACAAAAATTTCAAATTATAAATGCTCATTCTCGATTAGGAGTGTCATTTTTTCATTGAAATGTCTGCGTAGCTGATATCATGTTCAACAATAACATTGCCTTCAGGTTCAGGTTGATTTAAAAACGCTAGCTTAGACGCAAGTCGGCGAACTTTGGGATTTTAACAATTAATGCGAACAAAGGCGGTAGCGTGCTATCAGAAATAATATCTGCGCTTGCAACAAAGAGCGGCGATTTCCTTCAAGTTGTTGTTCGCGGAGTCATTGTTTCACCAGTCGGCATCAAAAGAAACTGGAGCTTCTGTAAAAAAGAAAGAAAGAAAGATCTAAGGTCAATCAACGAAGCATTCGAAGCAATATTCTTTATTCCAGATTCGAACGCACAAAAGGCCGCATCATGCCAAAATTTAGCATACCGTTGAGCAATAAGTTACAAGCATACGTACGTCTGTGAATTTGGCGCAGATACGTTTACTACCGATGGCACAGTTTTGTTGTGCAAAGTATGTGGCAAAGCAATTAATCACAAGAAATACTTTGTATCTCAACATCTGAATACTGCTAAACATAAAGATGTTGCTTTGAAAATGACGTGACAGAAGAAATTGTCCTCGATTTCAACAGCTGTTTGTTCATCCAGTAGACAATCATAATTTTCTTTTGACCTATGCAATGCTTTCATGGCAGCGAGAATACCTTTCTGGAAGCTGGAAAACAAGACACTAAAGAATTTCCTGGAAAAATACACGAAGGAATTGTACCGTCAGAATCTATTCTAAAGAAAACATATGTAAATGCTTGCTATGAACAGACTCTGCAAATGATTTGTGACGAAGTTTGTGGGAAAAAGTTTTGGATTTCGATAGATGAGACGACAGATGCTACAGGAACATACCTAGCCAACGTCATCATTGGACTCATGCAAACATCCTCATCCATGTCATTTCTTCTGACTGTAGAAGAGCTCGAAAAGGCTAATGGCTCATCAATATCTCAGTTATTCACAAATTCGCTTGTTCTGATCTGGCCAGAAGGAACACATTACAGATGCTGCTCCGTACATGAAGAAAGCTGCGTGGGCATTGAAAGTGCTGTTTCCCCAACATGATTCATATCACATGTTTAGTTCACGGCATACATAGAATCGTTGATGAAGAGATAAGAATGTTGTACTCTAAAGTAGACAACCTAATTTCAAATACCAAAAAAATATATCTGAAATCTCCTTCCCGATATCGGATTTTTAAGGAAGTAGCGCCCAAGCTTCCTCTTTCTCCACAGCCGATTATCACGACATGGTGGACCTGGATTTCAGCTGCAGTGTACTATGCAGACAACCTGGAAACGATCCGTGCTGTGATGGAACAATTATCGGAAGAGGATGCTGCTTCAATTTCCGAGGTGAAAAAACTTTTGTGCTGTTCAGATCTCAGCAGTGATCTTGCATTTATTTCAGTGCATTATGGTAAGTTGCCAGAGACTATTACGAAATTAGAGAAAAGAGGTGAAACCCTTCCAACATCCTTACAGATCTTTCAGGAAACAGTTGACCAGCTAGGAAAAGTGCCGGGGGAAAAGGGACTGGCTGTTTATGAAAAGTGCAAACGTGTTCTGGCAGCTAACGAGAACTTTCAAAAATGTTGAAAATTCGTGATGTTCTTAACGGTGAAAAGTGTGTTGATCTTGAAATGAGTCCATCTAGAATAGCTTCGTTTATGCATGCCCCAGTTACTTCAGTTGAAGTGGAAAGATCATTTTCTATTGTACAAACCCTTCTTTCTGACAGGCGATTAAGTATGACTGTTGATAACTTAAAGAAGCATCTGTCTTCATGTGCAACCAGCATACACTGTAAGTAACATTTTGTACACATATTCATATAACAAGAAAAATATTATGTAATGTTTGAGTATTAGAAAGTAACAACTTTTGTTTTTGCATTTTAGTGCCTATTTGTCAAATTTTAAATGTCATTCGCCTGCCTATTTTACACAAAATAAATGCCTAAACAAAAAATATCATGTAATTTTTGAGTATTATAAAAAGTAACAACTTTTGTTTTTGCCTTTTAGTGCCTATTTGTCAAATTTTAAATGCCATTTTGCCAGCCTATTTTACACAAAATAAATGCGTAAACTTCCAGGTTCTAATGACGATTATGGTTTGCAGTTATGAGACATAATTGCATTGTTACATATATATCTTGATTCTTTTCTTATCCAAAAAGAACGAACTACTGGCAATGACCCTTTGCTACAGTCAAATAGTACAGATAACAGAACAATGGCTGTCAAGGTGTTGTTTACAAAACATTAGGCACTTGGCCCAATCAATACGTAACTTGCACGTTACTGAATTGCCCATGGTCCCAATTATTTTTTTATTAGTAGTTTATTTCCAAATCGTGTCACATCGATAATGGTCCGGCGCGAGAGACATGGATTTTCGACTCCCGGTGGCGCTCATTTGGTTTGGTTAAACTGTACGTTCAAATTTATATATATATATATATATATATATATATATATATATATGTATGTATGTATGTATATATGTATATATGAAAAAATGTATATAGGCGGTCTCACAAACAGATGGACGTGTGTAATATATAGGGGACGTATGTAATATCCGGAAGACTGTTAGATGTTAGACATCCTGGAACGGCATGATGTAACATCTAAGAGCAGTACTTATGTAGAATACTGATAAACGTATGCTCCGTACTGGTTTGTGTAGTAAACATAAGGATATTGTATATTTGTACAATGTACCGCTGTCCGGATAACGGATTTTCCCCATTGTACCGTTCACATATCCGTACCTAATTTAAACTTTTCGTTTTTCAGAATAAGATTCCCTATGAGTGTTTTTCAAATTTTTTTCCTACCCAAAATATTAAGGGTGCTTTACTGAAAGATTACAATTGAGAATGACGATTTTCTCAACAACAGCTCTAACGATTTCATACACCAATATTTCATTAACAACCCTATACTGTGGTATAAGTAACTTTTCTGAAAAAAAGTCTAGAGGGTTAATTTACTCCTAGGGGTGAGTTCTTTTCGAACGATTTTCTCAGAAACGACTCAAGCAATTTTGTTGATACATATCTTTCGTATGTTTATTGAATGAGTTCATATTAAAATAAATAATTGAACATGTGAAAAAGCGTTGGACAAAGATGAAAGGAGGAAGGAGTGTTGAGGCTACCGGAAACCTCCATCGTAAAACACAGATTTCAGTTTTATAATAATAATTTAATCAGGAATATTATGGTGAAAAATAGTTTTATGTTGTAATTAAAAGCAACTACTGCTGAAACTGAGGTTTTGGTTAAAGTCGAGAGTTTTACAACTTCGGAGTCTGTCGCCCACAAGTCGAGTAAGCATCTGTTTCCTTTTAATGTGTATCAAGGAACTAATTAATTAGTAAATGTTGAAGTATGAAATTTACTCTAATTTTTAGTTTTAAATTTGAGAGTGTTTTTTTAAGAAGTACCTCAATAAAATCTCTATTCAAACTTGAAGGATCTTCTCTAGAGTTTGAACTAGAATGAATGATTTGACGTTTTTGCCAATGAATCGTTTTATCCACTGAAGATTGAGGGACACAAAATAAAAACAGATTTATCTAACACACACTGATGGTTGTTGACGATTCCCAAGCTATAGGTTATCACTGAGCTCGTATCTTGATAGGTTCCAGTTTAATGGCTGTTAATTACTGAGGAGGCGAGATTATGTTGGGCTAGTTTTCCCTTACTACTCCATTGTCAACTATGTTGATCACCCTCGTATCGGTGGAGATGAACTTAATCTGAGAAATGTTTCAGTTGTACGAGAGATTAGTCTATATCTGGTATAATTTAGAACTAAGTCTGTTTCTATCCCATCTTTTTCTACTTAGGAAGTATGTCGTTAATCACAGAATACTACTGGACTTAATTCAAGTCCCATGACTTCAGACATTGATGCTGAGTCGTTTATCTTCTGCGTCGTATTGTTCACAATCTTTAAAATTACCGAACATTTTATATCAGAGTCTTGGTTTAGGTTGATAATCTAAAAACCTATGGACGTGACGTAAAGCCACGTAAAGCAAGAAAACTATTCCGAGTCCGGGTTCCAGAAGTTCCATAACAAATTCGGAATTTAGGACGAATGTAAGAAATATATTTTGCCAGCTTTCTATAATGAGATCACTCGTTACATAAGCAAAGCTGTCATTAGCGTATGCGACAAATTCATGGACGTGATTGTATAACGAAGTGTTTACATTATGTTCCAATTCCTTATATACAACTATTTACAAATAAATTTAGTTTCGTGTTTTTGATCTCTACCTTTAAGATGAAAATTAAATTAACCTCGAAATAAAATCTAAGATGAATTCACGTTCACCACTGTGATACAATTTTTTTAATAACTATGATAGTTACTTCCTGTCTTCAAGAAACTTTCAGAAAACCGTATTTGGATAAGTTATAATCATATGATAGTGTTTCTCTTCCTAGCTATGGCTACCGTTTACTGATCGTGACATGAAGGCCCGAAACCAGCTACAGAGGTTTGGGGGAGACATGATTATGTTAGGGGGGCCAAGTCATTAAAAATTCCTTTACAAATATCTAAATTGTGTTTTTTGTATTAATAATAGCATTTTGTGTTGATACCTGAAGCAGCCACGAAACGTTTAGGGCTGGCCCAGTCCCGCATAGCCCCCCTCTGGTTGCGGGTCTGGTGACATGCTCCATCTTTAAAGAAGTTAATTTTACTCTTCTTTTACAAATAGCTGTTTTTGTTAAAGTTGCTAAATACATTTCTAAGTTTTTATTAAGTAAGACATGAAAATTTTCATTATGACTGTTGCGGAGGTTCAAAATTCCATCAATATTCTTTCGGTTTTCAGTATATTTAACCAAAATAAAACTCACGTATATTTGTGATTTTTTCCTTCTGATATTTCAACGTGATAATGTCAAGATGTATAGAAATGAGAAGGCAGAACTCAGTACGACAGCTTAAATAGATCATATCTATGATAATGGACTCCCTGTTAGTATTGTCGAGGATAGTTCGGCATCCATCTTCGTACCATATAATTCCAGTTTTGCTTCGTTTCATTGTGCATGAAATAAATATCACATTGACTTTATAGGTAGAGACTAAATGACGGCTCGGGCGAGACTTTTCCCTCCACCAATTTTATTACAAAATTCTAATTACAAATGTTTTTTTTTTTTTATTACAAAGAGTAAATAGCGTATTTCCTTAATGACCAGATGAAGGGATATCCATGTTTTTCCGGGTATCCCTTCGCTGATGGCAGCATCCAGAACACTGGCAAAGTTTATAGGTGAGATAGTGGATAACCCCTTCAGCTCTCGGCAGCCTCGCAAGGTTTCATTTGAAAATGGGATCCCTAGTCCAGTGCGACATAGGGTATAGGAAAGGTGTACTCCTAGTCCAATGCGAGCTCAAAGCAGGTGATGGTTAGTTGATCAGTTGGTCGACTGATGCCAGGTCCCCCCGTGGTTGTGCTTTTATTTGTCCTCTTCGGGTCCTTTCGTGAGGTCCGTCACCTTTCGGCTTCCTCCGGTGTCTTCCGTGTTGAGTTCCTGTCTACTTCATTGCTTGTAATCAATAACGCGTGTTGTATTAACATGTGCTTCTGTTATGATGTGGGGATCCTTACAATATTGATCTCAACTGTTTACGATATTCCAAGTTCGGTTACTATTATTATTATTATTATTATTATTATTATTATTATTATTATTATTATTATTATTATTATTATTTTATATTTTTAAAATTTAGTTCGATGTCTCATGATTATGCACTGGGGCTAAGGGAGACTATTATGATGAGGTGGATGATAATATTGACATGACGACAGTGAGAGGGAACGGGAGATCTCCGTGAAAACCCATGCACACGGTGTTTGTCCTCACAAAGCACCCTTGGGGGTGGTCCCACAAGGGAATTCGACAGTTTCATGTGTACAATAGAACATGAATGCGTAAATGGTATTTCTAGTAGGAAATGTATGGATCTTTAAATGTATGTATATACAAAATTTAATAAAACCTAATATTGCCCAATAAATCCCACTGAGCTGTTCTTTTTTTTTTTTTTAATACTGGGTTGTTTACAACTTTGTAGATTTGAAGAAAATATCAATAAAATAAAAACATTAACATGCCTGTTTGTTTGAAAGGAAAATGAATAATATGCTTCCCTACATAATTGAATTAATAATCAAATAAAGATAGCTTACGTATCTACTGAATACTGTTTTTGACAAATATGTTTAAATATGTGGAAGTCCTTAACGGTGTTGAATATAGGGTTGCTAACTTTTGAAAAATGTAAATCCCGGACACCCTCCTCTTTCGTCAAAAATGTGTGTACAACCTGAAAATGATTACATCACAGAAAATTGAGCGATTCGGAGCTCGAATTTAATATTTTTAGTTTCTTTTTGAAGCATTTATTAAACTTACTTATTCCAGGTTTGGTTGAGTTTGCACATGTAAGTTTTGTAGCCTACCATCGTACTTCAAACAGAAAAACAAATATAATTGGCAATATAATTACGGCATGCACAAAATATACTTGAAAAATAAGTCTTACCAGTTTCGCTGGGGGTGGTTGCATTATTTAATTGGAAAATGTAGCTGAGGATGAAAAAGTGTGCTCTTGAAAATGTGCTTTTGTTCACCTTTAGCAGTTTTGATAAATTCATTGAATTTTCCTTCCTTCAAATCTTCAGCAAATTCCACGAACGGCAGGTTGATATCATAGTGAATTTGTAAGCCCTGCCTTGACCATGTTCACTGACAAACGATTCCTTTCGTTATTCCAAAATAATCTCAATAGAACAGAGAATAGGACTAGTGAGCGGGAAAATTTTCGGACGTTTAATATGCGGTTTTCAGGTCGTGTCGGGTATCGGACGAGGAAGTCAAATACCGAACTGCCCGGTAGAATACCAGACAGTTAGGAACCCTGTTTGGTAAACTCTTTGGTCATTTGAAAACAAAATTTTACTTACACTAGTTCTACACAAAATTTCTTTCCATCTTACTATTCGATTTGATTTATTCACGTTGAAAATTGAAACATGCCACATCTATGAGGAACATAAACTTTTCGTTTCGAACATTTGTAATTTTTCGTTACCATGCAGTTTAGATTTTTAATATATGATATTTCTCAGAAATTTAGGAGTAAAATAGCACTCATTCAATTTTCTTCTTTCTTTCTTTCTCTTTTTGTTTCTTTTTTTTGTTTTGTTTATTTGTTTGTTTAGTTTGTATTAGCTGTCTGAAATGTAGGATATGACCAACGCTATCTATTGGGTGTATTAGAATGTATTTTGGAACAGTACGTCCAATGAACACTACCGAATTTGAAATCGAACCACGCGGAATGAAAGCTTGTGTGTTAAACTTTTAACATTATCCAGATGTGTCTCGGAGATCTACAGTTCTACTGGAAATTAAGTATGTTATCCTTTATGAAAGTGACTTAATGAATGTTTAAAGCATCCTCTATATATTCGAATAGTTCTGAAAAAATATGTAAAAACAAACGTTATTTCTATATTACTGTTGGATTTCTGGAAATGGAACTTTATAATATTAGGTTCTTTTCTTACTACGTTTGAATTCCACATTTTAATCTGTTTTCCCTTTTCGATTCCTTCTTGTCTCCTCTTCTCTCTCTCTCTCTCTTTCTCTCTCTCTCTCTCTGCCTCATTTTTGAATCTGTGTAATAGACATCCATTGGTTTCAATTTTTCATTGTGTGTGTTTCAGTTTATCCCTACATCAACTTATGAATCTTGTTTCGTCTCGGTTTTGTTATTTCATTTTATCGAAACTAATACATGTGTAGTTTGAAATTAGAATTGCGTTCATGTTGTTAGTTAATTTTAATGTGGGAGAGAAGAAAGGAGGAGAGAGAGGGGGTCTCTTTACCTGACACGATAAGAAGGTGTATATTGGGTGACCTAACGGCACTTAGTCGCAATTTTTTTATGCGGAGTGATCATAACTATTACGTACTTTTTTTTACCCTCTATTTACAATTATTGTTTTAATAATCTGCATGCGCTCGTGTATTGGAAAAGATAAGGAAATGAATTTCTATTGTTGTATGAAAAAATACATTCGTTTGTTATTGTTTGCATGTTTTTAGAATCTACATTGATCATTCAACAAACAGTTTTTCACTAAATAAATAATAGCATTACTAAAGACAACTATCGTGCTTTTCGAGGAAATATATGATATGTGATCACGCAATTGAAGTGCATATGTATTATACTCTAATTTTGTAACGTCTGTTAACGAGAAATCAATTTGAAATTATATATATACAGGGTGTTACTGAAAAATACTAATAAACTGGGAAGTGATTCCTTATATCAAAATAAGAAAATAATATGTACATGTGGCAAACGTGTATAGTTTCAGAGCTAAGGCCGTCCAAAATAGTATAAAAGCTACACATTAACACATGTTACTTTGAATTTGGGAAACCGTGAAGTGGCGGCCCATATTAATGTATACATCAGCAATGTGCACTGGGTGCGCAAAGCATTTTTGAGAGGGCATAATTCCCAGGTTTGCTCCGAACAGAATTCTCAGATATGCTCTGACTTTAAAGTAGGTTCAAAGTAGGCGAACGGTAAGCCTTGACAGCAGTGAACATGGTATGCTTTGGCGAGAAGCCAGAAGTGTTATGAACGGCCCTAGCTCTGAAACTATGCACTTTTCGCCACAGGTCCATTGAACTTTTCAACTTATTTTGATGTCAGTAATCAAATCACCCTTTCAGTTCGTTGGTATAGTTGATTTACACCGTATGCATATACCCGTATATATATATATATATATATATATATATATATATATATATATATAGGGGAAGGTCGGGTAGTATCGGACACTTAAGGAACATGTGATGTAACAACTTAACGATAATCAGAAATTAAATAAAAACCTCATATGTGCAATCCCCATACATATCTTTATAACACTATATAAACCATATTTCACTTTTACTACAAAATTTAGAGAAACTGAAAAAAATGTAAAAGTCTAATTTTTCAAGATATAAAAAACTGGCGGGTTATATCGGACAGATCTGTTATTACCTTCTTAGAGTCCTTGCATGTCTTCTTACATACGTTACAAACTGCAGATTGTTATCTTGTATTGCAAATATTACATTTATAATAAAATGCATCTCTCTCAAGACTTGCACAGTTTTCATGTGCCCAACCTTTGCACGAATTACACTGTATCCAATTCTCATCAAAGTTTCCCCCACAAATTACGCAATCAGTCTTTGTTTTGCCGTCGAATTTCAGAGACTTCCTTGCTGATCCAACTGCTTGGTTGAGCATCAAATACGGCTTCCTTCGGAAGCATCTTTCGTAAGTTTTTTTGTCCATTCTTACTCTTGGGAACACAAATAATGGAGGGATAAATTGATCACTTGACGCGTTTATGCATAAAAGAATTGTTACGTTTTTGCCTTTTTCTCCAGATGTTAATTTCCCTACCTGCTTTTTCCCTTTTATAGACACAACTTTTAACTGATTTTCATGAACTACTAACACACCAGTTTCATTAAAAATTCTTGATGGTTTAAAATAATATTTATTCATAGGTTCAGAGAGTGTGTCAAAAAATATATATCAACGTGCTCCTTGTTGAATGCTATAGCCCGCTGCAAACTTGTGGACTCCGCGCACCTCAAACTTAAATCGGGATGTCTCTTCATGAAAGAATAATAAAAATCTTTCCCGGCTAGTCCTTTATTTCTGCTAATTTATGGTTCAGTTTCAAGTGTTCAGCGAACTTAAATGCTAGTTTCAAAAAATTTTTTCTTGTTGAGAGGCATCAACTGGCTGTCCAGATCTTTGACAAGATTATACAGTAACTTAACTTGTTCATCCGTAAAAGTGTTTTGAAATTTACCCATTGGCGGTTTTACTTGAATTTCTTTTCCAAAGGAAAGAAATCTTACCCTGTCATCTAAAGTGCTTTTCAGGACGGAAGACTGTTTACTTGCTTCTCTTGTACTCATCCCACCACTTATTACTTTCAATTGCTGTTTTCATATTTTCCTCTGACCATTTACCTCTCTTTTTGTCCATTTTTATCTGAAAAACATGAGAGAACTATAAGATTTCGCATTGAAACTTCGAATATTGCTGTCCGATATTGCCCGCCAACGACCTGTCCGATACCACCCGACGAACGTGCATGATAATAAAGTCTTGAAATAATTTGTCTTGCAATGTAGGCAATGATATAATGCCAATTAGGATACAAAACTACAACAAAAATGTACAACTACTTAAATTCATATTTCACTTAATTTTGTTTCTGTAATTAGCCGACAAAATTAAGTACGTGCAACCACAAACCGCACAAAAACTACAAATCGTCGCACCACATGTACACCTTTCAACGTACTATCTCAGAATGTTGGCGCCATGCTTCCCTCACACAGAACTACTAACACATGGCTAAAGAGTGTCACCATCCTGTTCCGAAAATACTGAACTATACACTGTCCGATACTATCCGACTTTCCCCTATATATATATATATATATATATATATATATATATATATATATATATATATATATATATATATATATATATATATATATATTCTAACATAACATTCTCCTAGATGTATAGTCAGATAAATCCTAATATAAAATGGATTTTATCTCTGTTGGCCCTACATTGCATGAATGTCTCATGAAAATGATGAAGGTACAGAAATTACATTTATAAGTTATTGCAAATAGAACACAAACCCAGATGTAGATGATAATATCATGACTTATTACACATGCTATGTCGCATCGATACTGTACACGTGTCACAATGTGTGTGTGTTTGTGTGTGTATGTATGTGCATGCGACACGTGTATAAGTAAAAAAGTTTTTTTTTTTAAATGTTAGGAAAGTAATAATTAAGACCGGTCTTAACTGTATACCACTTTTCTGGACTGCATTGGCTCAGTGGTAGAGCGTTCACCTCTGGGGTCCCTGATTCGATCCCTGATTACGCCAAGTTTACTTTGTGGCGGACAAACACCGTGTACTAGGTTTTTTTCGGCGTTCTTCCGTTTCCTTCCACTTTCTTCATTCCAGTATTTCATTCATTTCTTATCATCGCCGTCTCCTTTAGCCTAGCCGGCATAACCGTGGGAAGATTTCATTTCATTTCATTTGTTTACCATTTTAACCTTATCATTTCATAAAATTCGGTAAATACAACACTAATCGAACTCCTCCTGCTTCTTCTTCTTTCTTTCTTTGAATCTTCAGGATCAAAATTTTGGTTCTCTCTAACAAGTACATTGCTTATCAGAACCAAAGTTTTGGTGATCATAACTGAAATGACTTGTTTAAAGTTTTCAACACGAGCGCAATATAGCAGATTATATACTAAATGGTAGAATTTACGAATTGTCTTGATCTACTTATCGCAAAACATTTACCCAGGTTTACTACTCAATTTCTGCCAGAAAGTGTGTTCATAAGTAAATCCATTCAATTAAACTACTGATAGACTGTATCAGTAGTTGAGAGCCAGCCAATTATATTTGGCCACTGTCGTAAAGCAGATAATTGAAATGCTTGAATTATTATTATTATTATTATTATTATTATTATTATTATTATTATTATTATTATTATTATTATTATTATTATTATTATTATTAAATACACAAATCATGGTAATTGGAAAGTGTTCGTCTACTTGATATTAGGTGATTATCCAATATCAAGAGTATAAAATATGATTTATACTTATCGTTTCTAGAAATAGTTGTTTAGTCTGTTTGAGCTTTTAAGCATTGCTTTCACCGCTTCTTCGAGAAAATGAAAACGAAATGAAATCTTCCTGTTTTACGTCCCACGATTTTGCCTAGACGATGATTCAGGCAAGTAAATAACGATGGAAAAAATTGATGGAATGAAATGTGGGAGGAAACAGGAGTACCTCGAGAAAACCCATTACACGATGTTGTCCACATCAAACTTACTTAGTCGGAATCGAACCAGGGACCCCACGCAACAGAGGTAAGCGCTCTACCACTGAGCTACCGTGCCCGTCCGTACCTTCGAGCACGCCAATGAAACATGTGCAAGATAATTCGATGACATGCCAAGGAGTTGCTAACTATTTAACAAGAAACATACTAAATTACAAAATGTGTTTGCACAACACGCGGAAAGATGTATTTAATAATTATTTTACTTTAGAACATTAGGTAAGTTTTAAAATTATATTTGTTTAATGGAGTTATTTTTTAATTTTATTTATTTATTTATTTATTTGTTTTATTATTTTTCATTGTTGTTGCAAAAAATGTATTATATGAAACTTATAAATGGAAAATGGAAATAAATCCAATCATGTTTTTCCAAAAATATTAGTAATGAAAAAAAACTTTTAAAGTTTTAAGGTGTACTCTAGTTTAACTTTTAATTATTACATATACAATTCATTCTATTTTGTATTATAAACGAAAGGATACACGATAAGTTTAATTGTTATGAGTAGGCACACTGGTGTCGCTAAAGCTTTCTAAAGTAATACAAGAAAATTATACAAGACAATTTTGATAACAACGACTCCTCCCCCCTGGTCTGGTGGGTAGCACAAATTGTTTTGCTGTACGGGGTCCCGGATTCGACTCTCGTTTAAAGAGTCTTGAAAAAATTGAACGCATTACAGTGATTCGGATGCCACTTTAAACTGCATATCCAACTCGTATGGCCTCGGCGCTTAAAAGGACATTAAACTCCAAAACAACTAATCAACCGACGCGTATAATTGATATCTATTCATGTCGCTTCAGGAGTTTAGTTTCGCGTTGGCAGGAAAAAATATTCCTGAACGAAATACCTATTCCATTTTATCATGAGAAACTATCAAGAAGCTTTACCAGTGTTGTATTACCACGAGCAAAAATGCGTTCACACTTCCATCCAATTATTCATATCCTGCAACGTTAGACAACCAACAATACTATTACGTTTGGTTGGTTGAAAACTACGTAAGGCTATCCGCAAGTGATCTAGTTTGTTTGAAAGATGTCTGTGTAGCAAACAATAGAGAACAGAAAAATATTCATGCCTTTGCAACGAATAAAAAATGGGGTAGAACCTTTTAGTATCTGCAGAGCGATCGACATCACAAGAAAGTCACAGAGATCTTATTTAAGATACCAAGGAAAAATCAATGTTGATCAAACATTCATTTTATTTTACGGGTTACAGTATTTTGTAAAATTTCTGAATGTTTTACATTATTCGTTTCAAAGTTAGCCCCACTTTTGTTAGTTTTCATTTTTAATGTATCTACTGAAACTTTATGAAAAAATATAATATCGTGCAGGATGATTTGATTCTTATGCAACCACCATAGTTTCCTTTTTTTTTAAAAAAAAATGTATTACTATAATATGACATTTACACTTTAAAGTTAACAAGAATGTTTTCTGGTGTTGTATGATTGATTTCCAATGTGTATGGAAAACGCAATAGAAACACACACACAAAACAGGACAATCTAAGAAAGTAAAAATGTGATCTAAAAATCTAAGATGTTTAGTGTGTGAAGTTTAATTTATGAAAACTATTGCATCAATAGAAAACATGTCATATGCTCCAAATATGACAAAGAGTAAAAATGTATATCTTTGACATCCCTAGTTATTCTCTAAATAAGCGAGAACTGCAATTTCGTAAACAAGAATAAGCAAAAAATGAACTAAAACATAAATATTCCTGATGAATATTAATATGGATGAATGTTCCTGATATTTCAGTATGATCTATTTCCACTCTCTCTTTCTCTTGGTTAATATGTGAGTAATTTTTGCATCTCATCTTTAGATGGAGAACTTTAAGAAAAGAGAATTTATCATTCCCTGTGTAAGAACAAATTAAATTTAAAGGTTATGTTGCTGTAAAGTGGATTTGAACTGAAGACCTTGGGATTACTAAAGCAGAGCCAATAACTCCTCGGCTATTCTTCCACTACCGGCGAAATCTCCAAACTTGATACTTGTCCACATAAAATGACGGCCGGAGAGAGAAAGAACCAAAAAATATTTGAATGAAAAAACAAATTAACACAAAATACATTTCACTTTCCGAATGAAGGTTAAAGTAGCCTAGTCTCGGTTAGGATAACCCTTTTAAAGAAATAATATAGATACTAATAATCGAGCAGTAGTCGGTTAAATCATACTTTACTTAGTTACTGAGAAAATTGGCAATATATTTTTACCAACTTCCTTGGTTACTTTGGCCAAGAAGAATGAGGAATTAAGCTTTTAGTTGATTTTAATTCTCGGTTAAAAGGTATTTTGTATTCACTTTAGTATTATCACAGCAAAGTAACTTCTGCCAAGTAGTGCTATGATAAAATTTTCTACGTAGATTGTGTTATATTGAATCACTATAACTATTATTATATTGGGAGTTTATTTGCAGTCATACATTATATATACAGTGACGTTGTTAGCGGTGTACGCGTCTGTTCAGAAAAACCTAGAAATTTTTCAGAGACTAAGTCCAAAAAAGTGAGCCTTGTGTCCATCACCATTCCCACAGATCTGTGCAGAGAGAATTATATTTCTTTATATAGACACAAGCTGTAGGAAGGACCTGTGCCGTCGCTAGTCGAGCGCGGTA
Organism: Thermobia domestica; assembly: GCF_964235325.1. Taxonomy (NCBI): domain Eukaryota; kingdom Metazoa; phylum Arthropoda; class Insecta; order Zygentoma; family Lepismatidae; genus Thermobia; species Thermobia domestica. The sequence goes on from NC_137456.1 coordinate 85,213,595, forward strand.
AGGTACTCAATCTTCGTAAAGAACTTCTGAAACTTGAAGATCGAATTTTCGAAACATGATTTGAGACGTTTTTAATTTACTTTTAAAATATAAATATAAAGATGTGATGAAATAATTAAAAGTGTAATATTTGTTACACATATAAATATCAAAATTAATACTTTGGTGTTAAAATAGGTGTTCATTGCCTATACTGCATATTTTTTTCTTTTAGATTCGAAACAAATACTCATAAGACTTCTCTGTTTAAAATCTCTAGAATTAAAAGCAGCTCATAGATGGGTGTGAAATTAGGCTGAAATAAATGCAAATAAGCATGTAATTAGAAATTTATGCTTCAAAAGAATTTTTTACCTGATAAAATACATTTCTACTGCAAAAATATTTGACAACCAATTATTTATACAATACCGGCATGATTTTATATATAAAAAGTATACTTTAGACCAAGTCACTCACTGCAGTAAAAGTAACTTTATCTTCTCTGCTAGTTTAGTGCATTCCTGATGGAAACATATTTTGTTGCTATGTATTTCCGCGTGCACTAATTTTCGTTTTGCCCATCAGCACTACAAAACTGTGAAATCATAAACAGATTTTAAAAGAATCTACACCATTTATTTACCTCTACCAGAGATCATACACATAAAAATTAATAACCTAATATCAAAACTTAATTTTTGTCAGCTACACTATCAATATGAAAGACTGGTTTCTGAAATATAAATAAGTTACGATTACTTACGAGTAAATCGAATTTTATTTTCATTTTGCTGCATTTTTATTACCTTTATTATTGGCAAAAGAGCTGAAAGTTGCAAAATTACTCCATAGAATCTCACAAAAGTCTTAAAATTTGGCATCTAGCATGTATTTATACATAATTATATTCTAAAGGACGAACTGAAAAATAAACGAATGGCAAACAGATCGACGGATATGAAAAAATATTTCCAGCATGTATATAGTCAATAGAACATACAGAACAATCGAAATATCAAATTCGATTTTATTCACTATCATCTCTCCTATGTTCGTTCAGAAGTAACATCGGAAATTTGCAATATGCTGATTGAGTTCTAACAAATTTTGCAAGTTATAACGAAGACGATTTACAAACCGGTCAATATTTTTTTAATCTGCAGAACTGACCAACTCTCTACGTTTTTCTTTTTCTTTGGATAATTTATGAAATTTTGATGTTTTTGCAACTATGTGTAGTTATGTGGTGCATTGTAGAACCAAGTGACAGCTCTTTCTCTCTTATTATTTTAATCGCCTTACTCTATATCAATTTCACTATGTTTCATAAAAACAAAAAATTCCAAAGATTTCGTGGTACGTATTTTTAGTAGGAAAGGGAAAGGCTAAATCCCTCATAATTGACTGACATTTACTCCAAATAGTAGGGATTTTGCCCTAGGAAAATCTCATTAAACACATATCCTTACAATGAATTTCCAGTAGGTTTATTGGCTAGTGCGCGAAAGGTTCGAAATTTGAACGATTTATGGTGTTCGAATTCACCTTAAACTGTAGATCCAGGTCTCGTGTAACCTCGGTGGTGAAAATGGACACTAACTCCAACCAACCAACCATGTATCAAAATCGAATACTTTTACCAAAGTTATCTAGAATAATATTTCCTATTGGAGATAGAAGGGATAGTTTTAACCTCTCAATCTAACTGATTTGAAACTAAGCAATGATCATAATTGGAAAGCCTGAGAAAAATATGCGCCAAATTGATTCGAAGTACATATAAATGACGTGGAGAGGGGTAAGTTCATCCTTTCATTTTTGAGAGACTTTAAAACCAAGCAGGAGGGATTATTGCAAATTTCCAGAGAAAATACACGTCAAATCACACATCAAAATAGAATAAATTTGGTGAATTAAATTGAGTTTCATATTATTTAAATAAGAAAACTTAGATATTTGGGGGAAACTTACTTCCTTGTACCCGCATATCCTCGACTGATTTCAAGTGCAGCCAATTAGCTTCTAATAGTGATAAGTTTGTATTGCGTAGCTAGATGTCATTAATAATACGTCCAACTGAAATAATAATCTCAAACTGTGATCTGCAATATGTTTCATCCGGTTGCATTAAAACGTTGCATTATGTATGTAGGTTATAAATATAATACATTTATTTATTTTCTTCAAATTAATACTAGCCTTGAGGAGTAGCTCGCCAAAGAGTTCTCTCATCACCATTTTAGGGGAAATTGGATTAGGTAAGACGAAAATTTCCATCTTGCCTAAAATGGCAGAAATTCTTTGTCTTAAAAATAGATGATGATAAGCCATTGCCATATTTACATTTAAGCATTAATATTTGTATATTTCTACAGTATACTGTGAGGATTTAATTGCAATATAAACTGTATTGCTTCAATTTAATTGTTTGAAAATGGATAGTGATAATGCTGAACACGAACGTGGTTTGCTACTTATTATTAAAACACGGAACGTAACCGTGTAGATTTGAGCCTTAATATTTGTGTAACCACAAGTTACTAGATAGGCGAACTTAAAAAAAAGGTAATTACAAATTTCAATTAAGGACAATTTTAACCTATAAAGCAGCGTTTCTCAACCGCTATGTCGCGAATATAGGTTATTTGTGTCGCGAGATTTTTAATGTTTTGTAAAATCTTCAGCAAAGAAATTATCTTAAGAATAAAATAGAAAAATAGAAAAATAGAAAAAAATAGAAAAATTTTGTTCGTTCCATAGTTAAAAAATGTATTTTATATATTTTTATGTTTGCTTTCTTGCAGCTAGAAAATAATATATATGCAGAGCTGTCATGGAAGTTTGAAACGTACTTTGGTGTGCTCCAATGAAAAAAGAAAGGTTGAGAAACGCTGCTATAGAGTACGGGGAGCGGAAAAATTTTGGAGGGAGGGGAGATACGTAAATTGTATTCCATGTCTCAGTAACGCTTTATTATTGCGAGGTTGAGTAAGGCTTCCATTTTGTTTTATTAGTGATTCATACAATGCATACACTTTATAATTACGTTAGCTGGAGCTGATCTTATCTTCGCAATTTCATGCAAAGAAGAAACATGTGTCTTCCTTATATACTGATAACGAAATGTACTTAATTTTCCACATTTCCTACATCAAAGACAACCATGCATTTAAAGATAATTACTCAAATTTTCTATTTCAGATAGGACACGAAATGCCATTCTAGACATTGATATTTACTGTAATTATCGATAATAATGAATATAGCATCAATTTCTGTATGTGACATAACCTACTAGTGAGGCACCATTTTTACTGTTTCAAATTAGGTATGTGATACTTCTTTCAGTATAAGATCCATAAAGCACTTGTAACATTCTTGAGTGCTGTGCATATTCAAGAATCTAACTAAATACTCCTAACAACCAATGAGGAAAGAAAAAAAAATATTCAATGGTAAGCTTTCGAGAACCATTTTCTTATCTAAAGTTCAAAGTTAAATAAAATAATGTTTAATACGTACATAACTTACGCACGATTTAAAAATAATGTATACATATAATAAGTTAGATTAGAGAGCTCATTGTGGCTAAATAGTCGTGGTGAACGTCTTGTGTTATGAAGAGACCCTTGGCCTCCTTCCGTAACGATTTGCAACAATGCAAAATTTACGTTTTAGTTTGGGGTAATCGGCATAGTAGTTACTATTATAAAGGTACCCAAGAAAGTTCTGTTGCTTTTTCACCCAACACCTTCGAACATCGATATGTCACCTAACACGTACCTGGAAGATCAAAAATAGTCCCATCAGCATCGATGACCTTCTGCCAACATTCTAGAAGGTCATGGATTCCATCGCAGTAGAACTTGGTGGGCTGTAAAGCGAAGACGGTATCAAGTGCATTTTGCACCTCTACTAGGGACTTGAACTGGCGTCCTCTAAGGTGATTGTTCAAGGAATGAAAAGTGATAATCGGACGGTACAATGTTCGGGGAGTATGGCGGATGCAATTGTGTTTTCCCATCCTAGCCAGGTGGCGCTTAGCGTTGTCCTGTAACAGGAGAATCCCTTTGCGATTCAGAAGTGCTGGCTCCTGAGTTTTGAGTTTTTCTTGAGCGCGGCTCAACTACGGACAGTACACACTTGCGTTGATGTTCTGAGCAGCTGGTAGCAGTTCCCAATGCACGATGCCGCAAGCAGTCCACCAAACATACAGGAGGACCCTCTTCTGGTACAGAGCTGGTTTCGACTGTTTTGGAACCGATTCATGGGATGCTAACCAATTATGACGGCGAGATGGAGCTTCGTACAGGACCCACTTTTCATCACACATCAACACCCTGTCCAGAAATGGCTCCTTCCTCAGACGATTCATCAAAGAAATAGAGGTGTCTGCTCGCGTTGTCTTCTGGCCCAGAGTCTGGTCTAACTTGTAGAGCCTCCCAAGTTGATGGAAGTGCTGGCCAATGCTTTCTCAATTCACACTGAATTGTGGCCCCAGTTCCTCATACGTCTGACCACTGTTTGCCTCAATTGCTCCTTCAATATCATCATTTTGTATATGTGTTGATCTTCCGGCATGTGGTGCGTCTTCGAGTTTTTCGTCACCGTCCTTAAACTTGTTAAACCACTGCTGCACTGTCCGCGTATTCATGACATCCACACCAAAGGCCTGGCATCTCTTCTATCCTGCTACAACGGCGTTCGCCTCCAGTTTAAACTCGTACAGCATACAAGCCCTTATAACGCTCTGTGGAGGTCCCATGTTCACTCTGTCCTTACGCAAGTTCACGGTGTAACTGAATTGTCACAATTGTCAATTCGCATTCAACTCACAGTGTGAGGGCCAATTGAACACAGACCGCCACAAAACGACAGAACTTTCTTAGTTACCTTTATAGTAATTATTACATTTTATTTTTTTGCGTTGCGTTGTAATCCGCAGAAGTTGCGAAAACCGAAAGACTATGAGGTTCCTGGATCTGATGATTGGTTGAATTGAGTTGGGTCCCTTTCGACAGCGAACCTATATGAGACGTGAACCTACTGATAAACGTGGAACCCGAACCACACGAGCTCCCGCCTTTGGCGTGGGGTACCCGGATTGTCTGAATTGAATGCAACATCAATTTAGATATCTGTTTAATAAGTTCTTAGTGCCGAAAAGTATCAGTAAACTTTAATGAACGAATTTGAAGCAAATTGCTTGCAGTGACTATAGAGTGGCATATGCTGTATAACGAAATTAAACAAAAAATGAAAATGAAAGTATAAAACATAGAAGTGTAAAGGAATGCATAGTGGTGAGTATGTGACAATCGATATCACTTTCGTCAAAATAGCCAATAAATTATCAAATATTCATAAAATGCAATCAATAGAGAAACGTAAAAATAGCCCGACGTTCAGCAGTACGCTTATAAACAAGAGACAAATGCAACGGATCACGCGTAAAGAATATAAAATAGTCAAATTTGAAAAACACATATGACAAAACAGATGATCGAAGCTTGGATCTTGAAGGCGTATGACCAGTAATACATGAATGGTGTATTCACAGTTTTTTACGTATTATAGTAACACTTTCACGTACCCAAAGGCACACTTATTCTTATCCAAAGAATAATCAAAATTAACACGATGAAATAATATCATGGATTGAGTATAGCCCGCTCCCCCCAGTGATTTTTAACGAATCATAGTGATTCTAACGATTCATATTAGTTCATAATGAATCGGAATCGCATGTTATAAAGATTTAAGATGTAAATCTTGTGGTAAGGAAGCTTTAGTATAAGTAGTGGTAGTAGTAGTAGCATAGCGGTAGTAGTAGTAGTATAGTGGGGTGGGGGACACTGAACAATTTCGTGGTAATTTACCTTATAAGCAAACGGTTCGCAACGAATGGAAGAAACTTTACATGGAACCGAAACCCCAATATTTTGTTCAATACTCGGTGCAAGCACTGCGCGATATCTGGTATAGAATGGATGCTACGTGCGTGGAAATGAACACGTGTGTTCTGTTCAGTCACCCACGATCGAGAGGTGAAACTGAACAAGGGAGGAGTGACACTGAACATTAAAAAAAGCACTAAAAATATGCAGAAATACTAAACGCATATATTTTAGGGAAGTATAATCTGCATGTATGGTCTGTCCAATAAAAACAAAGGAAGAGATTTACTAAAGTCAAAACAAAATCAATAATATATCTACTGTCTATTAAAACTCCTTGAGGAACGTAGGCCCCGTAGAACTAAGTAATGCTGACATGGGCTCACGCATTGGTTCTGCATCGTTCACAGATAAAAAGTACATTGTCACCAGTGCTCACACAGACTATGCGGTACCAACGGCTGCATCTTGAACATTGGATCCAGTTACTTATTGCAGATAACCCAGGACAGAGAAATGAAAGCGCTTGCAGCATCACATCACGTAATTAACGAAACATTTTCTCCTTTCTCAGCGCATGTCACGAACACTGCATTTGAACAACCTTTGTCTGCCACAACACGCTTTGGTTTATTGTTGAAAGAAAGGTCAGTCTCTTCCACGTTGTAGAGGTGTTCCAAAGAGTTGACCAAGCCAGTGCCTTCTACGGTTTGATGCAGCAGATCAAAATATTCTGTGACAGCTTCCTTGTTGAAACCTTTTGCTCTTGTAAGAGATAGCTGTTGCAGGGTTCGTAATAATAATTCAGGGTTTCATTTCAGAAACAATCGAAGCCAATCTTTTCCCGCCGATCGCGTCTCCCTGTTGAAAGGATGTTCCAGTGCTTTCTTTCCAGTGTAGTCAAATGCGGCTTTTCTTACATTTTGCGGTGTTATAGGGAAAGCTTTCCGTGCCACCTTGAGCAACAACTTTGCCATTTCGTCTTCCTTTTCTTTGCCAAACACGGGCTGACCTCCTTGTGACCTCCTACTGACATATTCCAACCGCAAGTGTAACGTGCCCTTGGGTATCTCGTATTTGTCGGCAGCCTGGCAGAGTGACAGTTTTTTTAATTTCCTCGAAGGCTTGCGCCATTATTTGCTCATTCCATCGTTGGTATTTTGTGCCATTCTTTACTCTCTTGTAGTCTCTGTGTAGCTGTAATGAAACATGAAACCCTAATAAGGCGCTGTATACAAATTGAACAGTAAAAACATCATAACAGCAATACAAAGCTGTGTTCAGTGTCACCCCATCAAATCTGTTCAGAGTACGCGACAACGCAGGTTGTCGGTTAAGTGTTCGTAATTTTTCACAAATGGCAGCACAAGTCACCATGTAGCAGTCAGGCATCACTAAATCCCCGCCAAACTTCCATGCATCAACAACATGGTTCTGTGCTGTCTCTCATAGAAATTACACACTATATACACAAGGTCTCAAACTACAGTATGGCTATTTTATTACTTGATCCTTACATTTGTGTTTGTCTCTTTCGCTTTCCTCTCCAAAACAAACGTGAGTTCCTCACGTCGCACGAATATTTAGCTCATCACATAACGTCTTCCAATTCCAACACTTTCTACCAAACTCAAGGTGACGGTTTTTGGAAAGAAATGACAAACGTTAATATGATCAGAGTCGCCCGCCGTTCAGAGTCCCCCCACCCCACTCTAGTAGTAGGAACGGGTTAGAAGCCCCGCAGGGGTTGGTTCTGTTCTGTTCTCGATATAAGTAGTAGTAGCAGTAGTAGGAGTAGGAGTAGTAGTAATAGCGATAGTAGTAGTAGGAGTAGTAGCAGCAGCAGCAGCAGCAGTAGTAGCGGTAACAGTAGTAGTGACTCTTCCAATTCCGGTGACAAAGAACTGGGGGGAACGGGCTATACACAAGTCATTATCATTATATTGAACTAACTTGGAGAATTTAACTACATTTGTTAAATAATAACTGATTACATATTGCACATTCCGTTTATTGCACAGAAATTCCATTTTAAAAAAGTGAAAGAAAACGAAAAAAAAGAAACAAAAAAAACTGTAGTAGTTAACGAAGAACTGCATGTAGTGTAGAGGAGTCGCTAAAATTAATTTTTGAACGAGGGCGATTACGAAACATCACCTACTAATTGAAATCATGATTATTTTCCAATAAAGTAAAATTCAATAAACTTTCTTGTTATTGTTCGTCCCTCAATGCATACTCATCTCATGGTTAATTATCCCATATCGGACTTCCGAAGAAACTCATCGAAACAACTTATTGACCGTGCCAATAGCGACTACTCTCAGTCATGACTCCGTTTTCTTTCATTCAGAAATAGAAAAGAAAAAGAAGGAAGTAGAAGGGTAAAAGAAGGAAGTAGAAGGGTAAAAGAAGGAGGTAGGAAAAAAGAGGAAAAAGAAAGAAAACAAATAGAGTATTTTAATAAGAAATAGATTACTGGATAATTCCGGGAATATAGTAAGAAGTCAAGAAAGTCGTTGAAAGATGAATCATGTTAAGCGTTATTAACGACTAATTAATTTTAGAATGCTTCGGAATAGACACATGTTCCTCCATACCACCCCGACCTAGCTCCAGGCACCACGTTCGTGGGGTGGCCCAGACCTAGACCAGGAAAGGAGAAAATCGAAATTATTTTTTGTAAAGTTATTCCAAACGATGATTGATAACCATCCAGTATCTCTAGGATCGACCACAATATGAATTAGCCAAGAAAAAAATAGTTATAAACTCAATATAAATTTATGTATCGCATCAATAAGGGTTTCAACTTCCTGGAAGAAAGATGTCGTATTTAGGCTCATCCTGCTATTTTCGTCTCACTCCTAGAGCCGATTTAAACCGTTAGTAGCGGTCCTTCATGACCTAGGTTATTTACCTTAACACATATATTAAAACATGACACATATATTATAGACGTTAATATGACAAATGATATTACTTAAATTACTTAAATTAAATCTATCATGCATTCACTCACTCACTCACTCAGGACAGTGTATATATGTTTAAAGGAAACCAACTAACTACCAAGGTACAAAAGTTTATTACATTCATAGTGAAAAGAAAAAAAAATTAATTATAAAAAAAATATTAAAAGTACAAGTTCTTGGTTATATATCAATCGAATACATAGGGTTATACTTTAGTAAGTCTTTATACATTTGATCATATTGACAAATGGAAAGGAAAGAAAAAAAATAATCACATATATTATATCTTAGGCATGCTAAAGCGAAATTATGATTTGCGACATACGCAAAGAAGACACTTATTTTACTTTAAAAAAATGGACAAAGAAAAAGAAAAGAAAAAAACTTTTGGGTGTAATAGAACTTATGAGTCTCAACTTCACACAGGATCACTTTTGTATATATATATATATATATATATATATATATATATATATATATATATATATATATATATATATATAGTTCGGATTTGAGATGATCTTCCACAGGTGTAAGGAGTATAATGATTTAAATTAAGGAAAAACACTGGTCAAGTCATAGGATACATATACAGGTGAGAGGGATTAAAGGTACACTTTCCACAATGGTTTTAGGTCGGTAGCTCAGGAATAATATTCATTATGATGTGGGTTACATTTAGACCTGCCGTTACTTCTTAATACATGCCATTAAATAATGATTACATAGGTTATGGTTTACATCTATTCAGAAGAAAGGAAAATTATTTGAGTGCACGGCGGTATTCTTGACAAAAATCTATATTATTATATTCGTCGGAAACTTACTTGAAAACTATAGCAACCAATACACGTTTGGGGGACAGACACGAGCGCTCTTACATATGTCCATATAATACATTTAATATCATACTTTTACTTTAACATCATATTCACATACTATGCACATATACATTTCGACGTATTCATTTATCTCTCTCTATATATATTTATATTTAATAAATGCGCACACATTTAAAGTGATAACCCCAACAATAATTTCAGAAAAGGTTGCAAACATCGTACAAGAAAAACAAATGACTTCCGACATTACATATGAAAAAAAAATTAATTTTTTACCTGATACCGCGCATCTATAAATTTCAACTTTCCTATAGTCAATTCGTGCATGAATAGTAAAAAAACTTTGTGAGGCAGGCACGTAACACAGAACATTCCTAAAGATATAAATAGATAAACCAAAATACAATTTCTGGGCCCAGGTTAACTACAAGATAAACGAAAACCAAAACGGAAGGAAAGTGACCAATGGATTAAAAAAAACTTAGAGGGACGACGGTGAAAGAACGTAATTGTTGTGCCGTCAAATATAAAGTCGTTATTCATTTTGGCAATAGGTCAAAATGTGATGGAGAACCCAATCACTATCTACTCTATCCATGAATTGTGTCTTGCAACGTCTCAGCTGGTAATTTCAGATCAGAGTTGTACGTTAAATAAATTGTAAGCGACAAGTTGAAAATCGGGTGGGGGGGGAGGTTGAAAATTTAAAAAAAAATCTCGAAGTAAGAAGGAAGAGACAAGGGAGAGAAAGCGGCGCCAACGAAAGGAGAAAGATTAAAGTACTACTCACTACACAGAAGAGTGATCGAATTTAAATATATAACAACTCATAGCCAAAAATATTCACATATGCCGAAAGAGGGTGGTTTACTTAAATACGTAAACTGGGAGGGAGGTCCTGCTGCCAAGGATGCAAGTTCTGTGTCCATCAGATCCCAATCCCACAAGAGTTTGCTTGTAAGATTGAAATCCGAGCCCCGTATCCGGCCCAGACCAGCAGGATAAAGGGAGAGGGGGAAGGGACCAGGTAACTGCGTCCCCAATTTTGAAATCTCTAAGAAAAAAATATTCGACCCCTCCGAAGAACTAAGAAGGTTCAAGGACAGTAATGAAACTAGAGTAAAAGCAATAGCTAAGATATCCCTAACTAATGATTTGCCAAAATAAAAAAAAATTAAATAAACTGAATTTTGGATCGGTGATTTCAATTACCAAAACATCCCCGATAGCTACCCTGCGCAGACATGCCACAGTCTGGGATGTCGTTAATTTCCCTCATCTAATTAAACTAAGAAAAGAAATGAAAATACTTAAGAGGACTAGGGGTCGACATCCGGGTACGCGAAAATAAATTTCAATAACTAATTCTTTTGATTCTGTAACCCTGTCAGAGCTGTCGCCTCCATGAATATTGTAAGCTAGCCCGAGTAGGTAACGTGAAGAAAGAAAAAAAATCTCACGGAGCAGGATATTCTAATTTAAAACCGACCCAAAAAAAATTAAAAAATATAATTCACTACAGCCCCGTTGAGTAACAACTATTGTCTTTCCATAATTGATTATTAAATATGCCCAGTCAGCGATTATATGATGCTACAAATATTATTAAACGAAATTATTATGAACGAATACGACTGCAATAACAAATTAAGCTATTAAGCACTAACATAGTCCGGCAATATCTCACCCACATGTTCGCAGGATGCTCCGGTGTAGGGGCCAGAACCCGAGATGTTGCTAGCTATACATTATCCTTAAATATATATATATATTCTTTTACCGAAACGTGACTAATCATAAACTGGGCTTATATATATCTATATGTATATCTATGTATATGAGTGTCCTCTCATTCATTTCGTTTCACAATATATTCATACTATCATTTTATTCATTTATTACGACGTCGTATTTCATAACCACCCTATTTCTTTAACTACACCCAGACTATATGCACACTTCGTCATATACTTATAAATCTATAAATCATTGCCAACGTTTCATGTTCCGGCCACACACAAAACATCCCTCGAACTCAAGACTCCCTTACCACGCAAACAATACTATGTTATACTTCGTAGCTTCATGTAAAAAAAAAATATGTATGTATGTTCACAGAAAGTAGAGTTCTCCGCGATATTATTCAATTTTATAAAATTCTGACAACAATGAAATTATTCTGAAGCCACGGAGGAAAAAAAAGAAATGAACATTTAATATAATTTCAAAGCGAAAACTAGCATCATATCGCCCGACTTCTGTTAAGAATTTACGTATTGTTTATTTACTTAAATATTTCGATTTCTAGACTAAGTAGAATGTTGTAATTTTCAGAAAATATTAATTTTGGATCACTTAACCTAACTGTATATGCATTTGGGCTGGGAATTATATGTACTAGGTTTTGTTTCGAAAAGAAAGGTCAATTTCTTGGAAACTAAATCACTAAGAACATCGACATAGGAATGACGGTTAGTACTGAATTTTGACACTAGGGGGCTAGCGACGATATTATCAACCCTTGAACCACTGAATGTGACCTTGTACACGGAATTTTGATACTATGACACTCTCATTTTCTGATATTACTATAGATTGGTATGTTGCGTTTAGCTATTGATCGAATACGAATGATACACTGTCCATACTTCATTATTTCACACACTCTTTCATCACTTAACTACAACTGCTATTACTGATACTACATTACAAACACATACATGCCACATCCATAACTACAAACTACATTAATACATGTTATAATACATAATAATCATTACTATTTACTCACATAAACAACATTCAGATTTTACCATTTTCTTTAAAATCGGCTCTATCGGTTTACGAAAGGAAAGGGAAAGAAAGGAACAGGGCCAATTGGCCCTTGTATTCACTAAATCACATTCTTAATTCAACCGGTTTAGTTAATACCCAAACTATTTATTGAAAAAAATATATATATAGGCCCCTTTCCTGAAGGGAAAAGAACCTTATGATAACTATACGTTCAACCCATCCCTGCTGGAATCTGTACCCCCAAGTTGGGAGTAAACAGGAGCCCTCTTGAACTTTACACGTGCATTATGATCACTATCCTAACTACAACGAAATTAAATACCGCCATGTATGTTAAAAAAAAGAATCACTCGCTACCTACATAAACAAATCTATATATGGACAGGTCTTATAACCCTCAAGTAGCAGGAAAATTGGAAGGTGAAAATATCAGGGGAAACACTAATCTTCAGAACCGGTTTTAGGAAAAGAAAAACGGAAATCACACTACTTCTGAATCCTGTCCATAGCGATCGGTAGATGAAATCATGGCGTCACTAAATTGCACTTCCTATTTCAGCCTTTTTAGTCCAGTTTTGTTCTGAAAATTTAATAGTTTATGGCTCCTTGAGACTTCCAGCGATTTTACACGTTAATAAAATCCAAATATTACCTGAATTTTGATGTTTACCACTGCAGGAGTCAGTCCATTTACGAAGCAAACAAACTGATGTCGTCGACCAAAATTCTAGGAAGGGAATGGGAATAATCGCGCTCTAACATCATAGCGTGGGTGAACCCTCCAATCAAAACAAAGCATTTTTGGCAGTGGGGCTTTGAAACGAATAAAATTTGGTAAAATCTGGATTAAACTAGATTTCAGAAGGACCTAGGTATCTAAAAGAGAGGTGAAGGGTGGTCCAGAAAATTCTGCCGAATTTTAGATTGGTTATTTATTCGAACATTTCCGTCCAATGGTGGACCTATATTTTCAGATAGCACTGACACCGTAAGACTTGTAATAATCCATTTACATATCCATATACAAGACTTATAACTAATTTAATATATAAATAAAGATATCGATTCCCAAAACTATAATTCCTAATGAAGTTTTACAGTTTTCCATGTTAATTTGAAATAGAATAACAAACAAAATTACAAATTATATGAACAGCCAGAAATTTTTGTTAAACGTCAAGTACAGTCGGTGCAAAAAATTTCGGGCACCCTCCTATTAAAACATCATCACATTAGACTGTAATGGTATATTACAAAAGAAAAATAGATGATAAAATAAATTGAAACTACAAATCAGTTCTTTCCGACTCCTGTTGTTGGTTAAACGTTGGCTATATATATCGCATATTCGTGAAGCAGAAAATTTTAAAAACTGTTTATAGTAGTTTGCTTACAAATAATTTTAAAAGATAAGAAAAGCTGTCTTTCGCATCCTTCGCATTTCAGCTTGAGCAAGCACTTTCTGTAATGTTCTCAGGCAGAGTATGTCTTTAAACATGTTTTAAAGAAAACTACTAGTGCCTTAAAATACTCTTCACTCCTGTTTGTCTGCGTTTGAATCTTTTGTATAGTTCGTGTGCTACGCAAGAAAAGGTCAACTCCTCAGTCGAGCGGTGTTGCCAAGAGTAGATTTATTATTCTTAGCAGGTATGCTTAACTTATAGGGAAAATTAGTATCTTGTGTAGTCTCCATTAGCTTCTACCAGCTGTTAGTCGCCTTTGTACGGAGTCAACTAAGCTGGCGACGTATCGGTGTCCCTCTGCTACTTCTTCCTACGTATTAAGAACTAACTTCCATAGCTCGCCAGTTATTTTCGAGTGCGTGTGGAATCTAGTCTTGCAGAGCGCTTTGTCCAAGAAAATGGAGTTCCACAAGGCAGTGTACTTAGTATTACGCTGTTTGCTGTCGCTGTCAACAGTGTTCTTTAACAGCTCCAAACTCCTGCCTATAATCTGCGTTGCGTTGGCGATCTTGTAATTTATTGTCGCTCCCGACGCCTCCGCAGCATTACTCGACAACTTCAACGGGCTCTACATCGTCTTGTTCGCTGGTCGAACGAGACGATTTCCTGCAGAGAGAAATTTCAATATGTTCACTTCTACCAGCAACGCACTTGCCTGATTGACTCAGACTTGTATATGGATGGCAATCGTTTGTCGATTGTTCATACGGTCCATTTTCTGGTTCTGATCTTTGACTATCGATTGGTGTGGACACATCACATTCGTTTCCTTAAGTACTCTTGTCTTCGCGCTCTGAATCTCCTTCCTATCCTGTCCCACCGCAGTGAAGTGCTATTCATATTGTTCTGCTCTATTTATACCCTAGTCTAATCCAGTTCAAGTTAGACTAGACTATGGCTGTGTCGTCCATACCTTTACTCGTCCCTCTCTGTTGAGACAACTTGACACAGTCCATTACCTGGGTATTCGACTAGTTACTGGCACCTTCCGTACTAGTCCTGTTGCCAGTCTTGAGGCAAAGAACCCTCGTTAAAGTTTCCTCGTGGAAGTATCCCCCTTAATTATTCTGCACATGTATGTTGTGTTCCTGGCCACCCCTGTAGGCGTAGTCTCCGTGCTGGGCGGATTTACGAGCGCTATGCTGCAGTTCTCGTGCTACACGTCCATGGTATATCCGTGTACATGAGGATTTTCACTCCGACGAATTTGTGGCCCTCTCTCTCGTTGCTTCGGTTTTATCCTGTACTCCATAGCTGCTTTGTACACCAAGACTTGACTTACTCTTGTCTTTGTGTTCGAAACAGCAAACTAGTTTCCAGGTAAACCAGCAAGAGTTTGTAGTACTATTAGGGCAGTATCCCGATTTTAACGTGTTTTGTACAGAGGTTCTAAGGATGGGAATTCTGATGGCTGTGCCGTTGTCACCGATGAGGGCAGCTCAGAGTTTAGTTTGCATCGCCTGTGATCAGTATATACTGTTGAATTAACTGCAATTAAGCTTACCCTCGACCATGCGTTTACGCTTTCGTTACGTCGTGTGCTGGTTTGCACCGACTGGCAAAGCATAGTTATGAGTCTAGAGAATGTCTTCAATAAGCACGCCCTTGTTCAAGACATTCTTGTGAGATGTCATCAACTACAGCAGGAGGGCTGTGTCGTCGTTATCTGCTGGGTGCCGAGTTACGTCAGCATTCGGTGAAACGAAGGTACTGACACAGGTGCCAAGCAAGCCATCTTGGCCGGGATTGCATTGGAAGATAGTCTTCCTCACTCCGATCGATGAAACTATATTCATACTTTGATGTGCTCTCATTGGAAAGCAGAATGGGACAGGGAAATGAAAATTAACTACATGTAATTAAGCCACGGTTTAGAGAATGACACACATCCGCTCGCTCTAGTCATCGATATGAAGTGCTCCCAACGCTTTTATGTATCGGACGCTCCCATCTGACGCATAGTTATATGTTGCGTAATTTGAATCGTCCGTATTGTGAGGAATGTTTTTTCTACTGAGTATTCGGCACAGTCTTGTTGAATGTCCTGAATACTCTGAACTCAGAGAGCGTTACGGACTGTCACCTACACTTGATCGTGATTAGGTAATGGTATTGCTATTGTTCAGCGTGTCTTCTCTTTCTTACATTGCTTACGTTCTCTGAGTGTTTTTAAGCCTTTTCCTCGTGTATTTTTCAGCAAGTTTTTGTAATATTTTGATATGTCACATTTTTAACTTTTATTTGCAGCATGTGTTGGGGACAAAAGCCTCGTTGCTTGGATGCACATTAAACCCCAATCAATCAATATCTTTGATTTTTTCACAGACAGTGATCATGAAACGTGCTGTCTAATTTGATAGATTTCCCACATAAAAATAATATATGTATGTATTGATAATAACTATTTCTCTACTTCAAATAGTAATAACATTCTAAAAGTTACTTACTTCCAAATTTCTGATTACTGATAATGAATAGAGCATTAGTTTGCATGTGTGACATATACAAAGTATGACTTTTATCCGTTTCATGTTATTTATGTGATCCTTTTTTAATAGAAGAGTCGTGCAGCACTGTAAAGCTTGCTGAGTACTATGCATGATCAAATGTGTCCAATTAACATTGACAAGTTATGATAAAAGAAATATAAACGATTCAGAAGTAAACTCTCAACGATCTTTTTTCTTCACTAAAAAATGAAAAGTTAAACTAGAATGTTTATTTATACGTAAGTAGATGTGCTCAAGTTTACTACACTAGGCTTTGAGCGATTACTGTGCTATGCTGAACAACGATCGGACAAATATAACTATTGAATTAAGTTGTCTAATGTCTCTGGTATCTATGATAAAAATATTTCTAACTTTAGATCAAGAAGTAATGACTTTCACACACGCGAAACGATATCTTTCGAAGTGGCAAAATTGCCAGACAGGGTATAGAAAGCATTTTCGTTAATTCACTATATAATATTACCAGTGAGTAGATTAATTAATTAAATGGACTAGAATAACGTTTGCTACATGATTGTTTTATAGATAAGTACTTACATATAAATTTATCAATTTTCCCGCAATGTTAATAATGAAATTACTAACCTATGGACAGGGAGCTAGCACATGAAAAATCACGTCATAAGGTATATACATGGACCAAAATTGTGCTGTACAACCATGCTCACCTGTGCGTGTAGCATTGCAGAATACTTCATATGCAGCAAGAAATTCTTTAATTTCTTCTGGGTATTCATTTGTTGCATAAAAATCTCTATCATGATAGATATTCATCAAATAGACCTCAAATCTAGGTGGAATCTCTGTATTAGAGCGATTGAGCAAATGTTTGGTATGTTGAATTTGTAATGCTAGTGCAAAAAGAGGATGAAGACGTGTCGATCTATTGAAATATCTGCCAGAAACGAATCCTTTGACAGAATTTTGTGCAAGAACTCCACTTTCACATAGTATAAGTGAACATCTAGACTCTCCATTAATGAAGACAATTTCTAAGACAATAAAACGTCATTTCCTCCTCTCCTACAACAGAGGCTGAGCAAAGAAAATTATTATTGGAACACTATTATCAGTGTGTCCATATATAGTTCATTTTCTTCTTGTTCTTTTTAATGTAAGAACGTCTGTTAATAAGAGAGGAAACGAGAAATGTTTTTTTTAAAAAAAGCATTTCAGGTTGTATTGTTATCATTTTAACGCTCTGATAATGTACCTATACATATTGTACTTGGTTTTCGATTTTACAACTTGTGCGTGGGTTTTCTCGGGTTCTCCCGTTTCTTTCTACTTTCTTCATTCTACCATTTCATTCATTTCTAATCATCACCGTCTCCTTTAGCCAAGCCAGCATAATCATGCAACGTAAAACTTATAAAGATTTAATTTTTGGCTTTCGATTTTATATTATGAAATGATTGTATTAATAAGTAAATGCCCATTCAATTACCAACCCTGCCATCCCTTGCCATTCCAACATTATGTCACAATACAAGCCCGACTGCCAAGAAGGAGGAAAATAAACAATACAACTATTCAATAAAATTTCCATTATAATAACACGTATTACTTACCGGTATCTCATTATAATACAGGCAAATGTAATTAAGTGTTGTAAAATACGTAATGTTATTATGAAAGTTGTAATATATTCTTTACACATATTTAGATAAACTCTATACTTAAGTATGCGGGGGCTGATGGTGGAATACGGAACACCAACATTCACCTGTACTTGAGAGTGGTGGGGGCAAAAAACTTATTTTTCCTATCAGGTTACACGGAACAGATTATAGTAAGGACGTGATTTTTTGTTACTATTGACTTTCCCCTGTAAAAATTTTATGCTTAGTTTATTGGAATGGTTTCTGAAAGTAAACATAAGTACTAGAAAAGGTAATAAAACATAGTAAAACATCAGCTTACAATTTCTTCATCGTGTCTCCCCATAACTGTAATGTCCTATTTTATATTGAATAGTTTAGGTATGACTGTAGTTATGCTATATTTATTCTACTTGTGATTGTTTTTCATACCGCATACACTAATTTACGGTTTTACTGCTATTTGTTATGAATTTGTATATTTGTTTAATTTATTTTATTTTCACGTATACCCCTAATGTTCATGTTGGTTAAACATCCTATTGTGTATTTGCAAATATTTTAAATCGTATTACGGTGATTTGAGTACTTCACAAATTACACCAGTAAAAAACGAGAAAGAAAAAAAAATCGTTACTGCTAACAAATTATTATTATTATTATTATTAAAACACTTGATAATTTTAAAGTGATACAATACGTTGATGATCTCAATACTCCAAAGTTTAAACAAAATTGAAAATATTCATAAGGTGAGCGCTATTATTTACTTAATCTTGTTGCGCTACAAATTTTAATTGGTATCTGAAGTAAATGAATGTTGAGAAGTAAAGCAAATATATCATGAGGGGTTATCCCTCTTCCTCATAGATGATAGATTACTTCCACAAAGCAAATAGATTTGAAGTAAAACGTTCTGCCTCTTATTGCGAGCAAAATATGAAGTCTCCGTTTTAGTATGATAATTTCCAAATTCTTATGATTTTGGAATAACAAGCCAGTAGAAAATGGTGTATGCTAGGCCCCAATCAATTTATACGTTAATATCCTATATGATAAAGTATATGATAAAGTAACATGCATACTGCAGGTGTTTTCTTTTGGAACTTTCTACGTATACTTTACTGTTAAATAACAGCTTCAGAGATCATATATTGATGAATGATATAACTCGCGTACATAGTAAAATGTATAACTGTCTTCTTTCTCTATGATACGAAATGGTTACGTTATGTAATCGATAAAATAATGTGCTATGATATGATTATATATCGATGCAAGATAATAGTATTAATCTTTATTAGAGTAAGGCCGCGCTAAGAAGAGCTCTGACAACTCTCACGTGCGACCAAGCGCGGTTGCCACGTTTACCTTCTGTAACAATACAATATAACAAGGGACACATTTTGTGGGAAAAGAATCACCTATGTATTACAACAAAAATATTATTTAACATTGTGCCTGACGAAACTATTAGTCAAAAGAAACAAATTAGTTTGCGTTAAGATAGTTTACAAAATCGTAAAGAAAACAAGCGTTACTTCTAAACACATAGGGCCTTATGCAGAGTCATTTTGACGTACAGTATGATTAGCGTTATACTAAATGCTTGACTACTGCATGGAAACATATGTTAGTCAAACTCTTTAATATGACATCGAGCTTCTTCGTGGCTAAGCTGTTAGCGCGTTAATCAGTAGGTCAACGTCTCATATAGCCTCGCTGCTGAAAGAGACGCTAAACTAAAATCAACTCTTTAGCATGACACTAAACTCGCGTTAGAATGACTGCGTAAGACAGCGACAACACTGCGACAAATGCGACAACACTGTTCTGTTACCATGGAAACAACCTAGTGTTTCCAAATGTATTTTTGTGGGTCTAAACCTATCCTCCCCTTCACATATTGGTGAAAAAATGTCTTCTACGAAAAGACAAACATAGCTGGATCATGTTCGTTACATTCCAACTACTCAATTTCTAAATTAGTCCTTATGAAAAGCTCATTATAACGGTCTCTGTAATATATAGACTATGTATATTTTTTTCGATGTCAACAAATTTCCTACAAAGACCATTAGAAATTCTACTAATTTCAGCCTGACATTCCAAATCACGGTTTATTGCCCTTGAACTTTAGAAGAGCCTACAGATTCGCTACCCTCTTTGCTTTCAATTCCACGAAAACCTACTCCCTGCGGCGACAGGGAGGTGGACCGGTTGTTGTTCCATGTAACTCCACTTCTATTTACGTAGCAAACTTTTCTAAAGAACAGAGTTGTGTCAATAAGTGGAAAAAAAAATTATTATTATGGCAATAACGTTAGGCCTAGTGGAACTACGATGTGCTGGAATGTTGAGGAGTAAAGTGAAGTACAATTATTTTTTAAATATCTAGTTTGTAAATATTTCAACTTATAATCTGTGATAAAGTAGTTCGATTCCTTCATCGTTCTGTCTGTCAAGTGGTAGCTTTGATTCTTCTTGTTGTGACAGTTCGCAACACTGTCGTCAACTTACACGATGTTAGATCTGTCAGAGCTCAGGTTACGATGGCCTTAGTCTAATGTAGGTTTACTGTACTTATGTTAGGCTAATATGTATCCTGAACATAGGAATTATCTTCGTGTGCTCCAAAGAGTTCATTAGCCTTGCATACCTATATAATATTTTTGTCCATTCATTTATTTTATTTTTTGTGTCAAATTACTACCAAACTAAATATTTTTATTTTTATCACATTCAAAATATCTAATTTCAATTCTTTTGCCATTGGTTCCGATCAATTAACTATCACTACAGAAAATAGCCCAACCGTGTCTGATTTTTCACATATTTATCAGCTAACTTGAGGATTTGAAACGTGACTAGTGAAAACTCTGTCCTGTTCACAAGTTCTTGTAAAATGTTTGGAAACAGAAATCACGACAACGTTTGAAATTGAGATTCGTATCTTGTTGCTTGACAAGTATTAGACTATTAGTTTTGAGAAAAAAGCCCCGGAAGTGCTTACTTTAGACAGTAAAATAGTAAAAAAACTGACAGAGATCAAAACGAATGAATACATAATCGTAAAATAAAACCGAAATTAAGATAAATCTCAAGAATCGAATCTATTTTATTTAAATTATTTATATGAACTTGAACTGCGAAGAATGTTGTTTGAGGGAAGCGCTATATCAGTATTTGCAGGGAAGTAATTGCTAAGCTGTCTTTGTTTTGCTTTTTCAAATTAACACTCTCTTCTTTTGTAGAGTGTACTGTGTCTTTATTTATAATGGGTTATATTTAGCAGAAGGGGTCCAGAAGCACGAAAAAATACAAAATTTACAGGAGAAAAGGATGATGCAAATACTTAGACCTAACACAACGTAATCAAATCTAACTTAAACTAACCTAGGATAATCTGAACTAATCTAAACTAACCTAATATTAGTAGAAATAAACGAAATTCTCATTTTTTGGAAAATTATGCTGGACCCCTACACTAACATAACCTAACATAAACTAACCTAATCTAAACTAAATAACCTAATCTGAACAGAAATGACCGAAATTTTAACGTTTTTAAGAAAAAATTGCTGGACCCCTTCTGCTAAACATAGGCCTTTATAATTGTTATTTTCCAAACGTACGTTAAAAATCATTTTCCGCATTATCTTAACGTAATTACAGTAAAAAATCTAAATAATAGGCACCGATAAGACATAATTATTCGTCCATAAATGAGAGTTGACAATACAGAGTATCACATAAAAAGTAAGTCATGTACTATATCAAATCTTCAGAGTTCTGGTCAGAATGAATGTACAAGAATTCTTTTCGTAACCCTAGTTAATTGGGCCCGTACTATACAAAATCGATTTCTCAAGGTATATTTACGATGGGTTTAAGTTAATTCGTTTATCACAAAAATATAAGGTTATAAATTCTAACAAAAGTTTAGTTTGAAACATATTCCCTGTTAAAAAAAGAACTATTATCTTTCTGGCACTTTATACAATACAATTTATGTGGTAAGAAAACTTTAACTGACCGTCAAAAGAAATACCTTGATCTTTAATAATGTTTACTTTCTTTACTTATACACCACTGACTTCATATTTACTGACATGGTATTGAGTTTTATTAGTGTATGTCATAATTTTTTTTTTTTACCAATAATTTTTAGCGAATTGTTTCTACACCACATGTTTACTGCATTTAAATCTCGTTGTAAAAAATAATTATCAAACTCATTGTTGACTAATCTAAACAACTTCATCGTCAACATATAGCAGAATGTTGGAGTATTTTATTTTTTCTCTGATATTATTTAAAAATAAAGAAAATAAGAGGGACCCCAAGGTTGACCCTTGCAGTATTCCATGTTTTACATAGCCTACACGAGAATGTACAGGTCCATTTTAACTTTGTATGTTCTGTTTGACAGATAGCTTTCAAGCTAACGAACGTACAAAGATGATAAAGCAATATTTGATAACTTGCTAGTGAGATACTTATAACTGACGGAATTTAAAGCTTTTGAAATATCCATGTATATCGTAATACCTATAGTGAATTTTATTTTTGATTTTAGTTTAGCTTCCCTTTCAGCAACGAAGCTATATGAGACGTGGATCTAGGTTAATTGTGCAATCCTAAACATGTGAGGTTCCGCCAGGAATCAAACCAGGGCCATCCACCCAAAGGCCCTTAGCCACGAGGCAGCTCTAATGAATAAATGGCAGTATACGTAGACCTAGAAAAATCCTAGCAATTCATATTTGATACTATCATTGACCTTTTAGACTATAGATATTATAAAGTTAGTATCAATGCTGATTTAAACAAACACTGTTTGATCATTACCTGAAATGTATTCTATAAATTAACTCTCTAATTTACCTCTTTGTATTTGTTTATCAGCAGATAAAATTGGATGAAATTATAATTTTACTCGTCAAGATGAAACTTTTAGTTATTTTTGTGACCTTCATCTAAAACTCAATCATATATCAATAACAACAAGTTATTGCGTTGTTTCTGAAACATGCCACATTATGCTGCAATATTTGGTTTACAATATTTTTCATCACGAATATAGTAATTTAATAAAACATAGTTATCATAAACATAAGATTAATTTAAACATAATCCATATTAAAACATTAAAATCAATAGTAAGGTTGACATTGAATATTTATATTGGAATCCAAACCATAAAGAAAGGCGTAATCAAAATATTAATAAAGAATATTTTATAGAAATAATATAAAAATGACGAGTCTAATGTAAAATTGAAACGTACTGGAAGCATGAGAAAGGAAGTGAAATAACATGAAAGTAAATATCTATTGGGTAAAATTAAGCATTTGTAAAATAAATGCCTTATAGATACAACAATAAATCTGAAAATTTGGTTTCTTTACAAGTTACAAGGGAAATAATACACAGAACACGTATTCAAAACTCGGTTGAACGTGAAGTTGTGTTTTAAAAGAAAACTATAATATTTTGCTTAGATTATCATGCACTTTCATGTGTTTTCATCTGGTGAGTAAACTAGGTAATACCTATAGTGCAAATTAAGCATTTAACAACGAAAGCAATTTACTACTATCCACGTTTGAGTAATATAGTATTTCAAATGTCAATAATTTCAATAGCTTTAAAAATAGTGTGAGAAATAAATATATGTACTATTTTTTACATTTTTACAGATTATCTACTTGAATAAATTGAAGATGCGCTTTCTCCTCATCATGATTGTATACTTCAATTATATCAGAGTTCTCTTGACACTCCAGATTTCAAAAATATATGGAATCAACTCACATGTGAATATTGTCAAAGAAATCCTTGAAACTGAAATACATGGACAAACCTGTACTATGGTCTTTCAAACTGTAAACACACTTCAAGGAATTATACAATACGATCAACATTTAATGATATTCAGCACGATAGAAGAGATCAATGGATCACAAATTGTAGCAAATATGTTCCTGCACGCAATGAACAGTAATTGTGAAACTTTCGTATTATTTGCTGAGAATATGTGCGATACATTTTCAGCTATTCATCAAGCGTATAAAAAGTCTATTTTAAGAAAGAATAGAAGATTTTTCGTTGTCAAACAACATCCAATAGATGATCAGTTCAATGAATGGTTAAATTGCAAAGTAATGAAATTTTACCCATATACCTACGTAATTTCCCCAATACATATAAATACTACCTCTGAATCATCGACAGAATATCGATTACTAATTCACATTATTGGTAATCAGTTAGAGCCAGATGAAGTCAAGGAAATTGGTAAATGGTCAAATAACACTTCCCATGGTCAGTTAAAAGAATTGGAGACAACTAGATTATTGGATCTTCGAGGAGTCACTTTATCACTAGCTGCTTTTCCGTACGAAGTGTTCATTTCTGTGAATAATTCTTCTTACGATGGAATAGATTACAGAATAATGACTGAATATGCTCGCATGCATAATTTCACATGGTGCCTAGATGTTTTCGAAGATTGGGATGAGTTTCATGATCTCATCGATATTGAAAAATATCAAGTCGGAATACCTAGCTCCTACGTCACCAGTTTAAAACCTATGGCGGACTCCTCTATTACATATATGCATATTGATGTAAAATTTCTTGTACGTTCTCCGCAACGAATTCAATATTTGTGGTCAATATTTTCACCTCTTGACTCTGAACTTTGGTTAACTGTTGTTGGATTTCTTTTTCTAAGTTCATTTCTTTTAAGTTTATTTTCTGTCTTGCATTCTAAGTTTATCTCTCTTGACTCAAATAATCCCTACTTATCCTATGCTTATTCACTTCTGATGTCCATTAATATTTTAACAGGGTATGGAGTGACTCATTTTAAAGTCACTATTGTAAAACATTTGGTAGTATGGCTCCTGATGACATCCACAATGTTAATAACAGCTTATAATTGCAATTTAGTGTCGTTTCTAACATTTCCTCAATATGAGGATACCGTGAACACGTTACAGCAGTTTATTGCTAGAGGAATGCATTGGAGTACATTAGAGGTAGATTGGAAGGACTACATGGCAGAGTCGATGGATTCATTAGTAAGAATTATTGCTGATAGGCATTTACTTTCAAATGATATTGGTGAAATGATGCTCTTAGCAGAAAAAAGTAAAACAGCAATTATAGGAGAGGTTTATCCTTCAGGTGCTATTCATTTATGGTACAAATATGAAGATATAAACTTCAACCTACATTTGATGAAGGAATATATTTTTAGAATGTATTCCGCATTCTATTTCTCTAAAAATTGTCCACTTGTACAAACATTCAATTGTTTTCTAAGGCAGTTGGATGAGTCGGGTGTAATTC
Organism: Thermobia domestica; assembly: GCF_964235325.1. Lineage (NCBI taxonomy): Eukaryota > Metazoa > Arthropoda > Insecta > Zygentoma > Lepismatidae > Thermobia > Thermobia domestica. The sequence continues at coordinate 85,239,023 of NC_137456.1, forward strand.
TATTTTGGGAAAGACAAATATCTCGTGAGCTTAAGGTACCATTACGCTTTGAAGAAATTACAGAAGAAGTTCTTCGTCCTTTTAGAATAACTGATGTTCAAGGTGCTTTTATCGTTCTTTTTATCGGTTTAGCATTATCTGCTTTTGTCTTTATTTCAGAAGTTACAAAGAAATACTTGCAACACTGTAGGAAATAAACACTTCTTATTTAGCGTTACAACATGTATAGAAAATTGTGTTTGTATCATTTTATAATCTTCAAGATAACAATAATAAAGAACAAAATCTCATATTTTTCTGCACTCATGATGCAGATATACATTTCGTCAGTTTTGATAGTTGGCTCGATTGGCGTTAACAAGGTTTCCACCAAATTTTTTCCGCCACGCCATGGTCTTTGAATGTCCGAGGGTGTTACAACTATTCTACCTACTTAGTGGATGCCACAAATATCTCGCTAAACCTCTACCACTTGTTAATTCTTCAATTATTCACTTAAGCAGACATAGCCCATGTAGAATGCTAATTTCTCCAAAGGTAAGGAATGATAATTTTAAGTATCATTTCATCAATTCAATATTTTATTGCATTTTATTGTTTGATTTGCCAAATAATAATCATAAGTTGTATTTTAACTAACAAGTATGTCTTCAATTAGAAATTAAGTATGCAAGTGAATGAGACCTATTGGATCTATTAATTGGTAAACCATTCAATATAAACAAATCACAATTCTAAGACAAACTTAAGTATGTAAGCTAGCAGTTTAAATAGTACAAATCAATTTGCCTGTCTAGAGACTTGGAGTAAGTAACCAACTTGCCAATATATTGACTTTACAAATTTTACACATAATAAAAATGACGTAAATGTTTGTGTATGTAGATGCGGAAACTGAATGTCGTTAATACATTTCTGACTTCAAAAAAACACAATCTTTCTATATCTTTTCCCATCGTTTCCCATTACATACAGTATTTACAATAAGTACGATCGCCGTCAAAAGAATACAATTGCTCCATTCATACAAATTTTTGTATGAATAGTTACACAACGAATAGTAGAACTTGAGTTCTTTTTCTTTACCGCAAAGACAACGCAATTAATCAGTCATCGTCTATAGAGGGATATGTTTCATTTGAAATACATTGCACATATCTTCTTTTAACAATGGGGTGACTCAATATCTCTATGTAAGTTATTAAAAGCCGTACACAAAATCGAAAATTTTCTTATGAAGTTAGTGTGGGTAAAATAATGCAATATACAAAATGATTATCTTAATATTTTAATTGGAAACAAAGCATAATCGGCTATCACTATTGTTAGAATTCTTATGCAGAGAAAACAAATATTTATTAGGTATTGCTAAATGATATTTACAATAAAATATAGGTTATCGTCTGAATTTGTATTTTTTTTAAAAAGAAATTGAACAATCTTTATTTTATAATTTTTATGCATATGTCGTTGAAGTAACAATACATTATAGAATCTCCACTCTTGAAAGAGGCTCTCAATTTAACAATAATGCAAAGTTATGGATGTCTTTTTAAAGAAATGACGGAAATGTGTTGTAACACGTTATTGGTTGAATGCTGAGATCAAGATTTAAAGTTAAATTGGACTTTCTATTATACTTGGTGAGTAGTACAATGGAGATTACAGCCTCGTATAGTTTTCTATAGTATAGTAGAGAAATTTGAAGGGAATGCACCATGGCAGTTAAAAAGTTCCCGGAATTTTGCTGCAGCTCTTTATTGCCACAATATAAATACACATTTAATTAATCGCCTTCAACATACACTTGCTCAACTGCTCCTACCCAGGGGGGGGCGTTTGCCCCCCCTGAGTTTGAGATTTATATAGATTTTTTTCAATAGAATAGTAGTAAGTTAGTGAAAAACTCGAAATTTTACTTATATCAAGCGGTCTTGCCTCCCCCCAAGCCAAATCTGAAATGACGCTACTGCTCCTACCACTGCTGGAAACACAGACAAAAGTTCTCTTTTGGTATCTTCCGAAGTTCTGCCGCCACCTTGGTTTTGTTCTTGTACGGTGGCGAGAAGAGTACCTTTGAGGCCAATGTTTGTTTAAAGCATTGTCACCGTAAACTGTTATAAGGTTATCGAAATCTTTAAATCAGATTTCCCTAATTCGCACATGTACTTGATGTATGTGCGTTCCTTGAACTGCCACATTGCGCCAACTGGTCGCAAACGCACTCCATCGTCCAGCCACACTACTTGTATACTGCCTGTTATGACCTGTTCATACTTGAAAAATTCGTAAGTGGACAACCTAAGGACTGTACTCTACAAGAGTCATTGAGATTGCATCACGAATGCCAAAACTACAAAATTCCGGGAATTTTTTCACTGCTCTGGCAGCTCTGAAAAAGTACTTCGTCGTCTTGATTTTTGACATTTAAGGTGGATCACCACCCGGAAGTCAGTACATATTTTAGTTCGTTTCCTTAACTACTTCGCAATGAAACGTTATGTACTATAAATATTGTACTCTAAGATACGGTAATGTTTCAGCTACAACACAAGACACAGATTCATTTCATTGTCTCTCCTGACATCGAAAAATGTAACAAATAAAAGAAAATATTTGATTACAATGAGCACAAAAGATGGCACTTGTTGTTAGATCTTACTAGAAGTGCTCCGTTTCATGAAATGTTTATTTGTGTGTGTAAAGCATTTTAAAGTAACAATCTTATCACAAAATAGATATATTGTTTGACCGTTTTTCGTGTTATGTTTCATATTTTATTTAAATATTAATTTACATTCAAGGAAATACATTTTGAGACGAAACTTGCGTAGAACGCCATAATGCGTTATTGCCAAATTTGTATGTTCACTGTGATAGTCACAATAAGAAAATTCCTGGATTCTAGCGTTGCAGTTCCAGAAGCGGAATTGCAGTAAGGGTCGAAAACTAATTTCTCCAGTAAGTATCCAAGCAGAATTCGAATGATTATTCCCTTTATTATCTGCCATCAGTAAACAGCCAACACTATCTGGCAACACCGCATTATTGAAGTAGCGTTTAGCATAGCACCGAAAACACCTAGTGATCTACCTTTAAAAAATGTAAAACTTAAAAGATTGAGCTTTGTTCTCTTTTTCCGCTGTTTACTCCACAAACTTTCAGAAATAAATTGTGGCAAAGGACTTGATTCCCTTGAGTTACTAGTGCACCATGCTTTGTTAAAATTTCCCTTTCATATGTGTATGATTTCATGGTTACTATATTTGTTGTAGGTCTATATGTATGTTCAATGCTAAAACCAAAAAGTTAATAAATAAGCAAGTGTAGTCAATATAGTGTTGTAGTGATATAAAGGAAGCTGAACTAATGATATTGACAAAAGCAGGACACGAAATTTTCGGCCTTCAAGTCATCATTGGAGACCAAATATTTCAGTTTGGCGATATACATTTGGCCTTTACTTTGTAGGATGGACTCAAAATTGCGACCATATTCTCTGATCTGGCAACAGGATTCAGATACTCTGAACAAAAGAATATCCTGAACTTTATATACCCTGAACAAAAGAATAGACCTATATAAAATAAGTATATATTTTATGAAAGTATTGTGGCGGACATAAGACTTTGACCAGGTAATGGCGACTTCTTTGAAACAAATGCAGAGTATGAGAATTAAACATTAAATCTTTGAGTTTTATATCCCACGCTTATGCCGGTTAGGCTAAAGGAGACTGTGATTATGAGAAATGAATGAAATGGTGGAATGAAGAAAGTGGGAGGAAACGGGAGAACCCCGACAAAACCCACGAGCAAGTATGAGAATTAAATCTGTCATATCTGTAGTTTCGTGTGGAGAAGAAACAAACTTGTGAACGAAAGGTTTAAGAACAACTCAAGTTATTAATATAAACTTTGTCGAAGATTATTCACTTATATCATCATAAAATAAATACTAAAGACGTTCTGAACGAAGAAATTAACATACAACTTTGCAAGTTGAGGCAAAGAAACATAAAATAACGAGACTAAAGAGGAATCATTTACCACGTGGTGATCGTGGTTCAGTGGTCAAGGCACTTCACCAGTAATCTCGAGGTTCTTTTATCGAATCCACGTAGGACATTTTTTGTTACTTTAGGAATTTTGATAGCGATTGATCGGCGATGACACACGTTTTATTATATTCAGATATTTGAATACTCGAATGTTTCAATACTTGAACTATCAAACCTTCAGGAATAATAATATTAATAATAATCATCATCTCGTAGAAGATTAAAAATTAGAAACTTATTATAGCTCAGGTCATACCATTACAAGCAGAAACGTGACATTAGGCAAAAAGTATTTCGGTTTTGTTTACTGTTGCCCATGAAAAGACGAAATTCTCATCTCGATTCTAAAACAAACCAAACAAAATCGGGATGAGACTTAACATTTTACATTCGAAACGGGACAAGGCTAATTCAAATTATCGTCTCGCTTTGGAAATGAGAATCGAGACGAGGCGAAAAGTATCGTAAACATTTCTCGTCTTATCTCGATTCTCGAAATAGTGTATGCCGCTCTTTAAGTAACAATTGCTCTCTAGACCGAATCTTATACGTTATTTTGTTACTTTCTATTTCAGAACTCACTGAATTATAGTCTGTGTGTTTACTTTTGTGACAAAGTTTTTATAATTACATCTGCATATTCTACAAGTTCGTTTATTACATGTCTTACTGTTCAATGATATTCAGTTATTGTTATTACAGTTATTTTCCTTAAAACGTACAGTAGAATACTTTCTACATGAAACTTTATTGGAAAGCTTTCGTTTAAATTTGGGTAGTTGCAAATGTGTGTCTTGAGGATACGGAACCCCTTCCCCGAAATCCCTACGTTTAAGTAAGTTTTGCCAAATTTTAGGACAACTTTAAAACTTTTAATACCATTATTATTATTATTATTATTATTATTATTATTATTATTATATTATTATTATTATTATTATTATTATTATTATTATTATTATTATTATTATTATTATTATTATTATTATTATTATTATTATTATTATTATTATTACTGAAGTGTTGTGAATTCAATGGTTCACCCTGTTCCACATAGCTCCCGCCTAGTGCTCATTGTGTGTTGGACAAACACTGTGTGTGTAGGCTTTCTCCGGGTTCCGCTTCCTCCCACTTTCTTTATTCCAATATTTCTTTCATTCTCATCATCGACGTCTTCTGTAGCTTAGCCGCATAACCCTTACTTAAAAACAAATTTTCTTAGGGCTCTTGTGAGTTCAGTAGCCGTACTTCCTACACTGAATTTGCCTTGAAACTCTCGTTTAGCTAGTTGTAGGAACGTATGTAGAGGGTATGTCCTGATGGTCCTGACACTTGTCTCCAATCCCGACTATTTTGTAACTTTTGAATAACGCTAGAGGCGATTTTACAGATTTTAATACAATCAGTCCTCATACGGAATTTGTCTCCTATATTATTATTATTATTATTATTATTATTATTATTATTATTATTATTATTATTATTATTATTATTATTATTATTATTATTATTTCCTATTTACCAATTTTTGTTTAACAAATATATGGAACGTGTTGAAAATGTCGAACGAAAATATCGTTATTTTTTCTAGTAAGAGTGGAAGAATTTCGAAACAATTCCACAATGACGTTTCAGACAAATTTATGACTCATATTAGGCCTTAAGCACGACCCTTTTGAATTCAGGAATTATTTGCGAAACGCGAAGTTTTCAGACAGTAGATATCGAGATTGTAGACTGTGACGTCATGTTGTTAGTTTTTCCCTTGTGAAGGAGGTCGTTTCAACTCTAGATTTAAGAACGAGAGAAATTTACTATTTTTCATGTTACTATACCTCAGACATATCTACATTCTAAATTATTTTTTTCCTGAACTTCTTTGGACGGAATCGAAACGCGGACCCCTAACTCACGAAACGAATGCTCAAGCCACTACTCTAAGACTGCTCTTTTAAGTAAGAATGAAGAAACACTCGTGTATGTAACAAATTAAAAACGTTTAAGTTTCCAATATTTTATTAACGATGAAACACTCTTTTGGATCACGATAAAATATTATACTCCAGAGAATTCAAGTTTAAATTTAAAAAAGACTGAAAGTATCTCCGTAACTTATCTCTTTATATTCAGTTACTCTCGTTTTACAGTTATTTACAGTAACCTTGAACGATAGGGACACGAATACAGATACATCGAGAACATTTAATAATTCAAAGGCTCTCCCACCGGGAATCGAAACTGACACCCCGCCTACTGAACTATCTGATGGGTGGGGTGCCTGGTTCGTTCCCAAGTCAAGTAAGCTTGAGACGGACATCGTGCTCGTGGGTTTTCTTGGGACACTCCCACTTTATCATTCCACCAATTCGTCCAACATAATTCACTTGCTTTAATCATAGTCTTCTTCAACGTAATAGGCATAATCGTGGAACATTAAACATAGATTTCATTTTCAAGCTTGTTAACCCAAACCAATCCTAATCGAAAAGCAGTTGTGTTTTCTATTCCTCATTAATGTATTTTCAAAAAAAAATATGTAGAAAAAAACTTGGGGAATCTTAATTCCATTCAAAGTGAAACAGCAGACTCATAATACTTTAACCTAAAAAGAAACAATTACATATCGTTTCGAGCTTTTCCAAAATATATACGGATATTCTGAAGAGTGGCAATATAGTGTCTGTCTTCACACAAACCTGAACCAAATTACGGTTCGTTTTCTGAAATAAACTTACACATTCTGTTTCAAGCTTCTGTGCCAATCAGAGTTGGAGTGGATCACTGGTCAGTGGGTCACTGGGTCAAGTAGGTCGAGGTTTCTGAGTGTCAGTGGGTCGTGGGACCCACCACCTACTGTGACCCACTGTGTGTTAAGGATCCGTCTACATTATGCAATTCCCGAAAACAACGAAAAAGAAAGTTTGAAATTATCATGATAAAACTTTTATTTACATGCAACCGGCAACACTGCTATTCATTTCTATGGAGCTACTAAAAGCAAGAGGTATACGAGAACAATTCTGGAGCTACACAAGACCTGAAAACGAACATTCGCAGTGCCTTTTTAACATTAACACTTCTACTCTTCGTAAAGTTGCTGCCAACATGATGAAACGTGTAGAGCAGTGTTGGAATCAAAACAGTGGGCACTCCCAGTATTGCTGTAGAGGTGATAACTCGTTTCGTGATAGAGTAGTGTTACCGGGTGCATGTAAGTAAAAGTTTTATCACGATAATTTCGAAGTTTTTTTCATTGTTTTCAGTAATTGCATACTTTAGACGGATCCTTAACACACCTTTTGTTGCACTGAAACATCAGCAATGTTGCTAATTGAGAGTATTAATTTATGAAAACTACCATTACCCTAGTCCCCCCTTACAGAGGCCTCATCCGATTAGTTATGCGTGGAAATGAAAAATTATTTTTTCTGCTCCATAGTCTCCAAGCTTCTCCAACTAAACAAACTGAAAATTGGTGACAGAAAACCCATATGAGTTATGAGTCAATTTACATATTTTGCAAAAAAAAAAAAAAAAAAAAAAAAAATACACCTTCAGTTACATCTGGCAACACTGTGTGGTTCAGAGTGTATTTCAATCGTTTCTTCCTAATTTAAAAATATGTACACCTTGTCTCAAAAAGGTTGAGCGCATTCTTTACTTGTGTTTTGAGGCAATAATTTTCTAAGTCCAGCTTCGGGTATCTTCGGGAAAAAGTAAGTCAGGTTCGAACCTCCAAACCAGCCTTTGCAATCGGGAAAAAGTTTGCAGATTTGTTTTTCTTCTTTTAAATATAATAAGACTTGTTACCAAGTGTTTAAAAAAGCAACATTGATTGAAATACTTAATGATACAATATTTCGAAACCTTTTTTTTTTTTTAATGTCAGCACATGCTTGTTTGTCATTTAGCTCTCCATACGTAATGGAACATTTAAATACGTTAAAGAATCTTTCCATATGTAAAAGAATGCTCAAAGTTAAGAAATAGAACATAATTATCGCCTGAGTACTAAAATAAAAGTCAAAGTAGAACAGAAACAGCGTTTGTAATGGATATGAATGTCATAATTATCTTGAGATCTGTTATACATCGCTAGAAGCATTGTTCTAGAAGTCCTTGTGTTAGCTCATTGGTAAGCTGTCGGATTTCAAATCTTAAGGTTGAGAGTTCGAATCCCGTCTAGGTTAGTCCTTTTTTTAAAATTATATTTTCCGCAATGCATGAAAAATTATATAAAATAATTACATTAGAATACATAAGTTGTGTATATATCACATAATCATTGCAGAACATAGTAATTATTATGTTTAAAATCTAACATCTGAGATAATTTTCACAGTAGGTCGGTATTATATATGAGGATGTAAATACAACTTAAGAAACTCGTTCAATAGCAATAAATAAATCATGTAGTGTATTTATTTGCAGCTATTTGTCATATAGAGGGTAATTCTCAACATTCATAATATAGAATGTCATTTATGTTCTTGAAAAGTTATTCGATGCATAAACAGAAGGTATAAACAGATAATCCAAAGTCGGAACGCTCACAAAAAAATTCATGAACCCCAAAGGTCACGTGAGCAGACTGGAATTGTCCTTATGAAGCATGCCACAGCAGAAAGACTTTACATAGATTTTCAATTCATATCCTGATATATGCTTTTGCAATGTGGAAGTGGTGATGCCTTCAGTCGCCCTCTCTCGCTCGCTCGCTCGCTCACTCTCTATTTATACAGAATATAAAAGTGGATTTATGTGTGTATTTCAACATAATTCTGATATATCTAGAGCAATTTTAACTATATTTCTTACAGTCTGGAAAAAGAGTACTGTCGGGATACATATCAAAAATGCTAGAAACGGGTCGATATTAGTATCGAATCCATAGTTTCGTGGTCGCTTAGGTGAATGGTTCTACTTTCAATTCAAGTCCAATTAAGCTCCCATTAGCGCCCAGGGTGGTTACGTAGCGACATAAAGATATCGAAATCATTCGATATTAGAATCGAATCGTAAGTTTTCAGCGCCGCTAACAGTGCAGCATTTCCCATTAGTCCACAATAGTCCACATTTCACATTAGTCCCATTGCCTAGAGGGCAACATATTTGCAGAGTGCAAAGTTTAAAACTTGAATAATATTTTATTTTTTTCCGTATGAAAAAGTTATAAATCAAGAGCAAATATACTATTTCACGAACAATCCTCTTTTACTATTCTAATATGTTTAATAATAGCGTAAGAAATCTAATAGTAATTCAGAACATGTTTCACAGTTGTTATTTTTTGTTACATAGTTGTAGCTGTAGCATGTAGTGAGTGGAATTTAACTGTAATAAATTCACTAATTAACCATATTCGAATTAAGTTTTATTTTTAAGTTCGGGATGAAGGGGCGAAGAAATATGTAGTTATTGGGGGCACGGAGCGTTTCTACATTTTACTTTCAAGATCTCCATTTTTCTTTTGTCATTTGTTCCTAATAAAAAAAGTTCAGTCACTTTTGGATTGTCATAGGATAGTAGGAGTTGGATTTTGGGATGCAGCCTGTGAGATTCTAGAGGAGCTAACTGCTTGAAAAAGTATTTTTGAATCATCTGTAAAATATGAAATAAGGATATGTATCATAAAAAATTGAAAGTAACTATGTCTGCGTAATCATCACGGTCAAATTGCAAAGTCAAATAAATTGACGTTTGGTATATAATCAGGCTCCAATCCCAACTGGGAAGTTATCATACGCGTGTCACTTTCATTATAATACATATCCTTAGGGGGAGTAGAAGTCCGAATTTTTGCGAAAAATTTAGTATCTCACAAGCCGTTCAACTGAGAGCTGAAATTCAGCATATAACTCTTTATTAAAAATAAAGAGAATATATCCTGGCATTTTTTAAAATTATCTTTTATGAGCGGGGGGACGGGGGTGCATTTTCTTTATATTGGAAATTGGTAGTGGGTTGATTTGTAAAAATAATCGAAAACGATTGATATTAGTTGAGAAACAAATTGAGTAATGCAAATTAAAGTTCTTTTTGAATTTTATACCCACTGCTTTCTATTTATAATTGCTGAAGCTGGTGTTTAATATATGGAGCGTTCCGAGCATAAGGCAATCAAGCCATAAAGTTAGAGAAAAATGGCCATAAAATTTGTATTCTAAACTTAATTACATGGGCATTTTCAATTAGTACGGCATGCTTAATTATATAGAAAATTAGTTTCTCTCTCTCTCTCTCTCTCTCTCTCTCTGTGTGTGTGTGTTTTTTTTTACGTTGGTCTACTTTTCCTTGATTTGAAACTTTCAAATTTCACCCTATTTTTTACTGAAATGTGTCTGTAAGGCAACAAAGAAATAATTATATATGATAAATTTAAATTCATTTTAATTTGGAAGATGAGAAACACTTTGCCATTATATATCGTAAAGGTCAGACCCACCAGTATTGTAACAGAGAGGTGCTTGAGCCATTAACGGTAGAAATTCAAACTCCGATAAGTGATAATTTCACAGTCTTGTTTTATTACAAGTGTAACCTCTTTAGCCAATGAAGAGGAAGACGTGGGCCATCGGTCAGAGTTGATGTCGATGGGTTTTGGTGGGTCGGAGTTGGTCACAATGGTTCAGAGTGGTTCATAGTTGGTGGTGGGTCAGAGTGGATCACGATGGTTGATGGATCAGAGTGGGCCAATGGGGCATTTGGGTGGTGGGTGATTGTGGGTCATGGTGGGTCGTGAATCAAATTTTCATTGACCCACACCATCTCTGGTTAAAATTGTACTAAAGATAAGAGGCACCGAAGATGCATGTCGGCTATTATGCTCTAATTTTGCTCATGGATAGTACTCCACCAGGAAGCAATAAATCTGAAACGGTTCACGGTATCACCTTCTAGAACTCGAGATGTAGGGGTTTGTCTGATTGGCTAAATTAAGACGTCAATGATTTATCCTTCAACAACCAAGCTTTTTATGATCGTTTCCGTGGGGAAGTCAGAAGAACACGTGCCTAGTAATCGTAATATTGATAGTTTGCGTCCACCCCGGGTATTTGTTTTGTGTTTTTTGATTCACCTAAATATAAACAAATCACACATATAGGCATTTTGACATATTTTGGGAGAGTAATTTTGTGCTTCGTTGGCGTTTCATCGCGTCTCTGCTGCTGGTAGTAAAGTTTTCAAAATGGAACTTGGGCCACCACGGATCGTCGCTGCGGGGCCACCAATTTCTGGCGAGAGGTCAATAGTTGACCATCTGTAGTCCACCGACGCTTACAGCTTAGAGTAATGAACGATGTCTTTGCCTTGTAGAGTTCATGACTACCGACGTCGGCAGTCAACTAGCTTTTAGTATTCCTTTACTAACCATCTATTGTTCATGTTTGTACACGGTGTTGTAATAATAATAATAATAATAATAATAATAATTGTTATTATTATTATTATTATTATTTGTAGTAATAGTAGTATAATTGATGATAGAATAATTATTGTCTATGTATTGTCTAGGTAGGACTACACACAGGATTTGGCTCGTTTAGGTTCGACTTGACTCTAATCCGAGTCGAGTTGGAAGATATTTTTCGCGCCGAGTCCAAGAGTAGACCTCAAAGATGTCTGTTTCGAGTCGAGTTGAGTTTCAAAGAAAAGTCGTTCGTGCCCATCCCTACTAATGAGAGCTTAATCGGAGTTAAGCGAAATTGAAAGTCTCACTATTTATCTAAGCGACCCCGAAAACTATGAATCTAATATCGATCATTTTCTAGCAATCTTTTATATGTATCCCCCTCCCATTCACCATAGGTAACCCGACAGCACTCTTTTCGAAACTATAAGAAATGTGGTTAAAATTACTCTAGGCCAGTGGTTCTCAATCTAATTCCTATCACGATCCCCTTTTATCACACGCTCTTGCCAGCGACCCTTTTATAATTTGTTTTATAATAAGCTTGTGTGGGATTTTTAACATACCTATTTCTATAATAGTAGAATCCATTTTTTTGTTTATAGTGAACAGTGCCATGGAAAATCAGCGCCCGGGGCGAGAGTATAGTACGTTGTCACCGTATATATGAGTGACGTCGACAGACTAGCTACGAAGCGCCACCATGGTTGGCACGAAGCTCAATAACATTTTCAAAATAAACCCTACCTTTCCTTAATTTTGAGCACATTTTATTACGTTTTTCCTTCTATTTTACACATGTGCACATGCACTTTCCTAACATGAGTAACACACTTCCTCCGAAATGTGTGGCCCCTTTTTTCGGCGCCCGGCACTGACAGTGGATACAGTAACTGTAATATCTATATTCCCAACGACGAAGGTGCTGGTTCAAGATGGATGTTAAACTCCTTCATTGAAGAGGCCATTAACGTATCCGATCTAAGCCCACAACTTCTTGACCAAATAATAGAATGATCATGCGACAAGTCTTTGCAACTGGTTTTTTGTAACGAAGACTTGGACAAGTTCTGCCTGATGAGGAGAGAAGAATATCCTGGTCTGGGGATTGCTGCTTTAAAAGTAATAATTCCATTTGCTATATCGTACTTGTGCGAAAGTGTGTTTTTTATGGTAAACATTAAAACAAAGATAAGAAATCGCTTATCAGTTGAAAATGGCTTGATAATGTTCGTCATGAAGATTGAACCGGACATTGCTGAACTAGTGAAATTACACCATGCTTAGGTGTCTCATTAGGTTTTAATTTTAATTGTATTTCAATCTGCAGGTTTTGTTGCATGTGTATTTTTCTAGTATTTCTATATACAGTTCTCATTAGTTTTATATCATACCTCTTTGATTTAAATTCATTTTTAAACAACTCTACTAACTAACTAACTCTATGGCCTATGGAACCCGGAGGTTCAATGCCGCGTTCACAAAAGCTCTACACTGACTTCTATCCTTAGCCAATTGGATCCAGTTTCTACTTTGTATTCGTATCTCAGCGAAATCCATCTTAATATTGTCCTCCCATCTGCGCCTAGGTCTTCCTAATGGTCGTTTTCCGATTGGTCTTCCAGTCAAGATTTTGAAAGCGTTTCTACTTTCTTCCATTCTAGCTACATGACCTGCCCACCTAAGCCTTCTAGACTTGACGACCCTAACAATATTGGGTAAACCGTATAAATTATGTAGTTCCTCGTTATGAAGTTTCCGCCATTCCCCATTCCCGTTCCTCTTGGGTCCGAATATTCGTCTAAGGATCTTGTTCTCAAATACTTTCAGTCTATGTTCTTCCCTCAAAGTAGGCGACCATGTTTCGCAACCATACAGAACAATAGGCATGATTATCGTTTTGTATATGTTAAGCTTCAAATTTGTCGACAGAATTCGCGACGACAAGACTTTGAACCGAATAGTAACACGAATTCTACACCCTTTGAAAATGTTCAGTAGACTTATTTTTTATTGTTCTTTACAGTGTGTATAAAAAACAAAAGTATGCCTATCAGAACAAAATTAAAAATAATATTTAAAAATAATTTCTGGTATTAGATTCTAACTATATTTATCTCTTCCGCCTATCTTCGCGATCCCCTAGGGGCCGCGACTCCCAGGTTGAGAAACCCTGCCCTAGGTATACATGAGTTATGTTGGAACATACATGCATACACTTTTATGTGTATAAATGCAGATAACAGAGAGTTGAGAGAGAGCGATTAAGGAATTACCGCTCTCAATCTCTTCACTTTACTTTTGCGATTCGCGAATTTCTTACGTGACAGTTTGGGGCTAGCTAGTTTTTTGTCTTGGACCACGATCCGATTTTCGATATGCTCTACCTAAATGCTGTAATGCGAATATTGAGAAGTTATCTGCGATGAAAGTAGCTGCAAATAAATACATTACATTACTTATTTATTGCTATTACACGATTTTTTAAATTTGTATTCAATATTCACACATAACACACCGACGTTCTGTCAATACCTCAGATGTTATATTTTAAAGATAAGAATTACTTATGTCGTGAAATGATATGAATATATATATTCAACTGATATATACAACTGATGATATGGATATATATATTCAACTGATATATACAACTGATGAATTGTAATGTAACTATTTTACATAATTTTCATGCATTGAGGAAAGTAGAATATCATAAAAGAATTTCACCTGAACGGGTATCGAACTCACGATTTAAACGCTCGGTGGTGTACCACTGAGCTAACATGACCGCTTTTCGGAAGCTGCTTCTGAAATATAACTGAGCTCATACGTAAATGCTCTTTTCCGTATGGAAATCACAATGACGAAACGAGAGTGTGAATACATAGTCTCGAAATATTGTATCATTAAGTATTTCAATGTTACTTTTTTCTACACTTAATACCATTTCAACATGTCTTATTATATTTAACAGAAGGAAAAACATATCTGTACATCTTTTCCTGATTACTAAGGTTGGCTTTGGAGGTTCGAACCAGCAGCTTTAGTTTACTGTTTTCCGAAGACACCCGAAGTTGGACTTCGAAAGTGTTCGTCTCAAAACAGCTATAATCATATCGCTCAATCTGTTTGGTATATGGTATATGTTTTTATACGTGTAAAGTCAGTATAACAATTCATTTTTTAAACAGCTTTTCGTATGTATTAATATTCCTTTATAAAAACTGTTTTTGATATTATTATTACGGCACACCATTTTCAGATTTCTTTCGCGAGTCGTTGACCAAGTCGTTCCCCACCAGCGTTGCCAGACTCACAGCTCGGAATTATTCCAAAACCTGATCGAACTTATGCTAGATTTGGTCAAATTATGTTAGATCCTCATAATTACTAATTCAGGAGTTTAAAAAAACGAAGTTGAGATACGATAACGTAACTTAAAATACACAGAGAGCAAGAATGCAATACTTCACGCACCAAAATTTTAACTCAGCTAAATTAATGCAGTCGTTGCCAGACTCAATGGCGTATATATCGTATAAATGAATGCAAAGTTTTTGTTTACATATTTTGAAAGAAAATTACTTCGCAGCATAAGGGGTTGGGAATCGTCTGCTAGGGGGGGGGGAGGCAGATTTTTGGTCGGTCTCGGAGCTGTCATTTCAGGAATAAATATGATCATGAAGTCAGAAATAAAGATGGTGAAGTTGTCAAAAAGTTGGGGGGAGAATGGCCCCCATAGCTCCGCCCATGCCTCGGAGTTAAAGGATTAGAAAACCCTGGGTGGAGCAACAAAAAATCCCAAAGACGTTTCGAACTTACTTCGGAAAATAAGACTGCCTGTATGGTTTACCGACTGTATGAATCAATGGAAGAGGATACATTTCTGCCGTTCTTTTTCTTCCCACGACCAACTTCTTTCTCATCTCCAGGTTTTACGGCTTTCTGATAAACTTGCTGAAATTGTGCCAGATTTGGGCAGGATGCTAAAAGCAAGATGCTAGATGCTAGAGACATGCAAATTATGCTAGATCTAGCATCATTATGCTAGATCTGGCAACGCTGTTCCCCACAATAGGCGTGTCGTGCAAGTAACCAATCACACGTCAGGTACTAGCTTTTACCAATTGCTTCCTTCTCACAGCTCAGAACATTGGTAACTATGGATAGACGTACAGCAGTAATTACTTTATGGGAGTTGGAAGGTTATTCTGCAACTGCAGCTAGCAGGCGAGTAGGTGTCCCGGCCTCTACAGGAAGGCGATGGATTCGGAAATATGGTGCTACAGGTCAGACTGATAATTTACGATCTCCTGGTCGTCCGCATGTGTCAACCGAAGCCCAAGATGCGAGATTAGTAAACGAAGCCCGGTTAGACCCACTAAGGACGTCTAGACAGCTAAGGGAAGTTTCTCTCTTTCCTGGTAGAAAGCATACAGCTCTGCGAAGGCTTCGTCATGCTGGGTTACGTGGCCGTGTTGCTGCCATGAAGGAAAAACTCTCAGACGACCACAAAATTTACCGTCTCGCGTTTGCACAGGCGAATGTGGGTTTCAATTGGGAAAACGTAGTTTTCTCAGATGAATCCATATTCACAACATCAAAGGAGGGACGCCGTTTTGTGTATCGTCCGAGAGGCACCCGATATGACCATGGATATGTGGCTGCTTGCAATCGCAGTGGCCATGTATCTATTTTATGTTGGGGTTGGATTTCCAGTCGCGGAGCAGGACAGCTTCATAGAATTGAAGGACATCTGGACAATGCTCAGTACTTAGACATTATCAGTAATATCATGGTGCTATCTGTACGAGTATTTCAGCCTGATGGTGTAATTCAGTTCCTGCAATACCAGTCGCCAATACATACTTCCCGTGTGATTCAGGAATGGTTCGCAGGGCACCCTGAGATTGATTTAATCGACTGGCCGCTCGTGGAGCAGACCTCAATCTCATGGAAAATATGTGGGCAGAAGTGAAGCGTACTCTAACGGAAAGTTGGCCTGAGGCAGATCCACCAAGAACTCAGGATGACCTGTGGCATCTTGTTTCCGAAGCATGGCTGGAGGTAGGGGAAGGAGATAGATCTGTCACCCATGTAATAGATTCCATGCCCAGAAGAATGGAGCGTGTAATAAATTCAGAAGGGTCTTGGACACAATATTAATGTCCCCGCCTTAACTCCCGAAATAAGCCCTTTTCAGGGCTACCTAAACGCTTCTGAAAATATTTCTAGAAGTAAACCACTCCTTGTATCCGATTTCTGTGCAATCCTACTAACAAAAGAATGATAATTAGCTGTAGGCTTTGAACTCAAGACCTCTTTATTGGCAAGTCCGTACTCTACCAGTGAGCTAACATGAACACGCAAACCCAACCTGAAGAAACACGACTTTCAATTTCTGGTATTCGATGACAACGATGCTCATATACTTGGCAAATGTTGTATTCAACTTGGGATATTCCGCAACACACACACTGAAAATTATCTCAGATGTTATATTTTAAACATAATAATTACTATGTTCTGCAATGATTATGTGATATATACACAACTTATGTATTCTAATGTAATTATTTTATATAATTTTTCATGCATTGCGGAAAATATAATTTTAAAAAAAGGACTAACCTAGACGGGATTCGAACTCTCAACCTTAAGATTTGAAATCCGACAGCTTACCAATGAGCTAACACAAGGACTTCTAGACCTATGCTTCTAGCGATGTATAACGGATCTCAAGATAATTATGACATTCATATCCATTACAAACGCTGTTTCTGTTCTACTTTGACTTTTATTTTAGTACTCAGGTGATAATTATGTTCTATTTCTTAACTTTGAGCATTCTTTTACATATGCAAAGATTCTTTAACGTATTTAAATGTTCCATTACGTATGGAGAGCTAAATGACAAACAAGCATGTGCTGACATTAAAAAAAAAAAGGGTTTTGAAATATTGTATCATTAAGTATTTCAATCAATGTTGCTTTTTTAAACACTTGGTAACAAGTCTTATTATATTTAAAAGAAGAAAAACAAATCTGCAAACTTTTTCCCGATTGCAAAGGCTGGCTTGGAGGTTCGAACCTGGCTTACTTTTTCCCGAAGATACCCGAAGCTGGACTTAGAAAATTTTTGCCTCAAAACACCAATAAAGAATGCGCTCAACCTTTTTGAGACAAGGTGTACATGAACAAAGCTACATTTTGGTATAACCATTATTTGTGTATCGCTTCAGGTTCAAAAGTTTTACTATCCCAAACTCCGAGTTGCATTATATATTGGACACCGTTGTAACGTATCATTACAATTAAGGTAATGAAATTTTTGTTTGGGGGGACCCAATACTTTTCGAACGTACCGCGTACTGTAAATTTTCCAACATAATTTTCGGTCTATGTATTAAATTCATTTGTTCTTTACTAAAGCCAAAATTAATGTGGGTGCTTCGGAATAATCTAGGAACAATTATATTTCGGGGAATAATTTGTTTATTTATATATTATTTCATTATAAACTCTGTATATGGGCATTTCAAATGGCTGATTATTAAAATTATATATCTTAATGCGATACAAGAACATAGGTCAGCAATCGGACAAAAATTTTTGAGATTGTCCACCAATCTGATATTTGTTAGAAAAATTAAAACCCTCTTCGTCCCTCTGAGATGTCATATCCTCTCAAAATCCGGTTTCATCCAGTTTTTACTATTTTTCATTCGCTTTGTAATTTCCGCCGCCAAAATTCTTTGCTCTGATTGGAACTATATTTCTGACGCCTTAGTATTATGGCGCGTCTTCAATTATTTTACTTGAGACACAATTGGAATCAGACCACGCTAGTTCCGCTCCCGAAAACATTTTGAATTTTGGACAGGAAAGCAGTGTTATCAAGGTATAATTAGTCACAGTTAAGAAATAATCCATGCAGGAAGCAGTTGAGAGTCTCAAAGTATTGAAATCTCATTATAAAACAGTCCGAAAAACTAAAATATAGAATTCCGTTCAGCAGATGCCATGATCGCCATATTTGAGAATACAGATAGCTATGGACATGATTCAGAGTGAAGTGCATCGATTTTCCTGTTCTTTTTAAGTGATCTTTTGAACAGTTTTGAAGATTAGTGTTTCTCCTAATAACTCCCTTTATCCTTAAATTTCCTGTTAGGTTACGATAGGCATGTCCTGATATAGTTTTTCTCTGTGTACGTAGTAAATGTGATTTTTTTAACATGGCGGTAGGTGTAGGTTTCTTTGGAGTACAATTAATTATCATTATGTCAGTGTAAGTTAGCACAGGGACCCTCATTTATTCCTAAATTGATCACAGCTTCCAACGCATCATAGATTAAAAAAATCAAAAAGGGTTCTTTTCCCCTCAGGAAAGGGATCTTTCTTCGTTAATAGTTTCAGTATGTCCCTCCTGGGGCATTGAAATAATCTTGTAATTGAAAAAATGAATTAGTTTGATAGAAGGGCCATTCGGCTCTGACTATTCCCTTTTTTTCAGTTCCCGAGCCGGTTTAGAATGGGGTAATGTTAGTGATTTGTTTGATGAACATATAGTTGAGTTGTGTAATAATATAGATTAGTATGTATAGTGATATTTGTTAATATTTGCTTTCCTAGTTCATATGTGACATAGTATGCGTATGTGTAATTTAGTGTGTTGTGTGTGAGCATATTTAACTAATTTATTTGAGGACAGTGTATTGTTGTTTGATTATTCATCTCTTTTGGTCGGTTTAAATAAGAAAATAGTCCGTAATGCAAATTTATAGTATTTCCGTACCGTTATTTCATAGTATACTCCTTATAGTTAACCGATAATAGAGTACAAAGCGTGTTTAGTAGTGCAAAGTTCGTTTTCATACTACCAATGCCATCTCGTGTCGAGCTAAGAACTACTCGCCGGTAGTGTTTTGTTCCTCCGAGACTTAAGAATCTAGTCAACTCGAAAATTACCCTTCTTTTGTAATTATTGATGCATAAATGTACAATTGTACAATTCTATGATATGTAAAATTGAGGTGTCCCCACTTACCCCACATTGTTGTACAGTGGAGGTGGATACACGGACACAAATGCAGATATTTCCTATAATACATCGAAGATGATGAAGACAGTCCAATGCCACTAAAACAAATGGCTTAGAGAAAAATCAATATTATGTAGCTGATTACGTGAAAAATTGGTCTATTGGCAGAGTCAAAGTCAGCAAAAATGTGTATGAAATGAAGTTACTTGAATGAAGTGGCATGCAATCTCGTTTTCCAATTCGAGAAAATGTAGATATTGTTCACAAAAGGGCTATTTTCTATGGCCCTGTTAAGTTTGACAGTGTAATGTCTTTCGTAATTAAGTTCTCTATTGTAGCTGATATTGCTAAACACTATCGTTTCTTTAAGGCAAAACTGTAGACTACAACCTAGTTCATGCAGTCAATGTTTTGTGTAGACTCTATTTGTATCCTATAAACTATAAGTGGATTTGTATTAGATGTCTTCCAATCCCCAGTAATAGTCATCACTCTTTAAGGCAATCTACATAAGCTTCAAGGTGTAGCCTACATTTATTCTTATTTATCCACTTTAAGAACTGTTAGGCACCAGTAGATTTGTTGGTATTCAGTAGTTGGTTGATCTTTAGTCCAGAGACGTACCTCATCGGGAGCTCTTTTTTTTATGTACTAGACTAAAGCTTATTTTGTTTCGTTTCCACTTTCTCCGCACCAACTATCAAGCCTCATGGCAAACTGTAATCACATATTTTTCATTATTTCAGTGTTTCTGGGATAAGTAAATGATGTCCAGCAAATATTTCTAATGTCATTTTTCTGAACAAAATAAAACATATTTTTGAAATATTGACATTACTTTTTTTTACATTTGCCACAGTATCATTTTCAAGATGTTGTATCTCTGGCTAGAACTCCAGCGGAATTATGAAACTTGGACCTATCAGCAGTAGACAACAGGTACCCTGTCCCAACATTCCCTTCTTTATTACCCGTGTTAACATACAGGAGGGAACAGGGTTGTCCCCACTTACCCCGAAAAGCAGGGTAAATGGGGACAGTAACTGGTTATTAATAAACATTTTATTGTGGAACAATTATTTACATTGCTTTCAAATTGACCCTATGCTTATCAAATGTACAAACCAAAGTTAATATGGCCATATTTTCAGTTTGACAACCCGAAAACCATTACTGGTAGAGTAGTTGAAATTTGAACGATGCAAAACGTGTTCCCACTTATCCCAACTATCCCTAATTATCGTAGTGATATATTGACTAATCATTTCAGTGACTCTTTAGCTATTTTGCACTCAAAGAACCAGTCTTAAGCTGTATTAACAGAGGGTGGGCAAGTTTGTTACTAATCTGAAGGTTTATAATCTACAAATCTTATACAGATAAAATGAATAACAGTGTAATTTAAGTATTCGGTAAGTAAGTAATATGAGCATGAGCTTCAAACAGTATATTTTCTTTTTTAAATCTTACATTATGATATTCCCGGGCGAGGATGTGGGAATATAGTAGTACATCAACTATTTATTGATTTTAGAAAGGCTGACGACTCAGTTAGGAGAGAAACATTGTACAACATTCTTACAGAATTTGGAATACCGAAAAAGCTAATTAGATTAATTAACATATGTTTAAATGAATCCCAAAGTAAAGTCCGGGTAGGGAAATTTTTGTCCACGAGCTTTCACGTCGAGAATGGCCTGAAACAAGGAGATGCGTTGTTGTCATTATTATTCAACTTTGTTCTGGAGTACGCTACAAGGAAAATCAAATATAGCAACCAGGGCCTAGAGTTCAATGGTATTCACCAGGTTATGGCGTATGCTGATTATATAAATCTAATAGGGGATAATAGGAGAACAATAGAAAGAAATGCAGAGATCTTATTAAAGGCTTGCAGAGACATGGGCTTAGAAGTAAATGCAGAGAAAACTAAATACATGGAAGTTTGTCAGGATCGTAATACGAGGTTCACTACGAAAGTTTTGAGATTTGAAATAACTTACATACTTAAAGTCAATTTAACACTTAATTTTCTCAAAGTATTCACCATTACACTCTACACACTTTTGCATCCTCGAAAATCACTTTTGGAAGCAGTGTTGCCAGTCTTTTTCTTTAAGTGTTGAAAGTTCATTTTCGTAAGCCATCACAGCTTCTTCAGGGCTGCAAAATCTCTTCCCACGCATGCGATCTTCGATCCTGGAAAACAGAAAAAAAATCACACGGGGTCAGGTCAGGGCTATATGGCGGATGAGTCATAAGTTTGAACTCCGTAGATTCTAAAAACTGAATTGTGATGTTGGCCGTGTGTGCGGACGCGTTGTCATGATGAAGCAGGATCCCACGCAATCCAGTTCTTGGACGCCGATCCCGAAGCTTCTCGAACACTTTTATTAGGCAAACAGTGGTGTACCACTGAGCAGTAACAGTCCTTTGTTCTTCAAGTGGAACAGTTGCAACATGGCCAGATTTGGAGAAGAAAGTTGCGACCATCTTCTTCCCCACACTTCGCGGTCGCTTCACTTTCGTCGGTGGATTTTGTGAACGCGGCATTGAACCTTCGGGTTCCATAGGCCATGGAGTTAGTTACATTATGATATTTATTGGTCAACAGAAAATATAACTATTGTAAATTCCACGCGTAGAACATTTCCTTAAAACCCACCAGAGACAACTGATCATGGAAATATGTTATACTTTACACATCTATTGAGTGAATGCGTAAAGTTATTGTTCTTGGTGTGAATGATAGTGTAAGGTTCTAAACGATGTAGCTGCTAGATAAGGAAAACACAGAGTGTTGCATGTATTATCATACAGATATCTTTCCTCTTTCTTTATCCTCGTAATCTTCCAAATAATTACTTCTGAAGATGATCTCTGCTCTTGGGGTCCTTGGTACGATTCCAGGTCAAGTGAGTTTGTGGTGAACAACATTTCTCCGTGCGTTTTCTTGGGGTTCTCTAATTTCCTCCCACATTCTCATTCCATCAATTAATGCATTATCATTCACCTTTATCAATCACTTGTCTCCTGCAGCTTAATGAGCATAAGGTATAAGCAGTGGCGGTTCTAGAAGAAAAAACTGGGGGGCCAGCTCTCAATATCGTATATATATATATATATATATATATATATATATATATATATATATATATATATATATATATATATATATATATATGTTTGTGTGTGTGTGTGTGTGTCTGGGGGATGTAATATAAAGTGTTTCTATTTTGATGCTGTTCTGCTGTCCATAATCTACATTCTCTCAATTCCTCTTTTGCTTTCCCACCATTCGTTCCAATGCGTTCTTCCGTAAGCTCTTTTCAGACAATGACTCAACAAACACATTAGTCATTTTTTTTAATTGCTTATTAATTCTCCTCAGGTATCTATGCAGGAAATACAAATATCTACGTTTAAAACATTTTTCAGTGTAAGAAAACAGTAATTAGTTGAAGCAAAAGAGTGAACATTTTAACACTCAAATAAACATTGGATATATGTAATGTTTGCAATACATTTCAATGAAAATTTATAAAATAAAGTTTACATTCTAGGTAGTGCTATGTAATAATTATTGCACAAAATAAATTCAAATAAACCTTTATATTTTTACAAACATTATATTTTTACAAATGTAAAAATTTTTTCTCAATTTAAAATAGTAAAAGTTATGTTATTTTTTACCACTGAATGACAATAAATTTTTTTTCATTTCCATTTTTTATATGCAAGTTTTATCCTGATGCCTTGCCTTAAAGAAACGATAGTGTTTAGCAATATCAGCTACAATAGAGAACTTAATTACGAAAGACATTACACTGTCAAACTTAACAGGGCCATAGAAAATAGCCCTTTTGTGTACAATGTCTACATTTTCTCGAATTGGAAAACGAGATTGCATACCACTTCGTTCAAGTAACTTCATTTCGTACACATTTTTGCTGACTTTGACTCTGCCAATAGACCAATTTTTCACGTAATCAGCTGCATAATATTGATCTTTCTCTAAGCCATTTGTTTTAGTGGCATTGGACTGTCTTCATCATCTTCGATGTATCATCGAAAATATCTGCATCTGTGTCCGTGTACCCACCTTCACTGTACAACAATGTGGGGTAAGTGGGGACACCTCAATTGTACATATACTGACAAATATAACACAGTACATTCAATTTTTATAAGGACTTTATCATCTCTTCTTAACCATAAAACGTTTTCCCCGTGGGTCAAAATTTTGCAATGTGTTATTCTATGGCTGTTAATGAATGATGATGTGATATTCTGTCCGAAGACAAGTATTTAACCTAAAAGTCCCTTGGCAAGGTGAATCCATGATGGTTTATCATTGCTTTCCATGGGATGAATGTTCATAACATCCTAAGGAGACGGAACCTAGAGTTCAACATGGTATCCGAACTTGTGTCCCCTCCGCTCCAAATTAAAAGAAAAGTTGTGCTGGAATTTGATTGCTGGACCATAAATTTTCGTCAAATTAATAGCATAATTTACAGCAAAACCAGCATAAATTGTTGCTGGATCCAACATTGTTTTCCTCTGAGAAGTATACATGTTTCGGGCCCCAGAAGACATGTCCAACAGGAAAACAATAGGTGGATCAAGCAAAACAATTAGTGGTTTCAAGAACTCCTTTATACAGTACATGTATTCTGTCTGTCCGTATATCCGTCCGGTAGAGACCTGCATTCCGGCCCGGTTATTTTTTGGGCCGGGCTGGGCTTGGGCGGACCGACACTGATTTCTCTTCAGGTCGGGCCGGGCTTGGGCCGATTAATTGCAATTCTTTAATAATTATTAACTTTCGTTAAACGATAATTGAAATAAAGCCAAACGTTGAAGAAGTGTGCCCGTGAAAAATGTTACAAAGAATGCAATAGCTATTTACAGTTTGTGTTGCTTAGCGGCTCCACTTTCACTATAGAGGATTGCAGGCATTGCGCGGTAAATTGAGCTCTGACCTTGACCTTCACTGAACCCAAAATATGACCAGAAGGGGTGGGAAAGTTTTGCCTGTCGCTAAACAATATTGCCATCTTCACTTTATGCTAAAAATCAATTAAGTTAGATTTTTGTTACAGAAGATGGAGTTTTTGTTCTCTCGATGACAGGCAAAGTTCTAGGAGGCAATTGTACCATTCGGGAGGCAAGCATCAGGTTGTGAACCAAAGTTTAGAAAATGTTTCTGAGGGTTAGGTCAAGTTTGATACTAAATTTTGAGAAAGATTGGGGCTCGAGCTAAATTTTTTAAAAAAATTATCGAGCCGGGGTCGGGCCAAAAACTTTTAAAATTTATCGGGCTCGGGCCGGGCTTGGGCCAAGAATTTTTAAAAACTTATCGGGCCGGGCCAGGCTCGGGCCGAAAATCTCCAAAACTTTTTGGGCTCGGGCTGGGCCGGGCCTAAGCACATTCGGGCTGGATTGGGCTCGGGCCGAAAAAATTGGGCCCGTGCAGGTCTCTACCGTCCGGAAGATACAAAACCTGAAGAACCACTTGATGGATCACCATTAATTTTGGAAAGGAGGACAATCAAAAGTTAGGAATCGGGTTCGCTGATGACGTCATCTTATGACAGGGGTGCACAGAGGCGGCTTTTAGCGCGTAAGTCCACGAGATTTTTTTTTCGGGAGAGGGGCAATTTCTCATTTTAAAAAAAAATACACAATCGAACTTTAATTATATAATTATAATGCTTCAAAAACGGCAGAAAGTTCCAAAATTAAATAAAATTTAGCCTACAAAGCAAGTTATCTTGGTTTTGTTACAACCAATTTAGATCTTCTCTATTACTTAATTGTGGGACAGGTAGAATGATAAACTTGGGGGCATTGTAGCGAAACATGTGGGAGAATGGGCATCTCTTGACCAAACATATGGGTACTCAAAAATCGATTCCCTCTGTATTCTAATGGCACTATTTATAGTTGTCATCCTTGCTTGACCGAGTGCTCTTGGAATTAACGGGTAGCATAACGCTCAGGATGCAAAACTAATCTTTCCGTGGAATGCAATGCTGAAATAAAACTAAATTACTTTCTCCTTGAAAAATCTAAGTCTTCAGAGCCCATTGACATTCAGATTGAACATTGGTATCGTTTAGAACCATCCGTTCTTACTTTATTGACAGAATTCACAGTTTGCATAAGTTTCTACTTTCAAATATCAATTCATCTTAAAGTATACATCATTTAATTAAGGTAAAATGTTATATTTAAGCCTAGACTTGATAAAATATACCAAAAACTAAACCAAATTCCTTGACGTGGTGTACACTGTGACATTACTATCGTCATTCTTTTTCCGAAGCAAGAAACTTAACGGAATAAATAGACCAAAGGTATGGAAGTTTAGGAAACGAATTGCATGAAAATAAATGTGAACTACATACTGGTCTATGTTTCCTTTACCTCACAGCTGGACATTTTCGGATCCAAAATGGAAGTTTTGGAATCTTGCACTTTTCTTGTCGCCGGAAGTGACGAAATTACTTGACTCACCCACTAGGAAAAGGTTACGTGTCTTGACGCTGAGTGTCGTATGTCGTACCTATTTAGCACATACTTTAAGAATACATTTTTCACATCAGTTAATAATATTTCGTCTTCAACTTTCCCCTGCTCGAAAGGGAGTAATTTCGATTACCTTTGTTTTGACATCACGATTTCAAATACGATATACATAACACAATATTGTCAATAAGCCGCAATTTTCTCAACTGGCTTTACTCATTAGCTGAAAACTGTTGCTACCGTTGAGAGGAATTTAAATCCGCCACAAACAGGTATGTAATAAGTCTTGAACTCAATATGAATTCATGTACTCTTTTCCCCCTTCACATAACCCCGAAAGTTCCACGGAGATATTTAAATTAATAAAGAACTAATTTAAATTTCTAAATCATGTAATTCACAATTTATAAACTCAAAATTCTTCTTTGCAGGAGCTGATTTTAGCTTTTAAAAATTTTACAAATGAACAAACGTAATAATGCTCTGAGTTACGATTTGTATGTTGTAATGGTAGAAATAAGGACCGTCATAAGAAGTTTTGCTTCGCTTTTGTGCTGTGCTCCGCCGAGACCGATTTTGATGATGAATTAAAATGTATATTGCAGAATGCATGTGACATTCCTCTATTAGTATATGCTGTTTTTCAGATAGGATATCCTAAAGAAGGGGATGACATCAAAATACGCGGTGTGGGCACAAATTCTGCACTATTGGTTGGAAAACAAGTCTCATCGCAATAGACAGAAATTAAAACAACATGATACCCAATGAAACCAGCAGTTGAGAACTTCAGGGACACCCAAAGCACAAATGAAAACTTGGAAGACCGAATGGTACCATGGATAAAATCTTAGAAAGAAAATAACAGACACAAACCAAGAAGTTATCACCGTTCTTTGTGTGTGATTTGGTCAAAAAGTGTGGAACAACCAAGTAAACTATTGAACGAATCAAGAAAAGGAACAAAAAGTGTCAAAGAGATCAGGCCAGCAACAAAATACTGCAATTGAACAAGAACAATACAGGAGTGCAGCACGCACATATTTGCCATGATTAGAGCTGTAAAATTTCCGGAAATTTTGAACCTATTGGTAAAAAACCGTTTTTCCGGTTTCTTTCCGAAAAAACTGGAAAAATTGGGAAAATAACAAAAACATCTGTGTATTAGATTAATTTTACTAATAATAGAACCGAGTTTTTTTCGAATGCATTAAGGTATAAGTTGAGAAATTTCAATATTGCGAATAGTGCCCTCAAACGGGTCGGGTCAGTTAGGTCAGTTCGGGTCGGGTCAATCGGGTCAGCTCGGGTCGGGTTGTCGGGTCGGGTCAGCTCGGGTCAATCGGGTCAATCGCGTCAGCTCGGGTCGGGTCAGTCGGGTCAGCTCGGGTAGGGTTGTCGGGTCGGGTCAGTCGGGTCAGTTCACTTTGGTCAACTGAGTTTAGGTTGAGTTTAAACTCGGCTGGAGTCGAAAGCTGCTGTTTTTCACTAGCTGCCTAATTAAAAATAGCAATTTTCAATTGATTTTATAGAAAACATAAATCTATTTTGAACACTTGCAGCTAGTGTTTTTATGGTAAATGCTTATTTTTGTACTTGTGCGTACTTTAATTTTTAAATGTGGAAGATTGATTTTACCAACCGACTAATATTAATATCTACGCCAATATGGAGTCTGAATTTAGAACAAACCTAGAAGTGGTTTAAGCAACGCCAAAAGAGATATTGGATATGGACGACCAAGCCGAAGCAGGACCGCGGTGGCTTAGTGGTTAAGTTGCTCGGCAGACGCCGTGCTGTTCACACCGCTGTCTCTGTAGGTGTGCGAGTGGCAGTGTTGAGTGTTTTTTTTTTTCAACTCACGCCGCATTGTCAAGTGGAGTATTTTCTGCTATCAAGTACTTAGTGTTTGCTATTTGCTAATTTCATTATATAGTCTAGTGCGAAGTACTGTTTTCCATTCTCAGTGAACCATGTCAGTTATTCGAGTGAATACTTTACGTTTATCATTCCAAGATGTAGTAAATAAGCCTAATACATTAGTATTACATGAATGGATTCGTAATACTTTCAATTTGCTTCCAGATCAAGTTGTCAGTATTGAGTTCGATTATAGTCGCAAACAGTTATATCTAAAGTTAATATCGCAAGTTATTTGTGAACAAATTCTCTTTCGAGTGAATGGAAAGGTCACTTATTCAGATGAGCTTGGTACATACAATATTTTAATAGATTCCGCAAGTTCCAATGTGGTGACAGTTCGTTTACATTTGGTACCCACCGAATTAGAAGATCAACATATTACCCGTGTCCTATCTCAGTATGGTGATATCAAATCCATTACAGATGAAATGTATTCTACTGGCCATATCTACGACGTCCGAACTGGTAGAAAGATAATACGCATGTGTATTAAGCGCCCTATACCTTCTTATGTGACTATATGTGGTTTACGATTGTGGTTAACGTATGGAGGCCAAGTTAAAACCTGAGCTATCTGTGACTCCCCGAATCATTTTTTGATGGAATGTGCGAAGCGCCGTCTCCCTCCAGCCGTATCGGCTTCCCTCACCAGTGCTCCAACATCTAGATCACCGCTCATGCCCGGTTCTTTGCACAAAGTGGATACTTTACCGGATGTTCATTCATTTACCAGCTTTCCCGTATTAAGTGAGAAACGTCCTCCGACTTTACAGGAAAACCTTCCATCGCCAACTATGACTTGTGATCCTACTCTTCCAAGTGCACTCACTATAAATGAACCTACTTGTCAACTCGATGTCCCCAATAGTTTTACCAATGCACCTATCACTAGTACTCCCGCTACTGTCTCCCAGAGAAACCTTGAATCCAATACAACATCTCAGAGTGACTCATCAACCTCCAGTACCATTGTGACGACTTCTCCGGATCTACCACAACAAACTCCTCCTGCTACAGCATTTGCAAAATCGGAAGAGGATCAGTTACCTGAAACCGCCGTAAATACTCCGTTGTCAGCGATCACGGATGACTCCCGCCAGGAAATGAGTGTTTCATGTGAGATGGATTCTCCAACTACAGAAGCATCCTAGTTTTCCGCTCTACCCGAAAAGAGGCGTAGAAAAGGCCGATCTCAGTCCTCACCTCGTGATAAACCCGATCGAGCCAATAAACATCAGAAAACTAAAAGTGTTCTCCCTGTGGACCATAATTGTGTGTCTGGTTTCACGAGGTCACGAGCAGATCCCCATCAAAGTGAACTAAGCACTAGGTAAACGATGTTGTTGCCCCTCCAGACAAGTGATCATAGCACCTCCCACTTTAGGATGGGAATATGTGCGACAGATATTACCCGTCTTTGTTGTGTCAAGTGCATTATGCCATTTCTTGGTGCAGTGTTTATTTGGTGTATTTTTCTTCTTTTGTGGCCATTAACTATGTTTGCAACGCGTATAGCCACCATTAATATCAACGGTATTTCTAGTCTTACTAAGCAAAAAGCATTAGCCGATTACATCACCAAATCAGATCTGGACATAATTTTCCTTCAAGAGTGCAATATTGATCATTTCTCCTATCTCTTTAATCACATGTGGGAAATCAATCCTTCCGAAACTGGTTCTGGCACAGCTATTTTATATCGTAAAGATATTTCTTTAGCCGACTTTTCTAAATTTCCGTCAGGTCGCATTATTACAGCCAATTATGAAAATATACATTTTTGTAACTTATATTCACCTTCAGGCAATAATAATCGTTCCGAGCGCAACTCTTTCTATCTCACTGACGTTCCCACGGAGTTACATTCTGGTACACGAGATTTGATCTGTGTAGGAGACTACAACGCAGTGTTAGATCCTATAGA
The DNA here is from genome assembly GCF_964235325.1 of Thermobia domestica. Classification (NCBI taxonomy): domain Eukaryota; kingdom Metazoa; phylum Arthropoda; class Insecta; order Zygentoma; family Lepismatidae; genus Thermobia; species Thermobia domestica. The sequence continues at coordinate 85,268,922 of NC_137456.1, forward strand.
CTCAAGTTTTGGTTACAATACTTCTCTTACACTGCGTAAATTGGTTCAAGACTTTACGTTAGTTGACGTATGGCGTCATTATAAAGGTAACACCCCAGGGCACACTTTCTTTCGACAAAATGGATCCTCACGTTTGGATAGGATCTATGTCAGTGCCACCTTAATTAATTTTGTGCGCTCCATAAACGTTCAACCAGTATGCTTTTCTGATCACTGTGCTGTGGTTTGCACCATTGATTTACCCATCCGTAAGTACTTAAAGCCCTCCTTTGTTTGGTCACTCAATAACAGCATTTTAACTGACGAGGATCTTCAGTTGCTCATTACCAATAGATGGAATTATTTAATGCAATTTAAACCTCACAAGAAAAGTTTGTTTTCATGGTGGTTATATCAACTTAAGCCTTCTTTTCAGTCTATCTGTAAACAGCACAGTAAAGACAGGTCCTCTCTTCTTAAAGAGCAATATAATTACTACTATAACTTATTATGTGAATATTATAAAGAACTTGCTCAAGGAGTAGACGTACTTCCTCGTATTAAGGAAATTAAGGCACTCCTACTAACTTTACATCGTAAAAAGAATCAAGGTTTTTTCACGAGAGGCAAAACGACAATGCTTCAGCATGAAGTTGCCTCTTTACATACAGTTAGCCGTGAAAGGCGAAGAGGTAAACAAAACCTTATTTCCAAGGTCACCTTTCCTAACGGTGACGTTCACGAGCATGATCGCGTACTCTCAGCTCTGTATGATGCATACCAGAACCTATATTCCCCCGCTCCAACCCAATCCTCTGAACCTTGCTTCGAACATCCGATCGATTCTATCACCCCGGAGGCTCGTAACATCCTCAATGAGCCCTTTACAGAACGCGAAGTTCGCCAAGCTATTTTTGCGGGGAAGTTAAACAAATCTCCGGGACCTGATGGTCTTACACTAGAATTTTACCGCCAATTTCACGGCATTCTCACGCCTTTTCTTACAGAAATGTATAACGAACTCCGAGTCACACCCACGTGGAGCTCTTCTTTTACGGCTGGCATTATGGTCCTTGTACCTAAACATGCAGGTGCGCATGATTTTGATAATTTTAGACCGATTACCCTCCTTAATGTTGATCAGAAAATTTTGTCACGTTGTCTTGCCTCTCGTTTAGAACCGTTTTTAAATCAGGTCTTACATAATGATCAGTATGGCTTAAAGCATACCAAACCTATGTACTTAGCATTAAGTAATATACGAGAAGGTATTCATTGGTATCAGAAAACTAGTTCTCCACAGGCAGCTATATTAGCTCTTGATTTCCATAAGGCATTTGATAGGTTGTCACATGATTATATGTTTACAGTACTTGCAAAATATGGTTTCGGAGACAGTTTTCTTAATTTGATTAAATTTCTTTATACTCAACGATATGTAAAATTAAAAGTTAATGGTGCACTTACAAATCCCATCAATGTACGTCGAGGCATTGCACAAGGCTGCCCCCTGTCTTCCATTCTGTATAGCTTGGTTCTCGTGCCCTTTCTTTTAAAACTGGAACAACACATTCAAGGTATACAGATTGGTGTAACAACCTTAAAATTACAAGCATTCGTCGATGATATACATTGTTTTCTTAACAGTCCACAAGAACTGTCACGTGTTGAAAATCTCATATCGAACTATGAGCGCATTTCAGGTGCTGTTCTGAATAAACAAAAGTCACGCCTGATGTGTATAAATCCGGCTGACCAACACGTGTATTTTTCTACGATTTCTTGTACTGATCGCATCAAAATCTTAGGTGTAACTTGGCAACGTCGCATAGCAGACACTATAGAATACAATTTTCATACCACAACATGTACTTTGGTTGCACTCATTCACCAAAGTAAAGCCCGGCATGTAAGTGTTGCAGGCCGAGTTTACCTGTTAAATGTTTTTATTTTTAGTCGTCTTTGGTTTTTGACACAATTATTTTCCTTGCCGAAGAAATACCTCAGTGTGATACGAAAACACACAGGACAACTGCTGTGGCATAATCACTGCCTAAGAGTAAGTCACGAGACTGTGTGTTTATCAAAAGGTGCTGGCGGCCTCGGTCTTAAAAATATTCAACTTCAGAGCTACTCGCTGTTACTGAATCGCGTGTGTCAAACATTATGTTTATATTCCGACTCCCTTTCCAGCAAGGCTTTGTGTGTAACATTACGTCATATTGAGCTACAAGCTCCCCTGCATACACAAGCATGGGCTAGTATTGTGCCATACCTCAAGGACGTATTTATTGATATTAGCTACTCGCTTATCGCACGGAGTCACCTTGAAGACCTTTCCGTAAAGCAATTATATAATCAATTTCACTCTATCACAGTTTCTGTTCCCCGTATAGCAGAACATTACCCAATGAAAAACTGGACGCAAATCTGGGCGAATATTAATGCACCGATATTGTCCCCTGCCCTGCAATCTCTGTGGTACAGTGTTGTTCATAATATATACCCTACAAACGGGAGACTCTACTAATTGGGTATCCGCAGCCTCTCTTTCTATGGCACCTGTCATGCTCTCGATACTTTACAACACCGGCTCGATAGTTGTTCAAAGAACGTTACAATTTGGTCTCACTATCAAAAAATTATTGCCCGTATATCCCGAACAACTCCTTCTACTATCACTTGTCCGTCACTAATGTTATTTCCTGATTATCACTTTTATCCCTGTACTAAACATAATGCAATTCTGTGGATCACGTCCCATACTATAGATATTCTTTTATGTAATGATTTTAATGGTAATGTGACTTTGTACATCCACCAACTTTTGTTACGCATGCACACTATTGCATTTCCAATTCGTAAACAAAAGTTTGCTAATTTTCTTGCAGCAATTTATTAATGTGTCCATTGTATGTTTGTTTATGCTTTCTGATGTAATTGGCTGCTAAGAGTACAACTTTTGTTTGTTTATTGATTCTGATGTAATCGATCGATAACAGTACAATAAAGTATTTAATTAACAAAAAAAAAGTGGTAGAGAATTCATCTCTGGTGCATGGTGTCCAGTAGCGTAGCTAGAGTTTTTTTGAGGGGGCCATCTTCAATATATATATATATATATGTGTGTGTGTGTGTGTGTGTGTGTGGATCGGTCTACACAGCAGCACTGTGAGCAATTTTTGCAAAGCGAGCATTTTTTAGTGGTTGCTCGAAATGTTTTATACTTTTAGCGCGTTCAGGACCCTTATAGGGGTCCCCCCGCGAGTTCTTTTGACTCCGCTCGTTTATACGGATACAGCCGGTTTATGTGTGTAAAGTGTGTGTTCAGACTGAAAAATTTCGTTTCTCGATCGGTGTGTATTCCGACGCAGTGCCATCTACGTGTGTATTCCAAGCAGGAACTAGAGCAATTCAGACTCCCAGCGGCTGCGTTCACCATTGTTGCCAATCAAGTATTTGTTGAAACGTTAAAGAAATATGGCAGCTATAGCAGAGGAATTATTCAGAGTAAGGACTGGGATATGAATATTACGTAAAAATAACCCTATGCCTAAAATACTTTTTTTACTAGAGCTGAGGAGAGGGAGAGGGGAGGGAGACGTGTGTATATAAAAATATATCTATATATATAAAATTGAAAATCACTATGTTTGTGACTTTAAATCTGCTGAACCGCCTGATCGATCTCGATCAAATTTCTAACATGGATGAGGTTCAAGGCCGGGCTGGTTTTAGGCTATTCACTTGGATTGTAAAAGTGAAGGGGGAGGGGGAATGGGTATAAAAATAAATAAAGCTTAATAACTCCCGAACCACTCAACCGATCATGATCAAACTTTCAATATAGATGAGGTTTAGGCCTGGGATTGTTTCTATAATTTTAAATTGACTGAGCAACGTATGGGAGGAGAAGGAGGGGGAGGTATATAAAATCAATTTATATAAGACTGAAAGTGACTATTTTTGTAACTTATTAAATCTTGAACTATCCGACCGATCTCATTCAAAGTTTCAACATACATGAGATTCGGATCTGGAAATATTTTTGTAATTTCACTTTAACGGTAGATCCTAGGGAAAGGGGAAGGGAGGGGAACGTATGAATAAAAACTAATAAAACTAATAACTTTTGAACCATACAACCAATCTCGGTCAAATTTTCAACATGTATGAGGATCGGACCTTGGGTGCTTTTTATCGTTTCACTATGACAAGCCAGTATAGAGGAGGGGGAGGGGGGAGATATATGTAAAAAAAATAAAAATGACTGTGTTTGTGACTTTATCACCCTTGAACCACCCGACCAATCTTAATCAAATTTTCAACATGCATAAGGTTCGGATCTGGAAACATTGTAATTTCACTTTAACGGTAGATCCTAGGGAAGGGGGAAGGGAGGGGAATGTATGAATAAAAACTAATGAACTAATAACTTTTGAACCACACAACCAATCTCGATCAAATTTTCAACATGTATCAGGGTCAGACCATGGGTATTTTTTATCGTTTCACTATGACGAGCCACCATAGGGGAGAGGGAGGGGGATATATATGTAAAAAATAAAAATGACAGCCTTTGTGACTATCACTCTTGAATAGAGATGCAAGGGCTCGGAAAAAACCGTTTTTTTTAAAAAAAAAACTCGGTTTTTTCTGCTTCGCTTTTTTGCTTGGGAAATTTTGGGCTTTTTTGAAAACTTTGCTTTAAATTGATAAAGCAGACTTTGTTCCACTTCTCTACAACAAAAAACTCATTTAAATAGTGGTTGATGCAGATAATAATATGAAACCTCGAAAATAAACCATGAATTTCAAAAATTCTTAACATATTTACATTATGAATTCCAAAGTATTAACCAATATATGTAATAATATTTTATCGTCTTATATACAGTAAGTATTTTAAAAAATAATTCACAAATAACGCAAAATTGTATGTAGTATTTTTACTTCAAAATATCACAACCCTCTTTTTGAAGCAAAATAAAGAAAAACATGAGAGAAACCTGCACATCAAGAGCTTCGTTTCGGGTGGTTCTGTACATTCTTGAAATTTTTCAGTTAAGTTTTAACTTTCATATACATTGTATGAACATTTCGAACAAATTTTTTACTGATTGCTCACATACGTAATAATATGTTACCACCTATCATGTGCTTCGGATCTGCAAAATCGGGAAAGTATCGAATTTTCTGTTCATGGATAATATACGTAATAGACAGTTCATCTGAGCGTATGGTTTCCTAAGCTGTAGAATATATAACCACCATCACGGTTTACCTAATGCTGAAGGTTTCTGAAATTTTAACAAGAAAATTCAACATATAGTTGCGAAACTTTTTTTAAAAAAAGAAAAACTATGCAACATATTTAAAAAGAGTGGAAGAATCAATCACTGTTCCAATTCACAAGAAAGACGACAAGATTGATTGTAATACTTATCGAGACGTTTCTCTTAACATTCTTTTAATAAGATTGACCCCTTACGCAGATGAAATTATTGGAGATTATCAGTGTGAATTTACTCGAAATCAACCATTTACCATTCGACAAATAGTCGAAAAGAAAAGAGCATATATTAACCAGTACATCAACTGTTTATTGATTTTAGAAATGCTTACAACTCGGTAAGGAGGGATACATTGTACAACATTCTTACAGAATTTGGAATACCGAAAATGCTAGATTTATTAAGTGTTTAAATGAATTCCAGAGTAAAGTCCGAGTAGAAAAATGCGAGCTTTCACGTCGAGATTGGCCTGAAACAAGGATATGCGTTATCGCCGTTACTATTCAGCTTTGTTCCGGAGTACGCTATAAGAAATATCAAAGATAGGAACCAGGGCCTAGAGCTGAATGGTATTCACCAGGTTATGGTGTATGTTGATGATGTAAATCTGATAGGAGAACAATCGAAAGAAATGCAGAGGCCTTATTAAATGCTTGCAGGGACATGAGTATGCAGAGAAATCTAAATACAAGGAAGTTTAGAAGGATCGTAATACGGCAAATTATGAATGCGTTAAAATATCAATTAATACTTTCGACACAGTGGATACTTTCAAATATCTTGGATCAGTATTACCAGACCAAAATCATACCCACGAAGAAATTAAATGTCGACTAAAATCAGGAAATTCTTGTTATTATTCAGTTCAAAATACTTTGTCGTCGCGAATTCTGTCAAGGAATTTAAAGCTTAAAATATATAAAATGATAATCATGCCTATTATGCTTTAGGTTGTGAAACATGGTTGCTTACGCTGAGGGAAGAACGCAGACTGAAATTATTTGAGAATAAAATTCTGAGACAAATATTTGGACCCAAGAGGAACGGCAATGGGGAATGGCGGAAACTTCATAAGGAGGAACTACATAATTTATACGGTTTACCAAGCATCGTTAGAGTCATCAACTCTAGGAGGCTCAGGTGAGCAGGTCATGTAGCCAGAATAGAAGAAAGTGGGAACGCTTTCAAAGTTTTAACTGGAAATCCAATCGGAAAACGTCCATTAGGAAAACCTAGGCTCAGATGGGAGGACAATATTAAGATGGATCTAGCAGAAATAGGAATACAGAGTAGAAACTGGATTGAATTGGATAAGGACAGAAGTCAATGGAGAGTTTTTGTGGCTACAGAGAAAGAAAGAGAGAGAATACATTTAAGTTAAGCACAACTGCACAACAAACATGGGTGAGTGGTTAGCTTTCGCGCTTCTATCGTGAAGTCCGGGATTCAACCTCGCATTCGACCATTTTGACAAAAGTTTTTATTAATTCCATCTGTGAATGTAGAGATAGTGCGTGTACTGTGAGTGCTGGCCAATTTACTTTCTAATCGTTTTTTAAATCTTTGTTATGAATTACCAGCAGTGATGGGTCTGCGAAGAGGGTTAGGATGGGGATGTCTTTCGGATTAAAGCCTCTACCCCGAAATTACGGAATTTCTAAAACAAACTAAATATTAGTTTTGCCTTTACTCATAAACTTCAAGCTGTCCTCAAATAAAAAATAGGAATTTTTAGAAAAACTAAGCATTAATAAGAAAAGTCACTCCCAAAATACTTTTCTAAATCCCTACTGATTATCAGTATAAAATGGTCTTCAAGGTTGTATCTGGAAGATTGTAGCTGAATATACAAACGAAACGAAATATTTGTTATGCCCGTATTCATAAACTTAAGCTCCTTTTAAATAAAAGTTAGAAATTTTTAGAAAAATCAAACATTATTCAGAAAAAAACCTTCCCAAATATTTTTCTAAATCCGATACTGATTATTTCTATCAAATGGCATTCAATGTAGTGTCCGGAAGATTATTGTTAAATCATTGTAGAGCTGCAGTATAACAGAAATGTGGAAGTACGCTCTGACAGACATATTGAAAAACGCACGCTCTGATGGATATATTGAAAAACATAAGTTTAATTATGTGCTAGAAGCTAGAATACTAAGCTCTAAGAAGTGAAACACGGATGACCAAAAGGAAATGATCTAGAGAAGAAAAATGTCGATAATTCAGAAGTTAAAATAAAGTTAAATAGGTTCTACAATTGCCCTCAAATACTACGTACTTTATGTTTACTTTAATTCATAAACCATGTGCTCCATCCATCATGATGGTGAACTCCAGAGCGAAATATGGCATTCAGGTCATGGAATCTTATTTAACTTTAGAGTATACTATAAGAAAGCTATTTAAACAGAAAAATCATGAAAATGAAAAAAGCCAAAATTGCCAAAATTCTCGTTTTTTCCCAAAAAATCCGGCTTTTTTGCATCTCTACTCTTGAACCATCCGACCGATCTCAATCAAATTTTCAACATACATGAGTTTTCGGGCAGGGATTACTTTAGGCTACTCACTTTGACGATGCAATTTAGGGGAGGGGGAAGGAGAAGAAATTTAAAAATGATCAAAATGACCAATATTAGTGTTGAATCCATAGTTTTCGGGATCGATGAGAGAAACAGTGACACTTCTGATGCTGTAACAATCCAAGTTCAGCCCTGATAGTTGGGGAGGGGGAAGTTGCAACGTAGGGGAGGGGAATAAACATTGAAAATGATCGGAAATGGCTAATATTAGTGTCGAATCCATAGTTTTAGGATTTGCTAAGATTAACAGTGACAATTTTGATGCCGTGTACCGCAGCACGGTTGAGGGGGGGGGGAGGAGCTGTATATAATAATAATTGAAAATGACCAATATTAGTGTCTAATCAATAGTTTTCGGGATCATTATGATGAACACAGACATTTCCGATCCGGTTTAAATCCAAAATCAGCTCCACAAGTTGAAGGAGGGGGAGAAAGAGATATATTAAAAATGGTCGAATATGTCCACTATCAGTAGAATTTATAGTTTTCTGGGTCGCTTAGATGAACAGTGATACTTTCGTTCCCGTTTAAATTCAGATTCAAACCTTCAACTTGGTTGAGGGGGAGTAAAAGGTTTAAAAATGTTCGAAAATGACAGATATTAGTGCTGAATCCACATTTTTGGGGTCGCTCAGATGGACGGTGACACTTTCGATGACATGGGCCGCAACATGGGGGAGGGGGACATAATGATTCGAAATTAGTGTTGAATCTATAGTCTCTGGGATTGCCGAGATGAACAATGACACTTCTTATGGTGTCAATTCCAAATTCAGCCGCGCGTCTTCTGAGAGGGGGAGAGGGAAATAAAAAATAACCCATATTAGTGTCGAATCCATAGTTTTCTGGGTCACTGAGATGACCGGTGACTAGTGATGAGCAAATGCAAGACCAAGACCAAGACCGGGGTGGTCTTGGTCTTGGTCTTGGTCTTGCACATCCAGTCTTGGTCTTGGTCTTGCACTGGAACCCTTAGTCTTGGTCTTGGTCTTGTTCTTGCACACCCAGTCTTGGTCTTGGTCTTGGTCTTGCATGCAAGAGTCTTGCAAGTCTTGCAAGTCTTGCATTTAAGAAATCTCAAGCTTTTCCTAGGTAAATTTTACTATGGATATAAGGGATAATAAACTCTACGATGCGCCAATAGTGACGGAAATATAATACGTGTTTCTAAATGTAATATAATTTAACTTTGTGTATGTATCATGATAGTGTACAACATAGGTGATTACTTTTCCTTTTTTAATGAGTGCCCACGCTTCACTACTTGTAAGATATGCCTAAATCACAACATTTCGTAATCTGTTTATATTTTTTAACAAATCCAACACTCCACTGGTTCCCAAACTGGGGATGCTACCCCTGAGACGCATGAAAGAAAATCAAGACGACACAGTTTATTGATACACCATGAATTGCAAAATTATTTTTACACTCTAAAGGCGTCAGATTTTTTTTCAACCACGATTAGCTAATCCTTGTATTAATCAAACTTCCAATGAAATATTGAGGTTTTGTTTTACTGATTCCAATATGTACTCTATGAGCAGAAACATTGACATTAACCAAAAGTGAAAAAAAAATTGCAGGCTTTCGATACATGGGCATGGAGAAAAAAATGAGAGAATTAGCTGTGTTGAACGGACAACGAATGAGAAGGTGTTAAAAAGATATTAGCAGTAGAAAAAAAAAGAATATTATATATTGTTAAGAGAAGGAAGAGGAACTGGTTAGGATGTTGGCTGAGGAAGAACTGTATTATGAGGGACGTGCTGGACTGTATTGTGGAAAGATAGAGAGGGAGGGAGCGAAGGAGACTAGTTGAAGGAAGGTATAAAAACAGAAAATTGCTACGTCAAGACGAAGAGACTAGCTGAGGACCACCGAACGTCGAAGCTTCTCAGTTGCAGCAAGTAACCTGCCAATAAGGCAGAATAGCTATTATGAAGATGATGATATATTTAGCAATATTAACTAAAAAAGAGAAAGAGAGAATTAAAATAATAATTATTATAATCAAACCTCTTAATATTTTAGAATAATTTGAATGAAAACTGAAAACGATTCAACTGTCTATGTCTTTTGTGTAAATTCAATCTATATAAATATTTTGATCTGTATTGGAAATACAAAATAACGGCATCAAACTCCAAGTTATTTGAAGTCCCACTTGTGAATATGGATAACTAGCATCAATTACCCACTTCGTTAGGTTAAACTTTAAAAAAATAATAATATATTTCGTTAGTCAGTCACTTTTTACTATTAGTAAAGCGCTCTGTGATATCGGTCATTTTAGATTATTTTTATATTTCCCTCCTTCTCCCCAAGTTGCGGGGCTGAATTTGAATTTAAACGGCATCACAAGTGTCACTGCTCGTCCCTAAAACTATAGACTCCATTTTAAAATTGGTCATTTTCGATCATTTTTAAATATCTTTCATTCCGCTCCCCTAAACTGCACCGTCAAAGTGATATGACAGAAGCCACCTCATATCCGATCTTCATCTATGTTGAAAATGAGACCGAGTTCGGTCGGGTGTACATTTTCCATCCCCACCACCTACCCTAAGTTCTACCGTCAAAGTGATTTGATTAAAAAAAAAACACACACACACTCCCCAAGTCAGAACCTCATGTATGTTGAAAATTTGATTGAGATCGATTGGTTGGTTCAAGAGTGATGAAGTCACAAAGACAGCACTTATATTTTTATTTTTTACATATTATATATATATATATATATATATATATATATATATATATATATATATATATATATATATATATATATATATATATATATATCCCTCCTTCACCTCCCCTACGTTGCATCATCAAAGTAAACTGATAAAAATCGCTCCAGCCCTGAACTTCATCTGTACGGAAAATTTGATCAAGATCGGTTGGGTGTTTCAAAAGTTATTAAGTTTTATTTATTTTATATATATATTCCTCCCTTCCTCCTCCCCTAGGTTCTACCATCAAGGTGAAGCAAATTCTTAAAAAAAAAAAAAAAAAAACTTTCCAGGATCGAACCTCATACATGTTAAAAGTTTGATTGAGATCGGTTTAAGAGTTATTAAGCCACAAACTTAGTCGTTATTTTTATTTATATTGACTTTTGTGCATCTCTCCCTCCTCCTCCTCCCCTACATTGCTCCGTCGAAGTGAACTGACAGATAACATTCCAGGCTTGAACCTCATCTATGTTGAAAATTTGATCGAGATTGGTCGTTTGGTTTAAGAGTTAATAAGTTTTATTTATTATTTTATAACTCCCCTTCTCCCCTCCCCTAAGTTTTATCGTCAAAGTCAAATAACGAAAACACACCCAGGCCCAGACCTCATCTATGTTGAAAATTTGATCGAGATCGGTCGGTTGGTTCAAGAGATTAGGAGTCACAAAAATAGTCACTTTCAATTTTATAATATAAATTTATTGTTGTACTATAATGTTATATCGTTTAATCCCGGATGTGCCGTATACCTAAGGAGGCTAAAAGTTATATTAATAAACAATTATTCAATGTATAAGCATCCGCCCATGAAATCAAACTTGCGGTCACATGCACTAAGTTTTTGTCAAAGTCATGAAAATGTTATTTCGATATTAGTTTTAAGAGCACACATTGAAAATTTCCAACGGATGCTTGAGTCTAGGAGCCAAGGCCATACCCATGTAGTCAACACCTATGGTGTACGGTATTACCTATGTTCAATAAGACATATCTCTTTAGTTTTGGAAAAAGAACACCACTAATATGCTTTGAAATGAAATGAAGTATCTAGTTTAACGTCCCACGATTGTGCACCAAGGCGTTAAACACAGGCGTTAAACAAGAGAGACAGTGATGATGAGAAATGACTGAAATGGTGGAACGAAGAAAGTAGGAGGAAACGAAAAAAAATACCTAGAAAACCCACACACACGGTGTTTGTCCACCAAAAAAGCCCACATGGTGCGAGATGACACCGTTATGGCTTGAAAACGAGTAATATCTACAGAAAACGCGAACAACCGATTCAGAAAACGACATACTGATCGACTCACACGGATTGCATAAACTATTGGGAACACATTCACTCCAGAAGCATTTTTACTGAAGCCAAGAAATCCATCTCCCTCTTTTTTTACATTATATAAAAAGAATCAAGTAGTGCCGGTACTTGTGCAAGACTCTTGCGCAAGAGTCTTGGTCTTGGTCTTGGTCTTGCAGGTATGGTCTTGGTCTTGGTCTTGGTCTTGCACCCCTTGGTCTTGGTCTTGGTCTTGCATCAGGATACCTGGTCTTGGTCTTGGTCTTGGTCTTGGTCTTGCATGCAAGACTCTTGCAAAAACTGCAAGACCAAGACTCTTGCGCTCATCACTACCGGTGACACATCCAATGCCGTGCCGCACAACATGAAAGGAGAGGAGGGGAGATATATATAAAAATGTTCAAAATTATCCGACACTAGTGTCTGATCCGTAGTTTTTAGGGTCGCTGAGATGAAGAATGATACTTCCGATCCCGTTTGAAACCAAACTCAGCCCCGTAGCTTGGGAGATGGGGAGATAATAAAATGATCGAAAATGATTAATATTAGCGTCGAATACGTGGTATTCGGGTTCGCCGAGGTGATCAATAATCTTTCCGATGCCGTTTAATTCGATGCCATTAAAAACGAAAACAGCATATTTCACGGGTACAGAACACATGAGATACGGAAAACGCATTTAAATGTTCATTTCACCCAGCGAAGCGGGTATATACTAGTAAAACTTCATAACTTTGGAACCACCAAACCGATCTCGTTTAAATTTTCAACATGGATGAAGTTCGGACCTGGGATGACTTTTATCATTTTAGTTTGACGGTCCAATGTAGGGAGGGGGAGAGGGTGTATTAGACCACCAGTCTTAGGCATTTTTCTCAGCTTCTACTGCACGTAGACGCTGGAAACAAAAAAATGAATGGCCAAATGGTACATGGAGAATCAAATGGTGATACTTCCATATCCAGTGGCGTAGCGGGAATACACCAACGGGGGTCAACTCCAAAATTTTTAATGGAAAATGGTATCAATTTCGATTTTTTAGAAGTAATATTGAAAAGAATTAACTTTTACGGGAAACACTTTTCGTTAAATTCTACGGTTTCGGATCTACGTCTGTTATTTGTTGTATTGCTACTATCAGACCACCTGGTAAACTCATTATTCTGTTCGTAGTGCACGGAGACACTTCAAACAGAAAATGAATGGCTAAATCGTATCTGAAGAATAAAATGGTGATACTCCCATATCCAGTGGCGTAGCGGGAATGCATCAAAGGGATCAAATCCAAAATTTCTAATGGAAACTGGTATCAATTTCGACTTCTTTGGAAGTATTACTGATAAAGAAACAACATTTACGGGAAACACTTTTCGTCATATTCTACGGTTTGGTATCTACTTATGTTATTTGTTGTTGAATTGCCACTTCAGACCAATTGCCATCTCAGGCATTTTCCTCTGTTCGTAGTGCACACAGACACTTCAAACAACAACAAAAACTGAATGACCAAATCGTACGTGAAGAATCAATGGTGATGCTTCTATATCAAGTGGCGTAGCGGGTATACATCCACGGTGGTCAACTCCAAAATTTCAAATGGAAATTGGTATCAATTTCGATTTCTTTGGAAGTATTATTGAAATAGAAACAACTTTAACGGGAAACACTTATCGTTAAATTCTGCGGTTTGGGATCTACGTCTGTTATTTGAAGTTGAATTACTGCTATCAGTCCACCCGGCATAGGCATTTTTCTCTGTTCGTAGTGCACTTAGACACTTCAAAAAAAGGATTCAAACTGGACCAGTAGTGTGCGTTGTGTATGCTGACATCTCCATTACTCTTGAAGGTTGCTACATCCGTCCACAGAATGTCCCGGTGGAAACATGGGTTTCCTGGCACTCATCCACTGACAAAACTAGACGGATATGTAAATCTTGTTCTCGGAGTTCCTGATTCAGATGAACATGGTCAAAATGGAGCACGTTGTTGAGCAGAATCCTCCAAACCGTCATGTTGCTTATCGCAGCATCCCTGGCGAATCGTGTTTTCGAGATTTGGGGAACCACATGGACTGCAGCAAGGATGCCGGGAGACCGTTTATCCTAAACACGGCGCCTTATCTGCTGACGTCTTTTGTGTTGAGGAGGGACATGCCCACTTTGCCCAGTCCTCTGCACACCAAGTGCAAGAGAAGAAATACTTTCCTCGACTGCCCAGCCGTATTGGGAAACCGTTGACCATATAGACGCGCAGCCTCGCGATAATTCTCCCGACTTCACTCAATACTATTAACATATCAAAAGCTACGATATTCGAAAACATCGTTGGAGTTCCCTCAAGCACACGAAATAATAGGCAATAGGAGCCGAAATCAACAAACATTCAACACTTTATCTTTCAACTACAAACAACAAATACTCAACTGTTTTATATCAGAACTTTTTTTCCGTTTTCTTCTCTTCTTCTACTTTGTCAGATGGCACTTCATTAATGTATTTTTCGCTACTAATAACCATCAAACAAAAATTTCTCCCTTTTCACTCCTTTTTGCAGCTTCTTTCCCTCTTAACCCCCGTCTTCACCTGTATCTCATTCTTATGTGCAGGTGTAGCACGACATTTTGAACTATTTACATGTAAAATTCAATTCTTTGTATGGATAGGCATGTTTATAAGGAACAAATGGCGACAGAATGAAATACAAAGTAATACTCTGTATTATAGGTTTACAAGTTTAGTGTTTCTAGTATAAAATGATTACAAGTGATTTACGCCGGATATAATAAGTGAGTGTATATGAAAGATGGCACTATTAGATGTTATTTTCCACTGGCAGCATATTTTTGCACAACGTAAAAAACCTGTATTTTATATGTTCAAGTGCAACGTTACTAGAAAATTAACCATTACAAGTGCTATTGAAATTCGTACCATTGACAAAACCCATTGCTTTCCATCTTGGCTTGCATACATATCCCCGACTGCTGACAGACTTGTTCCTTTCGGACGCACTCCCGCGCTAGCGTACGGACCCACCAGCTTTATTCTTCTCTGACCCGAGTGGATAGCATTCGTGTTTTAATGGCCACCTAACACAGGTTGGTTTGAGTTTTTGCACTATAATATTTAATTATTCATTTTAACATTTGTTTCTTGTGGTGCACCAAAAGTAAACTTGTACGCATTCTTTTTCTCTCTGACCCTCTTCTTCACCTGTGTCTCAACGGTTTGCTTTAATTCTTCAGACTTCCATCCATCATCTTTTTATATCATTTCTTTAAACTTATCTTCTACATCTTTTTTCTTGACTAATTCTTAACTAAAGTTTCGTTCATCTTCTACATTCGTATTTGCTTCTGTCATCTAATTCTTCTGTAATTCAGTAAGGATGAAGATCTTGACTTCCCTCTGAATATCTTCATCAGGTAACTCATTGATTCTTCTTATGTACCTATTTGTATACCTTTTGGACAATAGTGTGCAAAATGATTATATTCGTTGCAATTCCTACATTGTGCGCTTCTACCTGAACATTAACATCTAAAATGTTTTCCACATGCTAAACAACCATATTGATAACATTCATATTTTCCTGTGATTGTTTCAGAGCGAAATCTACTGATTTTATGTAGTTTGTCTTGGTAGATATTTGTATCTTTCGTTGATCTGTTGCGACATTCACTTGTAGCGAGAACAAATGCTTTTGTACACTGATTTAACAATGCACATCGCATAGATATAGCAAATCATGTAGCATTATTGCAAAGGGAAGTAACCATGTTTTGTGAATTTTATTCAAGAGTGGAAGAAGTGAATCTAGCTGCTCTCATTGTATTATTGATCTTCATTAGGGCCTAATTATCTGTTCCATACTAGCAGCCTGTGCTGAATGGATACAAAATCATTGAAAACATGGTTGTCTCTCCATCAGGATTCATAAAACTCGTAGTGCCGTAACAAGGCGGAAGGGTGGTGTAAGGGAGCACTGCCTCCCCCAATTTCAGGAAGGGGCTTGACAGGTGTCCAACTTTTTGTTTTGCACAAATTAGTACCTAACTCAATAGTGCTAAGCATTTTCCGAACGTAAACCTGGAAATATAAACATGTGAATATTAGTTCACATTTTTAGGGGAAAGGAGGTAGCCCCGGACATTTTAAAACATTGAACTGCTTCTTGGTAAAAAGATGTAAAATTGCCTCGAAATAAACCTGAAATACGGAATGTGAACTTTATTAACAAACTGAACATATCGACATAAATGCTAAAATAATGAAATAAACAAATGGCAATACAGATCGCTAAATTTCACATATTTGGAATATTTGCGAGCACTAACGAATACGTAAGATGTTTGAAAAACATGATATTTACACCTAGAAGGAACAACAAGAAATCCTACCCACGAAGCTAACAGTGGTAACATGTGTAATGGATATCCGTTGATTCAATTGAGGTGGTTTCATGAACCCAGCCATCGCAGGATTCACACTACACCCAGCCTTCATTAAACGTTTCACCACAAATTATACATTTAGTGGGGCTTTGCTGTTAATATTTTCTCGTTGTCCGTGTAGTGGTTCATTAGCTTCTTGTTACTTTGCTATTTCGTTTACTGAAGTCACTTTTTCTTTCAATTTGCCTCTCATGAATGGCCTGTTTCTGCGACTGGTCTAGATTACGATTAATATCAAAAACAACAATTTTGAAAAATTTTATCTATTCTTCAAAGAAATGACAACCTCCTCTTTTTCTGTACAATTTTTATTTTCTTCTATTTTGTACGCTTTCATTGCTGGAAAAGATTAATCCTGGCAGGTCACAAGGTCCACCAATGTCTTATTTTTCCTTAAAGTTACAGGATAATTATTTGGATTGGAAATTACGTCATGTTGTTTATCTTGTCAAGGAAGTCGTAGAGAATCGATACGAAGAAAGATGTATAATCTTCAATCTGTCTTTTTGCTATTACCGGAATAAATGCGTGGAAAAGTTGAACTAACGTAATGCGTTTGTCGATAAAAGAGCAAGCTTGTCTTTGTCTAAGTAAATGAGTGGTGTGTTGTGATAAAATGTTTTCCTGGTTCTTTTCTGGTAATATTGGCTTCTTATGATTTTTAAATAGAGATATAAGATTCTTTGTTAAATCGGTGGTAACATAAGCGTTTAAGCAAGTCTAAACTAAAAATAACTGGAATACATGATTTCTTCCTCATACGAAAGTAATGAGAGAATGTCGTTTCCCAACTTTGAATGATACCATTGCTACATATTTCAAGGTAATAATTTTATTTCATATCCCTTTAACTGCTGTTTTATGTGGTATTAATTGAATATCAGGAAGTAAATATTCGAAAGGCGAGATGAAAATGTGGGATTCGGTTTCCAGTAGCACTGTTCGACTGCGTAATTTAGTGACTATTTATAGGCTTTGTTCTGTCATTAGAATTGCTTTATCTTTGACTCCTGAACAAGGGTCGGCCCTATTCGCTTTTTGGACGTTTAAAATAGGTAGAATCACAGTACCTACGCTTTCTGCATATTGCGAAGTCTAGTATTTGATCTTCTGTTGTGGATTTTGTTGGAGGTTATGTGGTGTCCTCTGTTTTCCTCTATACTTTCACCCCGTTCTAATAGTTTTTTTTTGTTTCGTCGCTTCTTCCCTTAATTCCTCTTCCTATTTTTGTTATACAAACTGGTTTGTGCAACTATTAAATAGGGCCAGGCACGTAGCCAAGGGGAGGGTCCGGGGGTCCGGACTCCCCCCCCTTCGAGACCAGAAATTTAAAAAAATAAAGGAAGGATAAAACAAAATGAAATGACAAAAAGAAGGATCAGCGTTAGAAATTAAAAAGAAAACTACAGGAAGCTTTTGCTTACTTTTTCTTATGAGGAGATTTGTATTATTTGGCGAGGTAATATAATGGCGAGGTAAGCGAAGTATTCTGGAAGAGTCAGGGAATTTGAAATTTCAAGAAAGGTTATGGAATTCTCAGAATTCCTGACACTAGTCAGGGAGATTTCAAGCTTTCGAAAGCATAAGTGCCGTTGTGTAACAGCGGACATTTTTGATCATAACTTTTCGTCATCGCATCCTTGCAGTATCAAATATGTTATTTCAAGGACAATTTTCTGTTGCTCCTTTAACCTGTCATTTGGAACCAACAGTAGTTGACGGAATAATAAAAACAAAAAATTATGTTGAAAGAAAGTTCTGTTAGCATTTGATTCAAACGAGAAAGGAACGCATATATTGTAAAACTAGTTGAATATACCCATGCTTCGCACAGAGGCTGTATTTGGAAGTCAACGCCTGTGGGAGTATCACCATTGATCTCAGCGACCGCGAAAACTATGGATTTGATACTAATATCGGTCATTTTGGGCTATTTTTTTCCATGTCTCGGTATTCACCCCCCGCTGACTCCCGGCCCGCATACTTGCAAGTCATCGCTAATGGAAGTGTCACCATTGATTTCAGCGACCGCGAAAACTATGGATTTGACATTAATATCGGTCATTTTTGATTACTTTTATATGTCTTGGTATCTCACACCCCCCTCCGGTGACCCCCGGCCCGGAGTCGAATAGCGTGAATTTGGAAGTTAATGCGACTGGAGTTTCACCATTGATTTCAGCGACCGCGAAAATATGAATTCGACACTAATAGCTCAAGTGGTAGAGCGTTTGCTTCGCATTCGGGAGGTCATGGCTTCGAATCCCGCTGCCTACCATGCTCACTGAGGTTTTCCAGGGTTTCCCTCAGTCCTACCAGGCAAATGCCGGAATGGCATCTACTAAACAGGCCCTGGCCGATACCTTCCCAAATCCTTTCCATAGTTAATGTTGTTCGATGGCCTCTGTAATGTAAAATGGCCTCTGAGCTGTATCTGGTGATTGTTAAATAAATAAATAAATAAATATCGGTCATTTTCTACTATTTTTACATGTCCCGGTAAACGCCCCCCTGAGACCCTCCTGGTTCGAATTTCGACAAAAACGTTTACTCTGGTCTGGAGCCTGGACCAAGGTATTCGTGACTAAAATTTGGTAACTCTCGGTCAATTTGTCTGGTTCCCAAGCCGGTTCCGGTAAACACCCCCCTGAGACTCCACTGTTTCGAAATTATAAATTCATACTCCACTGTATGAATTTATTTATATTAGAAGATAGTTTACAAGACAGTATTCGGTATGTACTTTTTATAATAATTGAGGTCATAACGAAAGGAAAATTGTTATATTTGAATAAACAGGAGAAGGACGTAAATATTGCAAAATCTTTTTCAATTCTTTTTTTATTATTATTTTGCTCGAAATTTCTTCATAGTTTGTTATTATAATACTTTCCTCATATCCTCATTCAACATATCCTCATTTTATTGTCCTAACAAACCAATATATGTTGATAGTAAAGTAGTTTAGATTGATCGAGGTCCTGGGCCTTCAGAATTTCATGTCACTCCCTCCCCCCCCCCCCGTTACGAAATCCTGGCTAAACGAACCAATATATGTTCCAGTAAAATAGTTTAGAGTGATCGAGCCCCTTTTTTTGATGACCACAGTATTTCATGTCACGGACCCCCCCCTTCACGAAATCCTGGCTACGTGCCTAGGGCTCTGCCATTTTATCGGTCAGGGAAGAAAAATCGTTTGAAATAGGAATTATCTGCTGGTGTGGAGATTCTACGACGTGAGGTTAGACTTCTGATCTTCTTTCTCTAGTTGTGGTGGTGATATTGAAGTATGTAATGGCGGAGCAGGAGGATTATATTGAAAAAATAGGATTTTGTCTAGGTACTGCAAATTTGACATTAATTTTATCCTGTAATGATTCAAGAGACTGAGATAGTACATTTATGTATATACAAATACAGTGCGCCAATATATAACGAATTGAGTTATTTTGCAATAGAGAAATGAAAACTATACCGAAAGCAAATATGTCTATGAGCTTCTTCGTGGCTAAGCGATTATCGTGCTCGCCTTTGGAGTGGGTGACCCGGGTTCGATTCTCGGCGGGAGCTCATGTTGTTCGGATTTCACGTTAATCAGTAGGTCCCGTTTCATATAGCTTCTCTGCTTAAAGGGATGTTAAACTCAAAATCAACTCAACTGAAAGTATATGTCTATCAAGTGGCTAGCGCAAATGTCAGTAGTTGAGCAGTAACAGAGTTGCACATTAATATTATTATTATTACTGTTACTATAATAATAATTATTATTATTAATGAATAGAATGTTGCAATTAGGTTTTGTTCCCTGAAGTTGGGAAGTCAACTACGAAATCTCATAGGTAGTTATATAATGCTTATATGAATCATTAAGTAGCATTTGAGTTTCGCAATAGTTCGTAAGGGCAGTGAGTCTTTGAAGCAAGCCGGTAGGACAGAAAACCGAGAGAACAATGGTGCACATGTAGAAGCCAGGGATCAAGTTTTGTTGGTCACTAATTTTGGATTCCAATGGTTTCGCTATTCTCTCATTAAATTAACAGTTGAATCCCTTGGGAGCAAATATATGGATTTCATGGAGAGATCGAAGTAAAAAAATATGTAAGAGTACTGTAAATATGTGAAGACAGACGGATAAAAAAAGTTGTCAAAAAAGTGAAGGCACAGATTATTGCTAATCATTCGCGTTAAAATTGAAAACATTGCGTATTAGCATAAGCTATGGTTTGTTTCATAGTTACTACGGATAAAATAGTAAAATAGATAAATTGATTCGATTAGACAAATATATTATAATATTCCAGAGCAACAGAAACTTTAAGTGATAGAAGATTACGACGTTCAATAGTATATTAGTCATAGTATATGAACTAATAGTATATTAGTTCAATAATATAATAGTATATTTGTGTGTTGTTGCTAAGTGTTAATGCAAGTAACATGATAATGTCTTAACATTTTAAAATCCCTCCCGTGTCAATTTTAAACTTACTGCCTGTTTCGTTTTATTGTTTTATATTATATCTTGTTTTGCAGTATTCTTGCCGTTTAGTACTTCATTTTCGACGTTATAACAAAAATATTAAATTCGATGGTACGAATAGTTGAGTTAAGTTGATTTTTTGTTTAAGGTCCCTTTGAGCAACGAGGCTATATGAGACGGGACCTACTGATTAAAATGGAATCCGAATCACATGAGCTCCAGCCGGGAACCCGGGTCTCCCACCTGGTATGAATAATGTATCTTGTTTCGGTGTTTCTTGTAGGCATATAATATTGTTCTCCCGCTGGCTTTGTAGCTGGCACGTGCCTCTTTGGTCACATTGTCTCATGGAAGCAATTATAAAATCTGAACTATTATAGTGGTTCGAATTCCACCTTGAACTATAGGTCTCCGTCTCATACAGCCTTGGTGCAGAAATAAACAATAACCTTCATCAAACACACAAACACATATAACCCGTCTTTAGTATCGCCACTCCATTTCAAAATAAAATGAAATCTTACAGTTTAACATCCCATGATTGTGGCCGTTAGGTTAAGGAAGGTGATGACTAAGGCAAGTGAATGATGATGGAAGAATTAGTGAAATGAGAATGTGGAAGGAAATGGGTGTACTCCGAGAAAACCCATGGAAACGATGTTGTTCACCACAAACTAACTTTTCCGGGGGATTGAATCAATGCGCTAATCCATTCGAAATGAAATGAAATTTCTAGTTTTACATCCCTTGGTTATACTCTATAGTTTATAATAGACGTGTGATTAATGAGAGTGAATGATCATGAAATAATTGCCGGAAGGGAAATGTGGAAGGAAATTGGAAAACCCAAGGAAGTCAACAGCATTAATCCATGTGTTTCATTTGTTACAAAGTTAACTAGTGTTTAAAGCAATTGCTCTAATTGCATTGCTCAAATTTACTCACTGAACTCGCATTTCACACATTTTACACACAATATCTTTGTTTGTTTGTTTTGTCTTCGTTTGTTACATTTACTCGTCTTGCAAATGCCCAGTTGGTTTGGTTGCTCACTTGTACGTAACCAGTCAAGGTCCAGATACTGCATTCTGGTGCTTCTGGAAATGTAGCTTTATCGATGACGCAACTTTTGGGAGCGTATCATGAAAATAGCTCCATTAATAAAGCAGATATGAGTGCATACTCGGTTTTCCTATGGCCCAGCTTGCATACGCCTTTGGTAGGGTACACAAACAGGTGTGTGTGTGTGTGTGTATTCAACGTGAATGTTTCCATCTTTGTTGTTTAGATTTTACTCTTTGAAAAACAGTTAAAATATAAGAATTTAGTACATCAAACAACTAGGATTCATTAGTGCAATTGATTTCTAATATAATTCTAATAGTTTCTAATATAATTGATTTCTAATAGTTATTTAATCATGGCGTTTAAAATATGTGTAGCTGGTTGACTTAACTGGAAGCAAGCATACTTTTACAGGTAAAGAAAATGACTTATAGGTCCATGCCTCTACTTGAAGAGGATCTTTCTATTCGTGTGGGCAGCAGCAAACGTATCCACAACTTGTTAAAGATCTAACGATTTAGCAATTTTCTTCTCAATATAAAGTAACACTAAGTTTTTCAACCTATTATGAGTCATTGAATTGCGTATACAAGTTTTTAATCTTTTCAAAGAAGAGAATGGCCTTTCACATGTAGCACTAAAAACTGATACCGGTATTATCACAGAGATGATACCTAGCTTGTAGGTTTCTAGGAATGCGTTTTTGTAGACACAAAGAAGATCAACGAAATTCGTTAAGAAATCAGCTTTGGTTATCTTCTCGTCTTCATACAACTTAATTGTTAGAGTAACCCACGTTATGCTTTATTTCTTGTTTAATTATGCTTTTTTTCAAATTATGCTTTATTGTTAATTTCAATGATTATTTTACATTAATCGTGTATAATATATAATATTTATTATACATTAAATATTCTAAATATCTTGATCTATTTATTGATATTTTTTGCAACTAGTTTCTCTCATATTTAATGAACTTTCTACTTAATTCATTGTAAAGAGATGTGCTTTGCTCGAATAAATTTTCTCTATCATTTGTGTGCGCCTTACAGGTACATATATACAGAAAGGGAAAGTAAAATATGCCATCAAAAAGTACAGAAAGTGCTTAAGTTCAAAAAGTAAACATAACAATATAGTATGGAGTTCTTGCATACTATTCATTGTTGGCGGAAAAATTTCTTCTTTTACTTTTTTCTTTTCTCCACATCAAAGGATTACAACGAAAAGTTTACAGAAATGAAAATAAGATTTTCATTGTTGCATTGTTATGTTCTCAATGATTTTGCATTGTAAATATTGGTTTTAAAAAATATTAACACAGTATGTTAAACTTTCAGTTAAAGAGAATTTTCCAAGAATTGTGCTATATATTTTAAATTATGCTTTATGCTTTATTTTCTAAAATTATGCTTTTAAAACTAGTTTCTTCTGGACTCTTAGACAATCACAATCATGTTCAAGGTACCAACGATATGTGGAAATTGCTGTTATGCTTTATATGCTTTTTATGCTTTTGGGTTGCTCTATTAATTGTGTTTGGGAGGATTTTGAGTTTTCATTTGAATATTTCCCGATCATTTCCATAATGCTGGGTTATAGGCTCGACAATATTGTAATTTAAAAAAGTTTTTACTTTTTGGATGTAGAGTGGTGATTGATCTGATGATTTTGCAACATGATACAAAGCGGTTTTCCATATTAGTGATTGTCTATCAATAGTAGGGAGAAAAATGTCTCTTGATAGATATATTATCTTTAGAAAATTCGTTTTCTGCATCCAATGAAGGAAAAGATTCATCCAAAATGAATTTGTGATATTTCGATGGCGGATGTCTAGTTCGTTTCCACGAGGAACCCCTATATTCTATTTGTTTCCGGCTCTGGAATTCGAGACCATTTTCTTTCACATCTCCAAACATTCTTGATAAATTTGTTCGAATATTGTTCGTTGAGAGTCATATTTACCAGACCTCATCTTGGACAGCGTTTGAACTAGTGTATCTACAAGGATCAAACCTTCTGACATGTCTGTATCTACTTGAGATAAGGCGAAACTCAAAGTTATAGCATGGCACCAGTAATCTTAATTTTAGCAGCCCGAAAACATTCCCTCGTGTACAGATCACACTAATTTTCCGGATGGAATGATGGAAGTAAATAAATATCAGAAGTTCCAGATTTGTTTTAATTCCGCATGATAATATAATGTGTTGGAAACAGATTTTATGAAAAAAAGGAATAAATGGATATGATAATTTGTAAAAAAAAAAAAAAAAAGTGATAGTGCTTAAGTGAATTATAAGAAAAAGCCTTGAAAAGTAATCAAGAGGAACCATTAATATGTTTTTCCTTTGTTATAATAACTTGTCCTAAGGGACAACGGTGATAGAAACTAATGAGACTTTATAATTGCAAAAAAAAATCATAAAGCACTTAATTTGAAATTAAAGATTGATAACATTTGGTAATATAATGGGGATTCCGGTTGGCACAGGGGGAGAGTGAAAACGGAGGCAACAGAGACTTTTTTTTTTTTATTTTAGTCATGTGCAAAAAGATTAACCTTGGACTTCGGGTGAGAGGTTACCATACACTCATGTGAGTTTCAATTGCTACCACTTGTAAAAGTTAGCTAAGAAAGACAGTCTGAGCATAGTTTTAGTTTCCTAGCGTAATAAACTCGACAAGTAACTCGTATATGCAAATAGCATCGTTAATATCATCTTGTATGTTAGAATTGTCTTTGTGTAAATAAAATTGTAATTAAGCATTTCGAGGTAAAACAGGTTCTTTTACTTCTACAAAGAAAAGATTAGAACTTACCTCTTATGCACATATACGACTGCGTGGTATACTGTCGGTCAGTAAATATTATAATCTGAAGTCATCTACCATACGTAACTAAATATAATTGATTAATCACTTTATTAATCAATAAATAGTTGTTTGGTAGATAAACTCATAATAATAATAATAATAATAATAATAATAATAATAATAATAATAATAATAATAATAATACCAAATCATTTAATGGATGCTATGCATTTGTTCTATGTCGCCATAATTAATGGAAATCAATTACTTAGTGTACGAAGACTTTTTTCGTCCAACACAAGTGTAATGTTTTGCTGCAGTGCATTTATTTGTAAGTATGCATATCATATTTTAGTATGACTTTCAACATTGAAGCGAATGAGAATGCCGACTGATTTTCTATTTCTCTGGTTGTTTGTCAAAAACAAAGGAGATAACTAGATAATGGACAGAGGTTAAAATGAATGTCCAAGTGGCAAGGTCAATGCAAGCATCACACAGATTTCCGTGAATTAGATCTTCCCGTACTACAAACTAAAACGAGTGAAGCTATTTTATTCGGAACGCAACGGTATTCTGCAGTTCGTAACTTTGTTGTCGAGAGATGTTTTGGAAGTAGTTTCACTTGTAGCCACTGGCAACTCACCGTTTGTCGACCTAAAATAGCATCATCTGTGTGTGGGGGCCACTAGAGGGCCAAGAATTTGAGCAATGGGGCCTGGCCCCCCTTGGCCCTCCCCTGGCTCAGCCACTGATGATGTCCATGGCTCGATCCCAGCTTGTGCTAAGTGGGCTTTGTGGTGGAAAAACGCCGTGTAGTGGGTTTTCTCGGGGTTCTCATGTTTCCTCCCACTTTCTTCATTCCACCATTTCATTCATTTCTCATGGTCACCATATCCCTTAGCCTCGGTGCAGAATCGAGGGACCTTAAACTGAATATTTCATTTTATTTCACCAAGCCCAAAGACACCGATACAAGAACAAGATAAAGATTGGATATGCAAAACGAAGTGCATAGTAATCTTGCTCTTGGCCTTGTTTTGGTGATCACCAAGTAGCGATGAGCGTATTTTCTTGCTTTCCGTATAGTATGAAAGACCATAATCAAAATCACACTTGGTCTTCATTTGTACCGATGAGGCGAGCATTCTTGGCTCTTGTATAGCATGAAAGATAACCAAGACTACGAAATGCAGGACTAAGACTTGACTGCAAGACAAAGGATAAGACGCAGTATTGATGACCAAGACCCAGGGAGCGAATTGTTTGAATTTCATTTGTTGGGCTGAAAGTGATGAAATAATATAATTAATTATCATACTGTATTTTTTTAATTTTAAATTACAAAATTCATATTATGTATCTTCTTACGTGCAACTATATATACTGTAAAATACGTTTTAATTACCGAGAAAGAAAAATCAAAGTGGCACGGGCCCCGGAATCATAGGAACCTATTTTGGAATGAAAGTTGAAGGGTTGGAAAAAAGCACGGTTGTTCTCCCGTTTCCTCAACCCTTATCATTGTAGTTAAACGATTTCCTTTTGTCTCCGCCAAGATACTCTTGCTACTGCCTTCCGAGAAGACCCCTTGCCGTCCGAGCAAGTGAGAACACTGACCTTGAAGAAAAATTTCATCACATAGAACTAAAGTAAGAAAAAAATTCTCCCACGTCGGACATTGGTATCAGTTATAAAAAGAAATAACTAAACCTCAAAAGTGCCAAATATTCATTAAGATGCATATACATATCCCCCGCTTGATCTAGCTAGTGGTTAACGTGTAAGACTTCGGTACACGTGGTCCGGGTTTAATTCCCATTGTGAGTGCATTTTGGCGTTCACCCAGTGTCGTGACCATAGTGCTCTCAAACGGGTCGGGTTGTCGGGTCAGGCTACTCGAGTCGGGTTGTCGGGACGGGTCAGTTGGGTCAGCTCGGGTCGGGTTGTCGGGTCGGGTCAGCTCGGGTCGGGTTGTCGGGTCGGTCAACCGGGTCAGCTCGGGTCGGGTTATCGGGTCAGGTCAATCAGATCGGATCACGGTTCGGGTCAGTCGGGTCGGGTCGGGTCATCAGGTCGGGTCACGGGTCGGGTCGAGTCGGTCTTCAACCCGACCCGACCCGATCCGTTGAGAGCACTAATTGCGAATATTTTAAATGAAGCATTCAAAAATAAAACTGTTGTTATTATTCTTGAAATTTAATAATCTGCACTCATTTTCTTTATGTGCTTTTTAGTCGTCTATTCGTGGTTGTACAATCATGTCCAAAATTATTGTCGCATATCTATAAATATATCGTTGTAGGAATATAAATTGATAACGAATTCGCTCGGTACTTCTTATAATGTTAGTATGTATATAATCGCCAAAGACATGTATGTGGCAAATTTCATGTTAAAATAGCAGTAAATAAGAACAATAAAACGAAAATAAAACTTTCTTGTCCATTTAGCAACATTTTATATTACTCATTCTAATTTTCGTAATTATAATTCTTTTCCCATGAAATTTACCACACATATACATTTCCCGATTATACACACAGTAACAGTATTAAAAGTACCTTGCAAAATCATTATCAAATTATATACTTACAAGAAGACAGTTATAGATATGCGACAATCATTTTGGACATGAGTGTACATTAATTACATAACTTTTACAGTTGCATTCAAATCTACCATAATGAAGCGTTTCTGTTGCAACAAATAGGGCTCTTGAAACTGAGTTCTTAATGTGCTCTTTGATCTGATGGAATTTTGTTAATTTTAACCACATTACTTCTTAAAAGAAAGAGCAGTAGCCAAATTTCACTAATACTTATGCATTAAAACATATAATTACTATTATTTAATATTCTAATATAAACTTTGTGTACAAAATTTTGTATGTAAACAAATGCCTGTTTTCTAGTGCGACAAGTTATCTACATAGATGGTTGAAAACCAAAGGGGCGAACTGCCGAATATTGATATTCTGAGTTATGAATTATGAGGACATGTATCATAGATTGAATTTTGTTGTGACAGAACTAAACTTCAACTGTAACTTAAATATCGTTTTCAGAGGACAACACATTAAAAAATATTGTGAAAATACAAACCACCACATTTTTAAATTCGATTTTCTCAAAAGTACTAAAAAAGTAGTTACGCCCCTTTGGCTCTCAACCATCGATATATATATATATATATATATATATATATATATATATATATATATATATATATATATATATATATATATATATATATATATATATATAATCGAAAATGACCGATATTAGTGTTGAATCCAAAGTTTTTGGGTACGCTGAGATGAGCAATTGCACTTCCGATGGCGTTTAAGTTCAATTCAGCGACGCAACTTAGGGGAGGGAAAACTGGTAGATATATACAAAAGATAGAAAATCGCTGAGATTAGTTACGAATGCATAGTTTTCAGGGTCCCTGAGATGAACAGTGACACTTCGAATGAAGTTTAAATCAAAATTCAGCCCTCATTAATACTCATAAAAGGGGAAGGTGATATGTAAAAGTCAGTGAAAATGAGCGATACTAGTGTCGAATTTCTAGTTTTTGTAGTCCCTAAGTTCATTGGTAATAGTTTTGGTACCTTTACGTCTAAAATGAAACTATTATCTCCGTGGGAAGAACGGATATTCTGCTAGTCTTTAATAATAACAAACTGAATTTTCACATGTTAAATTCTTTAATATATTTCTCGTTGCTCAAATTTATGCACTTGTGCAGTGTGTGTGTGTGTGTGTGTGTGTGTGTGTGTAAACAAGATTATCTTTTTTAGGGGGAGGGTTGTTCAAAAAATATTCAAATCAGAAAACTATAAAAAGTAAAATTAAAAGTTCAATTTTCCCCAAATTTTCCGTTTTTTCCAAGCTCGGGAAAAAACGGTAAAAAACTGGGTTTTTACCCAAAATTTCCGGAATCCAGGTCTTTACAACACTAGTCATGATAAGTATTGTTCTTACCTACCAGTCTGCGGATTCATGTTCAAATCTTCACGAAGTACATTTTTTTTTCTTTTCGCGGAAGGAATAGCTGCAAAATGTATTGTTTAGATCTGGTTTTGTCCTATTAGATTTGTCCTCACTTTTTGCTAAAATTAGAGTATAAGGCAGGAAATATAATTACAGATCAAAAGTAAGGGTGTTCTAGATTGTTCTTCCGTTAATAAACTACATAGCAAGCTTACATACGAAACTAAAAATAAACGTACTTGAAACTATCGAACGGATTTCTACCATTTGACTCAATTGTATTTGTGTCTCTGTCTGTCTCTTTGTTTCACTATAATTCTCGTAAAACTTGTTCGATTTTAATGAAATTTAGTACGTGCTTTCCTCCAACCTTTTAGAACAGGCTTCTTGTTAAACACTGCAAAAATCTATCATAGATAAGGAAGTAAAAGCGAATAAAATTTTCCCAATGTTGCAAATTTTCACATATAGAAAGCAATTATCTGGTAGGAACCATGTAAAACATTTTTGGTATTCGACAAACCGTACTGTACACTTTCTTTGGGGTGTCCCAATCATCATCAATGGTGGTGGTTGAAACCGGTCAAGAATAATTTGGTAAAAACGGATAAATTCTCCTAAGTTTCGAAGTTTCATTATTGAAATAATACGAAAAAAAATAATTTTCTTTGATTACTTTCTCAAAAATGATTTGATTTTAATGCAATATGGCGTATTCTTATTGTAAATTGTAAATTGTACAAAATTTCCATATTGGGACGTTCATAAATATACTTGGACCTCACCAAATGGGAAAACACGTAATAAAAGTGATCACGCTTTAGTAGAGAGAAGAAGACAGTCTAGCAAAATTGTTGTACGGTCGTTTAGAGGAGATGCCTGTGACACTGATCACTACCTGATAGCAGTGATAACAAGAGAAAGATTAGCGTTATACGCGGCTAAAATATGGAGGAAATGTTATTCAATGTCTGAAACGGAGAGATTTAATTTAAAGAAATTAAAGGAGAGTCAAGTGAGAAAGAATACCAGATTGAAGTGTCGAATAGATTATCGGTTTTTAGAAGGTTTGGAGTGCAGTAGTGTTGAGGACACTTGACTTGAAATTAGAGATAGCATTAAAATTTCAACAAAAGAAAAATCGAGAAATACGTAGGAAGAAACCACGTTTCGACCAGAAATTCACTAAACTAGTAAAGAAGAGAAAACAGGACAAACCACGTAGGTTACAAAATCTCAACAACATAGCTACAAAAAAAAATTCGTTAACATCAGGCGGACAACTTCCAAAACTTTTAGAACAAAGAAAAGCTATTTTTTAAAGTTAAAATTAATTAACTTGAAGGTAATAGTAAAAGCATTCAGGACATATATAAGGGCATCAACGAATTTAAGAAAGGCTATTAACCTCGCGCTTATATATGAAAGGAAGCCGACGGAACAATTCTCACTGACACAGATAGCATCGTGAATAGATGGAAAGATTTCTTTGACGATTTGCTTAACACACAGTCAAATACTAATGTTCGTGAACAAGGAAAGTCCAACAGCATAACCATATATTATACAGCCTACTGAACAGAAAAAGAAATCGCTATAAGGAAATGAAAGCAACACAAATCTCCGGGTGTAGACGAAATACCAGTTGAGTTAATTTTAGCTGGAGGGAAAAAAATTGTAGAACAAGATCCACAAACTCATTCTCCTTACCTGGAACAAGGAGGAATTACTACAAGAATGGAAAGAATCAATCATTATTCCAATTCGCAAGAAATGCGACAAAACTGATTGTTGCGATTATCGAGGGATTTCTCTTCTGTCTACATTCTATAAAACCTAATGAAACATTTCATACGCAGATTAAATTATTTGAGATTATCAGTGCGGACTTAAGGCGAAATAAATCAATTGTCAACCAGATATTTACCACTCGACAACTATTCGAAAAGAAATGGGGATACAATACTCTGGTACATCAATTATTTCTTGATTTTAGAAAGATTTACGACTCGATAGAACGGAAACATTGTACGACAGTCTTACAGAATTTGGAGTACTGAGAAAGCTAATTAGATTAATTAAGGTGTGTTTAAATGAATGCCAAAGTAAAGTTCGAGTAGGAAAATTCTTGTCCACGAGAATGGCCTGAAACAAGATGCGTTGTCACCATTGTTTTTCAACTTTGTTCTGGAGAACGTTACAAGGAAACTCAAAGCAATCAGAGCTGGAGCTGAATGGTGTTCACCAGGTTATGACGTATGCTGATTATGGAAATCTGATAGGAAATTATAGGAGAACAATCGAAAGAAATGCAGAGGTTTTATTAAACTTTACAGGGACATAGGTTTTGAAGTAAATGTAGAGAAAATTAAATACATGGAAGTTCGTCGGGATTATAACATTGCAAATTATGGTTGCGTCAAAATATCAAATAATACTTTCAACAAAGTGGGCACTTTCAAATATAAAGGATAAATAAGCAAAACTACATTCACGAAGAAATTAAATGTCGAATAAAAACAGGGAAATCGTGTTATTGTACAGTTCAAAATCTTTTGTCATTGCGAATTTTTTTTTTTTTTTTTTGAAAAAAAACTAATTTCAATTCTGATATTTTGTATTCGATAGAAAGTGTGTATTTTGCCTTCATGGAAATCGAAGGGATAGAAAATCGGATGTCCTATTTTGGATTCTAACTTATGTGACCAGAATAAAAAGAAAGTCCTACTAACATAGTGAGGTGAACAGGATAAAAGTTCAGATTTTTTCTTTGATTTTATCCATCATCTTTCCTGGTCATCATGTTTTGGTGCGCATCATTCAGTACACTACAGATGCATACTACGCTGTACTATATAATGTGTTAACTTTGAATTATTTGGTAAAGGCAGTCTCTGGAAAATGGAAGGATCGTTGTAAGTATTAAGACAAATTTTCTACCCATAAAGATGCAATACTGGGCCACGAGGACAATGTTAGTTATGTCCAATATTACGGATGGTCTCTCTGACAGATCACTTTCAAATGTATTGCATTAAAATCTCTTTGAAAACTCTTACTCTTGCAAACGTTCTTGCAAGGTAAGTTTTGAAGTTTCTTCATCAACAACCCATTTCTAGAAATGGAATAATTTCGAAGAATTTTGTTTTGGCATCACGATCCAAATATGATGTATACATAATAGAACAATTTTGTCAATTGGCTTCATTCATTGAGTGAAAAATGTTGCTACTATTTAGATGAGTGATGACCGCCAACAAACAGGTAACAAAAGTTGTTAGGTTTCAGTGTATGATTCAGGCGCCCTTTCTCACCTGACATAACCCCGGATTTTAATTAATAAATAAGTTATTTGAACTTCTAATCCGGGCCATAGACTAAATGAACTCTTAAGTTCTTCTCTGCGGGAACTAACCTTAATGAATCAAGTTTTGTAAATGGGTAAAGTCAATAATTCTATAATTATGCACTTATGTGCAGTAATTAAAGAAATATGCACTAACTTCTCAAATATGCATTGTATGTACTATAAAACTGGGTTATTTCAGCTGTGACAGATACATATGCTGAAGAGAGGATATCGATATCATGTTAGTAAAAAGTCCAAATGGAAAATACACCTGAATAACAGTCTGTCAAATATACATAAACAAAAATGATAAATTGTATTTCATGTCTCAGTAATGTTGTGTTTTAGAAATTAATTGACACACAATTTTTTTATTAATAAGCCTTACTTTACACACACACACACACACACATATATATATATATATATATATATATATATATATTACTCTATAATTACTTTAATAGAGCTGATGTTGTTTCAACAATTTCGTGGGGGCAAAATAATGTTGTTATTGCTTCAATACATATGGCTACTTTCAACAGACATTGATCATGAAACGTGCCTAATTTGATTTATTTCCTACGTATAAATAATGATGTATGTATTGATAAAAAAAAATATTTCTCTACTTCAAACAGTTCATAATTACATGCTAGACGTTGTTATTTACTTCAGACTTTCTAATGACCGATAATGAATACAGCATCAGTTTGTATACTTGACATGTACGTAGTAATACTATTTATCTGTTTCAAGTTATTTACGTGATTCATTCTTAATATAAGAGTCGTCAAGTACTGGAAAGGTTGTTGAATACTCTGTATGATTAAGTGTTCAATTAACACTCTCTGACAAGTTATAAGAAAAGAAATGGAAACGATTCAATAGTCAATCCTTAACGATCATTTCCTTCACTAAAAAATGCAAAGTTAAATTAGAATACTTTATTTGTACGTAAGGTAAGTGAGTGCAAGTTCTTAACGATTATTGTACTATCCTGAACATCGATATGGAAAATATAATTATTGCGTTAAGTTGTTTGATGTCTCTGGTATCTATGATAAAAATATTTGTTCCTTACATCAAGAACTAATGACTTTCATACATACAAAACGATAACCTTAGAGTGGCACAATATTCAGACAGGGTACAAAGCATCCTCGCCAATTCACTACAATATTACCGTAAGTGGATTGTTTAATTGATGGATCAGAATAATGTTTGTTGTATGATTGTTTTATAGTCCACACAGTGCCTACATACAAATTTATCAATTTTCACCCAATTAATAATGAAATTTCCTATATGAGTAAGTACTTCAACTCATTCTTGATGAATATTAATGTGTTGATTATTATGTATGCATAATACAGCTATTAAATCTTGTGCTATTTAACATTAAAACATAGAGAATGAGAAGGCCTTCGTGAAATTTTGTAACGAAGTATATATTTTCAAGTAAATTATTGACTTATTAATTTAAAAAGTATTCTTGTCAACAAAGCTCTGTACGCATATTTACTTCACTTTCATTTCTTTTTAAATTAAAACAAAGTAACTCAAATAGTATCCTTTCGTCTTCTTATGTAACATTTGTTGTATTTATAAGTGCCAAGATAAAGTTTCGTACCACGGATGATACGTTTCGTTCCACAAAAGCGGCTAAAACGCAGTTACCGTGGCCCCGTATTTTTCAACTTTTTTGGGTATAAAATGTAGATTTCGATGAGCTGTGCCCATTGGCACCATTTTTGTTTTCTGAAAACAGCCGCTTCAAAATCAAATTAGGGGTCAAAAATAAAAAAGTGGGACCATTTGGATAATGCGGACCAGAGACCGACTGGGACAAGATCGTCATTCGATTCGTATTCACACGAACATGAATAACTGATATGCCATTTTCCCAACAAAAAAAAATCTATTTTGATCCGGACGAAAATTCAAGATCCGAAATTCGAGATTTTCGGGGAAACAGAATATCAGTTATTCATGTATTATACGTATATTGTACACTTTACACAATATTATTTCCACTACTATATTATCGTTCTTGTCTATTGCGTATCGTATTTTTTGTAATATTTCTACATGACATTTTTTGTAATATTTTCTGCATTTTCTATGAAGTTTAGATGTCACGTTATTTTTTGTCTGTTGTGTCTTCTATTTAGTATATCATGTCTAATTTATTGCATGTTCTTTTCTATTGTTTTAATAATGTTACATTGTATATCGTATAGAATGAAGTGTATGTCCATTTCCTGTGCTTTCTTTTAATATAATTTCTGGGATTAAAATAAGAAACACCATAGGAAGAAGAAGAAAAAGAAGAAATACTTATGTGACATGGGACCAAAGGCCAATTTCTCAAAGCTCCCAAACTAGTAATGCTTGTTTATACACTTGTGATACTATTATAAATACTGCATATGAGTGTGTGTTTCTCGAACCTACAAGAGTAAAATACTAGCTATAAGTCTGTAGTCTAGTGTTACCAGAACACGTGACCACCTTTATCAGTGATTTTGTTTCACAAAACACTAATGTGACGCTGTTGGCTTGTAATTTAATGGAAAATTCTCCTTCTTCTTCTTCTACGCCATTGGTCCCTTTTAACTCGGGTTGGCTTTTCGGATTCGGATCGCTATCCTTCATGTGTTGCTATTTTGTGTCATATCCGCTGTGACATGACACTACATCATATCGTCCTTAATATTATCTTTCCAATTCTTCTTTGGCCGATCTGGGGTTCATTCTTCATTCATTTCTGTAACATCCACTCGGTGAGCTACATATTCCAAAAGTATCCTTCTTACATGCCTAAACCATTCTAAGCAAAAATTATTATTTTTTTTATTTTTCAACATTTAATTTTTACAATTTGACATTTTCTACCACTCAAAATAATTGTTGAATAATTATGATTGTATTAAAATAAAATAAACTTAAAACAAATTTAAAAACTTAATGCACAACTTAGTTGCTGAAATCTTTCTTATTGTAAAAGAGAAATCTAGCCTAAACCGTGTTTCTAATAGCATTCATAAGGAACTTGTTCCGACCATTAAATAACATGTCAGAAGTTCTGTAAAACAAATGCGTTATATTTACGATTATAAATTTGAAAATATGTTTCTAACAATTTAATAGACGAATAATACATGATATGTATTCAAGATTGGGTTGAACATGAAGGTTTCATTAAAACAATATAATATTTTGCTTAGGTTATCATACACTTTCATACCGTGTGTTTGTATCTGATGATAAACGAAGTGAAATAGCATTAAAAAGTTACTTTCGTTGTTAAATGCTTAATTTGCTACGATAGTTATTTATTATCCACGTTGGTGTAATATAGAATTATATACGTCAATTTATATATATTTTACATCTTTACTACTACTGTAACAATTTTTACATCTTTACAGATTATCTACTTGAATGAGTTCAAGATGCGCCTTCTGCTTACAATATTGGTATACCTCAATCATATGAGCGTTCTCTTGTCAATCCAGATAACAGAATCGTATGAGGTCAACTCATATGTGAATATAGTCAAAGAAATCCTTGAAACTGAATTATATGGGCAAACCTGTACGATGATTTTTCAAAATCTTCAAAGTATAAACACGCTTCAAGGAATTGTACATAACGATCAGCATCTTCTAATGTTATATAACACGATGGAAGCCACTAATACATCACAAAATGTAGCTAATATGTTCCTGCACGCAATGAATAGTAATTGTGAAACCTTCATATTATCTGTTGAGAATATTTGCGATACGTTTTCAGCCATTCACAAAGCGTATAAAAAGTCTACTTTAAGAAGGAGCAGAAGATTTTTAGTTGTGAAACAACATCCAATAGACAACCAGTTCAGTGAATGGCTAAATTGCACAATGATGAAATTTTACCCACATACTTATGTTCTTTCCCCAATACATATAAACACTACCTCTGAATCATCGATGGAGTATCGATTTCTAATTCACATTATTGGTAATCAGTTAGAGCCAGATGGAGTCAAGGAAATTGGTAAATGGTCAAATAACACTTTTCATGGTCAGTTAAAAGAATTGGAGAGAAGCAGACTATTAGATCTTGGAGGAGTCACTTTATCATTAGGTACTCGTCCGTACGAAGTTTTCATTTCTGTGAATAATTCTTCTTACGATGGAATAGATTATAGAATAATGACTGAATATGCTCGCATGCATAATTTCACATGGTGCCTAGATGTTCTTAAAAATTGGGATGAGTTTTATGGTCTCATCAATAGTGGTAAATATCAAGTAGGAATACCTAGCATGTATGTTAGCAGTTTAAGTTCTAGGGCCGACTCGTCTATTGCATATATACATATTGATGTAAAATTTCTTGTACGTTCTCCGCAACGAATTCAATATTTGTGGTCAATATTTTCACCCCTTGACTCTAAAGTTTGGTTAACTGTTGTTGGATTTCTGTTTATGAGTTCATTTCTTTTAAGTTTATTTTCTGTTTTGCATTCTAAGTTTATCTCTCTTGACTCAAATAATCCCTACTTATCCTATGCTTACTCACTGCTGATGTCCATTAATATCTTAACAGGTTATGGAGTGACTCATTTCAAAATCACTATTGTAAAACATTTGGTAGTATGGCTCCTGATGACATCCACAATGTTAATAACAGCTTATAATTGCAATTTAGTGTCATTTCTAACATTCCCTCAATATGAGGATACTGTGAACACGTTACAACAGTTTATTGCTAGGGGAATGCATTGGAGTACATTAGAGCTATATTGGAAGACTTACATGGCAAAATCGATGGATTCGTCAGTACGAATTATTGCTGATAGGCATTTACTTTCAAATGATATTGGTGAAATGATGCTCTTAGCAGAAAAAAGTAAAACAGCAATTGTAGGAGAGGTTTACCCTTCAGGTGCTATCAGTTTATGGTATAAATATAAAGATATAAACTTCAACCTACATTTGATGAAGGAATATATTTTCAGAATGTATTCCGCGTTCTATTTCTCTAGAAATTGTCCACTTGTAGAAACATTCAATTGTTTTCTAAGACATTTGTATGAGTCGGGTCAAATTCTGTTTTGGGAAAGACAAATATGTCATCAGCTTAAGCTACCATTAAGCTTTGAAGAAATGGCCGAAGAAGGTCTTCGTCCTTTTAGAATAACTGATGTTCAAGGTGCTTTCGTCATTCTTCTGATCGGTTTAGTATTGTCTGTTTTTGTATTTATTTCAGAAGGTATAAAGAAATACTTGCATCAATGCAGAAAATAAACACTTCATATTTAAAGTTACAAAATGTTGTATAGAAAATTGTGTCTGCGCCATTTTATAATTATTGAAGTAACAATAACAAGGAACAAAGTCATAGATATTGTGCTATTTTATGATCTAGTCCTAAGGAATTCTAAGAAAGACGCTGGATGAATATTGTTTTGATATAGTCATTGTACATACGTTTGTAGTTTAAACGCTTGATTTACACTAAATTAGCTTCCTGACTCTTGGTATACTTTACCACTGATTGTAATTATAATTTAGTAGCTAATTTTTAGTAAGTTCCAACTCACTGTAAACCATTGACTTCTGTAGATTTTATATTAAACTATTACAATTAATTTGGAGAACAAATTATAAGTCTTTTGCACAATGGGTTTCCAATTTTTTTATTTAGTTTATGATAATTACTATGAACATTACGGGAAGATAGCCTATTCATCTTTCTATTCAATAATTTGATGTAGACCAATCACAGAAGTCAACTAATCCAAAGAGGATATAATAGTACTACATTAAATATGTGTGAGTGTTGTACGACGCAATCTTACATTATTTTTATTAATAAAGTTTATATAGTAGTATAATTAAATGTTATCATTAATTTGCATATCAAAATGGAAATGGTTTTCTTTATTTTCATATATTATTTATATTATTAATTAACTTAGAATCATATTTATTTTGTTTCCTAAGTATTGGTAATATTATAGTTTATATCGAGAATGTAACTATAGATATTGGATTTCGTATAGAGAAAGATAGACTCTAGTGAGTTAGATTTTTTTTTTAAAGGCAAACTTGTAGAAGACAACTAAGCTCCAAAAGGTCAGTCACCTATGCTTGGTCAGTCTAGCCAACTATATTGTGAATTGAAACTAAAAATTACTGTTTTATTGCTGTTAAGCAGCTATAAGAATACTGTATAGAACTAAAACAACCATAAAACACCCTGAGTTGTAACACTACCAAAAAGGCGACAGAAAGACGGATATTTGCCTATTGTCAAAATTTAACACATAGATATAAAAACAGAAGGACAATGATGTGTGAAAATCTTGGGTTAACCGCCGATTTCACAAGAATTCTAGCTGGCGTAGCGAATCTAGCAATACAGGCTGTGAATTCATTCCAGGTTTACCAGATGATGCAGTTTGTAATATCAAATACTAATAATAATTAAAATAGTAAGAATTAGTGTGTTTAAGAGTCAATTATGTATTGGAAAGCTACGCATACCTTTATTGTTTGTTTTACCTTTTCCGTCCTTCCGTATATCGTATCATAAAACTTTCTTTTAGCCGTGAGAGGAAAAAAAAAACAAGTACTATCTGGTATTGGAGGGTGGAGTTTTGGCTTTCTGCTGGGGACAGACGGAACTGGGAATCCTTACCCTAAGAAATTGTTTCAAATAAAGTTAATAGAGGATGACAACTCCATACCACATATGTATATGGTAGCAAAGATATGTATATACTTGTAAGTAAAGTAGCTGTATGTTTAATTTCATTCCATAATTAATAATTTGTAAAATTGTCACGCGGAAGCAGAAAACTCCGAACTATTATGGTTGTCCGCGACATTATGAATTCTTTCCGCTAGAGGGCACCTGTGACTAGACAAACATAAGAAAAGAAAATGTCAAGTGGTAAAAAACATATTAACCGGCCTATTTTAAATGCAAAATTTTAAGATTATATCAGAAGGGGACTATGACATATTTGGTATCTAATGAAAGGCCAAAGAATGCAGATTTTAGTGTTTGATTCGAAACGAGGTGACAATCTATAAGAAGTGAATTATTTGCGTATAAAGTCAATGTAAATAAAAATCAGCATACTTCCTTGCAAAGTTCCGTTAGCAGGTAGATAGACAATAGAAAAGGTTATCTCTATTGAAAAGCCAGTAGCTTTGATGCGAAGCACGACTCTTGGGCGTCAAACCCCTTTTACAAAACCGAAAATCTGGAGAAGAACAAGGCAGTTGGCGGTTGGATCGGGTCTGTGAAGTTGCTGCTCGTGTGAAAATAGCTATTTTCATAATGAACACTATAGATTCAACAGAGTTAGTTGCAATGGAAAATATGTGCATATATTTATATTCAAGTTCAGTTTAATTAAGTGTGATAAGTTGCATCATTGGTGTTCAAAATAATTTAAGTGAACTGTTTCAGTTTTCTAGACTATATGTATTGTGAGATCCAATCTGTCAATACTGGAAACGTATACACACATCTTACGTCTGCAGCAACAAACCACTAATATATATATATATATATATATATATATATATATATATATATATATATATATATATATATATATATATA
Source organism: Thermobia domestica (assembly GCF_964235325.1). Taxonomy (NCBI): domain Eukaryota; kingdom Metazoa; phylum Arthropoda; class Insecta; order Zygentoma; family Lepismatidae; genus Thermobia; species Thermobia domestica. The sequence goes on from NC_137456.1 coordinate 85,308,622, forward strand.
TATATATATATATATATATACATAAAGAGATAGGAGTGCAACTAAAACCAAGTTTGAAGTGATTACAAAGTAGTGGACTTAAAGTAATAATCGGGAACCAATACTTAATCTACCTTAGGATGCTACGGAAATCGTTCTAAAAGAATATCATCAACATGAAAGAATAGACAATAAAATTGGGATTAACGCCGTGAAGTAACGGACATACCTACCTGGAAATTAAAGAAGATGAACTGTGCAACGGATACAAATACATATTATTAACTATGAACTAGTAAAAAAAATCATAAAATAGTTTCTTTTTTTTAATTATTTTAGTTCAACTGTGAGCATATCTTATATCGATATCAATCAAGTGTTGTGGTTGAAGTGGTTAAGTGTTGTGTTTATAATAAAAGTGTTTATTAAACTACATGGAGTTATCACCTTCCCTAACGGAATTTCAGCTGGTATGGTAAGTACCAGAATAATTTGTTTGTCTCTTGCAGGTTTGCTGGATTCCATGTTCTTTAATATCAGATGTTCGAAACTAGTAAGGTAATCACACACCTATTCTTTGATAAGCCAAGGTGGCAGATAATTCATGCGAAGTCCACATATCAAATGAAGTCCGAAAGGGGCTACAGGACTTTAAATAAGGAACTCACACTTACAGGTATGGCAGTATAGAAATTATATAAAAGATTTTTTTTTTATCTTAGCTCTACCGACTTTTATCTAAATTTCAGCAATTTCTATTATTTTACTTGGCATATCCTTAGATTTTTTTTAAAAAATTTGGATGATACAACATTCCTGTAAGTAAAGGGGTAGTAAGAGAGAGATTTACATATGAGTTTAATACGGAGATTTCTCTTTTCCTTCCCTGCACTCCACAGTGTCATATAGATGCTATGTACAGTATTTAGAGACGTGTATAAAATTTACCAGTACATTACACCATCTGCATTGTTGAAACTTCATATCATCATTAATAACCATTAAATTGGCTTTAAACATGATCTGACCCGTGAGATTAAGTTTATTAAGTGTTTTGAGGCTTTCAGCATTTTTGAAATTCAAATTGATAGACAAAAACAAGCCGTTCAAGATCCGACACATGGTAATTATTTAATTCAGCATTCGACGGGTTTTTATGAAAATAGAATCCACAGTCGGTGGCCGAATTAGCCTGTGTTAAATAAATGAAAGATTATTAACTTTTTGACAGGGTTGTTGTGGTGTGTGAGAGGTTGATAAGATTCTGTTGGATATTGAGGTTTCTATGGTAACTGACGAGTACACAAGTGTGCGACAGGTTGAGCTGAGCCGTATACACTGGGCCATACCACTACAGCTACCTTAGTGAAACATGTCCGTTGTGCATAAAGAGATGACGAAGATGTATTCGTACATAGTTCATTACTTCACAAATAATACATGAGCTGCTGTACCAACCATATATATGTGCAGTACATATAAACTTATATAACTCAAATAGATATATCTTCATCAACTTCAGGGTTCTAGACAGGTTCTCCCCGTGATTATTTTTAATCCAGGAAGATAGAATTAGTTTATACACAAGAGAGAGATCTCATTTTTTACTCAAGATTAGGGCAAAGCTTTATTTTACTTGAAGACTTCTCATACAAATTTCAGAGGTTTATACACATCATTTGAGGAAAAGTAATAATCCCCCTACCGTTGGAAATAACTTCCTCAACTGACTTGCAAGTTTCTTGTTCGTTTATAACAATCTATCCGTGGGATAGTTGGTGCCAAGCCACATGTGTTGATAGCATTTGTTACCATGAGTGTTGCCATATTACGCCATAATGCCGGAAAATGATACGTTTTCACCCAATCTACCCATTAATTTTCCCATTTCTCGACAATATTACATTTGTTTTCAATTCTTGATTTTTCACGTTTCATAAAAGAAAACATCACTTTCATATGCTTTTGGCATTTGTAGGGACAAATGTCGAATCCCTTATCCACAGGGCCGGTTCTAGATATTTCTTAAGTGTAAGCAAACAATATTTATGCGCCCCCTTCTAAATGATAATAAAAGAGTAAAAATTGTAATTGACAAAAATTCTTCAAATATTTGTTACAATCGCAAATTTCTTCAATAACTGTATTCCTGTCAAGGACGGATCCAGGACGGACTTCTGGAGGGGGGGGTTGTAATACTGCTAGTTATAGCTACTTTTAAGAGCTTCAAGATCTGGGATGGTTTATATATATATATATATATATATATATATATATATATATATATATATATATATATATATATATATATATATATATATATATACAAAATAAGAAAGTTTCCTCTTCTGGTGGCGATCACCCCCCTGGATATGCCCCTGATTCCTGTGAATATTAACGAAAAATGGAGAAATTATAAGTAATTTACTGTAGATGAGTACTGAACAGAATTCCAATTTTCATAATTAATGGTATTTAAGTAAGCACAAGACACAACTAAAATATATACCCAAGATGTATTTTGACAAGTACAATTGAAACAAGTCGAAACAGAATACAACTCATGAGCTTCAAGTCACATTAACATACACAATTCAGTTCTTTTATGTCTCTTTACAACATAGACTTTCGAAATCAGGCAATGAGTAACACAAGCAGTGTCGCACCCAAGTTTTCTCTTTTGTGTCCGAAAATTTGCCGGAGTAGGCTACAAAATGCAAATAATTTTGTGTATTTGACCGCTAAAATTGTGCTAATTTTCTTAAAAATTAAAAGTTTTGGGGGATCCAGACTCTCGGACCATCTCCGTCGGTGCATTCCTGAACACAAATAACTAACAAAAATCTACTTTGCATTAGGACTATTATCAAATGTTGAAAAATATGTCTCCATCTAAATTTAATAGGAGAGAATGGATTGATAATGATTGTTACACTTTATAATATGATACAACGAGCATATGTATATGCTGCTGTGATTGACAATAAGAGTTCCTTTTAAAAATGTGTTACTTATAATCCTAATGGCCTTTCGATTACAGTTTCGATTTCAATTTCAGTTACCCTTTCGAGTTACATACGCATATACTGTGTGAAAACTAATTGTATTCAAACAAAATTTGAAATATATTATATTTAAATCAGACCCGTAACCGAAAAGGCTGTATCCATTCTATTTTATTTTAACAATTAAATCAATGCAATCAAGTAAAATAAATTTAGACCCTATAGTTTCAAAAGTTTGTCGATGTGCAAATTCTTTGTTAACATTAACTGCTATTGACAACTTTCCCACTTCAACATTTGTATGATTATCACGCTGGAAATTTTGTCGAGAAGTCGAAAGAAACGTTTTTAGAGCCTTCGCTTGTCTCTCACCTTCTTTCAAGTTTCGAGTAAAATGCTCACTTGTTTTTTTAATCGTTGGTGATTATTATTACAGAGAAAAAACAAGTACTATTGAAAAGTGAAAACATACATAATTATAAATAAATAAATAAATAAACGAAACGACTCAGTATAGAATCGAAAATGTTGTCGAATGGCAAATGGACTAATCGACATTAGCAAAAATGACATTAAGAGTGGGCAACGATTGTGAGCCAGTGATATTAGGAACTTACGTTAAAATTTCCCTTCGAAATGATCAAAAAAAATCCATTTGTACCGCAAGTCTTTTCTTAGTATTGCCCCCCCCCCCTCTCTGGACTAATTGACGACAAAAGCCTAGTCGCTTGAAGTTCGATAATGTGCATTTCATTTACGCTGACCTTTCTCAACCCTTAACTGTGGTCATTGAACCGAAGCACAGGTACGGAGTGTCCATTAAGGCTATAAGGCTTAGCCTATCCATTTATTTATACATCAACCTCAAATGTTGCTTTTGGATATTGATACAATTAATTTTATTAAAATGGATTTATTTTATAATACGCTGTTTAAACATCAAGCGAGTTGAAGCAAAGCTTCTGCAAGAACGCATTGAAGGCTATCGGCCGCTAGCCTTCCGCTTCTCTCATGGAATTAGTAAAATGGGGGGTGACAATCACATTCACGCCACCCTCAGCAGACGAAAACTTCTTGAGCTATACACAACTTCACGATGCAACGAAAGTGGACGAATGTTGACGAAAGGCTAGCCTTTCGGGTGTTTGGCGAAACAAATGCGACAGGATGCGGTCTTGGAAGAAAGTATAAAACAGAGACTATGAAAAATTTAGAAGCTCACATTCAGTAACGAGTTTTGACCAAGAAAAAAAAAGAGAGACAGAGAATAAAAATGTTATGTTATTATGAATAGTATTAATTAATCAGGGACCTTACTACGTATTGGTTTGCATTATCACAGCGTAAAATTTACATTTTAGTTTTCGATAATTGACATAGCAGTTATGTTGTATGTTTTGCGTTGCGGTTCTATCCGCAAGTTTTTCGAAGATCGACACTGAAGAAGATCTCAGATGATTTATAGTTTCTTTTTTTTTCATACTTTCAATCTAAAAATAGCTTTTTCTGTAAAAATCATCAAATGACTGTGAGCTACTGCTCCACTGTTTTCCATTAGTATGCTGATATGTGTTGTTGTGGGTGAAGTGCTTATGTTTGTCTATGATTTGGGGAAGTTACAATTAAGATCGTCCTATAGCTGTCCGTTTTTATTTGTTTCTTTGAAACAGTAATACAGTGCATGTGTGATATGCGAGTATTGCATATGTAAGGAAACCGTACGTGTAAGGGAAATATGAAGCAGAACCACTCTTATACTTTTTCTTGCATTGTATGAAAATTATATTGCATGAATTAGCTATTTTCTATCAAGTATTACAGAGTAGTCAGAACACTAAGACGTGATCGTTGAAATAAGGGCGGGATAGTTTTTCTGGAGAGGTAACTTAAATTCACTTTACACTCATATATACATACAACAAAAATTGCAAGTTTCAGGGGATTGGGCCCCTTCTAGCCACCCTCTAGCTACGAATCTAATTTCAGCCTACCCATTTCAAAACTTCACGCTACGTTACTGCCGAAGCACTATGCGGGAACATTGTTTATGACAACACGGAGCACCCTTGATAACATTTCTTTCTACTGTGATAATGCCACCCAATCCAAAAGCAACACGTGCAGTAACTTCCTTTTATTTGCTGATCCATTCCCATTTCAAAGACATATTGGGCAATGATATTCTTTAGCAAGTCACGGAAGGGTTGCTGGAAGAGAAATCAAGTGTGTTATCTTTGTACTTTGTGCTTATGGTGGGATTGTAGAAATAATGCAACTGTCTTTAGTCCCATTGCCGTAGTACTTAATATAACATCTATTGAGAAAGGTAAATTTCCCTACATTTTATCTCGTGTTCGTAAAATTTCCCCTTTTCCCTCAGAAAATCTTTCCCAAATCTCCCTACGATTCGAAAAAAATTACTCAAACTACCATTACTTGTGAGTGTGGCGTTGGCACAAATTAATGTAAATGGGTGTTCACAATTCAATTGTAAATGGGTGTTTTACAGCCAATCATGCAAAATTTCGATTTTGTTGTCCTTTCGATGTATTTGGAAAAATGTTCATTATAACATGTTATCTAATAAGTATTCACATTTAAAACACAAAATTCACTTTCCAGTTTGGCGCTCTCTTAACCTGGCGCCTCCTCCGAACGCTTAGCTCGCAGGATTCCAGATCCGACCCTGCTTATATATGGTTTTATCTCAATTAGGTCTACAAAAGTATTCCTTGGATGTCAGTTTCATTTCATTCTCTCTTGTGGTTCAAAGGTTCTCATGATATAAAGTTCGGGTTGCACGAATTTCCGGACCCTTGTAGTTGGGATTGTAGCGGAATCACTGATTGTAGAACTTATAAGCGAGCTCTAGTGCGTCGATTACTGCAGCATAGATGTCCATTACTACGTTGTGGAATCGTTTACTGTCCTCTTTAGTCTTCAAAAACACAGAATCGTAACACAAGAAAAATTAGCCAAAGATCAAAGGACAACCTGTTTGACTGAGAAGAGAAAAATAGATATTACAAGAAATATCTCAATTATTGCCCTCAATTGATGCTTATGATTTTATATAAGAATTTCAACTCTTGCGCTGCAAATTCAAATTACCGTGGTCGCGAGAGGTGGCCCACAACATGTAAACTAGAGTTACATTTAATTTGAGTCTTCAGTCTCCAGGTAGCGCTTTGTTTTTACCCGATATATAGAAATACGAATCAAATTTAAAATTTAAAATGAAACTGAAAATTCCATCCGTTGCTACAGAATCTTATACGAAGAAAAAACCTACCTGAAAATTCTACATCAATTTCTATACCAATTACAGTATAATTGTTTTTTTTTTAATTGAGACATCGTTGTTACTCTAAGACACTTCTTTTCTTATTATATAGAGAATAATACTTAATTGATTTGAAGCGTTAGCAATCATGGTCCATTTTAAATGTATTATTAAGTTTTGCTCGTGTTTTATATGTGAGGGAAAGAAAAGTACGTTATACATGTTAAGTGAAACAATTAATCTTTGCCTAACTTCATTGTTTTATTTAATAAATGTAGTAAAACAAAGGATCCTTGGAATATTCAAATATATCTATGGAAAATTCGAGATGTAGCCTCGAATTCAACACATGAGGAACATAGTGTTAAATGTGCACTCTAATTAATAATTTAAGTCAAGTTTATTTGTGAAATTTGCCCTAAGAACATATACAATTTATGAATCTTAAAGCTATTAATATAAATTTGAGAACTTGGTTCAGTGTGTTAAGGTATTCTATACTTTCTTTGTCTCTCGCAATAGAGCTTACTTGATAGTGACAGAAGATAATAAATTGTTAAATTATTTTAATCTTGCTTCGAAAAGATTATAATATGCAGCTACTATGTATGGCCTTTTCACCTGAGTTTGCTAACTTAGTTTAATGAGCGTTACCCAGTGGTGTAGCTAGCAGGTTTATCTAGGAGAGGTCCGCCATTTTTGAGGGGAGTCAGCTACATAATCGTGAGACGTAAAACTTAAAGTTTTCATTTCATTTTATTTCCGAAGAGATATATTTAAACTGGAGTTTTAGGTAACATTTTGCCTCGATCCTCAAGCAGGGCGTTAAACTTCTTCATACCTAAATGCTGCAACAACATCCACTAATACTACTTCTATCACTCGTTTTCAACAATTTACGTTGAAAATTGACGGAAACAAGAGTTTTAGAACATTGCAATTGTAAAAGTGTGCACTTTGCTGAAAACACTTAACAGAGTTTTCCCCCTTTGTTAAACAGCTATGAATTAGAGTAGAGTGATAAGCGTTGGTTTCATATCCCGTTGGTCGTGGGTTCGATTCCCCTTGAATAATTAAAGGAAATTTTTATAATTTGTAATATTGATATTTCCAATGTAAGACAACATGGAAAATATTCAGTTTCTCTCGGTCGTAGTGTTGAAATGATTTTGTTCAGTGCACTCGCAATTGAAAAGTGAACTACGAAAGACAATTACAAGATGACGTCAGCCGTATCAACCTTGATTTCATTTTGAGCTATAATAAATACCAATGTGTATATTTGTTTGTTTCCAGCGAAGGTTAGTTTTTCATAGCGGGTTCATACGTTCTTAAATTCATTTTTGATTGTGAGGAATCTTCAAAATAAAATCAAACTTGTAGCCTTTTATGTTCAATAAAAACTAATTGCTTAAATACATAGAGAAGGCTATACTATTAAATATGATCCAAAAGTAAGTCCTTAGTTGTACCGACAAAGAGTCTGGTTTGATTCTGTTTTTAGGTACATACCTTACAAGGTTCTACAGCAGAAATGTTTGTATTAATTTCCAAGCTGACATTACGGAGAACCTCAGTTCTGGCGTTTTGTAGTAAAACAAATAGAAAGAAAATCGTTTTTATTAATGCAAATGCTTTGTCTTACATTTCAATTAATGAACCTGTAAAGGTTCTTAAAAATAAATAAATAATTAAATAAAGTAATAATAACGTAAATTATAGACCTATAACACTGTGCTTTCTATTTAGGAATCGAATGAGCAAAGTTGTGGAAAATAAATGTCCATTTAATTGAAAAGATCCCTAATTACCCATTATCATAAACAAGAGAAAGGCTCAACGATATTTTGAATTGCATCATTGTTATGATTGTTCTATACAAAATTACAAAGCGTTAGGTCCAAGGCCACCCATCAGGGGGCAAGGTGGGGCGCTCACTTCCCCCCTAGAGGAAATTGTACTTCGGAATATCAAAAAGCCAATAGAATTTTTAGAATAGTTACAACAAAATTTGAAACTATATTTGAAATGTCGCTTTTTCTTGCCCCCCTTGGAAACCTCAACATGGGCGTCCTTGGTTAGGTGTCTTTAAGTAACCTTAAGAAGAAGGAAAAAGATAAAATTTACATAAACATCAATTAGCTTTGTTACCTCAAAGTGACAATTGACTTCTATTAAGGTCTACACTGCACCGTTAAAGTATGTATTGCAACTACAGTTTGGAGACTGGACACCATTCATTATTACCGATGCTACTTAAATGGCATGCCATCACAAGAAAGAATACCAAAATACCTCCCTATCTTCTACGTTAACAGAGTATTTAAGTAGTGAATTAAAATTACTGTTAAGAGTAAAAATGAAATCGCCGTTCTATTTGCAGTGAATACATCTAGGCTATGCACTATTACGGTAATGCTTTCAAGTAGGTTAGAGACTTGTAGATATCTTGCATAAATAAATCAAATTAAAAATTCTACTTCTAAATTAGTAAAATTGAGACTCCTGTCTGGGAGTAAAGGCCCCCTAGAATGTAGTTATGCCTTTTTAGTTCAATTTCTATGACATTACATGTCGACGTGTCAATTGATAAAAAATATGTCGCACCTGTATTTCTTTTTTTAAAAAAAGTAAGAGTCGTTTGGCTTGGTCCGTATAGTCTTAGGATTCGAACTGCTAATTTAATGAGAAAGCAAAAAGCGAAAAGCCTACCAATAGGTTTAAATTATATAATAATAATGATGATTTAATGAGACTTTTGGGTACTTTAAGTAGATGAAGACTGTCTTTCTATTTCGTATAGTCGCCATTTTTGTGTGCTCTACGAAAGGGAAAGTTAAGAGGAGAATTCAACTACAGAACTATGATAATGGTGCAGAGATTTATTATGATCCTATGAAAGATATCACTAGTTAACAAATTTAAACTTTTTGTTTATTACATGAGAAAAATCACCTGATCTTAAAGGAACTTTTTGCGCTAAATTCGAATATGCACTCGGTTTCTCTCCATCACGTACAGTTTTCCCGTAACAGAGGGATTTTCGGGAAATTCCCTCAAAAATTTCCCTTTTTCAGATATTTTATTCCCCTATCTCCTGTCCCCTTACATAGAAATTATACCTAAGTATACCTTGATTTATATTTAATAAACCCTAAAAGTTTCGTAAAAATCGCTTTGTTCTTTCTACAGAAATAAATATATTTGTATGTATACTGTGTGCACCGTTTATTGCACCTGATAGTAATGATTTCAGATCTCCTGAGTTGGGGTAAAAACGATTTGCTTTATTACTACAAACACAGACATAAAAATGAATATTTACAATAGTCAACAACACACTTGTATTGCTCTCTGTAAATTAGAAACTTGTATAAAAATGTACTTCCAACGTATATTTTTTTAAACGTACAGTATACGTATATCTTAATACATATATATACAATTCTCCAAGTTTTTTCGTTTTGTTCATGAAATGGTTATCAATATTTGTTATCAAATGTAACAGAATGCAAAAGAACTTCCACTTCCCGAGCCCCCTACCAACTCGGAAGAGATATGGCCAAAAGACTCTGATGATGATCATGACCTTGATGAACCATCGACATCAACATGTACATCCAAGGATCCAACGTTTATCCCTGACTGTGTTCGCGAGCCACATTTCATCCGGCAATGTAAACTTAATGACCTAGTCCGTGATTTGCACCTGACAAAACAAGAGGCGGAACTTCTGGGATCAAGGCTCCAGCAGTGGAACTTATTGGATGCAGAAAGGAACATATCAGTGTACAGGAAAAGGCATGTTCAATTTTCAAGCTCTTTCTCAATGCAAGATAATGTGTGCGTATGTACGGATATAAATGGGTTGATGGCGGAGCTAGGAATTCCTTACGTTCCAGAAGAATGGAGGTTATTTATCGACGCGTCAAAGGTCAGCCTTAAAGCTGTCCTTTTACATAATGGAAATAAAAAACCTTCTATACCACTTGCGCACTCAGTGAAGATTAAGGAATCCTATGACACCATGTCAACTTTGCTAAATCTTATAAATTACAAGGACCATTGTTGGCAAATATGTTGTGATCTTAAGGTAGTTGGTATTTTATTAGGACTGTAGTGCGGTTACACGAAGTACCAATGTTTTTTATGTTTATGGGATAGCCGAGCTGATGACAAACATTATGAAGTGAAGGAATGGGAACCTAGAGTGAATTACGTACCTGGAGAATGCAACGTCAAATACGCTCCTTTGGTAGATCCTAATAAGATATTACTACCGCCACTTCATATCAAGTTAGGCCTTATGAAAAACTTTGTCAAAGCCATGGACACATCTGGTGAAGGTTTCAAGTATTTGCGAGATAAGTTCCCTAACCTGAGTGATGCTAAGATTTCAGCGGGAGTGTTTATTGATCCCCAAATTAGGAAATTAATGCTTGATGATAGCTTTGACAGCAAGTTAAACAGTGCTGAGCTAGCTGCCTGGACAGCATTTAAGTGTGTTGTGCGCAACTTTCTGGGCAATAACAAAGCTGAGAGTTACACAGAAATCGTACAGGACATGATACAGAAATACAAAGAGTTGGGTTGTAGGATGTCTTTAAAAATCCACTTTTTGCACTCCCACCTCAGCTTCTTTCCTGCTAAACTAGGTGCTCTCAGCGACGAACAGGGGAAAGATTCCACCAAGACATAATGGCAATGGAGAAAAGGTACCAGGGACGATGGGATCCTTCAATGATGTGGAACTATTGTTGGGGTCTTGTTAGAGAATGCAACATTTCTTACAAAAGAAGGAAGTAGTGTACGTTTTTGTAACCCAATGAAAGTTTCATATATTGTGATAGTTTTGATTGTCTTTTCATGACCTTTTGGTACATTTGTATTATTGTTTATTGTAAATTGTCACACTTGTAAATTATATTGTATTATATTTTATATATATGTTTGTGGTAATAAAGCAAAACGTTTTACCTCAACTTAAGAGATCTGAAAGCATTACTATAAGGTGCAATAAACAGTACACACAGTATACATACAAACATATTTATTTCTCTAAAAAGAATAAATCGATTATTACGAAACTTGGAGGGTTTGTTAAATATGAATCAAAGTATACTTAGATATAATTTCTATGTTAGTATATGCAAGGGGACAAGATCTTGGGGTGTAAAATAAACGAAAAGGGAAATTTTTGAGGGATTTTCCCGAAAATCCCACTGTTACGAGAAAATCGTACGTGATGGAGAAAAACCGAGTGCATATTCGAATTTAGCGCAAAAAGTTCCTTTAAGAACAGGTATTTCCTTTTATGTAACTAAACCTTTGTTAATATATTAAACATATTCCGATGTAAATATTTAACTACCCACGATCAAGCGTTTGAATTGGTACCATACACGGTACTCAAACTCCAGTCGTCGTCCTTCTGAAATAAGCCTTGTTAATTAAACAAATCATAACATATTTGGCAAATAAATAATCACGTTGGTAAAATGGATAAGTGAAATTTTCCAAAATGAGATAACCCTAGTAGTATCGACGGACTTGCATTAAGAGAAAAGCTGTGTTGTTATTTGATTGGAGAACTGTATAAAGTATTATTTTATATCCTAGATAAAGGAGGTGTTTAATAATACAATAGTAAAAGAAACATTAAAACCAGAAAAGTTTGATTTGTAAAAACTAAGGAAAGAACAATTGGTTCTAGTAACCTCATGTTGTAGCAAATGTTGCTCAGAATGAACAAGTTTTGAAACAAAAATAGTCTCGAAAAAGTAATCGATTTCTTTTATTTAAGTATAAAGCAGAATACTATAGAGTTGTCGAATTTCGACACTAAATTAAAGATACGAATATTTTTTTCCATAAAAATGTATTTGAAAGAATTGACTGTAAGGTATGAAGGTTCGCTAAAAGCAATTTTAAATGTAAAAGAAAAGTAATTTAACAACATTTAACTAGCACTGAAACAAGCCAAGCCTCCAGGTTTTATTATGGATTTTTAATGTTAAAGATATTGCATTTTGAGGTAGTATTTTATTGTATGTAATTAAACTATCTTTGACAGCTTCGTTTATGGAAGTTGTTTAAGTTAATGCGATTCTCTCTAACTATTGCTTAGACATATTTGTGTTTACTCTACTTTCAAGTAGTACGTAGTTTTGGAATAAGCTGAGACAACCCTCTGGTTAGCTAGATAAAAGTAATTTAAACAATGTGTTTCCATACCTTCTAACTTGTTTGTCTGTAAATTGAAGCTTCCCTTATAACCACTCATTTATATCAGATGGCGAAGCTAAATTACAAAAGAATTTGACAATTCCACCAAACTGTAACACAACACTATTAAGTGAATGTATTTTCCTTAAGCTAAAATATAATGAATTGTCATATGTTATTTCTGAAACCGTCAAAAAGAATCGTAGGTTAATACAGCGCATGAATAGTATGAGGTGATTATAGTTAGTACAGAAATTCCAAATGAGATGTGGATTGTATAGTTTACGCAATGATTATTATGCAAAAAGTTTCCAAATATTACATACTAATATAACTAGAAGTGAAATGTATTCATAATATAGTAATCCCGTTTTAGACCTAAAGCATACTAGTTCCCAAAATATAACAAACACAAAAATTAAGAAACTGATCAACAGTGTAAGATATTATACGAGGGTGTAGTTATTCCACTTTTTGGTGACCTACTGGTGGCTAGTAGTATTTCAATTGATTTTATTGTATTATTCTTGCCTCAATGACATCTTGTTTGAAGAATGGACGATTATTGCCATAGATATATACGAAACCATTCATAATAAGTAATTAGTTCTTATAAGGAGTCAAGACTTACCAATACATATTAGAAAAGTTAAGTACTGCATATATCTGAGTCAGATGCTTCAAACATTAATGTTGCACTATTTGAAACTGAAAAGGTAAATTATCAAATATAAGAGGAACAGTAAACCTGAATAAAACGATATTGTCTAATTTGTATAAATAACAAATTTGCTCAATTAAGGAAGGGAGGGAGATGTAACAGTCGTACATCTTATTATTATATTTTTATTTTCTTTTATTGAATATTATGTGATTCTTGTTGTTGGTTAATTATATTTAATTATGCTATGAGATGTTAAAAGGACGGCCGATCTCTCCTTCTTAATTGAGAAGTTACCAATTGTTTATATTGTATATATGTATATTTCGTTTATTTCGTCTGTTTAATATGTTCGTTTTGTGTGTTCTTAAATTCCAATGATAGACTATTCTCAATGGAAAAATCCTATCAATATTGTATAACGTAGAAGAAACTTCAAGGGTGAGACAAAATCAAAGGGGTAATTCAGAACAGGATATGAAAGAGATTATTGGAGATGTTTGTTAGGAAATGGTCACCACGTCTTACACGTGATGAGGACGTAAGCACTGAATATGTGTCAATATTTTTAATATAACAAAAATTGTGTACGAAAATGGAAAATACTTAGAGTCTACGTGCGCCGCAGCTGTAGTGTTGGGTACACAAAAGAGTGTATATAGAAAGTTAACATTAGTGACTAAAGTACAAAATACGAAAATAGTCATAAGACCTGAGGTAGCTAAGTTGCAGAAACTTGTTACGTATTTTGCACTTAATATAAATGTGATGTGTCTTCAAAAACTATGGATGTAACTTGGTAGTCCCTCGTCGTACTATATACCTCGGAAGTCCGTCGGTCAATCTTTTTCTCGGCATTTGTAATTTTAAATTCACTGACGGACTTCAATTGTAACTTTACTTGTTTTAAACTTCATTTTACAAATAAACTGGAGTAGCTTAATTGTCTCAAGTATTCAAAGTACTTGCTACCTTATGAATCTGTCTGCAGTTAAAGGTTGAGAGAGACTGAATAAGTCTGTTGTTTATTCAAGTGTGACCGCTCGCATACTGATAATCCTGAAGTTGAAAATGGTAAAGCACGTTCCGCTAGCGTACGGGAGCTGCGGCAAGGGTGTAAGTTAAAAGACAAAAAAACTGTGTCGAGACTTGCTTCTTTTTTTCTCGAAGTCTTCAAAAAGGAACAATGCACTGGATTATGTACTCAACAAAAGTATCCCAACAGCCTCAAAAATAAGGTGGAACTATAGAGTAGGATAGAACTGTTAGTACTCCTTAAATCCATGATGGAAAACACAGACAAATGGGATTCCTAAATCAGAGTTGGTGTAGCAGAATTCTATCAAACTCTTCAAGGTTTTGACTTCAATTTTTTACTTGAACTGTATTGTGTTATAGTATCAAGGTGAAAAATCTTGTTGAATATTTTACATAAGAAAATTCATATGTGGGTTACTACAGAAAGAAAATAGATGACTTTGAAGAATATCTACGATCATTGAGACACAGTTTCGATTATAATTAGTAAAAAATGGGAGACCTGAAGAGCCACACTGTTCCAAAAAAGTCAAGAGGAAATGAGTGAGATTTGACCCCCCAAAAAATCATTGCCAATGCCTATAGTTTGAAATGGTTGATACGCTGAAAGAAAAAGTAAGTACTAGATATTTTGATATTGAGAAACTGGAGTTACTTGTAGTATCAACAACCGGTAACAATCGTCAAAGTGTCACGCCTCGCCACTGGTTATAATTAATCACATTATTAATAAGCAAAGAGGATAAGCCCTTAATATCACTCGGACGGTTAGCTTCAGCGTCGGCACTACCACCATCTTGATCTTTTATTACATGATATCAGATTACAGGCATTACGATACTTGTCTTTTCCACACTATCGAAAACTTGAGATTTTTGTCTCGCTCTCGCTTGGTTTGGGATTCTCACGAGAGGATGACCCTGGACCTGATTTCGAAATTTTAGTACCCATGAAATCTCGATGTTAAATATACATTGATAAAAAGAAAATGCATGTGAATCCGGCAACTTCACACCGGGCCCCTAAGTGTAGGATCAGCGTGGGGCCGATGCGGTCAAGAGGAATGGGTATACAAGAAAAGTCTATAGAAATACATTTCGCCAGAAAAGGGAAAATTGGAATTAAAGGAACTAAATTGTCAAACCAAAAGGACAAACCCCCGTCTACTCAAGAGAAAAAATGGTGCATTTTTTATCTTTTTGTTTTTATTATTTGGACTTTTTATATTTTATTAGTTTTTTGTATTTATAGTTTCAGACTTGGACTCCGGACAACACACACACGGGACGAACACAACAGCAGGCCAGGATAGGTGCACGTTTACTCCAGATAAAGGAAGATCTCCACGGACCATCCGCTTTCCAATACTCCCATCAACCACCCGGGAGTCCAGTAGCGGTATTCGTGACTGAGAAGGCATGCAAAAAGAGGCGAATGAGGGGTGATACATGACTGAGAAATGAAGCCGTCCTCTTAGCTCCACCTCCTCTCCGACGATGACTGTTAATTAGGGATGGCCAGAACCGGTTCTTGGTGGAACCGGTTTTCGGGTCTGAACGAATCCGATTCTAGAAGATCCGGCTCCGGAACCGGTTTTTCGGATCCAGGTCTAGAACCGGTTCTTCGGATCCAGGTCTGGAACCGGTTCCGCTGGAACCGAAACTTTGTTACCATCCCTATCTAAACGCGAGCTGCTGGCAAGCTGTGAACAGTATGCTAGATGAAATGGTGGAAGCGACAGGCAGGCTCCCAGACGGCGGCAGCTTGTCTCATTTGGCTAAATAAACTGGGTAACTGGCAAACTCATTGGCTAAACAGGCAAACTGGCCAACTTATTTTGCTAAACACCCACTGGTGGACCAAATTTTTTTTCTGGGAGCACAAGCGGGTCTGAGCGGGGAAGGCACAAGCGCATGGTCCTCTTTGCATTATTTTTGAAGGTGAACTTTGTGCCTCCTTTACGGGTCTTTGGAGGCTTTCGGATCCAGGTCTGGAACCGGTCCCTAAGATCCGGTTCTGGAACCGGGTTTTCAAATCCAGATCTGGAACCGGTTCTTAAGATCCGGTTCTGGAACCGGTTCCTAAGATCCGGTTCTGGAACCGGGTTTTCGGATCCAGGTCCGGAACCGGTTCTGAAAACCAGATCTCCGAGAACCAGTTCCTCGCGGAGCCGGTTCCGCCGGAACCGGAACTTTGTGGCCATCCCTACTGTTAATGGATGGGGCTGAATAATGAACATGAAAGTTTTTTTCAATGAAACAAAATTACTGTTTGTGTTCAGTTTCAGAAGACAAGATAACGGATATGTATTAAGTGTGAAGTTAGGGCCCCCACTTTGTCTTATACTCCAAAATCTTATATCCGGTACTTTCTTATATAATAGCTTACGTACTTCCAGTAAAACTACATATAATTTTTCTTCATAATACAGACTTTTAGGTTCAAATTGTTTTAGGTCAGCCGAACAAAGGATGCACTCTTTCAAGACTTGCGATGGAGGCTATGGATCACTTCACTCCACGACAAAATTAGAAGTTAGTATTTTGCAGTAGCGTAGCGTCATATTCCGAAAGGGGGATGCCAAAGTTAGTCATTTGTGCGATATAGTACTACTGCAAGCAGCAATACATAACTATTCCGAATGGAAATATAGGGTTATACAAAATTTAGGAGGAAGCCCCCCTAATTGGAGGTCTAGTGGGGCATAGAGAAGCGAATGCGTGGATTATGTTAGAATTTAATAACCAATTGTCTCAGCTCCTTCTTGCCACTACCGTTGTGACGAGAAAACTAGGCCCCACTTTTGTATGAACATTGTTTCCAGTATCGTTCCCTTCATTTCTTTCTCGTGGGCGGCTTTTTTTCTCCACATACCACACGTCAATCTAGTTCTTTCAAAAAAAAAAAAAAAAACTATCGCCCCTAAAAATTTGTCATCTTGGGTCCGGAACTCAGACGCCCGTTCGTGAATATGGGCCTGAGTGTATATATCATTTGAAGATGTAAATACAAAGCACTTACACCAACTCTGGGGGCCTGGGGCCCAGATACTGAAGTCAAGGGCGCAAATCTGTCTTCAACGTTCGTGGGATGGGTAAGACTGTTCCCATAATCCTTTCCCTTTTTTAACGATGTTCAAAATATTTATGAAGTTGAAAAAAATGCTGTGGAGGATTAGGGGAGCAGAGTTGTCTATAACATCGGCAGGAGGGCACATTTTAAGGCTTATTGTGGGGGGAGGGGAGAAAAGAGACTCATATTACAGTAGATGAATCAGATTTCTGAGGTAAACCTGTTGTACTCGTATATTATATACCAAGTGATGTAGATGAAATAGTGGTACATATCATTATTACAACTCAGTGCCGTGAGCACATTCTGAAATTTGAATATATGCATAATAATAATTGACATGTTTCTACTTACGCATCCACAATGATCCACATTAAAATTTTAGGATATTTGTTTTATAACAATACAAATAATGACTTCCCCAAAACTATGAAAGAAAATCAATCAGGCCTATATTTGGCGCAACAATACTCTTATCTGAGCAAAATTATGATTACCACAATAGCATTATAGGAATTGTTACAGGAATTAAACAAATAGTTGAAAATAGACTACTAATAATTAATGACAATGAAATATTAAAGAATACGATTCTTTTTTAAAAATGAAACAAGTCAAAGGACATCAGTTTCCTTTGTGGCAGTCGGATAGAAATCATCATCATCACAATCTCAAATCGGATTATTGGGGGGGACAAGATTGTAGAGAACATGTTCCCCTTGTCCCCGAGATTTGTGGCAGTGACTGAAGGGCCCTGGCACAATCTTTGCGAGTGACGGGGAGTGGTGGCTCTCTTCTCCTACCAGATCGGTGACCGTAATTCTACAGAATGCTTTAAATTTATGCCTGTGTCTGTGAGCTCTTTTACGATGAAGATTACAATTACGATGCATTTAGTTACGATTAAGGCATAACTATTTTAATACTATTATTTACATAACCGGCATGCTTCAAAAATGCGTTGAACTAACCATTTCTGTTTTGTTCTATTTCCTTTATATTAGGGCTCGTACGTTCTGTTCAGAAACTATAGTTTAGTTCAAAATATATACAGTTGGAAATACTTGAATATGCCAGCGTATATCTAAAGCGAATGTTGGGTTGCAAGGGATGAGGAGGAGTGAGAAGGGAAGTATTGCGCATGCGCATTCAACAGAAAGCAGACGAAAACCCCGATGCTTTCAGTAGGCCTGGAAGCCCGAGTAAAATAGCATACGACAGGAGGAAAGACAGAAAATGTGCATCTGAGCGACGCGCATGCGTAGGTTCCTCTTGTCAAAGTAAGTCGAGAGAGCGCGCCAGAAGATTGCAGTGGAAATAATTGTGATAATTACAAGCAGACAATTTATATATAATGAAATACGTACTTTTTCTTGTTAACAGGGGATGCCGGGCATACCGGCGTTCCCTTACGCTACGCCGCTGGTATTTTGCACTGTAAATTTTAAATCCGAAAAGTTAACATTTTGCGTCTATTGGATTACGTGTACAATGGCAATTTTAAATAGAACATTTCGTAATATTTTGCGGAACAGAACTAAAAAGAAACCAAGAGAGTTTGAACCAAAGTAAGAATATTTACTGATAAAAGGAATGATTTGGAAATATATTGTCATTGCAGAAAAAGCAAGAAATTGAAATTCTCAGTCAAAATTGTTGGCAGAATAAACTAGGTTCGAATAATTACGTCCTTCAAATTACAACGGTAGCATCGCAATATCGATCAGAGGGATCGATATGGCGATTACTATAGTCCCATTTCACAGTTATTTATTTTAATGTTTACTCTTGGAGGAAAATTTTATGGGCGAGTTACCTAAAGAATTACTAATAATAGTTTTAAATATCTTGTATTAGTATTTAACATTCGGGAATTACATTTGCCATCTTCCTTCTACGAACGAACTAAAACCATACAAATTGCTAGTTAGTATTATAGTCTGGAAATCAGCGTTTCAATGCTCCTAACGAATCGTATGCCACCTCTTTACATGCAAAAGCATGGATACTGTCCGTGCACGCTGGAAGAAAATTTTCTTGGGGGGGGGGCTCATCTCCCTGAATACTATATTACGTTTGGTATTTTTTTAATTTGTATTAAGAAAATATTAAAAAATTTAGTACATTTTCTTGTACCAGGTGGAACCCAGGTCCCATCTTGTCCTCCCCTTCGGGTACCCACGATACTGTCTGTTAAGGACCGTTACGGAAAGATACCACGGACCAAAGTCCCTTTAAGTTGCAGACCTTCAACGCGGGGGAGGATTCATCTGAGGGGGTAGCATTATCTATTATTCAAACATCTCCTATCACTTTGTATCTTCCTTATTTGTTTTGACTGCCTTCTCAGCTCTAGATGATAGTAATGTATTCCAAATTACGAAGAATTATGTTTGTAATGCGACACACTATTTAAAGAAAACACTCCGAGAACACATTACTTCCCTATTGTATTGCTTAAAAAACATATTAACAAATTAAACGCCAAACAGTTTTGAATAATGAGATAAAAAATTAAAAAAAAGGCTCTTAATATGATACTGGAATGTAGAATATCACGTAAAACCCAGACCGATTAGAATTATTTTTGATGAAGTTGTAATACATACATTAATCACCTAATAATGAGGTTTGCTGTCGTGCTTTTTATGAATTACAAGTTTGTTATTCCGAAATAATAGTAGAGTGCTATTACTATACTGGATGCCAACAATTCAAAAAATTTGTTATATCATATGACAATTCTATTGTGAATGGTAGGTTCTTGAATGTTTATTTTATTTACAATGTACTCAATTATGTTCCATGAGAAGAAGAGGTTGAATTCGCTGAAATAAAAGAATTATCTCGGACATCGAACATTGTTTCTTAGTACTTACTATATATTTGAGATATTTAAATATCAACTTAATATCAGTGTACGGAGTTCGAGGTAACATGGCGTCGATGTAGGAACAACCATCTCGAACTCCAGTTTAATTCAATTTTATTCTTATACAAATGTTCTTTTTTTTAATTCTTTTGCAGTGTGTTACAAATTTTCCTTAGTGTGGACATTTTTAATGATAATAATATTAATTGTACAATGCTCATAGCTGAAGAACAATTAGTTTAACACGGGCGATTTCGGGCAACATGTCTGCACCATTTTGATCTCCAAACTACAGTGCATATCAATTTGCTTAAAACAATTTGAAACTTTTTAACAATTTATAGTGTAATAGCTGACATGGCTTATGGCTGCAGCAACTACTATTTACAACCACAATAGTGGTTCTAGAAACAAGAAACAAGAATATCAGTGTACATTGTATTACAGTAATGAATAATGAGTCATCCAATATTGTAGGTAGTTTCATATAAAGCTAATATAAGTATAGGGAATGCTTTCAAATATTATATTGTACAAACGAGGCTAAAGAAAAATCATACAATGCAAACATTCAAATAGAACAATGTGCATATACAAAATAACAAATAATACAATGATTGATGACAACATTGTCAAGAAGCGTCTTCATTCTGTGTCTGTAGTTCACTTTGAAAGCACACAACAACATACAGGACAAGAGTTATTCTTACTGTACGGTACGTTTGTATTAAGTCTTAAATGTTTAGTCATCTATATGGCCTATTTCTGTTCTTAAAAACTGAGACAGTATCTTTTATGCATTGAGAGCAGCAGCGGTTTATTCCATAATGGGTTTAGCTACCAAGCGGATGGACTCCATTCCATTCCTGATGTAGGCGGGATTTATTATCTAGTTCTCGTATATTCGTCCAAAAGCGATTTCGGAAAGCAAGTAGCGTTTGAAAATGTTTACCTGGGAACACATGAGTGTAGAGGAGGGCGAAGTCAGTTTCTCTAAATATGCAGGTGATAAAAGTACAGTCTTCACCTACATTAGAACCCACCGAACTGTTTCAATTGAAGGGGAACAGCTTGACTTCCCCTATAATACTTGGTCAGACATCGGATCACTCGGTACAATACATAGAAACTTTTTTTATTGGTTTTGTGTAAGTTATATGTAATATATATATTTACAAATGTCAATAACGCTATTTCTTGTTCAGGTTAGCTAACACGTGATTTTGATACACTCCTTGGGCTCCATTTCTGATTAGATGTAGAACACAAGAAGTTTTTTCCATTCTACTTTATGCAAAAACTTCTGTCTCATAGACTCGTTAATTTTTTCTCTCATATTTTGATACATGATTTGTTAAAACTCTGTCCCGTTCACAAGTTCTTGTAAAACTTGTAAGAAACAGAAATTACAAGAACTTGTGAAATTGAGATTCGTAGCTTGAGAAGTATTACATACGTATGTGTATTACTATTGCGAGGATTGTTAGTTTTGAGAAATAGGCCCCAGAAGTGCTTAATTTGTACAGAAGAATAGTAAAAAAATACTTCAAAGTGAATGAACATATACTAGTACAATAAAAAGTTACATTTCAAAAGTTCTAATGGACAAAATAGATAAACAATAATTCTTTTCAAAACCTTAGTTAACTAGACTATGAAAAACCGATTTGTTCAAGGTATATTTATGATGAGCTTAAAGTGAACTTGTTTATCATTAAAAAAAACAGGATAATAAACAATAAGAAAACTTTAGTTACTTATTTAAAAATTGAATTGATAAATCTATTAAGAAACCCATTATATATATATATATATATATATATATATATATATATATATATATATATATATATATATGTGTGTGTGTGTGTGTGTGTGTGTGTGTGTATGTGTAAAAAGCAGATTAAAATTTCTGAAAGAAATCCTGATATCACATTCATGTTATTCCAATGAAAAAATCCTTTAATTCACATAAAGGTAGAAACACAATAAGAACATGGAACATTATTTAAATATTAATAAATTTCATTAATATTGAACGGGAGCGAACAGGCAATCATTGTGATAATTTAATACACAAGAACAATAATAATTTACAACAATAAATTTGGAAATGTGGTTCTTTTCAAGGATCTTATTAAATAGGTTTTTTTACAAGTTACTAGGGAAAAAAGTATTATCTGTCAGGAAAGTAAAAGTACACCTGTTTTTCGAGTCTGGCATTCCTGCGCTCCATCCGTGGAAAGTATGAGAATTAAATCAATCAAAGGTTTACTGAGAAACAAGAAGAAAAGTCTAATCTGAATAAAACATTGTAGAGGGACACAAGCTCTGAATACGAATAGTGCATAGTGAAAATAAAGGGCGACACCGAAAGAGAAAGCCAGAAACAGCTGCTAAACGGAGAAAATAGAGTAAAAATTGTCGAAGTGGGAACATAAAACACAAATACAACAAATACGAAGACAACTAAACCTTTACCACGCCATGATCTTGGTATAGTGGTTAAGGTGCTGGTTTACAAGTACAAAGGACGCCAGTTCGAATCTCCGGGATGGACATTTTTAAAAAGTTTTGTTAATAATACATACAGCTCATGAGAGATGGTGCAAGAGGTCGTATTTAGTCTTTCGTAGCAATTATTATTGGTAATGTTTAGTACTGATAATACTTTTTGTCTTTGCGTATTGCTTTTATTCTTTTCTTCATTTCGAAAGAGAAGAATATCCGAACAAATGCCACCAAAATTCTGCTTATTTTGAATGTAAACGCCATTTGCAATTATTAAAGAATAAAAATTGAACGTTCCGACGTAGCTGCAAAAAGTAAAAAAAGAAAACATGGAAGTGGAGGGGTTCGAACCCATACTCATGGTTATTAAAAATACAATCTCTACATGGCTTACACCTCTCAACCACGTTTCTACGTTAGCAAATAAGAGGCTTGTGTTTAGGTTAGGCTGGTCAATACGTTTTGCAAAGAGGCCCGGTTTAGCTCTGACGCAGCACAGGTGCGAGAAGGGAGAAGGGAGCAAAACACTTTTTCTCTCTCCCTCTGTGTCTATTTATCTATCTGCATATATATATATATATATATATATATATATATATATATATATATAACGCTATTTGAGAATGCCATAACCACCCTAATTTTCAGCGGATTGAGACAAAACTTGGCACAAACATTAACTGTTGAAATATCTTGATGAGTTCCTTAACCAGAATAATCAGATGAAAATGTTCAAAATGGCAGCCCTTCAAACCCTTAAAAAGTTCCAAGGGAACCAAATTTCGCCCATGAATAGGTATTACTTGTTTGTTTGTAGACAGCTACTTGCCAAGTGTTCTGAAAGGTTGTGTATAAACTAGGGATGGCCAATTCCGGAATTGTTACTTTCCGGACTCCCGAAAGTAAAACCGGACAAATTCCGGAATTCGGAAAATTCCGATTTTGGAATAATTCCGGAATTAGGAAAATCTGGAATTTAGAAATTTCTGATTTCGTTGACATTCCGGATTCTATCCGAGTTCCGGAATTATTCTGAATTCCGGAGTTTACTGAATTTCATAATTTTCCGCAATCCGGAAAGTGAAAATTCCGCTTCCGAAAAATGAATTTATTTTAGTTAATATGAATCATGGCGGAAATAAGTCTTTGACCAGGTAATGGCTACTGCTTTGAAAGAAATGGAGATTATGAGAATTCAATCTGTCATATCTGTAGTTTCGTGTGGAGAAAAAACAAACTTGTGAACCAATGGTTTACGAACAACTCAAGTTATTAATGTAAATTTTGCCGACATCATGAAAGAAATACGAAAGACATTTTGAATCGAAGAAATATAACATACAAGTTTGCAAGCGGAGACAAAAAACTAACGTAACCAGACTAAAGGCGAATCGTTTACCGCGTAGCGATCGCGGTTCAGTGGTCAAGGTGCTTGTGCAAATCCACGTCGCATTTTTTAAAAGGATTTTTGATGGCGATTGATCGGCGATGACATACGTTTTATTATATTCAGATATTTGAATACTCGGATGTTTCAATACTTGACCTATCAAATCTTCAGGAATAATAACAGTAATAATAATAAACTAATAATAATTATTATTATCTCGTAGAAAATTAAAAGCTAGGAGCTAATTATCGCTCAGGTCATACCATTACAAGCAGAAACGTGACATTTGGAAAGAATATTTCGGTTTGGTTTAATGTTGCCCACGAGAAGAGGAATTTCTCATCTCGTTTCTAAAACAAACAAAATAACATGAGAATTAACATTTGACATTCGAGACAGGACAAGGCTATCTCAAAATTTTCGTCTCGCTTTGGAGATGAGAATCGAGACGAGACGACAAGTATCGCAAACATTTCTCGTCTTGTCTCGATTCCCGAAATTGTATGTCCATTCTTTAAGTAACAATTGCTGTAGACTGAATCTCATAGGCTATTTCGTTACATTGTATTTCAGAGCTCATTGAATTATGGTCTGTGTAGGAATTTTTGTAGCAAAGCTTTTATAATTACCTCTGCATATCCTAAAAATTAGTATATTATATGCATTACTGTTGCGTGATATTCAGTTATTTTTATTACAGTTATTTTCCTTAAAACATACAGTAGAATACTTTCTACATGAAACTTCATACTAACGCTCTAGTTTAAAATTTTGGTAGTTGCAGAGGCGTGTCTTGAAGGTACGGAACCCTCTCCCCGAAATCTTTACTTTTAAGTAAGTATTGCCAAATTTTAGGGCAACTTTAAAACTTTTAATGCCACTATTATTATTATTATTATTATTATTATTATTATTATTATTATTATTATTTATTCTTATTCTTATTCTTATTCTTATTATTATTATTATATCAACACTGTGTATAATCTTTAAAAAATATGCGGTTTGTATCTGAGCAGTAAAAGCTAATTGACTGTCGATCTCGGTCGTCGAGAAGTCTTCAGGAGGCAAGGACATCGGTCACGTTCTGGGTTTGAGTTCCAAAGGGGCAAGTATTCGGGCTCGAGCCAAAAATTGTTAAAGTTATAGGCTTCAGCCAAACATGTTCAAAACAGCTGGGACCGGGTTTAGGATTGTCAACGGCTCGAGCGGCTCGGCTTATAGCTCATTCACTACCGAACCGAACCGAGAAGTGAGCCGAGCCAACAGCTTACCCAACCGAGCCAATTTGAGCCATCGGCTTAGTTGAGCTGAGTCGAACCGTGCCGATGGACTAGTTTCAACTTAGCTGGCTCGAACCGGTTCACATGAGCCGAGTAGGTGACCCATCCCAACCGAGAAAGCTCGAGGCATCGGCTCAATTGAGCCGAGTTGATGGCTCGTTCCAACTGAGCCGGCTCAGGTCATCAGCTCAATTGGGCCGAGCCGATGACTCATCCTAACCGAGCCGACTCGAGCTGTTCGCTCAGTTGATGCGATCCGAGCCGGTTGATATCACTACCCGGGTTGGTCTTCTGCTTGGGCTCAAGAATTCGACCGTGCAGGTCTCAGCCTTGATTTTAAGAACTACAGTATATACTTATATTGGTGATTACGACATTTGACGCTGTCTCGTAATAATTTAAAAAAAACTCTTGTCCTCTCGTTATCTAGACGAAACGAGATACACTAAAATTGCCCCACGAGATGCACTAAAATTACGAGACGAGATGAACCCCTGTCGTGAGCAACACTAAAAGTATTCCACATTACTGCTTACATTTCTCATGGCTTTTGCTATCCAGTCTAATCAGGCCATTATTTCAAAATGAGTGAAAACGAGCTGAACGAGCGAGCGAGCCATTATCAAACTCGACTCAACTCGAAACTCGACCTCGAAAACAGCGACTTGGCTCGAACTCAACTCAAGAAAATTACCTTTGAATCGATTTGAATTCAACTCGAGTCGAGTCGAATTTTGGCTCGACTCGTGCTCATCCCTATTCCTATTTGTATTTTATGTATCCATTTCAATAATTTCTACCTTTTTCTCCGTTTACCTGCTGTTTCTGGATTTCTCTGTCGGTGTCGTCCTTTATTTACACCATGCACTATTCTTATTCCATCACATGTGTAGTGCAGCTTGTGACCCGCTTCAATGTCTTATTCAGTTTAGGCTTTGCTCCTTACCTTGACTATACATGTGATTTATTTAATTCTCACTTTCCGCGCAGGACCGATGAAAAATTATTATTATTATTATTAATATTATTATTATTATTATTATTATTATTATTATTATTATTATTATTATTATTATTATTATTATACTATTGAACTTGCACGGCGAAATTTCTGTATAATACGATATCATTTCTGTAATTTTACTCCATTGTATGTTATTTAGTTTATTAATGGGCACTGAATTGTCTCCAGAGCATCGAATAAATTAATTTCGGCATGCACTTTGGTGGAAATATTATTACAGGAACATTACCGGTTCGTTCCAAATATCAGGGCTGAACTTAGCAATATTTAGCTTATGATGTTGCATGGGAAGATAATGTAGGGGTGAAGTGTTGGACTTATGAGTAATACAGTTAATCGATATAGTTTCAAATCCTTTTCAAGTTATTTTATTTTCAAAGCAATCGTGAAGAATCAAAGAGTGACTTCTCTTATTAAATGAGCAATTCTTAAGAAAGTGGACGCAAACACTTGTATCATGATAGAGACGATTTACGCATATTAATTGGGAAAGGGCAAGGAAATTACTAGGACATTGGAAACACTTCGTTCATCTGCAGTATGCACTTTTTAATTTATCGTTCTAAGGAAAAAACACTACACTATTTGTTATTTTAAAACTAACTTTGGCTAGCGCAATCGGTGAAATATGATGGTCTCTGTAATAGGCACATTTTTGAAGAAGTTTGCCTATTGTAGAGACTCACATGTGTGAAATTCGGAAAAATTTCGTTTTATCGATCACCATCCTCTGATTCATACCCCTGATTAGATATACTTGCTTCCTCATTTTCATTGTATCACTTCTCTAATAAATGTCAGTGCTATTTTTACCAAGTTTTCACTTAACATCTCAAACGGGTAATTCGCTCTCTTTTACAACATCTTACGTGCTTTATGCATGATAAAAAAAATCATTCTACTTGTAGTGGATTCGAATTTACGTCCTTTTTATTTTCAATCTAGCGTCTTAGCCACTACATTCCTGCGTTCTAACCATTTAGAATATGAGAATAAAATCAATACAGAGAAAGCGGAGAAAAAGAAAGAAATTGTCGAAGTGGGAACATAAAATACAAATGCGAACATATATTCCAACAACTAAATGTTTACCAAGCAACGATCTTCGTGTAGTGGTTAAGGCGCTAGATTACAAATCTTATGGACGGCGGTTCGAATTGCGCCAAGGAGTATATATTTTTTTAGGTTTTAAAAATAATGGATAAAGCACATGAGAGATGGTGAAAGAGAACGTATTATCCGTTTAATACGTTAAGTGGAAAAGAGTTAAAAATTTCGGTGAAATTTATTATAGAAGTAAAACAATCAAAACGAGGAAGCAGGTATATTTAATCAGGGGTATGTATCAGAGGGTGGTAATCTCAAAAACTGCAAAGTTTCCCGAATTTCGCACATGTGAGTCTTTACGATAGGCAAATTTCTTCAGAAATGTGCCTATTGCAGAGATCATCTTACCAGAAATGCCGTAAAATTTCTATGCAATTTTGCCCTTTTGTCTATCATCACCTCTGAAACGGGAAGAGAGAGAGACAGAGAAGGAGAGAGATGTTTCCGGAGCTGAGAGTGAGGTGCTTGCATTCAAATCAACGAGTTGACAAATAGACGCTTATATAATGAGAATGCGGAATACAAACAACTATAAAACATCAAAGTGATAATTACAGGCATTATCACCTAAAGTTCCGGAACCGTGACGGTCAGTGAAACATGATCCGATGTCGGACGTCAAGAAATAATTTGATAATGAAATGAAAACAGAACTTTAGAAAAGAAATTATTATGATGCACTAGACACAACATGATTGCCTGTTTCTTCTCTTCGTGTTAAATTGTCTCATTTTAGCGATGCGAGACGAAGCCTGTGTCTCGTCTCGTGGCTATCTCAGTGTCATCTCTTGTTTCCGAAACGAGACTAATTGTTATCTCGTCTCCTTTCCTCTAATTTTCTTTCTTAAACCTCACAATAATAGAAGTAAAATTGAAAGCCATGCGACTTCGAAATGTAACGAAGTTTACAATTTAGAATTGATAATCGGACAAGAGAGGGCTATAGAATGCTTTCGAGATATTTTAAACGCGATGAGTTTAGACAAGGACATGTCACGTCTCGTGTCGGAAAACGAGACGAGACAGACGCTTTGTCTCGTCTCGTCTCGGATTTAACAAAACCTATATTGTCTCTCCCATGCTGAATTGGAAACCTCTCACCAGAATTGAAGTGGGTCTTGTCAAGTGAGACATGTGGGTCAAGATGTGTAAGTCGGTTAGTGGGTCGTGGGTCAACAGGATATGACCCACTGCAATCCACAACCCACCGTGACCCACCATAAACCAGCGATCCACCATAACCTACAGACTCACTACGACCCACCGACACACTATGCTTAGTGCATTGTATATAGCATCCTCTGAACTGTGGTGAATATGTCTATATTTTACTTTTAGGGTCTCTCTTTTCTTTTTTCCTTTTTTGGCATTTGTTTCTGAGATGACTATCATACAAGGAAAAAGCAGACATTGTTAAATGAACTTTCGCGAGGTAGTAGTTCATATTTAAAGTGTTAATATTACAAACTGGGAGAGCGCAATAACCAGAAATAGCCTAGAAAATGCGTTTTAAAGTTTCGACTCGCCGTATATATGATACGACGCCTAAAATTCCAAAGTGACCGTGTGGCAGTGTGTGGAACATTCACGATTCACGCGTAAAGGATCGCGAGCTCGATTCCCGCTCGAGTCAACTTGTTTTTGCTTTTACCAATAAAGTAGTCATTTATTGGTACATATGCCTGTAATATTTACAAGTAAAATATTAATTCACCATATGTTTATAATGCATGAAACAATAAGAATTTTTAAATCAGTTGTAAAACCTTTCAATGTTTCATGTGAACTAGATACAAATATAACCTATTTCGTAAAGTCGTTAAATGAAAAATTTTCTTGACGATTCGTGTCTATATCTGTGAACAGAGTGCGAATTGCAAGGGGGATTATTCGGAAATCCCTTTTGGCTATAGCATACATCCAGAATTCCCTAGAGGATTTCCCCCTCATCCCCCTTGCAATTCGCACACTGTCCACAGATATAGACACGAAACTTCGGACACAACGACTGTGGTAACCTTAATACAGCTAGTGATATCAATATATTTATGAAATAGGTTATATTTTGTATCTAGTTCACATAAAACATTGAAAAGTTTTACAACTGATTTGAAAACCCCTATCATTTAGAATATATGAACATATAGTAAATTAATATTTTACTTGTAGTTATAAATGACTACTTTATTGGTAAAAAGCAAAAACAAGTTGACTGGAGCGGGAATCGAACGCTGGACCCTTTACACGAGAGTCGTGACGGCTCCACACTTTACCACACCGCTACTTGATAATTTTAGGCGTCGTACCATATATACGGCGAGTCGAAACTTTGAGACGCTTTCTCTAAGCTATTTCTGGCTATTGCGCTCTCCCAGTTTAAATGTGCACTACTACCTCGCGAAAGATGGTCCCTAAGTTCATTTAACGAAGTCTGCCTTGTCCTTGTTAGATATACTCATATCAGGTAAGTAAATAGAAACAAATGCAAAAGAAGAAGAAGAAAATGGAGATCCTAAAAGTAAAATTTAGAAAAATTCACCACTCTTCAGAAGATGCTATATACAATGCACTAAGCAGAGTGTGTCGGTGGGTCGTAGTGGGTATGTAGGTTACGGTGGGTCACGGCGGATGGTGGGTTGCAGTGGGTCACGTCCTGTTGACCCACGGCCCACGATCTACTTCATCTCTGGTGAGAGGCTAACAATCCAGCATGGGCGGGACAATATAGGTTTTGTTAAATCCGAGACGAGACGAGACAAATCGTCTATCTCGTCTCGCTTTTCTAGACGAGACGTGACAGGTCCTTGTCTGGACTCGTCGCGTTTTAAACATCTTGAAAGCATTCCATAGCCCTCTCTTGTCCGATTATCAATTCTAACTTGTAAACTTCGTTACATTTCGAAGCCGCATGGCTTCCAATTTTACTTCTATTATTATGAGGTTTACGAAAGAAAATTAGACGAAAGGAAACTAGATAACAATATGTCTCGTTTCGGAAACACGAAATGACACGGATAGCCACGAAACCAGTGGCGGATCTAGAAGGTAAAAACTGGGGGGCTGCCTGAATTTAGACTATGATAAGTATATCATGACTAGGCTTCGGATTTTTAGGTCCCAAAAAATTCAAATTAGGATTTTAAAAAGTGCATTTTAGGATTTTATAGGTTTTTAAAAACACGGTTTAGGATTTTTAGCGTTATATTACTGAAACCGGAATATTACTACACTTTAAACACTTTATTAGCTATTTCATACTTAAATGGTAACCTTAATTTAGTAAGCTTTATGCTAACCAGTCTTCTGCGTAATAAAAATAATAAAACTCTTCTTACCTTGGACTTTTTTTGATAGCTGAAATATGCATGGCCTTTAACATATGTATGGCCTGTCGTACTATAGTAGTAGTGGTAGTAGTAGTTTTTGTCAGTTTTCTTATATTTGAAATTTTATACAACCACAAATATCACTTCACTTTTCTAACGATACACTGAGGAAATACGAATGTTCAAATATCGTTTTTCCGGCACTTTTCATGTTTTTTATAGCTCATAAAGTGGTCACTTCACTCTCTGTAATGGTACTGAACAACAAAATATTTGGCAAGATTTTCTGTTGTGAACTTTTTCCTGTCGTCTGACAAAATTCTCTTGAATGCAGAAAAACTACGTTCCACATCGGACGATGTAAGAAACGCATATTTCATACTGGCTAATTCCTCGGGATTCCATAGCAAATTTTCTTCGACATTGTCTCCACGAAGAATTTGGCCCATTAGTTGTATGTGTGTGAAATCAGGACTGCGTTCCAAAACCGCCTCCAACTTGTCCGCAATTTTTGTTCCAACTTCCCCAGGCACTTTTTTCTCTTTCACTTCTTGATAATTTGAAGAGCTTCTGTTAGTGGAAGAGACTTCTTCTCCAATTCAGTGATGGCTTGAGGCAGATGAGAAAAGTTGGCTTTAATGTAACTTAGTTGTTGTACAGCAAACTGTGACTTCAGTGCTTTTTTTGCAGACGTGATTGAAGCGGCTTCAATCTCGTCGAGCGAATCGATGACCTGAACAATGCTTTCAAAATTATCTGCATAGTACAGTGCTGCTGGAGCCACGTTCCCCAACGAGACACAACGGGCTGTGATATGTTTGGAAGCATATCCTTGAAGGTAGCCAGTCTGTTAGGAGCTTTCATGAAAAACTTCTTTACAGATGAAATTATGTGGTTGACGATTGACTACGTGTTTGAAAGTATTTTTCAAGTTAAAAATAATTATAAAGAATCATTTAGGACGTTATAGGTTCTAAAAGCTAATTTAGGATTTTTTAGGTCCTAACCCCCCAATTAGGACATTTTAGGTCCTATAAAACTAATATAGTTCTACTTATAGCAACTTGAAATGTAAAGAAAACACGAATTTTTTGCATTCACTGTACAGGGATAAAATAGGTTCAAACCTAAGAATCCGGAGCCTAATCATGACCTTACTATAAATTTTCAAATCTATATAAATAATAGTTTAAATTATTTTCCTCAATCTGAAAGTGGGGGCATAGGCTCCCCGCCCTCGAGCTAGATCCACCACTGCACAAGATGAAACACAGGCTTTTTCTTGCCTCTCTAAAACGAGACATTTTCACATGACGAGACGAAATAGGCACTATGTTGTGTCTAGCGCACCATAACCATTCCTTTTATAAAATTCTGTTTTCATCTCATTATCAAGTTATTTCTTAAAATCCGACCTCGGATCATCTTCCTTTCATTGACTGTCATTGTTTCCTTCACTAACTTGTGTTCATAATTGTAATTAAAAAAAAATCATTCTATTTTCTACGGTTTTCATTCCACAGTCAGTCTACAATTGCCATTCTACCACTTGTGAAGTGGAATGAAAATATGATAGGTTATAATGGTGTTGTGAATGTTTGTTATGTGTCTAATTGTTTGAAACTAGTGTATATTTAGACAATCGATATTATGTGGGGTAATTGCATTCATCTATTACTACTTAACTGTCTATGTATGGTATATCTATAAGTGTAGTGTTCTACGTTTTCCTTCGTAGAACGAAGTTGTTTGAAGGCCCTGGATTAAGTGTAATGGAACTGTATAGTAGTTGTAACGCCCCCTTCCGCCTAGCCTCGCCTAATCGAAACCAAATCGAGAGTTTGTTAGAAAAATTAAAAATAAACAAAAAAACAAACTGTCAACCTGGGCTCAGATATCAAAGCCTGGCAGAGAGGGCTTGGGAGAGCGGGGTCGAGCCGTATCGCGAAAACTACTTCGAAAGTACAGGCAAAAATCACAGATCCAATATTTCTCTTTTCAAGGCAAAGGCAAACACATCAAACATAAACAGAATAAACACCGACACAATGTTTCAGTTTGAAATATAACAATTTTATTGACAAACGAGGGAGGTGTATATGTGCTAAATCGTTAGGATAGTACATATACACTAAGTTCAAACGTGAAATAAATAACTATCGGAACAACTATTTTCTCCGTCAGTCAATCTGACTAATTTTCCAAACAATCTATTTTAACTTTAGTTTCAATAGCAAATATTCTTCAAATTTCAATTATAAATATAGTGTTGAAAGAAGCAATAATCAGCAGTTAATAATCTCACTAAATCTTGAATTTTAGCAAGTGATAAATCTCTTGTTCATTTCTGTGAAACTCAACTACTCAAATCAAATCACATTCATGAATTTTTAAATATTGAAAATTTTACTAAATCAAATTTCTAACAATTTTTTAGACAATCTCCGATCAATATTAATTCAATAATTGTCAAACTAAATTGTTCTTGTTCAAAATAGCTAATTTTAACCTTATTGACAACTTTCGGGAAAAATTCGAGAAAATATTCGTATTTTGAGAAAAATAGTTAATTTCGTATCAGTTTAAATATATAGCCAAATAGCTGCAAAGAAAATACATAAATTAAATAATGGAAATACTGGATCCGGAAAAGGTTCAAGTATCAATCCGATGTTTCCGACAAAAATTAGAAAATGAGAATCGCCACTTAAATCAGGGAGGAATCTTCTTACTAGTGAAATGCAAAGGTCCGCGATTTTAATCCCTTTTGGAGACAAAACTACACACAACCGCACCAAATCCACACTGTTAACGAAACACAACTACTTTTAAATAGAAATCAAAGTAGCAACTCACCTATTATCAGATTACTTAAAGCTTTACCCAGGGTGCGAATTACCGGGGGGGATGAGGGGGATTTTCCCCCTCAATCACATTTTCTTCCCCCCCAAAGAAGTCAGCTGAAGTAGCCCCACCGGGGATGCTCGCTTTCCCCCTCAAACTATGCTTAGTATAACTCCAAATTTCACTGATTTTTGTTATTTCTTGTAAATTTAATCTTCTAGCTGTATTTCGAAATGATCGATGTAAACTGTTCAGTTTTGGTCATTTCTACTTACCACCTAATTACCCACTATTTTCAACGTTGTTTAGTAGAACTATATTATTATGACTACGGTTGTTACTTGCAACTGTACCTTCGTACCCTTCAGTTCGTCATCGTTTGTGAATTTGAATGTACTAATTGCGTATAACAAAGCCACATATAGATTTATAAATGTTCTTAGCGGTTGGCCAAGAAGAAGTAAACAAATAGCTTCTTCTACCATACTTGGCGAAGTTCGGATATGTCTTATTCATTCTCTATATTTGTATCGATTATCATCTTATTTTAATTTTTGTTATAACATGTTATTTCATTTTCCAGTCTATTCTTTGTTAGCACATGGTCTTCATTCCCTAGTAGATTGTGTATATGCAACTCAAAAGTTGCATTTAATTTGTGATAATTAGCACAGTAATCACTGCTTTTACAGTTTACGGAAATGAACTTTTGAAACTGTACTCAAAATCTGAGATATAGGTATTCTTTCGTAAGTATATGTTAACGTACACGCTGGGGGATACGCTCCTAGTGAGCAGACATGTTAATGAAGGTGATTTTTAGGTTAATAAGCGAATAATTCCAGATTTGTTTCAGCATTTGTTAATACGACTGGTTCTCCGTGTCATTGTCCGTGTCTGTATAAGCATTTCAACTGGAGCGGTTTTTTTTTTTAAGTTAACCAACCCTTCATTTTTCCATCTTTTCGCTGTACAGTTTGCTGTCCACGCAATTAATGTTGTCTGAAAAACTTCAGTGTAATGTTTTACTTTATTTGAATAACGTAGCCCATAATGAATCAACTCATCTTCAACCTAACAGTAAAGTAATTTTTAAGTGTTGACTTTCCGTGCCTATCACGGAATCGATATTTGGAGAAAAAAAGTCGTGATGAGCACAGCTTTAGGGGGAAGTAGAAGCACAAGCTCGAAATTTGAATTGAGATATTTTAAATATTTGGCCTTCGATTTGACCTTGATGTGAGAAATCGGGACCAGCAACAATCCATTTCTTATTTGATAGGCTAACATCTAGATTTTCTTAAAAAAAAAAAAAATGTCCGGTTTAACTGATAATTTTAGTGGTTTTCACAAGACTGAAGTAGGTTTCTTTTCGCAACCTGTATGTATTAATGCAAAGTGGAAGCTTTCAATATGAAAGGAAAACTTAACATATGCTTGTGATCATGGCTATCGCTCGAGCCAAATTATTAACTAAATAAACCTTAGAGAGCTTCGGGGACAAGAGTGAGTACAACATTAAAACACGTTGAGAAAGGTTTAGTGGAGTGTGTGTGTGTCAGACAATATATATGTGCATAGTTATTGTCGGTAGATTTATTAAATTAATAAATCTCTTATTTATTACAGATGTCACACACACACACACACACACACACACACACACACACATATATATATGTGTGTGTGTGTGTGTGTGTGTGTGTGTAGATATATATATGGGAGGTAAGGCATTTATTGTCTCATTTTGAAATTTGAACCTTCAGACTATGTCCTTTGGCCTAATTTTATCCCCCCCAATATAGATTATCTAATTCGCACACTGGCTTTACCTACAGACTTCCTTCCTTTCGTTGGAAACTTGGCCTCTTTGACTGAATGAAGGACTAACAACGATATAAATTCTTTGCTCAGTGCCAGATAGCTCGCTCTTTCGTGATTCAAACCAATTCAAACAATAAATTACGTCATTACAGAGTTTCACCATTGGACAATTCTTTCGAATTACTGGTAGAAACGAGGTCCAAACCAGCAATCGCTCTAGACTCATATAAGATTTACCCAACACCAAGTTTTCTTTCCTTTATAATTTTCTTTTTTTTAAAAAAAAAATAAAAGAAATATTTCAGAAAGAAAGGTGTGAGAAAACAGACATAAAATATATGTTAAATTCACTCTCGGAACTCGGAAAATAAAGCAAAATGAGGGTTTTATTAACACTATATTTTCAATGCTCACTTTTCCTATCCGACTCTGTAACTTTCCAAATGCACTAAAGTAATTTTTTTTCTTTCCAAATTCTTCCTGAATCACTGAAAAATTGTTCCACAATACGTAATAGAATAACTCACTTAATTCAAAAAGAAGGAATAACAATATTAACTTCTCTGGCACGGAACTCCGATTTGCCTAAGTAGAAGTATTTAACCACAAGCCAATCACTGCCACACACAATCTAAGCCGAGAACACGTAACCGCCAACAACTCCACATCTCCGGAAGACCACAAGATACAAGACAACGTAACCAGGTGTTACGCTGTATCAATCGCGCGCAAAGCTCTTTTTTTTTCTCTCCAGTTGTCACAGTATATTAATTTACAGTCTATTCCTCCTTACATATTCCTTTAAAATTTACATGTACTTTTTCTTTTCTTTTTTTTAAATCTTTTTACTAAAGTGAACTAACAGTTTTAACAAATGACAAACTTTAACAATATTAATATAAATAGTAATATTAATATAATATACAAATTTTCCTCCTTGTACACATCCATTCTTCGTTTTCCAAGAACTCGAAAGGATGGGATGGTACATAGTCTAGGCATGTAACTTTGATGGGGAAATGGAAGTTAAAACTACAGCATGAAGTGTGGAAAGAGGGATCTTTCTTTTTTTCTCTTGAAATGTCTGTAATGCATTGCTTGTTCCGTTCACTTTCTGTCCTCGCTGCTTCCTTCAGGCGTTATTCAGCGTGCTTCGGCGGCTAGCCTCTGCATAGCAAAACTCACGAGTGTAATATGCATGACTCACTGTGTAACGTAGTGTTGCAATAACTTCGCTTTGTCGTTAACAAATACAGTGCTTTTGCTGTCTTGAACATCAATAAAACTGGTTGTGGAAAAAAATTACTGAATACGAATCTCCTAAAGGTCTACTTACATAATTTAATATTGTAGTCTCAATATGGTCCCTCATCCCAAAACTTGTGATTGTTTTCACAGGACACATTTGGGGAGAGGGGGAGTTGTGTAAGTCACAATATTTTGGCATTCGGGATATTAGTGATATGTTGTTTGGATCTTGGGAACCTTAGGTGATAATGCTTGCAATTATTACTTTGCTCTTTTATGGCTGTTTGTATTCGGCATTCTTATTATGTAAGCGTCTATTGTCATCTCGTTGATTTGAATGGAAGCAGCACACTCTCAGTTCCGGGAGCATCTCTCTCTCTCTCTGAAGAAATCTGCCTATCGTAGAGACTCACATGGGCGAAATTCGGGAAAATTTCCAATTTTTCCGGTCACCACCCTCTGTTACAACCCCTGATTAAATATACTTGCTTCCTCATTTTCATTGTCTCACTTCTCTAATAAATTTCACGGAAATTTTAACTCGTTTACACTTAACATATTAAACGGATAATACGTTCTCTTTTACCACCTTTCACGTGCTGTATGCATTAAAAAAAAACTACTTGGAGAAGATTCGAACCGCCGTTCTTTGGACTTGTAATCTAGCGTTTTAACCACTACACGAAGTGCGTTGCTTGTTAAACGTTTAGTTGTTGGCATATTTGTTGTATTTGTATTTTATGTTCCTACTTCGACAATTTTTACTCTATTTTCTCCGTTTAGCAGCTGTTTCTGGCTTTCTCTTTCGGTGTCGCCCTTTATTTACACCATGCACTATTCCCATTCACAGCTTGTGCCCCTCTGCAATGTCTTATTCAGATTAGACTTTTTTTTCTTGTCCCTCAGTAAACATTTGATTGATTTAATTCTCATACTCTCCATGGATGGAGCGCAAGAATGCCAGACTCAAAAAACAGGTGTACATTTAATTTTCTGACAGATAATACTTTTTATAATAGTTGGGGTCATAATGAAAGGAAAATTGATATATTTGAATCAACAGAGGAATGATGTATATTGTAAAATCTTTTTCAGTACTTTTTATTATTATTATTATTATTATTTGATTATTTTACCTGAGTTTTCTCATAGTTTGTTATTAAAATACTTACCAACATATCCTCATGTTATTGTCCTAACAAACCAATATATGTTAATAGTAAAGTAGCTTAGATTGATCGAGCTTCTGGGCATCCAGAATTCCATGTCACGCTCCCCTCTCCGTTACGAAATCCTGGCTGAACGAACCAATATATGTTCCAGTAAAATAGTTTAGAATGATCGAGCCCGTGTTGTGATGACCACAGTATTTCATGTCACGGACCCCCCCCCTTCACGAAATCCTGGCTACGTGCCTGGGGAACGTAATATATATATATATATATATATATATATATATATATATATATATATATATATATATATATATATATATATACACTATAGAAAATAGTAAATAAAAATACTGGAAGTGTCACATACTACTGGTAACTTCTACATATTCTATACTACTTCATTTAGAAGCTGATTTATTGATTTTTTTCATGTGACTCATATCTTTTAAATTTTGTTTTATTCTATATTTGAACAAAGTTTTATTTCTTTTTAACTACTTTGGAAGTTCTCTTTTTGGATCAAAAGATCCAATAGATTTCGGGCAAAAATTTAATTGTAGGCCTTATATCTGGAGAACTACACATATTGTGGCTAAACCCAAGCAATCACTTAACTCAGTATGATGTGCTTATTCTGCAAAAGATACGAAAACTCAATTTAGGGGCCGTTCAAAAATTTTATGGCTCCTGATGCAAAAACTAATTATTGGCCAAGATCGCAATCTTTTGATGCAATTTTTGGATCATTCCTAAAATTCTTGACGAAGATCGCAAATCTTTAGATCCACTTTTTTAATCATTCCTAAAACTCTTGTTGTTCGTGTTTTTTATTTTGAAAATTTTATGATTGTGATCATTGACCTTTTCTTGACGGGAACAAATAACTTTTCTTGTGACTTCCCCATTAAGCTGTAATCAATCAATCAAAACTACCTTCCATTAGTTCGCACGTTACTAGAACTTGTGAATCGTATTTCCAAGATGTACTTAATTCTTTGAATGTAATGTTGAAGAGAATGGAAAATTTACCTGATTGGAATGATAAACAAATGAGGAACACTGGAAATAGAAAAGGTACAATAATACCATTGTATATAATTAAGTGGTTAGAACTTGTTGGGAAATCAATTATACTCCGAATACTTGGTAAAAGGCAGTTGCGTAGCCGAGCTTGGTATTTAATTTTGAGGTCAATAAAGCAAATAATCAATATGTCTAAGTAGAAAGTTGCTTCTAGGGGCTTAGACCCTTGTTTTTATCACAAGCCACCAAACATGACATAACTAAAACTTCATATCTAAGTTCCTGTGCTATTGAGGTATGTATATAATACTGCATAAGTATATGTATTGTTTCGTTATTAGCATATTCCAATACTTAATGAAGGTTTATTTATTGAACACTGCGATAATAGTAAATGAAATATCGTGCAGTTTTATTACATGGATCCATAGTATAAGTAGTAGTAGGAGTAGGAACGGGTTAGAAACCCCGCAGGAGTTGGTTGGCTTCTGTCCTCGAGATGAAATCGGCAAATTAAAGATTTGACCATTTTTCTGTACATTTTACAACCTATGGACCGTATAGTAAAACTGCACTTGAAATATGATCAATGCTATGTTTAATGAAGATACTTAATGAATATTAAGATATAGATACTGTACAAACGCTTGTCCTGAAAAGATATGAAATTAAGTGCTAGAATTCCGTGATAAAATTCTGCGTACGCCACTATCAACTTTAACATACCAGAGAGTTCCATTCCTGTACTAATATGCATTTAATAAATATTTGTAAAAGTTCTTTATTCTGTTTCTATCACGAACAGCGTTTTGTTGATAACAGTATATTCCTAACAAAAAGCAAAAAGTTCTGGGCTACGGTGCTTTAATGAAAGAGAGTTCACCTCTGATTCGTGGAGCCCTGGCTCGATTCTAGCTCTCGCCAAGTGAACTTTATGGGGGACAAACACTGTGCGTGGGTTTTCTCGGTATTATCCCATCCCACTTTCTTCATTTCCTCATTATCATCATCTATCTCATTATTACCGTCTCCCTAGCCTGATGCACAACGTCGGACATTACATTTGGTATATCATTTCTGATTTTACCAGGGTGTGGCAAGGTCAGGGGTAAAAGTGGATCTGAAACGGTGGGGGGACTGTAGGTAGCGGCATGATGTCATGCCGTTCCCCCTGCCTATCTTTGCCCATTGTAATTTTTTTAGGAACTGGAGACGCCGTACATATTTTTCCAGGTGGGGGATGGCGTCCCCCCGCACTTTTACCCGTGGGCAAGATGCTCCACTTACATAAAAATTTCACGTTTTTATTACTGTATTAGTATACACAGTCGATTAAAAAGTAGGAGCGTCTTACTCTCATGTCCCCTGGTTAAAATTTAAAACAAAAAAAAAAAAAAAAAGTATTGGCTGGTCAGAGTATTATGTCAATAATAGAAATTCGTTTAAATTACCGGTATATTATTTTGAATTTACTTTATTGTTGTAATAATTTAAATACAGTATATCGTATTCCTATAGTTACATACAATAGAACTTACAAAGAAGAAGGACGTTTGGTGAGTTGATAATAATTTTATTTTTAATATTTTAGTTAAATAACTTACAAAATTTACTATAAAGTGTTCAGAATTTGAATTCTTGAAGAAATAAATATGCATGAGAAATTTTCAATAGAAATATTTTTCGTAAACAATAATATATGCATAGTTTACATATCCTCGACGAAGTTTGAACGTAATTTTATTGTAAAACAATAGGCCTAAGTTAGAATGAAATTTTACATATATTGGCGTAGGCTATTTGATGAAATTCGTATGTTATAAATATATACAATTATATCGATGATTAGTGTTTTCAAATCCACATTGATATAGTCATTCATTCTCGTTTGAAATTGAATATGGTTGTCCTAATCTAACAGTTGGGCATATGAACATAAATGTAGTTATGGTAGGGATTAGAAATGTGGGGGTGGCTATTTAGAAAAAAAATAGCCCTTAAAATCTAGTAATTATTGTAAAATAATAAATTTTAGTGCCAAACCCAGAATTTCAAAACGGAGTTTCAAGTGCTCAATACATGAGAAGTGAGTTGTGCCGCGTAACGAAAATGAGCGAATAAAGCTATCGAGCAGCAGTGTGCCATTAAGTTATGTTTCAAACTTGGTTTCAACGCGACCGAGACTGTGCAGAAAATCAAATAGGCCTATGGCGATGCTTCTCTGTCGCGACCTCAGCTGTTTAAGAGGTTCAAGTATTATCCGAAGGCCGGGAGTCAGTGGAAGATAAGCCCCAGTTTGAAAGGCAACCAACGTCCGAAAATGATGCAAACGTGGAACGAATTTCGAGACCTTGGACAGACTGATAGTCTCTGTTAGCTGCCAGAGTAATAGCAGATGAATTTAACTTGAACCACACGATATCCATCGGATTTTGATCAACGAACTGCGGATGAGAAGACTATGCGAATCTGGTACCGAAACTCTCATTCCTGAACCAAAGCACAAGAGGGAAAACGAATGAAAAATTATTTAAATTTTTGAAGTGTGTCGAATCATTGGGTACGATCCGGAAACCAAACGACGAAGTTCAGAGTGGCTACTCCACACTCACCACGGTGGAAGAAATCGCGAATGAGAAGTCAAGAATCAAGATCATACACATTTTTTTAAACAGTAAATACAATATCCATAAAGAATTCGTACCTCAAGAGGCGGCCAATAGATATAATTACTGTAAAGTTCTTGAACGGCTGTAGAAACGGGTCGGTCCCTCACGTGCAGTAAGATATCTCAAACACATGAGTGTTGCATCATGACAACGCTCCTTATCACACAAGGCTTTTGATTATATATTTTTTGGTATGGAAAACATCCGTGTCATTGTGCAGTCTTCGGGCTCACTTGACTTTTCTTATTACTTCCTTCTGTTTCCAATTGTGAAAACACATCTCAATGGCCATATCGCGACGGGACGATGGAAAACATCAATCAAAGAAACCAACGAAGTAAATGCCCTCTCGCTTTCTCAGTCTCAGCGTTGTTATGTACACTGGGAACATCTCCATCGTTGAGTGGCTTCACAAGGAAACCATTTTAAAGGCGACAGAGTACAAGTGAAGATATAAGTAATAGTAA
Source organism: Thermobia domestica (assembly GCF_964235325.1). Classification (NCBI taxonomy): domain Eukaryota; kingdom Metazoa; phylum Arthropoda; class Insecta; order Zygentoma; family Lepismatidae; genus Thermobia; species Thermobia domestica. The sequence goes on from NC_137456.1 coordinate 85,350,648, forward strand.
ATTTCCCCACAGCGAATATAAAACGTCCTTCATGGATTTTTAGCAAATCTTGATAGTCAATACACCGCACTTATTTTCCCTAATAGGTTTGTTATGTCCAAACCCAAATTTGGTGGTCAATAGCTCAGGAAGAAAGGTTCTCACTAACCAAGTTTGAAATGTTGATAGACTACAACAAGCTCAATGTGCATATGAAATATCATGTTGTACAGAACTTTGGTTCTAGAGTTATTCGCCATAAAACTTAGGATCCAAACCCTAACACCGATGGCAATTTAGAACCAAGGCTCTTCGTACTATAATCTCTCTATTTAAAATACATTCTGAGTGATTGGCTGACTTATCAACTCCCAGGCCAAACAGTTTAAGCAAATAATAATAATAATAATAATAATAATAATAATAATAATAATAATAATAATAATAATAATAATAATAATAATAATAATAATAATAATAATAATAAATTGGATAGTACATAGGAATTGTCACGTCAGGTACCGCTAAGGAAGGGTTTTTGGAAATTTGACGTGGAAAAGGAACAAATAGGGGGTGGCAAATATTATAATTAAACATCCACATCTCTTAATCTATTATGGATAGAGATATGAATTTTGGTATTTGGATTTCTCATTTGAAAGCATCCGCACAGGCGTGAACCATATGTCGTTCAACTTAGTAAAGAAGTGGGACATCATCTGATATATCACAGATGTAGGTGGCGCCACTTATGTATGGGTTATAAGATTTTGCTATTTATTAACCACTCAATTAACTTGTATGTAGTAGTGTCCTTTGAGACTTGACACTTTTTAGTCTCAATCTGTATGAATTTCAGCTCGATCGACTGAGTGCTTTTTCGCTGCAGTGAAGTACATTTATCACATTCGTCATTCCCTGGGAAGATTCTCCTTTTGCAGTCAAATCAAGACGTTACACCAGTTAGCCTTTTTGAGTTTCATTTTCGTTTCAAAGAGGCCAACGCGTCGCCTACCTAATTGAAGTCTTGCTATTGCTACTTTTTATTTCAGGAGATTAATCACATAAATTCATAAAACAAAATAAATAAGAGTCTTTTACCTGGCTTAGAAATGCTATCATTCGTACAGTCAGGACCTTGGACAGCGAGCCCAGAGAACCAGAGCTATAAAACTCCTGGGCACTTGGCGTGTTCTTTTTCTTTTGGGGGATAAGATAAGGAAATTCCACTTGAAGGACCGAATCAAAATTGAACAATCTTACATGGACCTGACGAGAATCAAACTGAGAAACGCTGGAAGCAGAGATAAGAGCACTTACCACTACGCCACTAATAATTTTTTGAAGTAAATCTGACACTTCCGGATAAATCTTCCAATCAATCGAAAGATGATTTTAGAGCAACACGTCTATCCATACGGGCCGCATGACGATGGCAAAATCTGCCACTCTCGTCGGCCCTGCGTACAGAACGTGAGTAATTGCATTAACATTTTAAACCTTTCAATCTTTAATATTTAAGATCTATCATTGGATAATATTATTATTGTATGCTTGAGCGGACCAGTCTGCCTCTGTTGATTTCCGGGTTGTAATAAACTTTTCGATTCTGGCTACTTATGGCTTACAGTTGTAAGACTCACATAGCAGGCTATATAACTTTGCAAAGAATAATAACCCAAAACGAAACCAATCCCTTTCCAATTATCGGTTAAATCATTTCTTCATTGTTGATTTATCAACAAACACAGCATAGCTTAATACATTTATCCATTCATCTTTTTCACTTCCTTTCGCGCCCCCCAGGTTGAGAGAGAACAATACACAACTAATGTTAGAACATATAGGTATGCAAGGATTGTATCAATAAGGTTTATGTTGCTCCTGAAAACATATCTTTAAAATTGAGATGTCTGTTTCTTGCACCAAACTCTACGTATATTACAGAATTATTGTAATACACTTATTAATATAGGACCGCCAGTGCGTGCCATGGAAAATCAGCGCCCGGGGCGAAAATATACGACAGCGCCCCCGTACATACGAATGAGGTCTACAGACCAGTCGCGAAGCGCCACCATAGTTGGCGCGAAGCGTAAGAAAATTTTCAAAAATAAACCCTGCTTTTCCTCGACTTTGAGCACTTTTTATTCCTTTTTTCTTCTATTTTATATATGTGCACATGCATTTTCCTAACATGAGTAAAATTATAGGACTACTTCCTAAAGCAAGAAGAGGATTTAACTACATACTAGTAATACAGTATTCCAAGTAATTTTTCTTCTGTCTTTTATCTTTCCTTCTTTTCTTTTTTCCTCCCGAATTTTGCGTCCCCTTACGTCGGCGCCCGGGGCCGTAGCCCCACTCGCCCTCCCCACGGCACGTCACTGGACCCGACTGATTTATTTTTTAATTCTTTGCCTTTCGAAGGCACATCATTGTGCAAGTAAATGCTCTTGCCAGCAAATTACCCTTATCTTTTCTTTTGTTATTAACATCCACTGAATATAGTACGAATATAAATGCAATTCCTTTGACATAGAAATCATTATTCTTCGTAAGTTATCTGAAATGGATTCTAACTAGTTATGAAAAGCAAATTTCCTTTCACCACCTAGCATAAGCATACGTTTGTGTTTTATGTGTTAACAGGGAGTTTAAATATTCAGTTTCAGCACCGAGGCTATATGACAAGCGAACTGAGTTTAATGGAATTTCAAATTGTTTGAGCTTATACCTCGTAGCGAACTCGCGACTGCTGTACATGCACAGTTTGAGATTGAAAACTTATTTCTTACCTACAGAACACACACGAAAATTATTTGAGAATGAAGTATGAAATTTCAAGTCGATGAGTATAACCCACAAACGCCCAAGACCAGTTTTATTCGTTAGCAACTGCCTGAACAATACCGTGTTACATCGAAAACCTGAGAAGAAAACTGAACGAAATTCGTACAAGAGAACGGGTAGTGTGCCTGAAGTGGAACAACGGGGGTTTGGCTAAATGAATGATATAGCCCATGTAACGTAGTGAAAAATAAAGTGGGTCACTGGTGGCACAAGGAACGTTTGTGGGATAAACACGTTTAAAAGAAAACGTAACAGTATACGTTGCGTAAACTATAGGTTGTCCGAAGTAGCACTGACAATTTTCAAATATGTGTGTTATTTTAATATGGTAAACAACTTACATTTCAGATACAAATTCGCCAAGTTTTATTGCAAGCAGTTATATCTCCATATAGAGTCGCTGAGCTCCGTGTGTTATGCGGTGCGGAGTGTGTTCATCTTGAATTCAATCACTCTCAACGTGTTCTGCGGCATCAATGTGATTACATAAACAATAATAATATCCCGAATACAGTCCTTCAGTTCGGTATATCATTTCAAAGAAAAAGTCTTCGACGTACTCCTCTAGAAAGAAGTTCAGAGGGGTAATGTGGGTATTGTTATGCATGGATTATGCTACTCATCGACACTACAGGTTCATCTCACACTCAGGTTTTACAACTACCCTGAAGTTTCACCTCACTCCCTGTTGATAAAATGTTTCCTTCCATGGCTTGACAGTACTGCGGGACGAGGAATCCTTGAGAAACACGCTGTAGGAAATTTCCATTGTGTTTGCACAATCATTTTTGTCGTCCTCTACTACCACACACATTGTGCTTTTCAAGCTACAGTACACTAGCACTACCAGCACCAAATTCATAAATACCCTTCTGATTTTTCAATGCTTCGTTAATCAAAAGGTCTAATCGGTTAAATGTGTAATAACTATTTAAAAACTGCCAGTTAAAATTCGAACAGCCTGTATTATTCTAACTTTTTAGACTAGTAATTCAATTGCTTTAAACTGCATGTCAGTTATTATTTATTTTATTTTCAGATTATATTTCACCGAAACATTTAAGGAATGTGGTTCCTCTTACTGGCGAAAGAATCTACCTTGACCCGAGTGGATTATGTGCGCTGCTTAGGCATGTTTGGTAAGCTCCTTATCAAATAAAATAAAACAAATGTGTTTCTTCCATTGACCTCTTGATTAAGAACCTTTTTTTGCGGGTTTATATAGCAGTGATGTTATTACAGCAAATATATGAAAGGCATCATGTCGACATTTGCATCCTACAGTAGAATTTATTTTAATTTAATGTCTCTTTTAATCATTGAGTCTATATAAGACATGTACCTGACAGTTTACGGGATTCGAATTAGTGTGGAACTCCCTGGCTATATGATTAGTACAGCAGAGTCTCTAAAACTCGGAACCCGATAACCCGGCAGTAGTACTCTCAAACGGGTCGGGTCGGGTCGGGTCAACTCGGGTCGGGTCAGCTCGGGTCGGGTCAATCGGGTCAGCTCGGGTCGGGTTAATCGGGTCAGCTCGGGTCGGGTTAATCGGGTCAGCTCGGGTCGGGTTGTCGGGTCGGGTCAATCGGGTCAGCTCGGGTCGGGTCAATCGGGTCAGCTCGGATCGGGTTATCGGGTCGGGTCAACCGGGTCAGCTCGGGTCAGGTCAATCAGATCGGATCACGGTTCGGGTCAGTCGGGTCGGGTCGGGTCAGTCAATTCGGGTCACGGGTCGGGTCGGGTCGGCCTTCAACCCAACCCGACCCGACCCGTTGAGAGCACTACCCGGCAGTCCGGATAACTCGACCACACCCTGGCAGGGCGAAAAAATCCCGCACGCAGACCTGTTCAAGTATTTTTCTGAGTTCTGTCTTATCAGGTAAACTACTGTACAGTGGGTATTTATTAATTTTCATTTTCATGTATAGTAAAGGCTCTATGTCTTCATAAAGTGCGTACTTTTTCTTTCTCTAAGGGAAATTGGGCAGTTCACTCTCAAGCAACCAATACACGCAAGTGCAGCACTGTATTTTCTGAGGGAACACTCGTACCTATTCTTTTGTAATCCCATTCTCGATAACCCGGCATTTTCACAAATTCGGCCACCCTTCGGTCCACATTAGGCCGATTTTCGAAACTCTACTGTATACGCGCTTTCGATGCGGAAGATTCGATCGCAGACTGACTCCGTAAAACTGCGGAGGAGTTAAATATTTCCATCGGTTCCAAATGTTACCAAATCATACAGGAATACCTGGACGTTTATTGGCAAAATTTGTGCCGGAGATTCTCACATAGGTAGTGATAAGCACACGAGTTTTGGTTTTGGCTTGCTTACAAGACCAAGACCATACCTATAAGGCTCGAGCAAGACCAAGACCAAAGTGAAAGAGACTTGCACACGTACTACTTGAATATCTTTGTTGAAGAATTTGTTTTATTAAAGCAAATATATGTGCATTAATTGCTATTAGTGGTTGACATTCAAAACGTACATAATTCTACGTTTTGTATCCACTCCCACTTCAGAAACTCCTTAAGAATACGAATTTAAACTTTATATACTCTATCTAGGGATGGTACCGAGACCGAGACGGGCTTTTATATATCGAGACGAGACCGAGACCGAGACGGATTTTATATAACCGAGACGAGACCGAGACCGAGACAGGCCTCTATAAATCGAGACGAGACCGAGACGAGACTTAGGTCAGTCTCGAAAGTCTCGGTCTCCTCTCGAATATTGATAAAAATTAAAATTGTCTTCACTCAAAATTTCTTTCGTCGCAGTGTTAGATAATATGGGAACGGTTGACTGATGTACAGTCCTGTATTTAGGGGGTGCCTATCAGGCTCAAGCCCCTCCCGAAATAAATTTGTGACTATTTTTCGCACTGCACGTACAGTACAAATGTTTCTTACCCGTTTCTCAAACCTCTCCCGAAACAAAATCCACTGCTGATGTAGCCTTCTCTGTCCGTCTGTCTGTCTGTCTGTCTCTCTATCTATCTATATCTATCTATCTATCTATATATATATATATATATATATATATATATATATATATATATATATATATATATATATATATATATATATATATATATATATATCAACAACGTTTGGGAGGTGATTCCTGACACCAAGATAAGACAAAAAGTATAGACCAACCTGGGTGCACAAATGCTTACTTTTGGAATTATAGGCTGCCGGAAACATGAAAAAATGAACTTTAATGGTCCCTAGCTCCAATACTATAGGATCTACGGTAGTCGGATCAAGACTTTACTTAGGAACTATTATGTGACCTATCCAAAAATACATGTTTCAGAATCCTGCGGTACTCACGCAACAATTTTCAAAAAAAGGAGTTTGGCTAAGGGCATATAATTTTAAGTACTCACCAACTACCTCTGTAAAAGCAGTTGCAGAAGTACCGCAAGATACTGATACATGGATATTTGGATAGGGCACATACTAGTTCTTAGTTGAAGTCTTGACCCGACTACGGTAGATCCCATAGTATTGGAGCTATGCTGTAGCATAGCTAGAATGTTTTTCAAGGGGGCCAGTGAAGGAACCACGAAAATTTTGAGGGGGCCATCTTCAATGAATGGAAAAACTTGATTCATATACTCACAAAACTTGTAAGGTTCAATCACAAGCTAAAATGTACTGAATAATTTAAAAATCATTGAATATGCATATCTTATTCTATCCATTAGGCCTATCCTATCCAAAAGCACTATTAAAAAAAAAAAAGCAGAAATACGATAACTACTTATTTTTTAGTAGTCGTTAAGAAAATCAAAGCGAACTAGGAAACAAGTCTGTTTATCATATTTATACAGTGGAACATTACTTCTGAAAGTTGAATGGAAACTGTAAACAACAAGCTGTTCGCAGAACATGCCGCGACATCCTTTGTGAGTAAACCTAGTGCTCGTGATTGCTGCCGAACATGAGCAAGGGTTAGGTGACTACTCCACTTAGACGTGACGGCGGAGGTTGACTGCTATAATAGAATTGGACATAAGGCGAAGCTCAAGGTTATAGGCAGTAGTCATCTCAAATTTTACCAGTTCGAAACATTCCTTCTTGCACACATGAGACCAGTTTGCCTGATGGAATGATGGAAGTGAATAAATATCACAAGTTCCAGATTTGTTTTAATACCGCATAATAATATAAATAGTTATTTATATTATTATGTAGATAAACTGTAATAATAATAATAATAATATTAATAATAATAATAATAATAATAATAATAATAATAAATTATTATTATTATTATTATTAGTAGTAGTAGTAGTAGTAGTAGTAGTAGTAGTAGTAGTAGTACCAAATTATTTAATGATTACTATGCATTTGTTCTATGTCACCATAGTCAATGAGAATTAACAACTTACTGTACGAATTGTAATAGGTAATGTACGAACACTTCTTTCGTCCAACGCAAGTGTAATGGTTTGCTAAAGTGTATGCTATTTGTAAGTAAGTGTCTCATATTTTAGTATAAATTTCAGCATTGAAGCAAATGAGAATGCCGACTGATTTTGCTTTTCTTTCTGGCTCTTTGTCGAAAACAAAAGAGATAACTACGTCAATAAGATACAGGGGTTAAAAGGTAGTTCAGGTGGTGAGATCAATGCATGCATCCCACAGATTTCGGTGAATTAGATCTTGCTGTACTACGAACATAAACTAGTAGAGCTATTTTACTCGAAACGCAGAGCAGTGGTTCAGTGGTAGAGCGTCCACCTTTGGTCCGATCACAGCTCGCGTCAAATGAACTTTGTGGTGGACAAACACCGCGTGCGTGGGTTTTCTTGGGGTTCTCCCATTTCCTCTCACTTTCTTCATTCCACCCTTTCATTCATCTTTCGTCGTCACCGTCACCATTAGCCTAGTTGGCATATCCGTGGGACGTAATTCTTGATTTCATTTCATTTCGGAACGCAGACTATTGCAACATACGGTATTCTGCAGTTGATAACTCTGTTGTGGAGAGATGTTTTGGTAGTAGTTTCACTTGTGGCTACGACTCACTTAGCATTTGTAAACCTGTAGCTATATCACTGTGTGGGGGGCACTAAGGGGCCAAGATTTTGAGCAAGGGGGCCTGGCCTCCCTGACCTTCCCTTGGCTCCGCCACTGGAGCTGTGGAACATTAAAATTCATTTTTTTCATGTTTTTGGCAGCGTGTAACTCCGAAAGGAAGCATTTTGTCTTATCTTGGTGTCAGGAATCACCTCCCAATCGTCGGTGTTATTTTATATATATATATATATATATATATATATATATATATATATATATATATATACAGGCGTCAATTGTAATACTGGGTGCAACACCCTTATTTCATGTGGCTACGTACGTCAGTAAGTGAGAGCATCAATTACTCCTGTGAGAACAGTAAGCATCACTCTCACTTACTATGTCGCCATAGAAATGAGGGTGTTTCACCCAGTATTAAGACTGACACCACTGTCTTGTCATAGTGTTCCCAACAAAAAGCATATTATCCTCGTTTTATCCCAAAATCTGGACTTGGGTTTTTTCTTCAGTGTATATGCAATTATTCAAAGACTTACAGTTAGTAATACGCATTGTGTTGATTTTTGGGTTAACTTGTTTTAGTTTAACGTCCCACGGTTATGCTAGGGCGGCTAAAGGAGACGTGGAGCTACTGATTATAGTGGAACCACTTTGGTCGTTCAACTGTACCCACACCGGGAATCGAACTTGGAACCACGCGAATTGTAGTTAAGCGTGCTGCTTACGGCTCTGCTGTAGTCTGCTTACGTCTCTGCGTGACATCATTGAAATGAGAGCAAAACATAAATTAAATTAAATAAAAATAAATAAATATACTTCACATAAACTACTGCGAAGAGTAGTACGAAGAGTAAAACAAGATATTTGAAAAAGGAAACAAATTATTGCTTTGTCCTACTTAGATGAGTAACAATAACTCTATGGATTCCCAAAGCTGATTTCGTCGCCACCGAGGGTCGACATTTTCCCTAGCGTACAAAGAGATAGATCTGCAGTATTCATGACAATTTATTTAAATTATAGCACTAAATTCTTCAATTTCTTACGTATTATCCTCTCCATATTTCTCAGAGTAGAAATTTTGTAAGCCTGACTGGGTTTTTCGACGCTCTTATAGGTGAGGACCCCGGGACACTGTCTCAGTTCCTCCTGCCTAGTTACGGCTATGCATAGTAATGCATTACGACCTTACGATCTCGTATAAGAAACAGAATGTACTTAAATTGAGACGCGAACTATGCGAAATATCGGACTTTGAATCTAACTTGTTTGTTGATTTCAACCCAAGACCACACATAACAAAGGTGGGTGTCTTAGCTCCCACCACAAGGTTCAGGAAGTCCGTGTTATAAAGTGTAAATTAAATACGTATATATGAAACGCTAATAAAGCATTTGATCAATTAGAAACAAAATATATTGTAGTAATAATTTACCCTATTTGTTAAGATCATGAAAGTTATATTCTGTTTTTGAAATGACAGTCAAAGCAGAATGTATTGGACAATAAATGAGGTATTGTAAAATTTCAATTTCGGTCCGATTTAATACTTTCGAGCTGCTATGTGTTGTGTTATCCGTTAGGAGGTATTGATCAATTCTGATTCAAAGGAAGAAAATAAACTACTGTATAGTACTGGAGTTAATTTAATAGAGTTTAATTGTATAGGCAGTAGTGAGGCTATTTGAGACAAAGTCTATTGCTAGAAAGTGAAATATGGGTTACTATTAGGGTTTTATTCCAGATATGATATACCAACAGACATGGGCGGCGGTTAAAGGGGCAAAGGGGGGCAGTTGCCCCCCACTTTTTTGAAATTACCCATTAATGTATATAGTTTCATTTGGAAATATAAAGTTTTGTATGTATTATTGGTTCATAGAATAAAAATGGTGCCATAAAATATTTGGCGTTCCATGCGTACGTATTGGTTGTCTTCCCGTGGAATAAGAAAGCTACAGGAATTGCGTTTGAATTGCTACTAAAAATGGACCAAAAATTAACCTATTGGAGCGCCACAATTAGAGCGTACAGTAGAGCGTCGATTATCCGAAGTAATTGGGGGACATGGGTGTTTGGAAACTGGTTTGTTCTAATAATCGAACTGTACTGTACTGTACTGCACTGTACTGGACTGTACTTCTACAGCCAGTGCCAAACCGACAGAAGTGTGCTGATTGTTGAAACACAGCGACTGGTGGCTTGGCCGGTCAGCAGCGCCTTATGAAAGCCCCATTAGAAGCAATGTTCCGCCATCGGTGGCTCAGTGCGGCGACTACTGTGGGAAACTTGGTTTGGAAGTGAGGGGGATGATGGACGGTAGGGTGGGAGAGTAACAGGTGCGAGCGAGTACACAGTTCGGTTAAGCGGTCGTTCGGTTGACCGACGTTCGGATAATCGACGCTCTACTGTACTTTAATTTCTTCTTGCAAGTTCTCGATATGTTAGTCAGCTGCTCTGGAACTAATTGAGATAACATTTCGCAAGAAAAGAAGTCCTTCACAAGTTATTCTTTAATTGCACAAAAATCGACAGTTCCTAAAATGTATTTTGTTCTTTCTAATAATAAGGAATATTTTGATTTGATTTTTTTTAGTTTAACATCCTGTTCAGCAGCGAAGTTATGTGAGATGTGGACTTAATTATCAACGTGGAGTCCGAACCACGTGAGCTCCCCCGGGGAATCGAACCCGGGTCTCCCACGTCAAAGGCGTTTACGCTAACCGCTTAGCCACGAAGGAGCTCAGTAAGGAATATTAATTTTGCAGTATAATATAGGAGTTTAGGGGTGTGCATATACAGTTTTGTATATACAATTCAATTTATTAAATTTAGCATAATTCTAGATTTTAGGATTATTTTGTATAACTGAAAAGTGGAGTCACTAAGTATTGCTGAGTTTTGATATATTGCAAGAAAGAGAAAACTGTACTTAATGGCAGTGAACATGTTTCGGGAAGGTGCAAAAGTATTTCTTTAAATGTCGTAGCATATGCTTGTAGTATTCACTGTCATTCTAAGAGTAATAACATATATAATAGCATGCGTGGAATTAAAAATAAGTTGTTAATTAATTTCCAGTTTCAATATAACTTTTGCAAAACAAGCCCCATTATTCATTACTATGATTATTTGATTAATATTATCCTTTCTGTTTATTTGTTTTGCAAATTTATTAAATATGCCTCTAATCTGATCACACAATTTTCCACACAGATATTCATGAGCAAGTAATCAAATCTCTTCTTACACCTTCGTTGTTTAAGAGTACAAAGGGCTAGTGTCTACTTGCGTTTCTCTTGTCAATTTACTTAATAAAATATGAAATACGATATACGGTATTTTAAATGAAAAAGATAGTATCCTATTAGTTATACAACCTTTCGTTAAACAAAGTGTTACAAGTAACCAGGAAAACTAACATTGATATCAAATATTCAGATCATGTCTTTTCCCCCACACACACACACTTTTAACGTCCAACCTCCGCCACTGCCCACAGATGACTGAACCTGGAACACACGCATGGAAAGCATTAGCGCTAGCAAATTAGCTATGAAGAGGTACAGCATACCATAATAGTCAAGAATGAAAGCAAAAAATAAGAAGCGGAAACGACAGACTGTACGATAATAATACTTTCACAATTTTAATTTCACACTATTTATTTCGAGACTTTCGAGACGAGACCGAGATTTGGTCCTCGAGACCGAGACCGAGATCGAGACAAGCATCTATTGACCGAGACGAGACCGAGACGGCGATTTTTCACTCGAGACGAGACCGAGACCGAGACCGCTATTTATCAACCGAGACGAGACCGAGACTGTACAAAGTCTCGTCTCGTCTCGTCTCGATACCATCCCTAACTCTATCATCCAAAGCTAAATGTAAAATATACAGATTTCATGCAATTATACGTACCACACACACAATATACACTATGTGATCAAAAGTATCCGGACACCTGGCTGAAAATGTCTTACAAGTTCGTGGTGCCCTCCATCGGTACTCCTGGAATTCAATATGGTGTTGGCCCACCCTTAGCCTTGATGACAGTTTCCACCCTCGCAGGCATACTTTCAATCAGGTGCTGGAAGGTTTCTTGGGAAATGGCAGTCCATTCTTCACGGAGTGCTGAACTGAGGAGAGGTATCGATGTAGGTCGGTGAGGCCTGGCACGAAGTCGGCGTTCCAAAACATTCCAAAGGTGTTCTATAGGATTCAAATCAGGACTCTGTGCAGGCCAGTCCATTACGGGGATATTATGGTCGTGTAACCACTCCGCCACAGGCCGTGCAGTATGAACAGGTGCTCGATCATGTTGAAAGATGCAATCGCCACCCCCGAAATGCTCTTCAACAGTGGGAAGCAAGGTGTTTAAAACATCAATGTATTTCTGCGCTGTGAGAGTGCCACGCAAAACAACAAGGGGTGCAAGCCCCTCCAAGAAAACACGACCACGCCACAACATCACCACATCCGGTAGCACTACACACGTTGACAGATGACGTTCACCGGGCATTCGCCATACCCACACCCTGCCATCGGATCGCCACATTGTGTACCGTGATACGTTACTCCACACAACGTTTCTTCACTGTTCAATCGTCCAATATTTACGCTCCTTACACCAAGCGAGGCGTCGTTTGGCGTTTACCTGCGTGATGTGTGGTTTATGAGAGCCGCTCGACCATGAAATCCAACTTTTCTCACCTCACGCCTAACTGTCATAATACTTGGAGTGGATCCTGATGCAGTTTGGAATTCCTGTGTGATGGTCTGGATAGATGTCTGTCTATTACACTTTACGACCCTCTTCAACTATTGGCGGTCTCTGTCAGTCAACAGACGAGGTCAGCCTGTATGCTTTTGTGTTGTACATATCTCTTCATGTTTCCACTTCACTATCACATCAGACACAGTGGACCTAGGGATGTTTAGGAATGTGAAAATCTCGCGTACAGACTTCTGACACTAGTGACACCTAATCACCTGACGACGTTCGAAGTCCGTGAGTTCAGCGGAGCGCTCCATTCTGCTTTCTCGCGATATCTAATGATTACTGAGGTCGCTGTTAATGAGTACCTGGCAGTAGGTGGCAGCACAATGCACCTAATATGAAAAACGTATGTTTTGGGGGTGTCCGGATACTTTTGATCACATAGTGTAACTGAAATGTCTAATATTTTGAGATGTATAGATTATTTAAAGCGTTCTGTCTTTACAGGCAGATTCTCATTCGTCAGATCTACAAATCAAAAGTCTTTGTTTGGATCCAAAATTAAACGAAAAATCCTTAAGGGATCAAGACGGATGGAAGAAGTTGTTACACGTATTTTTAAGGAGTAATGGGTCTAAACTCACATTGGTTATATTCTTGATATTATGAATTAAAAAAAAATGTGCCATGAGTACTAACCCATCAGAGGTTACCTGTAATCCAGAGAGAAATTGTGTACCGGTATGTAGTCCTTAATCACGTCTTCAAGGAATACTTCGGTTGGATGATTAAGGGATTAATACACAACCAAACTTCAAATTATGGGAAGAAATTAGTAAGATTCATTGTAAAATATACTTTGATGAAGCAGACAATTTCGACATGATCATGAATAATATAATGGATATATCTGTGAAGTAAACAAGATAATTCCTCGCTTTTAGAATACAGTGATATTTTGTTCTTCTAATATTTCTTTGTCAATCTTGGTTCATTTTAAGACGACATCCATAACTTTTGTGATCCGTTAATCAGAAGAAGATTGTGATGGACCTAATTTTGGAGAACAAGCATTCACTATTAAACTATTATTCGCAAAAACAGTTTTTCTTGTAATTTCGAAGGAATTTCTCAGGTTTTAAATACACAGGGCCGCATAGGTTTTGTTGTTTTTATAATTTTGGGTGTTTTATATGTATTTGAACATGCTGAAACCGAAACTGGCACTAGTTTTCTCATATCACGTAAGAATTTCTCACAATTCACGATTTATATATGTTGATTGCGGTATGCATGTTTAAGCGTAATTCAACTGATTGACGCTAGATGTCACAAGTACGTGGTGAAATTATCCAGGCGGTAATAAAAGTGAATATGTTTTAAATGTAAGAAAGTTTCATTTAATTAAATTAACTAAAATTTTGCCTGCATGAATATTTAAAATATTTCTATAGCAAACCTTGTTATCTCATTTCAAATAAATTTCATATTTAATTATCGCAAATCTTATATGTGCTTCAATAGTATGAAATGTTAATATCTTAGGCTAATTCTCTTTTGATAGTTCGTTGAATACTGCGTTGCCATGGCATCTCGTGGTTGTAAGAATAGACCAGATTTATTTTGTTACATCTGTGGTGAATTTGTTTCACACAATCAGAGACAGAAAATTACAGATTTTGTAAAAAGGGCGTATTTCGCATACTTCCGTATGGAACTTGGAGATCAAGATAAATCGTGGACTCTACACAATCTGTGTAGATCTTGTGTGGAATCGTTACGGAACTGGAGCACTGGAAAGCGGTCATCTATGCCATTCGCAATCGTGTGGAGGGAACCCAAAAACCACAGCGACGATTGATACTTCTGTTCCTGTGAAACTGTAGGACACAATTCTCGTAACAAGACAAATATAGTGTATCCCAATATTCCCTCTACAATGAGACTTGTGCTGCACGGCCTAGACTTGCCTGTTCCGACACCTCCATCAAGCCTTGAGTTTGTAAGTGATCCTAGTTCGTACAGTGATTCAGTGGAAAATAGTGAAGTAGAAGATGAAGTTTACAACCCCCCTAGCGGATCTCGTGACCCTATACCACTCACTCAACGCCAGCTCAATGATCTAGTCACAGACATAAATCTGTCTAAAGAATCTGCTGAACTTCTTGGTTCCAGACTTAATGAAAATAACTTGCTGGCATATGGAACATTTTCCTGGTACAGATATCGAGAAAAAGGATTTGTGTAGTATTTCTCAAAAGAAGGTTCTGTCGTGTTTTGTTGTTATGTGTCAGGTTTGTTGATCAAGTTAAATTTCCCTGGCCTTTCTAGTGATTGGAGATTATTCATTGACTCGAATAAAACAAGTTTAAAATTTGTTCTGTTATATAATGGAAATATGTTCCCCTCAGTTCCTATTGCTCATTCTGTCACTGAAAGAAACATATGACAATGTGCAATTTATTCTTAATAAAATTAAATACGAGGTACATGGTTGGGTGGTGTGTGGAGACTTGAAGATTTTGAGCATTATACTTGGGCAACAAGGTGGGTATACAAAAATACCATGTTACATCTACGAGTGGGATAGTAGGGCACGAAATGACCACTGGGGAAGGGAACAGTGGCCATTACGGAAAACACTGAACGCGGGATCAAAAAACATCATTCAAAAAAATTTAGTCAGTCCTGAGAAAGTTATACTTTCTTCCATTCACATAAAATTAGGATTGATGAAACAATTTGTTAAGGCACTCGACAAGGAGAGCGAATGTTTCAAGTTCATATGCAACAAATTTCCTTCACTTGCATGTGCTAAAGTGAAAGAAGATGTCTTCGTTGGCCCAGACATTAGGAAGTTAATGAAGGATAAGAACTTCCAGGCAACAATGACTAATGCTGAAAGGGATGCTTGGATAGCATTTAGAAGCGTGGTGGTGAACTTCCTGGGGAACCACAAAAGTGCTGATTACAGAGAAGTTGTTGAGAATATGTTAGTTAAATTTCAAGAACTGGGTTGCAACATGAATCTCAAGTTGCATTTTTTGCATTCTCATCCTGATTACTTTCCACCAAATCTCGGAGAATTAAGTGAGGAACAAGGCGAACGGTTCCACCAAGACATGAGGGATATGGAGAAAAGATATCAGGACTTTGGAGTGTTAGCATGATGGCTCACTAGTGTTGCACATTACACAGAGAAATTTCAGAAGAAAATCACAAGAAAATTAGGAAAGTTTATAAGAGAAAGCGTGCTAAAAAGATGTGAAAAATAAGTATGTTATATGACTGTGCTGATTTCCATTTAACAACGTATATATTTATATATATATATATATATATATATATATATATATATATATATATATATATATATATATATATATATATATATATATATATTTCCATATTATATGTATATATGTAGTAATCTGTATGTGTAGAGAATCTTATATTCTTTTCTTTGTCTGTCTGCATTCACATTAAACAAAACATGTTCAGATATTTAGCATAATAAGCTCTTTAGTCTGATAGAAGATAAGAAATAAGGTATAATAAAGCAGTATTGAATACGGAAGAAGGCCCAAATTTTGACATTGATTTGTAAGAAAACCTTACGTGACAGGGAAAAACGAATTCATTATTCGTAATCAGCTAGGAACAATGAATTAAGTTCACCTATTAATCAAAAAACAACATGAACTTTTTTTCAATTTGCAGCCCTGTGATATCAAAGACATTAAAATGGTGTAAATTGATAGTATCTATCAACACATCAATTCAGAAGAGTTTGCAAAACCAAGCTTGCCAATAAATCTGTGCAAAGTAAAAAAAAAAAGTCAATATATGAAATTGGCTGAAAGAAAGCAGAAAAATGATTTTAAAAGAATATACGATTGATATAACCTTCGTCAGCACAATATGTTTTCTTGGTTCTTCTATGGACATAAGTTCTTGAAGATGGAAAAATGTATGCTCAGTCAATTATAAATTACGTAAACAGTAAGATTCGAGATGAACACTTGGAAAAGTTCATAACACACTTACATCAAAACAAAACATTCTGTACTAAATATTTTATGAATAATTGAACGTGAATAGTATACACAAAGACTCAGAAATTATTGAGATTTAAATTTGGAAGAAAACAAAAGAAACTCAAGTGTTAATTAGTAATCAAGTGTTCTTCCAAAGAAGAGTCTAAAGTTCAAGGTTTCTTACTCAAAGACTGTAGAGCCATCGAAAACCTCCTACCGACTATTTCAAAGAAGAAATTGTAATGTTTCAGCTCATATGATTTATTATTCAACATTCTTCAACCACTTCAAGACTTTGCTAGTCACTCTTTATGGTGCACCTAAGATTATTACACTCATTATTACCGTATAATATGCAGCAGCTATCTCCTACTACATCTTCAAAGAACTGAAACCATAGCATCTGGAATGAATTGTTGCTGTTCCTGATTGTGTGATTTTGCATCCAGCTTCTACGTTGGAACTACTGTCCATGCCTGCTTTAAGTCCAGTGGTTGTTAGTAAGTATAATGTTAGATCTAAAAATTAATATGCTGTACTACCTTCCTCTTTCTTTTCAGATCAACACACACTCTTTTCAAGAACTGAATATATGATATATAAACCTTTTGACTTGTGCCTCAGAAAACTTGTTGAACAAGTTCAAATTTATCACAGCTCCATAGTCTCACCAAACTCTTCCGAAATGAGTTTTCCCGAAGCCAAGACTTAGTTAGATCGTTTTGTCTTACCCGAAAAGTAAGAATTCATCCCATTTGATGGAAGTTGTTAGGCAACCAAAGGGAAGAATATAGAAGGAAGGAATTTAAAACTATTATTCAACTTATTAAATACTTAAAACCTGTCCAGTAGCATAGGCTCCCTCGTCTACACATATCTGTATGATCATCGCTGGCCAGTATTTAGATTAGATAGGTGAAGAAGCAGATGGTTTGGCAGTGTTGCATTTACCTAGAGTTTATCCCTCCTTTTGGCTTTCCTCCTGCAGACTGCCATGGTTCTGGTGTAGTTCTAAACGATTAATGTCGTCACCATACAATTCTGGAATTTCGTTTGAGTGAATTGGGGATAGGACATGTTGTTGGCAGCAAGCAGTATTGATCTTGACTTTTGTTTCGACCTTCACTCTATAGTAAAAGAAAGTAACAATAGAAAAACATTTCGAGAAACTTAGTATTATTGAATTACTGTTTCATCGGTATTTCCCATGAACAACTCTGTAGGTTATGGCTTATCTTTCCCACAGTCCCTTACGTAAATCTATACTTCCTCCATTGTCATAACAAACGTGCAGAGGTAGCAGATAGGTAATGCTCGTACATCTTTCTGCCCTTCCCTTTCGTTCCGTGATGTTAACATATGCAAATAGTCTTGTGGACATTTCGTAGACTCAATTTGTGATGGATTGCACGATTCATTATTGGTTGTAATCATTTGACCATAGCACCCTTAGGCAATGGATTCTTATAGACAGTCATGTTCTGGATCTTCTTTTGTCACAGACCTTATGAGTTTCAGTGACGTCCTCTTTGGATGTGATTTCATTAGTGATGTAAAGGATTTAATGTTTAATTAAATAATTTATAGTGGCCCGTCCTAACATAGCCATTGTTTCATCACTGTTCTACTACACTAAAGTTTCCATAAAAGCCATGACGTACCCTTCTCAAAAGCAATTTTTCTCATCGGTATTTTGCTACTACAAGACCTTCACGCTGCTACATAAAAAATGAGAGTCTGATTCACGTGCGTGTGTGTACAATTTTGTTACTCTGTAAAACTCAGTTGACAGTTGTCAATATCTTCAAGTTGTTCGGATGGAAAAATGATTACCTTCTGTACAGAAGTGGAAGGAGAAGCAAACTCAGGTCAAGTAAAGAAGCAACAGCAACAATACTGATCGCACATCATACCCAGATCCCCTAACTTGAAAGTAGACGGTTAGTCAGCTTAAATCCTTCGGAATGTCATGCTAAAAAGTTGACTTTAGTTTTAAGTTACAGATATGAATGTGCATATATATAGAGATATTGTCCTTTACGTGTATATCCTACCTCTGTCCAAAAAATTCCGTGAATGTGTGTATATTTCGAATGGTTTGTTGTCTTACTTGAAACAGTTACTGTTTTTCAAAGTAATCCCCGTTGATGGTAATGCAGTTCTGGGAACGGCTGTACAAGTCCTCGAAACTCATTGGATGGCCTTTAGCTGAGTCGTAATATTATTGTGAACGTCCAAAAACTTCTGGTTCTTCAAGGTTGATTTCAATTTCAGCAACAAGAAAAAGTCTGAGGAGACAAGTCTGGGAGTAGAGTGGCTGATTGAATGGCAACCCCCCTCCTGGGTTGTGGGGCAGTTCAGGCCAGAAACTGTTGTACAAAAAAACAGTGTATAGCCGGGCAGTGTCATAGAGAAGAGTCTAGTCGCCTTGCTTGGTGTACTGAAGGCGTACCCGCTTGATTCGTTGCAGCAGACGTTTCAGTATTTCCATGTACTTAGCGGCATTTAAAAGAGTGACCTCAGGGAGGAATACTTTATGGAAGAGATCCTCAGACTCAAAGAATACAACAAGTTTTGTCTTAATGCGGGATATCTCACTTCGCAACTTCTTGCTTTTCGACAACGCTGAACCCTGTCACTCCATACTTTGGCGCTTCCCTTCGGAGTCATACTTCAGACACCAGGTCTCGCCGCAGTCACTACCGTTTTCAGAAAATTTTACTCTTGATCCACCATGTCGAAGAGATCTCCAAAGGTGTCAAGCTGAAGTTGCATTTGTTCCGGCGTCAAAGTATGGAGCACAAGTCGGGAGCAAAACTTACGTTTACAAATCCCGGATCACTATAAGGTGAGCCGTCTCACGACTAATTCCCCCTTTCTCCATTATCATTTGCACTGTCACACGACGATCCTGGGCCAAAAGTTCCAGTTGCAGACCGCCAAGTTTCGGGTAGTGTCTTCTACGGTGTCTCGCCCTTCTCGAAAATGTTCAAGCCACCCATAAGGATACTTGAAGGAATAATAAATACGTTAACTCTCATACATAATGTAAAACAACTTGAATATACTGTATTATTGAACGAAATTAACAAAACTTTATTCTTTTTAGGTTTCACAAATGTTCTACGGAAAAGAAATATGGTTAAATCGTCTTCATTTTACCAATTATCTTAACATTCTACATAAAGAAGAGCAAGATGTATCTCTTCCCTCTCAAGAAAGTAAGTTTTCTCTTTATCTCTGTTTAATTATAGGCATTTCTTCTACTCCCATTAAACATGAAATCTTGAAAGGCACTTATGTGTGTTTCTAAGATGTTACAATATTTCCAATGATCTCAGTGCTGTATATTTATTTCTATTAATGGTTTGGTAATTTGTCATCCTCCCTTCTAACCAAAAGGCAACTTCATATGTCTTTCATGAAGTCTGGTTTCAACTTCGATTTCTAACGAAGTCTGATTTTGGTCCACCATTGTCATCAGTCATCAGATTAAGCGGTAACGAATACCAGTCTATACAGAATGACCAACGATGAAGGAATGCGAAAGGCTGACCACACATCAACTAAAATCCGTATACGGCCATAACATTTAGTGCGTTGAAATGCCAGAAAGAGTAAGTAGTTGTTATTATTCATTTAGTTATATTATTAATTGATTGGATTATGGTTTAACGTCCCTGTTAGAATCGAGGCTATATGTGACATGGACCTACAATTAAACGTAGAACCCGAACTATATGAGCTTCCGCCGGGAATCGAAGCCAGATCTCCAGCGTCGAAGACACATATGTTAACTATATAGCCGCGAGGAAGCTCAGTCATATTATCAACATTACTACGTATAGGAGTTTGCAAAGAATATTGCCACTTATGATGAAAGACAGGAAATACTTTAAAAAAAAATAATATATGAAATACAAAAAAAAAAGTTATACAGCGTGTCCATAAAATACTATATTTTGTGGCTTTGGATGATCGTTTTTAAATGAAATTGATCACATTTGAAAGAAAACCTCAAATATTTTATCATACCTCACAGACATTGAATGTGGGCTCTACAAGTGGCGATGCAAACATCAAGATGTCACACATGGTCCAACATATCTGATAAATGGGCTGGATGGCAGCACTGATACGAACTTGCACTTCTTACAAGTATTGAGGTAATGTGAGTACATAGACACAATCCTTTACGTAACCCCATAAATAGAAGTCAGAGATCTATAAGTCAGGCGACCTCGGCGGCCACTTATAAAAGCCATTATCATTTCCGGCACGTCCAATCCATCTTCCTGAAAGCCGATCATTCAGATGTTCTCGAACATGTAAATGCCAGTGATGAGGTGCTTCATCTTGTTGGAAAATAAAGTCATTGCCTTCTTTTTACCAATTGTGGAAATAACCAATTAGTATGCATATAAACACAAATGTGCTCACCAATTAGTGAGCACAAAGTAAACATGAGTGAATTTACTTTTTCTGTGTTGGACCCCGTCTATTATTGACACTGTCATCTATTGTTGACATGAACAAAAATATTTTAGTTTTTCTTTCAGATGTGGAAAATTTCATATAAATACGATTATCCAAAGCGGCATAATACGACTTTAAAGTATGATTTTTTTTATGGACGGGCCGAATATATTTGGTTGGTACGATCGTAATGTCCGCTTTTATGTCTGGAAGAAAATCACTCTCTGTAACAAAACTAGAGGATGAGCCGAGGCTATGTGTACAACGTCACAAACTCAGTATATGTTCAGGAACCAAACTGGAGGAAGTGTGTTGTTGAACAAGGTTGTATGAAAGTGCATCATGGAGAAGATACAGTTGTGCTTATCAGAATGCTTATCATTTACGAGTCTAAACTGGAACATTCTACATATCTAGGCTTGAAAAGCATCAACAATGAAGTTTCGTACTCGTGATTCACCATTTAAAAAGGAGCTATGGGTAACCGACCAACATAATGTTCTGATGACCTCCTCATCAATACCGTGAAAGTGGGCCCACGGAAAAATATTAGTGCCATTGCAGATGAATTGAACATACGACTTACCACTGTCGTCCGGGAACTTCGGGCAATCGGTAAAGTGAAAAAGTTGGACTTATGGGTGCCACATGAGTTGACACCGTGCAACAAGAATCCTCATCTGGATGTATGCGGTTCTCTGAGTGTACTGAATAACCGGGAAAATTTCCTGTACCGAAGTGTCAGTTAGATGAAAAATAGATCTGCTTCACAATGGACCAGTTGGATCGTGATCAACGTCCAAACTCATCTCTCCATCAGCAGCTTGTTGTTATTGATGGACTATGATGGGAGTGATTCATCATGTATTTCTCCGTCGACGCGAAACTGTCACTGTGACACATTACAATGATTAATTCCATGAAATTCACCGAAAACCTGCCCGTAAGCACCCAGCAATGATAGACAGACATTATATTCTTTTGTTTCACGAAAATGAACTTTCACATGTCACTCAAAGAGTAATGGAGACTTTCCATGAGTTGTAATATGAAACCCTTCATGACTCACTGTATTCTACTGTTGTTTTTCCTACCGCCTCTTCCAGCATCTCAATCACTTCTCGGCAGAGAACATCCCTGATCACCATGTAGTTAAGAGCTTCGCATCCCAAACTCCAGACTTGTTTCGTTATGAATACGTTGCTGTCGCTGGAAACAACTCTAACCAGGTATCATTTCTTCGACTTTTGGGAGTTACACGTCAGTCGGATGTTTCTATGGCACCAACCCAATACAAATATATGTATGTGCATGTAAGTATATATATATATATATATATATATATATATATATATATATATATATATATATATATATATATATATATATATATATATATATATATGTGTGTGTGTGTGTGTGTGTGTGTGTGTGTGTGTGTGTCTCATGACATCTATCAACAATTTTGTATTTACATGGTAAAATTTTGTTTGCGTCGTCTTGAAAATTGGTATACTGGTGTTGTTTCCAAATTTGAATGGTTAAATGTGACTTATAACCTAAATATTCTAATGAATAACTTCTTTTGTAATATTTGGTTAATGATAAAATATATTCTCATGTCTTCACGGATTTAGCTATAAGGAAACAAAAGAAAGATTATGGATTTTATAGTTTTAGTAATATTAAATTTTGTTTTATATTTTTAGTTCCACTTTTCTTCCACATAATTGTGAGGGTAGCATCTTAGTGGTATAGTGTCCTTTTTTGGCTGAAATCGTCGCACTTTAATCTTAGATCATTTGTGTGCAACTTGATGACATTACTCCCGCAGATTTTTCTGCTTCCACTTTCTCATTATATTTTCAAACTATTCACTCGTATCTATCAACTAAAAATATAATCCAAACAATGATAGTTAGCAACAGCATCATCCTGATATCAATATTACAGTAAACATATTCCGTTTGCTGTGGAAGGCGGCTTTAGCTTCGTTTATTCGGCTAGCAACCTTCACCTTGGAACTTCATTCGGTGTTATCTTACAACAAAGATACGTAAAAGCTGACACAATCTGTAACTTCTCTCCACCAATAAATTATCTTGCCTTTATTTTATTCTTACTATCTACTAATACTTTTGTCTAAGAGCGATCGAGCTTCATATTACACATTTGGAGTATTTGATCCATTATAATAAGCTTTGCTCCCTACTCTTGCTCATCTTTTGCTAATACATCTCTAGCATCAGCAAATCCAAGGAAGTTCACTTTCTCATCTTGTACATCACTCTTTTATTATTTTTCATTTTCTCTCGAAATTTGTCTATACTATGTTGAATATATATTCGCTACATCTCGTCACAACAGTTTCATCTCTATACAACCGTTGCATTGTCCTATTTCTATTGCATTTTGCATTATCCAGCCTTTTCAGCATTCTAAACACTATTTTCCAATCAACTCTGCCAAATGCCGTTTCCAGTTCGACAAAGACAATATACGTATCTTTATCTTTCGTATCCTCTGTCGAAAATTATTTTGCATTTGCTTTGTACGTTTCTCTTCTTCTTCTGAATTCAAATTGGTCATCTGTAAGAATAAATTCTACCTTTCCATCGATTCTTCGTAGTACGATTACGATTAGTATTTTCAACCCACAAGCTAGTATGCTCAGGGTTCTATATTGCTCACATTTGATGGTCGGCGCTTTTTTGGGTAATGGTACAGTAACACATTTCTTAAAATCATCCAGAAGTTGTGCTACCTCATGCACCCCTCGCACAAAGCGAAAAAGCTGATTATATACTGTATTTGACAACCTGAGGCCTTGGTAAATTATACGGAACGTTATTAACATTAGGAACAGAATTTTCTTATATATTGTTTGCATTGAATAAATTAAGTAATACAGGGTACCTTTTGTGAGCCACTTCAGTCAGAAATGATTTTTCTTTGTATAATACATTCATTCAGTACCGAATTATCTTACAAAGAAGACGCAGGTTACCCTGAGCTGTGGTTCTTCTTGATTTTTCTTTCTTTCTTTTTTCCTGTAATTTAATATACACACTTTTGCAAATAAGTTCATGTGTTAATTGTGTTCTGTGGTAAAAGGCTGACAGTCATGGGCTCAATTTCGTGAAATGTTACAATCGATTTCATCATCATAATCATAAATTCTCATCTTCTTTGCTCTAAAGGTTATAAACGTCAAATGTAAAACTCAAATAAATACTTACGTAACACTGAAACACTGGAACCTCTGACTTTTGAAATAGGTTCTGTCGCTCTTGGATTTACGAAGTCTTCCCGCGAAAAACCTGAATCCAGCATCTCAATTACGTGATTCACTTTGCTGAACTCATCGCTTATAAACTAAATTAATCTTTTATAAATAATTTATTCATCAAACATTGTGAGAATGCGAAAGGGGCTGAGTAGTGACAAAGAAGGAAGTAACTACATACATCAATTTTTATTTACTTGTATTTATTTATTTCGAAGTTCAATATGCTTAGAACATCTTTTCCAAGAAGAATTAATTGACCTGGCCTACTTAAAATTGCTATTTGTACTTATAATGTCTAAGTTCTTTTAAAATTTCTGTATTTCACTATCTGTTTTACTAAATAGACAATAGTCATAAGGAGCAAAGTCTAATGAATACAGTATAGGCATAATGGCCATGCTTGAAACTACAAACCCTTTAAACCAACTATTGATTTACTATTCTAATATTGTTCATTAATAGGGATGGGCACGAGCGAGTTTTCATTGAAACTCGACTCGACTCGAAACAGACATCTTTGAGCTCGAGTCGAAAACTCCGCTCGAAAAATTTCCTCCAACTCGACTCGAAATTCGACTCGAATTTGACTCGAGTTTCGAGTCGAGTCGAGCCAAAACGAGCAAAATCGAGGCAAATGCTGTGTGTAGTTTCAAGTGCTTTCTTCAAGTATCCTACATAGACAATATAATTATTATCAATGATACTACTACGAATATAACATTATTATTATTATTATTATTATTATTATTATTATTATTATTATTATTATTATTATTATTATTATTATTATTATTATTATTATTACAAAAACATCGTCTATAAACATGAAAGATAGATGGTTTGTATCTGAATACTAAAAACTAGTTGACTGCTGACCTCGGTAGTCAAGAAGACTAGGATGCAAGGACATCGTTCACGAGGTTCTGAGTTTGAGTTCCAGAAGAGCAAGTATCCGGGCTCGAACCAAAAATCGTTAAAAGTTAGAGGGAGCCGGCCACACATGTTCGAAACTGCTTGGTCCGGGTTTAGGGTTCTCAACGTCTCGAGCGGCTCGGCTCACAGCTCATTCCCTATCGAGCTGAGCCCACAGCTCATCCCCAAACCGACATGAGCCGAAACAAACCGAGCTGATGGCTCACCCCAACCGAGCCGGCTCGAGACGATGGCTCACCTGAGCCGAGTCGGTGCCTCATCTCAACCAAGCCGGCTCAAGCTGTTCGCTCAGTTGAACCGAGCTAAGCCGGTTAACATCTCTA
Organism: Thermobia domestica; assembly: GCF_964235325.1. NCBI lineage: Eukaryota > Metazoa > Arthropoda > Insecta > Zygentoma > Lepismatidae > Thermobia > Thermobia domestica. The sequence continues at coordinate 85,376,328 of NC_137456.1, forward strand.
CACGGGTTGGGCTTCTGCTTCGACTCAAAACTTTCACTGTGCAGGTCTCAGCCTTGGTGGTAAGAACTACAGTATATAGTTATGTTAGTGCCCACAACATTTGAGGCTGTCTCGTTATAAAAATTCATTGTCGTCTTGTTAATCAAGACAAGGCGAGATGCGAGCAGTGTCTCACCTCGTGAGCAGCACTAAAAATATTCCACATTACTTTCAACATTTCTCACAGCTTTCGCTTTCCACTCTAATCAGGCAATGATTTCAAAACGAGTTAAAACGAGCTAAACAATCGAGCCATTTTTCAAACTCGACTCGACTCGAAACTCGACCTCAAAATAGTGATTCGGCTCGGAACTCGACTCGAGAAAATTACCTTTGACTCGACTCGAATTCGCTTCGAGTTTCGAGTCGAGTCGAGTTTTAGCTTGACTCGTGCCCATCCCTATTCATTAACAAATAAATTTATCTTTCATCTGTTTTTCTTTCAACGCTTCTTAATTTTCCCCAGTACGTTTCAGTTATAACCCTCATTAGTTCTTTGACCCTTCCGATGATAGTTTATATTTGGTAACAAAATACTGTCCTTACTTCACAGTTAAGTAATAAATATTCTAACATAATAAGAAAGCAAGCAATTGTTAAATTTTGTGTTTACATGTACAGTATATATTTGTATAGTTTGAATTAAGAATATATTCCTATGGTTTCTATTTGTTTCTTATTACAAAAGTAATTAGTATTCTCAATATTTCGCGCGATAAATCTATTTCTTTTCAAATTTTCAGATTACTAAGGGTATGCAGAATTGATTTTAGGATACGTAGCTTTGATTAAATGGGATGGTTGGATCAGTGGGTGGGTGGGGGTTAGTCTACCATCAATCTTCAGACTGCTTCAATGGGTCAAAAGTGAAGATTGATGGTGGCTGGATTGACAGACAGGGGAACAGGCAGTGGAAGGAGGGCGTTTGGGCCGCTGGGCAGACGGTCGGATGTAGTTACGTCTTTTTTTTTTTAAATCTGCGCTTTACATATTGATCTTTTTTTTTTCTTGGGTGGCGTTGGATTGGGTGCGTGGGATGTCTTACAGAGGCAATGCCACTAAAGTCTAGAGACATCCCAATTAAGAGGCAGATTGGTATTACTCTGACACACACACATCTACACTTAAACATATACACTTACGACACCACTTCCAAACACGCATACACATGTACATACGTATAAATATATTAAACTACACGTACCTCATCTTTACCAATAACACCCCCACCCCCATATATATACATATATATTAGAGTAGTCCTTATTTTTAAACTTTTTGAGTTTCATTTAGTCTCACCCTCTAAACTGGTTCCATACCAGACCAAAGTAACCCATTAAAAAAAATTAACTCATTTGAATAATACACAGCAAAAATGATGGTGTTTAACAACTCAATTTGTATATCACTGTAAGGTGTTATGTCAACACCAACACCATCGCCTCCGTACAGCATCATAAATATTTAAGAACTAACAGTGAGAGTGTGCATTAGTTATTATTTTTGCATTACGCGGAATATTTGACATTTATACCAATAAACGAACACCGTATGATATTTCCTGCGAATAAGTAGTACAGTAAATATCATACGTTTTTCGTTTATTGCCATAAATATTAAATATATCCCATAACGCTTCGCATAAAGCAAAATTAACAACTAATACACACTCTCACAGATCTTAGTTCTTGGACATTTATGGTACCGTAGAAAGCCGATAGTGTTGGTGTTGAAATAACACCTTAACAGTGGTAGACAAATTGAGTCGTTTTAACACCATCATTTTTTGCAGTGTACTATATGGTGCCCCAAGCAACCTTGAGTTTCGAATGCATTTACTATATACAATATGAAGGAAAAGTACCTAAAGACAATTGTAAGTTGGTAAACAGATATTGTGACGACATAAACGTGTAATTTGCATGTATCCATGAACTACAAGATGAGCGAAAGAATAAAATCATTGGTTTATCAGGATACCGCATGGCATCCAAATTCGCTTGGCTGTGGCAGTTCCCGTGGTTCTTTTCTTCTAATTAGATGCTAGTATTTCTAAATACCAAGCGATAGAGAAGACGTGGTTAACTACTTATTCGTAATATTTATTCAGTTTATGTGCAAGCATGTCATTCAACAATTTACTTGTGAGGTAACAACAACAGCTTCTTATTACATGCAGCTGAATATCCTAACAATTGGATAAAACTCTATTATAACTTCTAATATGGGTAAGGAATTCCATTAATACAATAGCAAACATTGGTCATCCCATATTTGAAACTCCATGTACTAAGTTTATATAACATTCATGTGTACTTAAAGTGGGACATACATTTCATCAAATTCCTTACGTCTACCTACGGTATTCATATGCTATGGTACTTATATATACTCTAGTTTTCCTAAGATAAAACCAGTATCACTTACTTGTACAAAACAGTTCATAAAAGATGTGCATAAACAATGTGTTCATAAAAAAAGAGCCTACATTAACGTCAGTGATTATATAGGCTCTTTTTTACTATCTCTTCTAAATAGATGTTAAATATTGTTGGCGAGAGACAGCATCCCTGTCGAACGCCAATTCACATTACACTCTCCTCTATCTTCCTCTGTTCTAACACGTACTTGTTGATTCATATATAAGTTTCTCATGAGTATTAGATATTTCTATTGCAGCCCAATCTTCTTCAGAACTTCCAACAACAATTCCCAATTCATGCGGTCAATCTTTTCTAGATAAATGAATATACCACACACACTTCATTCCCTTTCTCTATAAATCTTTCACCGATCATCCATAATAATCCAATGCATCTCTTGTGCTTTTACCTCTCCTGAACCCGAACTGCTCCTCCCCAACTTTTTTCTTTTGTTCTCCCATACAGCTTTCTGTTCAGAATTCAAAGCAACATTTTTGCTGCGTGATATATGAGACTAATAGTTCTACAGTATAATCCTCACAACTCTTTGGGTTCTATTTCTTGGCCATCGGTATTATGATCGTCATCAGGAAGTCTTTTGGCCACTCTCCTGTTTCATATATTTCATTGCAGAACAATTCTTTCTTGCACTTGTTACCATATTCTTAATGAATGCGATTGGTATATTATATATCCTGGTGTCCTTTCCATTCCTAATCTCGGATATTGGTTTTTCAAACTCATCCCGGAGAATACTAAACCCTTTATCATCTTATCTAAAACAACAAAATTATTCAGCCACCAGAATCAGCTTTAACTTTACTAATCTTCAATCAACAAATTTATGGGGTAGAGACACATCTGAAACTGTTAAAACATTAACAAACTAATTTTTAGATCAACTAGATTCATTTTCCTTTTCCGATCTAGATTTTTTGACATTTTCTTTTCTTCTTTTAAACTAAGTACTTTGAAACAATTGTCCGAAGTTATTATTATTACAAGCTTTAGTACAACTAAATATGGGATTTACATGTCCATGCATGATGTAAATTCACAAATACATGATTGAATTATTAAGAGAAGCAATAGCAAAATTACACAAAACAACATTAAACTTCATAATTGTATAACCCGTCTTAAGAAACAAATAATCGATACATGGTAAATATCTAGGAGTTGACATAATATCAAAGATGACAAAGCATATATTAATAAATAGGACAAAATGTTAACTAACTTAACACACTTTCTGTAACGAAGTAATGAAATGGTCCGTATCAATATTGTTAAGACAATACTTATTAAATGATTAGGGATATCTCTGAAATAACAGGACGTAAGTTTGTGGTGAAAAGCTATCCCAAAACGGTATGCCCCACGACTCCCTTTCTATTATAATATTTTGAACTGAATCTAAGATGATGGACTTCAAAATGGTTGCCATGAAGCCATGATGGTACTATAGAGATATATGCGGTTCTATATTACCCTTGCTAATACATGATGTCACCTCCCTAATCGTCCCAAGCTTACAAAGTACCTTTATCTCATATTGTATACTGTAAGTGCATTCGAACCTTGAGGTCCCTTGGGGCATCATTTAATATTATTCTATTGAGCTAATTTTTTTGTGGATTACTTTAGTCTGCTGTGGTACCATCTTATGGGGTGAGACTCAAAAAAATTCGGAAGTCGAAAGATAGGGACCACCCTAATATATACACTACACACACACACATACATATATATGGTTGCGTGATAGAGCCCTTACCTGTGTTGCATGGAGTCCCTGGTTCGATCCCAGCTCACACCGTGTGGAACTTTGTGGTAGACCAACGCCGTGTTCGTGGGTTTTCTCGGGGTTCTTCCGTTTCCTCCCACTTTGTTCATCCCACTATTTCATTCATTTCTCATAATCACCGTCTCCTTTAGCCTAACCGGCGTAACCGTGGGATGTAAAACTCAAAGATTTCATTTCATTTTTCGTTTCCTCCCATTTTTCATTCCACCAAATCTTCCATCATCATTCACTTGCATTAATCATATTCTCCCTTAGCCTAAAATGCATAATCGTGGGACGTTAAACTGAAATTTCTACAGTAAGTCTACTCGTGTTAGACATTTACGGTTTATATTTTTTGTTAGTTTTTTTTTCTTTTTTTGGTTTAATGTCTCACTTTATGCGCCGAGGCTAGGGGAGATGATGTTGATAAGATGGATGATAATGGTGAAATGACGAAAGTGAGAGGAAACGAAAGAACTCTGAGAAAACCTACGCACATGGTGTTTGTCCACCACGAAGTTAATTTGGCGGGATTTGGAATTAAACTAGGGATTCTACACACCAAAGGTTAGCGCTTTACAATCAAGCCACTTTTTTTTTTTTTTTTTTTTTTTTTTACATGAATATATTACACTATTTCCAAATACGCGCACTCTAGTTCTTCAGTTCGGCAAGTAAGAGGTAATACTCAAGCTAACCAGAATTGCAATATAATACGCACGCGTTTTTTAGTTACGGAACGCATGCCACTAGCGAAGTGGCATCATCTGTGTGGAGTTGCAATTGTTTATCCTTGGTGCTGCTTTGTATGTTTTTCTGCTTATAACATCCAATGATTATTGTGATGTATGACTACGATGAGTGAAGGGAGTGTCTGAAATTTTATCCTTTGTTGGAAAATCCCGCAGCCGAGAGCGTTGTTATTCAGCTATTAAGCATAATTCTTTGAATAAATCACAAGTTTAGAAGTGTTTTCCGGGTCGAAAATGGACATTTCAATTAAAGACTTGCCACGACCTCACCTATTTCTTCGTTTCTGTTCTTATCCAATGTGGTAACACTACACATCCATCTGAGCATTTTTATTTCGGCTACACCTAGTTTCTTCTCTTGTGCCTTCTTCATTCCCCTAAGTCTCTGCTCCGTACAGCATTGCAAATCTCACTACGGCTTTCTTTCATTTTACACTTATTCTTTTAACACAAAGAAACATGAGTCTTCTATTTCACCTCTCTTCCCCCATTTAATTGCCCATTCTCATTTACCATGGAACCTAGGTAATTAAATATATTTACTTCCTGTATATCTTGAGCTCTCATTTGTATGGTTTCCTCTCCATTTCCTCCGAAGCTGATATATTTCTTCCTACTGATTTTTAATCGTCTATCCTACAAAACATTTTCCATCTTTCTACGACAATGTTACTTGCAAACGGTGACGCATTTGTAATACCTTCAGATAGGACATCCATAGCTAGGTTCAATATTTACGGACTCAAACGTTTCTCCTGAACATTCTTTGCTGAACACATAACGCCATTTAGCGAGTGAAACACACGCGAATCGTTTTTGTATCACCAGCAATTCGTTTCTGGTTCGTCTCCATGTTTCTAAATACCATAGTTTTTGTGCAATATGTTCTGTCTCATTATTTATTGACTACTTCTTTCTGTCAATAATAATAATGTCGGATACTTTTTAAAGAAACCACATATTAAATTGACATTTTGCCATTTTTGAAAGGGAAATACCATCCTAAAGTTGTGATTTATACAAAGCATTATTCTAAAGTATTTATCGAGGCATAACTATGATCTCGACCGAAGTATTTCCCAACAAAAACAATTTCAGATATCCTCTTATTCTTTGTGGTTACACATCACAATAATTACAGGAGACCACGAGTATGAAAACACACAATGCAGCACCAAGAAGGAACCACTTTACAGAGTGACGCCCCTCATAACATTGGCGCGGGAATCGCAAGCTAGAATGTCTAGCGGCACATTCCGTAACTACAAAACGTATCCATATTGTGTTGTAATTCCGGTTTTTATTGTGTACCGTCTCCTAATGCTGATAGTTATATGAACAATTACACTGTCACACGACACCATACCTTACCTGTCTCTCCATATGTTATGTATGTTTCTTCATAGCTTATGGCATTTTTATCAGCGCCCTAACACTTGGTCCGATGCCTACATTTTCATCTGACCCGATGTCCTATGGCCCAGATGTCTCTCCTGAAATTTTCGTGCTCCTTTGTCTGTCTTCCCCCTATCTAGCCATTCTTTCAGCCACCCCATTGAAGCTGGTGGATGAAAAGTCTTAAGTTGGACTGAATACTGGAAAGTACTCAAGATGGAATGTTCCCTTCTACCAAGAAGTTCTGCTAGAAGATATTCAAGATTTGTAATTTAATGTTCACTGATTGAAGCTAATGAAATACTGAAATGAAGAATAGACGAGAGGGAAGAGTCAAGTGTCACTGAAAGAAGAGTTGTATCGTCAATAGAATCAGCATGTTGAAGTTGGATATATATATACTATTTTCTTGTCAAGAACATAAACTGTGCTCATATAAACGCTTTGTGTTTTATAAATAAATGTAAATCTTTGCCTTCAATTCAATGGGTTTCTTTTAATTTCGTCAGTAGGTTTCTTAAATGTATGTTTTTTTTATCAAATGCGTCTTAACGATGTTGAATACCTGCGCCATCTTTATTTTTAGTCCATTGATATATTTGTGGAATTATCATCTTTGAAATGAACAGGAGTTTTAGCAGTTTTACTTTATTGCTTCTTCAAATCTATTTGAATGTGTCTTTTGAACATTATATTCTGTAATTTATGATTTAAATAGTTAATAACCAAATTCAATTTGAATAATATTATAACGTAAATACAGTTTGAAAAAGCCAACTACACTTGAAGAAGAAATCGGTAAAATCCCATCCTTTAAAATTTCAGTTTATTTGAAAAAAAAATAAAAAAATAATTCCCGAATACGAATCCAGTAAATCAAGAAACTAAAGAACAAGCAATAAGAAGATGTTCAACATGGTTGACAACGGCCTATTCAGTGGCTTTTACAGAGGATGAAGAATGGCATTTAGCTGAAATCTCACATTTACACAAGTGTCAGCAAAAAACGATATTCATGAACTTCTTAAGAATCCAGAAGACTTACAAATTTATCATCACTATAATCTCTTACTATCTATGTTTAATATCTTACGTCTAAAAGAAAAGTAGAAAAAAGTGACGGTTTTATTTTTAAGTTTTAAATTACAATATAATCACTACCATTAATTGGAGTGACTCTTTTTCATTTTTCGTCTAGAAAGTTCTATGACTAAACAAAGTATAATACGTAATAAAAATGATTTATTATTTTCGTATTCCAAGAATGAGGCCCTTTTTAAATATCGTAAAATGGGGTTACTTTGCATCAGATTTAAGGAATTTTAAAGAAAATCTCATGTAACTTACAAAACTGATTTAGAATGATTTAGAACATTGTATTTCAAACATATAATAGATATTTATATAAGGAAAACATTCATGCAAGTGCATTAGTAACACACGAACACAATGTTTCCGTGCAATGTTTCCCCTTCAGTATTTATACATTTCACTTTCTACACAAAACTGCATGCGGTCTAGAAATATTGATATTAGAATGATGGTACCGGTATCACTACTTTGTATGAATTATCGATATTTGTAAACAAAATTGTGTATTTTCTGGTACCAGCACAGGAACCACATTCTGATAGTTTAGCATATGTTCCCCAAAACTGCCAATTCAGGAATTAAAAAAAAAAAAAAAAAAAAACGAACTGATTTGCCGTGGTTTTCAAGAATATCATTTCAAACATAATCAGTGGAATATTTACGGAGTTTGGGGCTTTCAGGCTGAAGCCCACCCACATTGCATGACTTATTTTTAAAAAAAAAACTAATGTTAGTCATTCCTATGCGTATAAACTTCAAGTCCCCCCCCACAAAAAACTCTAATGATTTTTAAAAAGTGAGTTTTTTATGTGAAGCACCTGTCAAACTATTTTTCTGGGTCCGCCACTGTTCGTAATTTATTTTCCAACAAAAAATCCATTTCGGCATCTACCAAAATACCTAAAATTAGAAGGCAGGAGATACCAGCAGTAATTTCCTTTGGGCCGGTGCAAAATAACCCCGATTAGAGGCTGAAAGCGCCTTCTCCCAATTTTATTACTTTTTTCTGATTTTAAAACGTTTTACATTTATATTTCAATTATTACTTCCAAGTCCCATTATACACAGTAGTATTCTACGAAACTGACTTAACTTTGACGGAAATTTTTGTAGGTGATATTTTTCAAATTTTGTCGGCTTTTACAGTGACTGCTTTCCATACTTCTACAGCAACAAACCCTCCGGGTAATTAGAACTGAAGTTATCCGCCACTTCCTTTAATATACATTAATCTTATCACCTCCTACATTAAGCGTATCACTTAATTTCTGTCATAGGACTCTCAACAAACTAGGGAAAATTTGATAAGAAAAGGGAAAATTTTGTGTCAGTCCTGGGAAATTTTCTTAAGAAAGCCTACGAACACTGGGTGGAAGTTGAAACTTTCTCTTTACAGTTCATAGTTTTACCGACAGAGGACTGTTAAACTCTTTTCATATTTTGTGCAAAGTTACCCCTGATGTGTAAAGTAACCCTGTCTTACCGTAATCGAAATGTGGACGAATGACGTACTGGCAATTAGTCGAGATTGTACTCGTGCCCACTTCCTGTTTTACAACGTAAACAAATATGAAATCTATTAGGTCGTGCACGTTGCAATGTGTATTACCTATGAAACGAGTTCGTGCGTTTGTTTCGTAGAGTCGTTGTGGTGTGTTTAAATGCTGTCATTGGTTGAAAGTTGATGGGTGGGGAGGTGTGTGTGTTTTCTGCTTTACTTTACAGGGTGGCCACAACGAGCACTAAAACTCACTAGATTATTTGATATTATGTTACAATATTATTGGAGCGATTGTTGTAATTGTGAAAGTTGGTCAAAAAAAATGCAGAACTCCCTAGAAGGTCTCTGAGGCGGCTTTTACGAGGAATAGGAAAATCTTTTATCATCTTGTCATCGGGCTGAGAAACGTCTGAAGTTCCAAAAATACAGAGTCAAGTGCTATGCCCGTTGGATTTCCAAAGGCAAATAAATTATTCGCAGTTGTTCAACAAATTCATGCAGAACAATATGGTCAACAAACTGCATAAACATTTTCCAGGGATGAGACCTGATCCCATTTTTGTGGATAGTCAGAATACAAGAATGAGCAACAGAAAACCCTTGCCCAGTACATGAGGTCCCACTTCATTCTGAGAAGATGAGAGTATGCCGAACAATTTCAAAGAGAAGAATTGTAGATACACTTTATTTTCTTCATGACTGTTGATTCAGAAAGTAAGTAGTGGCAGGCCATCTTTTCGCCCGCATAAACACTCATGAGTGTAGAGATTTTGACATTGTAGCAGTTCCTAATGACTAGAGCAACCCACGTTATGTTTTATTTCTTCTGTAATTATGCTTTATTTTTTCCAAATTATGCTTTATTGTTAATTTCAGTCATTTTATATTAATCGTGTATAATGTAAAATATTTACTATACATTAAATATTCTAAATATCTTGATCTATTTATTAATATTTTATGCAACCAGTTTCTTTCATAATTAATGAAATTTCTACTTAATGCATTGTAAAGAGAGATGCTTTACTCGAGTAAGTTTTTGTTTCACTTGTGTGCGCTTAGAGGTGCATATATACAGAAAGGGAAAGTAAAAGATATCACCAAAAATACAGGAATTGCTCAAGCTCAAGAGGTACACATAACAATATAGTGGAATTCTTGTGTACCAGTGTTGCCACAGTCCTAGCTCTGAAGTGGGCTGAAAAATAGTACCAAATGGAAATGAAAAGGGCTGAATTTTATACCAGTGTAATACACGGCTCTATAACACGAAACTGAAAGAGGTAATGTTCTAAAACAACCCCCTCTTTTAAGAGCACAAATCAGCGTGTCGATATAAATCTATAAAACGCAGAAATGTTCGGATATCTTTATATTCGTCAATATGGCGTCACTAATAAACAACTTAGCCCTCTAAGCCGGCAATTATGTCAATGTATTTTTCGTGTTATTATCTTTTGCTGTAGAATCTTTGCAATAACATAAATTATAGACTTACTTGACACACCCTGGTCTTCTTCAGAATATTCAACACTTGATTCAACGTGTTTGTGTGGTTCTATTTCTTTTTAAGGTTTGAAGATAATATTTCCACCACACCGCTTCCTTCTCTCCTTCATGCGTGGCGCGCATGCGCCCATCTAGCGTCATTTGTATCCCAGTATAGTTCGAATTACGAATTTTCTACACAAAGTTCCTGAGTGTTAAGCGGTGCAACGCCACAGGATACAAGTTTAACAGCATTTTTTAAGAGTCCAACACATAGTATAAGTAACGTGAGATGCAGGAGAAATCTTACCTACACTTTAGAAAATGTGACAAGTATTTGTTAAATGGTGCTGAATTGAGTAGAATCGTACCAATTTTTTCACAAAAGGGGCTGAAAATGCCAGCGTGGTACCAACGGGCCGATGAATGACAAAAAGGGCTGAATTTGGTACAATTGTACCAAGTGTGGCAACACTGTTGTGTACTGTTCATTGTTGGCGGAAAGTTTTCTTCATTTCCTCTTTTCTCCACATCAAAGAATTACACTGAAATGTTTACAGAAATAAAAATTAGCTTTTCACTGTTGCAGTGTTATGTTTCAATGATTTTGCTTTGTAAATATTGGTTTTTAAAATATTAATATAGTATTTGATATTTTATTAGTATAGTAGCAGTTAAACAGGATTTTCCAAGAATTGTGCTATATATTTTAGATTATGTTTATTTTCTAAAATTATGCTTTATTATGCTTTTAAAATTAGTTTCTTCTGGACCCTTCAAAAACCACAACCATGTTCAAGGTACCAAGCATATGTCTAAATTGCTATTATGCTTTCTATGCTTTTATGCTTTTGGGTTGCTCTACTAATAACATAATCTGTGGAGATTGTTGATTTTTGACAGTTCTTAATGATATGTTGTACTTACATTTCACGGGCAGTCGACAGTTTGAATAATTGATACACCTTCCTCCGGATATTAATGATCTTGTAAATGACACACAAGAAATACGATAATATATGCAGCTATGAATTACTAAGATTACGGAGGTTGTGTAGGGAAAGATAATATGACGTATAATAAATGATTTCCGGTTGAAGAAATGCTAATTTGACAAGCAGGATAAAAAACAGACCTTTAGAAAATGAAATATGCAGATCACACACGTATAAGAAAGTAATATATTCTTTGTTTCATTTATGTGCATGACATTTAACACGGCAGTGGATGTTGGTCGTTGGAAGGTTAAGGAATATTCTGGAATTTTAGTCGGAATGGAGGGAAGAAAATTCTGGAAATTTGCAGATTGCTCTCAAGGTTATTATAGTTATATAAGTAACGACTCATTTGTATGATCCGTACAACGTATACGAGATAAGAAGCGCAAGTATAGTGTTGGAAGAAGAAAATCGACATATAGAAGGCACTTGAAGAGGAAATTATTGGTAGGTACTAACTTTGTAGTATTTCCATTTTTGTTTCATACTTGTTCATTTTTCTTTTTTATATGGGAAGTGATATTATAAACGAAATACTATAATTGTCGGGAGTATAAGGGAATGGAAGTGTTTCCTTTTACCGGGAATTGATTGCAGATTTTCCGACATTAAAAACCATATTATTCGGTGTTATATAGAATTATAAATTAACTATGGTATAGAGTAATGTAATATGTAGGCTACAGATATTCTAGATTATTCATTGCACCGGGACTCGAGCGAGGATTCTCCCACTTGGAAAACTATACGGTAAACTTTTTGCTAGCAGTTCGAACTTGTTACTTATATGTAATTATAAATAGCCAATAATCAATGGTCAATAAATGGTCAATACTGTGTAAGAACAATTTTATATTGAACAAGAATTCAGCAGACACACCAGAAATCGAACGGGAGACTTACGGAGAAATTTTGTGCACTAAACATTTTTACTTAGCACTTTGTTCTTTATATGTAGCTATAAATTGTGTAAGATGTATAACAGGAATTTTTAAAGTATATGTTAAGAAGGAAGTTATATTGGACAGGGAGCCATGACGCTACCGGGAATTGAAGCAGAGATGTTTTACGTGGAAAACTGTACGCCAATCCTTTTTATGCTCGCACTGTGCACTTTTCAGTTATGTGTAATTTGTAATGGTATAAAAGTTCCTGTGTAATAACTATCTTATATTTGACAGTAAGTTAGGAGACTCAGCGGGACTCGAACCAGGCTTCTCCCACGTGGAGAACAGTATGCTAAATCTTTTGCTTGCACTGTGGAGTTTTCAATTATAAATGTTATAAACTTTACAGTGTATGAACAAACTTGTATTGAACAGGGAGTTAACAGGTTTACCGGGAAACGAAGCAGGGCTCTCCCACGTAGAAAACCTCACGATAAACATTTTGCTTAGCAAGTTTGTTACTTATATGTAGTTAGAAATTGTGTAAGACTTATAACTGGTATATATAAATTATATGTTAAGAACAAACGTATACTGGATAGGGAGTCATGACACTGCCAGGATTGAACCAGAGGTTTTCCACCTGGAGAACCGTACACTAAACATTTTGCTTGCACTGTGGACTTTTCAATTACAGATGTTATAAACTTTACTGTGTAAATACAAATTTATATTGAACAGGAAGTCAGCAGAATCCGCACCGGGAATCGAATTTCTGTGTCCCATATGCAAAGCCAACATGGTTGGGAACGTTAATGCTACTTTGAATATTATATTTTATGTTTTTATAATTTGAAGTCATAGTATGGTAAGTAACTAATTGTACTTTTTTCTTTTTCGTTCTTTTAGGTGCTGAAGCAGATACAAACTGATATAATCAGTAAAAGCAGTGGACAAAGAACCTATTTTCGTGAGTTATTTGCTGTTGAAATATAGAGGTGCTTTTAGGGTATATGAGTTATTGATTGGTTTAAAAACATGGATTCACTGAAAGTTTTGGATCTTAGTGCAAGAGATGACGGTGATTTTACAGAATCGTCACCTTTGCAGGGGACAGTTTTCATCCCATCCGGTAGTGAGCCCAGAACCTCATTATACTATTATACATTTATGTATTTTATTATAAAGGAATATAAGTTCATGGAGTATATTTGGAAAATAATACAACATAGGTGATGATATATTAACAAATTTTTCTTGGGAAAGATTTATTTTCTATCACCTTGAAACATATTACTAAACAGGAAATTCGAATAAAATATTATTTGATTGTAATATAAGACGGAGAATACATAGTACACTTTATTAAATGTAAGGAAAAATGTGTTTCTCACATGCGCAGATGCTTCTGTTGTAGGTATATAAATAGGTGTATCATTCTTGAAAAAATAATGTATTTGATTTGTTTTTGTTGAAGAGCAGAAAAATGAATAGCAGGGAGATTGCGTATGTTTCACCTAGAGAAAAAGAAATTCAACGTGGAAACAAAAAACCTATAGTCTTAATTCACCCGTCTGACCCCCATTTGTCAGATGAATTACATGATAAAGTGAGAATCATATATTCATCACAAGAAATAGAAGTGTATTATTTGAGACAGTATGATAGATATAATGATGAAATACTCCCGGAAAGTGATGATGACTGTTTTAAATATTAACTGTTTTCAAGTGGAAGCTAATGAATGCGAATGTACTAGTGAAAGTATTAGTAATACCTGTATTATGCAATTATTTGAAGAGTACACACCAAATTCCGTATTATTTTGTGAAGCATGTTCTGAACATAATGAAAATGAAAAAGAACACGTGTTTTCTGCAGTATGATTACGAATTATTATAGAAGGTGTGGACGATCGTAATTAAACGTGAAATGAGAGAGAAAATCTATTAATTCTATTTAAAGAAGCATTTTAAGGGTTTTAATATTAAGAACACTTATGCTCTGGAGAAAAATTTAATCTGGTATATGAGTACATTACAGAGTGTGATTGTTATATCAAAGAATTAGTAGAAATTTTTTGGAGAGAGATAAACAATTATTTAATGCTGTAAATGAACAGTGAGACACTGTAGCATATGCATTCGATTGTGTATGAATAGAAAAACATTTTGTTCTCATATATTTGGGCTAAAACTGATGTAAGTTGTGAAAATACAAAGGGTTACAGAGAATTAAACTGTCAACTGTAAATATTATTTTATAAATGGAATAATCCGTAGTATTGTTAAATTAAGAATTCAACAGGTTACAAACACTTGAACTAATACCTGTAAATAGCTAAAATACTGAATTACTGGCAACTGAATTGTCAGTGAGAATAATGTATTGTTCTCTTTTGAAAGAAATATATTGATATTAGGAAATATAATCTTAGTTGTTTGTACGCTATATGAAGGAACTGGTGTTTAAGAAGCAATCAATTAGAAGACAAAATTGTTTTCGTAGAATGTAGTAGGAAACTGAAAATATATAAGACCTTTTTAGATTTTCTACAGACATTACCAACGTATGAGAATGATTAACTGTTTGTCCATTGAACGGGAATCACTGAGGTTGATACATTGTTTAGTTTATGACATGAAGACATTAAAACTTTACTCATTTACTTTAATTGAAAACAAAAACGTATAAACTTGTATGCAAAATACACTTATTCAAGGGCCCACCCAAGCGAGAGATCCATTAAACCAGGACTACATTTAAAACTTATAACCCAACAAACATTTGGACACTTTCTTAGGTTGTTGTAGGAGCGAAATTCGTGATATCCTGTTACATTACCCTTGTTAATGTTACATTACCCTTGTACTCTTTCTTTCTTATAAAAAGAAGTTAGTGTACTATTTTGCTGAGAATATAGGTGGCATTACTTTAAAATAACGTATCGTTTTATTGAAAGTAGAATAATGCTTCTTCAATAATGCTTAAACACAATGACTGTTAGTGCTGGATCCCCCGTCAAAATATTCCAAAGTGCGCAGACCCGTACTTGGTGTATGCTTTAAACAATAAATCTTAGGGAGCTCAATACTTTGAGGTAAAAGGTTAGAATGTTTATGAAATGCATAGGAGTATACAGGAGAAACATTTCTTCTTCAGATGATAACGTGAAACACTTATTCCGTTTTATATAGTAAAAGCCAAGTTTGTACTGTTGTGAATAATTTACTTGGGCTTGAAAATCAAACACAACGTTTTGTTAGTCAACCAGTAGAAAACCTACGTATAATAGATTGACAGACAAAGCAGACGCTTTACTTTTTTCTTTCTGGCATTAACTATTGTATGAAAACATCTTGAAAACTTGTAGACTCACAGGGAAACTTGTAGACCCTGCAAAGATGACGATTCTGTAAAATCACTTTCACCTCTTGTACTAAGATACAAAGGTTTCAGTGAATCCATGTTTTAAAACCAATCTATAGCTCATATACCCTAAAACACCTCTATATTTCAACAGCAAATAACTCACGAAAATAGGCTTTATTCTTCAGTGCTTTTATTGATTATATCAGTTTCCATTTGCTTCGGCACCTGAAAAGAACGAAAAAGAAAAATGCAATTAGCTACTTACCATATTACGACTTTTCAAATTACAAAATATAATATACAAAGTAGCATTAACGTTCCCAACCATATTGGCTTTGTATATGAGACACAGAAACTCGATTCCCGGTGCGGATTCTGCTGACTTCCTGTTCAATATAACTTTGTTCTTACACAGTAAAGCAGCGTTTCCCAACCATTCTCAACTTGCGGCACACTACGGGTGTAATTTGAATTCCCCCGGCACACTCAGAAATTATTATTTGTAAACATAAAATAGCGTGGTATTTTTTCTGTGATTACTGATCTCACAGAGAAGAAAGATCGATCACTGTTTTTCCCCGTGGTAAATCATTATGCTTATTTTTCATTCTAATTTAAAAATAGAAAATAATTGCAATGAAATGTTTGGCTCAGGTTTTTAAAAATACGCTTTCTTTTTCGCAAACTGTATCCAACCTTTCACTAAGAAGGAATATCACTAAATAAGGTGTATTCAAACTGTCGACTGCCCATGAATGTAAGTACAGCATATCATGAAGAACTGTCAAAAAATCAATAATCTCCATAGAATATGTCATTAGGAACTGCTACAATGTCAAAATCTCTACACTCATGAATATTTATGCAAGCGAATAAATGCCCCGCCAGTACTAAGGTATAGTGACATCACTACTCAATTTGTAGCTTTGGTTGAGAAATATGACCGTTACGGATGGTTCCAACAGGATGAAGCAAGGTGCCATCCCATGAGGCACTGCAGATGCTACGACATTTCTTCTTGGATCTGCTGATATCGAAAAGCTTGAGACCACCTCACTCGCCAGACTTAAGTCTTCAGACTTTTTTGTGGGGCCAACTTAAAAACAGTGTACAAAAATAATTCAAGAACAAGCCAGAACGCAACTACTTTTATTGGAACTTCCGACATAATTCAGAATGGCCTAAGCAGCTGTATAGTAGAGGTAGTGACATAACGCGTGAAACTTTCAATTCTTCCTTCATTGCAATATTAGTTGACAGAATTACAAACATAGCAAATAAGTTTCATCTTTCAACAGAATTACACGAAAAGGGGCCAAGGTGGAAGAAATATTCCTATAATTCACAGATGTTGCTAGGAATCGATTAATTGCATACTTGTTCGAACACATGCCGAAATGAAATAAAATCTAATTTAACATCCCACGTTTCTGCCATTTAGGATAAAGGATACATGATGAATGATTATGAAAGAATACAATTCAGTTCTAACAAGCTCACCTGGGAAATTAATATTTACTCTTTAAATATTCGCCTGAAAACCTACTGGATACTTACTTTTGTAAATTACCTGGAATTCATGCTAAATACTTACCTTATGGAAATTAACCTTAGTTTACCTGAAATCCGTCTGGTTTACCTCAACTTACTTCAATTACTTTCTGTCTAAACATATCCTTATAAAGCTTAACCTAACCCAGTGCTATTTGGAATTGATAATACTTATCTGAACCTTAGCTGAATTCTGTAGACAGATAATAATTATATATAAGAATGTAACAACATTTACTTACGGAGATGTAGAATATATAAATTCGGAAGTTCATCTGAGTATTTGAACACTAATGTGTAAATACTTGTAAAATAATTTTTCAGTTGCGGGTGTTGAAAGAATTAATAATATATTGTTTTGGTAAAAGCACTGTTAACATGTAAAATGCTGTTGATTTTATTATTAACGACTTCGTTAATAAATTCATTATGTTATGTCTTATTTCAGCATTTTTACATGGCATTGTAAATATTTTGTTTCGTGCGATCTTACATGTTTTGTCACGAACCAACCTAATGTAAAGTTTTTCTCGAGTTCCGTTAGTCAAGATGGCAGCGTTTAACTGGGCCACAGGTTCAGTTCTTCGTGGTTTTCAGAATGCTGGAAAATGGAGGACTGCACTAAAGAACTTCATCATCGTTGTACGAGATTGATACAATAATACCTGGACTTATTTGTTAATTCTAATGCATTAAAAAATTTATGAAAATAAGTAGGTTTTACGGTATATATATATATGCTACAGGTGTAAGATAATTAATTTTATAAAATGGAGCATTACACTACTCGTTCTATTATAAAAAGTTTTCACTTGCTGTTGTAGACCCTAAATATTTTTTTTTTAAAAATAAACACTTAACAAACGAACGCCACTTGGGAGACTAGCCCTCCCCCCATTCATTCATCGTGGTTACATCTCTGTCTATGGCCTATGCTGCTACGATAAGGTTAGATTAGGGCAGTCGAACTCACACTTTGCTAAGTGCCTTCGGCGTTTCTTGAGCCACTTGTAGGTACACTCATGTCCACAATTATTGTCGCATATCTATAACGGTCTTCTTGTAAGAATATAATTTGATAATGATTTTGCAGGGTACTTTTAATACTGTTACAATGTGTATAACCGGGAAATATATATTTGTGGTAAATTTCATAGGAAAAGAATTATAAATTCGTAAATTGTAATGAGTAAAATAAAATGTTACTAAATCAACCAGAAAATTTTATTTTCCTTTTATTGCTCTTATTTCTTTTGACATGAAATTTGCCACATACATGTGTTTGCCGATTATATACATAGTAACATCATAAGAAATAACGAGTGAATTCGTTATCAAATTATATTCCTAGAACAACATATTTATAGACATGCGACAATAATTTTGGACATGAGTGTACCTGTCTTCTTAACAAACGTCTTAACAATGTTCCCTGGTCGAGGCTAAACTATAATCGTAAAATATGGCAACACTTTTGTACGTACCGGTACCTCTCGAGTTAATACAGGGCGCCCGAAAAGTCGCACAACGCGATCTGTGGAGCATTAGAACTTTTGAACCATAAGTGTGAAAGAAATAAAACTGGTACGTAGTGGAGATCTATCTATATAGATATTATTGAAAAGTAAATCACAGGGAAGGGGGTTCGACATTCTTCTTCACGAATGCCAGAAACATACGAAGGTGATTTGTTTTCACGAAACATGAAAATACGCCAGTTTGAAACAGGTGTTGCATTGTATCTGAACTACTTTGCTGGCTGGCTAGGCTGGGTGCGAATGTATCGTTCTGAAACTAGAAAACCACATTGGCACCAAATACAGACATCCCACGACCCTGATAACGGCGTGTCCTTCCTCGGACGGAAGAAGTGAAAAACACGTAAGTTCCAGAATAGCATAGGCTAAACAAGCTTTTCATAGGGAAAGAGGACTGCTAACATCAAGAAATGTGTCATTGTACGTTCGAAAATGATTTATTAAGACTCTGGTATAGAGCGTGGCGCTTTATGGATCAGAGACGTAGACACTGAGAAAAGCTAAATATCCAAGCTGGAAGCATTTGAAATGTGGTGTTGGTGCAGAATGCAACGCGTATCATGGACCGAAAAGAAAAGGAATGAAGACATACTAGAGGAATCTAATGAAGGACGACACATCATGAAGGGTAATAGGAAAAAGAAGAAATAACATGCTTGGCTATCTTATGCGGCACTCCGATTGGATCACCATGTTGATAGAAGGAAAGGCAGAAGGAAAACCAGGAAGAGGAAGACCAAGGATAGAATATCTAGTTGCACTTACGAAGAATAGACCTTATCAAAATATAAAGTAGCTCTCCCAAGGGAGAGAAAGGTTTTAAAATTTCCATGTTCCCCAAGAATCTATGGTTGAGGTAAGAAAGAAGATGTTTAAAATATCTACACAGACAAGCCTTCCCTTGTGTGGTAGTTTCATTTCAGTCACACTTATGATTGAAAAGTTCTGATGTTCCAAAGCTGAGGTTTCGCGAATGTCCGGATATCTTGCAGTTTCTTTCAATATATTCAAATGTGTGAAGTGGCTTGGTGGCTCATAGATGTCTGGCAATTTTTAAAAACATGAATAATAGCAATTGTTCTTGACTCATACTGTATTCTTTGAAATAGGCAAAAATCAGACAATGACTGAAATATCTATGTTATATACATCGAGAAAAGCATTGGATCTTTGTCCATGAAGAAACATTCATTAGTGCTTTGGTAAAATTGTAGAAGTTTACAATCAAAGAACTTCGTCAATGTTCTAAAGCAAATAGTCAAGACCTACAAAAACGAAACTGGATTTTAGAGTAGACTTTCTTCTCAAAATTTACATAACAAAGATGTCTCATGAACTTCCTCGTGGCTATATGGTTAGTTTTTGTCGCTGAAGATTCGGGTTCAATTCGTGGTAGGAGCCTCGTGTGGTGCGGATTCCACATTAAACTGTAAGATGCTGAACAGGACGGTAAAACTCCAAATCAACCACTTAACCAAAGATTTCTCATGGAAAAGAGGCGAGCTTTTGTATTAAAAAACAAAAAAGAGCAACTCATACACCACTTTCAAAACTTCTAATGGCTTATTTTTATACTATTTAAACTTTTCTTGGAAGCTTCAGTTATAAAAACATTGCTTCTAGATTGTTTACGTTTTGGCTAGTAAATTAGTTGTTTCAGGCTACTACACATCCCTTCGTATTACATAAGTTGTGTTTTAAAAGAAAACTATAATATTTTGATTTGATTACCATACACTTACACGTGTTTTCATCTGATGAGTAAACGAAATGAAATAATATAGAAGTAAATACCTATCGGTGGACATTAAGCATTTAACAACGAAAGTAACATACTACTATGTTACTATGACGTTGGTGCAATATAGTATTTAATTGGTCAATCAATTTTAATAGATTTAAAAACAGAGCCGTAACTTGTGGGGGCAGGGGGCAATTGCCTTCCCAGAGAAGCTCCCCGCCGTTCTATGGGGGCCCACTTTAAGACAAAATTTTCTTAATCCATATAAGATACGAACATGAAATTATAGATTAAGCGTCAAACAAGTTTGTAATGCTCCGCTATTGTACATCTACACCATCGCATTACAGGATATTCGGGTACGGAAGAAGGGTAATAAGCGTTCTGGTCCGCATCATATGATGCTAAAATTAAAATATAAGAAAACTTTTTCGAATCGTTATTAGAATATAGTCGAATTGAGGATATACGTGTAAATCAGTGTTTTGTGCTGAATAATATAGATTAAATATGCAGCTCTAAATTAACCAAAGCCTCGGATCGTCATGTACATTGCAAAGTCCAACTGTATTGTAGAAATATTTTGCCTCTGATACCGTATACAGTTAAGAAGATGCATAGGTGAGTAACAATATTTTATGATTTCAAGTTATGAGTATATCGAATGTCTAATGTTATCTTTTGGAAACAGCTCGATGGAATATAATGTTAAGTAATGTTGATGGAATATGAATTATTTTAATATAATGAAAAGTATTCGACGATTATGAGTGTATAATGAATATTAATGATAATAATACTTGAAATGTTTTAATGTAAAATATAATTTAGAAGAAGCTGTTCAAAGGTTAGAAAGAATTCGATTAAAATAATGTAATCCTGTTATTTTGTCTGTACTTATACTGCGTGATCAGTATGATAAATCATGTGGCTTTATGCATAGATTAACTATCTATTCGCCAATTGTCAGAGGTTATATCAGATGTTGTAATCCTGTACTATACTGTTGGAGTTTCTCATCAGCACACCGAACCACCAAATTTCTTTTACAAGGAAAACACGTACCTGTGTGTGTGACAAGGTGCATTTCATAGTAACATAAAGTAATCCACATATTCTTTACTACTAATTTTATTACTGTACTAATTATTA
Organism: Thermobia domestica; assembly: GCF_964235325.1. NCBI lineage: Eukaryota > Metazoa > Arthropoda > Insecta > Zygentoma > Lepismatidae > Thermobia > Thermobia domestica. Next base: position 85,398,043 of record NC_137456.1, read on the forward strand.
TTTACAGTTAGTCTTCTCTTCAAAGTTTATGGTATGATTATTATTTTCTTCCTGTTTATACACGGAAAATTCTTAAAAGTATTTATAGTTGAAACTGTCGATAGAAAAAAAGCGTAGTCCTCTTGATCATGTTAGTTAATGCTTTGGCCCTGCGCATCGGAGTCGCCACCCAAGTAGGGGAGATATGTAGGTTCTGCCCCACTTTCCCCCTCCACCACCTAACTGCCCCAAAAATTTATGAAGCCACCCCTGACCATTGTACTTTAACACAGAAGGATACCCCAAAGTGAGATTCAATATGCTTTTATGACATTTAAAATCATAAAAACTTACATCTAAAACTTACAATGGGATCCTACACAAAATATATTTATTGCATCTTAATCTACAGTTTATAAGCTTTCATTTGACACTTGAATCATGAAAATCCGTTAATAATTAGCTTTAAAAACTCAATGAGAAGGAATACATAGAACTCCGGAACAGGTGATCTGTCACTGATTCATTTTGAACGATTCCAGTACCAGCATAGAACCGTCCAATCCGATTCTCTATCCTTCTCCTCACACTGACATACATATATATGCATTAGCCTCCTCATGTCAACACAACTTTTAGCTAGCAGCCGAGGAGAGCGCTTTATACTAATGACGTCGTATAATAGCTGTGAGACTACGTCACATATACATATTCAAGCACTCTTTTTGTTTTCAACATAGGGAGCTGTATACTGATGACGTCGTATAATACCTGTGAGACTACGTCACTGACTTCGCAACAAAATATCTCTCCAGTCTCTTTTTCTCTCCTTCCTTTCCATCAGCACTCAGTGATAAACTAAATGATATGCGACACCATCTATTGAGTAGGTGAGTAACTTATTGATCATAGCCACCTAGCTGGTAAATATAGCTAAAACATTAATGTTCAAAAAACAAAAAAGTCAGTGTCTCCAACTCAATATATTTTTTCGGAACGTTCCAGGATTTTAATTTTTCAAGATATCGCTTTAAAACATATAGGGATGAATTCACCCCATTACTAATAAATATGATAATTGTTAAAAATGAGTTGGCAACACTGGAAGTCCCACCCCCAAAAAACGTTATTATTTAATACCTCGGTCTCTAATTAACCGATTTCAAAAATTCAAACGGCAAATGAATACTAATAACATAACCAATTTTCTAAAATGCATAAATGGTTGCATAACCCACAGCATACTTTTCCCTTTTTCAATATCTCCACAAAATTTCAACAAATCGAAAAAATAAAAATACTACCATAAGTCAAATAAAATTTTAAGACTTTTTTAAAGAATAATGTTTTCCCGAAAACTCAAAAATAAACCCGTAAAAAATTCCCGAAATTTTGAACTTGCTGTAACCGTCAAATATTAACCGATTTTCAAAATTCAAACGACAATCAATAGACAAATAAATTTCCTATCTATTGAATTCTTATAAATTGCATAACTCTAAGGATATAATTACAAAAATTCAAATAACTTTCTTATTTATACATGTATCTTTAAAATTCGAACGGCATTGTATTCTGTATGCCCAAAGGTCTTAGCTTTTATAGTGTTGATACTATAAAAACACTTATACAGTTAAAACATACTTAAAATTACAAGTTCGGATACTGATAATGGAACCTTCTGCTAACCTCGTTCTCAATAGGAAACAATGATTTCTTAAACTCTGTCCACTGATCATAATTCAAGCTGAATAGACAGCCGTTAATATCAAAAACTACTTGAACTTCGGTTAGCACATTTTTCACAATTACATTGAAATTATTAGTAAGAATGAACTTCTTTTGGGGATCCATTTCTAACCACTCCATTTTTTACTTCTGACAACATATTTTTGTTCATTTTCGTTCATTTTTTGGATTTACATACAGAACTCAACAGTTGGATAGTTTTCTTTTAGACCAGTTTATTTGATTTTTATTCCATCTTTAACGATCTCATCAATCATTTTATCTGTTAAGTGTTTTGTAAATCTAGGTGGAAGAAAAACCTTGAACTCCTCACACTCGGCCAAAATGCTCTTTCCAAACTTAGTTTTAATCTTTTCCATTTTCACAATCTTATATTCTGTATTTAATTCTAATTCTCTTAATCCAATAACTTGTTTTTGTTTAAGACTTCCAAGTTTGTTTAAAAAATCAACGTGTTTTGCCATCGTATTTATTATATAGAAAATTAATGAACACTCTTCAATTTTTATCTTCAACAAAAAATATTTAATCATTTTTATCAATTTCGTTTTATGGAAAAACTTCCATAAAACAATCGTTAATGAAAACAGCTTGAGGATGCAAGGGTATCTTTTCGATACCCTTTAAAGTCACCTATGGCTAACTGATAAAGGGTCAGTGATACTGGCCCTTAGATCCTTGAATTGTTTTTTGATATTTTGTTAACTATCTAAAACTCTTCTACCACTTTCTCATTCTTAGGATCATATGTAAAGTTCTTTCGCCCAATTAAAATCGCATAACATATGGTATCAGCAGCCACAGCTTCTGCAAAGTCTACAACAATCTTTATGTTTGTTCTCTCATTTACCGATACATTTTTCCTCTTACTACAAATAATCACATACATTGGTCTGTTATCTATAAACTCTTTAGGGTCATAGTACATTTCGGTATTGCCACACGTTATTCTCTTAAACGCAGTATAATCTTCGTACATCTTAAAATAATCCTTGTTAGCAATATCTAAGTTTCTTGATTCTTTTGGAAATACCTCATTCCTCCCATTCTTAAGATAGATATTATTTACCTTACAATGATCAAACTTACTTGCATCTGCTGTTTGTTTGCCACTTCTATCAGTTTGGAACATTACAACTACGAAATCAGGCATATCAAATTGTCTAGAATTAAATTGAGTAGTAACATCAAACTCCAAGAAAGAACCTGTAACAGTCTTTTGAACACATTGATAAGTATGGAATGAAAACATGATTTTGGGTTCTTTAAGAATATTCAGCTTTAACTTGTTTTCATAATTAGATTCGTATTCAACAATAGGCATTCTTATCTCCATACTCTTTATTGTTATTTTTCCACCATGAGGAGCTGCCCCTGATCCAGTCCATTTGTACAAGACATCGTTATTGTTGTTAGCTTTTGTAAATGTTATTCTCAATCCACCTTTCCACATAACCTCTTTATAATCACTTAAGAAGCCTGGAATTAATCTTAATGGGTACAAAACGCTAAAGTCCTTTCTTACCCAAGTTTATCATCCGTTTCAAATCCTGCTTGTTTTAGATATTCAACTTCTGGCTTGGAAATCTTTAATGTTCCGACAGCTGTAGATGTTATTCCTGGTAGTTCAATCTTATCTATAACAACACCATGCTTTCTAACCTCAATTTGAGAATAGAAGAATGGGAAGAAGTTATCTACAAGTTTTATAGTATCGTTTGCACCAAATGTTCCTCCAACTGATGCACCAACAACTTCAAAAGTCATATGACAATCTGCTTTGTGTGGATGTACGAACCCATCCCCCACATCGAAATCGAACTCAATATCTTTGTTAGCTTCATTCAAATTATTAAATGTTCTTGTGTTAGCTTTAAAGCTTTGTAACTCGTAACTCTCAACACTATCCATTTATTATAAAGAAAATCTTGAAACAATGTTTGATGGTTAAATCGTCATTAAGCTTGGAAACCCATGATGCAATGTGAACTATGAGGTCTGGGTGGTAGTATGTGCCTGAAATAAGTTTGTCTTCCATTGTTTTGTTTTGTGTTTGTATAGCTGTATAAATATTGGCATTGTCGGAAAGTCGACTGAGGAAAAATTTACCAAACACCTTAATCATTCTCTTACTTCGTTTAATTTCTTGCCAATGTTTTAGTAACTCTAATCCTTGGCCCTTCACATGTGAAGGGCCTAAAAGTCTTGTAAACGTTTCAACTGTTTCCTTCGCATCTTGTAATTTTTTCCAGTTAAATAGATCCTTTCCCCTATCTTTACAAAGTTTAGTTGCGTTTATGAACCCGTTGCGGTAACAACGCTTTTATGGGACATACCCATAAAAGAATCATACATAATAACATTTAAAAACTTATAATCCCCATCCTAACTTAACCTTAGCATTCATGGCAGTACCAACCCCAAAAGCAGCTAATCGTTCATCAATTGATGCATCACTACTAAATGCTCTTTTCCATGCTTTAGTTTCTAGTTCCTTATCTGCAATATGTCTTGACTCTGTATCTTTATTGTCTCTGTAGTATATATGGTGTTCTTTACAAGCCTCATCTAATGGGTTAATACCTTCATCACCTCTCTCTAACCTTTCTTGAAGCTTAGTCCCAGGCCCACAAAATCTAAAACCTGGAATATGTAATTCAACTGGAAGTTTATTAATCAAATCATTTACTAACCCTTTCCCAAGCTTCTCATCATTCCAGAATCGTGGTGGTAATGTAATTAAGATCTTAATCAAATACCCTATACCTTTTGGATCATTAGGAATAAACTGTGAAAGCTTATTATTAATCATACTCACTATACCTACTTTCTCATTGTAAAAGTTATCATTTCCAGCCTTTTCTTCTCCATCTATAACAATTAGCCTATCTATAAGCTTTCTCACATCATCCATCCATACATATTCTTTAGGTATCTCGGTATATTGTTTAATTCCTTCCCCAGACTTTGGTGTTTTCTTTCTTGGTGGTGTTGGAGGTAAAGATGGTTTAATATAATTATCCCAAATAGGCTTGATAATATTAATGTACTTAGAACCTCTACTAGATGCTACTTTTTTATCTCGATTATATTTTGGAAGGCAGCATCTGATTCTATTATTATTTCCTTGTACTGTTCAAAATCATCATCGTCATAATCTTCAATGGTTTTATTAGTATTCGTCGTTAACAATTCCCATAGACCTTCTGTTCCTTTATAAGTTTTACCATTAATTATCAAATTATCACCACTCACTTTAACTTCCAAATTTCCTATCTTGTTTATTATTTTTCCATCTTCTACAGTTCTTATTCCAAACACAGTATCATTTCTTTTACTATAATATTTCGTTGCAATCTTACCAAATGATTGGGCTGTTGTTAAAGGTTCTACTCCTTCTATTTTGTCTTTAATTTGTTTTCTCATTTGCTTTATTTCTCCCGTTATAGGTGTATCACTACTACTTGGAGAACTATCATAAGTTATCTTTTTAGGTGTTTCTAGTAGACTAGGATCTATTGAAGCCGTCTTATGTGCAACTGGAACAAGTTCAGTTATTAGATTTTTATTTTGTTCTGCTACTTTTTTGATCTCACTTCCCAAGTTTTGAATAGCATCAATTACAGGTTGCACTTGTGTTTTAAATTTATCATATATACCTGCTCTTTCTTTCTTCCAAGATTTGAATTCCTTTATCAAGAACTCCTTCAACTTAATATTCTTATCAATTTCTTTCTCATCCATTTATTGTATAGCAAACGAACAAACGTCAATGAACGTCAAAGAACGTCAATAAACGTGAAAGAACATCCAACGTTAAAACGTCAAACGTCTATAAAGTGTTTTATCTTGTTCCTATACTTACCATTGTTTACCTTCCTTGTCATATCAATTACTATAAAACCATAATCTTCTTGCCAACATTTTGAGCACATCTCTTTAAATTTATCATAAGACATATCTCCTCCAACAAACTCATGTTTAGGATTAGTACACACATGTTTAGGATTAGGATACACATGTTTAAGATTAGTATCATCTTGCCTGAATATACATAGGAAGTTAACGTTATCTCTTATAAGCTGTTTAGGTACTTTTGAATATGTTTGTGCAAGATAGAAACAGTCTAAATGTCTATGCCTACCTCTTGTAAAGTAATTTCTAACAGTATCTTCATTCTCCAAAATGTAATCGTCAAACACAACAACAGAGTATTTTTCACATTCATCAATAGGTACAATAGAATCATTACCGCTTAAGAACGTTGCTATTTGCTTCTTAAACTTTAGTTCTGCTTTTTCAAATCGATCTTTTAACTGCTCATACTTTGGTTGATTCATTCTTTTAGAATATATGTAGAAGTAATTATTGTTTAACCAACCTGGCTGTAATAAGAAGTTAAATAGCAAAAAAGTTTTACCACACGCCGACGGACCCACGATAAGGCATCGAACATCATCAGGTATAAGTTCTCCATTTCTTTTCTTAGCTGTTGTTTCTTTTATCATCTCTTTTACATCCCAATTAATAGTTTTCTTACTCATTTATTATAGAGAAAATCATCACCTTTTATGATCTTATTTGTCTTAGAGTATTCACAACCTAGAAACGCCATCCAAGATCATGTAGACGAAGAAGATAAAAAAAATTTTCAGAAGTTAGGGGCGGCAATTTACCGCCCTCGTTGGGGTCCACCAGCATTGGACCCCTTTCAAACAGTTTGAGGATGAACTGTAAGGTGAGCGTTTTGCTCACCTTTAAGGGCCACCAGCACTGGGCCTCTTTCAAACAGTTTGAGGATGAACTGTAAGGCGAGCGTTTTACTCACCTTTAAAATCTCTATATGCCTGTTGATATTTTGTTTTTACGTGATCTCTGATTGCTTCTTGTTACCTGCTAATTTGGCCTCATATGATGCTTGTTTAAAAACCCTCGGAATTCCGATGATTAATTTTCTGCTCATAGTACTAGTACAGACCCGGTTCGTTGATGAAGGGTGTCCGTAATGCGGACACCATTTGTAGTCTCCAGGTGTTACGTTATCTTTAAGGGCTTGACTTGTATTTGCATAGCTTCTTGTTCTTTGAGGCGGTTAAACAGATTGATAGAGTTAGGATCGTAGCAAGTGCCTTCTTGTAGTATGTGCCTGAGATTAAGAGGTCTGCTGGATTTGAACCTTTAGATGCGAGAAAATACTTAACAGATAGGGAGCTCCGATCGGTGCTACCAAAAATATACACGTTGAATTCTTGGACTTTTTGGACCTCCGAATACAGCGGGGCAAATTTTATGATCTTATATCTTTAAGTTGTTCTCTAATCTTAAGCAACGTATCTTTTATATATTCGCTATCCATTTCACCATTCAATGTTATTATCATCTCTAATTGTTCTTTAAATGAGTTAATACAAGTGACAATGGTTTTATATTCGTCTTTTCTTTTGCTTATGTTTAACTTCGAAGACAAACCTGTTATTATAGCACTTCCAGTTGCAAGAGACGTTGTTAATATCGAGTAAATTGTTACAGGTATAAAAATATTAATAAACCCAGTTGTTGCAGAAAGTATAACCGACAACGCGATCAAAGTGTAGTATGCATATTTAACAATTCGTAGTTTTCTCTTTTTCTTCTTTAAACTGTATTCTAACTTCTGAATGACATCTTCTATTAACTTGATTACTTTCTCTCTTGGAATATCTCTAGGTAAATCAAACTCGTTCATTTATTATATAATAAATGGCTAAGGTATTCAAGTTAACGAGTGATACTTCTGTTTTAAAGAAGAAACTCCATTACAAATTAGACAACAGTAACAACTACTTAAGCATAGGACTAGTTGGGTTTTACAGTACATATCTAACTCCAAACATAACAACAGGAAAAAACAGTTTCTCATATGGTGATAGACAAGTTTTTATACCAGAAGGGCAATACAGCTTAAACAGTCTTAATGAATATTTAAAATCTCAATCCATCAACATAACATTATCAGAAGATCATTTAAGAAATAGAGTTAAAATTGAAACTGATAGTAATGATGTTACAATTGGGAGTATAGGCACTGTCCTCGGGTTTAATGTTTTTGAAGTTTTAGAAAAGAACAAAACACATATTGGAAGTAAGTTGCCAAAGTTTCATCCGTTTGATACTATAAATGTTCACTGTAATATAGCAGATGGCATGTTTGTTAAAGATACAGAATACACACATAGAGAAACAGGGATCATAGCATCATTCAAAACAGATGCTGAGTTCAAACATAGTATTATTTACGAGCCTACTTATCCATTATTTTTCCCTATATCCAAAGACAAGGTTGAACACTTTGAGATAACGATAACAGATGAGAATGATTCCTTAATTGATTTTGGTGGAGCAACAACAACTGTACTTTTACAAACCAAGATTTTCTCTTAAATAAATAGGAAGATGTGTTCTATTAAAGGTTGTATGTTTAGTGTTCCTTATAACGAACTAAAGGATTTAAATATCGATCATGTATTAACAAAGAAACAACTTAACGATAAAGCCAAGAAAATTAAAGAAGGTAAAGGAATGGATTTAACTTTAACTACTGCACAAATGAAAAAGATTAAGAAAGAGCATATGGGTGGTTTTATCTTTACAATTCCAGCCATTTTAGCAGCTTTAGGAGCAGTTGGCTCATTAGCAGGTGGTGCAGCAGCGATTACTAAAACTGTGCTGGATGCTAAGAAGAACAAACAAGAACTTGAAGAACAAAAAAGACACAATATGGCTATGGAAGAAAAGCAGGGGGCAGGTAAACCAAAGAAGTCAAAAAACTAAAACCATTGACCAACTTCGATATAGAGAGGTTGGCTAAAGAATTAAAGATAAAACGATTTAGAGGTGTATTTATGAGTGATGAACTTCCACAAAAACCCCATGTACATGAGTGTGGTGTAGTTAACCTCGATAAATCAGAAAACATTGGTACTCATTGGATATGCTATTGGAAAAATAACAACATAAAGTACGTGTTCGATTCTTATGGTGGTGTTCCTCCTAAACAACTGGTACAATATCTTGGTACCGAAAACTTACTTTACAATGACGAACGAATACAAGACTTTAACTCAGTTATATGTGGTCATCTTTGTGTTAAGGTTTTAAATCTTCTAAATCAAGGGTATTCTTTTAGCGACGTTATGTATATGATTAAAAATGATTAAGTGCTTTTATGGTTTGTATCCATAAAAGTTTTGTTTAAGATAAATATGGAAGCTATACACAATAGATTTTTAGATTATTTTGAGAAGCATGAAGATGAACTAGATGCACTAGATAGATATAATTTTTATCAGTATTTTCAGGATGTTAGCGAGATAGACTTAAAAGATAAAAACAACGTATATAATGTTATTGATTTGTGGAAAATGTTAATACCAAAATTTTTGTACACGGAAGAAGAGTTGGAAAAGTTACGCCCAATAATTACGTTAAAGGAGTTGTTGTCAAATTATAGCTCTAGACCATTACAATGCAGTAATTGTGGTAGTAAGTCATTAACAAAAGGTATGAGTAGATACATTTGTAACGATTGTTTTGTAGAGAGTGGTTGGGTTTACAGTACTTGTGAAGAAGTGAAAGCTGCTTGCGTAAGAAAACCATGGTACGATACTACAAAAGGATTTAAGTTACAGTTATCTCGTTTGCAAGCTTTACAGGATAGAATTATTCCCGAAGAGGTGCTCAAGGTGTTAAATGATAAACTTAGAGATATACCAAGAGATTTAATATCAACAAAAGATGTTCTAGAAGTACTAAAGAAAAACAAATACACAAAATATTATGATGATGTCTATTTAATACACTATCACCTTACCGATCAAAAACCATTAAAATTACAACATATGGAGGAAACACTTATAAATGAGTTCGAAAACTTACACGAGGTCTTTAGGGAGCTGTATCCGAAAAGAGTATTGTTTATTAACTTGAAATGTGTATTGTACCATCTGTTGAAAAAGCACGATGTTCATGTTGATATTGATTTTAAACACTCACCTAAACAAATAGAGATGTTAAAAAAATGTTTTGAAAAATTAGGATGGGCATTTTCTGTATAATAAATGAGTATAGATATATTTGGTAATGTTAAAGATAGAAAAGGTGATGTTGATATTAGTGAAGAAAAATTAAAATTGTTGGAGAATTTAAATGATGTTGTTAGCGTAAGTCAACTTAGGTCAATAGAAACTCAATTAGAGAACGATAGAAAACGATTTGAAGATGCATTAGAAACGTTACAAGACACATACGTCAAGAAAGAAGATATTGAAAAGATTAGAATGGATACTACTAAATTGGTTATGCAAAAAGAAACCATGCCTCTACTATATCGATTAAGAGCTAAAAACGTTAAGGAGCCAATCTTTAGAATATTTAATCTTTCTAATGGTTACAAATTTCTCTATAATGGGAAAATAATGCACATGGAATTAAGTTTGGATAAATATTTTCTAGATATATATTTGGGTGATACTTTGATTAAAGAGATACCTTTTGACTTTAAGAAGAACGATATAATTACGATTAAACCAAATAAAAATTCTGCTATGGATGAAGGACAATTATTGTTTGTTGTAATGTACATAGAAAGAGAGCTTTCCTAAAGACGTTTGCTATATAATAAATATGGATATCTTTGGTAATGTTAAAATGACATCAGAGATAGATAATACAGTTGTGAGAAAAGATATTGCTATGTTGAAAGAAGAGCTTAACTTCATCAAACGGAGTTATGTTATAGAGCTTCATAGTCGATTGATATCAGAAAATGTTGAAACTCCGTTCTTTTTAATACATAATCTATTTATCACATACAAATTTCTTTATAAAGGTAGGTTAATGCATATAGAATCATCTTACAATACGTATTATATAGATATATATTTAAATGATTCTCTAGTTGAAACTTTTCCATTGCACTTTAATACAAATGATAAATTAGCAGTTAGACCATCTAAAGGTTCTGATCTGAAACATGGTAAATTACTATTGCTTCTTATGCATGTAGAAAGAGAAGACGAAGATAGTGATGATGATGGTGAGAATGTTGATAGCATAATATTAAACAGCGATAGTTATTGATTTTCTATATATTAAACAGGATGTATTGTGTTAAGTGTAAGAAATCGACAGATACGAAGAAAGATACTATTAGAATTGAACAAACAAAGAATGGAAAATATCTAAAGAAAGGTATTTGTTCTGTATGTGGTGTTACTAAAACTCAATTCGTTAAAAAGCCTGATTGACTAGAAGAAGGTAAAGGTGTTAGAGAAGACATTATAGAAGAAATTCACAAACCATCTAGAAAAAACTTTGACAGATTAAGTGTAGTTATAAAAGGTATCGATGATCTTTGGCAAGCTGATCTTGTAGAAATGGATAGTGGAGTATTAAAAGGTGTTTCCAAAATCAATAAAAGTTATAAGTATCTGCTAACGATTATAGATGTGTTCTCGAAATATGCGTTTGCTGTTCCTGTTAAAGATAAGAGTGGTAAGAATGTTACAGAAGCATTCGAATCCATATTAAGAACGAGAAAACCTAGTAACTTACAAACTGATCAAGGTAAAGAGTTTTACAATAAAGAGTTTAAGAAGTTGATGGATGAAAATAAGATTAATCACTACTCAACCTATAGTGGTAAGAAAGCTTCTGTTGTTGAGAGATTTAATCGAACACTTAAGCAGAACATGTGGAAAAGGTTCACGACACAAGGGAACTACAAATGGATAGAGATATTACCAACACTAGTTAAAGAGTATAATCATCAAATTCATAGAACAATTGGTTTAAAGCCTATAGAAGTTAATAAGAAGAATGAGCGAACAATATTGGAGAAAGTGTATCAAAAAGAATATAAGCGTGTTAAGCCCAAATACAAGTTAGGTGATCATGTTCGTATAAGTAAGTCAAAAGGGTTATTTGAGAAAGGATATACACCTAATTGGTCAACAGAAGTATTTTAGTGAAGTTATTCCATCCAATCCACCTACATATAGAATTAAAGATTTAGAAGAAGAGGATGTGCAAGGTAGATTTTACGAACCAGAACTATTAAAGACGAAACATAAAGATGAATACTTGGTGGAGAAAGTGTTGAGAAAGAAAGGTGACAAAGTATACGTTAAATGGCTAGGGTTTGATGATTCGCATAATAGTTGGATAGATAAAAGTAATGTTGTAGTGTAAATATAAATGTTGTCTTTTATGGTTATTCCATAAAAGGCTGGTTTAAATGAGATAAGGGGTAACGAAACGATACCCCCATAACATATATTTCCAGGGTCGGTATTCGTAGGGATGACTTTAAGATTAGTAAGAAGTAAGAAACTACTTGAATATTTTGATAAAAATTAGCTGGCCTACATCCCGGCCAGCAAAACTCAACGTATTATATAGAGCCAAAAAAGGTACAAACAGTGATCAAAGATTTACAATAACAAAATAAGTGGACCGAATTCGGGCTACTTTGAAAATTCATAAGAACTCATAGCATATATTTCCAGGGACCGAATTAATTCCAGCTGTAGAAATTATTAGAAATTAACAACATAATGGAAAAAAGCAATGGAGCACTTTTGCTCTGTTGCTCTACATAAAAATTAGCTGGAGCAGATCTGCACCACCAAAACCCAATTTACAAATCCGGCCACTTCAGAAATTCATCTTACACAGTAAAACTAGCTGGTAACGAAATAAACAATCTACAGAGTTAATTTCTTATATAAAGCCATCACACTGAATACACGCATTTAACGAAGAAACACAAAGAAACTCCCGAACGGAAGATTTTCCGGTTGCAAAATATACCATCATGACACAACACAAAACATCAGAAGACAAGCTCATTTCAGAAAAAATAAGCGGTCTAGATATAGGCCACTTCAAAGAAGCGACGTATGCATGTTTGAAAGGGGTCCAGTGCTGGTGGACCCCACGAAAATGAAGTTAAAAATAAAGATTTTCTATATAATAAATATGGGTACTATGGATAGTCCTCTTAGTTTAAATGATATTTGCTATGAACAGATCAAAGATAACTATTGGCATGGTCTGTTTGGTGATTTCAAGTTGATTATAGATAAGAGTACAGGATACTTCAATGCTACCAAGTTGTGTCAAGATGGTGGTAAAGAGTTTAAAAATTGGTTTCAAAATAAAGAATCTAAAGAACTAATAGCATACATTTCCAGCGCTGAATTTCCAGCTGTAGAAATTATCAAAAAAGTAGCAGGAGGTAAAGGTGAAGCATGGAATGAAATAAGAGGAACATATGTTTGTAAAGAATTGATTCTAGATATATCACGGTGGTTATCTCCAAAGTTTTATCTTAAATGTAATCAAATCATTATTAACTACTTCGTTAAAGACTTTCAACAGCTATACCTTACTAACAACGATCAGCTTCAAACAAGAGTAGAAGAGATAGAACAACAAATGGATGAATTACGTTTGCACAATCAAGAACTAGAAAGCAAAGTTGATTATCTTAAAACAGTTGCAGCACCATATACAGAAGATCCAGGGAAAGTACACAAACTAGTTATTATTAAAAAGAACCTCACGGCTGGTCAGCTTCAAGACATAGTAGACAAGTACGACCCAGACAAACATGATCAGGTTCGGCGTTACGAGTCATACAAATATTGGGTTGGAAGGGTTCAACAGCGCAACATCAAAGCAAGACTTCAGTGTCTCAAAGAAAAGTACCCAAACATGTCAGTGTTATCAGAAACCAAAGATCCAAACTCAGTCAACCTCCTAAACAAAGTCAAAGAAAAATACAGCTGTGTTGTTTCGTATGGTTGTCACGTGGATATTGAAGGAGAAGACGACGATGAGTTTGTTGTTGATTTGTTTTTGAGTATAAGAGACAATTAACAATGAGTTGTGTGTTTAGATATTTGTAAAGGTAACAACTTTTATGGTTTTGTATATAATAAATATGGAGAAAGAATTTGATTTATTACATGATAGACTTAGCCTTATTCATGAAGATCTTAAACTTTTAGCAGCACTACTAGAGAAGCAAATACTGTTAAAGGAAAAAGAATTATTAATAACACAGCAAAAAACATTTGATTTGAGTAGTGATGATGAATATAAATATGGTAGTGATGATTATGATGATGATGATGAGTAAGTTTACAAAAATGATTTAATTTTAATATGTGTATATGTGACTTTGATGGGTTATTCCCATGAAAGCCGTGTTCTAATACAACGCGTAATATGTAGACAATAGCAGGGGTGTACAATGTTAAGCGTTGTACTAGGACAAATGAAAATGAACTGAAATAACCCGGTAAAGATAAAAATTGAAGATTTTCTATATAATAAATAAGATGACTAATTATAGTAAATTTACCGTAGTAGAGTTAAGACGCCAATGTAAAGAGAGGGGAATCAGAAGGTATTCCCGATTAAGAAAAGCAGAACTGATAGACCTTCTTAAACAACATGACGATGAACAAAGCAGAAAACAGATTAGAAATATACTCCCATTTAAACAAGAAGTAATTGAAGAACCGAAGCCAGCACGTATACCCATCAAAGTAGAATTAGAAGAAACAGCACTCAAGAAGCGTTTACAAACCATTAAAGTCGAAAACACAGGCGGATATAAAGACCCAATAAAATTTTTAGATACAAGTGGAAGAGTTGCTATTAACAAAATCAAAGAGGAATTAAAATTTCACCCTGTTAAAGTTAACCTTGTTTTCATTTGTGACTATATTAAAGATAAAGAAATACAAGAGCACAATTTCAAAACATCAAACGAGAGAATATTAGAATCAACTGACTTAAGTGAATATATACATCATGCAAAACAAAAACTTCGTAAAGAAATGGAAGAGTTTGAAGGTAGAGGATCAGGTTGGACATTACACCAAATTAAATACTTACAAATCAGATTAAACAAGTATGTGCCATTAAGAGCTTCTTCCTATATTGAACTTCCAAAGCAGATTAAAGATAAGAAAGCAGTAATAAATATTCAAAATAAAGATAATAAATGTTTCTTATATTCTATTGCAAGTTATTTAAAGCCTATTGATAGAACCGTTTCAAAAAATCCTCAAAGACCCTCCCATTATAAACAACTTGTTAATGAATTACAAAAGAAATATTGCGATGGTATTGAGTTTCCTATACAGTTAAAAGATATTCCAAAATTTGAAAGAAGAAGTAATATCTCCATCAATGTTTACGGCTATGATAAGAACTATAATGTATATCCACTTCAAATCACAAAAAATAAGCAGGAAACTCATATCAATTTATTATATGTAAAAGATGAAAAAAAATAGTCATTTTTGTTGGGTAAAAGACTTATCACGATTAATAAGAAGTCAAGTGACAAAACATGAGGAAAAACTATACTTCTGCGACAGATGTTTAACGAGACACTTTCGAAATGAGAAGCAGTTGCAAAACCATGAGCTATATTGTAAAGAGCATGAGGCTGTTAGAATAGAACTTCCAAAACCATACGACAATCAAATAAAGTTTCAAAACTATAATCGATCATTAAGAGTTCCATTTACGATAATTGCTGACTTTGAATGCATCTTATGTAAGTTAAAAATAGAGCATAATTGTAGTAAAACAGTAAAATATCAAAAGCATAAGCCAATGAGTTTTTGTTACTATGTCAAGTATTCAAATGGAGACTACAAAGCCCCTGTTAGTTATATAGGTCCAGATGCTGCGAAAGTATTTATTGAAATGTTACAAAAAGAAGCAATAGAAATTATGAAAATATATAACAGAGTAGTTAATATGACCCCGCTTAGTGAGGAGGAAATAGAAGTTTATAACAGTTCGGATACTTGTCATATATGTGAGAAAAACTTGAATGACTTACCACCAGCTGTTGAGAAAAAAATAAATATACTGAAGAAGAAAATACAGTTCTACAAGGATAAAGATGATATGAATGAAAAAATAGAAGAATGGAAGCATGACTTAAAAAAATGTTTGTATAAGATAAATAAAAATGAAGCAAAGGTAAGAGATCATGATCATTTAACTGGAAAGTTTAGAGGTGCAGCTCACAGTTATTGCAATTTAAACTATAAAAATCCCAACTTTGTTCCTGTATTTCTTCACAACTTAACTGGCTATGATACGCATTTGTTTATTAAGGAGTTAGCTTATGATACACAGAAAATTAAACTGATCGCTAATAATGAGGAAAGGTACATAACATATGAAAAATATGTAAAAGCAGGACCAGAAAAAGATGGAATAAATTTAAGATTTGTTGATTCATTTAGATTTATGTCAAAGAGTTTAGCAGAGCTAACAAAGAATTTAAAGCCAGAACAATTTCGAGAAACATTAAAGTTTTTCCCGATTGATAAACTTGATCTAGTTAATACTAAAGGTAATTATCCATATGATTATGTTGATTCATTTGAAAAATTGAAAGAACCTGTTCCATTATCTCCAGACAAATTTACAAACAGATTAACAGGAGAAAAAATGAGTCCTGAACGTTAGAAGCTTCATGTACGAGTTTGTAAAGAATTCAATCTAGAGTTATTGGAGGACTTAACTGAACATTATAACAAAACGGATGTCCTCCAATTAACAGATATATTTGCAAACTTTAGAGATGTGTGTTTAAAGGCATATAGATTAGATCCTGCTTGGTATTATACAGCACCAGGCCTATCGTGGGATGCAATGTTAAAGATGACTAAAATTAACTTAGAAATGCTGACTGATTATGATAAAATACTAATGTTAGAAAAGGGTATACGAGGAGGAATCTCTCAATGCAGTAAAAGATATGTAAAAGCTAACAACAAATATATGAAAGATTATAATAAGGATGAGTGTTCAACATACCTAGCATATCTAGACGCAAACAACTTATATGGATGGGCGATGAGTCAATACATGCCTTATAAAGACTTTAAGTGGGTTAAACCATATATAGATATAAAGAACATTCCAGATGACTCAGAAACTGGCTACATATTAGAAGTAGATTTAGAATATCCAAAGCATTTACATAACAAGCATTCTGATTTACCATTAGCTCCAGAGAACATGTGTCCACCCGGCTCAAAACAATGGAAATTATTAACAACGCTTTACAATAAGGAAAGATATGTAATTCACTATAGAAACTTAAAACTTTATATGTCACTTGGAATGAGATTGAAGAAAGTGCATAGGGTATTAGAGTTTAAACAATCAAACTGGCTAAAGAAATACATTGATTTAAATACAGAGATGAGGACGCAAGCTAAAAATGAGTTTGAAAAAGATTTTTATAAGCTCATGAATAACTCGGTATTCGGAAAAACAATGGAAAATATTAGAAAGAGGCAGCCCATACAATTAGAATGTGATCCTAAGAGAGTAGAAGCATTAATTGCTAAACCTAACTTTGATTACAGAACAATATTTAGTGAGAACTTGTGTGCTATACATATGAAAAAAGAGCGATTAACGTTTAATAAGCCAATATATGTTGGTATGAGTGTATTAGAACTATTAAAACTGTTAATGTATGATTTTCATTATAACACGATGAAGCCGAAATATGGAAACAATATAGATTTATGTTATATGGACACCGATAGCTTTATATATAAGATTGAGACTGAAGACTTTTACAAAGATATAGCAGAAATAATTGACCAGTTTGACACGAGTGAATACAAGGAAAATAACATATATGGACTACCACTAATAAACAAAAAAGTAATAGGTAAGATGAAAGATGAGAATAAAGGTAAGATGATGACAGAGTTTATTGGATTGAGATCAAAGATGTATGCTTATAGAGTAGAAAATAAAGAAAAGAAAAAGCTAAAGGAGTAACTAAATGCGTAGTTGCCAAGGAGTTGCAGTTTGATGATTATAAAGAAAGCTTATTTAAAAATGTTAAAACGTATAAGAACATAAACCTCATTAGAAGTTATAAGCACGATATATATAGCATAACCGTTCATAAGCTGGCACTAGATTCCTCGGACGATAAAAGATATATAGCGCGAGATGGTATAAATACGTTAGCTTGGGGGCATTATAAGATAGAAGAGGAGTAGATATAATTATATGTAGTGTAGTTTTAGTTATAAGTTTTAGATGTAAGTTTTTATGATTTTAAATGTCATAAAAGCATATTCAATCTCACTTTGGGGTATCCTTCTGTGTTAAAGTACAATGGTCAGGGGTGGCTTCATAAATTTTTGGGGCAGTTAGGGGGTGGAGGGGGAAAGTGGGGCAGAACCTACATATCTCCCCTACTCACCCACTATTTCTATAAAGTAGGAAATATAAATTAATCAGAAGAAACACGATTCTTCATGTGTTGGTGAGGTAACATATGAAGGAAATGTATAATTTACAGTTTACGGTAAGTATCAATTCTAACATAACGTCATTTATTAACAAATCCATTATTTATTTATTTTCTATATTTCTTCTTTCTTTCAGGTTCAGCCTAGATTTTGCACGACGTGTCCTTTGAAGATCTCGTTACATACGTGGTAAGTATACGACTTCCTGTACTTTCATCAATTATAACCATATTTTATATTTCTCATTTATATTCACATTACTCTATTTTTCACTCTTTATATATATGTATATATCATTTAATATATATATATATATATATATATATATATATATATATATATATATATATATATATATATATATATATATTTCACCCATTTACATTAACTAATATTTTATTTATTTTATTTCCCAGGTCAGTCGACTCCCATTATATTTGGTAAGTGAGCATCTCCAGAAACAAAACAACGTACGTGGATAATGAACCTTATATGTATATTAATTAGAGTAGAAGACCATGGTTTTATTTTTTAATGAAATTATTAAATGGATTTCTTCAATTTATTACTGAATTGATAACTTCCAACTGTAATTTCCCGATTGTAACGTCCACTTTAATTTTCCGTAACTTTATTGTCGTTATAATGTATATTTATCATTTCTATGATTCAAAATTGTAGAGTTTGATATACACATGAAATTTTGAACAGTTTGATTATATCTATATATTTTATATTTCAAATTCCATATTTATGGTGGCAGAGAATATTGAGAGAGGAAGAAAGTCTCTCCCGACCTAAGTTTTCAGTTAGTATTTCATAGTGTATTGCCACATTTCTTCCACAAAATAACAATTAAATAATATATACATATTACCTGTTACGGTTATCTTTAAATAAACATATAGTAGCTTATATTCTGCTGGAATTCGAAAACTTTCAACATCAAATCGACATTTTTAAAATCAACAACCTATCTTTTTCATTTATTTATATTTCGCTTCGAAAAAGTTTCCGTTCTTTAAATTTAGATCATATGTTGCAGACCGGAAAGCTTATCACCACACTTCGAAATATGTAATGCGACGGCGGAGGTTAAGAATAGCGGCGCATTACAAGTTCACTACATTACATAAACAAAAAGCACACAAAAAGTAAATAAAACAAAACTGGATCATGGGCCCATTACAGTAAACGTGTCTAATATCATGGGCCCTAGAAATAATATTTATTCGTATGGCTTTGAGATTTGTCAATATTGTCCCTTAATTAATTTCTCATGTAAGGAACGGATCCAGAGGAGCACAGGAGGGCCCACAGACTCCGGGGTTTCACAAAGAGTAAAAGAGATATGGAAAGAAGGGGCCTATTTTCTAATTTTGGGAGGGCCCAAAACAACTTTTTGTAGATGCCCCAAATATTTTGCTTGCCACCCCAGAAAAATCTAAGTTTTGGCGCCGTTTAGAAATAGTGTGAATATATACGGTATAATAAATATATATAATATTTACATCTTTACAGATTATCTACTTGAATGAGATGAAGATGTGCCTTCTGCTAGCCATAATCTTCTAACGATCAGGATCTTCTAATGTTATATAACACGATGGAAACCACCAATGCATCAGAAAATGTAGCTAATATGTTCCTGCACGCAATGATTAGTAATTGTGAAACGTTTATATTATCTGTTGATAATATTTGCAATACATTTTC
The DNA here is from genome assembly GCF_964235325.1 of Thermobia domestica. Classification (NCBI taxonomy): domain Eukaryota; kingdom Metazoa; phylum Arthropoda; class Insecta; order Zygentoma; family Lepismatidae; genus Thermobia; species Thermobia domestica. The sequence continues at coordinate 85,417,848 of NC_137456.1, forward strand.
AGCCATTCATGAAGCGTATAAAAAGTCTACTTCAAGAAAGAGTAGATTTTTCGTTCTAAAACAATATCCAATAGATGATCAGTTCAATGAATGGTTAAATTGTACAGTACAGCAATGAAATTTTATCCATATACTTACGTCCTTTCCCCAATACATATAAACACTACCTCTAAATCATCGATGGAATATCTATTTCTAATTCACATTATTGGTAATCAGTTAGAGCCAGATGGAGTCAAGGAAATTGGTAAATAGTCAAATAGCACTTTCCATGGTCAGTTAAAAGAATTGGAGAGAAGTAGATTATTAGATCTTGGAGGAGTGACTTTATCATTAGCTGCTTTTCCGTACGAAGTGTTCACTCTTGTAAATAATTCTTACGATGGAGTAGATTATAGAACAATGACTGAATATGCTCTCATAATTTCATAATTTCACATGGTACCTAGATGTTATTGAAGATACGGATGAGTATTATGGTCTCATCGATAGTGGCAAATATCAACTTGGAATACCTACCAAGTACGTAAAAGGTTTAAATCCTACATGAGACTCGTCTATTACATATATACATGTAGATGTAAAATTTCTTGTACGTTCTCCGCAACGAATTCAACATTTGTAGTCAATATTTTCACCTCTTTACTCCGAAGTTTGGTTAACTGTTGTTGGCTTTATTTTTCTGAGTTTATTTCTTTTAAATTTATTTTCAGTTTTGTATTCTAAGTTTATCTATCCTGACTCAAATAATCCCTACTTATCCTGTGCTTATTCACTACTGAAGTCCATTAATATTCTAACAGAGTACGGAGTGACTCATTTTAAAGTCACTATTGTAAAACATTTGGTAGTATGGCTCCTGATAACATCCACAATGTTAATAACAGCTTATAATTGCAATTTAGTGTCGTTTCTAACATTTCCTCAATATGAGGATACTGTGGACACGTTACAGCAGTTTATTGCTAGAGAAATGTATTGGAGTACAATAAAACTAGATTGGAAGAATTACATGACAGTCGATGAATTCATTACTACGAATTATTGCTGATTGCCATTTACTTTCAATTGATATTGGTGAAATGATGCTTTTGCAGAAAAAGTAAAACAGCAATTGTAGAAGAGGTTTATCCTTCAGGCGCTATTCATTTATGGTTCAAGATTAAAGGTGTAAACTTTAACCTACATTTGATGAAGGAATATATTTTTAGAATGTATTCCGCATACTATTTCTGAAGAAATTCTCCACTTATAAAACCATTCTATCGTTTTCTAAGTCCTTTATTTGAGTTGGGTCTAATTTTATTTTGGGAAAGACAAATATCTCGTGAGCTTAAGCTACCATTACGCTTGGAAGAAATTAAAGAAGTTCTTCGTCCTTTTATGATAACTTATATGCAAGGTGCTTTCGTTGTTCTTCTGATCGGTTTAGCATTATCTGCTCTTGTCTTTATTTCAGAAGTTACAAAGAAATACTTACATCACTGCAGGAAATAAACCCTTTATATTTAGCGCTACTAAATGTTGTATAGAGAATTGTGTATCTGCCATTTTGTAGTTATCGAAGTAACAATAACAAGGAACAAAATCTCAGATTTTGTGTTATTTTTGATCTGGTCTGAAGGAAGTCTCACAAAGACGATGGATGACTATTGCTGTTAAATGTTTTTGTATACTTATATACTTTTAACTCATATTTAACACCAAATTAGCTTCCTGACCCTTGATAAACTTCATTACTGATTGTATTTAGTAGTTGATTTTTAGTAAATTCCAACTTGTTGTAATCACCTACTTGTGTAGATTTTATCCATTCTATCGTTTTCTAAGTCCTTTATTTGAGTTGGGTCTAATTTTATTTTGGGAAAGACAAATATCTCGTGAGCTTAAGCTACCATTACGCTTGGAAGAAATTAAAGAAGTTCTTCGTCCTTTTATGATAACTTATATGCAAGGTGCTTTCGTTGTTCTTCTGATCGGTTTAGCATTATCTGCTCTTGTCTTTATTTCAGAAGTTACAAAGAAATACTTACATCACTGCAGGAAATAAACCCTTTATATTTAGCGCTACTAAATGTTGTATAGAGAATTGTGTATCTGCCATTTTGTAGTTATCGAAGTAACAATAACAAGGAACAAAATCTCAGATTTTGTGTTATTTTTGATCTGGTCTGAAGGAAGTCTCACAAAGACGATGGATGACTATTGCTGTTAAATGTTTTTGTATACTTATATACTTTTAACTCATATTTAACACCAAATTAGCTTCCTGACCCTTGATAAACTTCATTACTGATTGTATTTAGTAGTTGATTTTTAGTAAATTCCAACTTGTTGTAATCACCTACTTGTGTAGATTTTACATTAAACAATTTCAATTAACTTGAGAAAAAGTTATAAGCCTTTTGGAACAATGGTTTTCCATTTTTTCGTTCACTTTATTATCATTACTCTTAATATTATTGGAGGATATCCCCCTTTCTATTCAATGATTTGATACAGATCAATCACAGAAGTTGACTAATCCGAAGAGGATATAATAGTATAAATTCAGTGTGTATAGTGTCAAATAGATGACATGAACAGTATTTAGAGAAACGTGTAAAATCTACCAGTACATTATACCATTTGTGTAGTTGAAAGTTCATATCATTACTATCATTAAGTGGCTTTAAACGTAATGTGTAGGGATGCGCACGAGACAAGATTTATGGCTGTCTCGACTCGAAAATGTGCTGTAAAAGTAATGTCTCGACTCGAAAACTATATATTTTTCTATTGGAAGAGCCGTGTCTCGACTCGAATTTTGTCAGGAAAATCCTATCTTGTCTCGTGCGCATCCTAGTAATGTGAGATTAAGGGTATTAACGTGTTTTGAGACTTTCAGTATATTTGAAATTCAACTTGATAGATAAAAACAAGTCGGTCAAGATCCAACACATGGTAGTTATTTGATACAGTATCCGGTTATTTTTTATGGAAATAGAATCCATTATTCGGATAACGCATAAGCGCGTGTTAAATAAATGAAAGATTATTAACTTTTAATCAGGATTATTGTGGGTTGTGAAAGGTTGGCAATAAGGATTCTGCTGAATAGTAGCTGACGAGTATACAGGTATAGGTTGAACTAAGCCATATACACTGGGCTATATCACTACAGCCACCATAGTGGAGCATATTGTGCATAAAGAACTAACAAAGATGTATTTGTACATAGCTCATTTCTTGATAAATAATACATGCCATGCTGTACCAACCACGTATTTGTACATACGTCAGTCAGTTTTAAGTAGATAGATTCATCATGTTATTCAGTAAATTCAACATTCACTAAGCTTTCTGTAAAATTGCACAATTGGAAACACTAAATTAAGAGTACAGATAATTATATAACTTAGATATACTTTCATCAAGTTCAGAATTTTTAACATGTTTTTTCTTTCGGTGATAATTTTCAATTCAGGAGGACAGAATTAATTTATATATAAGGGAAAGTTCTTAATTCTCAAACTCAACATTAAAACAAACCGTTATTTTAATTGAAGACTTCTCATACAAATTTACGAGATGATGTACAAGTTTGAGGAATAGTAATAATCCACCTACCTATCCCTGATTATGATTTCCTCAACTGATTTGCAAATTCCTTGTTTGTCGTATAACAGTCTATCCTTTGAATAGTTAGTGCCAAGTCACATGTGTTGACACCATCTGATATCCTGAGTATTGCCATGTGTCGGCAAATGATACTTTCCCATCCATTTATATTCCCATTGATCTATAAATAATGTCACACCTCTTTCCTATTTACAAATTTTCACGTTTGGTAAAAAAAAAAAAAAAAAAAAAAAAAAAAAAAAAAATCACTTCGTATGCTTGTGGCATTCGTGAAGACGAATATTGAATCGTTCTCCATGGGTTTTATCTTAAAAATGTCTACAAAAATGTTTCCTGGGTGTCAGTTTCATTTTAATCGCTTCTCTGGTTCAAAGGTTCTTATGCTCCAGAGTTCGAATTGGGTGGCTTTCTGGGCAACTTGTAGTTGCCATTGTGGCTTAATCACTGATTGTATGACTTATATGGAGTCATAGTGCATACATTTTTGTTGTTGTTGTTGCAGAGATGCCGATTACTGCGTTATGGACTCGTTCAATCTTCTCTAGAATTTTAAGAACACACAATCGGAAAGCAAGGAAATACAAATATTACAAAACGGGTAGAAATATTACAAGAAATACTTCAGTTTCGCGGTTTAAGATTTTACATTAAAATTTCAGCTATTGTGCTTCAAATTCTAATTATCGCGATCGCAAGACATAGTCCATTACAAATACAACTAGAATTACATTTAGTTCCAGGTATCTCTTTTGTAGCATTTTATCCGTGAAATAGCAGTGCAATTAAATTGAAAGTTTCATTTGTCGGTACAGAATTTTAGAGAATTCTATACCAATTTCTACCCAACGAAAAATAATTTAATATACGTATGTACTCTTTATATGTAAATACTGATATCAGAATAATTGTGTTTTTCTAAATGAGGCATTGTTGTTTTGCTTAGAACTTGGAACACATTTCTTTATCACCTCTTATAGAGAGTAAAACTTAATTCATTTGAAAAAGCGTTACTAATGATGATCTATTGTTAATGGATTTATAAGTTTTGCTCGTATTATATAAATGAGGTAAAAAAGAAAAGAAATACCATATGCGTTGAGTACAATAATAAGGCTTTACCCAACATAAACAAATTGTTTTATTTAATGAATGTATTAAAACAAAGGATATATTCCTTGGAACAGGGGTAAAAGTGGATCTGAAAAGGTGGGGGGATCTGAAAAGGACATGATGTCTCGCCGTCCCCAGTGCCTGTCTTTGCCTATCGTATATATATATTTTAGAAAGTGAAGGGACGCAACATGTATTTTGTGGAAGTGAGGTGACTGTGTCACCTCCGCGTTCCCATTCACTTTTACTCCTGCCTTGAAATATTCGACTCTACCTATGCTAAATTTAAGCTACAGCTATTCCATGTACTTCGAGTTCTACACACGAGGAATATTGTGTTTAATGTGCACTCTAATTAATAATTTAAGTCAAGTTGATCTATGAAATTAACTCAGAGAACATACGTGTATAATTTATGAATCTTAAAACTATTAATATAAATTTGAGAACTTGGTTCAGTGTGTTTAACATATGTTGTACCTTCGTTATTTATCTCTTGCAATAGAGCTTATTTGTTAGTGAGAAAAAATAATAAATTATTTTAATCTTGCGATGGCCTTTTCACCTGGGTTTGTTAACTTAGTTTAATGAGCGTTATCATAATTATCAAAAGCAAAACCGAGTGAATTATTGTCGGCTTCTCATATATACATCAAACCAAATATTACTGTACAAGATACGTTATTGACCTGAGGAAGAAACATTTAAGTCTAGAGTTGAGATTACAGTAATACTATATTTGATATAATAATGATTTCGTAAACTCGGAATTTGGTTCGAGAATTTAGTGCGTTCCTAAACATACAAGGAATTGTTCCGTCACATAAATGCTTATATTTACTGATGATGAGAATATAATGCCACGGTATGAATTTGTTTCTATGTAAAATGCACTTGTTTCAATCGTGAAGACAAAGGGTAATGTACTTGATTTTGCTACTTGTGGTTGCTTATCTTCAAAAGGCAACTTCGCTATAGCTATTAACTTATATAGATATGTACGCACTTAAGCCGATACGTGAGAAATAAAACAGAGGGTAGACACGTCGATTGAAAGTGTTAATCGATGCAAATATGACTTGAAATGCAGATTGCTTCTTTCCGATTCTCTCTTGGAAACGTATAATCCTTGTTCAAAAATATGAATTGTAAAATTTCTGCTAAGTAGAGCTAGATTAATGAAATCTGAGTCCGGAATCGACTCTCACTGCTGGTTTATTTACAAAAATCTTCCAGAATTTACAGAAATATTTTACTACACTTTCTCTCTATTCTGAGGTAGATTAGATAGCCCAAGATCGTGGACAGGATCTCCACAGTCCCGAAGCAGGCTGAGCATAGTGGCGCAAGAATCCCCAATGTTCTAGAGCCAGCAGTGAGAGATTTAAAAAGCCACAGAGACCCGAAGAAGGTAATCAACTGAGGTTGGGATCCTGACAGAGTTCCGAAGCAGGCTAAGCCAAGAGGAAAGGAATAACCAAGAGTCCCACAGCAAACTATGGGCTTTGAGGCTGCGTTCTCCTAATGCTCCAGGTAAGCAAGAGGAGTGAAGCCAGTAAACTGCTGCCTGTCCGCTGGTTGCTGTCCGATATGTAGGGTCCTGGCAGCGATGGCGCTGCTGTTGCCATGTGGCTTGTAGGAAGTGCTGATGATCCGTCATCTGCTCGTAGTAATCTCATGTGGTGTGTAGTACTCCGATGTAAATACATGTGGTGATGTTTACAAACAGGAACATATGACTGTTTGTACACAGAAGCACGTGGTACATTACAATATATACACCAAATTAGAAACATAGTTGTTTTTAAACTTTATTTATGCTTATGAATAAAACATCACTTATGCTTATGAATAAGAGCGCAGGACTTTCTAAAAAGAAATAGGTGTGTAGTGTTCCTTGGGAGTCTAGGAGTTCATTGGAAAGCTGAACAAGCAAAAGTAATTGAAGTGATGTTGGTGTAAAAGCGACATGTCTTATGAGAAGTGCTTAAACTAAATTTGATTCACTGTGTACCTACCATAACAACAAATACCAACATACATTTATTAAGAAGGACATTAATTGGACATGAATTGTGTGACAGATTTCAAAATGAATAGAAATACCTTTAAATAAAATATTTAACGACATGAATTACATAGTTGTGATAATTTGTAGACGACTTTTATGTACTGCGTCTAATGTTGAATTTTCTGTTTTGGTGTTCATTGACATCTTCCTCAGCACATTTGAGCACCACTCATGAAATTCATCTCAGTCGACAGAATATTATCTTGCACTATTTCGGGTGTATAGTAAACAATGATGAGGTCAAAAATTTGTTTATATAATAATGTAACTTCCTTTTACTAGGATTCTCTTCTTTCCGAAGTTTTATTGATGTGAAGAACTTATGCAGAAGATTTTTACACAATTTCGAAATTTGAGCAAATTGGTAGAAATCTTTGTTCACTTCTGACAAGCAGTTTGTAAATATGCTTTTATAATCTTAAATCTATTATTAAACGTTTATTGTTAATTGAATATTGAACTTCGTCGGATACACAATTGCCTCGTTATCACGTTTACAGACGTAATTTACTTTACGTTTGAAATATTTCCATAAATGAAATAGTAACATAGTATTTTAGTACGACAAAATATCACTTACAACATGTGACATTAACAAAAATTTAAAGTTTTCGTACTGGACAAGCAAAGACAATGGATGACTCAAGTAATTTCTCCATTTTTGATGTTAACGATAATACAAGATTCCAAAAGTAACATTTTCGATTCCCAGCAATATGGCTGTAAATATAGGGAACAGAGACCGTTATAGTTTTCATATTTGTTTTAGTGTTACTACAATTCTTTTCCTTCCTTATCTTTAATTCGTTTACCTTTATCTATGGTTTCTTCTTCCGTAAAATTAAACAAAAATTCTAGTTCTCTCTTTCACTACATAGATATGATGCCTTAAATTGATGCAAATCATAACCATTTTAAACTCCATTTGTTATGAATTTCTTTGAAACCTGTGTGGAAAAAATGAAGCCCGGGCTACTAACACAAGGGAATCGTTCTTGACCCATCCATATAACTTTTCGTCCGCATGACGCAGCCCATGGTAGGTGTCATCAGTTTTGATAGTTGGCACGATTAGCATCCACCAAATAGTCTTTTAGTGTTCGAGGGTGTTACAACACTCCTACCTCCCCAGTGGATGCCACTAATATCTCACTAAACACCCAACACCTGTTATTTCTTTAATTATAATTATTCAACTATGTAGACATAGCCTATATACAAGGCCAATTCCTCAAAAGGTAAGGAATGATTTTTTTGAAAATGAAATTAAATATATTCTGATTAAATCGATATTTTATTGCATTTTGTTGTTTGATTTGTCAAGTAATATTCATAAATCGTATTTAACTAAAAATTATATCTTCAAATAGAAGTTAAGAATGCAAGACGGTAAGACTAATTGCATCTATTAATTGGTAAACCATTCAATATGGCACAACTCACAATTCTAAAATTATGTAAGAGTTTAAATAGTACAAAACAATTTGCCTAGACAGTAATTTGGAGTAAGTAACCAACTTACCAACGTTTTGACTTGACAAATTGTACATATAATAAAAAATAGACGTAAAGTTTGTTTAGGTACGGAAACTGAACGTCGTTTATATATTTTTGACTAAAAAATATAGTGCAAAATCTTTGTGGATAAATACACCTTTTTCCTGTCATTCCCCCTTACATACAGTATTTACAATAAGTACAATCGCTCTCAAAAGAATACAATTGCTCCATTCATACACATTTATGAAATAATAGTTCCAGAGTGGATAATCCAACGTGAGTACTGTTTACAGCAATTCCATTGCAACTGAATCGGTCATTGTTAAAAGAGAGATATGTTTCACTTAAAATATATTGCACATATCTCCTTTCAACAATGACTGACTCAATTTCTCTGTGTAAGTTATTAAAAATTGTACACAAATTGTATTATTTTCTTATGAAGTTAGTGTGGGGTAAAATTATGTAACAGACAAAATGACTAACATAGTATTTTAATTTTAAACAAATTATAACAAATCAACTGATATCACTCATGTTAGAATTCTTATACAAAGAAAATGAATGTTTATTAGACCTAGCTAAATGATATTTACAATAAAATATAGGTTATCATCTGGAGATGGATTTTTAAAAGATTTTTAGACAGCCTTTAATTTATAATTTTTAGGCTTATATGTGGTTGAAGTAACAATACATTAGGTATCTTCTGTTTGAAAGAAGCTTTCAATTAAACAGTGATGCAAAGTCATGGTTGCCTGTTTAAAGCAATGCCGAAAATGTGTTATAACATGTTATGGTTTGAATGCTGAAATCAAGATTTAAAGTTAGATGAGATTATCTATCATATTTAACGAGTGGTACCATGAGGATTCCAACCTCGTATAGTTTTCCAGAGAAACTTGAACAGAATATAGCTCTAAAAAAACACTTTGTCGTCTTGATTTCTGACATTAAAAAATCTAAAACATGAAGATTGAAGTTTATTCTCTTTTTTCGCTATTTATTCCCCAAACTTTCGGAAATAAATTTTGGCTAAGGACTATTTCCTTGAGTTACTAGTCAGCGTGCTCTGTTAAAATTTCCCTTTCATATGTGTACGATTTCATGGTTCCTATATTTACTGTATACGTATGTGGAATACTACAACCCAAAAGTTAATAAATAAGCAAGTGTAGTCAATATATTGTTGAAGTGATATACAGTAACTTATGATCACTACAAATAATTATCTGCATTATCTGGCTTTCTACTCCGTGTATAATGCCATAACAAATATAGCAAAAGAGTGAGAAAGAGAAATGGGTATACATGCTTCTGTTTTCTCTATAAAATTCGAATGAATTGATCAACTAGAATACAATTTTCAGCATTGAACAGAGAGTTGAGTGTTTTGTTGAAAACTCGATATACGCAGACTTAACTTTCTCAGAAAATGCTTTGTAAACGATCGTATTAAAATATTAAATCTATAAAAATGAAAATTATCCTTTTGTAGGCACTAATTTGATTATGTGTTCGTTGTTTCAAAATTTGGGAAATACCATCGTATCTACAAGTAAATGCATTTTGACAAAACAACAAGGTACAGTACTTTACATTAAACTTGAAGAAGAAATCAGTAAAGTAAATAAAAATATTAAAAATATCTGTTTGTTTCTAAGGATGTTTGAAAAAACTTTTCCACATAAATAAATAAACTAGAAAACAAAAATGGGCAGGTACTTAACACCGTTAAGTTCAATAAACAATCTATTAGACCTAAATCTCTGTCTGCAACAGAAATAAAGTGTGTCAGCATGCGATTTCATCACTGAAAAGGATTTACCATAATATATGTATGAGGGTATATCCTTCCGCTAGCGACTGTACGAATCTTTTTTTTTCTTTGTTTGCTTTACCCCCCTTGACTACCCTATGCCCTATTACTACCCATTGACTTAAATTCATTCAATATTGATAACTTGTTGATTAGAAAATACTGTACACATATAAATTGCATGTTTTAAAGTCCTAGAGCATTACATAGAGTATAATATTTTCTTCTAGTGTAGAGATCCTTATCCAAACATCCATAGAGATCATTAATCTTGAGACAATCTGTTTTGCTGAGACGTAATCGTTGTCCTAATCTCTTTGTTGGATGTTTTGGTGTTATTGTTGGGCGTCCTTTGCCAATGCTGGAAGAAAACAACATTATATATAGGATATATTTGATTATTTAAAATGAAAATATACAATAAAAGTGAAAAAAAGTTGATGGTCATAAAATCATGAATCTTCTATAAAAGAATTATATATATAATTCTTTTTAAAAGCTAAAATAATCCAATTTAATCAATTATAATAATAATCGAACCAGATCTATTCTTCTGTAAAGTGGTTAATTAACTGCCCATTTCATCATTACAGAACTCTGTGGATATAATCAATATTTATTATTATTATTATTATTATTATTATTATTATTATTATTATTATTATTATTATTATTATTATTATTATTATTATTATTATTATTATTATTATTATTATTGATTGGATGAATGAATGGAATTGTTTTAATGTGTTTTTCAGCACCGAAGCCTATGAGATGAGAATTTACACAAAATATCTATTATCTACATCTTAGTGTGGGATCCGAATATCAACTCCCACCGGGATGGAACATTATAATGTTTTGTTTTTCCAGCTTGTTTTTATTGTTTTTCTTTTTTCTCCCAAGTTGCTCAATGTCTATTATTTTCCAACAATTATTGTATATTCGTATATCTTGTTATACTTCGTTGTGTTATCTGAATAATTTTATTTGTATTACTTTTCCTATTGCAATGTCTTTTCTTATGTTGTTTGTACTTCTTTGGACAAACTTGTGGCAATTCATTGTATGTATCCAATAAATCAATTATTATTATTATTACTGATTGTGAGTACAAAGTTGTTAACAGCGAACTGAGCAGTAAATACATCCACTTGACACAAAATTAGATCTGGTGCGATAAGTTAAATGCTGACATTAGTCTTGAAAATCGAAGCTTTTACGCTTATTTGTCAGTCAGAAAGTCTGTGAGAAAAGCAATTCTCGCACTAATTCAAAAGATTTAAGGGAAACTCTTCGAATATCAACCAAATAACACATCACTTCATAGTAAATTTGCAGTTACATCTTATGCTTGAAGTAATGATTAATCCTATCTAAAAACAAACGTGAACACACACACACACTTATATATATATATATATAGGGTGAACCTGAACCTGAAAGATGCGCACAAACTCCAGGAGGTGATACGTGACATCAAAAGAAGACAAAAAAGTCCTCTTGCATATTGTCGAATTCCGCGTCGTGTAAGATTGACAGGGGTGCCAACTTGGAATTGAAAATCGAATCTTGACAATTGGAACGGTGCAGAAAGATGTAATACCAGCAAGTAAACGACGGATGCCATCACCATCGACAGAACATGATTATTTCACACTCTCCGTTTTAAGCTTGCAGTTACCTAGTTTACTAGTAATTTCCTGTCTGAACTTCAATGTCATTTTGAAGTAAAGACCAGCCTTTCTACAAGAAACAGATCATTAAAATAGTAACAACAGACAATCAATGGATTTAATTCTAGTTCGTGTCAAATTTTAAAAGATAATATAAAAATTAATATTGGAATAAGCTTAAATAAATAAAAAGAAGTAATTTTTAGGTAGAGAATTCTTCCTCACTGGCATGGATAATGACATAAACAATGGCTTTACCCAGGTAGACTGACAAATTATGCCCACTTGCCGAGTGTGTGTTTTTCCTTTGTGGTTAATTTTCTAAGTCTGGTTACCCTATATTTAGAAACCTTTTGCATATAGTAGCTTATACGGTCAAGTACTATAAAGATACAATTTCTTATACTTAAAAATTGACAGACTTTTCTATCAAAAGCGTAAAAACTTCATTATATTAAATTTTTGGATTTCCTCTTTTCGTTTTCTTTGTAAATGACAAGTAACAGTGATTCTAACAGCTGCCCATAATTGACATACACCAACTTCCTTACCTGAAGTAATATTTTCCGTAGTGCATAATACTATCGTAATCATATTCAAAGGAATAAGTTGTATTTTCCAGACTTTGCTTTTCAAAATTCACCTCAAACCCTGAAAGAAAAAAATAATCCTACATTAAAATAAGTATTACAGATGATTCATGATTATAAAGTTACTATTTATGAGGCTAATACGTAAGAATAGTTTTCACATACAATATAGCATAATAATAATAATAATAATAATAATAATAATAATAATAATAATAATAATAATAATAATAATAATAATAATAATAATAATAATAATAATAATAGAGTTGTATATTTACGTTCCTTCTCAATATCATGATTATATAGACAAGTCCAACAGTATAAGGTGAGTGTGTAAAGGCTAGAATATTAAAAATAGATAGCAGCACATATCCCCTACCTTCGTAATGTATATTGTAAGAACGAACAATATTCACAATAATTGTGAATCATTAGACTAAGCGAAGACGGCTTATCTTGGTCAATAAGGAAACTATGCGAGGAAAAGTACAGATCGTTGACATTACTGGGCAAATAACCTACTCTGCACAGTATATTCAACTCATGTTCAACTTTTATTAATGAATAAACTTTGTCTAGAATATTTTAAATGTGGATACTAAAAATAGAATAGGTATCCAGACGATAACAGGTCAATACTTTCCCCAGCGGCAGTTCATGTGTTTCGGACCTCACTTTAAGTTGTAGGTCTATAGCCTACATCATATTGCCTCGGTACTAGGTTCACTTTCGCGGAGCAGTCATTCTACCTAGGACTTTTCCAGGGTTTCCCTTAGCCCCATCAAATATGTATAGTAAACTTCGTTAATACATAAATAAACAATAAAGAAATATGTTTCTGTCACACAATGGCTAATGTAAGCAAAAGATCTCAAGACAGCAGATTTAGGCTGTTTGGAGAATATAGCCTACACAAGGGGCAAGCACTTTGACTTTTAAAATTGCACGGGATACATTTCGACAGGGGTTCAAATGTATCAGGATAAATAGGTCTATCTTCAATGTTATGGTCTTAGATACTCACACACCGCGAAACATATGATGGATGGATAAAATATAGTGTTAAATTTCTAATAAGTTAAATATGAATAAGCAGGGCCTATTTACGTATGGACCAATATACAGCATGGACCGAGGGGAGGGGGAGACAAATTTTCTCGGATCACTTCTTTTTAATATTGCAGTTCTGGAAATTGAAAAAAAAAAATTGGCCCGTATTTTATAATGCCCCTTGAGGGCTTCAATTAATTATGGTCCTGCGAATAAGTACCGCATTTGTTTTATCTAACATATGTCTGTATGATGTCATTGATAGAAAATTGTATAATAAAACAAGAAAAAGGAACAAACAAAAAACTAAAATCTATTTATTGCAGAAAATATGTTAAATATAATAATGTATAATATTGTATACTGCTCTATAAAAATAATTTATAAAAATATCTAGAATATCTCAATTATATGACATATTTAAATTTAACTATGCTATCTGAACTTTATTACGCAATAACTATTATTACAATACTTTAGTAAGTTATTTCTCTCTGTTAGATCAAATGTTACATTTTAAAGTCCACTTACTTCAATATTAACCTGTGGATCTGAAATTTTGCACAGATAGGTAAACCCAACGACAATACAATATTTTCACATAATGTTCGCTATAGTTTATCATCTTACTGAAAAACTAATTAGGCCTACTTAAAATTAATAATCGAACGCTTCCTATTTATACAACCCAAACCCTTACAAAAGTGTGGCTGGGTTGCAGACTACTACCAGATCCGTTGATTTCATTATCAACAAGTGTATTTACATCTTTTTATATCCTTTAGCAAAAATGTTGAATAAACTGTGTCATGTCTTGTAAAATGTCTTTAGAAAATAAAATATGTAAACTCACACATTGAAATCGCATAATATTTTCAACTTAAGGAAATTAGGAGTAAAGAACTGATTGAAAGATATTAAATAAAGACTAAAAACTAAACATTAATAATTAAAAAAATGATTAAAAATAATGCTGTAATAAATTGTACTCAAAAGCAGAAAATACAAAAAGAATCTTTCAAAAGTATACTTTTATAAGATAATAAAAGGAGAAGATAAAAATGCACTAGAAAAAAGAAAATAATTTAAAAAGACTTTTTAAAACAATGCTTTTATAAAATCCACTAAAGGGGGAAATAACAAAATGTACTAGAAAGGAGAAAACAATAAAAAAATACTTTTTAAAAGTAATGCTTTTATAAAATGCAATAAAAGAAGATGATTATAAAATGCACTACAAAGAAGAAAATATTTTAGTGAGGTAAAATGAAAAAAAAAAAAAAATAATAATTTGGATACACTTTCTAGGCGGGATGGCTTATGCTCAATGCTTTTAGTTTTAGCTTTTTCATATTACCTCACTGAAAAAATATGTTATCCTTTTTAGTGAATTATTATTATCTTCTCCTTTTTTAGTGCATTTCCTAAAAGCATCGTTTATGAAAGTTTTTTTTTAAGGTTATTAATTTTATGAAACGAAAATAATCAGATTAGTATTTCATACAAGTATTGTTTTAATTTCAATTTTGTTACCCAATTATTACTATTGTTATTCTCACCAGCACACACATGTCTAAAACAAAGAGTATGTTATTTAATTTTTTCATAGGCTAAAAACAGAAGTTATAATGTACCTGGAATGATGTTCTCGTCGTGAATAGTAATGAATTCATCTCTGTCAGCGCGTGATTGCTCGTGGAAAATACCCAGAGCATGCATCAGCTCATGCATAGTGCGTCCCTCGTGGCCCAGACAATTGGGACTTCTGTCGTCCGGAGGGAGTAATGACAGAAGCTGAGGTCCTCCAAATTTCCCAACATACGACCAACAGCTAAACAGAAAATGTATACAGTATAGAAATATAAATGAGTATAATTAGATCCTAACAATAAAATAAAATAATGTGATTTCCTTTTTAAATTTGAGTATTCTGTCTAAAGACAGGATTAGTCCATTTACCTGACATTTTTAGGCAAGGAGAAAAATTACTACACATCTAGAGTAGGAGTAAGGGACATTTCTGAACCCTTTTTCTTAAATACGTACAAACTCTGAGAATTGTTTGTAAACGTATCCTAGTAAAAGAAATACATATATCATTACCGAACATCACTACCGTTGCCTTCAAGGTACACCTTTTGAGAACCTATGCACTAACGTCATTGCTTAGCTCAATCATCAAAGTAATATTGAAATTCCTTTTCTAAAATGTCCTTTGCAGTTGTCGTCTTATTACTCTTGATGTCCTGATTTTTTTTCTAAATGTCCTTCTTTAATATTTCATGTCTCCGAGGTAAAGAAAGTAGTCACTGGGAGTCAGATCAGTTAAGTAGGGACGATTTGCTTGTTGGCTAAAATCATCTTCATATACATCGTGCAATCTAAGATGGCACACACAACCATTTTACACGCACCTTTCTCTTGTCAAGATAATGAATGAAGATCTTCCTCACTACTTATCTAATGTTGTTTAGTTTGTCTGCTGTGTTTCGTACAGTCAGCTAACCAATGTTTCTAAGATTTGCACCAGTTCTGCTCATTAGTAGCCACTCAGATCTCTCTTTAACCACCAACAGATTTTCTCATATCAGAAAAACGTTTAATCCATTTGTACATTTTATTTGTCTTCTGTATACAGTTACTACCTGTCCAGAATTTGGATGTCTTCCAAAATAATAATTATAATAAAAGAAATTAGTCATTCCTAATTACGCTTAAGAGAGACGTCAAATTATCCAAAACACAAAATATACGACAGAAATTGTAAATTTCGCATTGTAAATTGTAAATTCTGGATTTGTAAATTTCGACCCACGATGTATACACTCATGTCCAAAATGAGTGTCGCATATCTATAGCTTTCTTCTTGTACTTTCCAGGGGATTTTCCAGGGTACTTTTAATACTGATACTATGTATAATTGGGAAATATATATTTCTGGTAAATTTCATAGGAAAAGAATTATAAATACGAAAACTAGAATGAATAAAACAAAATGTTGCTAAATGGGCAAGGAAGTTTTATTTTCGTTTTATTGTTCTTATTTACTGCTCTTTTGACATGAAATATGCCACATACATGTCTTTGCCGATTATACACATATGAACATAATAAGAAATACCAGACGAATAAGTTATCAAATTATATTCCTACAACAACATATTTATAGACATGCGACAATAATTTTGGCATGAGTATACCTATGACTATCGAAAAATCGATATCTCTAAAATTCTCGTATTGGTAGCAGCAAAATCATTTGTTATTTTGTTTGACCAATGGTGTTATTCTTTGTTTGTACCGCTTCATTGGTTCATAACTTCTCAACTAACTGCCAACAAGCTGATGCTACGAGTTTTCTGTTTCGTGTGTTATTGGTTGAAATTTTCGTTCATGAATATTGCATTTCTTTCTATTATTCCTAATAAATTATTCAATGTATAACTTTGGGTATAGAGAACCAGATATTTGCACATGTTCGATAAGGGTGTCACGCTTTATGCTTATCAAAAGGTAGCAATCCTATTCTGCATATCATTATTCTCATAAACTTAGGGTAACTTAGGGTTTTCACTTCCATTTTCTCAATAGGAAGTATAATGACCCTCGTGGCTCCAATTTCAGCTTAGATATTTTCATGTCACTCAACCACGGGGGGGGGGGGGGAAACAACCGAGTCCAGACCTCGACGAAAACTCTGTAGCTCGACTAACATTTGTACATTTTCTTAATATAACTGTACTTGTTTAACAGAGAGATGATTAATATAGCCTAAAGATTTGACTTTACACCTTCCTCTCATTATAAAAATAATCTAGTTCTATAAGATTTTCTGAGTATACAGGTGGAAGTAATTAACAATTATTTATCCTTTTTTCGCTTGCAGAATAACACGGATTTAATACTACATAGGTGTAATGGACTCTCCTCCTCCAGAAGAAATTGTGGACCCTTCCTAACATTTTTTTTTTGGGGGGGTACGCGCCTGTTCAGCACTCGTCTGGTACAATGTCAACGCGAACCCCACAAGACGCGACACTAAAATACCGAGGTACTGAAACCTTACAGAAATGCTTATAAGTCGAATTCGCCGACTTAAGAGGCCTCATCCCGGCAAAATTAAAATATCGCTAATTTTACAGTATACTAATTATATGATAACTTCAAATAGATAAAAGATAATCGAAATGTGGAACAAGAGCGCCCTAGACAATATCATTTTACATGAGATACCGTTATCACAACTCACTTATCTGCTTTCGATTTCGAGCCATTTTGAAAATCGGCATTTATTTTCGCGTTTCTAGACGGCTGAAAACGGAAAGCCACTAGGTGACTCGCTACCGCACGCAAAATAATATTGTCTAGGGCGCTCTTGTTCCACATTTCAATTATCTTTTATCTATTTGAAGATATCACATAATTACTGTAAAATTAGCGGTATTTTAATTTCGCCGGGATGAGGCCTCTTAATTGTCAAATATTATCCCGGGAAAACTAGAAACTAAGACACTGGAGTAGGAGACTATACTCGAAATTGCATGTAGAAGACGATACTAGAGATATCGCGTATGAAAGAATTGAGTAATAAGGGCTTCGTTACATGCATCATTCATCAATCAATATTTATTCCATAAGCCTTCTAATAGTAGTAAGTACCAAGAAATCAACCCATTAACCGAGAAGACGAGAAACATTGAGTTCTATCGGAGAGAAAAATAAACACCGCGCAAAAGCGATAAAAAACAACACTGATAGCTCTCTAAATGGGGATGTAGGGAGAGAATTACGAATTGAGTTGAACGCAAATGAATTAGGAGGAGTTGGAAATGATAGGGAGGAGCAACTAACGACTTTAAAAAGAGTCAAAAAAAAGGGGGGGAAGGATATTGTCTGCGAATGGAGTGTATCGTGGAAGGCGTGCTAAAGAGTGAGGTAGCAGTAAAACTAGTAAACGAAAGATCTTGTAATTAATGGCCGGCAGTGGCATATTTACGATTTTCTTTCGGGAGGGGCTTTGCTAACTTTCGGGGGGGGGGGTTTGCCTGGAAATGTGAAAATTGTGCAAGGTATTTCATTTACTTTACTCTATTAAGTAAGATTTCGGGGGGGCTTAAGCCCGGAAGCCACCCCCCTAAATACGCCACTGATGGCCAGTCTTGAAACAGAAAACTGTTATGTCAGGACGAAAAGGCTAGCTGAAACCGCGATGCAAGGAAGCTTCTCAGCTTGAGGCAACTGACCTTCCAATAATCTTAGAATATCAGCTTGTAGGCCTATCAGTGTTTCTTTCAGAAACAACGTTCCGGGGGGGGGGGGGCACACTTAGTATTCCGGGGTGGCACTGCTGACACTATTCTATTTATTATTATATTAAATACGTATTATTTTGGTCTCCTCCGGGAGGCACTCTCAGAGCTCCGGGGGAGACAGTGCCCCCCAAAAACAGGTCTGGAAAAAACACTGGCTTGTATGATGATATTTCAAAGCAAATCCTTTCGAAAAGAATAACCTACATTATTTATCAAAAGAAAAAAGAAAGAAGAAACAAAAGAGAATACCGAGGACGCAATTACAAGTAATAATTATATAGTACGTACAGTAAAATGTGAAGACTCAAAGCAATACTTTCTGAACAAATAAAAAATGTGTGATCTGATCAATAATGATCTAAAATATCTGTTAAATTGGACTCTAACAATAGCGAGTTGACAGTATCAAAAACAATGTGAACTTACCCTTTTGGATATTGAATAGGCCATATAAGAATAAAATCTTTGGCTTTTCCATCCCACGGGACAAATTTCACACATGTCATAAAATTCAATGTAGCAATTCCATTGTAAATTGTTACGAAGTCCTCAGGATCTGTAAGTAATACGTTTTTGAATAACAAAGGTACATTGTAAATATTTATTTTAAACAAATCAAAATAATACTCTTTCAGTTTGTTCTAAGTAAATATGCAGGGTGTTTCAAAACAACACCGACAACGTTTGTGAGATGATTCCTGACATTAAGATAAGACGGACAGTATAGACCAATCTGGGTGCACAAAGGCATCCTTTCGAAGTTATAGGCTGCCGAAAACATGGAAAAGTGAATCTTAAGGGTCCATAACTCCAAAACTATGGAATCTACCCTAGTCAGATCGACTTCACTTAGGAAGTAATATGTACGCTGTCTAAAAATTCATGTATAAGAATTCGAAGGTACTTACGCAACAATTTTTATAGAGGCAGTTTAGCTACGGGCATGTAATTTGAACTACTCACCAACTACCCTTATAGAAATTGTTGCGAAAGTACAGCAGGATTCTGAAACATGGATATTTGGTTAGAGCACCAACTAGTTCTTAAATAAAGTCTTGATCAAACTACGGTAGGTCCTATAGTATTGGAGCTACGGACCTTTAAATTTAATTTTTTTATATTTTCAGCAGCCTATAACTCCAAAAGGAAGCATTTGTGCACCAAGGTTGGTCTATACTTTTCATCTTGGTGTCAGGAATCACCTGCCAAACGTTGTCGGTGTTGTTTTGTAACGTATATATGTATAATGCTAATTGTGTTTCATTGAAATTTTCCAAAGTGCAGGGTTCAGAATATAGGGAGAATAGCATTTCAGAGATTTGAGTTACCACGTCAATTTTTTTTTCCTTTGGTTTTCTTCTCAAATATCGGGAAACTTCTTTTAAAATTTTTGGAATTTTGTTTAGCAAGTCTGCGTTTAAATTTATCACTTAAATTGTACCTCTTTACGATTTTTCACGTTTTAAATTCCCGTTGAAATCAACGGAAAAATATAATTTTATTATTGTTATTATTATTTAAACTGCCATTTCTTTTCTTGTTTTGCCCTTCATTTATCTTGAAGACCATTTCGAGTGCCTGAAAATTGCAAAGAATCTTTTTAATTTTGATCTATTCAGTTTCACCATTTATTCATTATTGTATATACATTTTATGAAATATACAATAAATAACATTCAATGTTACTAATGAAAATAGCATACTTACTGTATAAAGGACTAATAACATAGGGAACTGTATTATTGGTCCATAGTTTTTCCGGGAAAACATCCCAACGCAATCCAACTCGCCAATAATCATACACCTATTTAAAAAAAATAACAATATAAAACATTCAATTATTAGAGAAACAGAAAAGTCAATAACGTTCGTATTTTGCAAATAAAGGACAGCTTGAGTGTTACACATGTAACAAACAATATATTTAATCTGTTCAGTAATAGTTAACATAGTATTTTAACTATTAAGGTCTATATTATGACACTCTTTTGTTAATAAGACTCCTTACACCTCGACTTACTAAACAAGACTCCTTACACCTCGACTTACGAAACAAGACTGCTTACACCTCGACTTACTAAACAAGACTCCTTACACCTCGACTTACTAAACAAGACTCCTTACACCTCAACTTACGAAACAAGACTGCTTACACCTCAACTTACGAAACAAGACTCCTTACACCTCGACTTACGAAACAAGACTCCTTACACCTCGACTTACGAAACAAGACTGCTTACACCTCAACTTACGAAACAAGACTCCTTACACCTCGACTTATGAAACAAGCCGAAAATAATAAATAAATACAGTAAATTCTTCGTTTAATAGACTAATTAGTTCGAAAGGCTGTCCGTAAAAAAGGAAGTCTGTTAAATCAAGAATTGTTGGTTGCTTGATTGGGTTATGATTTGGAGTTCCTTTCAGCAGCGAGGCTATGTGAGACGTGGACCTACCGCTTAACGTTGAACTCGAATCTCATGACCTTCTGGCGGGAATTGAACCAGTTCTCTAGCGCCAAAAGAGGTAAATGTTACAAATAATATTTAAAATAGAATTGTACACTTGAAATGGTGCTATATAACGTAAATGTAAAATATTTCATATGCGTGCCTCGTTAGAAATAAAACTTCTCAGATCTACGTATTACTATGTAAAAGGATGAAAAAAGCTGTAGCATTTCTATTCTGTAAACGAACCACTGCCATACTACAATCGCATCTTTTACAAATCTGATTGAAGATTTTGTTTTAACAATTTCCTTCTCACTGTGTTTGCTAAAAAGAGAAATTCAGTCTATAAATTCCGAAGTCTGTTGATTTGAGATCCATTAAATTGTAGGTTTACAAAAAAATTATTTAATAGTATAAGTTTCTCTTCTCCAAGTATTTGTGAACCCCGATGACAGATGGCGTAAAAATCAAAACAATTATGTAGCCATTTTAGAGAGCCATGTAGCAG
This sequence comes from Thermobia domestica, assembly GCF_964235325.1. Taxonomy (NCBI): domain Eukaryota; kingdom Metazoa; phylum Arthropoda; class Insecta; order Zygentoma; family Lepismatidae; genus Thermobia; species Thermobia domestica. The sequence continues at coordinate 85,439,561 of NC_137456.1, forward strand.
ATGGTCCAGATGTTGTTTCCGCGCATTATGTCATACAAGGATGTATCCAAAAGTTCCAGGACTGAATCTGTAAAATGAAAGTTTCTTACCTTTGAAGTTAAATTCCTACATTAACTTCAAAGTACTCCCCTTTTGCACTAATACAGCGTCCCAGTGCTTTTGCCATGCTTTCGGGAAGTCCTTTTTTGGAACAGTGTCAAGTACTCGCCACTATTCTTCTTGACTTTCTGGAATGGTGTCGAATCTTCGCCCCTTTATCCGAAGCTTCAGCTTGGGGAAAAGAAAAAAGTCACAGGAGGCCAGGTCAGGTGAGTATGGGATGGGGAGCCACTGTCATGTTATTCTTAGCCACAAACTACGCCACTTTAATGGACCAGTGTGCAGGTGCATTGTCGTGGTGGTGAATAAGTTACCGTTATGCCATTTGTGTGGCGTTTTGCGATGCACATTATCACGCAACCTCCTTAGGACACAGTAGAAGTCTGCATTGACCGTGCTTCCATGTGGGACAAATTCTCGGTGTACGATCCCCTCTTGGTCAACGAAACAAATGAGCATCTCTTCAATTTGCTTCTTTCCATGCGTGCTTTTTTTGGTCTTGGAGACCCAGGACTGTTACATTGAGAAGTCTGCAGTTTAGTTTCTGGGTCGTAAGCATAAACGATGCTCTCATCGCCTGCAATGACGTTGACAAGGATTTGACACAGAATTTGATGCACACCCTTTGTTCTTCAACTTCCTCCATACCGCCAAGATAAGAAAATCGCAGACGGCTAATGCATCACATACACGAAAACATGTGGAACATTCAAACGCTTCCACTTCAAACCACGATACTCGGCACACTGGCTCAAAAGATACCACCGCAACACATCCTAGCGGGAAACTCGTGAACTGCAAGCGGTTTGCATGTTATGAGCACTGTCCTGGAATTTATGGATACGCCTACGTACGGTATTTCAGGATGTTAATGCGCACGTTCATATAGTTGGAGCTGTTGTGGCGTGTTTTGAGGTACATCAGGATGAAGCTGAAACCTTCTCTGGTCCACTCTATCCCCGTATAAGAACATAATTGAACATTTGTGGTCCGTTTCGGATACACGAATCTGGGGCCGGTTTTAGCCTCTATCCTCTCTCACGGAACTGAGTAATACACTGCACGCAAAAATCATGTAATATTTCACTTCCTATCATTCACAACCTCTATGACTCAATTCCACGTCGCATCAGAGCTGCTCTGATGGCGAAAGGTGGTCCAAAGCCATATTATTCACTAAATCTTCTATTATTCTGATAACTATCTGTATTTCCTAACATGAATCGAACACTACTGTTTAATTATTTTTCTCTGTTGTGAATCTCTAACAATGATTGTAGTAATAACTTCACATTCGAGTCATCATCATCATCATAGGTATTCTGGCATTATTGGCAGGTCAATTGCTGCAAATAAGAATCTCCACGGTCTTCAGCTAATCTCTTCCTCTTCACGCACGATTTTCTGCTTTGATATCGTCTATTAATTGTAATCTCCTTCGCCCGTTTCCTCTCTTTCCTGTCACCATACCCTAGCGAGTAGTGTTTTTTTGTTTTTTTTTTTTTTAAAAAAAAGATAATTTGGTATTAGTGGTGCCTACCACACGAGACGAGACAGGATTTTCTTGATAAAATACAAGAAGAGAAAGAGGTCTTCCAATAGAAAAAGATACACTTTTCGAGACGATAAAGCGTTTTGATGACATCTTTACGAGACAAGATTGCCTCAAATCACGTCTCGTGAGTACCACTACTTGCTACACTACCAAAGGTACATTGATCAATGGAATTGCTGCCTTCCTATAAATTCAAAACAGAACAAGCTTGTCTGTCAAAGTTTCGAAAGCTCGTGGTATTCTTGATTTCGAGAACAGGAGGGGCTATTTAAAAGGTAAAACAACACATAACATACTCAAAATTTAGGAGAATTTGTAATAAGTTACAACCACGAAATTGTAAAGATTAAAGTTTTCCAAAATCATAGCCTTAATAACTAAAGGGATTAGAGGAGGAATGCACTATGTAACAAATTATGTATTTCGAGAATATTGAGGTCAAAGTTTGAATTATTGCATGCATATTGGTGGATTACTATACATATTACAAGTTTTTGTCTCTTCACCCATACGAGGAATCACTTAAGTGAGGAGTTGTGAGAGTAACACATAACACTTTCATCCACAAGCAGAACTCACAATGTAACTGACACTGTTATTTTCTAATCTCTTGAAAAATCATCTTGGACAATTCTCTTATGAATCCTTGTTACAGATCTTCTAACATGATGTGTTACTTATCTATTCACGTTGTTTTGTGACCTAATTATCCTCGTCTTGTGAAAATAATTTTCAAAGATACAGAGATATGAAAATCAAGTGTTTTCAAAAAAAAAAAAAAAAAAAAAATGACAATAACTTGTATGTTTTGAATTCATAGAAGGCAACATTATTGACTAGTTTTCTTTTATCTTTACACAGGACAATTAACAGTATTCATACTTCTGTGGTTGGGAATTAAGTCTCTATTGAAAATTACTTATATTTTTATTAAGTATTACATCATTTACATGAAATAAAATATGTAATAGTTGCAGTAATGGAGTCTATATGTACACACAGAATCTATCAATATTATGTGCATTTTTTGTTTGTCTTACAGTATCGATACAATCTAGAGTAGCCCAACGATTAATCCAACATAAGAGTATAAGAAAACGCTGCCCTGCCCGGTTAATATACACAGTCTACGGAATAATGGTTAAAACGGAAATGAAATATTCATGGATACTGTACTGCACTAAATAGGAACAGCATCAGAAATTTCTATTTCAAAAATTTGGACTACAGGACGTGTTGCATATACTCGAACAATGTGTTCCTCAATCATTATTCGAAGTGAAAGAAGCATGTACACTGGATACAGAAATGTTTACTCAAAGTCCTATAAAATCGACACACCAAAACTATCGAAAGCAACCTACCCTGTCAAATCATCTGAATTGTTTCAAAGAAATTAGTTTCATGATTGGAAATCACATTATTGTCGAAAAAAAGCATATCATTTTTAGTTGAAATGTAGACAGGTTTCAGTTTATGATATCTTGTGGAGTGATGAATCTGTTTCTTAAGATACCCTTAAGCAGGCGCCTTGGGGTATAACGTACCCCACTGTTAGTCTTTATTATGTGGATTATTTTTTCGTTAGGATTTCAACTCGCATTAGAGGTATTTGTCCATTGTTTTTTAAAAAGTGAGCTGATGCAGTAGAATGCGTTTCATACGCGTTTGACTGGAAAATATTCTTCGTCTATTTCAAGTGGATGCAAATTGGAATCATAATAGCATTACACAAAAGTGTCATTGATTTGAAAGTTACAAGAAATTCAATGTATTTGGGAATCCTGGGTTTATTAATATAATTGGAAATTAATAATTAAATAACGTGATATGTATTATAACAGTAATGTGCATCTAAATAATGTTAGGATGGTACTGAAAAGGTAGATAAATTTCATTTAATTGGCAATCCTGAGTATAGTATTACTTATCATAGTTTATATATGATATACTATGACTGCATTGATAGTTTAAAAATGATTCTGTATGTGATTGCTAACGTACTTGAAAATAAACATATGGGGTATCATATTCCCCACGCGCCTACTAACGATACGGAAATTCACGCGCCTCCTTAAGCGTTAAGGTACTGGAGCTCTTACAATTGTCATAACTGGACACTAGAAAATTCTACAACCACTGTTGAAAAATGCAATGTCACCCGTATATCACAGAGAGTGTCAGATGGTATTCAACAAGATTTTGGGCCCGGTGCTTCATGGCCCAATAAGCGCACGCTATTACTTAATTATTTAACTATGTTGCAAGATGTTGACCCAGTGCATTCGCCTGACGGAACATCGATAGCCCCCTTTTAATGCAGGGTAGTTTCCCTTTTTATTTTGCAGTCAATATCCGTGGAAACTTTGACTATAAATGCATTAAGTTGGTTCATCACTCTGCTCCACAAAATAGCCAGAAACGACTCTGATCTCATCCAGTGCTTCTTCTTTTTTTTTTTTTTTTTCTTAGAGTTCGATGAACAAGAAAGTTTATCGCACCAAGTCACAAAGGCTGACGAATTGCAATTCGGCATATTCCAACAAAACACCACCGAAATTACTGCGAAATTCAAATGAGGATGTTCAAAGATAATGATAGAAACTGTTGGATAATTCAGATTGATACCTATATAAAACCCTAATACGTATTCCACTCAAGTTTCTCATATTCCGCCGTATCAAAATTTATTTCACTAAAATAGACTAATAATTAGTAAAGTTATTACATTTTTTCAATAGAGAGTTAATTCTCAACAACCTGTAGTTATTACCAAATCTAATATAATAAAAACTAACCTCTTTTGACATAGCCATATCCCCTTGCACAAGACCTGGGATAACTTCAGGATCCTGATCTGACTCTTGTAACAATCGCTGAGCTTCTACCGTCAAACGGGCTAACAAAATAAAATATATAATACAATATATTTATATTTTATAAATATATAAAATATAAATATAAAATATATAATAAAAGGATTTATTTATCTAAATAAATAAATGCATGTTTATGGAACTTTTCTTTCAGGTGTATGAATGAAAATATGATTTGATACTTAAGAGTTTAAAAATATATGTATATTAGATTAATGCGAATGAAATGTTAGCTTTAACATCTGGTGAAAATCTCTCCTCAGCAACACACAGGGATGTACTAAGATCACACGTTTAATGACTCAAACTCAGTACATGCCCAGCAAACAGCCTGAGATGTCCTGATAGTAAAGAAGTAGTGCATTATTGAACCGGATCGTATGAAAACCCGCCATGGAGAACACATAATTGTGAGTGATTTTTCTTTACAAGTTCGAACTGGGACATTCTGCACAGTAAGCCGAAAAAGAAAGAAAGAAAAAAAAATTAACAATGCATTTGAGCCGCGAATAGCGAATGAACGGATGAATGTAGAGAGTAACATCGTAATACATTTTTTTCCGGCATCGTAAAGTATTTTATTTGGAGGTAGTCTCGGAACTTATTGAATCCACTACATACTTTTCAAATGAAATATTTTTTTTATTACATTGTTTTTAAAGATGTGCTCTGTACCGTACATGCTAACAGAATATTTTACAAAGGATACAAAATAACAGATTATTAAAAATCATTATTGCTATTTATGGCTCTAAATCCTTTCAGATAATTCTGATAAACTAATAGCAGCAAACACTATGGACAGGATGTTCGGAAAAACACCAAAAAATTATGTGAAATGAATTTTCACATGAAAACAAAAACAAAAAAAAAAACAAAAAAAAACATTAAAGACCAACATGGATGCACAAATTCGTCATTTCGGAACTATAGCTCAGTGAAAATTGATCTGAACGATAGAGAACAAATTGTCAGATGAACAACATATGAGTCAGTAAAAGAACATAGCAATTATTTCATGTATACATTCCAATAATGTACCAGTGGATATAGAACAGGGGCAGTGAGAGTGTAGCCTTGAAGCTTAGAAAGAGATTTTATGAGATCTAGGGGGGAGAAAAAGATAGATCAGAAACATTTTCTATATCCACTAGAACATCAACGGAATTTAGACACAAAATAACTACATTTTTTTTTTCTTATCCGATCTTCATGAGACATTGCTTTCTCGAGTTATGATCCTTTTTATATATATATATCGAAACTACCAATTTCAGGAGGGTTAAAACTCCAAAATCACACATTTGTGCACCCACGTTAGTCTGTATTTTTTCATGTTTTCGTGTGAGGATTATTTTTCCAATTTTTTTTTCCTGAACATCTTGTATGCACAAAAGTCTAAAATATATTTCTATACAAATAAATATATTACCTTCATCTGGTACCATTGGTTTGACTTCATTTGGCACGGTGATGATGCTTCTTGCATTACACAAAGTAATATAAGGACTCAAATGGATAAACAAGAGCAGAGCAATCTTCATCATTGCTGAAATAAACAAAAAGAAGGTAAAATATCAGCATACTTGCGGATACAAACCAGTTTCTTTTTCCTAAAGTTTGGCGAGTGAGAAAGAGAGAATAATAATAAAAGCATTTATCAGAAATATTATTAATTTGTTTTCTCATGAACTGAGTTAATTTTTAATTACTTGGTATATTTCTGGGAAATAACGTCTGCTTTAAAGTGCATGTGACACGGTCGCAAGATGAGATTAACAGTGCACATGGGCAAGAGTCACATAATTTGGACCAAATTTGGCATGTAGGTAAATCTAGATTTCTTAGGACAACTATGAAATATTAAATAGTAAATTTGGATAACTTCAGAAAATCGATTGAAGAACGACATTGTTTGTTATATTTATTCCATTTGTTAATTTTAATTGTAGGACTGTTTTGCTAGAGAGAGGCAAGATCGTCTACGCTAGAGAGATATATAAGAATTTCACTTTTTTTGTTAGTATATTAGTACACGATTTATTAAAAAGCATGTGTCGAACTCAGGGGAAGCAATTGCTCCCCACCTGACCTTTCCAAATAACGGTGTCATAAATCTATTTAGGATAAAGATTTCTGAACTTTCGGGATCTATGACCATTTAGCCAGTCACGTATGAGGGATGACGTCCCTCGGCGAGCACACTATCCGAGGAAAGAGAAGGAAGCGACCTGGGACCTATATGTTAGGTACCACTCCGACATTTGCCTGGTGTGAATGAGGAAAACTCAGGATGGCTGGCCTGGAAAAGGTTTTTACACTTCTTCGACCGAATACACCCACCGGGAATCGAACTCGGGACTGCTCGCACCGTGTCGTAAATCGAATTGATTGCAAGTTGGAGAGATAGTCGCCTATTATACAGTCAGCACAAAATACCGTTTTGCTCAATCTCCGGCTGATGATTGAAGCTGGACTTACAATGGTTAGGAATTCGTATGATGGTTGCCAGATTCAACGTTATTCCCGCAAATATTACAGCTTTTTGGTACGTTTTTGTGTTTCTCGTAAATTGATGTCTTCCTTTAAAAAAATAAATCAAATAAATTATTGACCTGGACACTTTTAATTTTTTTTTTTTAGTAAGTGTAAACAATACAACTAAACATTTTAGGTTAGTGTTTAGAAAAAATACAGTAGGTTGCATTCTTATCTCCTATCTAACTGGCACCCTAACCTTCTTTTTAACAATAGTTTGATTTTAGAATATGAGCCTTAATTTGTCAAGGACATCTAGACTAAATCACGATTTCAATCCATCATAATACACTGATGTTAGGAACAGAAGCTACTTCGAACAAATGAAAGCAGAACTTCAATGGTTCTGAATTTCAATATCTCCTGCAATAATTTTTTGAACAACGAACAAAAGGATCTGGGACTGTTAAGAGATGCAAAGTCTACATTTAAATATAAATTAAAAGGCAACAAAGATTTGTGTTAATATACTTTTTTGTGTTTTATGTGTTGCAATATTTTAAAGAAACCTGCCCCATTTCCAACTTAGATTATTCTACAAAACCATACACGTCTATCTCACTTTCTTCCTCCTAACATATATATATATATTTGTCTCTGAAAAATCTGGCAACCTTAATTCGTACAAAATTTGGTCGTACAAATTAACTCTCACAAGTTAAATAAGTTAATTGATGTTCAAAGATGCAAGTGACTTACTTCCATCCTATTCACATTAATATCTGTAAGCGTCTATGGACATCAATTAATTTGCTTAAATCTCACGAGTTAGGGTACGGTTATACCAAAATTTTCCTATTTCATACTTACCTTTTTCTCTCCAATCCACGCACATGCGTTTGTCCACCACAAAATTATTTGCACGGGGATTGAACCAGGGATTCCATGCAACAGAGGTAAGCGCTCTACCATTGAGCTACCGTGCCCCCTATAACTACTTGAATAGAGAAATAAGATCAAAGATAGAACATATTCCGCGGGCGCTGAATTCATATCTAAAAAACATTACTTGCTACATTTTACTGTTTTTGTTCTATGAATATCTTTGTAAGTATTAGAACCGAAAGTATTTGTAAATTTCAATCACTTCCGATTTGGGTAAATTTTGCGACTGATGGTGGTATGTTCTCTTCAGACATCGAATCGATTCTTTAATAATAATAAATCGCTTATCTCCATCTATTACCATTTTTCTTCTGACGACCAACGTTGATACCGGAAAGGTTCATTTCTACCCCTTCCGGTTTAAATAGATTGTTAACGGAGGAGATGAAATCTGTACTTCGGACGCCGAATCGTTGAGTTGGGTTGATTTTGAATTTAACGTCTCTTTCAGCAGCGAGGCTATATGAGACGGGACCTACTGATACCACCTCCTCCGACGTGGAATCCGAACCACATGAGCTCACGCCAGGAATCAAACCCGGGTGTCCCTCTCCAAAGGTGCGTACCTTAACCGCTTAGCTACGAAGGAGCTCGTACGCTGAATAGTGGTGGTTTTAGTAGGTAGGCCCGGCCTTCCCAAAAATTTTGAAAAATATATAAACGCTAAAACATACGATAAAGAGTAAATATATTTTCCACTGTTTATATTCATGGTAGATAATTATTTAACAAATAGCATCAACCACTACTGTAAAAGTAATCTCCTACTGTCATTAATCAAGCAAAAGTGTATCCATAAGCGAAGGAACGGGTCTACCTAAAATTAAAATCCTAAAGCCGCCCCTGACGCTGAGTCGATCGGAAGAATTCCTTCTCGATATTAGCTTTCTGTTTTTGCTCTAGGGAAATCAGTATTGAAACCGGAAGTACTAGTAAATTCCAACCACTTTCGGATTTGATAGACGGTTGCTGGCGGCAATGAAATATTCTCCAGCAGCTCCAGTTTTCCAGCATTGTTCAACTGTGAATCGATTGCAAAAATCTCGCTATTTGTTACCGCTTTGTTCTGTGCCGATAAATGTTGAAACCGAAAATAGTTGATTTCTACTACTTCCGGTTTGAATAGAAGGTTAACGAAGGAAATGGAGCTTACTCTTCGGATTTTTTTTTTATTGGAAAACTGCTTCTCGACATTTTCTACCGTTTTAGCTCTATCGAAATCAGTATTGAATCCGGAAGTAATAGTAAATTTGAACCACTTATGGTTTAAGTAGAGCCTTGCAGGCAGTCATAATATATTGTTTTGAGGAACTGAATCGTTTTCCCGCCCCCCCCCCAAAAAGTACTTCTCGGTATTTATTATTGTTTTCGTTCTACGAAGATAAACGTTGAAATCCGAAAAGATTGATCTCCAGAACTTCCGATTTGAATAGAGGCTTAGCAAAAGATACAAAGCCTACTCTTGGGATACTGAATCGAGTGTAAGAAATCGCTTCTCGATATCTTCCATAGTTTTCTTCTCTACGGAGATATCTATCGAAACCGGAAGTGAAAGTAAATTTGAACCACTTGGGTTTTCGATAGTGTTGTAGGTAGTCATGACATGTTGTCTTGAGACACTGAGTCGTTTGCGAAAAAAAAAAAAAAAAAAACAGCTTCTCTCTATCTGCTACAATTTTCGTTCAACGGCGAGAAACGTTGTAATCAGAATTGGCTAATTTCAACCACTTCTGGTTTGAATAGAGTTTTAATGGGGGAAATAAAACCTATTCTTGGAACGCTGAATCGATTGCAAAAAAAAAAAAAAAAAAAAAAAAAACGCTTCTCGATATCGTCGATAAACAGTCGGACGGACGGACATAGCAGTTGTTCTATAAGACTAATGAAACTTCCAAAACTTATGCATAGTATAATTTGGAAGCCTAATGCTAATTGTAAATACCTACGTTATAATTTTCTAAATCCTATGATACGATTGATATCGATCAAACTCAACATTAAGTACGATAAAATCTTTTCGTTTTTTAAATTATTTATCCTTTTTTATTTTATTTTATTTATTTGTAAATGTTTCAGGTCTATGTCCATTTTACACTGTTTCAATGTAACAAAGTATATAAGAAATATATATATATATATATATATATATACAGTGGCGGATCCAGGATATGATGAAGGGAGGGGCTAAACAATAATTTGCCGTTTTATCCAGTGTAAAGCTGAATTGAAGCCCATTTTATCCAGTGTAAACCTGAGCGTTAAGGGGGGGCTATAGCCCCGTAGCCCCCCTTAGATCCGCCCTTGTATTGTTTCTAAAATGATTTTCAGAGTAAAAAATATCAACATAACTAATATGCACTGATGTCAGCCTTCAAAAGAACGTTGTATATATATATTTTCTAACTGATAGTCTGGGTGTTACACACGTTAGTAACGTCTGACTACGAGTAAGGCGAGAAGGTGTGCACGCGAACATTGAGAACGGAGATTAATAATTCGGAGTTTTTATTTATTTTTTTTTTCATTGATAATTTTACGAAGAAGCAGCAAGTCTGCCACTATGCGTCAATTAACTGGAGTGTGAATATTAAGTTTGTTTAGAAGCTCTGTTTTATTAAGACTACGAACTGGAGGATGTATATACATACAGTGTTCGAAGTGGAAAAAAGCATAGGCGGTATGTTTTATTACGATTTGAACTGGGCATACCGGCTATCTAAATGTTGAAATACAGTGAGGATATGTTACCTAAAAAAATCGCATTTCTATTTACACAATGACTCAAAACAATGGGACAACTTTTCGTAATTATGGGTGGGGCATGGAGATGCTTGTCCCCGCCCCCAATGTTCTGCGAATTATAATAATAATTAAAAAATCCCCTTATGTTGCATTATAGAAAATTATACAGGCAAATGCTCTAAAAACCGATTTTTTAATATTATTAATTTTTAAACAATTTCCCGCGGGTAAACTCCCGAAATCCCCACTCGATTGAGGGGTATTCCAAACCTCCGTAAGTTTGTTATCCAATTATTAGAAAGATGCAAAAATACGCTTTAATGAAACTATATAAGCTCCATCAATTTAATCTTCTTAACACATCACATAATAAACGAACAGTTAAGGAAACTAACAGATTTTTTTAATTGCATAAACTATATATATATATTTTTTTTCTCATAAATACCAGACTGATGTATTTCTTTACCATAGTAGACATATAAGAAGTACCGGCGAACCCATAACAATACTTTCTGATTTCAGTTTAAATGAGTCCCCTCAATATACTGCCTTTTGTCTGGATTGGGCTCATGACTGATCCCTGTCATGTGACCTTATCTGCAACCAACATAAACAACACGAGTTCTTGCGTAGGAGCAATGGGTAAACTTCTTTGTAGAAACCTTATTTTAGAAACAAAAGATAGGGAAAATATAACAAAAATGTTGGTATTGCCAATGTGAAAATTATTTCTACAGAAGTAATAAAATCTTTGATGTGCATAGCAATTCATCAATTACTGTGCATAAGAATAGATTTACTAAAGGTATATTAGCATCCACTTTCAGTCTTGATTACTGAAAAACCAGACACGGTATGTCTTCATCATTGAGAAACCACAGTCGGTATGGCATACCACCGCATATTGTCTCACTTCTGCCACTATATATATAGACGAACATGGGTACAGAAATGCTTCCTTTCGGAGTTATGGGCTGCGAAAACATGAAAAAAAAAAAAAAAGAACTTTAAACATAAATAGCTCCAAAACTATGGGACCTACTGTAGTCGGGTCAAGACTTCACTAGTATGTTTCCTAACCAAATATCCAAGTTTCAGAATCCTGCGGTACTTCACCAATAATTTTTATAGAGGTTGTTGGTGAGTACTTCAGATTATATGCTAATAGCCAAACTCCCTCTTTAAAAATTGTTGGAGAGATACGGTACCTTAGCATTCTGAAACATGTATTTTTGGTAAGGGTACATAAGTGAAATTTTGACCCGATTACGGTAGGTCCCATAGTTTTGGAAGTATGGGTCTTTATAAAGTTAATATTTTCGTTTTCGGCAGCCTATAACTCCAAAAGGAAGCATTTGTGCACCCATGTTGGTCTATACTTTTTGTGTTATCTTGGTGTCAGGAATCACCTCCCAAACGTTGTCGGTGTTGTTTTGAAACATATATATACCCACTAAAAGCATCCGCCCACACCTCTACATGTGAAATAAATAATGAAGAAAAAAACTAATTTCGATTCGTAGCTCAGTGTCATATCAAATACATTATTATGGTGTCCGGTGGTGTCACTATATCTGCAACGTGATATTGTTACTAATTGATGACATTTTGACGACAGCTTTCCATTTTTTGGCTGTTTTAAGTCTAAGAATGTCAGTACACATAAATCAATAAATTACTGGATAATTCTGTGACCTGAAGAACTTCCTTGGGATGCAACCAAGGGCACCGATTTCTCTGTAACTTTTTGGGCGACATTCAGATGTGTGTTTGGTTGCAGATAAGGGTCTAAGGCGGCATATATGAGATTTTAAGACTAATTCAAATTATGCTAGATATTGCAGATTCATAAAAGAACATACAACACAGGAGCGGATCCAGGGGGGCGATCTGGGCGACGCCCCCCCAGAAGAGGAGACTTTTTTAAATTTTATATATAAATAAAACCCATCTCCGAGTTTGACGTTTTTAAAAGTAACTCTAAGTACCAGTATTACAACCCCCCCAGAAGTCCGTCCTGGATCCGCCCCTTATACAACACACACACACACACTCACACACACACACACATACATACATAATATATATATATATATATATATATATATATATATATATATATATATATATATATATATATTCATAAAAAATCATGCGGACCCACATAAGCATTGTGAGACCGGAGCCACCTCAGAATCGGCGCCCTTTGATGCAACCTGACAGTAAGGGACAATCCCATACAATACGAATTCTAGTTATACAATGTGAGGTATAAATGTAAAATTAGGTTTAATATCTTGTGTTGGTCTGAACTAATAACAATAAAAGCTTTAGAGTAATTAAAATTTCCAATACAGAAAAGAAAAAAAAAAAGTTATGTCAGGAGTGGGATTTGAACCCACGCCCTCGTACGAGGACCAGAATGCCTCAGAGTCACTGAGAAGCTTCCGCTTGAGTCTGGCGCCTTAGACCACTCGGCCATCCTGACATATCTGCCAGATTTGCTTATTGTAACTGAAGAGGGGGTGCATCAGCTGTATCAACTGTTATTGTATGAAATATGTCATCATATCTATATAATATTATATAACTGTTTAATTTTGTTTTATTGTGAAATTATCGAATGGAAACAATGAAAATGTTACACCGTCGTTGTCCTTTCTTCTTTACAGTGAATTATTTTCCAAAATTTCCCCCTCTGTCTTACTTATTTTAACTGCGAAATCATATTAGCACAGCTTACTTTTCTATGCATTTCGTATAATTAAATTACAAAAATAGTAACAAAATTGAACAACTATAATTTCAATTTCACTGAAGATTTACGCTTTCCGATGAGCAATTAAGTTTGAATATTCTCGTACCACCAGGCGGCAGCACGATAATCCATCTATCAGCTGTTTAATTTGGAATAAGCGAACAGGAGTGCGAATGGTTAAATAACAGTATTTGAATGTGATACCTGTATTTCTTATTTATAATGTTAACTTCTGTTATAAAGTAAACAGTAGCATCTTCGATTAACAATATTTTCGAGGTAAGTTTATAATTCTGAATATCTTTTTGTGATTGTATTATATAAGTGTTCCGGTACTGTCTCACAAAACTTGTACTTCTGACGAATTTCGTACCGTATATGCTGTTCACAGAAAAACATACCTGGGTAAATGTATAACAATATGTGGTGTCCTGTTTGACGGATACATAAAATTGTAAAATTTACAGAAGAAATATCTAACATTTCAAAAGGGGGCATTACTGCTACATCGTCGGACCAATTTCAAAATTGAAGAAAGTACCAAAATGTACTGCATTCGATTATATTTGGTTGGAGTACATTACGTTACGTTAGATTACGTTATTAGGCATGCTAGTTTTACTATACGGATCCATAATATAACTAGTAGTAGGAGTTGATGTAAGCGGCACTGTAAGTGGAGGCGGATGGACTATGTCGCGGAGAGGTACACTTGTTTTATTATACGGATCCATAGACTGTAAAATGCACAGAAAGTTTGGGCAAGTGTTTGGGTTCTCTCGAGCAGACGGCTCTACCAAAAACAAAATGTAGGTAAAATACGATGTCAAACACTTTTCGTAGCTGTTCTTAACTATTACCACGTAATCTAATGTAACGTAATGTACTCCAACCAAATATAACCGAATGCAGTACATTTTGGTACTTTTTTCAATTTTGAAGGTTATAGTTAAGGAGCCGTACTTCCCATTTAGGGAAGGACGAGAAACGCCATACTTTCAGGCATTATTCATTGACTATCTAGGATATTAAAAAGTAGGTAATAGACTGAGTTCTTGCCCTTGTACTTAGGGTGTTTAGGTAGTGCAACAGTAAGATGTATCCTCGTACACGGAAGATGAGAAGTAGCTGTTCTTAACTATTACCAGAAGGTGAATATAAGTAATTTCTGTCATTAGATATCATATTGAAATACATTTTGAATGGGAGTGAACGCATTCTGAAGGCGGAATGCGACCTAGCACAAGTTGGTTCGTGGTTTATGTATTAGCTCCTCATTTAGTGCATGCTCCGTAAGAAGAAATCGGAAAATGCAATAAATGTGTGAAAATTTGGTAGAGCTGTCTGTTCGAGTAATGCGAAGTGTTTAAACTCAAGGGCCGGGCCAATTTGAAAATCGAAAAAAGTGCCAAAATATACTGCATTCGGTTATATTTGGTTGGATTACATTACGTGACATTAGATTACGTTATTAGGCATGTAGTTTTACTATACGGGTGTTAAGTGCTGTATCGCCGGACCTATTTTAGGAAGTTTACCGGGTCAATTGGAGGATTTATTTAAATTTGTGAGTAAAAATGAGTGAAAGTCAGGAAAGGGGAGTAGTAAAAGCTAAGAATATGGTTGCATTTTTTGGTTGTTTTTGATGTAAGCGGCACTGTATGTGGAGGCGGATCGACTGTTTCGCGAAGATGTACACTAGTTTTATTATGCGGATTCATAGATTGTAAAATTTACAGAAAAATTGAGAACAGAACATTCCATGTCGAGAACGGCTTCTAATCCGTTTCTCCTCCTCCTCCTACTACTACTAATACTGATACGATACTACTACTACTTCTAGTGTGGATCCGTATAGAAATACTGCACGCCTAGTGTAACGTAATCTAAGCCAACAATGCAGTACATTTTCGTACTTTTCTTCGATTTTCAGACTGGTCCGGCGATACAGCACTAATGCCCTTAGTAATTACCGTTACGTGACAACTCGTTTCAACTGTAAACATGATTTTTTTCTTTCTTTTTTTTTTTTTTTTTTTTTTGTCTGGTTTTGGCCCTCCCAATTCCAAAATTACCCGATCAAAATATATGCGAAATTGAATCTCTAGTAAAGTTGAAAAATGTACGTTTCTAAGTACGGGGTTCACTCGAGCAGACGATTCTACCAGATAGAAGATTTATAGTTAAAATAGGATGTGAAATATTTTTTGTGAAGGAATGGGAGTGTGAATAAAAGTGATTATTGTCAGTGCACACCATATTGGGTAAGGGTTCGGCTCTAGACTAAAAGGAGTTGGGCGATTGGAACGGAACTTGCAGGATTCATAGCTCTTCGGCCTACGATTGAAACGATAAAAAGGAACATTTTCCATTTACACACAGACAGGGAGGACGAGGGCATGCCTGTTAAAAGGTGTCCAAACGGGATAAAAGTCAAAAATTTAATTTCTCTAACGCACTGGGGACAGAAATACCTTTAAAATTTATTTCTACTTCTATTTGCGGGAACAAAGGAGGCATATTTCCCCATAAAATCTTATAGTTCGGTTCTTAGGCCTAGCCCAGGAGGGGTTGCGTAATTGGAACGAAACTTGTAGGATTCATATATCCCTTCGGCCTTTATATATATATATATATATATATATACACGGAACGGGAGACGGGGGCGCGACCCTCAAAAAAATGTCCAGATGGGATAAAACGTGCCAAGTTTAATTTCTCTAACGTCGTGGAAACAGAAATAATTCTTAAATTTCTTTCTATCCATAATTGGTGGGAGTAGAGGGGGCTTATTCTTCCATAAAGCCTTGTGGTTTGGCTCTTGGGTCTAGCCTAGAAGAAGTTGGGGGATTAAAACGAAACTTTCAGGATTTATAACACGTCGGCCCACGATTAAAACGTCTTGGGAATATAAATAATTTTTAAATTTCTAGGGTTTAAATTTTGCCACTTTTATCCCATTTGGACAATTTTTAAATGACATGACTCCTGTCCCTCTTGTGTGTGCAAATAGAAAATGTTAATTTTTATTGCGTTTTATTCGTAGGCCGAATAGCTATGAATCTTGCAAGTTTCGTTCCAATCGCGCAGCTCCTTTAGACTCGAGAGCCGAACACTTACCATATCGCATTGAAAGGAATTTTGAGTAATAGTGAAAGTATTCTATGTGTAAGTGTGTTCTTCCACTAGCCTCGTTTATACGTAGACCTCCCGTCACTGAAAGGACTGCTCACTGCGGATACATGAATTTCATAAACTAAGACATTCGAATAACTAGCGTTTTTTGACACATAAGAGATGGCTTTATGAAATTAGGAAAAACAGAAAAAAAAAAGAATAATTTTACAACACCGAAGATAAGTTTGAAGATGTCTTAAGGAATAAATGATTTTGTGGGAGATCAACGAAAGTCAATAAATATTAGTCTCTTCACACATGATAAGTCCGTCAATTACCGTTGAGTTCATTTTTCTAGTCGCTGACTTAACCAATATTTTTGGGTAATTCGTATTCTGGTCAACTGTAATTTCTATGGCTGCAACACTGAAAATTCTTCTGATTCCTATTTTCGGGTGTAGGATAATATTATCTATTATTGTGGTAAATTACATTTCATTATCTCTTTTCACTTACGAAAAACGGGCATTTAAAAAAAAAAAAAGGTTAGCTTTTGTATCATATTTAGTAGTTTGCCCCCTTAACAAATTTTGATCAAAATCGATAAAAGAAATTATTATCCAACTTAAACGCACCAACCTATACTTGATCTTCACTGTGCTACAAGCAATATTACTCTTGCTTTGCTAGTTAACATATTCCACTTTGTAAAAGGGCCGCGGTGTCTCAGTGGTAGAGCCTTCACCTCTGGTGCATGGGTCTTAATTCGATTTCAGCTCGCGCCAAGTGAGCTTTGTGGTAGACAAACACCGTCGTATGCGTGGGTTTTCTAATTTCCTCCCACTTTCTTAATTCCGTCGTTTCGTTCATTTGTCATCATGGCTGTCTCTTTTAACCTAACCGGCATAAGCATGTGACGTAAAACAAAGATTTAGTTTCATTTCATTTTTTTTTTTTTTTTTCACCTTGTAAAGAACATTTGATCAAATCAATAGTAAAAGAGCCCACGCTTCGATAATTTCGAATGGTACTTTTTTTTTTTTTTAAACTAATTTCTGTAAAGTACTATAATTTGTAGTGAGACGTATTCAGTGAATTCCTTCTTCATGATCATTATAACAGAGTTTTATATCTCTGCTTTGAAGTTATTTTTCGTGTGACCCCATGAATTGATTAAGTTTTTAAGATATTTTCATTGGATTCTGAATCCTCGAATTAGTATTTTAAAAAAGGAATATATCCAAAAAAATAGGCAAATTTTACTATTAACTTAAGCTGTACTTCGAGGACCGCAAATTTGAGATAATTTTTCTTGTGACCTCATGGACGGAAGAGTTTTTGAATAGTTCGATTGGATTCAGCGTCCTCAAATTAGTATAAAAACTAGGGTTGGTTGGTTAAACCAAGTAGAAAAAAAAAAAGGCTTTAAATCGTGTGAACTTCATGATAACGTTTTCATATATCAAAACATCTGCATTAGTTTTATCTCATTTTCACCTTTTAATCAGGGCGCCCCATGTTCAATTCTCGGTCGAACCACAACCCTTCTTTCAAGAGTAATCCAAGTAGCAGTTCTGATGCCAATTTAAGCGAAAGTCTTCTTGATAACCACAGTATTAGATAAGGATGTTAAGCCTAACATACGAAACGAAACCAAATTTTATATTTCTGCTTGCCTGAAAGTCTGTTGTTTTATAAAGAAGCCAAGGTTGCTGAACTGTATTGATAGAAATTGGCAAAATTTATCGACTGCCCACGTAGCTTCCAATATTAGCTTGGATTGAACTTTCAGTTTTAATTTTATTGAATAATGAGTACATACTCAATTTGAAATTTAATAGCTCAATTTTAGCGTACTGATTATGATATTTTGACCTTAAAATTTTACATGTAAAGCAATAACGGGATTTTAACGTTATTGCTTTGCATTTAAAAGTAATAACAGGATTATCCCGGTGGTTAAGGCGGGAGTTTCTCGATTTAAGAAATTTATTAACCGGACCACCCAACTTCATAATGAAACGGGAGGATTACGCTTCAAACTTATGTGACCCCTTCCAGCATAACCCTGTTGTTGCATAGTAACACCAAGACGAAACAAACTTATTTTTCTCCATATGTAATATAAATACACAAGGCAAATTATTTAAACAAGAGAAACAGTTTTTTTTTTTTTTTGTTTGTTTGTTCTTGTTGTTTTTCTTCAACATGGTTTTTGCCAACCCTGAAAAAAAAGTAAAAGCAGAAAATATCCAAGCGTGAGCACTTTTATTATTAGGATAAGCGGTATTTTGAAGATTCTAACTTTTTGTGACCACATAGATGGATAAGTTTTAAAATTGTTCAATTGGATTCAATGTGTCTTCAAATTAGTAAAAAGCGGAATTAGAAATATATCCAAGCGTGGATACTTTCTCTTAGTGAAGTGATCAGATGTTCTTTCAAGATAAAACATTAACTCTGAAGAGAAAAGAAGGAGAGTGTCTTCATTCCTCATACTACCAATGGTTATACAGGGTGGCCCAAAAGTAGGTATACACCTCTGCATTGATCAAGTATAAGATTCTAGTTTATGGGTTTATTTGCTTCGGCTCTTCCGAGCTGAAAATGTAAGTAAAAGCACATTAAGAACAAATAATGAAGAAACTAAGTCTACCTGACGGATAACAATAAGAAATTATATAAAATGCAATGAGCTGATCAGTACGGTACTGTGTACCTACTTTTGGGCCACCCTGTGTTATGACGGATTCCATGATAAAGGTATTACTTTTGGTTGTTAGATTTCTTCAAAACCACTCGTCTCATAGATATGCCGCCTACATAAATTAATTATTTTATGTAATACAGTGAAACCTGTCAACTTGGCCACCTGCTTATCTTGGCCTAGTTCGTCTTGAACCTGCATTTTTCCATAAGACATTCGTTACTTTCTACTCTATAAGTTGGCCACCTGTCTATCTTGGAAGTTGGCCACGCTGAAGCAATGTTTATCCTATGATGATAATGATAAATTTACCTGCGTATCTTGGCCACGCAAAATACCGTTGCTATTTTTCTTAACTCTTTCGAATTCCCACATGAGAGGCAGATGTTCTGTATTTTTGACTGGACACAAAGGAGCATAGCTTCGCACGATTCGTTCTTGGAGGTCAATGGCCAGAACACTACCCTCATAAAAGGGTGGTGAAGGAAGATGTGAATAAGAAAAAGCACGTACAGGAATCCAGGAAATGGTTGTACGTATTTGTTTACCCTGTCTGTTTTGGTAAAACCATTAGCTATATCGGCTCCTTTCATCAGTGGGAAGCTTTAGTAATTGCGGAAAATTCTCATGGTTAAAGCTCAATTGTCATTTATTGGCACCTGACTGGATGTCAAAAGGTAGCGGAGGTTTTGAGATATGAATTCCCTCAAGATTTTCTCAAAACATCTTTTGCTCCGAGGGAAACACTTCTAGCTAATTAACAAGAGGTAGTTAACCACAATATTAGAATGTGCATATCTGCCAAAAAGAATAAAGCAAATATGTCTAGAATGAACCACCATTCAGTAACAACTGAAAAGAAGTCATATAAATTGCACATGAATTTCTCAATATACACTATAACAACTTTTCTTGTTTTCAATCTGAATAACTCAGTGTGCTATAATATTAATTTTAATAAACTGCGTACATACACTTCTATTTCATTGTTGTTTGTGTTATTGTGTTTTCTTATCAAGAGTGCCGATCCTGGGGGACCGAGGGGACCCGGGCCCTCCAAAGCTCATGTGGCCCCTATTTTATTTATGAGTATACAATATTTGGTATAATTTGAGTGCAACTTGTCTTAAAATCTTCATATATATATATACCTTCTGCATCTGAATGCCCCCCCTCCCAAATTTACACAGAAATCGGCGCTCTTGCATACTATAGTAATATTTTCTAGTACTGTATATTTTTATGATTACTCTATATACATTATTTATAAGTAGTTGTCGTGCCACTGCTTATTAAAATTTTACAATCAAGTAATACTAGAAATCCTATTCTAAAAATTCACAAATCACACTTATTTTCTGTAAGTTGGCCACTTTTCGATGGAACCGATGGTGGCCAACATAGACAGGTTTCACTGTACTTTTTTAAGTGTAACATTACACATTTTACGTGTAATTTTCCGGTACCTGTTTTACATCACTTTTCTTGCGTTCAATAATACTTCAATTCATTCTAGTTTGTTATTTTCTTGGTGCAAGGCCAAATAATTGCATATAGGTTGATAATACTCTCGAAAAACACGCACCAACCTGTGCTAGCTGGTTATTACAAGCAAGAATGGTATTTATTACCGTTCAGTGCGTCCGTAGGAAGCAGACGCGTTAGCTATGATGTGTATGTGCGTAAAATGAGATTTTCTTAGAAACTGCAGTCACGACTCATATTAGAATATACTTAACGTTTATTCATGTTCTTTCATTCGCTTTGCTTAATATCAAAGAAATTCATTAATTCTTCCAGAAAGTAATGTTATGTCTTCGTAACATTAATTACATTTGTAGGTCCTTTAGTAGATTACATTCAAAACGAAATATTAAGAAGATAGCAACAGAATTATGAAGGATTTTGATAGTGTTGCACAATAAACAGCAAAGTTGTGTTCATGCCACTCAGCATGTAATTTACATACACTTCAAGTTTTTTTTTCTTTCTTGTGGTGTGTGTGTGTGTTTGTTTGTTGTTGAAGTTTAGCGCCCCTTTTCAGCACTGATGCTATGGGAGCCGTAGACCTACAGTTTAAAGTGGAATCCGAACCACTCTAATGCGTTCAGTGTTTTTAATGCTTTCCCACCGGAATCAAACCCAGTACTACATATACCAAAGGCACAGGGTGGTTGTATTTGAATTTACGTCTATTCAAATTGTTTCATCGCATTGTTTGAACTTGTATGGCACCGAAAATAATTTTTATTACAGAAGCAAAGCAAATTATTTGGTGCAAATATTATAATTACATCGAATTATCAACAGTAATACGAATTTCTGTGGCATTTGTAATGGTTTCACATAGTAATCCTAATTTTGTTAACATAAATACAAAAAAGAGGTACATAGCTGTAGGAAATTAATATCTTGCATATCTCTCCTCCATGTGTACTGGTGAGTATTTACAACTTTATATGTGTATACTGTATGTATATACAGTTTCTATGCAAATGTTAGAACCTAAATTACGTAATAAGAAACTAAAGTAATTCATAATACATGTAAATAACAATACACACCGTAGTTAGATTTCGAAAAAGTCATGCAACGAAGTGATTTACAAAATTAGTATTGTTTCAGTTTCATATATAATGCAGTTCACGGGCAATTGTTTGTATAACTAAAGAAACCTGAACTACATATGACTTTATTTGAATACAATGTCTACTCGAAAATAATAAGTAGTAAAGAGGCAAAGGTCTGTACCATAATAATAATAATAAAAAGTCATGTTTTCGTTCCTGTAAGCTGTTTTAAAGAACTAACTCCTTAACTGCTCGAATAAACTAGTTCCTAACGGTTCATTTAAATAAGTTTACTATGTTGAGATTCAGCTACCTCGGGTTTTAAGAATGAATTATAACGACTTCATTCTTCATTGGCTTTCTTAAAATAACATCCTAAAATTAATTTTGCTACGTAACTTGAAACTAACGATAAGATTAATTCTTTGAACATGACCATTAGCAGACTGTGCAACAAATTTCGCGGCAATATTTACAGAAAGCGATTGTCCAATATTTGGATTTTTTTTTCATCAGGAAAAATGCCTTACTGGCATATAATAAGTAGTCAGTGAAATACAATCAACCTGACATAGATTGCAGTATATATTAGTTTATAGACTGTTACTTTCATTTTGATTAATTTCATTACAAGTGTTTCAAACACCTAATTCTACCTGTAAAATTTTAAATATGTCATCTTCCAAAAGTTACCTCAAAGTACTAGAGCTTTTGTATTTCAAGTGTGCCCCTGCTGGCGCTGCTGTTGACGTTTGTTTTCTCGTGCCTTTCTCTAAAGAGGAGAGACAAGTTGCTGCGGCCGAGATTTTCAATTGCTGGTTGCGGAAGCCACAATGTAATATTTCACAGACTTCGCTGTGCACTGTCTTCATAGCCATTCTAAGTAGCCTACGATCTTCATTCGTTAAGACTAAACGACTGAGTGACAAATTAGCAACACACAGAGCTCCTTTGTGGCTAAGCGGTTAGCGTCAGCGCCTTTGGCGTGGGAGACCCGGGTTCGATTCCCGGCTTGAGCTCATGTGGTTCGGATTCCACATTAGTAGGTCCCGTCTCATATATCCTCGCTCCTGAAAGGAACGTTAAACTCAAAATCAACTCAACTCAATTTGGCACCACAGCCGAGGTCATTCACTTTTTCCCCTAAGCAAAGAGAGAGTTTCCTCAGTAAGGGTGGCGGGAGTAGGACCGAAGTATGTTTCAAATATTTTTCGAGGGCACACTTGAAACAGAAAAGCTCTACCAATATTGTGAATTAAGTGACCGTTGTGTATGGTTGTTATGAAACTAGTGCTTCCTTTTACAAAGTCTAATATCCACAACTGCAAAGCAGGTAAGAAAATATAGTAACCAGCAAAAGTGGATACCGACCTAAAGAATGTCTTTCTCAAGAACGTCGGAGGATATTGCACGTAGTTACTATGAAAGTATTGGCTCGTTGCCTCCGTTTCGCGCACTAGTGGTTAACGTGTGCGGCTTTGGTGCACGGGGTCGAGGTTTCGATTCCAGTGGGAGAGCACAAAAGTTTAATTTCACAATCATTTACTTTTGTTAAGCATCCATATCCTTTAGCCTAAAGAGTATAACCATAGGACGTTAAAAAAATCTTCATTTCGTATTTGAGTTTCAGTTGATATTCACTTGGAACAGTGTATAACCTTTCAGAATTTTTGATAAACAGTATTCACCTATGCTCAAGACTGTACGGTTTGCATTTAATTTCTTCAGCTATGGGATAATGTTATCTGCAGGTTTAGGGAGCTCACAAATATAGACAGTTACATGAATGAAGTAAAAATATGATATGGCCGTTGGTTTACTTGGAGATTAAAGCAGTTTTTTTAAGCACCAAGACTAAATGAGATGTGTTTCCGAATCACTTGAACTCCCACCCACCGTTAATCGAACTCACATGTCCCGCCACATGGAAGATTGATGTGTGTATTCTTGCAGGTTCTTATGAACGCAAAGTTTTTGTCGATGAAGACACAGCTGTGATGAAATGTTATGTTTTTTACGTAATTTACTGGCGAAATACTGAAAAAATATTTTTATTCAAAACTTGAGATAGCTTTCTTGCAGGATTTCTAGAATGGGGAGCTGTACCAGGAATTTTGCGTTAGATTATTATTAATTAATTAATTGACTTGAAAACACATCTTTATATTTTCATATTTTTATTTGGGTAAGTAAAACTTGGAATGAAACATCACAATTGAAGATATTTATTGTCATAAGTGACTGATAATGTATCTGATGCGGGCATTGTTTAATGCGGAAACGGTAATGTAATTTGATAAATATTTCATCAGCTGAAGTACTTTGTTGGGAGTTTTATTTATATGATTTTTACTTGAACTCTTCTTTGAATGATCATTCTCTCTTACCCAGGTGATAAGTTTGATTTTAAAAAATCAGTTTCTGATATCTGTCACATTGATTTGAAGAACTAAACTTTCATAAACTACTTACATATGAATGAAAAATACACCGTACGATTTACAATTCAGACATTTGCTGCTATAAATCTGAATCGTACATAATTGTACCATATTTTTACACTTAAAATCTATAAATAGAAATTAAAACTTTTACTTTGCGTAAATAGGGACATTTTTTACTCAATAAATATCAAGGAGAGCAAGATAGCTGAGTGGTAGAGCGCTTACCTCTGGTGTGTGTGGTCACTGAAGCGATCCCCGGCGAAGTAAGTTTGTGATAGACAACATCATGTACGTGGATTTTCTCGGACTACTCCAGTTTCCTCCCACAGTCTCATTCCACTAATTCTTCCGTCATAATTTCCTTGCCTTAATCATCCGACTCTTTTAGTCTAAAGGCATAAACGTGGGACGTTAAACTTAAACATTTCTTTCAATATATATTTTCATATTCAATCAATCAGATTGGGGTTTAAGCCCTCTCTATAAACGTCTAAGCATGTTACTGGAAGCGCTTGACACTCTTTTTCCTCTTACGTCTAAAATTACCATAATATGCATTATATACATATTCAATAAAATGGTTTATTTATTCCTGATAGTTATTTCCACTGACAAGTCGGCAGCCTGGTATGACCAAAATACCTTACAATGTGTATGTAAAAACCTTATATCTATTGAGGGTATATAAATTTGTAAAATAAAAATGTACAGTACACTACTACACACATGCACACAACCATCTTTCAATATGATGCCACCATCGCCGCAATTGATAATCTACACTGGCTTTTAGACTTACCAGTTGAAATGGTTATGAAAGACAAGTAAAATTTGCGCAATAAAGGTAAGAATTACAATCTTTGTTACAGTCTACTTTGTTTATACGTATCCTTGATTTATTTTAAAACATATATCGAATTTTTATGTATATATGTTACGGGTTTTAAACTATTAATTGATTGATAGTCTTGGAATCGACAGCGTTACTTTGCATGTTAAGACAATCTTTGCTAAGTACCTTTTAACGGTATTCAAACATTCCATCTCGAGATTCACGCTATATTTTTTAAATTGTGCAGATTTGGGATAATATTGAGGAAACTAAACTGATAAATTCAATTAGTAAACTGCACACGAAAGAAGAACATACAAATAATTTTATATTTATGTTAATCAAATAGAAATAATCGAAAGGAAAAAGACATTTCTGCAAAGAAAGATAACCACCCATTTTTCTCTTATTTTCCCTCTTTCCTTCGTGTTTACTTTTCCTGGAAAGTTAGTAAGTTCTTAGTGTTGTCCAGTTTCTATATTATTATATCGTTATGTTACTACTAAAATTCAGAAAAATATCTGTAAACCATGTTTAAGAATAGGTAAATAGTTTAAATTTCAAATTATGGAATGCATCGTTGCCTAAAGAGTGTGGTTTATAACATTTTGTTTGGGTACCGTACACTGACCCATGAACTTTTATTCAAAACTAGAATGAGGGACTGGTACTAAAACGTTATCACTTTTTTGTTTTTTAAGAGTCACGTAGTGGGCCGTATAAGATTGAGCTGTTAGTACTTTTTTGTCCGTTACTCTGCATGACAACTCTTGAACGAAAGCAGATTTTTTATTTATTTAATTAATTTTACAATAGCTAAAGTAATTATCTCGGCCGAGTTCATTAATGGAATTAATCCGTTACGATTTTGATTGGTAACGGTGACTATCTATACCCTATACATACATACATGGAATCGCGTGATTTTCGTTACTCTCTTTATCATAGTTTATTCATCAATTTATTATCTCGGGCGAGTTCGTTAATGAAATCAAACCGTTACGGTCTTTATTGGTAACGGCGACTATCCATATCACGTTTAAAATGTATAACTTTCCCTGACTTTTATGCAACCTACACAGTAGAAAAGATATGTTGGTTGCCTATAGTAAAAGGATATGTAGCTTTTCTCTGCAAGATGACCTACTAATACCCCATACATGGAATCGCGTGATCCTCTTTACTTTCTTTATCATAGTGTATTCATCAATTTGCTTTACTTCTCAGCAGCGAGGCTATATAAGAGATGGTCTATGGTTTAAAGTGAAATCGAAACAACTATTCGAGGTTGCATCCGAGACTTTTTTTCCCGAGCTTGTATCCATCCTGAATCCATGCATTCACTGAAAGCACGCGTGTTAACGGAAGTCCACTATTTATAGCTGAACTATTCCTTCGAACACATGCTGAGCACTTTATCATCGCTACTTTAATCAAGTTTAACCTGTGTTAGAACTTGCTTATGAAGACTTCTTTCTCTGTGGCAATACGGTCAGCAGGGAGGTAACGTGTTTTCCTTGAATTCGGGAACTTCTAGCTTCGAACCTGTTATTGTTGCATCGAACAATTTCTCACAAACCTCACAGCAGTTTAAAGTTCCGGAACATTTCGATTGTTTGACTACAACACTTGTACACTAATGTGCAAAATACGTAAAAGAGACGAAGTAAAATCAGATGTTTCGTTGTTGATATATCGCGTTTTCCGCACATCAAACAACAAACACAAAATAGTATTTGAACTATTAAAGCAAAAAACCAATATACTAAAGGAAAGGCTTGCTTTTATCATAGAACGTAAATTTGCGGACTAATACATATGTCGTAAATTGTGAAAGCTGAGCCTAATGAGGTATACGGGTTCGTCAAGGATAATCCAACTCAATATTATTGATGACGTCAGTAGTTAACGAGTTTCATTCTTCGCGGAGAGAGACTTTTAACTTCCCTAGGTCCCGGGATAGGGAGGAAGATTGATATTTGATCGGATTAGGTTGGGAGAACTAACTGGCCATTCTAACCGAGTAGTACCTGGCTAACAAGGAGGTCCTTGATAAGGACATGTATTATCGGTCATGAAAACTAATTCCGTTCAACACCGACTCAAAACTTGCGGATATACTGCTCCAGAATTTCATCTATGTATCTCTAGCGGTCAGAGAACCTGCCCTATGATGTGGAAATTGGTTTTATTTTATTTTCAGTTTAGCATCCCTTTGGGCAGCGAGACAGGGGCGGATCCAGGACCAACTTCTGGGGGGTCGGTGTGTTGTCATACTGCTACTTAGAATTACTTTAAGAGCTTCAAACTCTGGGATGGGTTGTATTTATATATATATATATATATATATATATATATATATATATATATATATATATATATATATATATATATATATATATATAAAATAAGAAAGTTTCCTCTTCTGGGGGGGCGATTGCCCCCTGGATCCGCCACTGCAGCGAGTCTATATAAGATGTGGACCTACAGCTTAACGTGGGATCTGATCCACATAAGCCTCCGCCGAGAATCGAACCCAGGTGTTCTGCGCCAAAAGTGCGTACACTAACAGCTTAGCCACGAGGAAGCTCGATGTGGAAGTTGCTGTAGGCATGGAACATGATACTGTACCGATCTGGGGTGGAGGGTTGAACTTGACTTATCTTTAAATAGAATGATGTTCCAACCACAATGTTGATATAGCCCTAGACGATTCTTTTTGCGCTCTATTTATTGGTTCATTGATTGTGGGTCTTCCAAAAAGGGTCTTTTCGTCATGCTTCTAGACATAGTAGACCTTGCTTGAAGTTTACTGTGTAACCGCAACGAGCTCTGAGTTAGGGTGGACAGAAGGAAATGATTAAAAAGCCGGACTTTGAATTTTTAAACCTTTTCCTCACGTATGACAATTCAGTTCATTAATTGCGTTTAGGCATCTTTGGCTCAAGCAAGCTGGGAAAGCTACACTTACAAATAGCTACATTTACATATTAAAATTCTTACTTCATTGATATTTGCTCCTAGAGCGGTTTTGTGTAGATGCTTGTTCTGCAAAAAAAATTTTAAGTATGTCACTGCATGTTCCATTCTCACTTTTTCCTTCAAAGTTGAAAGAAACTTGAAGTTTGGACTTAACTGTGGAGATACGAAGTCGGTTGCGTTCTTCTGTCCAAACAGCATTCATTAATGAAAATACCCGTTCGCACTAAGCATTACTACTTTGTATGGAAAGAATATGACCTGACTTTGGAGCTCTAATCTTTTCTTACTTTACAACTTACAAAAATGTATAATAATTTGCAAATTCTGAAATGTCTGAGACTTGAGCCATCAGAATAATGGAAAGTTAAACATTTATAATGAGACAACTGAAAAGCAGGACGAATGGGCATCCGGCTCGAATACTAAGCCAGACACGGGACAAGACCTCCAAAAGCAGGACATCTGGCCACCCTACTCTGAATTCAGTTGATATACGGGTGATGGTGTGCCTAGCAATTTGATAGCAGTAATTTTATAGATCTGTGGTTTTTAAGACAGTTTTTGCTAGTCTTTGTGGCACGTTACATGTCTGTAGGAATTTATTCAATAAACCTGACAACTTTACTCTGCCTCTTTTTCGTCTGTCTGTGTTCAACCAATCGCTCCGTGTTTCCAAGAAAGGTCGAAGTACCGTCTCCGAGTTATGACACCCCACTAACACAGAACAGTGCAACACACCACACACAGACATCTTGTATGATTTAGTGCGTTGCCTGCTATGCGGCCAAAGAGGAACTTGGCCACACTTTCTTATTCTGGCTCCGTCCACTTTGCGTTGATGCCCAATTTCTTCTCTTCGTATCCATTTACATGCGTTTTGCGATGAATATAAATAACCTTTGTCCTCTTTAATTATGCATACACTTTTTTCCCCCTGTGCGTGATCTCAGATTTAATCCCGTAAAGTAGCTTCGGTTTTAGTTTTAAAAATGAGATCATAATCTCGCTGGTAATATGAACGTCATGAACGTCAGACACAACTAGAGTATGCTATATAAGAATTGTTTTGTTCCTTTTTAATGGCTAAGTTGTTCAAATAGTCGTAATCACTTCGTTAGAAGTCAGTTTATTAGTATCATCTGTTAACGTGTTTCTGCACACTGAAACAAAGAGCACAGTCACAATTGAGTTGGATCTTTCCAAATGTATCGTCGTTATTTCTGGCTTCCTAGTCTGGAACTCGCTTTCTCTTAATTCAATAGCGTCCCAATTTACTCTCAATGCTGTCCGTAAAGTCTGTCTCCGAGGAACGAACTCGAGACCACGAGTACTTAAGATGATGTGTATTAGCCATTTGGCTACATGGGAACACCCAATTTTTGTAATTGCATTATTATTATTATTGTTAGAGAAATCATTTTAATCTTAATTGAATGCAACGACTATGGATAACTTCATACATATTTATTATCCAGCTTTGTCAAAGTCAACTAAATAACGTACATCAAAATTATTGGTAATTTTCATATACTTCTTATTGATAAAGTATGAAAATAAATTTTGGACGGTAGCGTTTACCGATACCCCAATAATAAGCGATGTCTCGGTACAGTACCGTTCAATGTAAAAGGTACATTCTAGAAAGCATCACGATAGTCATATGTTAAGAAGTAGTAGAAAAAAGAATGCAAGACTACTGAAAAACAATAAGTAGATAACCGAATCGTTTTCTGTATACAGATTCAGGCCGGTTACAGAACAATGTCTGCACCATCAATATTTGGCAAATTCTTATTCACTTTCTTTGAGATGTAATCAACTTCAAGTGTCATTGAATGCATACAGATGCACTGGACGCTAAATTTACATACCCGTTTTGTCTTGAAATGGATTATACACATTAGATAAAGTTAGCTACTTACCGTGAGGCAAGATGCACTTCGCTTTTGCCTTTGTCACAAATCAATTGTTGAGCACAAGAGCTGTTTCACTGAAGCACAATTATTCAACTAAAACATCCTATTATCGTCCGATGAAAGACGCCGTAATTCTGCATGAGTATATTTTGCTAGTTGTGCGAATTAGGTTCAGTGTCCGCTGTAAATACAAACCGAGGTATAGCGAACCGAACTATGTAACTGTATGTATGAATTTCTGTATGTACGTCCGTATGTATGTATATGTGAATGTGTCTGGCTGTCTGCCGATGGGGCAATACCTCTCCAGCATCCACAATGAGTCCAGGAGCAACGCCTTTTGCACGATGCCTATCGGCCAAGGAACAAAAACAAAGAAATCAACAACAAACATGATGTATGTATGTATTTGTGTATGTGTGTGTGTAGGAAGGAAGAAGAGCATGTTAGTGCTCCGCAGTGGAATGCTGCAGATCAGACCGCCTAAGGAGATGCTTCTTCACGAATCAAGTTTTGCAGCTGGATGACTTCCTCTGAAACTGAAAGGGTCTTGCATTGCTTTGGTAACGACCTTGTCAGGTGAACGACCTACCTTCTTGACATTTAAAAAAATTAGTGGTATTAAAAAAATGATAATTATAGCCTTCCATGTACACAGAGACATTTGGGATGTGTAAATATCCGTTGTTGCAAAAATATTTTTCCTTGAGGATATTATTAATAGTTTTTGAAATTTTACATGTCTTTCTTAAGCTTTATGGTGCTATTACGTGTTTGACCTTTGTAAAACTTTCCTTGTCGTTGCTGCTTTAAATAACTTTTTTTTTAAAATTTATTTATTTATTTTTTAGCGAATACCAGCTGCTTGCGACAAATCGATTGGCAAAGACGAAACTTGAACGGAATAAATAAAGAAGATGGGAGCTGTTAAGTGCAGCTCAGTAGTTGGAATTAGTGATCTTAAATTTCAAATAAGTCTATATATAAATAATGAATTTTTCAAAATATTCGTATAACAGTAGACAAATTATTCGAATAACTGCAGACAAATTATTCGAGCTTTGATTATTCGAATTACAACGGGAAAAAATATTCTAAGATCGAGTATTCAAATAAGGGCAGAAAATTATTCGAACATTTATTACTTAAATAACAAAGGAAAATTGTACATAATTATTCAAATTTCGAATATTCGAATAATAGAGGAAAATTATTCGAATATCGAATAACAGATAAATTATTCGAATAACAACTGGAAAATATTCGAATATTTGAATAACAACGGAAGAATTATTTTACTATTTATTCGAATAATAACGTTAAAGTAATCGAATAGTTATCTCAACATCGAATAATCTACTAACAGCAGATAAGTTATTCGAACATTGAAAATGAAATGAAATCTTTGTGTTTTACGTCCCACGGATATGCCGGTTAGGCTAAAGGAGACGGTGATGATGAGTAATGAATAAAATGGTGAAATGAAGAAAGTGGGAGGAAACGGGAGAACCCCGAGAAAACCCACGCACACGGTGTTTGTCCACCACAAAGTTCACTTGGCGGGAACTGGGATCAAACCCGGGACTATTCGAATAACGGCAGAAAAATATTCGGTCATCATTTCAATAACAAAAATCAAATATATATATATTCAAAATTGAAAATTATTGTTTGTGACTCCAAATCTCCTAAACCGCCCGACCGATCTCGATCAAATTTGTAATATGGATGAAGTTCGAGGCTGAGCTGGTTTTAGGCTATTCACTTTGATGGTAGAACTGAGGGGTAGGGGGAGTGGGTATAAAAGAATAAGTAAAACTTAATAACTCCTGAACCACTCGACCGATCTTGATCAAATTTTCAACATAGATGAGGTTCAGGCCTGGGATCGTTTTTATGATTTAAATTTGACGGAACAACGTAGGGGAGAAGGAGAGGGAGATATATAAAAATCAATTTATATAAAACTAAAAGTGACTATTTTTGTAACTTAATAAGTCTTGAACTATCCGACCGATCTCAATCTAATTTTCAAGATACATGAGGTTCGGATCTGGAAAGATTTTTGTGATTTCACTTTAACGGTAGATCCTAGGGGAGGGGAGGGGAGGGGGACATAAATAAAAACTAGTAAAATCTATAACTTTTGAAGCACCCAACCAAACTGGATCAAATTTTCAACATATGTGAGGGTCGGGCCTTGGGTGTTTTTTATCGTTTTACTTTGACGAGCCCTTCTAGGGAGATATATATGTAAAAAAAATAAAAAAATAAAATAAAAGTGACTGCCTTTGTGACTTCATCACTCTTAAACCATCCGACCGATCTCAATCAGATTTTCAACATTACATGACTTTAGGAGCAGGGATTAGTTTAGGCTATTTACTTTGACGATGCAACGTAGGAAAGGGGGAGGGGAGAGAAATTTAAAAATGATCAAATATTGCGGATATTACATATTAGTGTTGAGTCCATAATTTTCGGGGTCGATGAAACAGTGACACTTCTGATGCTGTTTCAATCCAAGTTCAGTCCTGATAGTTGGGGAGGGGGAGGGTACAACTTAGGGGAGGAGGACAAGCATTTAAAAATGATCAAAAATGACCAATATTAGTGTCTAATCCATAGTTTTCGGGGTCATTCAGGTGAACAGTGATATTTCCGATCCGGTTTAAATCCAAAATCAGTCCCAGCACTTGGGGGAAGGGGAGAAAGATATATATAAAAATGATCAAAAATGGCCCCTATCAGTATCAAATTTATAGTTTTCTGGGTCGCTTAGATGAACAGTGATACTTTCGATACAGTTTAAATTCAAATTCAACCTCGCAACTTGGGAGAGGGGGAGGAAGAGATATTTAAAAATGATCGAAAATGACCGATATTAGTACTGAATTCATATTTTTTGGGATCGCTGAGATGAACGGTGACACTTCTGATGCTGTTTAAATCCAAATTGAGCCCTGCATTTTGGGGAAAAGGGAAATACATAAAACTGATCAAAGATAACCCATGTTAGTGTCGAATCCATAGTTTCCCGGGTCGCTGACACTTCCGATCCCGTTTAAAACCAAATTCAGACACTCAACTTGGGAGAGGGGGAGATAATAAAATGATCGAAAATGACCAATATCAGTGTCGAATCCATGGTTTTCGGGGTCGCCGATATGATCAATAATCTTTCAGATGTCGTTTAAATTGATGCCATTAAAAACGAAAACAGCATATTTCACGGGTACTAAACATGAGATAACGGAGTTTCGCATTTAAATATTCATTTCAATCCACCGAAGCGGGTAAAATATGCTAGTATTTGAATAAAGGCAGAAAATTAATCGATAATCGAATAACAACTGGAAAATATTCGACTATTTAAATAACAACGGAAGAATTATTTGACTATTTATTCGAATAATAAGGGAAAATAATCGAATAGTTATCCCAATATCGAATAATCGAATAACAACAGATAAATTATTATTCAAACATTGATTATTCGAGTAACAATAACAACGGAAAAATTATTCCAAGAACGAATACTTTAATAATAGCAGAAAATTATTCGAACATTTATTATTCGAATAATAATGGAAAATATATATTTAACTATTCAAATATCGATTATTCGAATAAAGGTAGAAAATTAATCAATAATCGAATAACATTATCCGAATAACAACTGGAAAATATTCGAATATTTGAGTTACAACGGAATAATTATTCGAATAATAACGGGAAAATAATCGAAGTTATCCCAACATCGGATAATCGAATAACAGAAGAAAACTATTCGAACACCGAATAATTTTAAGTCCTTACTGGAATCGTCCCTAACTGTTTCATCCTTCTCCAGTCAGTTTTATTTAATGTTGCGCCTCTTTACTATATATCCTTTGTATTCAGGCTGACGAAACGTCTCGGATTTACCGAGGCACTCCCAGTTTCCTGCTAGCCATACCGGTGTTCCGAGAAATCATCTGTTTTTTTTTTTTTTTTTTTTTTTAATGGTTACTTTGCTTCAAAAAATTTGTATTGTACCTAGTATTCTTTGGTTTTTTTTATGGACAAAGTGAAAACATGTTTCAAGTTATGTTCTACGTTAAGATTTTTCTCTAAGATGAAGTGTTTCAAAAGAAAAGGTAGAATGGGCAATTTGCCATGCAATAGTGGGAGCAGGAACTGTTAAGATGTAGAAAAAGAGTGCCTCAACACCAACCACGAGTTCGTAAATAGCACTCATACGTTTTATTTGTTTTTCGACAACCGTGTTGTTTAGATACTGATGCCACCATAATTATGATATCATCTATAACAGTAGTAACTAAACTTATGAAGCTTTTAAGCTACCGTACTGTTTTTATATCCTACTGTGAGCTACCAACCAAATGAACTACCAACTTTTTTTTTTTTTTAATTAAATCTTACATTTGTGTATTACCCTTACATTATAAACTGACATTTCTACTAAATATAAAATCAAACTATCCAAGTTAGCAAATGTCTAATATACACGCGAAAAACGTAACGTGCACAACCCCACACGTATACAATCAACTGTGAGATGAGGCTGACAATGGTAGTTGCGGGAGAGAAATAAGCAGTTGTTGTCGTCAACCCCCCCCCCACCCCCACCCTGTCGTTAGTGTCAGGTCAGTGGAGGAATCAAGGTTAACCAACCGAAGCGTTAACGCGATCTACCGAAACTGTCCCCGTGAGCTACTAGTAGCTCGCGATCGACGGTTTGGCGATCACTGATCTATCAATTGAAATGGATCAGTCGTAAAAACTGGGTGAAGTGATGCAGGCATTTATTAGTTTCTTTTCTGATTATGAATCTGTGATTGGTGTAAAAAAGAATGTGTTATTCTATGAATTTCCGGAGGTGTTTCGGATTTTCAATTTCAGAATGTAGTCAGGCTGACAATATTAGACTCAAGGAAGTAAATAAAATGTTTGCATTTTTGGAAACTTTAATCCCCATGAAGCAGATGTTGACCTTTCATGTCTAAAAATTCAATGAAATATGTAGTAATAGTAAAATTTATTCCATCCCTTGAAGTGGGATTCTCAAAATTCGTGCAAATGAATGAAAGTTAAGACAGCTTCATTGCACTTGAAAACGTTAGATTCACCCATTTTAATGCGATAGGATCAATGTATTTCGTGAAAGTTGCTTCTGTGTATAGCTGCGTTACTATTTCGCATCCGAAAATTGTACATTCTGTTCCGTATGTCAAAGCGAGCGCATTTAATAGAAATCTTGAGATTTTCCCGAAATGAGTTTTAACAAAGACACCCGTATCACAAATATCTTTCTGGAAAGACATTAAGGCCTACTAGTTTCAGTGGTGCACGCAATTGAATATTAAGTAGGTGTACAAGAAAACTGTTGGCCCAAAAGAAATCTCTTAAAAGTATTCTCAACGTCTTTCAAAATCTACGCTATTGGTTCCCTTCCTTGACTCATGACGTGTTGATAGCTGTGTGGTCGCGAGGAAATACACTTCCCAATGCGGCAATGGCGAAAGATGTTTTCTAAATCGGGTGAGTGGTTTCGGAGATTACCTTGAACAAACAAACATAGAAACAAAACATATGAAACATGTGAATTTGACTTCCTTTATAATATTAGTCCATATTGAAAAGTGAAGATAAAGTGGGTGGATAACTCCGTGAAGAAAGATCAAGGGTGTTAGGCCGGCTTTCTTCTTGGAATCAAAAGGTGAATATAACTGGCTTCACTTAGTAGGAAAATACTTGAACGCCCATTTTCTGGTTTGGTTAGATTGAAAGGAACGCCTAGAATAAGAAGTGAACGTTCTCGAAATCTTTGTCTTTTTCTGTAGTGTTACAGTGCTTCAGGAAGAAATGGCTGTATATTGGAAGATAGTAGATTGGGCGATGCCGAATAACGATGAACGTGTGCCCGTCTTGTCATGATGTGGTAGATCCAGCGGAACGAAGATGTAATTGACATCAACATGTGCAATTTTTTTTAAAGAAGGAAAATGTATTTGACTCCATTTTTAATGATCAATTCCTATTGCAAAACATAATAGAGTAAATATTTCATTATTCTTAATACAATTATTATATTCTCACACAGGGTCGGATCCATGATCTTCTGAGGGGAGGTGCACAAATAACCATCAAAATAACTAATCACATTGAGACTCTTCAAAGTGACATGCGACAATATTTTTTACCCCTGACAACGCTGATACATAAAACGGGGGGGGGGGGGTAATTTAAAGAGGGTCGCAAGTGATTGCAGGAAAAAAATGTTTTTCTTCTCCTGGCTTCTGTTTTTTTTTTTTTTTTTTTTTTCCTCTTTGACAAATGTTATATTGTTTTGCATGGTGAATCCCTTTTCTTTAACCTTCAGAAAATCGACATAAACTATTGCTTTTGCAAAGCTCTGCTTTCTTTTAAGCCCCTAACGCATAAATAATGGCAGAAAGTTTCGGAAAGTGTTGCTATTTTCACTGCTAACTTCTCATTTTAGATAGTGTATATTTAGAACGAAGGGGGGTGCACCGGTGGGGACACCGAAAATCCAGCCCTGTTCTCACATTACATATTTACCTACTTTAGATGTTGTGGATTGTCATGTACTTTTATCATCAATTGGGTTTTCTCAGTCTTATCTAGCTTTTTTTTTTTTTTTTTTTTTTTAAGTCATAATGCCTGAAGTATTATCTTGGGCAATGGTTTGTTTACTGTGGTCGAATTCGTGGCCACTCCGATCAACCAGATTTTTCACTTTGAATTCTGCTTATCCAGCTGAGGGGGAACGTTGGGTCAGTGATGAACCACTCACCTCTGGTGCAAGGGATTCCTGGTTCGACCCCGTGTCATGTGCGTTTCTCGTAAGCAGCATTGTGTCTATGGGTTTCCTCGTAATTTTGTCATTTTCTCCCGTATTCTTATACCACCAATTCTTCCATAATCATTCTCTTATTATTTCATTGGTTGGGGGCAAAGTGTACGCAGTTACAGTGAAGACGGGGAAAGTCTTTCACATTCACATTTTAATCGTTTATGTTTATACTAGCAAATGTCTTCATGTTATTCCGGGCAATATTGTGTGTTCCTCCTTCTGGGTCTTTTATATAGCATGCGTCTGAACTGTCTTGCTCGAAATTCAAATATCCCGTACGGCAGGGAGTAAAAGTGAGGGGGAACGCAGGGAGAGGACGCCGTCCCCTACCTCGAGAAAATATGTACGGCGTGACATCATGCCGCTACCTACCGTCCCCCTACCT
The DNA here is from genome assembly GCF_964235325.1 of Thermobia domestica. Classification (NCBI taxonomy): domain Eukaryota; kingdom Metazoa; phylum Arthropoda; class Insecta; order Zygentoma; family Lepismatidae; genus Thermobia; species Thermobia domestica. Next base: position 85,476,850 of record NC_137456.1, read on the forward strand.
TTTCAGATTCACTTTTACCCTTGCCGTACGGGCATCTTAATGAACCATCCCACCACTTTTTTCTTCCATTCTAGGTCAGATATCAGAAAACGTTGAAACGTGAGTTTAGTTATTTTAAATGAAAAGTCTAAATACCGAATTTCATCTCTAACCTTAAGGGATGTGGAAATCTTATTTCAATAATTGCATCCCCAGTTCCCCTTCTAAGTCGAATTCCCCCCCCAAAAAAAATATTTCCTTAGGGGTAACTTTACGTTATAAAACCTATGGAATGTAATGCGTAAAAATACAAGGGGTGTTCAAATGAAAAGGTACGAAACGACACTGTGAATATAATCGAAGTATAAATTCAAAAGTAATAACCAGAAGCCTAAGCACATCTATCCCACTGTTTCACGAGCCGAAGGTTCCCTGTTCCTAGAATTTCTGTGACTTTGACAGCAGTCAGTCCTCCACTGTGTCCTTCAGTTCGTCGTCCGAGTTGAAGCGCGTTGCTTTGAGTTTTTTTTTTTAAAACGGACCAAACAGATTGAAGTCGCAGGGCGACATGTCCGGGCTGTAAGGCGGATGCTCAAGCTGCTCCCGCTTGAGCTTGTCCAGTACACTTTGTGTGACCTGGGAGACGTGTCGACGAGTCTTATCGTGGAGCAAAATCACTCTCTCCGTAAGCAGCCCAACCCATTTGCTCTTGATGGACTTGCGTAGGCTACAGAGTGTCTTACAGTACACGTCACTGTTAATGTTCTATTCCGTCCCCGAGGAATTCGATGAGTATCGGACTTCGGACGTCGAAAAAGACGGTGAGCATCACCTTGCCTGCTCAGGGTACAACTTTGATTTTTTTTAGGGGGAGGTGATGGCTCATTCTTCTATTACATGCTGTCTCGCTTTGTCTTTGGCTCGAAGTTACGGCACAAGCTTTCGTCACCGGCGACGATTCGCTTCAGGAATGCGGGGTCGTAATGATACCGGAACAGATGCCCCACACGCAGTTCTTTTTGCAGTTCGGTGAGCATCTTCGGAACCCAATGTGTGCACACTTTCTGGTAACCCAACATGTCGTGCACAATTGTCCACACTGTTCCAACGCTGACCCCCACCATTATTGCCAGCATTCGCATTGTGACACGCCAATCACTTCTCACCAGGTCATTCACCTTGTCTATGAGTTCGGCTATGATTACCGTGTCTGCCTGGCCTGGTCTCGGTTCATCACTCAAACTCTCCCACCCTTCACAAAAACAGGCACTCCACTTTCTCACTGACTTGTCGGACACACAGTCTCTCCTATATATGACCACCATCCGGCGATGAATATCGGCCGATTTAACCCCTTCCGCAATCAGAAATCTGATAACACCTCGCTGCTTCTCAATCGTCGAATTTTTCAATGTGAACGCATGTTTTCTTCACATGCACTGTCGCCACATCAATGAAACAGATTACACAAATGCCTCATTATCTCCTGCGTCATGTGAGGCGCCCGCAAATGCGCACAAACACGCCAGACACTGCATTCTCTTCCCTAGATGTCGCACTACGTTATCCCAAAGCGGGATATTTGTATTTCAACCGGTTTGGTGTGTACGACGTTTCGTACCTTTCCATTTGAACACTGTTTGTATATTAAATAAGCAAATGGTAGCATATCATCAACGAGTTGAGTTGAGTTCATTTTAACATCCCTTTCAGCAACGAGGCTATATTAGACGGGACCTACTGATTAACATGTTATCCGATCCACATGAACTCCCGCCGGGAAACGAACCCGGGTCTCCCACGCCAAAGGCGCGTATGCTAACCGCTTAGGCACGATGGAGCTCTCTCATCAAACGAACCTCAAAGCAAAATCTGAAGCAATGTTTCTGTGGCCAACCTTAAAAGTTCTACTCCGACCTAACATCTGTTGAAAGAAGAATGAATTTTCGCAAATAAGACTTGCACGTGCATGTCTTGTTGTGATTACTGAGAGATACACTTTATTTCATAAGAGGGTTAAATCTCTGATTACTTTCATCTGCAATGAATTTCCTTTTTCAATCATAAATACGTAGAATAATAATATGTATTGTTAAATGTGCAGAACTCATTATGTTCTGGAGCAACAAGCATGGGTGCGATCCTGGGAGGGCCGAAGTTTTCGTGGTCTCCCTTGGATCTTTGCTTCGATACAGTAAGTACGCCAGAAATTTTTATTTGGGGTGTGTTCAAAATAAAAGGAGGATGCTCTCAGAATAGTGTACATTTTTAAACAAACTCAAAGAAAACAATATATTTTGTTACGCAACTATTAGCAAGAGTAACTTGTTCCATGTCCCCCCCCCCTCCCTCGTAGCTTTCATTTATTGAGCTCAATCTGCTAAAAATTGACTCATCTGATTTTGAGTTATGATATTCCAGTATAATATTATTTGATCTCTTAATATCCGCTCCTGCCCCTTCCTCGCTACGTTATTAGCTCTGCATATCTTTCATAAGAAAATTATTCATTGATTTAATTGTTTTCCAGAAATCCAGTTATCCCATTTACAAATATTTTGTATCTTTCTGTTTTGTCTGTTTTAATGTAATTTTAATAATCCGCTCAATGAATTTACGTGAATAAAAATATGCTTTACAATAAATTAAGCTAGCGACAAATGCGTTCCTGCATAACACTAGACTCAGTCTAATATATATAATTCTTACCTCGATCGATCTCTTAATTTCTAAAAACGTTTTGACTACACCCTTTTAACTTCCGTCCGTTAGTACACCACTTGCAGAGTAGCACTCACCAACTGAATCTGGTATAGCTTATTACTATATTGTCACATTTTTCCTTATTGTGGAGGAGGTAGGTGAATGACCGCTCAAGACGTTGCCAATTTCAGTCATCTGCATCTGTCTATCAATCTCTTTTCTCGGAAACGACCGCAGAGCCCAGGAGGGTAGGTATGAGGGGTCTGTGTTGTCAATTGTTTTGATCGAAACATCGCCCGAAACAATGAGGTCATGAGGTTCTCGAAGTCGTGTATGAGAACGAGGTCGCTTCGTATTTTGAAGTGAAATAAATAAATAAGAATATTGCCTTCTTTCCTAAACGCTAAACCTTTTTTAACTTGATGTAATAAATAATCTATATGATACTGATTGATAGAATTGGATTTGGGGGAGTATTTCTTTCCCATCCAGGGGTGTGTGTAAAGAAATTTGGGGGGTGTTAGGGGGTGTAGATTACTCCTTGCTTGGATATCTGACAATGTATTAAAGAATCTTTAAAGCCCCCCCCCCCAAAAAAAGTATAGAAATAATGAAGCCGACTACAGGATTTTTACATGTAGTGAAGAATCCTTCAAGAGAGAGTTAATAATTCTATCTTGCAGTTAAAAGTGTTCATAATGTGTCTTTCAATATTCTTCCATCTAATTGCGCACTATGAAGACATTAGAGTTACAAAATCGCCCTTAAACAACTGACTACTAGCTCATATAATACAAAGACTGAGATTTGCCGTATTCTGAAGATGACCTGAGGAAACATGTATCCTTGTGCGTTGTCATTGTTATGCCAATCAAATTGAAGAATTATTAGATGTACGTCAGAAAAGGACTGACAAACATTCCACCACGAAATACAGAGTACATTCAACCTTATAAAGCTATTTCTTTTGGCAATTCAAGACATAGTCTACGTGCGAAGAATCGTAAATTATCTTATTTTACCTTGACAATAGATGAGACTCGGTTTACCTAACTGTTGCAATTCTTGGTGTATAATATTTGGTATGCTCTACCCGATTTTAGCGTGCAGATAGAAGTGTGAACAATAGTGAACAATAATCTGTAACTTACCTACGACTTCATAATCATCACCGTAATGGATTATCTTGTGCCATCTTTCTGATAGAAGATTAATCTCGCGCCAATAAAGATCCTGAAATTTGGAATTGAAGCTGTGTTTTATGCATACAAGTTAGGAGGGAGAGGGAACTTCCTCAAAGTTCTAGAATCCTCCCCCCACTTTGAAAATATAGGATTGCATGTAGGTTATGAATGTGGTCTTACCCTAGGACATTAGATTCCCCCTCCGTCGCCTCCAAATCGAGAAGAATGGTAAAGGATAAAACAGGTTGAAGGACCATTGTTATTATTTTCGTAAAAGATAAACGCGGCATGAACAAATACAGAGGTAAATCTTGCGCAAGAATGAGATTAGAATGAAACGGTAACATACACAGAGAACTTACAAGTTCGAAAGGAGGTATGACCAAGCCTTTTAGTTTCCCAAATAGCCCTTTATGTCCTGAGTAACATTGTGAAGTAAAAGGAAAAAGAAGGTAACGAGGTTAACCGTAACCAGAAAATAGATTTGAAGGTTTGACATAATTTCGTACGAATTTAGACATCTAGGCTAGTTTTAAACACAAGTCGTGATTAATTAATTAAGTCTAATCTGCGTACAAGTTTCATTATAACAACATTTACTAATTCGAAGAAAACTAAACTCAAAACTTATCGCTTCTCAGATTTCTCTACATTTATCTGCTAACTAACGTAAGTGCCCGTTGTCGCACGGAAAGAATAATACTCATGCAAAAACTTTGAAAATAGAGAAATATATGAAATATACATGATCGATTCTCGGGCTAGCAGAAATACCTGTCCTTGTTAATGAAAAACAATTTTAAAAATCTGAAAGATATGCAAACTGCAGGATAACGGTGAGATTGCCTACCTCACATGCAATAGGGTTTACTGTACATATATATTAGGATGTCCCTTATTTTGGATAATTTCATGCTGCGATACCCACACACCCCAAAGGTAGTCTATGTGACCATAAACATTCATTAGTGAAATAGCTGCTCTCTACGAGAACGTTAACTCGTGCCGACTTGACGACAAAGTCATGAAATGACGTTTCCACATTATAATATAATTTAGAATTTCCAACCGTGATAACGGAGAAACTAAAAGAGACAGAGAAATGAAACTTTGCACGTAGCAACTAGAGAAAAAGCGACATCTGTTCGTGTATTGATAAACAGCACTGGATGAACAATGTTGCTAACCCAAGAGAAAGTTTTGTTTTTGTAAATGGAATGATCTAAATTGGATATCATCATTGGAAGCAACAATGAAAACAAAGACAAAAGAGATGGTAAACGCATATCAATGCTGCAAACTTCTCGAGAAAGAACGTGTAATATGTGTTGGCGCATACAGGGAGTAAGGTACTAACGTTTTGCATACCTTAAATCAGATATTGACAAGAACTGTTTACTCTTACTCTAAGTCTAGAAGGATCCGCTGAACAGTGTTGCCATCAACAGAAGAGAAAAAATAAGTTTGGAAAACATACAATAACTCGGAAAAGGTCACTAGTGCTGTATGCTTTAAAATCTATAATGCAAGACGGTAGAGCATGAGGAGATCGCTTTGATCGAACGAAAAAATAATTTTAAAAAATGTTAAGGAGTAGTATGGGAGAATAGAATAATATTTCATGTAATTACAAGATGAGAAAGAGAATTGACTAAGAAAAACTGATCTTGAACCAGTGATCAGTCACGGTGAAAATAAAAACGGAGAGGGAAAGAAATAGGTTAGCCGAAGACCGTGGTGCAAGGGAGCTTCTCAGTGTTTTTCTGCAAGTGGCTTTCCATTGATTACAGAGAATTTGTTAGTATAACGAGAAATAAGTCCCTGGTTCGATCCCAGTTCCCACTAACTTGTAAATGTACTTTGTGGTGCAGAAAACCGTGTGGGTAGATTTTCGCGGGATTCTCTCGTTTCCTCCCATTTCCATCATTCCATCATTATAATTCATCTCATCATCACCGTCTCCCTTAGCCTCGGTGCATAATTGTCGGGCATTAAACTAAAAAAGAAAAAACTACAAATAAGAAGTCATATATGAAGAAAAAAGTCATATTTATTGAATATATAAAGGTAACCAAGAAAGTTTTGTCGTTTTTTCACCCACCACCTTCGAACATCGATACGTATCTGGAACATCAAAACTAGTCCCCATCAGCCTCAACGACCTTCTGCCAACGTTCTGGAAGGCCATGGATTCCATAGCAGTGGGATTGTGGGCCGTGAAGCGAAGAAGATATCAAGTGCATTTTGTACCTCTACTAAAGATTTGAACGGGTGTCCTCTAAGGCGATTGTCCAAGGAATGGAATAGGTGATAATCGGACGTTAGCGGATGAGGCTCAGCGTTGTCCTGAAACAGGAGGACCCCTTTGCGATTCAGAAGTGCTGGCTCCCGAGTTTTCAGTTTTTCTTGAACACGGCTCAACTGCTGACAATACACAGTTGCATTGGTGCTCTGACCAGCTGGTAGCAGTTCCCGATGACGATGCCGCGAGTAGTTCGCCAAACTCACAGGAGGACCTTCTTGTGCAGTGCTGGTTTCGGCTGTTTTGGAACCGGTTCATGGGATACTAACCAATGATGACGGCTCCGTAGAGCTTTGTACAGGACACACTTCTCATCACATGTCAACATCCTGTCCAGAAATGGCTTCTTCCTCAGACGAGATAGCAAAGAAACACAGATGTCTGCCCGCATTGCCTTCTGGCCCGGAGTCAAATCATGTGGGACCCATCGACCTAACTTGTAGTGCTTCCCAAGTTGATGGAGGCGCTGCCGAATGGTTTCTTCACTCACACTGAATTGTAATCCCAATTCCTCCCATGTCTGGCCACTGTTCGCCTCAATTGCTGCCTGAAGATTTTAATTTTATACATGTGTTGATCTTCCAGCATGTGGTGCGTCTTCGAGTTTTTCGTCACCGTCCTTAAACTTGTTAAACCACTGCTGCACTGTCCGCGTATCGGCGTTTGACCCTAGTTTAAACTCGTGCAGCATACAAGCCCTTATGACGCTCTGTGGAGGTCCCATCTTCACACTGTCCTTACGAAAGTTTACAGTGTAACTGAACTGCTACAACCAGGTAGTATGTTGGAATACCTACACCAACAACTGACCTTCGTCTCATCTCCGTTCGCATTGAACTCACGGTGTGAAGGCCAATGGAAGACAGACCTCAAAAAAAAAAAAAAAAAAGCGACAGAACTTTCTTTGTTATCTTTATACTTGAGAATATATGCTTTTTATGAAGTCGAGATTTTGATACAATAATTACGTTGTTGGTGCTGTATTTAAAATTCTAATGTTATGGTCTTTAACCGACTGCTTTTTTTTAAACCTGTCTATTTTAAATTATGCAAACCCAAAAGCACATATACTAAAAATATGCTGTATGTGGCGTTTTTTTTTTATTATTATTATTTTTTGAAAGGAAGAAAAAAGCAAGGTAACACTGTTTAGAGATATCTTCCCATCATAACGAAAAAAAATCACTTGCAACCGACTCCTTTCGACAATGAAATCTCGGAAAGCACAAACACAAGAAACGTACCGTTTTCTCTTGTCGGTTTCAAATTTTGTGTAAATTCACCAGTTCTCATTGAAATTTTCGCAAAACATACCGTTATTTTTATATTCAACGTGTATATGTCTGTCTATATCAATTCACTCCCTTTGTGAGTCCTATCGTTCATCATTTGTGTCTGTACAGATATAGTGAGGATGGGGGAAGGAGATTCATCTCATATTAGCGCAAGTACTTACAGCTATTTATAGTATACTCTTCATATTTTCAAATAATAATAATAATAATAATAAATAGTCAGTAGTATTTTATTTACTGTCTAGTCTGAGTAGGATGCATCTGTGCCTAGTCTGAGTAGGATGAAGTCTAAGGCGGCATATTTGGCTATCTCCTCTTCTTATTTAATTAAATTTTTGTACTAGAAATTTCCATATGGGCGTTTCTGCATTACTGATTATAATATGCTTTTCCTTTTTGGAGTGATCCTAACGTGTAGACGTGTATTGCACAGTGCGACTGAGTGCTGGATCTATTACCAACGATTATTCGGTTCTTGTACCTTTTTTAAAAAAATATTCATAGCTCGATCAAAATATAGAATTTTCTTTATGTATTACAACAGAATAGCCAACAGCGCCTTCAAATTAAGTAAATAGAAATACATTTAACATTACATTACACGCCTTTTCTTTTTTCTTTTTTTTTTTTAAGGTGGGGGCGGTTTCGGAAGTATAGCCTAGAGAACCAGAGTATATTAAACCGGCCCTGCAGGTTTATTTGTGTACTAATAATTAACTTCTTGTTAATAACGAGATGTTTAATTATTTTCTACATCAAGTTCAGATTATATAATTCATGTTTTTGTTTTGTTTCCTAGGTAAGGATGGTGGGATGGTAGGCTTTGATCCTGGCAAAGAAGTCTTGAGCCAATGGGAGCATGCGATTGCAGGTGGAGCGAGTGGGATGATCACTCGCTTCCTATGCCAACCACTCGATGTCCTCAAGATACGGCTACAGGTAAACAACTCGTACTCTTGTTTCAACTTAGTGAAGGGTACGCCAGTGATGATGATACAACGAATACCTCTTTCCTATATCATGTGTTTCATATAATATCATAAATAGTTGAAGGTAAAATGATACAACAAAAAAGGGAAAAAAATGTCAGAGGATGCTAGGCTTCTTTCACAAGCCTCCCCCCCTTCCTAAGGATCCGAGGATTGCCCGAAAATTATTAATAGCAAATTGTGTCGTTAAAAGATAGACAACTTAAAAAAAAAAAAATCGTTGGGAGCAAGGTTTACAATGGACTGTATTTAATTGTGACTTCTATGTTAATGTTAGTTTTCTTTATTTTCTGCCCTTTTTGGTAAAATACCAGAGGAATTTCTCATTATTTTGCGGACTACTCTTGGTTCATACCTGCATCACATCCAATGGTACATTAGTGACATTTACTACTAAAAACGATGAATGTTCCCTTTTAATCGACTTCGATCCGATGCTCTGTCCTCGAGTGACGGCTGGTTCCGTATTTTTCCGACAAATTTACGACTGCCCATAGTTGTTTCTAAGGCAGGGGTGCCCACAAGGGGGGCTATGACGCAAACTGCGTCATTGAAATATTTGGGGGGTTAAAAATCTATATAAATATGCTTGAGGGGGTGTAAAAATTAATCGAAAAGATTTTTTTCCATATAAGAACACCTACGGATAGACAATTGAGGGGGGTGCGTCATGGACATGAGGGGGGCACCACTGTCTAAGGTACTCTCTTAGTTAAGTATTCCCGATTATTATTTTTAGAGAAACTTACAGAAAAATGTATTTTTTCCTTGTAGTTTTATAAATAGGATCTATGCCATCCAGAACGAAGTAAAATTAGGATTGTATACCATTCCATTCTATGAATTGAGAAGTACGGAATATTCAGTTTGTAATTTCTTAATTAACAGACGAAAACCATATTCACGAAGAAATTAAATGTCGACTAAAAGCAGGGAATTTGTGTTACTATTCAGTTCAAAATCTCTTGTCGTCGCGAATTGTCAAGGAATTTGAAGTTTAAAAAATATATAAAACGATTATCATGCCTGTTGTTCTGCAGTAGCGTAGCGTGGTTTTCCGAAATGGAGATACCAAAGTTAGCCACTTGTGCGATACACTACTGCTGCAGTCAGCAATACATAGCTATTCCGAAGGGAAATATAGGATTATTTAAAAAATTTAGAGGGGGAAGGCCCCCTAATTGGTGGCCTAGTGGGGTATACAGAAGCAAATGCGTGGATTACGTTAGAAACCAATAAGCAATTGTTTCATCTCCTTCTTGCCACTACCGCTGTGACGAGAAAACTCGGCTCCACTGTTGTGTGAACATTGTTTTCAGTATAGTTTCCTTTATTTCTTTCTCGTGGGCAGCTTCTTTCTTCGCATACCATACTTCAAACTCGTTCCTTAAAAAAAAAAAAAAAAAAGCCCTTGAAATTTGTCATCTTGGGTCCGGAACTCGACCCCCGTTCGTGAATATGGCCTGAGTGTATACGTATATCATTTGAAGATGCATATAGAAAGCACTTGAAACAACTCAGGGGGCCTATTTCTGTCTCTTATTTCGTTGTCAGATATCCAGATACTGAAGGGCCCAAGCAACGTTTGCGAGGAGCGGGGAGTGTTGGCTCTCTTGGCCTACCAGATCGATGACCGTGATTCTATAGAATGTTTTATATTTATGCTTGTGTGTATGAGCTCCTTCAAAGAGTTTCTGGCTACGCCAATGGGCATACTATGTATTTATGATGAAGATAATTAGTTTCCCTTTATTTACGATTACAATTACAATGCATTTAATTACGATTAAAGCCTAACTATTTTTATATTATTATTTACATAACCGACATGCTTCAAAAAAGGCATTGAACTAGCCATTTTTGTTTTGTTCTATTTCCGTGATGTTAGCGCTCGTACATTCTGTACAGAAACTATAGCTTAGTTCCAAATAGATGGAGTTGGAAATACTTGAGAATATGCCATCTTATATCTAAAGCAAATGTAGAGTTGCAAGGGATGAGGAGGAGTGAGAAAGCAAGTAGTTGGGCATGCGCATTTGACAGAAAGCAAACGAAAACTGCGATGGTTGCAGTAGGCCTGGAAGCCCAAGGAACATAGCATACGACAAGAGGAAAGACAGAAAATATGCATGTGAGTGACGCGCATGCGTAGATTCAGCTTGTCAAAGTAAGGCGAGAGAGCGCATTCAGAAGATTGCAGTGGAAATATTTATGATAATTACAAGCAAAGAATTTATATATAATGAAATACGTACTTTTTCTTATTAGCAGGGGATGCCGGACTTACCGGCGTTCCCTTATGCTACGCCGCTGTTGTTCTGTATGGTTGCGAAACATGGTCGCTTCTCTGAGGGAAGAACGTAAACTGAAAGTATTTGAGAACAAGATCCTGAGACGAATATTCGGACCCAAGAGGAACGAGAATGGGGAATGGCGGAAACTTCATAACGAGGAACTACATTATATACAGTTTACCAAACATTGTTAGGCTCATCAAATCTAGGAGGCTCAGGTGGGCAGGTCATGTAGCGAGGATGAAAGAAAGTAAAAACGCTTTCAAAGTTTTAACTGGAAGACCAATCGAAAACGACCATTAGAAAGACCTAGGCGCAGATGGGAGGACAATATTAAGTTGGATTTCGCAGAAATGGGAATACAAAGTAGAAACTGGATCCAGTTGGCTAAGAATAGAAGTCAGTGAAGAGCTTTTGTGAATGCGGTATGGAACCTTCGGGTTCCATAGGCCATAGAGTTAGTAAGTTAATTTCTTAATTTAAGCTATAAAAAGTGATATTAAGACCATATTTCACTTCATGTGTGTGTAGTTTATTTATTTATTTAATTATTTTTTAATGAATTCTGTTAGTCGGTATTGGGAGATTTTTATCGCCGAGGCATCGAAAAATTTATTAAACGATAGTAGGAAGTCGTAAATAGCAACGGAGAGTATATTATTAATTAGTTTGTTGTTTTTGTTTGTTTAAAATAAATTTTTAAAAAATTTAATCGTTTATGAATTGTTCGTCATCCAATAGACTATTAACACTCACTGAAAGGGAACATAGGCATATTTAAAAGAAACACTTTTAAAGTTTCATAATAAGAATGGATGTCGTCTCTGGTTTTACATCATTGGCAACATAAGTTTTTGATAAGGATACCAGGGCCATGTGTTGTGACAAATAAGAGAGTATAGTATTTTGGTTTGTACCTTCGGAACTTACGCTTACTGTAAATTAGAAATTCAAACCTAAAGTGTACATTTTATCTATTTATTTTCAGCTCCAGGTAGAGCCTGTAAAGAAAACTTCCATCAACTCAAAATACTGGGGAATGACGCAAGCAGCAGGACGTATTGTTCTGGAAGAAGGGGTTCGAGCCCTCTGGAAGGGCCATATTCCAGCTCAAGTATTGTCTGTTGTTTACGGAGTGACTCAGGTGTGGAATTTGGCTTCTAAAATAAGGTAGTCCAAAGAGTTTGAACGCTTCTGTGCACTTAAAGAAGCATAACCATAAAATATATTGCTGTGTTGACACTCAAAATAGTCTCTATAAACTGTCCCCTCCGATACGTTTTGAGAATTTTGGATGCAAATATGATATAGAATTATTTAGCTGTCATTAATTTAAGGTATACAAGGAATTATGGTCCTGTTAAAGATTAACAATATGTTTTCTGCAACAGAGATAAGAAGTAGGGAACGAAATGTTCTTGATATTGTCTGGGTGTTTTATTCAAAGGTAGGTTTTAGCTCGCTTAAGGAGTCATTAAGCTAGCAAAATATATGCAGTGCTAATGCCTTTACCCTACAGTTCAGAAAGGTATATGATAACTTGGAAGTTAAGGAACTCGACTGAAGGAATAGACTGAGAGTTAAGTAGTTACAGATGCCATGTATACAAGAACAGAATAATTAAAAGTTTATTACACACGCTAGTAAACATTCTTTGAATATAAGGAACTTAACTCTTTTTATTTAAGTAATCAGATTCTTAACAAAGGTAAATTCTTTTGTCTTTAAAACAAGTCACCAATAAATGGCAGCACGTTCTCGTATCTTTCTAATGTGTATTTGGTAAAGAGCAATAATCAAATAATTCTACCAAATTCAAGAGAGATGAATATTCAGTCTTTGTTTAAAGGCAAATTGAATATACGATCAAAGAATAATCCGTGTGTTTATTTTTTTCTTCCATTCTTGATATGAGAGGATTTAATGTCAGTGTTGAGAAACATGCTCCCAATAATGAAGTAAACAAAATATCAAAAACCTCTATACGGATTATTCTCTGGTCTTATATCCAATTTGTCTTTGAACAAAGATTGAAAATACATCTCTCTCAAACTTGGTAGAGTTATTTTGATCATCGCTCCCTATAAAATACATTGGAAATAGAGGGTAGGGGTTGGAAAATACTGCTAACTATTGGTTATTAATACTATTTTAAACTCGCTTTAATTAAAAATAATGCCACTCTGTAGTGTATACATCTTGGTTGTGACAAGTGTTAGAAACAGAGGCTGCGTGTGTTACGGGTGTTTTGTCTGTTCATCCTTGATCGCAAGAATCCAACTGAAATCCACAGTGATTTACGTGAAGCTTGTGGTGAGTTAACAGTTTCTCGTTGGGATACACGTTTTCATAGTGGTTTAAATTACAGTCCAACGAGTGGAAAGCTCCATTTTCCTTATGACCAACTAAATATCGATGAGCTAAATCAAATGTCAAACAGATGATGACTTTTGCTTATGATCACCAAGGCATCATGATAACAAACACATTTCCATGTGGGAAGAATGTAAAAACAGTGTATTATCGTGACTTCTTGGGAAAACTGAGCAGAAAAAAACAACACAAAACTTGCTCGAGGCTAAGCTGCTCATTCTCCATGACAACCCCCACCCGCACTTGGGGAATTTTATGAGTGAAAAGAAACGCGAATACGGTTAATGTTACCTCCTGTTGTTCCCTGCAGTCCGTACGAGTCCATCAGATTTGATCTATTCCCAGAGATGAAACACTGTGCGTGAACATCGTTTTCCAGCTTTAGAAGGGTTTGCTTACGCAAGCCATTCGATAGCTGAACAAAAATGGCGTCTTGAATAGGGTTGCAAACTGACCGGTTTTTACCAGCTGGCCAGTATGTTTTTCAGGTTCAACTATATATTTCAAGGTTTAAAATACAATTGTTCTTCATCTATTTTGAGAATTATGAGCGGAAGCCGGTAATTTTATTTTTCAGAATTGGCAGCCGTAGTCTTGAATGGAATACAGAAGCTTCTTGAAGATTGAGAAGCAGGGAAACTACACTGCAGGCTTGTAAAGAGCTCTGTTAAAAAAAATAATAAAAAATAAAAATAAAAAAAAAAATAAACAAGTAAACAAAGTTAATGTGCATTGTTTACGGAATGACCCCTGTATAATAATGTGACCTCACAAACGTATGATCACAAATTCATTCTCACTGTCAGTACCAAGCATTGGATCTGCTGCTGAAACAATAATTATTGTGCACTCTACGTTTTGTATTGTTACAGCATCACATAGTTTTACATTCGTTGTATTCTAATTTTTGCTTTTTTTTTCGGTTACTGTTTTTTGTTGTAATTTGCAGTCAATGAAGAAACTAATTATGGCATGTAGCTCACTGGCGGCTTTAGCGGGTAGATCAGATAGACACGGGCCTACCTAAAAATTTTGAAAAAAATATAAACGTTAAAAGATACAATAAAGAGTAAATATATTTTGCACTATTTATATTAATAGTAGATAATTACTTAGCACATAGCATCAATCACTACCGTAAAAGTAATTTCCTGCTGTCATTAATTAATCAAATATGTATACTATGTATCCACTATCCATAAGTGAGGAAGTAGGCCTACCCAAAATTAAAATCCTAAAGCCGCCTCTGATGTGGCTATTAGAATTTTTCATGAGACCAAATTTCCAAGAAATCTGTAATGAGTCAGAGATATCCAATCTTGCCAGTCCTGGGCTTGTGTTCAATTGGACGCAAATTCAATAAGTGAACGTGAACCCCATTGAAATCAGCATGCTCAAGCAAACTGTAGAATTGACATCTCGTCTCTTTATACACATCCACATTTTCTGATTTCTTCATTATGTTCCCACGGTTTTTTTCCTCTTACAAATGGCATTTGTGCATTGTTTTTGAACGCATATTTAACACTTAGCAGTAGATATTTTCTAAGAATGTAGTGAGTAATTTCTCAAGTTTTTTGTCATTGGGATTATTTGTGTATGATTCTGCGAATAAATTTAACATTTGTTGGCAGGGACCGAGAATAATAGCGTTTAATGTTTCTATCCACTCTCTTACCCACTTAATCTGACTTAAGATCTAATTTAATCTAATCTAATCCATTAATGCCCCCACAGAACCCTCTATTTTGGGTTTCTTGGGGGAGGAACAGCTGAGAATATTAAATGGAAATGTATGCCGTCTGTTATATCATTGAAGTCATTATGAAATCTTGTGGAACTCTGTTTACGGAATGGCCACCAACTAAGTCTGCACAGCTGTTATCAGTACAACATGCTACAAATGGAAATACTGCAATATCAAAGCAGAAAACATCATCCCAATCTTCGTAAATGGTGTCCCATACGATCAACTTTCCACTTTGAATCTAAGGGAAACGGTAAAATTCCCAGAAAACCCACACTCATCGTGTTTGTCCACCATACAGCTCGCTTGGCGGGTGCTGGGATCGAACCAGAACTCCATGCGCCAAAGATTAGCTCTCTACTACTGAATCACCGAAAAATCAGAACTACTAGCAGATAAAAACTTGGAATAGTAACGCAGAAAAAAAAAAAAAAAACTAGGCTCCAAACTCTATATATATATTTTATTTCCAGTCGTCGTGACAGTTTGGCGCCTTGAGTTGTTCGAGCCTTGACATCTTGAAAAACAACCACTTGTACATGGTCTGTTTCCACATTCAAGTTCCTTCGATTCGCTGCCGTAATTGCTTCTCATTTGTTTCCACGTCTTAAGTTCAAATTATGTGCAATTTCGATGATCAACCGTAAACTAAGTAATCCATGAGAAAAATTCTTAATTTAATAATACTGAATGGTTCTCCAAGCTACCTCAAATTTTGAATGCCTTTACAGTAGGACGCAAAGTTTGTAAGTTAATGAACAGATATGAAAATAGTAAATATTAAATAATATTATGAAGACAGTAAATATTAAATTATTATAGATAAGTTGGAAATAACGTGAAATGTGTGTTTGTGATGAAAAGCTACCCCAGAACGATGTGCACATCATCCACTTCCTATTGAAAATTTGGACTTGAATCCAAGATGGCGGACTTCAAGATGGTATCCATAATGATACTATACTGTTACTGGAATAGATGCCGTTCTACCTCCATTACCCCTAGTCAGGATATGATGTTATTCCTTCTGACTTACCTTTGTCTCATACTATAATCCATTCAAAATTTGAGATAGCTTGGGATAGTATTTAATATTATCCCGTTGAGTTTATTTGTATCGTGGCTTATTTTGGTCTGGTATGGAACTATTTTAGGGTTGAGAAACTTTGAAAAAATGGAAAATCCATAAACAAGGATAATCCTAATATATATATATATATATATATATATATATATATATATATATATATATATATATATAGTCATGCACTACTGAATATGGGTTGTTACATGCAAATTTATATATTTTAACTTGCAGTTCGTCTCGTTTGAATTGATGACACAACATGCATGGTACTTGTTTCCTGGTCTTCAAACTGAAAAGCATAAACCTGCTATTCATTTTTTCTGTGGTGCTGCAGCTGGGACTGTAGCTACTGTTTTTTCCTTTCCCTTTGATGTTGTGAGGACACGCCTTATAGCACAAGGAGAACCGAAGGTACGTTTTTAGTAACACGTGCTGGCATTTATATCAATATTGTTACTAGGGTAAGGTGTAGTTTTCAGTTTACTCGGTTAAAGGCGTAGGACTTAACTGGGAAGGGGGTTGGGAAAATTGTGAAACACAAAATGAGAACGTGTGAAATGCATTATCTCAATTGAACTTGAAGTAATGAAAATGAAGTAATGATATATTTTATTTCTCTAATTTTGTATTATACATGTAATCATAGAGTAGAAGGACAGGTCATTGGAAATATTGTTGTTGTAAATAAGTGTAGATATAATACAAAATCAAAGCAACAGACAGAATACATGAATACTATGTACAGTAAAAGAGAAAATTTATTTTACGAAGGTATTATGGAAGATATACTACAATATGCAAACTTATTTTCATGTATTAATGCTATTATTTATGTATGGATTTGCAAGATATTCATTCTTCTACTAGATAGAAATAATGCTCAAGGAAATAGTTAAAAAAGAAAAAAAGTCTTAATATTTACTGCTGTAGAAATGTGCTGTTCTTAACTATTTTTAAGCACGTGATCCCTGTATGAAAATTAGATGTTTATCTCGTATCATACACGCGAATATTTAACTTAAACTGAAAGTGACCTGCACCTATAAATCTTCCCTAACAAATCTTATGAGTTCTTCTCTGTAAGGAGAAAATAGGAAATCTATTTAAGGTGCTGAAATATAGATTTACAAGAAGTTCAGGGTTTATTTCACATCACAAATTTTTTGTAATACGACTGTAGAGTTTAGTAGTGTCCCAGACATAATATTCAAATTATTGACTAAAAATATATTTGCTCTTCTAAAGTTTGCAAGAAGTACTGGTGGCGAAGTGTGTTGACAATAAGCTGCTACTGTTCAATGTTTATAGAGTTGAAAATATTGTGCGTTTTTCTGTTTGTGTAGTATACAATGTATAATAATACCAGTCTAATAATTATTCTTTCCTGTAAGCAAGTAATAATTACAATAATAAATATTTGAATAGAAAAATATGAAAATGACGCTGTTTGGGATTACTATGCGCAATGCGCAAATCACATAATGTAACTTAGCACGTAATTTTATTAGGTGGCAACGATGTTTTAAGAAAAATATTTTTTACTCTTTTGGTGTAAAAAAATGTGTTCGTAAAGTTCGTATATTGCATACGACGTGTTTGAAGCTGCTTCCAAGTTCCTTTGCTCAAATGATGGGTCAGTATCAACATTACCTAATGTGTTTATTGCTTCACTCCTCCCACTCTGTGAAGTGTTATACCACAGTGCTACGTGTAATTTTAAAAACCTATATGATATTTCTTTAAAGAAGCCTATGTATCAGTTATCATTAAAGATCACTATACACGTAATCAAAATAACAATAAAATACAAAGAATTCAAATTAGAAACCCCACTGCCGGGAAGAATATATGTAGTCGCTTTTTTACATTATATATAAACCTTAATATTTGTATGTGATCTGAAAAAACTGGAAAAGTTACGGAATTCATGCTTGCCAAATAAAAGGGAATTCTGTAATAATATACATTTTAAACTCTTAATTTATTAGTTCTGTGTATTTGTATGTCTGTGTATGTATGTATGCAAATTGAATAACAATAATGTCTATATGCCTTTCTTAATAGATCTATCCTGGAGTTATAAGTGCTTTTGTGATGATGTATAAGAGAGAAGGACCGTTATCGTTCTACAAGGGTATCTGGCCAACGCTTATTCAAATATCGCCTTACGTTGGAGCTCAATTTTCATTCTATACTTTGTTCATGAAGCTGTATGAACAGTGGGTTACAGGTGATCTTAAGTTTCATGTAGTAATACTAGGATATCGAACTTTATGTGTATTATTATCCATCACCAACTATCTACACATATTTAAAATTGAGAGTCTTTACTATTTTCAGTACAAATTGACAGGCCTAGGTGTTATTCAGAATTAGAATTACGGAAATAATCATCAGAAAAGGAGAAATATCCGAGCAGTTCCTGTTCCTGTTTCTACCTTCGTATAAATCAAATCCTATGAAAATATAATGGATTACTTTCGAAATTTTTCACGTAATTGCAATTTATAATGTCTAATGATCTAGTAGCGATTGTTTCAGCCAATAAAGTCGATAGTTAGATCGACGAAATGAGCATCAAGCGTTATAAATTACAATACCGTAACATACTCCGAGAAGAATTACATTATGAAATGGCGTTGTCAGAACCTAAGGCATGGTTTATATTGAAGATAACTTACCTCATAGAGTCTTCTCTAACCTATTGGATTTATTTACTTTTCTCTATAATAACACAAACCATTGCTCAACAATGCAAAAAGTATAATAAATTGAAGTAGCCAAAATACACAATTACTTCGGTGTTATTATTATTATTATTATTATTATTATTATTATTATTATTATTATTATTATTATTATTATTATTATTAGGGATGTGAGACAGAATGAGGCTTAGGGTATGAATTGTCATGAGGCTTGAATTATTCTTTAGAGTGGAAAGTGTGATAGTGTTAAAACAGTACCAGTAAAGAATAAAAAAAATAAAAGAGAGAGAAAAGAAGTGTCAATAGTTACTTGGTAGTTTGATGAATACCAAGATAGTTGTTTATGGAATTTGAGAGATATCATTTTGTTATTGTAAGTTCAAAGTTGGTGTGAGAATAATGTTCTAGAGTTATAAACAAAGTTAAGTAACAGAAGGTAAATGTATTTAGGTCAAGATATGTGTAGATGTTCGGAGAATATAATATTGAAGAATGAAATAAAGAGTATCTTGAGAAGTACAGCTGTTGTTGTAATGTCAGAAGTTTTAAAAGAGAAGATTATAGGATATTAATTAAAGGCTTTGACATTGTAAGATTGATTAAGGCAAGAGTTTACCTTAACAGATTTTAAAGAATAACTATTATTATTATTATTAATAATAATAATAATATTAATATTAATAATAATAATACCGTATTATTATTTTATATTACCGTATCATTATCCGTTAATAACACACTTCTTTTTACCCTTAAAACAGGTCTTAAAGTGGAGTGAGTCTTATGCAATGAAGGTGGTGGGAACATGAAAATACGAACATGAATATTTTGTGTTCTCCTTAACAAATTGTGTGAAATTTCGGAGCGTGTCTTGTACAAAAGAACAGTCTTATACAACGGAAATACATAAGTTTATTCTTCTTTAAACATAAAATATAATTTATAGTTCTACCATAACTTTTATTCTTTCTAAATCAAGTTCTAGAACAAAATTTAATTTTATAAACAATCTCAAAATTGCATTCATATATGTAATATGATTTCCTTTTTAACTTCAAGGTATATTTTGTTTCACTCCCATGATATCCAGAAACGCAATCTGTGAATGTCTCTAAAACTCTAAATTACCTGTACATAAAGCGATGAATCCCATACGGAAGTTTTGGTTATATGGTAGCAACAGATACCTTTTGTTCTTCCATCAAGATATTTTTATGATCAGAAGACTATTTATTCATGGTCGAAGACAGTTATATAGTTCAAGTTGTTATTGTCTTAACTATAATTATACATACTAATATTACTGTGGAAAAAAAGAGTTTGTTCGAGATAATCTCCGAAACTGTTAACCGGTTTCGGTAATTCCTTCACCATTGAAAAGTGCATTTCTTCTATTGCGTATTTTTACTCCATCATGTTAAAGTTAAAAATGGTCAAATCTTGTGCAGTACACAGAGGAACAACATACTATAGTGAAATATGATAATAATCTTCAACATAAAAACATTTAATTTGTAGTACGAGGGCTGTCTAAAAAGTATCCGACCTTTGGCCAGAAAAATAGTTGCGAATACCTGACAGATTTGGGACCCTAATCCCCTTCAAAGTAGGCCCCTTGTGCTTCCACACACTTAGCTCACCGATCCTTCCACTGCTGGAAACACCGCTGGAAGTCTTCTTTTGGAATGTTGTTCAGCTCCGTCGTCGTGTTCCGCATTATGTCTTCTCTACTCTCAAAACGGGATCCCTTCAGAGGCGTCTTCAATTTTGGAAACAACCAGAAGTCACAAGGAGCCAGGTCTGGAGAGTAGGGAGGTTGGCGAACGGTTGTAATTCCAAGTTTGGCTAAGAACGTGTGGATCAATTGGGATGAATGTGCTGGTTCGTTGTCATGATGGACGTGCCAGTTCTTCGCTGTCCACATGTCTGGTCTTTTGCGCCGGACTGCGTCACGGAGTCGCCTGAGAACATCTTGATAGTACTCCTTTGTCACTGTTTGTCCTTCCGGTGCGTACTCGTGATGCACAATTCCACGGGCATCGAAGAAAACAGTCAGCAACACCTTGATTTTGCTTCGCACCTGCCGCGCTTTCTTCGGCCTTGGAGAATCGGGATGCTTCCATTGAGACGATTGTTGTTTTGTTTCTGGGTCGTACCCGTACACCCATGACTCATCTCCAGTTATCACGGAATTCAGATACCCAGGATCAGTGTTGGTGGTGTCCAGAAGGTCCTGTGCAACGTCAAAACGGGTGTCTTTTTGTTCCTGAGACAACAACTTGGGTACAAATTTAGCAGCCACTCGTTTCATGTTCAAATCGTCACGCAAAATTGCATGTGCAGAATCTTTACTCACTCCAACATCTTCTGCAATCTCCCGCACTGTCAAACGGCGATCTGCCATCACCAAATTTCGCACCCGCTCAACGACAGCTGCATTCCGAGCAGTTTGGGGCCTGCCGCTACGCTGCTCACTCTCGACTGATGTGCGGCCATCTTTGAATCGGTTGAACCATTGTTTAATTTGTGTTACACCCATCGCATCTTCTCCAAACACCTGTTGAATCTTACGAATTGTTTGGCTTTGAGAATCACCCAGCCTTTGACAGAATTTGATGCAGTATCTTTGCTCAATTCGTTCAGTCATCTTGCGAGAAACACTAAATCCGACGAACACTACCAACAGCACCTCACTTCGCTACCACCAGCTCACGACTGGCACACGCGAACGCGGTGAAAAAATTCAAGCATGCGCATTAAGGTTCCTCCTTCCACCGTGCACGGTGGAGCCGCCTGAGAATCACTACTTTGCGTGGAAAAAATTAAGGTCGGATACTTTTTAGACAGGCCTCGTATATTATTTTCGTCTACCCAGCTACAGACATCTTCAATAGTAAGGAAATATTTTAAGATAAAATCATAAAAGAGGCTGAAAAACATTGTAATAAATAAATAAAAATTCAAGTAAAATAGAAACAAAAAGATGAATGTACTATAAATAGCAACATATCCGTAAAATTATCTTCAATCTGTCTCCTAACATTACTTGTTAAAACTTGTTCAAAAACTCTCATGCACTGATATTCAGAACAATCTTGAATTATTATTGTAATTTAGAATTTTGGTGTACAACTTGAATCTAGATTTTAGCTAGATGATCAAGGTACTTACTTAATGCTGGTTTCGTAGTTTTCATTAACAAGGTAGTTTTGAGATGCCTGAGTTTCTGTTACAGGTTAAAAAAAACAAACAAAAAATTACGTAATATTTGCTTTGCCACAAATTGTTACGTAATCCTGAAACAAGAGGTCGTTGTTTTTAGCATTCCTTCCATGTTTCTTTTGGCCATACATTGTAGCTGCAGTGGTTTTCCGACTTCTTGTTGTACATTTTAGTTTGAAATTAAGTCAATAATTACAAACACCGCATGCGTACGTTTTTTCGGGGTTCTCCCGCTCCTTCCCACTTTCTTCATTCCACCATTTTTCATTCATTTCTCATAATCACCGACTCCTTTAGCCTAGCCGACGTAACTGTGAGACGTAAAACTCAAAGATTTCATTTCAAGTCAGTAATTACATATAGATCTGAGAAAATGACCATCACTGAACATAGATAGATAGACCTTCTCTAGTCGTAGGTTCATTTTTCTCGTCATACTTCTTCTCTTTCTCAAAGCAGATTCCTGGTGACACCAAATCATCTTCCTCATAAAACCCGAAAGATTATAGAATACGAAACATGGTGTAGAAACTGGTTAATTTGAGTTATCCTACAAAGAATTTAGCCGTAGATACTACTTAAAGAAATGGTTGGATGTTTATTTAATAATAACCAAAAGTTTCGTACTTACCGGAGCATCCAAATAAAGGATGGGCCATTGGGAGATTCTTTTCAAAGTACTTGTTATGTTGAAAGTGACACCACCTTACTTATGCCCGAACAAGTGAAATAAACACTAGTATATCTTCTCGGTACGAAATGAATCGATTAACACGTGAAGGTCTGGAAAAATAGCGGAAAATTTAGGAAAAATTGAAATTTTCGAATATTTCACTATATTATGCTTTTAAAATGAAAACTATTTTATATTTACTAGTTTAGAGTTAAGATAATTGCGTACTTGTGTTTCTTGTATTAGAATAGGGAAATTTCGTAGCAACAAATATATGTGCACCACTCATCCAAACATTTTAATGTTAGCACAATGATAGACTGGAGTTATGGCTACAAAAGAAACTAAAGTATAATTCTAGTTAGCTTAATTAATATAGACGCATGAAAATTATTTTAAGCAATGTTATGAAGATATTACAGGAAAACTGTTAAATTATCGGTACTTTAATTTCGCAGGAGTGAGGCCTCTTAAAGAATTAGAATAGCACACATTTAAAATTATTTATCTACATAATATGACAAATTTACCTATAAAATGGTATGGTATAACATGGTATGAAAAATATACCTATAAACTGATCCTCCTGGCTTTCTGTGATACGAAGTCATTGATTAACTGGTCAAAGTTCAGTAACAACACTCTTTGCTTTTCGATGGAGAGTATGGCTAAATCTGACAACCGTTCCTGCAACATGGAGGATCTTAAATAATTTTTGATCAATTTTAACTTGCTGAATGTTCTCTCACAAGAAGCAACAGAACAAGGCAATGTTAGAAAAAATCTTCAGAGCTGTTACTAAATTTGGACAAATTTCCAACGACATTTTATGAATAAAATTTTACACTTGCAAAGGAGTCATTTCTGAGAGCACACTGACGCCTAAGTCATTTTAAAAAAGGTTTAACATGGCCCTTAAAGAATACAATTTCATCAATTAGATCGCTACCCTTCAGATCTTTCTCACAGAACAGAGCTAAGTCAGCCACTTGTTTCCTTAAATCACTTTCGCAAAGTTTCTCGAAACGATTTGGGAGTATACATGAAAAATCTTCTACAATCGTGTTCAGTTTGTTGTACCTCTCATGGAATCTAGTGCTGCAAACATACTCTGTCTCATTCTTTGCTGTTCATTCAAAGCATTTCCTTCGTCTTCTGCCAGTTCATCAGAAAACCTTTTCTTTTTTCTTGGACGAGATTCTCCCATCAATATACACCATGCTGAATGCAAGTGCTTCAACTTTTCTGAAGAGCTTCTTGCACATACGATTCATGATTTTCTTGTAGAACATGTTGAAGTCCTTTTAAATGGCAAGTAGCAGCGTCTACACTTTTCGAAGAATCTTGTAGGGCTAAATTTACTTTGTTGATCGCTTTTAGCACTTTCTGCCAAAAACCAAAAAGGACAGGAAACCAAAGTCCCTTTAAGTTTCTCAAAAGGTCGTTTGCTCCATTTACAGTTTCTTCAGTTTCACTTGTAATGTCTTTCAACTCTTCCAATGCATTGCAAACTTGTGGAAACTGAGTTCTTAGAGCATCTGCTGCATTCCACTTGGAAGCCCACTTAGTTGCGCAATGTCCTTTCACCGTTATCTTTACATACTTTTTCAAAACATCCCACCAATGTGTCGATCTGCTCGATTAAAAATAAATAAATAAAAAAAAAGGAACAAATTCTGCAGTGGTGCCCACCCCCCTCATGTCCATGACGCACCCCTCCTCAATTGCCTATCTGTAGGTGTTCTTCCATGAAAAAAAAAATCTTTTCGATTAATTTTTACACCCTCTCAAACATATTTATATAGATTTTTACCCCCCCCCCCCAATATTTCAATGACGCAGTTTGCGTCATAGCCCCCCCCTTGTGGGCACCCCTGAATTCTGTATAGTCCCAAAACAATTTACTGTATGAAAATCCACTTGAGCTGCGTGCATTCCAACTAGGTTCAAAGTATGTGCAGTGCAAGGCACATAACTAACGAGCACTGGGAAAATGTTCTGTTAAACGAGCTTGCACACCAGAATATTTACCGGACATCGTATTAGCGTTTTCGTAGCATTGACCCCGACAATTTTCCATCTTCACACCATCGTCTTGAACTTTCTGTAATATAACGTCCGTTAGGGAACTTAAAGTTTTTTCTTTGACATCGATGAAATCAACAAAACTTTCTTCGACTTGGCAGTCTCCATCAGGTGAAACTGTTACATAGCGATAAATATGTGACACTTGTTCTGTATGGCTTGCATCAGGTTTTAGAGTCAAACATTATCGAAAAGTATTTGGCTTTATTTACATCTTCTATCACTGACTTTCAGACCCTATTGGCAGCCAACCCGATCAGTTCATTTTGAATTTTTGGCGTCAGATATGTTGTCGCAAGTTTGGATGGTGAATCCATGATCTTCGCAACATGCAACTTCAACACACGATCGTACTTCGCTAAAAGCAGAAAACGATTGAGAAAATTTCCTAGATTATTAGAGCCACCTTTCGTGCTAGAAGATATAACATCGTTTCCACCACGTAGTGCAAGGTTGCTTCCAGCAAGGTATAAAATACAATCAAGTGCAGCTCGAAGAATATGCCTCCATTTTTCGGTTTCATTCATTATTTGCATCTGCATTTCATGGTCAGTGGCTTCTTTCTTCTTCAATCGAATAGAGAGTTCTATCCACTCAGTGAATGCTGTTTTATGACAAGGAGACACTTCATGATCTGGAATACGTGGATTTAGTTTCCGTCAGTTGTTGAATCCTTCACTTTGACAGAACTGTGAGGAATCAGTTTTCCCAAATAAAAAGCAAGGAATACAATAAATATATTTTCTGGATGGAGAATACGCTAACCATGTTCGGTGAACTTCTACTTTATTCTCCAGGATTCGCTTGAACCATCCTGCTGAAAAATATCTTCCCATGCTGTCTTCCGTTTCACTTGGAAAATTGACATCACGGTTTTGAAAGCGTTCTTTTCTTTCTGTAATGTAGCATCTGATGTTGTTGTCTCGTCTTTGCTCAAATTGAATTACGCCCAAGTCATGCTGATACAAGAACTGAGTTGCTGATGTATTTGAAGACTGGTTCTGTGCTGTGACAATGTCTCAAGATACAGATGACGTTGTAGGTCTAGAAGTCAAATCGTACAAATGTATCAGCGGGCAGGTCTGCTGATGGTGGACTATCTTCGTGATCCTGGGCATGGACTTCAGTTATTTCGATGTTTTCTGGATTTTCCTGTAATTAAAACCAATAATGTAAACTCTGTTCCACTTGAACAAATAATAAGTTATTTTTCATTGAAAACAAAATAAGTATTTTATTAATGAAAGAGTCCCAAAAGAATTATTTTATTACCCACACATTTGTACAAGCAATCGGTAATTTAAATGCTCTATAATTGATTTGAAAGTGTTGTCAATACGAGAGCTCTTGCAAGATTCGTACAGCAGCATGACGTTAATTGTTCAAATAGCAAAATTGGCACTCACACTGCCAATCAATTATCATTAGTACACAGTAAAATTTATTGTTTGGCACCCATTGTTTATTTTTCTGCAAACAGATTTTTCACTATTGTCAAGAAAAGGAAGAATATATCTCTAAAACAATGAAAAGCTTGAACTTCGCGCTATAGTTGCAAGCAAACTTCTACATCATTCTGAACAAGATTCATCAGTATCAAATTGGTATTCGGTATGAAACTGAAATTTGGATCCACTACTGCGATCCTTGTGAAAGAAAGCAGTGGAAGAAAAGCTCGTTGATTTAAATTTTTCGTATGAGATGTCAAATAAAGAAACGTTCACTACATAGTAATAATATTATTAATCAAGCAGTTAGGCTAGGTTATAATTAGTGTTGGCTGCATTGAACTTATAAGCTGTTTTTTCTTTAGATTTTATTTTTATGTATCATATTCGGTACAAGTTCCTCTTTACTTTATTGCATACCTCATTTAAAAAAAAAAAAAAACTGTATTAAATTGGAACAATACACAAAGTGAACGGGTTTTTGAGGCGAGGAAACCAAAAATAAAACCAGGGGGGCTGCTGATCGGAGGAGGGTTGGTGTGGTTAGAGGAGAGCGCGCGAGCGAAGCAATCATAGATAACACACACCTTTCAACTGTCATTCAACTTTGAACGGAGTATAATGGCCTTGAAAAATGTAATATACTCCCTTGTACTTAATCCATGATAAAATGGACTAATGAGAAAGTTACTCTTCCCTCTTTATGTTGGCTTTCCGTGCCTCAAAACTGCCTCCATATTTACCCAAGTCATAACTAATTTACTGTATTACGTACCTTACAAATGCTCTAAAGAAAGGTACCCAATAAAGAAAACTTATGCCCCCAAATCATTACATTTGAAGTACTTTTAAAAGCACTTCTTAAGGTACCCAATAAAGCAAACTTTCCTCCCCTATTCTTGATATATACAGCAAGTATGTAACGGGAAGAGTATAGCCTATTTTGAGCAGAACATTTCATATTACTGTCTTTAAGTTAGATAAGACAATTTGTAGAGACGTTAATGCCGCAATGCTCCGCATTATTATTACAGAGATACTAAACCTAACTTAACGTACTCATTCATGGAGTATGGCGTGCTTTGGAACCGGTTGGCATGAAGAATTCATATGCCCTTGTACATATAAATACGCATACCTGTAGATATTTCATAAGTTACTACTCCGAGAGAGTCTACTACTTCCAGCGAACCACAATTACGTAAGTACAAGGCATAATTTTGTTTCCTTTTTAGAAGGTTTCGTTCATCGAAAGACAGTAACCCAAACAGCAGGAACGTAGCCACAGTTCTGACTTGTGGGGGGCGTTTATATATATATATGGTAATAGTTAAATATTTGAGCGGCAAGCCAAGATTTGGAGGAGCATGTGCCCCCATACTCCCCCTAAGGACGTTCCTGCCAAACAGGTTCCAATGTATGCTCAAACCTGTTTAGGTAGGCCTATATAAGATTTTAACTTTATATAGGATTTTAACTTAAAGCTTCAACTGCTGACTTCTGTGCAACATTATCCCCATCACCGTCAGAAGAATCATCCATATCCTCAGTGGGCTTTACAAATTTAGCCATGATCTGTCTTGTTTCGCCCACTCCTTTTTTCTTTTTCGTAACTGAGCACCTGATAATTTCTTATGGGGGATCATTTTTCACTATTAAAATAGGCGTAGTCACATCAGTTTTAAAAATGTACTCAAACGGCTCTGACTTCAGTCTGCACTTCACTGAACAATTACTCCTGTAAAGCACTTTTTTTTTCGTTATGTTATTTGTTCATAAATGGCAATCGAGTACAGCTTTCCAGTCAAGACACAAATCACCAAGGATGTTATAAAATAGAGACTCTGCCCATACAACAAAATCGTGAAGCCATACGTCACAGCTTCGCAACACCTACTCTGCCCACTCCGCGCCACTTGTGCGTGTAGGATTTCTATTTGAATCCTTTGTAAGTACGGAACTCTCGTTATTATTAATTTAACGTAGCTTTCCTTAAGATACCGATATTCAGTGTATAGAGGCCAACAGATGTGCATATTGGTCTTAGGCCAACAGATGTGCATATTGGTCTTCTACATAATATTTTATCAGTAACTTCGGGACGAATGGATTTACGTGCGTACAAATTTAAGCTATATACAATGGATAATGTTCTGTTTACGTCAAAGAAAATTACTTAAACTATTTTTCCTAAGTTAATATGTAGGTGACTGTACACCAAGTTTCCTAGTAATACTCGTAGCTAGTGAAAGTCTTCTATAGAATCATGCTTTATAATTTCATAGTATTTGCTCATTAAAATTTATTTCCGATAATGTGTTTTCAACATGCACCTTTTTTTCAGAACAGAAAGAACCTGACGGTTCTAGGCCGGTATCAGTGATCGGTGGCTTAATTTGTGGCTCTCTTTCTGGTCTGTTGGCCAAAGTAATGGTTTATCCACTTGACATCACAAAGAAAAGGCTTCAAGTACAAGGCTTCGAACAAGCTAGGCACCCATTTGGAAAGGTACATATTTTTTACTCATCTTCTGTTTGCAAGACTTAATCCAATTGACATGTTTTTACTTATTATTTATTTATTTATTTATTTATTTATTTTGTTGCTTTGTGTAGAAACTAGACTATTTTAGAATGTGATATGATTGTAAATTATTCATTGGGTTTGAAATGGCTGTATTAAAGAATGTATAACACACACAATAACGAGTTACACATGAAAATATAGAGAATCTGTAAGTTTCAGACATATTGTTACAAACGTTCGATGTAACTCCCTTTTGTCACACCACACACATCTATGTCTAGTTCGTCCCACAGGCGCTGTAATATATTTCTGTTAATGGTCGGAAATGCAGCTGTAGTACGATCTTAGAGCTCACTCAAAATTGTTGGCAGTGATGACACATACACTATGTCTTGCTCATTCCCCAAAGGAAGTAAATTACAGACTGTTAGATCGGGATATCTAGGAGACCATGGAAAAAGCGCTGTCATCTTAAGCAATCGCCCAATCTAACATTCTGTGTTTGCATCATTACATAGGAAGGCTCAACATCCTTAAACTGTTGATACCATCTCAGAATGCCTTGGCAGCTGCAGTATAGTTGCAAACTGTCTGCGAAATGAATGTTGTACGGTAACAACGGAAAAGTACTTTTCATGTTCCATATTGCAAAACGCTTTCTGCAGTATAGACGCTATTTTGAAAACTAGGCTTGTGCTTCCCTCTGTCACCACGAGCCAAGATTATTAGAGAAATTGAACTTTCAAATGTGTTCTTTTCGTTTCATCAATAGTACAAACGTATTGTGGTAAGTTTTTAATGTATTTCATTTGAAAACCCGTTGAATCGTTTATAATCACCCTGTAAAAGAAAAGGGTTAAAGGAAATGTATGGAAATAATTATAATTAAGAATGGGTATGAAATATTATACTGTAGTACCCATTTCTGACGAAATTTCCGAATTTCTATAACGTTGCTT
This sequence comes from Thermobia domestica, assembly GCF_964235325.1. NCBI lineage: Eukaryota > Metazoa > Arthropoda > Insecta > Zygentoma > Lepismatidae > Thermobia > Thermobia domestica. The sequence continues at coordinate 85,506,424 of NC_137456.1, forward strand.
GAATTCGTATGAAGGACTATAAATTGTTCTCGGATCTCGCCTCGTACCTGAGTGGTCACATTGAATGAAACTAGAAGAAAAATCGAACTGTCGAAGAGGAAAATGTTCCTAAACTTGCCGGAAGAAACAGTAGTGTGTTGACAAGTCAGTCCTAACAGAAGCACCAAGTTACAGAGTACGTGGTACTACTAAGAATACTTCTTGATGCTATCAGAGTGAAAGCTGTTTATAACTTGTCCTCAGCGAAAAGCCACTGAAATTAAGAAAGATATAATTTTCAGTTTTTATTCCATTCCATATTTATGATTAAAATAATAATAATAATAAAGCGGAAATGGTCCAACGTAAGAATGGGAAAACTTCCTGATCCCGAATATCGGAAAATTTTGTGCATTCAAAATTCAGTGTTTTGTTTTTAATATCAGGAACACTTGTAAGAGTACTTGTCTGTTATAGAGTAGATACAGTTGCATAGAAGAATGGGCACCTATATACAGGCGCGGATTCAAGGGGAGGGCTATAGCCTCCCTTCCCTCTTGACGATCAGACATACACTGGATAAAATGGGCTTCAACCCTACTTTCTTTACACTGGATAAAGCGGTACACTATGATTTAGCCCCTCCCTTGATCATATTATGGATCCGCGGCTGTATATGTATATTGATATGACAAATATAGCAGAAAAATCTTTTCTTCAAGAAAATTACTTCAAAGAAGGATGTCTCGTTTTTCCGCTATTTGTGTTCAAACTTGCGGAAATCCTTTGTGGAACAGAACGACGGAAAATTCGGGAACTGCAATATATTGTCCGTGCAAATTGTTTCAGTACAGTTGATAACATTGCAGATGCACCAGGAATTACGTGTAGTAATTGCTGTGCCATTCTGACTTCGTCATGACATATGGTGCTGAGAAAGTAGTTCCTCATACACAAACTTATGACCATGCGGGGACTTGATTGGCATGCGGATAATGACCTAATAACACTCCTCATCAGCATCATCACAGGTCACCAATCATGGTGCTTCCTGAACGATGAACGAAGCTTCCAGCTGGAAATAACCTACGTCCCTACGCAGAAATCAATACCGTGAGGACAAATTCAAGGTTTAATCATGTTGCAGATATTCCTCCTCATTGATAGAGAACTCAACGATCAGGGGCAGTAGTCACCAGAGAACGGTATATAACAGTAGTCTTTTACTCCTGCGTGAATCCATGTATTGGAAGCGTTTTGGCGTGTGGAGGAAAAAGAATTGACTGATTTTCCACCATAACCTTTCTGCACATCTTTCTGTTCGTATGTAATCTGAACTAGGAAACCGTGGAATAATTCTTGTCTATCCTGCATACTCTCTCCAACCTCACCTCGTGAGACTTTCTTCGTTGCAGCAACGGAGGCCCTATGTTCTATTTTAGAAGTCTTTACAGCAATTTTATCAGCACCGGCAGCACTGCAGTGTGCTCTAAAGATGTTAACATTTCATATAAAATATTTTTCATCGGCCTTGAGTATAGCATAGAAGCTAGAAGTAGTAACTAACAAGAAAAACAAGTATACAACAGTAATCAGAAAATCTTTCAGTAGTGAACTATAACAGTAGTAAAGAAACCTATAACGATATTTGTAAGTAATAGCTGTTTTATATATGCAGAACATCACAAAATGCCTACTGAAACAAGGTGTAAAGGGAAAAGGGAACTTCTAATATTCAAACAAGTTTCCTCTTATCCTTATATGTAGTCATCCTTGTGCTTTTATTTATTTATTTATGTATTAATATATATATATATAATATTTAACTTAATTTCTTTCGTTTCCTTGCCTAGTCTTTTCCCTTGTATTTCCTCACCTGGATCCAAAAGTATTAAAACAAACCCTTGTACCTTTACCTTTCATCGTGTATTATGTATTTTTACTGAATCATTTAAATAATACTAATTCAATATTTCTTTTATATATATGACGATAAAGTTACGTACGCAGGTATGTCTATATATCAAGGCAAAATTTACTTCGTTTTTATAAATTGATATAAAATAATCCTATATTTATTACATGAAATTATCTTTAAAAAGTCAGAAAATTCTCAGCGATCTGTAAGATTTTAAATAAAGACGCCATAAGAAAATGCTGAATTAAAAGTGAAATATACAAAGTTTTTGAAATATTACAGTTGTGCTTAGGTATGCATCCAGTAAGAACTATGATAAAGAACTTACTGTCAGTAGTAAATTTTCTTTGTTACGTAGAATAATTGAAATGAAATCTTTAAGTTTTACGTCCCACGGTTATGTCGGCTAGGCTAAAGGAAACAGTGAAGATAAGAAACGAATGAAATGGTGGAATGAAGAAAGTGGGAGGAAACGAGAGAACCCTGAGAAAATCCACGCGTGCTGTGTTCGTCCACCACAAACTCATTTGGCGCGAGCTGGAATCGAACTAAGGACCCCATGCACCAGAGGTGAACACTCTACCACTGAGCCACCACAGGCCCGTAGAATAATTGAATGCGAGTAACTGCAGAAATAGAATCAACATGGTATGGTGTTCAAGTTCATTATTCAAAATATGTGTTAAGAGATTTTCAATAAAATTATTGTTATTTATTTCGTATTCAGTTCCCTTTTAATACAGCTATCATTAGCAGAATCAAGTGGCGTACGCAGAAGTTCGTCTGGGGAGAGTTTCAAGCTCCAAAGTACATATAATGTCAGTTGTTTGTATACATATCTTAATATCGTAAATGTTTATTTTTGCGTAATATCTTGCTGAAAGAGGGGTTAAAAACCCTGAAACTTCTCTTACATAGACCACTGGCAAAATATATTTCATTTCATTCGTGCCTTGTGATTTGAGAAATGAGCACGCGGTCACAAGCGTTGTCATACGCCTGTAGTTTGCTTCGTCGTATAAACTACATTGGATTTTGATATTCGTAAATGGGAAACTTGAGTGATGAAACCATTGAGTCTAGAATACTAAGTTAGTGATAGGAAAAAATGTTTTACTTTCGGGTAGATATTCTTCCTCTTGTCTGGCGTGGGAGACCCAGGTTCGATTCCCGGGGGGAACTCATGTGGTTCGGATTCCACGTTAATCAGTAGGTCCACGTCTCATATAGCCTCGCTGCTGAACGGGACGTTAAACTCAACTCAACTCTTCCTCATGTCTACCGAGTAAATTCATAAATTACTCTATACAAAAATATCCAGAAAGTAAGTTTCATCTGAATATCCACGTGCGCAGTACTTTTCTTTATTCATTAGCACGTTACAGAATATGATTACCTGAAGTTTAGTTGAGTTTACGTTTTGTGTTGTACTTAGTATATGTTTAAAATAATTGTAACCGACTGCATGAAGTTTTAGAATTCGTTAAAAAAAAAAGCGTTGAATTTAATCGGCTATCTTTGCATGAATTTCAAAATGTTACAGCCCATTCATTGTGATTCAAAGACTTTTTTAAACATACTGTCCTTTTTCCAGGTGATAAAATACAAGGGAATGTTAGACTGCTTGTGGAAAACAGTTAAGATAGAAGGGATCCTGGGAATGTACAAAGGCCTTACACCAAGTATGGTAAAAGCTATGGCAACCACAGCGCTTAATTTCTCCTTTTATGATAATGTTTGCCAACTTATCCGACGGTCACATAATGCTTTGAAAAGTGTATAATGTGTCTCTTTTTCGCAGTTTTGTTAGATTATGATTTAGAAATATTTATAACTATGTACAAAACGTCTATTCGTAAATAAATTTTGTATTGCATTTGTGTTGATTTTTTTTTTTTTTTAATTCGTTTGCATTTTTCAAATTACTTCATGCCATTAAATGTTAGTTCTATTTTCGTGAGTTAATTTGGTGTTTTCTATCATTTGTGTATTTCATGTCCCCTCGATTATACATCTAGGTAAAGAAAAACGGTAATAATGAGATGGCTAATAATGGTGCAGTGCATAAAGTGGGAGGAAACGGAAGAATGCAACTCACGTACACAGTATTTATGCACCACAAAGGTCACTTGGCGAAAACTGGAATCGTATCCGAAAAACACCATCCCTCAGATGACCACAGCTGTAGGTACTTGTAAATGAAATGAAATGAAATTTTTGAGTTTTACGTCCCACGGTATGCCGGCTAGGCTAAAGGAGACGGTAGCTATAAGTACTTGGTCTCTTCTTAATGGCACAGTATTCTTCATAGCATCTGTACGGGTGTTCGTACTGCTTTTAGACTGCCGCTTTTCTTCTTTAGTGTAGAACCAGTAAACTTAAAATTCTTAACCTATGTCTTGATAGCATGAACTGATTGAACTGTACGGTATTAATGAATTCCAAAACTTCCTCGTGACTATATGGACTATATGGTTAACGTGTGGCGGGAACTTACGTAATTCGGATCCCACCTTAAGTTGTAGAACAACACCTCTCTGAAACAGGACGCTAAACTCCAAATCGGTGAGTAAGAACATACTTCGAAATTCAAACTGAGCAAGCAAGAAACTGTCATCGTTTATGTAAATCACTTTTACACCAAAAGCACGTTGTGCTCCGATTCACAGCTTCATTGTTACTGAAATGCTTTTAATTAGGGTGCTAGGTGGCAGTAGTGGTAAACCTCCCCACTCGAGCGAATCCCAGAAAACATACTTACCAAATCACAGGTTCACAGATTCACCCTATATCCATTACACGTATCAAAGTTATAACTCGAGTGAAACCCAACAGACAGTAATCATTTAGCACAAGACTAATGAGATATTGCAAGAAGTTTATATGCTGTTACGACTATAATTTGCAATATAGTACGCTTTAGCGAATCTAGATATATATAGAATAAAGGAAACGATATATATTGACTTAGCCTAATTTGGTTATCAATCTTTGCAGGTTTTAAAATATAATGGAATGATAGATTGCCTTGTAAAAACCGTTCAAATAGAAGGAGTATCGGGACTATATAAAGGCTTATTACCAAGTATTATTAAAGCAATGTTAACTACCTCACTACGATTTAGTTTGTATGACCAAGCCTGCCAGTATATGAAAGTTACTAAACGTGGAAAACAATACAAACATTGATAATTTATCAGTTTGTACATTTTTTTATTGAGTAGTGAATAAATGTACGTGTGCGTGTATTCTATATTGTAATACTGAAATTTATAAATAAAGTTTGATTTTCTATATCATCATCATTAACAAGCATTTCGTCTATGAGTAATCTAAACATTACACTTACAGAGAAGCATTATTACTTAATTTTGATGAACATTTAATAAATAAAATATTAAGGAAGATGGCTGGAATGTGGTGGGTAGCATAGTCAATGTATAATTTTGAACGATAATTAATCCTCTTTTTAGAGAAAGGGAATTTGTCTTCTTTGGAATTCGTTGAAACCTACAATGAGTATAGGGTAAATCCATATCAAATCAAACAATGATGGTTACTGACAACATCTGTAATATTTTTAAAATGTTTATACACAAGTTGTACTATATTTGTTGACAACTAGCATTAATTTATTTTTTAGATACCCGGTTTTCTTTTGAGCAACCATTCTGTAAGTCTAGTTTCCACTTTATAATAGCTTGCGGTAAATTCTGTAGCTTCGTTTATTTTTGAAGATGATGGTTTCAAACAAAAAACATTTGAAAGATAAATTAAATTTTCAATATTTTATGTCCAGTGCACTTTTAAACCTACTACGCTACAAATAATTACCTTTAAAAATGTGGAAAGTTAGTTTGAGAAACGCAAATTGTCATATTTTTAAATTAAAAATTTTAAAGAAAAAATAAGATTCACCACTATTTTATTTTATTATTTATTTATTTATTTATTTATTTTACCTGTATATTGGTTTCGTGGTATACTACTTTCTGAGAAAGTTCGATACCTGAGAGTCTTTTATTTATTTTTTGTTTTTAGTTATGGGTCTTCAAACATTACAAGTTTTCGAAAATCTGCTATGTTCAACCTGAAATCTCAAAAGAGACACACGAACACCTCATATTTCACAAAATAATCGTTATTTGCGTGGTAATAAGTGGTTAAAATTCGATCACTGAAACGAGACTAGCTTTTGAATTGGGGGTTTGTTTTATGAGGCGAAATTCGGTTTATTAGCAACTAAAGTACAACTAAACAGAGGCCATAGTTATTAAAACATTATGCATGTCATTTTTATTGTAATAATATTCAACTGGGACAAACTAATTGTTAATTATGCTTTGAAGGAAGTAATTATTAAGAAAGAAACGCCATTTTGTCTTACGTAGTTTCTGAGCTTACACAATTCATAAAATAGTCGAGACCACTTTGTGTTGGAGGTCCTGTTTAGCTTAGTTTATGCAAAATACAAAAGAATACAAACAACAAAACACATTCTTGAAAGTTGGCGCGGCTAAACAGTTACCACCTGCCTGCCTTTTATTGAAACTGACATCTTCATTGACAGTAACTCTCTCAACAAGCAATAAACGGCACATACGTGGTGTTTTAGTGATATGTTGCCATCACTTCAGACCTTCTAAAAAATTTGGATATTTTACCGCTTATTCCTTAATGTATGTATGTATGTAAATATACAAGTAAGAGTGGTTACATTAAGACTTAAGAGTAGGAATATCGCATATACAAGAACTCACCAAATATGCCTTTGTCTTCATTAAGAGAAGTTTACTACACAGTTCAATTCCTGTGCATCTGATATAAGACTCTCTAATACATAGGCAACAGGCTAGAACATTGAAAGATATTTCTGACTGTATGTGATTGTTGTTTTCCTCACTTGTTTATTCAATCTTTTTATCCACTGTTTTCATTCACATGGCCCCAGAACTTGTTTCTAATCTCTAAACATGACATAATGTGGGTGCCAATTAGTAAGGTCCTAAGGAAACTATCATCAACAGAGTTCGCAATTACTACAGATCAAAGCTTCAATATCAGTGAAAAACTATGTACAAAAATCAGTCAACTTTTTTTTTTCAACAATAGTATTTTAAGAAAATAAAAAAAAAATTAACAATTGTATGTACTTTTGCTTAACATGTGAATCGTATAACTATATATACTAGTATAATTGTATATTATATATATATATATATATATATATATATATATATATATATATATATATATATATATATATATAGTTATTTCGATTTTTCAACATAGTTTTTTATTATATAAACGTAACCAAGAAAGTTCTGTCGGTTTTTGTGGACGTCTGTGTTCCATTGGCCCTCACACCATGAGTTGAATGCGAATGGAGATAAGGCGAAGGTCAGTTGTTGATGTGGATATATCCAACATACTACCTGGTTGTGATTGTTCAGTTACACTGTGAACTTGTGTAAGGACAGAGTGAACATGGGACCTCCACAGTACGTCATAAGGGCGTGTATGTTCTACGAGTTCAAACTAGGGTCAAACGTTACTGCAATAGAGTGGAATATATGCCAGGCTTTTAGTGAGGGTGTCGTGACTATTCGGAGAGTACATCGGTGGTTTAACAAGATGGTGACGAAACGCTCGAAGATGCATCACGTGCCGGAAGACCAACACATGTCCAAAATGAAGATCTTCAGACAACAATTGAGGCGAACACTGATCAGACATGGGAGGAACTGGGATTAGAATTCAGTGTGAGTGGAGAAACCATTCGGCAGCACCTCCATCAACTTGGGAAGCACTACAAGTTGTGTCGATGGGTCCCACATGATTTGACTCCGGGCCAGAAGACAGCGCGAGCAGGCATCTGTGTTTCTTTGCTGTCTCGTCTGAGGAAGGAGCCATTTCTGGACAAGGTGTCGACATGTGATGAGAAGTGGGTCCTGTACGAAGCTCCACGGCGCCGTCATCATTGGTTAGCATCCCATGAACCGGTTCCAAAACAGCCGAAACCAGCACTGCACCAGAAGAAGGTCCTCCTGTGTGTTTAGTGGAGTGCTCGCGGCATCGTGCATCGGGAACTGCTACCAGCTGGTTAGAGCATCAATGCAACTTTGTACTATCAACAGTTGAGCCGTGTTCAAGAAAAGCTCTGGAGCCAGCACTTCTGAATCGCAAAGGGCAACGCTAAGCCCCACGTGGCTAGGATGGCTCGGGACACCATTCTACGCCTTGAATGGGAAACACCATTACATCCGTCATACTCCCCTGACATTGCACGTCCGATTATCACCTGTTCCATTCCTTACCTTACCTTACCTTAGAGGTACCTTAGAGGACTCCAGTTCAAATCCCTAGTAGAGGTGGAAAATGCACTTGATACCTTCTTCGCTTCATGGCCTTCCAAGTTCTACCGCGATCGAATCCATGGTCTTCCAGAACGTTGGCAGAAGGTCGTCGATGCTGATGGGGACTATTTTTGATCTTCCAGGTACGTCTTTGGTGACATGTCGCAGGTGGTGGGTGCAAAAGCGACAGAACTTTCTTGGTTACCTTATATTTGCACAGCGCACCACTTGTGAATTTGCTACATATAAACAAATACGAGGCACGTCCAGAAAGTAAGTTCCATTTGGTAATAAAATTAAATTGTGTACAGATACAGAAAAAATATTTATTGCACAAAATTCTACAACTCTTAAACTACTTTTCCACATAACTGCCGAAATTTTGCAGGCATTTGTCATAGCGTGGCACAAGGTTTTGTATACCTTCTTCATAGAAGTTTGCCACCTGTGTCTTCAACCAGTTGGAAACAGTTTCTTTCAGCTCGTCGTCATTGTTGAAGTGTTGACCGCCAAGGAAAGACTTGAGAGAAATTCCATACCGAGAGCACTAATTGTAAACTTGCGGTTTTCCTGGATCTTGTCATCAATCGCGTGAACCAGTTCTTCTGTAACCAAAGATGGACGCCCACTTCGTTCTTCATCGTGCACGTCACTACGTCCTTCATTGAATTGTCGGACCCATCTTCTCACCATTGAATCACTCATCGCATTTTGTCCGTAAACATCGCAAATTTGCCGATAAATTTAACTTGGTTTCACTTTCCTCGCAATCAGAAAACGAATCACCGCTCTGATTTCACAAGCGGCGGGATTTTCAATCAACACCGACATTGTAAACAAGCACAACAAAGCGTACGTGACTGACAGCGATCTCCAAATGGCGCACGTTTCTTCTCCTTGATACAGAGCGTCTACTGCACATGTGCGGAACTGCGATCGCAGTGCTGCAGCGGAGATAAATTGAAACGGAACTTACTTTCTGGACGTGCTATGTAGCAACTCAAAAACTAGTCAAGTCTCAAGATCAAATTTTAACCACTTATTACCACACAAATAATGATTGTTTTGTGAAAATTTGAGATGTTTCAAATGTGTCTCTTTTCAGATATTTCTGGTTGAACATAGCCGATTTTCGAAAAATCGTAATGTTTGAAGACCCATAACTGAGAAAGAATGATACTCTGAAGTATCAAACTTTTTTAGGAAATAATGTACTGCAAAGCCTATAGCTACAAAAAAAAAAAAAAAAAAAAAAAAAAAAGTTTTCTTTAAATATTTTAATTTTCAGAATGACAAGTTGTGTTTTTCGAACTTCAACTTACAACAATTTTTTTTAAAAGATATTTGTAGTACATAGCCTTAAATGTGTACTGTACATAAAATATTGTATATTTAATTGTGTTCAAGTGGTTTTTGTTTGAAATACATATCTTCAAAAATAACGGAGCTACAGCGTTTACCGCAAGCCTTGTAAAGTGCAAAATATGCGTACGGGTCAATACAAAATGGCCGCTCAAAAGAAAATATGACATCTAAAAAATGATTGAATGCTTATTGTCAGCTCTCTAAATATAGTCCAACTTTGTGCACAAAAATTAAAAACTTAAATTTTGTCGGCAACCATTTAATCTGAAATTGGGTGATTTCAAATGCATTGACCCATTTATTATTATTAGTAGTAGTAGTAGTACTTTTTTGAGGAGAAAAAGCTGTCGATACTGAATATGAATTTAGTATAATAAATTTCCACACTTTTAACGTGTCCTCTGATATGCATTGTTCGTCTCCAGACCGCTTTTTGCTTTTTCGTGGATCACACTGATCTTGAAAGTCAGGGAAAGCCATAGAGATATTTTAAAATATGCCGAAAATCAGAGAAATCTATATTACACGCCTCAGAGAACAATGAGAGACTCTAAAAGATGTTAAGAAAAAGACTGAATAAAAAAGAAAATTAATCTTAGGAAATGAAGAAACTCAAGGAGCGCCGAAAAGTGTTTTAAGCTTGAAGCTTCGAAAGAAGAACAAATTAAATTTAAAAGTTCAAATATTACACAAGAAGAAGAAGAAAAAGGTAGGTTTGTTAGTTGTAGATAAGCAAGGAGATAGGCCAAATTGATATGCAGGGTGTTTCTAAACAACACCGACAACATTTGGGGGTGATTCCTGACACCAAGATAACGAAAAGTATAGACCAACCTGGGTGCACGAATGCTTCCTTTCGGAGTTGCAGGCTGCCTAAAACATGAATAGTTGAACTTTAAAGGTCCATAGCTCTAAAACTATGGGACCTACCGTAGTCGGGTCAAGACTTCACTTAGGAACTAATATGTGCCCTATCCAAATATCCATGTCTCAGAATCCTTCAGTACTTCCGCAACAATTTTTATAGACGTAATTGGTGAATACTTCGAATTATATGCCCGTAGCCAAACTTCCTCTACAAAAACTGTTGCGTGAGTACCTTACGATTCTAAAACATAGCTTTTTGGATAGGGCACATATTAGTTCCTAAGTGAACTCTTGAACCGACTTCGGTAGGTCGTATAGTTTTGGAGCTATGGACCTTAAAAGTTCAATTTTTCATGTTTTCAGCAGCCTGTAACTCCGATGGGAAGCATTTGTGGACCCAAATTGGTGTATACTTTTTGTGTTATCTTGGTGTCAGGAATCACCTCCCGAACGTTGTCGGTGTTGTTTTGAAACACCCTGTATATTTACTTTGAGTATCTTCAGAATGTTGAGGTATTAAAGATATCGTTAGTGTATAATTATTGCTTGGAATAGTAATTTATTGTATCCCAAATGCAAGAAGCTTAGTATGTACTAGGTATTTACAGTAAGAAGATACTTATACCGTACTGTATTTAGAGGGCAAGAAAGAAAGCTTTGGATGGCTACGGGGATAATGGAGGTCGATTTAAAAAAAAAAAGTCCTAACCATAAATGATAGGGTTCGTTGTGCCGCGGTTCACGGAAAATTTATTACTTACAGAAGTAGTCATGGAAATTAAGAGAAATCAATACCAGAATTTGAGTGTGAACCCTGTTTTTGTATCAACTACAGAACGATAACCTCGGAACAACTGTGAGACCGCTTATTTGTTAGGGTAAACCCATCTGGAAATTGAAATACATTCTGGCAGGGTTTTAAAAATAATTTTACACTAAAAATTCACACACTGCATGTGATATTTTATAATCATTTAGGACTAATAAGAAAGTCCTGTACAGTCCTGTAATCTATTAACATAGTGATGAAGTATTAAACATACATACTGACATTTGAGTTAGTAGGGGGAAACGAGTCAGAGAAATATGAAATGGAAAATTTCCGTAAGGCTGTCTTTTGTCCTATTACAAACATACGGAACTTTTCCGTAAGTTTGTGCCAATGGGTTAGGAAGTGTGTGAGAGACGATTCTACTTCCCTGATGAACAATAATGAAAAGGTTGTCCTATAAGCTGACATGATCTAGATTAAGTTACTGAAAATTTATCTGAGAGAGCCCCCTTTTACATTCGCTAGAAGATATTATACAGTAGTTATATTTTAGAGGATGTAGCATAACTAGAACTGATTTTCCTTCAAGGTACATGTAAAAACTAGCGACTAATCGCTTCCATTTAAGTGGAGTGTGCATGTTGTCTTTTTAATTTCTTCTTTACCAAATGGCAGCTCAGAATTTCCAAGTCAATACTTGAAATCTAAGACTTTAGCGTATGGAGGCAAATGAACTATAGTGTCCTTCCAGAAGACACTTTTAAAACAACTTTCAGGCTTTTGACAAAAGTAAAATAATAAGCTCATAATTATTTGAAAACCACAAAAAATAAATAAATAAATAAATAAAAAATGTGGTTGTTGGTACTATGCAACGCCAGAAAAAATCACTGATGATTATTGTAGTCTGACAGCACGCCATTAATGTTAAATATCATACTTGTCTTCTTAAATACTCTGCCTGGCAGACGTTTACCGCTATTTGAAAAGCTTTTATGTACTTCTGTGCTCAGTTGATCTCTTGATGTAGATTCTATTCGTTTTAATGCTAATCATGTAGGAACCTGGTTTGATCTTAGCTCCCGCCAAGTGAGTTTAGTGTTGGACAAACACCGTGTGCGGGTTTTTTCTAAGTTCTCTCGTTTCCTCCCACTTTTTCATTTCACCCTTATTATCCAGTTCATCAACAACACCTTCCTTGGGCTCGGTGCATAATCGTGGAACGCTAAAATTTTTTTCTCTCTCTCTTTGAAACACTGTTGTTAGTTTCATTTATATTACATAGAAAATACATGCTTCTTACTGTTTGTATGATTTTCAGTTGAAAGAATTTGTGTCAATTCGGAAGGGGGAGGGAATGGTGGCGTTTTTCTTTATTGCTAAAAGAAACATCCATGCTTCCAACAGGTTTATTTTCTGAGTGTAGTTGAAAAGTTTTCGGAAAGAACAATTTGTTCCTTTCAAGTGATATGTCTTAGATTTCAGAACCAACTTTGCTTTTACAAGGCCGGGGGAAAAGGGCTAGGAGGAAATCCCATTTTTAAAAAAATCAATTTCCAGCGCTCCCTTCCCCTTCGACTACGCTTACTTCAATGGGCGTAACTCATATATAAGGTGCCATCAAATGAAAAGGTCTGTTTCAAAATATTCCTACATCCATGTTACGTGAAACAGCTATTTTGTGTGCTGTGTATACCCACAGCTGTATGTGGCAGTCCTGTGGTGGGGCATCAGTGTATATGTGTTGACAATCAGTTGGCGAGGGATTGTTCAGTAAGTGCTTTCGCTTCTTCCCCCAGATACAATGTGTGGTCGAAAAATTGAGATGCCGCTAACAGATATGACTATGGTATTCTGAAGGTACTCATCAATCGGGCATTTGAAGGAGAATACGGTGGTGACAAATGTAGCGGACAAAATACATGTTCGCATTTTTGTGCTAGACGAAATTCATTGAAGGACGATTAGCGGATAGGATAGTTGACAAATTGCATTCGTGATGTGACAGTGACTATTATAGACAATCTAATTCAAGATAACGAGAAGAAAGCGTCTCACACTTCGCTGTTCTTTAGCGGCACCTTCATTGTTCAGTCACACATGATCATGTTACGTGCGGAGAAAGAAAAATGAAAGTGCTTCTGGACGACAATACTCATGCGCTAGAATGCCATATATACCTGTGGGTATACACAGTACACACAGTAATTGTTTCATGCAACATGGATGTCGGGATATTTTGAAATTGGTCTTTTGATTTAATGGCACCTTATATTTTATACATTTTTTTTTATATCTATCCTGCGAATTTTGCTTCTAGTTTTATGTCACTAGAGCAATTATGGAATAAGCTACTGGTATTTGAAACTGGTTTATGAATTTTCACACATTTCGTTCAAAAAGTTGTATGGGCTCCAAGAGAATTATATGGCGGAACGGGTTGGAATTAACTCGTTCTCGTCACATTTCGCAATGTCCACTTTTTTGTTCCGTATAATAAAATGCATTACACGGAATATTGGATGGGCTTTGTAACAACTTTTTATCCCTAAAGATTTCATATGGCAATACCTCCTTTTTTTCACCATTCATTCATATTTCATATCTTTATTGGTACTGGAAACTAGTCATTTGTTCTATTTTCGTCCCTTCAATTCTTATATTTGTTTATATTCCTTCAGTTTCTATCACTACTGAATTAGTTAAAATATATATATAATATATATGTGTTTTCATCTATATTCTCAACGTTTCCTGAAGTCTTGCAACATTATTTATTTTTCGGTTCAAATTTCACAGTATCATCTCTTACGTGAATAGACTTAACTGTGCTACTCAATCCCTTCTGTACTATTTATACTGTACATTATATTCAATAAACATATGAAAGACAAAGATTTCTTGCAATTACCTTTATTTTTGTAATTTCCTTTTTCTTCTTTCTTTTTAAGTTTGATTCTCTCTTTGTTTGTTCGTGTACAGGTTTGTACAAGTCAAAACCTTTTGCATTAATATTCTTCAGGAGTAGGATGATACTTCAAAAGGTAAGATAGAAAAGAAAGGTAAGTTTAGGTCAAATTCGTTGAATACTTTTCAAGATCTGGGTGCAGAAGTCCAATCCATGAGTCAACGTGAACAAGATGGAGAGTACCAAGACCAGAGGAATTAAGTGGCTATGTTCTATCATCTTGGTTCTTACATAAATATTATTTGTTTTGCTTCAAAATATGTCCACCGATGCAGACCATGTCTATTCTAAATTGCCATAATCAGTACTAAATTGTGGCTTTTTAATTTTAACGTAAAAATTGTTCTTACACATTTCTTTGTATTGTCGTTTTTACTTTATGCAAAACTTGGATATTATTAATGTGTTTGTGGGAGTGGGAGTATTGCAAATGCCAGAAGTGGCTCCTCTGTTTTTAGTTCCATTTATTTTCTGGTTTTGGTGTTATTTGTACATTTCATCATTCATATGTGAGGTTTGTTGAATTCGCTTTTTAGTTGATTTGTATTTAAATGCTTTGTCGTCAGTTACGTTACTTAGAACGAAACCTACTGTTTAAAGTGATATCTGAATTACTCTAAAGCGTTCTATTCTTTTCCACAGGGAATCGAACCTGGCACAGCGTATATCACAAGCAGGCATTATAGTCTCTAAACTGAGAAGATGGACTTCCACATTCGTATATTATTTTTTTAAAATACACAAAGGGGCCTTGGTATTGAAAGTAGCTGTGTCGTGGTATATCTCAATGTCACATATTCTGCACATTTTTCTCAAAAGAGTCCAAACTTGTAATTTATTTTTTTGGAACACATGCTTTACATTATGGGATATACATTAGATAGAATTAGACCTTTTTGCATGTGTTTTAATATGTAGGAGTAGAAATAGATTTGTTTAATGCCAGTCAGTTATAAGCAAAGGAAAAACTAGCATACTTTTTCCTTTTTTTTTTTTTTAAATGGAGAATCATTGCTGTATATTTTTTCTGTTTATGACTGTACAAACCATTTTTTAAGGGCACCTTTCTTGTAATAGCCATTCTTTTGACCAAAAAATCAATCCTCGTATCATAGGCGGCGCCAGGATTTTGGTAATGTGGGTGCAGGCTGGGAAGGGACAGCACATCCTAACATTGTTTCCAGAACGCTCTGCACTATTGATCCTTAAGATCTCAAAAATAATCCCTAAGTTTTAATTAAAAAAAAGAAAAGAAAGAAAACTAGAAAAACAGTGTATGATAGCAAGTAATTTAGGAGAGACCTAAGATGTCACTCAAATATATCCAAACATAGGAAACAAGAAATATACAATATATAAAGGATTGTTGTAGAAAATCTGAAAATCGAAGTTAATGTGAGTGCAGCTGCACCCACTGTGGCGCCGCCTATGCCTCATATTAAGATCTTGTTGATGCACAATTTGTATCTCTACGAAAAGAAAGAAAAGTTTCATCGAGCATTAGTTTTAATATTATTTGACGAATGTCTCAAATTTGCGTGTGTGAAAAATTGTTGAACTTTGAATATTATATGTTTCTTGGAACTTCTTCCCCCCTCCCCCTATTTTTTCATACGTCATGGCACCAAATCAAAGATGGATTTGATGTTTTCCTGAGCAATTGTCAACCACTCTAAAGAAGTTGACACTGTCTGCTGAAGGACAGTGACAAAGTAACGACCAATCATATCACAGGATGATATGTAAAAACCGGCAGGTGTGGTAAAATGCCATATTTGCTATTTTGGCAAAGATCATGTATAAATTCTATTTATTGTGATCATTCGCCATATTTCCCATTTTATAATTCCTTCTTAACTTTGTTCACCTCAATAAGATATGAAATTCAACGCTCCTCAACGGATTATATGAATCTTTGTTGACGAACCAAATACATGAAAAGCTTAATTTTAGTGTTGCTAGTAATCCCGAGGTTACAGCGTGCTTCAAATATGCTCCTTTTGCATGATGAACGATCATTGTCAATCCCCAAATGGAATTTAATAGATTGACGATATAACTTAAGTGTGTATACAATCAGAAATTAACTATATGTTGTATGACATGACTGCTTTATTAAGTGTCAAGATAGGATTTACATAATACGTACTTTTTTTCCCACGTAGGTTTTAATCATTGTATTCATTAGATATTTTCTGTGCAATTTTATGTTTATGATGCTGATATATGATTTGTAATGTTCTTCCATTTTCATTGTTTTGATGTGTTTTGGTTATTACTGATACTTTCAAAATTATTGTTAATTAGTACTATTTATGATCTTCAATGTATATTAACGTATTTAATGCAAACTTTTGGTAAATTAATGACATAAAAATAGAACATAACATACAAAATATCAATTGGCATTTTAAATTTATTTCCCTTCGTTTTTCCATCTTTTATTTAGCCACAATTGCTGGTCTATAATATGCAAAGTGACCGTGCAGACTAGGAAAACTGTGGTACTTGTCATTTTTTGAAGACTATTACATTTCGCGATAATGGTGGCTGGGCATTATCCAGTTAAACTAGGGCGTCGAAAGTTATCTGGGAAAAAGTATGACTTTGGCATTTAGAAGTACAGTAATACAGAGTAGCTCAAAAGTAGGTATACAGACCAGCATCGCTCAAGTATGACATATTAATTTATTAAGATAATGAATTTATTTGCTTTGGTTTGTTCCGAGCTTAAGGTATAAGTAAAAATAAATTAAGAACATATAAGGAAGAAGCTAAATCAATACCTGTATGGATAACAATAAGTAAATGATATAAAATGTCATGACCGATCAGTACGGGACTGTATACCTACTTTTGGGCCACCCTGTATGGTGATCTTTCATTTATTTATTTATTAAGAATGTACATAGAATCCTGACTTATATAAGGTTTGTTATCCTTGCTTAAGCATTATATATATATAAAAATAATTATTGTCCAAATTGGTGTGAAAAAGTTTCTTATACCTCTGAAGGATTCCAAATACCAATTAGATTTTCTGAAGGCCAGAATTCTAAACGAAGTGAACAGAACATCAGATCATTGAAGACCAAACATTGGCTTCGAAAATATTTCTATGCTTTGTTGAACCCATTCCAGTCGTAATTGTTGAGTTTTCCTGAAATATCTTTTACACCACACTGTTTCCTGTTATCTGAAGCTAAGAATGTAAAAATATTGAACTTTTGTGCGAAATCAAGCATCCTAAACGACTGAAAATTAAGTGGTTAAGCAAAATAAATCCATCAAATGTTCTTTCTTTATTCAAAAAGTGCTAATTACAAAAACAAAGACATAAATAAACACTTACGTCGTACTAACATGTGTTAAACACATTATAATATCAATAAAATGACAGCTCTGCTGCAATATAATAATGCCTTCTCTATATATATAATTAAATTATTTCTTAGGAATAAGAGAATATTTGATAAGTAATTTAGGTTAAATTGGCCGTTTTATAAAGGAAAGCAGTTTACATATTTCTCAACAGATTTTTTTTTTTCGTAAATGTTTTTGATAAACTAGAAAAAATCTTTATATGACCAATCTTGACTACAACTTTTACACTTGTGAAATACAGAGAAATGTTTCAGATTTGCCACATATTTGTTAATGTTACGATTTCATATTATTTTATTTATTTATTTCAAAATGAATAGAACAATTGTGGGAAAAGAATAAAATATTGAACAGAAATCGGCTTTTAAGGGAAAATGTTATCTCTAGACAAAAAATAATACTTAAAAGGTATTACGCAATTAGCAATAGACCTAATTGTAACCATAAAATAAAAACTTACACATAAATAAGACACTTCTAATACTTAGTCATTCAAAAAAAAAAAAAATTCAAAGTAGTTTTACTTTAGACTTTTTGTTTTTCCGTACAAATGACTCCGGTAGGGTAATCTATTTCTTCCATTTATCTGTTAAATTAGAAGTACTGTATATTAAACCATTTTTTTACTGTAAATGTTCTTATGTTTAGTATTACATATTTAATAAAATGCTTAGCGTTGTTTCTGTATAGTGAATATTGACCTATTTGACTATTTAAAGAAATACATACCTTGATTTCTTTATAACAATAAATTAGCTTTGGTTTTATGTTTACAATTAAGAAAGTTAGGATTATTTTTCGTAATTTTGTTCAATAAGCATTTTAAGTGTTCTCATACGCTTTTGTCTTTTGTCATAGTTAAATTTGGTATTATTTTGCTAAATGTTCTATAAACTGTTAAGCTTACATATAACAAAATCACAAGACAAAGAAAGTATGCAGTACTAAAAGTTGTTATAGTAGAATTACAAATAAAACCAGATTTTCTTAAGAGCAATAAAGGGCATTGGCACCACGTGTAGGTTGTCAGTAAGTCCAATGTTGTCATCTACAAAGGGATAGTCACTTGCCACTGTCTCCAGGAGAATCAAAAAGTTTGATTGGTTCTTTCCTTGAATAACTGCAACCATAGGTGTTGACCTTGTGCAAAAAAGTTGGTTTTGTTTCTGTGCGAACTATAAACACATATAAGCTAAGTAGATATGGTTGTTATAATGCAAAAGGACCAGTGTTCAAAATGGTTCCGAAAAAGGAAGGATAGCATTGCTTTTGCAATGACAATTTCCCTTATATATTTGATATAAGTTTTTAAAAGTAACGCAATCTTTTCCCCCAATTTCGACCACTAGCTGACATTCATTACGCACTATTTTATGTACCGTTAATCCATATCGTGTGTCCCCCCAGTAATGGAAAATTCGTCTTTCCTTCAAACACTAGAATTCACAATATGTGTAGTTTATTCAAAGTATTCTGCTCACCTTATAACGGTTACTCGTAAGAGAAAAGAAGTCAAAACAAGTCTGAAACTTCTATGACCATTTAAGACATTTACTGGAAGCCGGAATACTAAATTGCCCCGCACACACAGTTATTAAAATATGACGTTTTAAAGGGAAGTGGGTAGTCAAATTTTTAAACACAAGATTGTGCCAACTTTTTTGGGGGGGCGGGCAATTTTCTACCCTTATCCACATGTAAAAATTGTCAAATAATTTCTTCAATTGCGTTGATGTCTGCGTCGCATGGAAGTTCACAAAGGACAACCTGGCATCATCCATGGAATTCAAATAAATCAATTAGTTGAATTAAATTTCCGGGCATGAGTAGTATTTTCTAAATTTAATTCTCCAATATCATCTTTATTTCTTTACGTTTCTATCGTTTGTTAAAAAAATATCTATTACTGTATATGATACTGGGTGGGTACCAAAATACAAAATATTTATTTATTTATTTTTGATGCGAACTATTCCGTGCATGCTAGGATTGTTCCATACAAATTTACTTCTGGGTCATGCCTTTACATGTCCTTAACCTTCCACGCTTCAAAGGTACGCCTTATACATCAAAAAACCGCAATAATATTGTAGCTTTGCCCTCTCTTGCGAAAAAATTGTGCAGACGCGTATGTTGATACAGATATACACGTACCATATCCTACTTACACAAATACCCAGTCTGTGAGGCGAAAGCTATTGTAACTCAGAAGAATGCCAAATGGTCACATAAAAAAGAAAATACGGCTTACGTGCATACGTGATAGACTAGGTGTTGTTATATGCAATTTTAAATTATCCTACTTCCCCATATAAATATTCTAAAAGATAGATTTTGGATGATCACTGCTTTGGAAGTTTACATATTATTGATATACAAATATTGCGAAATTCCTAACTTTCTTTATTGTATATATATAAATTTATATTCAAACTCTGTACAAGGGCTATCTTCTTCCATAAGAAACAGAGTAGCCTAAGTACGTCATGAAAGTTTCCAACATGGAGGAATGCATCATTTTCTCCATATACGCTTCCAGAAGCGAACGCACTCCTCGAAGAAACATTGTCTCCATCTCACGTGATAAATCAGTACTGGTATCAATTCCTCGATGCTGCATAGTCGGCCTGCAACCATAGAAGTTGAGGAAATCCGTGTTGACAAACTTCGATAAAGAAGAAACTTCCTCTGGCGATCGCGGAGGAAGATCTGGATGCTTTGAGTGCATGCTGATTTGCAATGGAGTCCTTCGCAGACGAATTGTCATATTGCAATGTTCGACTAAGCTCGGCAATGGATCGAGACTTACTTCGTATAATTTTACTGTTCCAGACACAGTAAGATCATCAAACAAAAGCCTTGTGTCCAGAGTGTTGTTGTTATGGTTAAAATGACAACGTTCTACACGGAATCTTGGTAACCCTCGAACTCTCATGTCGGTTACATACATTTCATACGGAGCACTTCGTAGTTCTTGATGAAGCGAGTATCCTGTCAGTTCAAGGATTGTTCCCTGACGTCTCATCGTACGCACAACTTCCTCTAAGCGAGTGGCACAGCGAGGTTTGCCAATTACTCGAAAACCTGTAATTAAAAAAAAAAAAAGTGTTATTAAATGACAAAAATTCTTGTATAGTGCAACGGTAAATCAAGCATGAGTAGTATTTACTAGTTCGCACTTCAGTCTCAAATTACCATTAAAAATATATAAGAATTAATATCCCTCATTTTCTTTTAACATAGCTCTAAAGTCTTTCCAGCCTTAGAACAAAGTAGACGTAAACAAAGCGAAATGTATTACTTCGTGGATCACACGTGCTTTGGCAGCGAGAGACGTGAACAGCAAGATCGTCTGCTAGGTTAGTGTCGTCGCATAATTTCTAAAGTGTAAGGCTCGGTTGGTTGGTAAATAATTAACACACTAACCACTGTTATGTTGGAAATATGTATTTTCTTAAATCGTTGTATAAACCAGATTGGCTCTGTTCCTGTTTTCTTTTTTTATGTTTTGTTACATGAGACGGACTATTGTCACTTATCGTCGCCATGAAACTCTGCATTCTATAATTTTAAATGAGCAGTCTGAGCGCACAGGCACACGCATGCGCAGTAAATATTGTATGTTCAAATACAGATGAGGTTGAAATAAAGCTGCATCTGCTGTTAAATATTATATATTGCGTTTATTATCACAAAATGCAGGATAAATTCAGATATCTTTATTTGAAAGTATTATCTTAGTAGGGATTATATTGCGGTAGGATACTAGTGCAATGAGACCAACAACCAATCACTGGTCATAGACCCACTGGTAGTCCGGTGGGTTTGTTTACATCTACTTTTTTCTAAGGCTGGAAAGAGTTATAGATTTTACGATGAGCATCTAAGAATTTATCTTCTGTTCCCAAAATGGGTAAATACTACGGTCGCTGCACTACGGCTTTTTCTATCATGTCACTTGAAATTGTTTTATGCAGCGATTGATTAAATATTAAATTCGTTACACAATTTGGAGTTTATACTACAAGGTAAAGATGAAACGGACAAAGTCGTAATCGCCTGTTTACACACTAAGTTTTCCATCAGTTGTTTATTAATATAGTATTTAGTTTGACACTGAACTGAACACCATGATATAGAAGCACATATGAAATAAGGTCACTTTAAAAATAAATTCGTAAAAAAAAAAAAAAAAAAAAAAAAAAAAAAAAAAATGGTTTCTGTTTAATTTGATTTTAAAAATGAAATTGTTTAAGAGTTCTTTGGCACAGCGACATCTTGTTTTTGAATCTCTTGTCTTGTCTCGTCTTCATCACCATTATCGGTGTTATTTAAAAGCTTTAAAGCCAAGTATGCTAAAAATGTGAGTAAATTGAATTACTTGTACAAGAATAGAATTATTTTCTTTTAGAAATTGTAAAGAAATTTACAAATGGCGGAAGCTGCCATTTGCATTTTTTGGTCGACTTTTAAGTCGCATTATCTGTCATATACAGTATGAAATAAATAGAAAAATAAGAATTGTTAATTATGTCAGTTTAGCAATAGGAGCACTAATTTGTCACAGTTAGGTAAAGAAATGTATAGTCACAATCAGGATTAATAAGAGTCAAAATCGTGATGGCGTTCCAACGGGAAGAAGAGGGACAGTTACTCAGTTAGTAGGGTGAAAGATTTGGAAAAAATGAAAAAAAAAAATAGATGAAATGTAAACGTGTAAAGTAATTGTAAATGAATGTAGGTGATTTCAAGAATATTTGTAAGTGTGTATAAATATTGTACAATGAGAATAGTTCATTTTTTCCACTTCCTCTTCGTTAGCTCACTCTTGGAGATGTTGACACTATCACATTCACCGCGGAACCAGTGTTGCCAGACCAGTCAGTTGGAAAAGCAGGAGATTCGAAGATAAAAAAAAAAAAAAAAAAAAAAAAACAGGAGAAAGCAGTAGACACATACAGTGGTGGCGTTTGAATGTAAATCCGGGGAGGGGGCAATAAAATTTTCCATTATTAAGAGGGCAGTAGTCAAAATAAGCAATCCAGAATTCATTTCCGATGAACTACGTTGAGCAAATGAAAGTGAAAAGTCCCGATTTATATTAATATTATTTGATACAAACATGTGTGAAGGAAAAGTAGTGAAAGAGCAAAGTGGAGTGGGAAAATGTATTTTCATGCACGTAGCGATAACGTTGCTATATTGTGCAGTCACACGTGACCGTGGCGTAAGACGATTTCTTGCTGACGATCGCGGAGAAACGATCTAAGCCACTCTTCCAGCCCAAGTCCCAATTTAAACAACACTTACTTGTAAATATTACAGAAAGCCATAAAAACGCTAACCATAATGCATATAGAGAATGACGTACAGTTGTATTTAGATTCATATTATATACAGTAAAGCTCTATAACTATATACTCTACAGAACTTTGTGTATTATAACAGAGAAATTTCGTCTTTTTATGTAAGGTAACATTGAAAATTCAATATTAATAATAATAATATTTCTTCAACTTCTCGAAGTAAGGAAAAAGCAGGAGATTGTTCACTTTTCATTTTCTTTCGCAGTAGATCAGTAGAACGTAGAAAAAGCAGGAGATCTGCAAAATCAGTAGATCTGGCAACACTACGCGGAACTCCCATGAAATCATCGTTTCAAGCTTTGGATGAATGGATCCACTAGAGGAAGGACACCTTCCGTCACCCTTTTTGAATCTCCATCTAAGAATTTCTTCGTGTTCACAATGTATTCTTTCTTTATTGCCCTTATTGGGTTGTACAAATGCGCGTATCAATATTTCCCAGTCACTTATATCGCTTATAGTTATATTATACTATATAAAGTAACAATGAATCGGACATAATGGCGCGAATCGATGTTCATAACTTTAATGTGTCTAACTTACATAAATAGTTGAAATAGATAATTTGCATTATGTTTAATTAAAATAGTTCGAACATGTAACACACAGTATATCACTGCCATAGATAAAATATCGTAGCAGTATATATTGTTACAATGTTACATTTGATAAAATCTCAAATTAATACTCATTAAATAATAAATGTATGTGGTTAAAATAACATAAATTCATTAAATATTCGTTTTAGACCAAATGTCTTTCATTTATATTACCGTATGTTGCAAGGAATTCTAGAATAGATTCGATTTTCATATTGAATCGAGGTTTACTAGTTTATTATTATTTGTTCTTTCACATTTGAAATTATTATTTCTTAATTTGTTGTTTAAATTCTTAAGTACTTATATTTTCCTTATTATCGTATATCGAATATAAAGGACTATAAATTAAGTGCAAAATTCCTTTAAGAAAAAAGAAAAAGAAAAAAAGAAAAACTACGTAAGCACTCTCGATTTTACTTACCCATTTTCCCGCAATGTTTGATACCTTTATTTGATTATTTACTACAAATTAATAAGTTTCTCTTCTTCGTTTATTTGCACCACTAAGACAATTGTTGCCAATCCTGATTATCGTTATAACAGTACAGTGGCGTAGGGAAGGGGGCCAGAAGGGCCCCCCCCCCAAAGAGGTACGACAATGTACTTTGGTACTTTGATATTTGTAACTTTTTATATTTTTTATGTTTATATATTTTTTGTTTGTAATTTTTCTATATGTACTTATAACAGCACTTGCCCCCACCCCCAACACACATCCTGGCTACGCTACTGAGTAGCCTTGCAGGTTCGTTAACTTGGAGTTCGTCAGAAATCGATTCAGACAGTATACCGACATTTAGCACACGGGCGTCTCTGGTTGGGGGGACGAGGGGGATGCGTCCCCCTCAATATTTTGAAGTACAAAATATTCTATTTTATTCTAATTTAATTTATTTACTAACACAGAATAACATATAAATAATAATTATTATATTTATTTGGAATATAATATTCAGGCTGTGAAACGATTAAAACAGAATTCTTGATATAGCTCATGGGTCCGTAAAGGTAAGCAGAAAGGTAACAAATAGCACCGAAGATAATAAACAGGTTGGACTAAATAGTACCATTTAAATCACTTTCTTTGATGTCTCCCCCAAATTTTACATACTAGAGACGCCAGTGATTTAATGTATCATATCTCGAATTTTATGCACCACATCTCGAGTTTTGTGCACCTTAATAAACCGAAAAATTTTTCAAATTTAAATTTTTCAGCTGTATGCCAGACCTGAGTTCGTTTAACCCGAAAATCGGAAAAACATGTACCAATTTCTAGGTCGAGTACAATAAGCAGTGTAGAATAGTTTACCAAATGTATCCTGTAAATATCTCTTTTTGTTTCTTGAACCAAGTGTTTTCTTTTCTTTCTTCAAAACAATCAATAACAAACGAGAAACAAACCACCTTCGTGAACTTTATTTCGTAAATATAGCCTTATGTTTTTCGAAACAAACTACTTTTCTTCAAATCAATCAACAACAAACCCATATCAAATGATTGATTTTGGTCTTCAGTCGAATTTCTAAGTAAAAGGACCAAGGTGAATTTTGCCACATCCAAAATTTATTTTCTAAATCTCTCTTTCTATTTTTCGAAACAAACGATTGTTTCTTGAAAACAGTCAATAAATAACAACGAAAAACAAATGTCTGCTTTTGGTTTCCTGTCGAAATTTGAAAGTGAAGGGAGATCAATTTCACACACGTAAAAGAGAAAGAGACTTCTTGTATAAGAGGTGAATGCTCATGTGCCTTCAAGGAGCTGAACCTGAATTTCTCGCACAGAAGGATCGTGTGTTAACCATAGCCCTATAACCACAAGAGAAATTACTCTGTGGTTTATGCCACTTGAGATAGAACTGTATTGACAGTATGCAGGGTGTTTCAAAACAGGGATGTGATTCCTGATACCAAGATCAGACAAAAAGTATAGACCCACCTGGGTGCACAAATGGTTCTTTTCGGAGTTATAGGCTGCCGAAAACATGAAAAAATGAACTTTAAAGGCTCATAGCTCCAATAGTATGGGATCTACCGCCTCGGGTCGGGTCAAAATATCACTTAGGAACTAGTATGTGCCCTATCCAAATATCCATGTTTCAGAATCCTACGGTACTTCTGCCAGTGGCGTCTCGTGACAATTTTTCGGCAGTTCACAGTCGTTGGAAAATTCTATTCTAGAATCCTTTCAGTATTCTAAATAAGAAAAAAACTATAAATAATCAATGAAAAGTATTATATTTACACATAATGAAAAGTACCAATTTATAAACAAATGCTCCATTTCATTCGTCTCTTCTGGGCAATCAACTTGTCAATAACTCTTTTGAAGTTTTTTTTTTAATTTTTTTTCTCTGTTGATACTATAGCTAATACACTGAAATTATTTTGAGCTACGGCACTCATTTAAATGCTTTCATATTCTTTAATATGCTAACACAACTTTCAGTTTCCGAAGTCAACTTTGGATTATTTGCTATGATTTTCAAGAATTTTGTTGTATGCATTCTCTTTCTACAAACTCACCATCAATTTCACAATATACTAAATGTAATCTCCATTAGTATCTAGACTGCAAATGTCTGCTGTCTTGTATATTTGAAGATCTCCTTCGTGGCTAAGCGGTTAGCGTACGTGCCTTTGGCGTGGGAGACCTGGCTTCGATTTCCGGAAGGAGTTCATGTGGTTCGGATTCCACGTTAATCAGAGGTCCCGTCTTATATAGCCTCGCTGCTGAAAGGAACGTTAAACTCAAAATCAACTACACTCGTATATTTGAATTGCCATGTATGCTCTTTAGTGAACTGTTAACAGTATACACGAAACGTGCAATGTATCAAATTGTTATGATAGTTCCAGAGGCACCTTTAATTAGGAACACTTTGTCCATGTACTTTTGCATAGTTATCTCAAGACACTTCATTACTGTTCCGCCCTCCTCCAAAGAAAAAAACCTTTCCGCTTACAGCTGAACGTACGTTACTGCAAATCTCAACACTCGTTTTTTTTTTTTTTTTCTATTTTGCATGTGTTAAAGATGAATGTTGAAAAAATCAATTCCAAAATTTCCTTCCTACAATTTCCAGGTTCCCACAATACAGAAGCTAAGATTTTACCATTGTAGCAATATTATCAAGTACAACATGTTTTGATAAGCTATTTACTTTTCTTACAAACAGTTTATTTAGGTAAAAAAAAAAAAAAAAACCTAAAGGAAAATCAGAGATTATACATATTTTTTTAAAAAAAAAGTCTTGAAAATAAATTAAAATTTAATTTTATTCTTCATTAAGTTAAAAATCTCTGGGGAAGGGTTTTAAACCTCCCATTCCCCTTGGTATGATCTCGGAAAGCCGAAATTTTGTTTGTTCCAATAGTGTATTTTAAGTTCCAATAGTGTATTTTTAGTTTGTGATTGTATATGGTATCATATAAACTATGAAGAGATGAGACCCTTTTGACGGTCTTTAACTTGAAGAACATGAAAAAATGAATGATTTCCAATAAACCGGAACGCATTGGAATGAACAAAATTGCAGTAATGTGCAGAGCCTCGTAAGACTGTTGAATTAAGTTTTTGCAGAGGAAAGCGTTAAAACTCTATACTATGATTAAATGGTAAATTACACTTTTTTTCCCTGAAGTTCAAATATACTACCCCTTACCTTTTTTCTGGCTGGTAACATCATTTCTAATCCCAAGGGACAAATCAGGCAGGGTCATGGAGAACAGGAACAGAATCCACGCAAGTGCTGCCATCTTCCAGGTGTAGAACTACAAAGGAAAGAATATTGTTCATATAAATATAAATTTGTATTAAAATTATTACCCCTACCATGAGGTATTCATGCGTTTTATCTACATTAGAGTCCTGTTTAACCGAATTTGATGGGGGCAATGATGTTTCGGTTAAACCGAAATAAATTTTATTTTGGTACATAACAGGGGCGTCATTTCAGACTTCGCTTGGGGGGGGGGCAAGAGCACCACCGACGTAAGACTTTCACGTTTTGTACTAGTATATTAGTAGGCAATCTATTAAAGTATATGTATTCCTCAAACTCTTGGGGGGGCAATTGCCCCCTCCTGCCCCCCCTAAATGACGCCCCTGGTACATAATACTGTATATTTGATACACTTTTAGCATGGGAAAATGTTGTTCGTAACATAGGCTATTATTATTATTATTATTATTATTATTATTATTATTATTATTATTATTATTATTATTATTATTATTATTATTATTATTATTATTAATTGCCTCTTTTCTACAGCAACGAGGTTAGGGCCATAAGGTCTCTCTTACACCTAACGGCTATGATGGCTTCCAAACTGAACATTAGAACTGAGTATTGCTAAACCAAAAACCGTGCGACTAAAACAACGGAGTTTAACTCAGGTTGTAAAACAAATCTTTTGGTGTTTCTTTAGTAAAGGCTTATTATTTTTTAAACATTTAGTTAACCTGGAAATTCGGTTAATCCGGACTCGGTTAAACAGGACTATAGTGTAGTTAGAAAAGAATAATCAGGGGCATAATAGACGTTTACTCTCTCTGATGAACTTCTATTGCATTTAATTAATAATATACCGTTGCGTGTTACTTGCCACGGTGTTACTTGCCACTATTGGAATTTCGTGTTACTTGCCACGGTTACCTTATCGCATATTTATCTGTCTATGGCAGCGTGTCCGTTGCCACGCACCTGCATCTAGATTTCACCTTGAGGGGATGGGAGTAATTTCCCTGTGTTGTTTTTTTCTTGGCTGGAAAACTCATTCTAGTTTCTTATAACAGCGAAACACACTTTCTTCCACAAATTCTTCTTTATATATATTTCTTCTTTAATGCTGGGCGTTTCTCTATTTCCTCAATTAATTTTTCATAGTTTTTATTACTAATTAAAGACATGCTAGTCACTAATCAAAGAATATATTAGTTTTCATTGCGAACACTTCTTTTCACGCGCTACACACGGAACGAACTGTTACGTGAAAAAACTTGTAGAAAACATTTATTTTTTACCTTTCTATTTGGAGATATCTCGGCAACTTTTCTGTTGCCGTCTTCTCAGTGAGCGGACTCCCAAAAGATTCAATGCATTTGTAGATGTTGCGCAACTGTTCCGTCGCCAAACTGTTGCCCTGCTTAGTGACACCTCAGCAACTATTCTGTTGCCGTCGCCTCAGTGAGCGAACTCCCATAAGACTCAATGCATTTAGCCAGAGCAACAAGATAGTTGTCCGACAAAATGTTGACAGTGAACAGTAGACCTAAGGCAACAGCTTGGCGACGGAACAGTTGGACAACATCTAAAAATGCATTGAGTCTTATGGGAGTCCGCTCACTGCGGCGACGGCGACAGAAAAGTTGCCGAGGTACGTTCAAGCAGAGAGAGAGAGAGATGAAAAAAAAATAGATGCTTTCTACAAGTTTTCACATAACAGTTCGCTTCGTGTGTAGAATATGAAAAAAGTGTTCGCAATGAAAGCTAATACATGTATGTATTTAATTAGTGATAAAGACATTTTGAAAAATTGATGAAATAGAGAAACATCCAGCGTTATATATATATATATATATATATATATATATATATATATATATATATATATATATATATATATATATATATATATATATATATATATATAAAGTTATCAAGAATATTCAGATATACACTAAATTGAAAGAAGAAATTGCAGGAGGAAGTGTGTTTCGCTATTGTAAAAAACTGGAATGAACTTCCCAGCCAAAAAAAAAAAAAAAAAAAAGATATTTACACAGGAGTCTATTAAATTTTGAAATGAAAATGAAATGAAACCTTGGAGTTTTGTTCCACGATTATGCCGGGTAGGCTAAAGGAGACGGCGATGATGAGAATGAATGAAATGGCAAGATGAAGAAAATGGGAGGAAATGGGAAAACTCATCCACACGGTTTTTGTCCACCACAAACCCCACTTAGCGCGAGCTGTGATCGAACCAGGGATTCTATGCACTAGAAGTGAACGCTTTACCACCGAAACCTATTAGATTTTGAATTTGATATCACAGTACAAGTAAATGGACCAATGTCAATAGGCATCTAATTATTATTAATGCTTATATTACAGGTAAATCATTCTAATACACGCATAGTCCATGCTTACCTTAATGTCACTATTAGCCTTTCTTCAGGTGGTACAGCTAGTCTGAAGTTTGTGCTTATCTTTGTTAAAGGTGCTGAAGGAAGACGCTAAATTTAGTTTACATGCCTTTATGAGACAGCAAGTGCAAGGTATACCGCAAAAGAGAAGAAAAGTATCTTCTATAAAGCTTGACGAGAGAATACAACGAATTCTCGAGAATCTGAGAAGAGGCTGTGATTAAAAAATAAAAAAAAAATAAATAAATAAATAAATAAAATAAAAAAAAGTGTCAGAAGTTTGAGTTACGTACAAAAGTTGGAATAGTTGATTACGAAGAAAGGGAACATGCTGTTGGATTTTGTAAATAATTAATGTTTAAAATCATAATCATTATGACGTGCGACGCGCAAGTGACAAGGTTCCTTGTGATGTAAAGATAAATCATTGCGTTTCTTCCATGCTTTCAGACGGCAAAATGAGCGCTCGAATTACTGAAGAATTTCAATTGTTGTGTAGATTTGCAAGAATACTCCTTTCATCAGAATCTTGTTTTGTTTCTTGTATTTCGCGCGAGTTTTGTGAGTTTTGTGACACGCATAAATGTAACAAGGTTCCTATTTCTTAAATCAGAAATTTGCTTTGTTTCTTGTGTTTCAGGTGATTGCCTTTCTTTGAAAATTTCTTGGGAAATTACTCCCACCCCCTCAAGGTCAAATCTAGATGCAGGTGCGTGGCAACGGACACGCTGCCATAGACAGATTAATATGCGATAAGGTAACCGTGGCAAGTAACACGAAATTCCAATAGTGGCAAGTAACACCGTGGCAAGTAACACGCAAACTAATATACAGTTTAATTATTTCTAGAATTGGACCGTTTGGATGCCAAGTAGCTAATCCAAAATTGAAATTTCCCAGGAGTGAAATTTAAAGCTCAAAATCTCTTAATTCATATTTCTGTTACGTTTGCAACGAAAAATCATAACTATGCAGTTTATGTTTATTTATAATTTACTATTTAGAATTTTTTTTTTTTTTTTTTTTTTTTTTTTTTTTTTTAGAAAAAAGTACCCAATCAATAGAAGTGAATGAATCTATTATTTCATTTTGTGGAGTTAAGCCACTTGGCATCCAAGCGGTCCAAATGTTACACACTATATTTTGTTGTTTCGGTAAGAAAAATAAAAAAAAAAAAAAAAACTCATATTTTGTTTTTAAAATGGTAACAAAGAGCAACTACCTTCCTTTGCTTCGTGAAAATACATTTGCAATACATATAAATTAGTTTAATTAAATTACATTTGCTTTACAAATATTAACATTATGCAGTTCAAAATTTAATTTTCACAAAGCAAGTGATAAAGCAGAAATCTCAGCTCATTAAAAAAAAATCAAACTACGAGGCACTTCAAAAAAAATAAGTGTACTAGGGCATTCGCTGGCAAAGGGAATTTGTTATTGCCATGTTGGTCACACTGCCGTGTCGCTCAGTTGCTACCCTTTCCAGCGAACCCAATCACGTATCAGTTCTTCCAAAACTGTGGCCATAGTAACATCTTCCGTGAAAGATGTCGATAAGATCTACCGCCAAGTGCGAGATTCACAGCATCATCCGTTATCTCGTTGTGAAGGGAAAATCTTCGCCTGAAGTTTTTAACGAGATCAAATCAGTTTATGGCAAAGGAATTATGAATTGTACAAGTGTGTTTAAGTGCTGTCGTGAATTTAAAAACGGTCATAGTGATGTGCACGATGAGCAAAGGAGTGGAAGACCGTCGATTTTGACAGATATGTGTATTCTCCTGACCTGGCGCCTTCAGAGTATTATCTGTTCACCTCCCTGAAGATGCACATGGGTAGGAAAAACTTTTCAACTGACGAGGAAGTGAAGGTGTAGGTGAAGAATTGGGCAAAAGAAATGGCGGCAAACTTCTTTGACCAAGGCATAAAAAAATAATATCTTGTCTCACTAAGTGCATCGAGAGGGATGGCGACTACATGGAAAAATAGTTCACATATGTACTGATGTAAGCATGTAAAAGTTTTGTTTTAAATACATTTTTGAAATCTACAAAAATCTAGTACACTTATATTTTGGATGTGCCTCGTACTTATCCATACTACAGCTGTGAGTGCTTGGAAATTGTTATCTCCCGAAATAACTGAGTGCTGAAGATTCTTTATCTTCAAACGTAGGATAAAGGATTTTCTTTTCTGTCAACGAAAACTTAACTTGAGTACATATTCATTGGATTGCAGGAAGTAAACCACTTACATAATGCACTATATAGCCTGACATTAGGAACAAATATTAACTTGTTTTTTTTTTTTTTTTTTTAATCATTTTATCTTTGTATTGACACATATGAATACATTACGATCTTTAAATAACTAAACACTTATCTTTTAATCATGTATATGCAAGTACGAGGGCGAGTCAAAAATTATCTACACTTTTGTTATAACTTTTCTTGCATTGCGCACTTTGTCTTCTGTCCTCGCATATTTTATTGTTATACTGTTGTGGTAACGCCGTGAAAGTGTGATCTTAATTTCTCCATTTTTCTTCGTTCTGTTGCAGATATATCATGGCTGCTCGATTATAAGTTTGCACCCAAGAGGAACAATGAGCAATGATCCGATTCCTCTGGTCGGAGAGTGTCAAAAGATTAGGCATTCATCGCAGACTATCACCGCAATATGGGAGAAGTGCACTATCGCGTAAAACTGTGTTTTTGTGGCTCGGGAAGTTTAAAAGTGGTCGAACAAATGTAACACATGAAGAGGGAGCAGGACGGTCATCAACCTCCACTACAGATGACAACATTCAGCAAGCTCGAGAGATGGTTCTGGCGAATAGGTATCGATGAGGTAGCAGCTGCTTTGAACATCAGTCATGGTTCTGCCCATCAAATCACCCACGACGAGCTTGGTTTTCATAAAGTCTGTGCACGGTGGGTACCAAGAAAGCTTACTGCAGAACACAAGCTCACTCGTTTTAGGGTCTGTCAACGCTTACTCACTCGCTTCAACAACGAAGGTGATGCATTTTTAAGCAGAATAGTCACCGGCGATGAAACATGGGTTTATCGCTATCAAAGCGCCAGAGAATGCAGTGGAAACACCTTGGATCTCCGACGAAGAAAAAATTCAAGACTGAGCCATCCGCAGGAAAGGTTATGTTAACTGTGTTTTGGGACTCACAGGGGCTTATAATGGCAGAGTTCATGGGAAAGGGAAAGACGATCAACAGTGCGAGTTATAGTGAAATGTTGGAAAAGAATCTGAAGCCGGCAATTTGCAACAAACGCCGAGGTTTGTTGTCGAAGAAAGTTTTGTTGTTGCATGACAATTAGTGTTGCCACGAGACGAGACTTCAGGCTGTCTCGTCTCGTCTCGTGTCTCGTCTCGAAAAAACGTGCTCGTCTCGAGAGGTTCTGTCCCGTCTCGTCTCGTCTCGTTTGTCTCGTTTTGTCTCGTCTCGTAAAAAATATAGCAGCATACCATGGGAACGAAAGTAAAATGTAGCAGGTTGCACCATGCTAATCAAGATACAACTAAGTTACAAGTATTACCCAAAACACACAAAACAAGAAATGTCACGGTAGCTACACCGTGAAGGCTTCACCTCTGGTGTATGTGGTAGTCGGTTCGATCTCGGTTAGTGCCATGTGAGCTTTGTGGTGGACAAACATCGAATGTGTGTGGGGACCGCGGTGGCTCAGTGGTAGAGCGTTCACCTCTGGTGCTTGGGGTCTCGGGTTCGATTCCAGCCCCCGCCAAGTGCATTTTGTGGTGGACAAACACCGTGTGAGTGGGTTTTCTCGGGGTTCTTCCGTTTCCTCCCACTTTCTTCATTCCACCATTTCATTCATTACTCATCATCACTGTCTCCTTTAGCCTAACCGGCATACCCGTGGGACGTAAAACTCAAAGATTTCATTTCATTTTTCGAATGTGTGTGTTTTCTCGAAGTTTTCTAGTATCACTTTCTTCATTCCACTAATTTTCCCATCATCACCCATTCGGCCAAAGTTGCCTAAAGGTCTTAAAAATAAATTCAAATAAGGTCACAAGGCAAGGACAAATAGTTTACGAGATAATATATCTCTGCTGTTAGTTGTCTTTTTTTTTTTTTTTTTTTCATTCTGAAACATTGAAATTTGTTTCACCAGTTTCAATACACGAATATACAGTAAATTGCTCATAGGTACGTCGAAGAAGAAGACATTAATGTCAAATAATGTTTACACGACAAGCAAAGTTCGATGTAAAGGTGTCACCATCCCCGACACTACCGTATACTATCAGCCCACTTGCTTTATAGTGTCTGTATATATATATATATATATATATATATATATATATATATATATATATATATATATATATAGAGAGAGAGAGAGAGAGAGAGAGAGAGAGAGAGAGAGAGAGAGGGAGAGAGAGAGATATGGAAAGATATATAGATAAATAGAGATATAGATATGTGTGTACACTTTGATTTCATATATTCCAGCCTTTAGGTTTCACAGTGTTAACCCATACCAATCCAAAAACTACTTTTCATTTTAGCATGTTTAGATTTGTTGCAATTATTTTTTTTTAAAAAAAAGCTCGGAACCAAATAATTTTATTGAGTAATGGAAAGTATTTGATTGAAATTTTATATGTTAGTGCACAGTTTGCCATACTTGAAGTGCCATAGTAATGGGAGCTGAACGACACATCGGACGAAAGAATGCTTGGAGCCAGTCTTCACCTCCATGGTTCAAATCTGTTCCCATAACCGCGGTGTGTGTGCTAGTCTGTGGTGGTTGCCCCATTTGTGTAACAAACTCATGACAGTACATCCAGATTAGCTAGTGGTCTAAAAAAAAAAGTTGATTTTTGGTTGGCCATTTTGGATTAAAGTTTCTTATATTGTCGTGATCTATTCACAATCATACAACGTATATCTTCATACCAAGCCGAGGGGTCTGCGGCGAT
The DNA here is from genome assembly GCF_964235325.1 of Thermobia domestica. Lineage (NCBI taxonomy): Eukaryota > Metazoa > Arthropoda > Insecta > Zygentoma > Lepismatidae > Thermobia > Thermobia domestica. The sequence continues at coordinate 85,541,122 of NC_137456.1, forward strand.
AGACCATCGGCTTGAAGGTCCCGGGTTGAGTCCCGGAAGGATCATGTGTATGGATTTTAACAGCATTTGTTTTTTCGTATTGTGTCAGGGGGCGAAATCGTACGGGATAAAAGGATTTCAGTCTGAAAAAATTGGAGAGAATATCCTCCCCAGGATACTTTCATGGGAGTAAGGAATTAGTAAAAATATAGGATATACATTTTATAGCAGGTTTAAAAATATGGCTTGGGTATCCTATTTCTTTTCTGTTAATTATGTTCTTCTGCTTTCAACGGAGTTCCATGAATATTATACCAAATGTTCTTTACACTCTGTAAGAAACCATTTCTGAAGATAATCCAGATCCTAATGAAATTATTCACTAGGAAAGGGTAGTATTCCCCTCCTCTCAACATGGAAGCAGAGGGCAATTTCACACTCTGGTCAGATCAAACATTTCCGCGTAACAAAACGAAGGTCCCCTGTAAAACCTCTTCACCTAAAGTGTTATTGTTAGTATCATAAATTTGCTGAAAACAAGCAATTTGAAGGGTTCGTCGATAATATCTTTACTTTCTTTGTCCTTCGCTCGCCTTCCAAACGAAGAGGTGAATTTTACAACATGACTGCTGTATAATAAGCGAGCGATTGGTAAAATGGTAAAAGTGTGTTTTTATGTGTATGTGTGTGTGTGTGTGTGTGTGTGTGTGTGAGAGAGAGAGAGAGAGAGAGAGAGAGAGAGAGAGAAGACAAAATTTTAGTTGCAAGATGACATACTTCAATTGCCGTTTTCGGTTCATATAGCAAAAAGAATACCGCCACCAGAGAATAAAGACAAGTGTAGTCTATTCTGTTTTCTTCCGCCATCTCAGCCAGAACTTTCAACTACAGCCTGTAATGAGTGTAGACCTTACCCAGTTTTCAAATTGAATAGCTGGTGGTGGTAGTTCGGTTTCTTGACTTTGTAAAAATCTTCCCTGTCTTTGATTTTGTTTGTCATCATTCTAGCCAGAAATGAAAAAAATGAGAATTCCTCAGTTTACAGCAAGGGGATGATATTCCTGGAAGCTCATGTATCACGATTGTTTCATGCAATAGACAGAGGACACCTTCCTATGAAGGCTTTACAACATGTTTTCTCACAAAGGGGATTTTCCTTTTGCAATCTATATGGCCACTTGCAATTTCAATCTTGGCCATTCTCGCCAGCGTATTCACTTTCGAGACACGAGACGAGACGAGACATTTCAGGAGACGTCCCGTCTCGTCTCGTGTCTCGTCTCGTTTTCGAGACGGGACAAGCAGTGTCTCGTCTCGTGTCTCGTCTAAAAGGGTTCTGTCCCGTCTCGTGTCTCGTCTCGTTTACGAGACGAGACGAGACGCGAGAAATGTCTCGTCTCGTGGCAACACTAATGATAATCCATGGCCACACACGGCTCATCACACTATTAAAACCATCAACAAGCTGAAATTTGAGTTATTGAAACACCCTCCCTACACCCCAGACCTAGCTCCATCTGACTTTCATTTGTTTGGGCCACTCAAGGATGCTTTGCGTGGTCGCCGATTTGCCTCAGATGTAGACGTGCAGAATGAGATGCAAAAGTGGCTTCACGACCAACCGAAAACCTTTTATTACGTAAGCTCGTTGACCGTTGGGTCAAGTGTATTGATAAGGAGGGAGATTACGTAGAAAAATGATGTGCATAGTATAACCCTAGCTTCATGTAAATAAACTGTAGATTGAAAAGTGTAGATAATTTTTTCCCTTATATATAAATATATATATATACTTGCATACACAGGATTAAAAGATATATATATATATATTCTCATATAACATATTCATGTATTTTTAATATAATTATTTGTTAGGTTAGATCATATAGCTGAACCTCGCTTCATAAATAAAGTAATTTTCAATTCAATATAAATCAATTGGCAAAAAAAGACTGCGGTGGCTCAGTCGTATTGCATTCACCTCTGATGCATACAGTCCTTAGTTCAATCCCAGCGCACGCCAAGTAAGCTTTGTGGTGGACAAACATCCTGTGTGGGACTTTTCTCAAGTCCCTTCCGTTTCCTCCCACTTTCTTAATTACATCATTTCGTTCATTTCTCATCATCACTGTCTCCTTTAGTCTACCGGCATAATAATGGGACGTAAAACGTAAAGACTTCATTTCATTTTTCAATTGGCAAATATATATATATATATATATATATATATATCAACATCCTTAAACAGTAGCTCCAGTCTCGTATATGTTCGTTGTTAAAGTAAATACATAAAGGGACTAGAACGTTACATTCAAATCAATCATTGTGACCTTAGAAAATACTCTACTGTGGTTCCCCCCCCAAAAAAAAATAGAAAGAAAGAAAGAAACGTAACCTGCACCACGATATTTCCATAGAACGCACGTAATTCTTTATAATCTCTGACACGTTTAGCTGTATAGAAAATGCGAGGAGATAACTGTTGTGTGAAGCCTTTACAAGAATCCTATAACCACGATCTGCAATTGCTATGATGCACTACGTGAAAATACAATGGATGAATACAAGCTCCACATTATAACGGAACAAAATAAAATGATAGCAAATAATTATTGAAGTCAGGTCACGGTGAAAGATGGTCAAGCAACTGACAGTTCTTCTCGTTTTTTTCTTTATTTTAACACGTATATAGCAGTATCTCGTTTATACCATTGTTTTGTATGACTTTATAATAATTTCTCAGTTAATATTGAAATCGGAAATGATAGTAGGTTTTTACCACGTCTGGTTTTATTAACTGAAGTGGAGGCAAATCTGAAATGAAATGAAATCTAAGTTTAACGTCCCACGGTTATGCCGGTTAGTCTAAAGGAGACGGTGATAGTGAGAAACGTTAAAACCAGAAATCTGTCACTTCCGGTTTGAATATAACCTCCTCAAAATTTACAAAATTTCAAATTTTAAAAAAATCAAAATTTGTAGAGAAAATTGTATGTGTTGTTACTCTTTAGTATCATATGAAATTATAATAAAAAATCAACCTTGATATTTCACCCTTTTCATTTCAAACCTCAACTCTAAAAAGTAGAATTTGCTAAATTTCAATACTGAACTTAGGGAGTAATCTTCAGGTATTAGGGTTCAATTATGGCTTTTTGTCCTAAGACAAAATTAAAGAGAAAGTGCTGAAGAAAATTGTGTTTATTGCAATGTTTCTGAATAGCTCAGTCTTAACATTTAGAAGTTGATATTAACGTCTGCACAATTACTTATTGGCATGCAGCAATGCTCAACAAAAGTGACCATCACTCACAAACAAACTGCGATTAACATTTTAGAAATAAGGTTTGTGCTGCCAACGTATACGGTAATAACATAAAAAAAAAAAAAAAGTTTCAGAATTAAAAGTGTGAAGCAAACCTCATTGGTAATAAGCAACTTCATATGGATTGACCCATTTTTAAAACATTTATTTTCGTACTTAAAACTTTGCATAATGTAGACGGACTTAATCTTTTCGTACAGATTAAAAACTGCCCAGGATACAAAATATGGCTAAAAAATAGTGTTTATGTTTACAAAGCCCTTGATGTTTTAAATACATTTTTCTGTTAGCAGATTGTCATTTTGCTAAACATGTTTAAAGATATTTGTTTTAAAACACACAGGAAGGTGTAAGAGCTGAGGGCTCAAAGGCAAGCGAGTGGCATAATATAAAAGGTGCTGTGGGGGACACTATTCGAAATCACACAGATTTACAACTCAGACAAGTGCTTATAAGACGTCGGAGTATATAAGCAGCATGGAGGCATATATGGATAACACGTTCTACATCACGTATTACTGTAATTACAGGCTTTCCGTTAAAGGTTTAGTGCTTTTAATTTTTTTCTCCTTTTTAGCACTTTCAAAATTATTTCCTGTTTCTTAGGGCTCTTTTCATGTTAATATTTTTTGTAAAAACTTTCTCTTTTCTTAAGTTAATATTTTTTCTTTAATTATTTGTTTTATTTTTCCAGCTTTTCTTTACTTCAGTAACTTAGGTACGTGTGACACTTACCTTAGTACTGTGTACTAAAGGTGGGACACTTAACTTCTTATAAAATGGGTCGGCCTACGAATCATACGTGAACATATCGTCCCTCTCGAGACAAAGGAGCGTATCTCATTTTATTTACTTTTCTAAGAGACAAGTTTAAACCTTTTGCCATTATTTATTCTATCATCTTGTTTTAAAATTTATTTTGATCTCGTAAGTTATATACCTGAAACGAAAGAGATCAAACTAAATCTTAACAAAACACGATAGAATAAGTAATAAGAAAAGATTGAAACTTGTCTTCTGGAGAAGTTAAGAAAATGAGGTACGCCCTTTTGTTTTGAGAGGAACAATATACTTTAAAAAAAACATACACCTTACGAAATTATAGTACGTAAACGTACCTACACTGAATTACGATATTGACATGGTTACCATTCAAATCTTTCATCAATAACACCAGATCCTAACTAAATTTACTTAAGATTACCGCAGAAGCATACTCCTTCAAACAAACAAACAAACAAAAAATAATAATCAAAACCAGTACACCTATGTGTATGTTATATATAAACAGAATTAAAAAAGGCGATTAATTAAGCTATGAATACTGTATGCGTTGTGATATTTCATGGTCTAGCTCCAAATGAAATTTACATCAGACAACTGGGAAAGTATGTTCCATCAAAGAAAAACATCGAAATCAGCACAGCTACGCCGCAGTTAAGTATGAACATAACCACAACATACTGTATATTGTATATATATCAAAGCTTTTGAATTGAAAATACTCTCCTTTTTGGAAAACAATTAAAAATAGGCGATAAGACGTTGAAACATCTTCCCTTTTGTAGCAAACATTTTTGTGAACAAACATTTTCAATATTTTCTGTTCTAAAACAATCACCTCAGTGTTGAATTTAAGTCTAAAATTAACGATTATTAAACCAGGTATGGAAAGAATTGTCCGAAATATATATATATATATATATATATATATATATATATATATATATATATATATATATATATATATATATATATATATATATATATATATATATATATATATAATATTATCCATGACATCTAAGGTAATTGCAGATATATGCCAGTGCAACTAAATACGCCAAGTGTTCAGTGCTGGGGCGTTTCCGACGAAATCCGCTAGAATGTGACACGATGTTGGACAAGTCCAATTTGACGAATACTCCGGGAGACAGCGCTGAGATCGCCACGCCGTACAGTGTTGTTTGCTTCGGGAAGGTTCCGTGGAAGGGCGTTATTATTTCAATAGAGGTAAAAATCCGTTATTAGTACCGTGCTAACTCACAGCATTGCCGATTGTTTACAGCAATGTAAGCCTTATTTCGTGTCCGTCTAGGAACACTTTGTTTTGTAAGTGTAATTTCACTATTTGTGATACCATTGCTACTAAATCAATACCAAGCATGATGCAGCGAAAAACGGCAGGGCTTGTGCAGAACTGACAGCAGAAGACAAAGTTGCTTTTCATTTGCCACATATGTTCCATGATTTTTTTATTATTATTATTATTTTTTTAAAGTCACAGTACAGTGACACTGTTTGTTTATCTTATGGACTGAAATTTTTCAGTTTGGAAATTCATTTCAACTTTGGAGATTGTTTTTACATTTTATCTTTTTATCTCCATCTTGCACTTTGGTTATTCTATTTCTTGCTTCAGCCATATTATGTAGTAATATTCGAGTTCGTATAATACAGACGATGTAAGCAGTTGCAAGATTTATTACAGGATTTTAGTAATATCCTAGACTTTCTTTTACCTTGGGTACAAAATAGAAGTGGGTTACATCATTGTTACAATTTTTCTACATGTGGAAAAGGCTACTCCCCAACGTACATGTCTTGTTCTTTGTGTTTCATGAAAATTAAGGCTACAAAAAATCCAACACCCTTAAGATGGCGTATTTACCTGCACCTACCTTAGATTTTGATATATGCTGCATGTCGTATGCAGGTTGGTAATTTATTTGTCGCTACCTACTAGATTTCCTATATTACTACATAACGTATCCCTCAACTACTACAGATACCAAAATATAAAAGTGGGGTTCGTAACTTGGCTTAAAAATAAAAGGAATTCACACTTTGAAGTGTTGGAAACCACTGGCTTAACACATATTGGCTGTATCCGTGATTGCAGCTAATGAACTGCACCAAGTGGCTTCACGTAGCGTAGCTGCTAACGTAGCCGGTTCGATTCCCGGTGGAGGCACTCGGTCGAGAAAGTGTAAAAAGCTTTTTCAGGCCAGCCATCCTGAATGAGGTTTTCTTGGGTTTTCCTCATTCACATCAGGCAAATGCCGGGATGGTACCTAACTTATAAGTCCCAGGCCGCTTCCTTCCTTCCCTTTAGCCGGATAATGTGTTCGCCGAGGGACGTCATCCCTCATACACAGGGCCGGATTAAGGGGGACTATAGTTCCGGTCCTCCAGATGGACAAGGGCCTCCACTCTGATCAAAATCTCAACTGGCTACCTAAAAAGAATCATGAAGATACATCATAATCATAAAATAAAATATGACCAAAAATATGCAACCTATTCCATTAACCTTCATACTATACTTTCACAGAAATGTATTCGGTGAAGTTAGCAGGGGCCACATATTTTTTCTAGCCCCAGGTCTCAAGATGGGTTAATTCAGCCCTGCTCATGCGTGACTGGCTAAATGGCCATAGATGTCGAAAGCCCAGAAATCTAAAATCCTAATCCTCAACTGCACCAAGTGGTCTATCGTAAAGGTAAAATAATCCAGAATATTTATCGTGACAGTAAACTTTTTTTTTTTTTTTTTAAGTTTTTGTGAATTTAACACCTCTAACCATTCATACAGCCTCCCTACGGATTTCACATTAATAATCTCTCTCTGTCTTTCTCTTCCTCTTTGCATGCCTCCTTATTAGAAAAGAAATGGAAAAAAATACATGAAGCCACATACTGTGGAGCATAATTTAAACATTAAATGAGGCTGCCGCCAGAAATCATGTTCTACCTTGGTTCAAAAGACAATTCTATCAGTATACAACGGTGGCTGCAACCAAGACGTTATTCATACTGTATACCAACAATCTTCTTGTCGAGCAATGCACACAATGAAAAGTCAAGGTTAAACAGAGCGTTACGATCACCATAGCACAACGGCAGTTCCTTTCATCATTTTAGTCTGAACGCAAGTCATTTTTGGGGACAGAAAAAAATGTAAACAGAATATATGAAAACAAATCCTTTATTTTCAGCACTCATTCAGTATAGTAAAGTATGTGCTATTATGTATTATTTAAGCTAGTTTTGTTTGTAACGAGCTGTATTTATGTATAAATTATAAAAATGAATAAGATGGTTTGTTCTGTATCTGCATTATTCATAATGTTAAAATGCACATTAAGATGTGTTATAGCATCAGTTACAACAATCCTATCACATCACAAGAAAAGTCGTATCTGAGTGTAATAGCAAGCATTACCTAAACAATTGCTGCAGAAAGTAAAAGAAACAAACGATATATCTGACAAATTACTGATACACTTATAGAGGAAACAGTATTCAAATACAACACAATTCTGTGCATAAAAAGCAATTATTCATGTACCGTTGTCACGTAACATTCATTAAGAGAATTTTGTTACATTCTGTGCGCTGTTGAAATAAGTATATCACAGAAGGGTCGTCGAAGAGGTACTTTTATGCTCTCATTGAGATAGAGCTATATCCCCATTGAAAAATTTAGAAAATGAAAAATTTACAAGAATACCTCGCATAATAATAATCATCATCATAGATAATCATCTATAACTAGCAGATCACTTGCCGCAACTACACTTCCCAAGTGTAACACTCTCTAACTAAACTAACTAACTCTATGGCCTATGGAACCCCGAGGTTCCATGCCGCATTCACAAAAGCTCTCCACTGACTTCTATTCTTAGCTAACTGCATTCAGTTTCTACTTTGTATTCCAATCGCTGCGATATCCATTTTAATATTGTCCTCCCATCTGCGCCTAGGTCTTCCTAATGGTCGTTTTCCGATTGGTCTTCCAGTCAAGACTTTGAAAGCGTTTCTACTTTCTTCCATTCTAGCTACATGGCCGGCCCACCTAAGCCTCCTAGACTTGACGACCCTAACAATGTTGGGTAAACCGTATAAATTATGTAGTTCCTCGTTATGAAGTTTCCGCCATTCCCCATTCCCGTTCCTCTTGGGTCCGAATATTCGTCTAAGGATCTTGTTCTCAAATACTTTCAGTCTATGTTCTTCCCTCAGAGTAAGTGACCATGTTTCGCAGCCACACAAAACAACAGGCATGATTATCGTTTTGTATATTTTAAGCTTCAAATTCCTCGACAGAATTCGCGACGACAAGAGATTTTGAACCGAATAGTGACACGAATTCCCTGCTTTTAGTCGACATTTAATTTCTTCGTGGATATGATTTTCCTCTGTTAATATTGATCCTAGATATTTGAAAGTATCCACTTTATCAAAAGTATTATTTAATATTTTAACGCATCTATAATTTGCTGTATTACGGTCCCGACACACTTCCACGTATTTAGTTTTCTCTGCATTTAAAGTGTAACACTCTCATTTTGATAAAATTTGACAGGTAGATACTACACATGAAATAAACAAATACGAGTTTTTTATTTTCTGCGGAAAAACGGTTTTAGGGGGCAAAAGCCCCCACCCAAAATTTTGAAAGTTGACGCCCGAAAAGCAAAAACAAGTAGAACGAAGTGAATGAAATTGTGCACAGAAATTGTAGACGTAAAATGAGTGAATACATGTTTCGTATTTTCCTGGAAAAAACGGTTGGGTGGGGTATGGACCTCTCCAAACCTTTGATCATGTAGTATCAGAAGTGCTAATAACAGTATGTCAGGTGTGTGTAAAGGATATGAAGAATTCCTCTCATTTCCTCTCATTTCCTTCCGCACTCTAATTCCACCAATTCTTTCACAATCATTTAGTTTCTCATTTATCACCCGTCTCGTTTAGCCTAAAGGGCATTAGCATAAAGAGTAAAACTAGAAATATTATTTAACTTCCATTTCAAATATAGTATTTGGGGCGCGATGGCTCAGTGGTAGAGCGTTCACCTCCAGTGCTTGGGGTCCCTGGTTCGATCCCAGATCGCGCCGTGTGGACTTTGTGGTGGGCAAACACCGTGCCGTCGTGAGTTTTCTCGGGATTCTCCCGTTTCCTCCCACTTTCTTCATTCCACCATTTCACTCATCTCTCAACATCACCGTCTCCTTTAGCCTAACCGGCATAACCGTGGGACGTAAAACTTAAGAAAACATACAGGTAGTTTGGTTACTGACATATAATCTGAAATACTCACTAACTACCTCTATAAAAGTTATTGCGGAAGTACTGCAGGATTCTGTAGCAAGTATTTTTTTTTTTTTTTTTTTTTTTTTTTTGGATAGAGGACATATTAGTTCCTTAGTAAAGTCTTTACCCGACTACGGTAGGCCCCATAGTTTTTTGGAGCTCTGGACCTTTAAAGTTCATTTTCTCACGTTTTCGGCAGCCTATAACTCCGAAAGGATGCATTTGTGCACCCAGGTTGGTCTATACTTTTTGTCTTATCTTGGTGTCAGGAATCACCTCCCAAACGTTGTCGGTGTTGTTTTGAAACACCCTGTATGTTTTCAAATGTAACTGAAAAATAAAATCATCCACTTTTATGTCGCACGCTTATATCCCCTGTAGGCTAAAAGAAACTAATAATGATAAGGAAAGGAAACTGATGGTTTCAGAATGTGAGAAGTAACGGAATACATCGAGAAAAAACACGGATATGATGTTATCCATCACAAATTCACAATGCCTGGGATTGAATCAAGAACTTCTAGCACCAGAAGTGAGCGCTCTACTACTGAGCTACTATGTGCGCTACTCCTTGTATGATAGCCTATTGAATTGAATGTATGTAAACTATGCACTCTGAAATTAACTTGCAAATTACATTTGTTTGTTTTTTTCCGTTTGTGATGAATAAATAAATGAACATCATAGATTAGCCCTTCTTCGGGCAAGACATTTTTGTAACGTAGACAGGTAACTGGGGCCTGTTAAGGCTAGTATATATTTTAAGTCCATAACACGCGAAATTCAATAACTATTGTCATATACTGTTCCAACTAAAGGTTACAATAGCTACGTATTCAATATATAATTATGTGACTATTTGATCTTATATTTCACAGGAATTGCATTAAAGTTATACGGGGTCTCCTAGGCCCCGGTTGCCCGGTCACGTCAGGAAAATGTTTTCAATTTAAAAAAAAGAAAAATCATTAGCTTTACCAACTCGATATGTTCATTATTTTAATTTCGACTAAGGATAGAAGAATTCAGAATTTTATGTCATCGAAATATGTATGGCTATTGAGAAATACGAAAAACATGAAGCTACTGGGCCTGGGAGGCCCCGATGGCCCGGATAAGGGTTAAATGTATGTATTTATTTATTATATAAAACTCTAAATGATATATGTAAACCTGTTGTCAATTTGCCATGAACGTACGCAGTTTTTGGGATGACCCTTTACCGCTAATGATCATTATGTCTAATCGATATTAATACTATAATATTTTAATAGATAAGATCAGAAAGTTTTTTTTCTTATAAAAATGTAATGTATGGATGTTTTGAATAAGGATCTCCAATTATTCGACTGGAGGACAGATGTTTGAGAGCATACTTACTGTAGGGAGAACATCGCTTAAAAGTTTTTTTTTTTTTTTTTTTAAATATTGAATTTGGTAATCTTCATTAATGATAACTTTAATGTATACGTTATTAGTAACACAATTTATCTTTCCTTGAAAATTCAGAGATTTTCGAAATACATTTCCTGGAATAATTTAATGTATAAATGCTGATAATCTCTTTCTAGAACATCTTATGTTTAAAGTGGTAAGTATACGAGCCTTTCGTGTGGGAGAGCCTGATACGATTCTCGCCAATAGCACATGTGGTTCGGATTCCATATTAATCTGCAGGTCCATGCCTCATTATAGCCTCGATTCTGAAAGCGATGCTAAACTCTACATCACCACACATCTATATTTAAACCACAAAATAACAAGAGAGTGACATTGTTTTGCATTTCTACTTTGAATCTCAGAGAGTCATTAGAATGATCCTCGCAATTTCTAATGCAAATATGTTTCTATAAATGAAATTTTATATTTGCAATATTACCATATACTTTAAGAATTTAGTTTGGTTTACTGATATTTTATGCTAATTGCTGTTATTTATTTTAAAATGTTTTTTTTTTATTTTTTTAACGAGAAAAACTATAAAATTATTTATGTGTGATGGGCATGGTTTCATTAAATAACAGTTATTATGACATTCTGTGTCATGGTTTTGTTTGTTTTCCTATACTGTGTACGTACATACACAGTGTGATGTGTATTTACACATCACTAAATCTGAAGAGCTTCTTTTGACATAATCTACGAAAGGCCGTGGACAGCCAGGTGGCACATGTTCACTGCAACCGTGAGGCATTTGTTTAATTTAATTTAATTAGTCCCATCACAGGGTAATGTAGATTTCAGTATTTCACGAAGAAAAGCAGACGTCATTTCGCCTTCTATTCCTTCTTTAGGTCGACACTGGTTAGATAACCTCAGTGGCATACACAAGGTGTGGGATAACAGGTCTAATCCCACCCTTGAACAGGATACAGTATGAGTAAACAAATTACAAAGTAAACCTCGTATTAAGAAATAGATATTCTACAAAAATTCCTGAAGCGATATGAACTTGAAAACTTGAACCTCTCCTTGAAGAAATTCTGTGTACGTCATTGATGCACTCCAAGTTTAAACGTAGTTTAAGCCTCTAGGGACAGCTTCAGTCTTCAATCAGTGTTTCTTCAGAGACGCAAAAATGAACTCCCTAAAAGCTATTTATGTCTATGATTGAGTATTTATAGACAATTTCATTTTCTTTTGACAAATTAAACGCAAATGAAGCTTATATCCTACACCCGTAAACTCGGCCAGATATTGTGTTTATATGCCACAGCCGTCCTCAAAATGATTCGCGGTGTGCTTATATGCCATGCCAGTTACTAAGGGCTTAAAGTTTGCGTTTTCAAATTTACTGCATTATTGATATTTATGTTTAATCATACAATTTTACCCGTTTTAATAAGTAGGGAGTTATAAGAATTTAAATATAAATGCAGGGTAGCGGATAAATCTCCATTAGAGATGTTAAGAATAGAATGTTTCAAATCAGGGGGCTACGGTGGCTCAGTGGTAAAGCACTTACTACCGGTGCGTGGGGTCCCTGGTTCGTCCCCGGCCAATTTGTGGTGGAGAAAATCATGTCCATGGGTTTTCTCGTGGTACTCCCGTTTCCTTTCACTTTCTCATTTTACCAATTCTTCCAACATCATTTATTTGCTTTAATCGTAGTCTCCTTTAACATAAAGGGCATAATCGTGACACACTAAACTGAAATATTTCATTTCATTTCATTTTCTTTCAAACCCGTTTAAAAGTAGACACTGTTTCATTTGGTATTAAATCCGTCTTCTTGATGCAACTCAAATTGCTTCTATAATTTCCGGGTTGCATACAAGTAAGGCAAAACTGTATTGAATAATCGTTGCTCAACTCTTTCTTTACTGTTTTTATCTTATCAAGCACACAGCAAAACCACTACAAGTATTTACAAAGAAAAGCATTTACAAGAAAAATACTTTTGTACTTTTCCGAATCCATAAGTTTTATGTTCACGTTTTAGAGTGCATGAGTATAACATACAACCATTCTGAAGTAGTTTTCAGCAATTTCGAAATAAGTAACAGTAAAGAGAAGTGAGGGGAGGAGAAGAATAAATAAATTGGACTGATTTGAGTTTAACGTACCTTTTCAACACGGATTCTGAGAAACCTACAGTTTAAAGTTGGATCCGAACCACTATTTAATTTGTATCCGAAGCAGACACCTCTAACGAGAATCGAATCTGAACCATACGTTCAGAAAACACACCTATTACCCACTTATTTTAAAGTTAACTCTTTGAGAACATACTTTAAAATGCAGTTTTTCCCAGCAGATGGAGAATTTTTGGTGCTATTCAAAATTTGGTAGAAAATAATTCGTTTGTTTTTATTTTAATAGTTGCTTAGGAAACAAGAACAAGAATTAAGGTTGTCTCGTTTCGTTATCTGTATGTGTTAGTCTGTCTTGTGACGATAACTCTGTCGAGTCCCGTGGGCAGCCTTGTAAGCGTTAAAACTTTTATATTTACAAGATAGACACGAGTTTATCCCATACAAAAGGACTACTAGCAAAGATTTTATTCACTATCAGGTGTACCCCAGGGATATAATATTGGGCTATACTTATATTATTGGAATACTTATATATATATGGTTCTCATCGCTGGTCTAGCGGCTAGCGTCCGTGTCTTCCGTGTACGAGATTCTGGATTCGATTCCCGGTAGGAGAGCATCTAACGCACTAAACTGGTTCAGATAACGTTTCAAAGTGTAAATTTCGCCCTATATAGCCTCTCTACTGACAAAAAATACAAACCAATCATTAGTCTATATTCAAATGCACTCTGTATGCTACATCTAAAGTATTTACTAAGTCCTCTTACGACTTATTTAATATTAATATTAACTTCAGGACTAGAAATTCGGAAGCGTTAACGTTGTTTTACGACTTTCCATGCAATGATAATTCCACAATCAAGAAAATTGAACGAATGCCGCTGATTCGAATTCCACCTTTAACTGTACTGATTCGGATTCCACCTTTAAATGTACTGATTCGGATTCCACCTTTAACTGCACTGATTCGAATTCCACCTTTAACTGTACTGATTCGGATTCCACCTTTAAATGTACTGATTCGGATTCCACCTTTAACTGCACTGATTCGAATTCCACCTTTAACTGTACTGATTCGGATTCCATCTTTAACTGTACTGATTTGAATTCCACGTGCACGTCTCATATAGCTTCTGCGTTGGAAAGAGACGCTAAATTTTAACAACCAAAAAATTATATGAGATGGAATAGTTTAATCAGATACACGCAAAAAAAAAAAAAAAAAAAAAAAAAATCACCCCTGAAATAACTACTTTGAAAAGAGAATTGAGTAACGTGGATCAATGGCGTACACAAGACTTCATCAAGGAAGATTCAAGTACTTGATCTCATAACCTTTCAAAACGAGTGTAAATGTTTACTTTTTCAAATGTTACTCATTGGGGTGTTAAACCCCGAAACCCCCCGTTTCGTAACGCACTGACTTGAATTAATTCAGAGAATAGAAGCCAAAAGATCTCTAAAATAGCCACTAGTATCTACTAAGCAGTTAACAGTTCTTCCTGATTGTATCTGTAAAAATAAATAAATAAATATTGAATACTTACCTTGTTTGTGGTTATACAGCTTGCTACTAGTAGACTTCGAGGCCCTTCTGGACAGGCAGAGTCTTCAATAACTTGAGTTATTATTCTACACAGGCTAAGAAAATTGTAACACGCAAATCGTTTTCGAGAAAGAACGAAAAGAAAGTTTTGAACGATCTCGTGAGCTTCCAAGATATCTTCTGCCAGACAACAATCAGGTCAGCGTGAGTATATAATGTGATTCTGGCAGTCGTCGCTCCGTGGCGGCACCGTTGAGTTTTCTTCATTACATGGCCTGGTAACGCTTAAGGAACAAAGCAAAGAATCGCTGGACCCGAACCTCTTCAACACTTGCCCGACAAATAACAGAGGAAGAAAACGTATTTTACTTTGGTAGAGAAGGCGGAAGTGTATGGATCTGAATGTCCAGGAAATGAGTTTTGTGTATATGAAAAGGGAGGGTTTATTCTTTCGAAAATTGTGGACACCTCCTTTGCAACTGTCTCGTTGTTTATTGTTCTTAAAATTATGCAAAAGTAATCTGGCTATCTTTATCTCTTTCCTGGCGACTAATGGCTTCTTGAAAGAGATTTCTATCTCGTAAAATATGGCGTTATTTGCAGGCACTATGAATGAGCGATTAATTTGCATAGATTTTCCACTAAAACAAGCATTACAACAGTTCCGACGTTATCTTTAATTAACATCAGTATTTATTTCTTCTGTGTTTATGTTATTACGAAATGTACTTGCTGATGTTGATAGTAGCATGACGTGCATTACATAAAAACGGCACATGAACACTAATTTATTTACTTTAATGGTCAGACTTTCTTGCAGAATTGACTAATATTCAGGGGTAGTGAAAATTAAAATGTGCAGGAAAAGGGTGCTGGGACTTTATTTTGGTAGGGCGAGGGCCAGTGGTGTCATTTAGAGAGGCCAGGGGACAATTTGCCCTATGAATTTGAGAAATGTATGCTTTTCAATAGATTGTACAGCGGGGGACACTTCTAAATGGTACACCTTAGCCGTAAATCTCCATATGGCTGTACCATTTAGAAGTGTCCCCCGCTGTACACAATATACTACTAAAAAACCTGAAACTTTTGTGTCAGTAGACAATCTTGCTCTCCCTGGCAAAATCTGAAATGATGCTACTGGCGGGGTCACCAAATATGGAAGTGAAAATATCTACAATAATTATTTTGTTTGCTATATGCTGCCATAAAGTAAAATTATTGCGAACGTGAAAACCTGGTCACCCTCTGTGTAGAGATAGTAGTTGTTGTGTACCAGTTACCAGTAGCGAACAAAATCTTCACTGTTAAAAATACTTTCTTAAATCTGAGAAACCGTTTCTTACCTGTGCACCGAGAATATCTTTTCTTAGAAACAAGAGTTTGAAACTCTCATTAATGAGAAATAAAGAAAAAAAAAATAGATGAGGTTGTATAAAGCGAAACGAGAAAATATATTGTTACTTTCCTTATGAATGAGAATTGTCAAATCTCATTTCTAAGACAATATTTTCTCGGTGCACAGATAAGAAACGATTTCTCAAATTTAAGAAATTATTTTTAACAGTGTTTCTTTTCCGGATAAAGTACGCAATTTTTTTGAACTGAGTTAATTTTTGTAGTCTTCTTTTGGTTTTCTTACTAAAGGAGCTTTCTATTGAAATTAGTGTTGCTCACGAGATAAGACGAAAACTCGTCTCAGTAAGTTATGTAAAGTGTCGTCTCGATTCTTGAAAAGCTTTTTAGTCTTGTCTCGAAAAAAATTCTCGTCTCATTTTGTAGATTTGCGTACTTGACTTTTACAAAGTTCGTTTGGAAAGTAAGTTCCGTTTGGCAAATATTGCACAAAATTCAATAATACTTACGCTACTTTTCCACATAACTCCCGTAATTTTCCAAGGATTTTTCATAGCGTGGTATAAGTTTATGTATTCTTGCGTCATAGGATGTTGCAGCCTGTGTTGTCAACCATGTGGTAACATGTTCTTTTAACTCTTCATCGTCAGTGGCGGATCTAGAAGGAAAAACTGGGGTCCACTCAGATCCCAGAATATGATAGACACTATGATAGGTATATCATGACTTTACTATAAATTTTCACAAATATATACATAACAGCTTAAATTATTTTTGTCACTTAAGAAACTGGTGGGGGGCTAGGCCCCCAGGCCCGAGGCTAGATCCGCCACTGTTCATCGTTGTTGAAGCGCTTACCACCAAGGAAAGACTTCAGATGCAAAAAAAAAAAAAAAAAAAAAAAAAGATGGAAGTCGCTAGGAGCGAGGTCGGAACTGAACGGAGGATGGCCAAAAACGTCCCAGAAGAAGTTTTCAAGGAGTTATTTGCTCACATTTCGCAGTGTGTGGTCAGGCGTTGTCGTGAATGAAAACCACACCTTTTGAGAGCGTTCCTCTGCGCTTGTTCTGTATTGCACGGCGCACTTTCTTAACGGTCTCGAATTAACATCTTTATTGATTGTTGCATCTCATGGTAAAAATTCAATTAGTAAAATGCCTTGTCTGTTCCAAAACACTGTGCACATGACTTTTCGGGATGCCAAGAATTGCTTTGGTTTAACCTTTGTTGGGCACGAAGTGTGCTTCCATTCCATTGATTGCCGTTTCGTTTCAGGGATGTCATAAGCAACCCAAGTTTCATCCCCAGTGACTATGTGCAACAATAAGTTTTCGCCATCATCATGATAACGTGTCAGAAAATCAGGTTGTTTGGGTATCTGTTGTTGTTTGGGTTCTTCAGTAAGAAGTTTAGGCACCCAACGTGTGTAAAATTTACGAAAACCTAGTTTTTCAGTAACAATCTCGTAAAGTACTGTTCGTGAAATTGAAGACTTCGGGGCAAAAACCTATCAAGTCCAAAAAGTAAAAGAGTAAAGGAGATAGCATCGCAAGGGTTTCTCATCATCTGATTTTTTTAAAAAAACGATACATATATACTAGATCAAAAAATAAATCGACACGTATTTTTTTGTTTCGTTCGGAAAATAGGTTAACGGGGGCAAAGGGTCCCTTTTTAAAAAAGAGCCCCTTTAATTAAAAGGACACCATTGAAGAAACGAAACTCTGGCGATTCAAAGATGACTTCAATGTAGGAACTACGGGTTTTGTCTTTTCTGCGAGAAAAGAGTTGCAGAGGCAATGGCCCCGTTCGAAATAACAAATTTTGCCGAGATTAATGCAGGCGTTAAGAAAGTGAGACCCCGGATCATTTTTTCGAAAACAGTTTGGTAGATGGGAAAATCAGAGACTACGTATGACATGATGTTTTTGGGCACACGTTTTGAGATAATATTTTTGACGGTAGGGTCTTCCACAGGGTTCCAGACGGGGTACAAAGCAAAATTTGAGGGGGAAGGCAAGAACCTCCTTATCCAAGGGCGCCAGAGTTCAGAAATGTCCGGTTATAAGTAAATGAAGCTCTGTAAGTGCAAAGACAACGTACAATATAATGTCAAATATTTTGGTGCTCAAATCAATCCAGTCAACTATATTCACACCTGTTTTGTGGGCATAACAATATTAGCAGGAAAGATCATGCCTACATCAAAGGTCTCTGTAATCATCATGGAGCTGTAGCAGAGTCACGTTGGTAGAAGTCTGCACTTGCTCGGACCGAACCCGCGGGCTTAAGCCCGACCCGGCCCCTTCGGCGGACTTCGGGCCTAAAAAGCATATATCACTTCGGGCCCGGGCCCAGGGGCATAAATAAGGGCCCCGCAAACCCTGCATTGCGGGGGGCCCAAGCCATCAGGGAGCCCCCAAATCGTGAAGTGGGACATAGAGAAGGGGCTCCACCCCACGCCATCTGCTGGGTGGCTCCCAAACCTTTAGTTGCGCCACTGCCCGGGCCGGGCTAGGTTGGTAAATTTTTAACTACAACAATATTTCTCGGGTCTTTTTGGGCCTTTGTAAATATACTGTACAACGATATTTATTGGACAGTTCTTTCTGCAGAACTTATAAGCAGAACTGCAAAATTAAACCTATAATTGCTGTAAATAAAAAATACAATTTTGAGTTAATTATTAAGTTTCTCTAAATCGGGCTTATTTCAGACTCATTTGATTATTACACGAGCTCGGGACAGGCTCGGGTCTAAATGCTAAAACATATTTGGGACTCGGGTCAGGCCTCACATTATAATTTCACGGGGCGGGCCTGGCCCGGGCTAAAGATTACGACCGGTGCAGACCTCTACACGTTTGCTATCCATGCATATTTCCTATTCCTTGGGACGTTGTTTGTATCTCCTCCCAGATTTCACTTTTTAAATAGCACCGATTTATTCACCGAGCTATTTAATTTTACTGCGTTCAATATCGATTTCGTCATTTTGTCCCCACATAACACAAAAATCCTCATGTTTTCCCGCAGAAAACCCAAACATCCTTTTTTTCTTCCTAATTTTCGGTGGTCACCTGTACTTAGGTACATTATTGTTTCTCTATCGCCGAGTTTTATTCAATATGGCGTCCATTTTATTCAGCTACTGGAAGGTTTACGCTACCTTAATCTAATTTTCCCTAGACACCAGTTGCATAGTTGTGACATGTTTATGTTTTGCGAATATTTTATGTAGTTCTACTCTCTCTTTGACAGATATTGCGGCCCCGCATAGCGTAGTCGCTAACGCTTTCGCCTTCGGTGCGAGTGGTCCCAGGTTCGATTCCCGGTGAGGATACTCGGCCAAAAAGTGTGAAAAGCTTTTTCAGGCCAGCCATCTGAATGAGACTTTCCTGGGTTTTTCTCATTCACAAATGACGGGGTGGTACCTAAATTATAGGTCCCAGGCCGCTTCCTTCCTTCTCCAATCCTTTCTTCCTTTCCTTTTTACAGATAGTGTGCTCGCCAAGGGACGCTATCCCTCATACGTGACGGGTTAAATGGTCATAGATGCTGAATGCCCAGAAATCTAAATCCTAAATAACTAGTAATTTAGGAAACATTTTCATTCAAAGAAGGTTTTTATCCCTTATCTATAATCTTTTTTCGTACACACAAACAACCAATGTTAATAGGGATGCACACGAGTCGAGTCGGGTCGAGATTTAAGCCTGTCTCGACTCGAAATATGTTTCTGTCTCGACTCGACTCCAATTCGAGACGAGACAAAATATACGAGTTAAAATATACGCACACATCACCCAGAATATTATGACTACCTACCTAACTTTCAGTAAGCCCACCTTTGGCACGGATAAAAACGGCGATTCCTTTTGGCATGGACGCAATGATTCGTGGTAGGTCGCTGGAGAGAGTTGGTACCACATGTGCACACACAGGTCACCTAATTCCTGTAAATTCTGGGAGGGGGCGATGCACTCTGACGTTACGTTCAATCACATCTCAGATGTGTTCGATTTGGTTCAGATCCGGTGAGTTGGGGGGCCAGTACATTACTTGGAACTCGCTCCTGTGTTCCTCGAACCACTCCATCACACTCCTGGTCTTGTGACATGGTGCATTTTCTTGTCGAAAAATGCCACTACCGTTGGGAAACATGGTCGTCATGAGGGGGTGTACTTAGTCTGCAAGCAGTGTGTGATGCGCCTCGACAGTCATGGTGGCTTGCTGGAGCTCCACTAGACACATGGATGCTCATGAGAATGTTCCCCAGAGCATAATTAAACCGCCGCCAATACAGGTGTCAAGGAGCTGTTCCTCGGAACACGACGGATTCGCACCCACCCATCGTCATGATGAAGAAGGTGTCGGGATTCATCACACAATGCAAAGCTCTGCCACTGCGCCAAGGACCAGTGGCGATGGTCACGTGTTCATTTCAGGCGTAGTTGTCGATGTCATAGTGTTAACATTTGCACATGGATGGGTCGTCGGTTGCGGAGGCCCATCGTTAGGAGTGTTCGATGCACTGTGTGTTCAGACATACTTGTACTTTGCCGAGCAGTAAAATCTGATGTTAGTTCCGCCTCAGTTCGCTGCCTGTCCTGTTCCGCCAGTCTGACCAGCCTACGACGTCCGACATCTATAATGAGGTGGGGACGCCCAACCCTTCGACGTATAGACGTCGTTTCCCCTTGGTTTCGCCACTTGTTGAAGACTCACCCAGCACGCCTCGAACACCCGACAAGTCCTGCAGTTTCTGAAATTATCGTGCCGAGTCTCTGGGTCATTACAACCTGCTTTCGGTCAAACTCAGATATTTGTAGATCGAGCGCTTTCCTCATTCTACACACGAACAGCATTCTCACTGATACTACATGCACTGTACGTGTCTGACTAGCAGGTATTCCTTGGCAGGTGACACTGCAATAGCCTGGAACGGTTTATATCGATAGCAGATAGGTGGTCATAATGTTCTGGCAGATTGGCCAGAATGAATACTTCTGTTTCTTTGTATTGCTTCCTGTATCATACTTTCTATGTATGGTTCAAGTTCCACCAATCTATGATGCCACTTCGGGCATACGAAACTTATTTTCGCAAGTGACATAGCACGCGGAATTTACTTTTATTCTAACTGTTGCACAACAGTATATACCTAGGTACATATACTAGCAGAGGGGCCCGAGTTACGTGAGGAAGAATAAAGTATAATGAATAAAATCCAAGAAATTTCAGTGTTATAGGAAATAGCTTCTTTCCTCCTTTAAAAACGGGAAAGCTGGAATACGTGTTTCTCATTCCTATTGAGAAGCTTATAATTAATAATTCACGTCTCTGACTTAAGTGAATCCTCACATTCAACATTATGTGCTTATAAGATCTGAAGTTAGAGCAGTATAGAAATTACTGTTTTTTACTTCATGAGCGAAGTGTTTGCATGCTGGATTTCACACCTCCAACTCAGGCTCCCAACCATAACATTAAAACAGGGGATGGCAAGATAATTTTGGGCGGCTAACTCGAAATAAAATCTTTCAGTATTACGTCACGTCCCACGATTATGCCCTGTAAGCTAAAGAAAACAGTGACGTTGAGAATGAATGAAATGGTGGAATGAAGTAAGTGGAAGGAAACTAGAGAACCACGAGAAAATCCACACATACGGTGTTTCTGTGCCACAAAGCCCAGTTTGCACTAGCTAGGATCGAATCAGAGTCCTCACACTCCAAGGATGAAAGCTGTGCCACTGAGTCACAACGGCCACGGGGCTAGGTCGAGTCTACTTTACGTTCATAGTTTCTTAGTACATAAATGTTAGATTATAAAATAGATTTTCCTTAATGATCTACAGGGTGCGGCACGTAAAACCGGCCCGTCGTAATATTCTGGTATATTGTGTTTTTGGCAACACTTAAATAATCTACCTTCCTACCAAGAGATGGCGTGACGAGGTCGAGTCGACTTACGTGACCTGCAGCAGTCACGTGCAGCCGCAGCCAGTGAAACTTGTCGAAACCAGTTGAGAAAAAGGCCTCGTTGTGTTAAGCCGGGTGAGTGTCAGTGTGTGATAATGCCATATTCGATACCCGAGCGTGTTGCTATTGTTGAAGGGTTCATTACTTATGGGGACTGTTAAAGGGAAGAGTATACGAAACAAATCCACACACAATTGAAGAACTCAAGACCAGAATCCAGGATGTCACCAATAGCATTACAACACAAGAACTGACAAGGGTATATATGAATCTCCTCAATCGTGCTCACATGTGTGTTGAAGTGGGCGGAGGACACTTTCAGCACCTGCTGTGAAGGTGAGTAGTCATATTCAATACATTTCATTTCATTTATGTGTTGTAGTTAATCATATTCAATACATTACATTTCATTTTATGTGTTCACTTTACGGGCCGGTTTTACGTCCCGCACCCTGTATATATATATAAAAAAAGCCTTCGAAATGCATTAAACAATTAGCGCGATTTTATTGTGAACATATATTAATAGTTTCTGTTAATTTAAAACTTATTACAAAATGAACTCGTAATTTTATTAGGTGAATATAAAATACACTTCCAGCACAAAACAAAACTATCTGGAATTGTATGGAAAGAAAGAAAGAAAGAAAGAAAGAAAGAAAGAAACTAGCGTTGCAACCAGATTAGTAAGTAAGTGAAATACATTTCAGACATGAATTTCGGAAAATAAAAATTACTAAACCCATCTTTCCTTCAGCAGTGCACAGAATCGACGTCTAGTGAAGAAACACCTCCATGATAACAGAAAGAAATCGATGTTAAGTCAATAAGAGAAGAAAGCTAAATAAATTCATATTAAAAGTTATATCAGTGTGTGAATACAGATACACTCCAGAGCTCGAAAACTTAATACACTATTACTCCTATATAGTCAACATGTATCAAGCAATCGTTCAGCTTTTATTTGAGAGAATGGAAATCCCAGGCTCCTGAACAATTATGTTACTAGAATAAAGTGAGGAGTATTTATCTTACAGTGAACTGCTTTGATGCCAAGTGGCCTAACTCCAAATTTGAAATTTTCCAGGAGTGAAAGTTAAAGTTCAATATCTCCCGAATAATCCATATTTCTTTTATGCTGGAAACCAAAACCATAACTACTATATGTAGTTTATTGTTTTATAATTTAGTTTTTACAAAAATCATTTAAAAAATACCTATCTATAAAAGTGAAAGGTACCTATCTGTACAAGTTCTTGGCATCCAAGCAGTCCATTTATTGTAATATACTATGTAAAATAGTCTCGTATCATAATATGTGATGTACAACTAATGTTACATTATATATTATCCGTAACTCGTGATATGCTGCAACATATTAAAGCCTCAAAATAGTTTGGGGAAGCGAATAATCCAGAAGTTATGTAGCCCTATTGGGAACGAAAACACGATGCTAAATCACTATAGACTGCCAATTGCTCATTCAGAGAATTTATGAAGTTCATTTCGTCGCAAAGTTTTATACAAACTATACAATCAATTCTTCTTCTTCTTCTTCTTCTTCTTCTTCTTATTATTATTATTATTATTATTATTATTATTATTATTATTATTATTATTATTATTATATTTGAAGTACAATCAAATATCACGACATTAATTATTAGTTTTAACTAACTGAATTGGGCTGAAAATTAAATCTTGATCTCGAAAGATTAACTATTAAATTTATGCGTTCTGTACCTTTCTAAAGTAATAAATGCTAGATTTTTTTTTCAAGGCTGTTTCTGAGTAAATACTTTGTTCAAAATAATATTAAAAATTATAGAAAGATTTTCGAGACATTCGAGTCGAGTCGAAATTTTTACGAGCTGTCTCGACTCGATTCGTGTCTTGACTCAAAAATTCGAGTCAAGAAATACGTTTGTTCCGATTCGTCTGGAATTTTGCAAAGTGTGTTTCGACTCGAATCCCGACTCGGATCGGAGTCGAGTCGAGATTCGAGACATGTCTCAACTCGTGCGCATCCCTAAATGTTAAGTAGTTTTAGGTCGTCTCTATTTTACCCTACTTTTGAAATGATCGAATCGTGCTTTCCTGTTTTGAGAACTGTATCAACATTTCAGATCTATAGAAGTGGCCATAGACTTTTCGATCAAGTTTGTGTTTACATATTGCAAACAGTCGAGACTTCCTCCAGCTTCTTTCACTTTATAACAACTCTCAAACGACACTCACTGTCAATTTGACCCCCCTTGCTATTTGAAAATTATGAGTAGGACTCGTCTGAGTCTCTTGGACATTTTTTTAAATACCGTAATATATTGTGTATTTTTAAAATGGTGAAATACGTGTTTATTAGTTCACATCTCTTTCACCGTTTCACATTTATAAAGGTGGCCATAGACTTTTTAATGCACTCTGTGTTTCCATTTTGAACTGCCGCCATATTGAACAGGGCTATTGTAGAGAGTCATGAGTTATTTCATCTTCTTCTATTTAACAATAGCTTTCATTCAATATGCTACTCCTCGGCCACCCTTGCCATTTCAAAATTTTGCGTTGGATCCTTGGAGGACCCTGGGACGAAAAATATTACTTCAAAACGTGTGCCCACAAAGATAATGTGATACATGCTCACCGATTTTTCCATCTACCAAATGGTTTCCGAAAAAATGATCCGGGCTCATACTTCGTCTACGCCTGCACTAATTTCAGCAAATTTGTCATTTCGAAGGGAGGGACATTGCCCCCTGCAACTCGCAGGACCGCAGAAACGACAAAGCCCGTATTTCCTATAAAACCCGTATTTCATCTTTGCATCGACAGTTTCGTTTCTTTAATGTGAGTTCTTTTAATCAAAGGGGCTCTTTTTTGAAAAGGGGCCCTTTGTCCCTTTATCCAATTTTCCGAACGAAACAAAAAAATACGTGTCGATTTATTTTCGATCTAGTGTATATGTGCCCAGGGCCGGATTTTGAATCCTGTGAACTACGCGTTCGCAGAAGTCGCCAGGTGAAGAGGGCGCCAAACTGGAAAATGAATTATGTGTTTTAATTATGAATATTTGTTAGAGAAAATGTTATGATGAAAAATTTTCTAAATAGCTTCAAATAAATATTGTACAGACAGATACAGATAAAATACATCAAAAAAGACAATAAAATCGAATCTTTGCGCGGTTGACTGTAAAACACCCCTTTACAATTGAAATGGATCCTACATCAACTGGCGCCAATGCTACAACATGTTATGCTAGTTTGAGGAAAATTTGCTGTGACACAGGGAGATTTAGGACAGATTTTTTAAAGAGAGAAATAGAGAGTCTTTACGAATATGAGATAAAATGTAGGAAATTTAGCTTTTCAATAGATGTTATATTAAGTACTACGCCAGTAAGTCTAAAGACAGTGGCATTCTTTCCAAAATCCCACCATATGCACAAAATACAAATGTAACAGACTCTTCATTCCTCTCCTAACAAGCCTTCTGCGACCTTGCTAGAGAATATCATTGGCAAATATGTCTTTGAAATGGAAATAGATCAACTAATGAAAGGAAGTCAACTACACGTGTTGCTTATGGATTGGATTTGGTAGCATAATCACAGCAGAAAGAAATGTGTTTAAGGGTGTCCTGCCTTGTCATAAACAGTGTCCTCACATAGTGCTTCGGTTCAATGACCACAGTTAAGGGTTGAGAAAGGTAAGTGTAAATGAAATGCACATTACTGAAGTTCAATCCGACTAGGCTTTTGTTGTCTATTGGTCCAGGAAGGGGGCGAATACTAAGAAAAGGCAGGCGGTACAAATGGAATTATTGATCATTTCTGAGGGAAATTTTAACCTAGTTCTTAACACCACTGACTCACAATCGCTGACCACTGCTTAATGCTCACTTTGTTAATTAGTGCATTTGTCATTCGTCAACATTTTCGTTTCTATCCCGATTCGTTTTGGTTTTGTTAATTATATGTGTTTTCAGTTTTCAATAGTACTTTGTTTTTCATGTAATAATAATGGCCAACAATAAAAACAACAAGTGGAGCATTTAAATACAGCCTCTTTGGTTACGGGCCTGAGTTAAATTTAATGTATTTCAAAATTTGTTCGTGTATAATTAGTTTTCACGCAGTATATGTTTATATAACTCGAATAATCTAAATCCAAGCTGCAATCGAAAGGTTATTAGGATTATAAATAACACATTGTTAATAAAAAACTCTCACCATCAATCACAACAGCGTATACATATGCTCGTTTTATTATATCAGTGTAACAATCATTATCAATCAATTCTCTCGTAGTAAATTCAGATTTAGGGATATTTTTAAACATTAGTCCTATTCCAAAATAAAGTTTTGATTATTAGTTACCTGTGTTCAGAGATGCACCGACGGATGTGGTCCGAGAGTCTGGATAGCCCAGAACTTTTAATTTGTAAGAAAATTAGCACAATTTCAAGGGGCAAACACAAAATTATTTGCATTTTTAGGCTACTCCGAAAGATCTTTGGACCCAAAAGAGAAATCTTGGATGCGTCACTGCTTTTTTTATTGTGATACTCATTGCCTGAGTTTGAATATCTATGTTTGAAAGAGACATGAAAGGACTGAATTGTTTTATAGACCTAAGGGGTCCTGCAAAGAATTTTTGCGGGGGACTTGATTTTGGGAATTATTTGAGATCAACTATATCTCAAGAACGATTAAATGGACTAGCTTTGATGGCCATTGAAAATGATATATTGAATGAAATGGATACAGACGCAATAAGAGATTTTGCCAAATTTAAAACTAGAAAAGTGCCTTTATAACATGAACTTTTCAATAACAAAGAAAACAAGAAATTCGTACGAGATTACCATAATCGTATTACTAGAAAGTACTATGTAAATATGCTTTTAATGAAGCATAAGAGCATAAATCTTTGTCCAAATTAAATCTGTGTTAATGTTAGACTTGAAGAATACTATTTTTATTCTGTTTCGTCTTTTATGTTTCAATTGTACTTGTCAAAATGCATCTTAGGTATATGTTTTCGTTATATGTTCTTCTTATTTAATAAAAAATACTATTAATTATTAAAATTGGAACTTTGCTTCAGTATTCATCCACAGTCAATTAGTTATAATTTCTCCAGTTTTCGTTAATATTCGCAGGGAAACTGCAGATATTAAAGGAAGATGTTACTGTAACAATCATTTGAAGAATTTTTATCCATTACAACTTTCTACTCTTCTATTATCATTTAGATGGGGGCGCCGAAATATTGTTTGCTTAAGAAATTTCTAGAACATCGAAAACTATTAAGATTATTCTCATCCACAACTGTTTCAAAAATGTTGAAAGAGTACTGTACATTTTTTTTTCGTTGAATCCTTTCGTTCTGTACACGCATACATTCACTGCTACCATAGACTACGGTTTGGGCCTCGTTCGAGAAAATCACATGAACAGATCGTCTAATAGAGAGTTAGCTTCAAGAATTGGGTATTCTAATAGCCTTACTTCTGCTGGTCTTAGTCCAAATAAACAAGTTTCAAACAGCAAAATGACTTGCATTACATCTTGATCTGGTTTCTATTGATAAAGTAGTACACCCACACCACACCAGATACCCGATCAACTCCTTCGCGGAAATGATCCAGAAAAGTATTTTTAAAAAATACCGTATTTACTACGACATCCGTTTAAACTGATATTTCCATTTTTCTATTTCTATGCGAATATTTAGACTCAAGAGGGACTGAAATCAGGAATGACAGAACTGTTATTACGAGAAGCTGCATAATTTATTTTATTTAACTAACGTTGTTAGGGGTCATTAGACCACGGAGGCTCAGATGAGCAGATCAGATAGCCAGAATAGAAGAAAGTAGAAATACTTTCAAAATTTTAATTGTAAACCCAATAATAATAATAATAATAATAATAATAATAATAATAATAATAATAATAATAATAATAATAATAATAATAATAATAATAATAATAATAATAATAATAAACATATTAGGAAGACCTAGGAACAGAAAGACAATATTAAGATGGAACTCTTAGAAATAGGAATATAAGGTGGAAACTGGATCCAGTGGCTATGGACACAAGTCAATGAAGAGCTTTTGTACATATGGTATTGAACCTTCGCATTTCATAGGCCATAAAGTTAGTTAATATTCCTTCAAAGTAGATTTCACATTCTCAAGGGTCCATTTAACACATTCCCTTGAATGTTTTTTGTCTTTCTCCATTCTTCTTGATGCTAATACAAAACACACTTATTACCCCAATACGTCAGCCTAACATTCTATGTACAGATTTCTGGTGATATGTTTACGACTGCTATTAAACAACACACAAGTGTCAAGGGTAATTCAAAAGCTAGGAACTCATCTTCCCTTATTAACGTTGTGAAGCTCTAAAAAAATAGCAACAGTTACTTGTTTTGATAGTCAAACTTCACGATAGACTATCAAATTTATGGAGGGTACTTTGTAAGTTCCCGAAATTGACAATAAATTACATCTACGTCTAATATGTTTGATAAAATGCTAATGGTGCGATCTAAGAACTAGTGCTATATAGAAAACTCTCCCCTACTTTGACATTTTAATGGATCCAGTGGCGGCGTAAGGGCGGGGCGAGCGGTGCCACCGCCCCGGGCCCCACTTTGTGGGGGCCCCCGGACGGTAGGTAAAAAATAATTACTAAAGAAACTTGTTAGTATGAGCCTTACAAGGCCCACACCTTTCCTAAAACCAAACCCAATTAATTGTCAATCAATATTACACCAAATAACAGATAAAATAGCAAAAGTATCTGCCGAATAAAACTAATCAGTGCTGGATTTCCATATAAACGAAACAAACTGTAGCTTAAGGCTGCACTCTTCTGGGGACCCGCAAAGAAATTTAAAAAAAAATGAATGTAGATTTAAAATAAATAAAATAAAAATTTTATTATCTTGGGGGCCCCAAAGAAATTTGAAGGAAAAAACGTATGTGAATATGAATTTTACAATATGAATAAAATAAAAGTTTCACTCTGTTCAACAACCTCAGAGAAATTTAAAGGAAAAAGCTGAGCATAGTTTAAAATATAATAAAAGAAAAATCGAAGTATATGGTGCTGTTTTCATTCTAAGGTCTTATGATACAAGTAATGGGCCCCGTTTGCTAGCCTGCTTCTAAAATATCACTGTTTATATACGAGTATTTATTTATTTATCAATTTAAGGGAAGGACACAAAGAAGTGATCAATGTACATAATGCTTTATTAGGGTGACGCTATAGTCCTGATTCACTTGTTTTACTTCTGTCTTGTTTCTTTTGTCCTTCACAAGTCTAATTTTCAGCGAGCGAAATCATTTTCCTTAGCTGGTTTCCCCTTCTTTGCTTTTGTTTTTTGGCGTATGAATTTACACTTCAGAATGTTCAATAACAAAACAAATGTTCAAATATTCAAAAGAAAAATAATTTACGTAAATTATATGTTATACTACTATATTTAGATGAAAATAAAATAGAACTATTCTTTTACTTTGCCAGCTTTGTGCAGCAGCTACATGTTGAGAGCGAGAAAAGGCTAAAAGCATGTTGCTTCTATTTGGCTTTGTTCTACTCAAATGACCTGGATGCCGTAGAATTATTTCAGAATTGTAAGGATATAATCCGTTCACTAAGATGTGCTCAGAAAGCTAAAGAACAACTTAACTTTTCCCCACAAGGCATACTGAAATATGCCTTCAATGGGGCTTGAAGCTTACAAAAGTTTGGCAACCGCTCTTCAGATTTTGATCACACTGCCCCTATCTGTCGCATCACGTGAAAGATCTTCCAGCAAAATGAAGCTGATACAATAATACTTGCTCTTCAAAATGAATCAAGAAAGACTCACGAATCTGGCCATTCTTTCTATCGAAAATGAAATAGCATCTACTTTGGATTTTTATAATATAGTTGAAACTTTCACAGCTACCAAAGCATGAAAGGTAGTATTCGGAATGCTGGTGGAATAGGCTAATAAGGTAGTGGAACTATCGTCGCAAGTAGTTTCATGTTTCAACTTAAGACAATATAATTACAAAAGTGCCAAAAGAATAATAGAAAGCCGTCAAAATCTGTCAATTGACTGGTGATGGGTGGTAATGAAAAGTACGTAGTAGATTCTACTTGTAGTAGAATTCTGAGCTCACATATTTAATCTATGATATATCCACAATTATTCAATATATTCATGTTTTCTTGTTATAATATTTTCTAATACTAAGTGTGTTAGTAAGTGGTAATGGAAACAGTCATAAGTGACAGAATATAAATATGATTGAATTATTAAATACAAAGTAATGTAATCATAAATCAAGTATGAAATCTGGAAAAAATAGTAAACAATAATTTTAGGAATGCTCCAAAAAATGCATGAAAAGATTGAGATCTTGGCCAATAATTACTTTTAGATCAAGGACCACAAAATCTTGAACGGTATCTAAATTGAGTTTTTTTTTTTTTTTTTCGGAACAAGCACACCATACTGACAAGTAAACCTTACGTTTGGGTGAATCGAGTTGCTGACTGAGACACATATGAGAAAGTAGTACTAAATGTGGTCAGTATTTCAGTGAAGTTGTAGGTGCGAAGCTCCAGTGGTTTAGGAGATACAGCTACCAGAACATCACATGGAAGTACAGAATATTTTTCATACAGTTGGAGGTAAAAGCTCTGTAAGACCTCTTGTAACGACGAAAGGTGAATAACAAATATATGGGTACATATTAGGACTAGGGGGAAGTCATATAGTAAGAATATACCTGGCGGCGGCCATATTGAAATCCGCCATTTTGAATTAACGTTAAGTTTTTAAAATAGGAATAGGGACATGTGATACATGATTTAAGGCGCAAATTTAATCAGAAGAACAATGGTGGCGTTAATTTTGATTTACGCGCAATTGGTAAAAAGTTACAGGGAAATGAAATATTGTTGCAGCATATGTATTAGTCCTTTACCCCACCTTGTAAATTTTGTGTTAATGATAATAATTAAATAAAAAGGCAGGTGGATAAATATTAGGTCTACGGTAAGAGTTGCCTTGATGGCGGCCATGTTCAAATCTGCCATTTTGAATCAGACAAAAGTTTTAAACAAAACGCATAACATTGATACCTTATTAATAGCAAATTTTACCATAAATCCAAAGGTATAACCATTTTTGCTTTATCATTAACCAGCATTTGTTACAGCATTTGTTAACGCATAAACAAGTTGCTAATTTAAGGAAAAATGACCAAAGTGGAATTGAGTCATAATTGAACTTGCGTCTTTCTTCCAGAAAAGTCCTCAATTAGTACAATCAATATGTAGTTCAGAAAAGAGTGCATGACTTGCACAAATGCTCTGCTCACAGTGAGCACACCTGACTGATTCAAAATAGCGGATTTGAACATGGCCGCCATCAAGGCAACTCTTACCATAGACCTAATATTTATCCACCTGCTTTTTATTTAATTATTATCATTAACACAAAATTTACAAGGTGGGGTAAAGGACTAATACATATGCTGCAACAATATTTCATTTCCCTGTAACTTTCTACTAATTGCACGTAAATCAAAATTAACGTCACCATTGTTCTTCTGATTAACTTTGCGCCTTAAATCATGTATCACATGACCCTATTCCTATTTTAAAAACTTAACGTTAATTCAAAATGGCGGATTTCAAGATGGCCGCCGTCAGGTATAACCTTACTATTAAATATATGACTTCCCCCTAGTCCTAATATGTACCCATATATTTGTTATTCACCTTTCGTCGTTACAAGAGGTCTTACAAGGCTTTTACCTCCAACTGTATGAAGACTATTCTGTATTTCCATGTGATGTTCTGGTA
The DNA here is from genome assembly GCF_964235325.1 of Thermobia domestica. Lineage (NCBI taxonomy): Eukaryota > Metazoa > Arthropoda > Insecta > Zygentoma > Lepismatidae > Thermobia > Thermobia domestica. The sequence goes on from NC_137456.1 coordinate 85,572,838, forward strand.
GCTGTATCTCCTAAACCCCTGGAGCTTCGCACCTACAACTTCACTCAAATACTGACCACATTTAGTACTACTTTCTCATATGTGTCTCAGTCAGCAACTCGATTCACCCAAACGTAAGGTTTACTTGTGAGTTTAAGTATAGTTTGGGTTAGGATACATTATATGTAGTTTGCCAGATATAAGGCGTACAAGAAAATTTTTGATTGAAATATATCGAATCTTTTGATCCATAAAGACAAACTGGAGAGAAACATTCTAGTGCTTAACTGTTCATTGATATTTCGGCTAAAGCAGTGGGACTAAATAGATCGTATATTATCTCTGCAGAGAAACCTAGTAAAAGATAAATGAAAAAGACACGCAAGAGAGAAATGTATTCTAGTCACTATTTACTAATAGTTCGGGAAAAACAAGTGTTTAAGTATAGTGTATGATCATTGGAGAGAAGCCGAATGTTAAAGTGAATGGGGTTAATTGTAGGAGAAAAATCTAATCAAATAAAACCCATTTGGCAGCTCAGACAGATGAGAAACCATGAATAAAACTTAACCATATGAGAAATTGAACAGGAAACACACCACAGGCGAGAACCGAACAAGAAAATTCTAGAAAACTTAGAGCTTTCATTTAGAAATCGCATCGATTAAATTATTTGCAATTTTTTCAGTGTCAGCTCATTGTTACATTTTGTGCGTAAATTTGTCTCTAAATGTATAATTAGGAGATTACTTCCACTATTCCATCTAATTACATTACCGGTACACGTTTAAACTAGGACAGTACAGGATAGGTGTAGGATAAATTCTGGATTCTTTGTTGTTACGTTTTGTTTGTTGTTAAGATTATGTTATTTCTGGCGTGGGTTGTAGTTTTCATTACAATTGTATCTCTAATCTTTTTTCTATCGTGTCCTTTGTTTAAAAATTAAGTGTGGTTTTATTTTTAGATACCAGCCTAAAGGCTATTCTGAACATTATAAAAATATACAGGAATGTTGAATTTCACCCCCATTTATTTAATATATCCCAAATTAAGATGGTTTAAACACACACGCCAATGGGAAAGGGGAGAGGAGGAGTAAACAGGAAAAATGATTATGCAAATCAATGTCAAAAATAGCAGTGTTTAAATCATGATTGTTCGAGAAGGGCCCCGATCTACTTTGCTCGCCCCGGGCCCCAGTTTGCCTTACGCCGCCACTGAATGGATCCATAGTTTACAGTATTACGGAACAGGCATGGTGGGTATGTATTTGGTTCTACACTGCATTTACATCTAAACCCATGTCCGTATGGCATAGATGGCAATTTTGTATTGAGCTCGCTCGCGCCCACTTCTCTCAATTAAGCTCGCACTCGGGCTCACTTCTCTTAATTGGGCACGCTCTTGGGATTATTTCTCTCAATCGGGAACAGGCTTACTCGCGCTCGAGCTTAATTATTTAATTGGGGCTCGGGCTTACTCGCGCTTAGGCTCACTTTCCTTGATTAGACTTAAATTATTGATTTCAAGCCCACTTGAGCACGAGTTTGGACATTTCTGACGAGCGAGTGTGAATACCATTGAAGATAGTGAACCCGAGAGATGCAATGTAAAGTAATCTTGTCTGCTTTTACACCCTTAATAAGAATTTACTCATTAGAATTTGCTGGGGAAGAATTTTTGAAATATCAGAAACGTAAGAGTAACCCTAAGTGGTTTTATACAAAATTATATAATTTTTAAAGACAGTGAGTGCTCTCTACTAGTAGTAACATGGAATTTCATTAAGGGGTGGATTCAAGCACCCAAGTACTTACTGTTCCAGTACTTTCGGCAGACATAGCCTATCTTAATATGGTAAATGTTTATTTTACCATAATTACTTGTTTAAGATGGTTAAAAGCCGGACCTATCGTTGAGTACGTCATTGTCCTCTGTCATTTTACAACAACATATTACCAGTACTAAACAAACTACAAAATAACACGAATAGGGTAACTCATGATTCCTGCAAAACACCCAGATGGCCAAAAATCAGATAGAAATTTAAGAAAGAATCAAACTTACACAGTAATTTAATACGAAGGCTGCAGTACTGAAGATACGTAGCTACTACGAAAATATAATTTTAAATATATACGTATATGGAATTCTTATCAGAAAACTTATACGATCATTTTTTTCTTTAATCTTGAGAAAACTGTGTGACATCTTTTGTAATATATATATATATATATATATATATATATATATATATATATATATATATATATATATAAAACAAGTTGCGTTGCATCAATGTCATTCCACACACCTTTAGCAGATTCATCTTCCTAAACTCTGACATTTCCAAAAGCATAAAGTGGATTTCCTTACTTCTTTTCCTTTTTTTTCTTCTCATTATATTGAGGTGAAATCATGAATAACTTTCAGAAAATATAAACATGGACATATTTCTCAGTATTATGAAAGATGAGTTGCATATGTATAATACACAATTATGAATTCTACGGGAATATTGGACAGAGGAATTCCCAGTATCATTTTTCACCTCATCACTTTTTCAGTGGAGAATTTTCTCTTTCTAACTTCCACCTTTCTCATGCAATCTTCACTGCTTTTGAACATTACTTGACAGTTATTTTATATATATCAATTTCCTAGTATTGCACGCTCCAATTATTACAACGGATTTATTGATGAAGCAACTACTATTCCCATACAAAAATAAACTAATATGTCTCTGAGCTGTGCTTTCGTATTACCATCACGCTAGTTGGCCTTATAATATTATAATGTTAGTACTTCCGTCCGTTCGTTACTCCACACAATAACTATTCAACGATTTCTTTTTCTTTTTTTTCTTTTTTTTCTTTTTTTCTTTTTTTTTACAATAGGCAGCAAGCGCGAATGTATCAGCCGATTTCGTTAATAGCCGAGCCAGTCTGTTAACCTATTCATGGGTAACGGTGATTTTAACAATGTTTATCCGTATTCCGTATCCTGTATTCCATACTTGGAAATCGTGGAAATATGCATTGAGGTTAGATTTTTTAGGTTACGTCAAAATGCAAATACGCATTTATCATATGTATATATAGCCGGATTTAGGAGGGTGCAAAGGTGCACGTGCACCCCCTTCGTTGTAAATATACTCTATCTAAAATGAGAAGCCAGCAGTGAAAATACCAACACTTTCTGAAACTTTCTGCCATCATGTTTCCTTTGTGGCCTAAAAAAAAGCAGAGTTTTGTGAAAGTAATAGTTTAAGTCGATTTTCAAAAGGTTGAAGGAAAAGGATTCAACAATATATTGTCAAGTAGGGAAGAAAACAAGCCAAAAGGAGAGAAGAACATTTTTTTCCTGCATAACACTTGCGACTCTCTTTAAAATACTTTCCTCAGTTCTGCGTATCAGTGTTGTCAGGAGTAAAGGACATTGTCACATGTCAGTTTTAAGAGTTTCAGTGTGATTGGTTATTTTGGTAGTTATTGGTGCACTTCCCTAAGACAAACCGGGATCCGGCCCCTGTATATATATATATATATATATATATATATATATATATGGAGATTAATATTGATATTAGAACTGTTTTACCCATTATATCATCAGTATTATAACCGGAATTCTTCATCACTTAAGACAGATAGACAAAAATTTAGAGAAAATTAGTTCTTAAGACGCTGAATATATGTTTAAAAAAACTACTTTTCGGTATCTCTTACCCTACCTGTTCTATGAAAATAAATATTGAAACCGAAAGTACTAGTAAATGTTCATCACTTCCAATTTTGGTAGTGTTGTAGGTGGTGATGGTATTATGTTCTCTTGGGACACTGAATTGATTGCAAAAAAAAAAAAAAAAAAAAAAAAAAAATCGCTTGTCGCTATCTGTTACCGTTTTTCTTTTATGGCGATAAATGTTTAAACTGAAAGTTGTTGATTTTTTTTACCACTTCTAAGTTGAATAGAGGGCTAACAGAGGAGATGGAACCTATTCTTAGAACGCTGAATCGATTGAAAGAAAAATGCTTCTCGATATCTCTTACCGTTTTTGCTCTGATACCAGTTGATAGACATGCAAATGGACGGATATATCCTTTCTATAAGACTTCCAACACTTAGCCCATGACTATTAATAAGCATTCGCCACGCGTTTTTATTACTCATGCGTACGCTTGAAATACACTGACCATGTATTTAAATGTGGATGGCTAATCACAAACGCGAAGGCAATAAAAACGCGAAGAAAACGTCAACTCGAGCGTATTTGGTGCGTTTCGGAACAATAGACCGCCTGCTGTTTAAAAGATGGCTAAAGGAAGGGAAAAAAGGAAACACATGTTGCTAGGCAAGGGGATTTTAGCAAGAAACAGCTGCTTGGAAGATGCTTTGTGCAGAGTATTGGAACTCTGCTATTATAGACCTGGACCTGGCAAACAAAGACCTGGAAACCCTGACTGGTTCGCAGTATGATTTATAGCTCTGGAGAAAGTAAAATTACCGAATAGCCACCTTGGTCGCATTCGCTATGGGGGGTAACGCTTCGAAAACGCATTCTCAAATAGCCTAACCCTTATACCACCACTATTATTACTACTACTACTCCTGCTGCTGTTGCTGCTGCTGCTACTACTACTACTATTACTACTATTACTACTACTACTACTACTACTACTACTACTACTACTAATAATAATAATAATAATAATAATAATAATAACAATAATAATAATAGTCACTAAATAGTAATAATAGTAATAAAGTCCTGACAGAGGCACGTCAAGACTCGCGATAGTTGTCCTAAATCGGGACTGTCCGGAAGGGGTGGTAACTTTTCTTCAAAATTTAGGTTTTATGTTTCTCGCAAACGTAACCTGTCTGAATGACATCTCATATTACGTGATGATGAGTTATCTATCTCTTTGATTGCAGAAGCCTGACTGAAAATGGCAAGTTAACCAACCATTTAAAGTCATGAAAGCCATCTTATTGTTCCATCTGAAAGAAAACAGGATCCATCAACTGAGACTTACTTTTTGGTATCTTTCATTTCTTTCTTGTCTTCTATAGTCTTTTCATTTTCGCTTCTTCCTTCTGAGGCAAGTAACTTGAAAAGCCTTATTCTTTTGCCACACACTCGTTGGCCATTGTTTCCGTTGTATCTTTTGTTATCATGGCTATTACTTTTGTTGCAAGCGTTTCACGGAAAGATTTTTCCTCATTCTTTCTTCTCAGAGCCATTTTAAGATTAGCTAAGGGACTATTGTAGAGAGACACTTCTGTAGATAGAACCATTTCTTTCCTGTAATATACAGTATTTTTTTGTATACAAGTTCTTTTAATAAGTGACTTATATATAGAAAATCGTATTTTCATTGTATCGTTTCATTTGTAAAGAGACCCCTTTATGTACGATTGTCAATTGTTATTTTATGTTCTTATATTGCATCGCACGTATACTAATTTTTTTTATGGTTTTAAGATGTAATGTAGGAAATAATACATTCTTATGATTAAAAATGAAATAAGTATTTTTTGTTACTTGGCACAACAAAAAATATGACACACTTTTCTTCTTTTCTTTTACTCCAGTTAGATGTGATCATACTTTTCCATCATATGATGTACCGATATTTTTCTTATACGAGGTATGACAATTAAATAACGAGACTGGTGTGATAAATGTGACGTATTGCAAAGAAAGTTACAATTGAATGTTATCACCTTTAATATACTCCCCTCCCCTATCTATACATAAGCCTGCCATATTTTTTTTTTCATGAGAATACGGGACACCTTCGATCTCCTCCCCCCTCCTTTAAACTTTCCACCACAATCCAATGAACTGTAGTTCTGATTATGAACAAGAGCATAACAGGCAAAAGTTCCCTAAGCTGCAGCTACTTTTCTCTCTCCGTTCTCTGCAATTGATTGTACGGAGTGAAGATGTTTACAATCCAACTACAAAAGAATCGCCTTAAAAACTCAAGTTGACGTCTTATAAAAATGCTTTACGGGGAAAACAATATGCAAATAATCTCGTTTTATTAAATCAGTGATACAATTTACTCTTCATATTCTTCACGTGTTTAGCAATATTTATTTAAATGGCTGGATTTGTCGAAATTACGTTTGTCAATTTAATCTGATGAAATTTTAGCTGATTTTTCTCCTTGCATCGTGTGTAATTGTCAGGGGTCAGATTTACATACAGTATTTCTAAGGCCTAGAGCAAAGTACAACTCGGTGCCTCTAGCCTCTCAAAAAATTATTTATACAATAGAGCTTCGATTATCCGAACGTCGGTCAACCGAACGACCGCTTAACTGAACTGTGTACTCGCTCGCACCTGTTACTCTCCCACCCTACCGTCCATCATCCCCCTCACTCCCAAACCAAGTTTCCCACAGTAGTCGCCGCACTGAGCCACCGCTGGCGGAACATTGTTTCTAATGGGGCCTTCATAAGGCGCTGCTGACCAGCCAAGCCGCCAGTCGCTGTTTCAACAATCAGCACACTTCTGTCGGTTTGGCACTGGCTGTAGAAGTACAGTACAGTACAGTACAGTACAGTTCGATTATCCGAACAAACCAGTTTTCCGAACACCCATGTCCCCCAATTACTTCGGATAATCGACGCTCTACTGTAATTCTTTTTAGCTTATCTAATGTCTTGCTGGAAAAAAAAGTCACTTATCTTCCCTGTGTTTGTAGATGTAGAAGCTCTCGAAGATATCTTATGTTTTTTTTTTTTTTTTTTTTGTGTGTGTGTGTGTGTGTGTGTGTGTTGGAGAGTGTCCGAATTTCCACCAGGTGCAATGGAAAAAGTAACACAAATTTTGCAGTAAACTTCATCGTTCAACTTCGTTGCTTTCAGAAATCGGGTACTTCTTCAAATTGGAAGAAAAAGTACACTTCAATTTAGGCATTCTTGTTGATACAAAATTGGAATACTTCACTTGTAATAGTATATTATCAACGACAGCTCAGCTCATGCACTTTATCAAAAATTGCACATCCACTTGATTGCTAACGGACAACTGCAACTCTGCGTTGTGAATCTCTAGGCTTGCTCGCTATCAAATCGGAGAGGGTGGTGTGATAACTTGCTCGAAACTGTTACGTGTTAAAGCTTATTGTTCATTTATTAATTGCAAGCCTGTAAAGCCTGTAAAGAAAAGACAAGCTTTCAGAATCACGAAACAAACAGTGGCTGCTCATGAAGTATTCAAGATCAACAACACATTATTAGCTATCTCTCCTCCACGATCCTGCACGACAGGAGGTGGGCAGTCTTGTTATTTAATTGCCACACCTCTTATGAAAGTTTGAAGTGTCTATGTGATAGAAACTCGAGATTCATTCGCCATCTTTTATTAGTGATATTTTTTAAAATAACTTTTATATTAAAATTAATAAGTTGCAATAAAATTTACTAATGAAGTAAAAACTCAGTGATAGGTTTCTGAAACCCAAGTCTCCACCTCATGGTATAAAACCTCAATTTAGGTTAAGAAAAAAAGAAAATCTGCATTAAAAAAAACTTTCTTTTTTTCAAAATCCCAATTGAGGATCTATGTTATCAGGTGCAGATCTAGGTTTCAGTCACACATACGTATTTTTAAGTAATTTCATTATTGGCACAATATGACTAAGCACAGATGCAAAATATATCTTTCTCAGTGGCTGTTCACTTCCTGGAATAACCACCAAGGAGCAGAGAAATCTTCATTTTCATTTTTGGTCTTCGACTGAGTCTTAGGGGAAGCCTTCAGTGGATCCAAATGCGATTTGCGAAGACTGACGAAAACATGCTAATGCAAAAAAACTCCCAATGCGAAAATATGCTTAAATATCCGAATCCGTAGGAATAGGTGTCATCCTGATTGATCCAGTTTTCAGTGCTGGAAACACCTATGGAAGTATAGAAGTAGTGTTTTCGAAAAACAATACGAGTAGCCTGAATAAAGTAGAAATATACATTTTAAAAAAGACGAGAATAATAGAAACAATTTTGTCTGTATGATCAAAATATTTGAGTGAGTTGAATACGTTTTTATTATTATTATTATTATTATTAATAGAGACAGACCTGCTCGTAGAATATCATACCCACCAGCAGGGGCAAGTGAAATAAATTGGTTAAAATTCTAAAATGACTCTCTACAGGAAACTTAAATTCCCAGAAACGAAATATGAGTTTCTTAAATGGCAGCAAGATAATATTTATTAGATACAGAATAGCAGTATGACAGACAGTTGGAAAATGCGTATCTTTGGCATGAATAATGTTTTTATGGTATATAAGTTTGAACGCATATTATCAATTTGCAGTGGCGTATTTACGGGGGTGGCTTCCGGGCTTAAGCCCCCCCCCCCGAAATCTTACTTAGTACAGTAAAGTAAATGAAATATCTTGCAGAATTTTCACATTTCCAGGCAAAGGCCCCCGAAAGTTAGCAAAGCCCCTCCCGAAACAAAATCGTAAATACGCCACTGTCAATTTGTATGCAATTATTTGGGTATGTGCCAGGAAAACAGTAGTGCAGAATGTTTTGGGGAATCATGTAAAGTAAGAAAAGTTGATAAATATTTGTTCTTAATTTGTCAACCTATTGTAAGAAAAGTTGATAAAATATTTTTCTTAATTTGTCAACCTATTGTAAACTTGTACGGAAATTAATTCTTTCTAGTTGAACGAATGAACGAATAAGGGGATTAGATTTTGGTACGTGATTGAGAACTGTTAATATGTTATTATCACTCTATCAAAAGCTTTAAATACGAGGTTCCAATCATAAATTTTTACGTTCATTTTTTTTTAAACAAAGGATACGTTGCTGTAAGTCACATACGCAAATTTTCGGATCTTTTGGAGACATTTGTTCTGAAGATATTTAATAACACGTCATGTAAAACTTCTATTGGGTTTTGATATTCCCAAGTACAATTTCCTCTTAGCCCCACCTTGCCCCCCTGATGGGCGCCCTTGCGCCCAGCTAAACTTACAGTATGAGTAAAAGTGAACCAACTCAACATAAATAGAATGAAAAACAACAATAAATGTCAGTGAGAGAAAACAGAATTATCTAATTATACATCAATTGCATCTACGGTAATTGGGGGAACTTATACATGTATATGATACTTAGACCCTATACATTTTTAGGACTAAGAATGGATTATAAGTTAACCTGGAATGAACATGTCAATTATTTGTTGTAGAAACTAAGTACGGAAGTTTTCCTTATACACAGATTCAGCAAGATTCTAACTTTTGAAACCTTGAAAACAGTTCGCTGCGGGAAACAAGTCATTTATATCATACAGAATAATTTCCTAGGGTAATACCTGCCATGCAACAAAGGTATTTACAATGTAGAAGATCCTTAGAATAATGCTATCGGTTCCCTTTCATGCACCTAGAAGATCACTGCATTCAAAGCTAGAATATTACCATTACCGTGTATATACATTCTTAAAACACCATTCATACATAGAGTAAACGAAATTTTTCATTAAATTCGTATCAACACCAATGCAACACTAGAACATTCAGTCATATTCATACAAAATTTCCGATTAACACTATAAAGGAATAACATTATATAATAAACTGTCAGATTCTATCAGTCAAATGTCAAATTTGCAATTAAGATCTCTATTTGAATCCAGAGTTTTGAATCTTTCTACGAGTGGTTATGAGAATATCACGATTTAAAGAAACCTTGCTTTATCGAAGAAAGCTGTTAACAGCCTGTTGTCTTGTTTGTTCCGTGCGACCATCTCATACGACGAGGCATTACGCTTTGTGTATATTCTATAAGGTAGGCTTCCTTCTTCTAACTGCAGATTTGGTATGAAAAAGAGATTACCCTCGAACATAAGGAATCGCACTAGTAAATAACTACAAAATAAACAAAACAAATCAAATATCATAAGTATAGTAAAAGTTTATGTTGTATAGAAAGAAGTATTTAATAAGACAGAGAAATAACATTATGACATAAATAACATCGAACATACTGCGTTAATTAACCAACTTGACCATGGGTATATCAAAATATTAGCAAATAATGATAGTTAAAACGTGAATAATCCCACATTCGAATATTCAATATTTTCGTGTTTTGTAGTGTAGTGTGAGGAAGAAAATACGAGAATGTTGTCGTAAATTGTGTAAATAAAAAAGAAGTTGATCAGACACATAACATGGTGGTTACTATACTTGTTGAAGCTGACAGTAACTAGCTAAGTATGATCAGAAAGTGCATTGCAAACCAAGTTCGTAAAATTCAAGTTTCCGTAACTGATCATATTTCGTCTGATCTAAAATAATGGATGTCTACAAGAGGAGCATTTCTACTTCCCGTTGTAAAGATCCAAGATGGAAAACGAAGAAACCATATAATAATTAACTGTAAATTTATTCGCGGTCAAGTCTTTTGGAACTTGTTATATAATTAGGTGGCTCGTCACATTCGGTTGCAGCCACTTTCGCCCTCAAAAGCAGGTCATTCCATCCAACCAAGCCAGGCCATCATTTGTCAGAGAAGAAGAGACCTGCATCATGAAAGCGGAAGATGTTCTAATTTAAGTCCAATAATAAAATATGTATAACAATTTTTCCATCTTTTGACCTAAATTTCTGCTTTTTATTTTCAGTTGTTGTTGTTAAGACAACACCAAGTTAAGACTGCTCTTTAAAATTGCTCCATCATAAAGTTATTTTATGGAACTTAAGTGAAACCAATTATACATTAACAATATATTTTATTAAAATATTTTCTTTCTTCTTCTTCTTCTTCTGCTACTACTACTACTACTACTACTACTACTACTACTACTACTACTACTACTACTACTACTACTACTACTTCTTTTTCCCCAAATATATTTGATTTGTTTTCGCGTCTTACAAGTTCCATTCTTTCTTTCGCTTATTTTTTGTTGTTCATCATAAACTCCTTTGCTGCACAATAATATGCGTCATTCTCCCCCCCCCCCCATCCATAACAACCAATGAAATCACATTAATTAGTCACAATAGCAGTTTTCGCAACTATATTACTGTACTGCTGGCGACTGTTCCTGTAACCAAGAGACGACTCTAAATATACCCAAGAAGTGAATGATCTTGATCATATCGATGGATCTAGATCACTCACCTTGTGGGCATTTAGAGCCGTCTCTCGGCTACAGGATTAGACAACAGCAGTCCAGTCATGTAAACGGTAGGGTAGTCAACAACAGACAACATTGGCCCTATTTTGTAATTGGCCATTGTGCCGAGCATTTGCCAACCTAACCCTAACGTAGAAGGTGGGGAAAAGTAAACTTGTGTTTGAAAGTGGGAGGTCGAAATGTTGGATAAATGATGATAATTTGTTGATTGGCCAACATACTCCTGAAACTACTTTGAACCAACGTATTTTTCAATTTTTATTCTTTAACAATTACTAATTTGCAATTACGCTGATCACTACTCAACCAATTTACGTCCAAGGTGCGCTGCTAGAGACAGCAATCGGAGCAATGAAAGAGTTAATCTATATTATAAAAGAGAACGTACAAATCCTTTGTTCCCTCATCACGCTAATACGGCTGAACCAATTTCTTTTATTTTTGGGGGGTTATTAGGATTTGGACCCTAGATGGTTTTTATCATATCACTTTAATTTTTAATTACCAGTGTCTTGAGATAATTGACCATTCAAGTGTCCATAACGTACAAATCCTTTGTTAGTTCATCATAGGTATAAAAATAAACGTATTTATATGCAACCCGCATGACCGTGTCACTCGGCGGGTTAACATAAATGACAGGCGATATAATGTTAACATTTACTGCAATCTACTATGGTTTTTATCATATCACTTGAAAGCGAAAAAGTAAAAATTATCTAAGTAACAAAGTTTATTGCGTTCCGGGGTGACCGCAGCGAAGCGGGGCGGGTTAACATAAATGACAGGCGATATAATGTTAACATTTACTGCAATCTTCTATGGTTTTTATCATATCACTTGAAAGCGAAAAAGTAAAAATTATCTAAGTAACAAAGTTTATTGCGTTCCGGGGTGACCGCAGCGAAGCGGGGTGAACGCTGCTAGTCTTTAATAATTTCCAATTAAAATGTTTTAGATGATCATCCCCAGATCAGGCCCTACTCGGCCACTATTGAAGTATCACTTACGGAAAATTAAGCAGCTTTCACGCCTTTTATGATCCATGGTTAAAATTTTTAAAACAAAAATTTTAAATTGCTTTCCAGGGCCAAAAAATTTCAAAGTAAAAATTTAAAAGGATTTTTGAAATTAAAAAAATATATATCCAAATATTTTCAAACTAAGAAAAAATTTAGTGATTGGAGTGCAAAAGTTTCCGAAGTAAACGTTTGGAAACAAAATCTTTCAAACGAATTTTTCATTTTAGTGTGCCCTCTTCAATATTATGAATCAGTTGAACTTATTTCCTTTCCTGTTTTTTTTCTTTCTATCATAGTTTCTATCTCATTCTGAACCCCCCCTCGTAGATATATGCTTACTATACTGACCTTCAACGCGAGAGACCTGTGCTCGATTCTCCGTGGAAGCTAATGTGGTTCGAATACCACATATTAAGCTCAAGATCCACATCAAATATAGCCTCGGCGCTAAAAGGGACACTAAACTACAAATCAACTAACCAACTTTCTATCTCATTCTGATTCTGACCTATCTCAATATCTTATCAAATAATGTTCTAAAGAGTTTCTTTCCACCTTTTCAATATTTCCAATGTTCTTCATCTTACTAAGTTTTGCTAAGCTTCCTTATTAGTGTCTCATCCTACCCACTTCATCTTCTTCACTCTTCGCTATATCTATCTTTTACAATACTTCCAATCGTTTTTCATAACTCTTTTCAAAGTATTTATTTTTTTCCGATCCATACAATAACATACTCCATGAACGAAACGCAGTGAATGGTAGAATAATTAACATTCTCCTCAAATGTTATGATACAGTATGTACGATTTTCAAATTTCATTGTAATTTCTAGAAAATATGTTTAACTAAGGTGCTATTTTTCTCCTACTGTAGAAACATATCCTCCCATCTTCACTGATTTCAATAGCTATTCAACGGTCCCTCATTCACTTTCTGACGCCTCCACTAACGTTTAACAGACTGTGCCATAGTTTTGTTCTAAATAGCCATTAGAAATTTTTAATAAATAGCAATGGTCATCGTACACTATCAATTTTTACTTGAAGGAAAGAAGAAATTTTGACGATAGTGAAAAAAATCCAGATTTTAACGGATTTATATGTTTCATGGGCCATAGATACCGAAAAAGTGGTTTTTCAACATCTGTCCGTCTATTCATCCGTTCGTCCTGATGTACAGTGGGCCACATAAATTCTTCAGGTACAAAATCCGTGAGTTAGGCAACTCAACTAACGCCCGCTCCACTGGTAGAGTAGCTAGAACAGCAGCATGAAGTTGCTTCCACCTGTTAAAAGAACAAATCGTAAAGTGTGTTTTTGTGCAGGAGGGAGGCGAAACGCTGGCTGATGAAATGACAAAACGGAGTCTTTTTATACTTGTATGTACTCACAGTAAACGGCACAATACCAGAAAATAATATACGGATACCAGAGGAGCCATCGGCGAATATGGTGGATGCTGCAGTATATGGTGGGTACATGCATTGTCGTGTTGGAGAAGAGCGCCACAGTCCCATTTTTCCTGTCGGCGTTGTTGGATGCGTCGGCGGAGTCTATGCAGTGAACTGCAGTAGCTCTCACTGTCGATGGACGTATTGGGAGGGAGCCATTCCACCAGCAGCATCCCTTCCTGATCCCAGAAAGCGGTCGCCATTTGTTTCTGCACGAATAGTCCCATCCGTGCCTTCTTGGGACGAGGGCTTCCAGTATGCCTCCATTCCATGGACTGGCGTTTATTTTCTGGAGTCTCCTAGAGGAACCAAGTTTCGTCGACGATGACCAAACGCTCAAAGAACTCGATCGGATTTTCACTGTACTGTTGCATCAACTGCTGGCAAATTTCCACATGCTTTTGTTTCTGTGCAACGGTGAGGTCATGAGGCACCCATTCTGCACACACCTTGTGCAGCTTCAAATTCTCATGAATGACAGTGTAGAGGGAACCCCGTGATAGTCCTGTTTCTTTCCCTAGTTCATCAAACGTGATTCTCCTGTGCTCCATTATCAAATCATTCACTCGCGCGGCATTGCTTGGTCTGCGTGCAGTTGCAGGATGCCCAGTGCTTTTGTTTTTTGCAGCACTGTCTTTGCCTTCTTTGAATTCGGATACCCAACTTAACACGGATCTGTGACTTGGTGCTGTGTCCCTACATACGGCTAATAATTTGTTGTGAATGTCTGAAGTATTCACTCCTTCCCTCCAGAGGACCACACTGTCCACCGTTGCTCATGTGTGTTTGCTTCCATGCTGTCTTTTCGCTGTCCACCAACGTCCTGGCAAGTTGGAACAACTGCTGCTACAATGTGCTACCTACGGAAAGAAACAAAACTATTTAGTGGGATTTGATAGTACTATAGTCTATCTTAATGCATACATCAACAAACATATTTCAAACTGCTACTTGGCACCAGTTATAGAGGGAAGTGCCAATCATTTTTGAAGGAACTATATATATATACAGGCTGTCCTATTAATGCATACAAAAAATATAACTGATGTCAAACCAAGAAAAAAGTCCTCTTCAACTTCGGCCAAAAGTCCAGTTTCGGAGGTATAGGGTGCCGAAAGTGTGGGAAAATGAACTTTAGAGATCTATATCTTCACTATCCTAAACGATAGAGCAAAGGCGATATGGTCAAGTCACAAACATCGAATGTGCTCTATCCAAAAATGCTTATGCCGCAATCGTGAAACCCGTGCGCAAGGGATTCCCCAAAGAAAGTGGGGAATCCTCGTTAATTCTCTTGCGAAAGAGAGGTCTACATTAGCGTGGTTCGAAGACTATAAAAACAGCAAACAGTAATTCGTTGTCGGTAATGGGATATCTTCAGCGAATTCAACATGGCGCGGGAATTTTGTAAGTTGATATGTGGGGTTGCATAACTGCAACATCAGTAAGAGGTAAAAACATATGCTTTAGTTACCAACCATAAATGAGAGAGACGGGCCATTCAAGGTGAATAGCAGTAGCACAGTGTGTGTATACCTGCAATAGGAATTTGCGTGGGAACATGAATGAAAAGAGGCTGCAGTAGCCAAAAGTATAGGTAATATGAGAATCTACTAGAAAGAACATGCACATGAGGAAAAGTGCATACTAATCAGCATGCAAGTTGTACAGCAGGGGTGTGCAACTTGGAACAGTGGGTGGGCCAATCACAGAGCACTAAATGGCGTCGCGAGCCTCACTGTAGGTATATCATTTTTCCGACAATTGAATAGTAGTATTGAATAGTATTCCGACAATTAAACGATGGAACATGTTCACCGTAATTTACATCACAATAACACAAAACAACTGTTATTCTGGTAACCAAAATATTTTCTCACTAAAGAGGAGCAGAATAATGTATTTAAAACTTTATCGATACATCTAGCAATCCTTATACCGAGGAAAATTTCCCCCAAGTACCTGCGCTTCCCAAGTGCTTGTCTTCAGAGCGTTACCACGTTTCGCACTGTGTGATCGATGGAAAATATCCAGTTCACTCTTAACAGGTTTTGTAAAAAAGAAAAATTATAATAATTACACTAGTCAACAAATTTTAACTTTTTTTCTGCCACATGAGAGAAAACACCTGATCTCAAAGGAACTTTGGCCGCTGAATTCGAATCTGCAATCCGTTTTTCTCTATCACGCACAGTTTTCCCGTGACAGAGGGATTTTCGGGAAATTTCCCCCAAAATTTCCCTTTTTCTTCATTTTTGTGCCTCTAGCTCGGATACCCTTAGGCATATAAACATACAAATTATATTCTAGGTTAGCTTGATTTATACTTAGTAAACCCTGTAAGTTTCATCTGAGTCGCATCATTCTTCATTGCGAAATAAATATATTTCTATAAATATATGCTATGTGTGCTGTCCATTTTACCATATACAATAGGTGCAGAAAAATACATGTAACTTCCACGGGAATTACAATATAAGCAAAGTTTATACTTCATTGGATTTGTAATGAAACATACTTTACAATGATGTATACACCATGTCCGCCATTTTTATAAGAGGGAAATTCTAGAGGGATTTTTCGGGAAATTCCATAAAAAAGTAGATTTTTTTGTCTCATGTCACTGTTCATATAGTGATACAGAAGCGGGAATTGCGCCAGAATATAGATTTATATCAATTCAATAAATCAATAGCTCACTAGTAAACAAGGTTTTTGCCACATGAAAGAAAACATCTGATCCTAAAGGAACTTTGGTCGCAGAATTGGTAAGTGCAATCCGTTTTTCTCCATCACCCACAGTTTTTTACGCGACAAGGGGAGGGGGCTGAGAAATTCCCTCAAAATATACCTTTTTTTTCAAATTTTCGTACCACTGGCCCTTGAAATATAAATACAAAAATGACACCATATAAAACTTTGATTTATACCTAAGAAACCTCGCAAGTTTCAGAACAATGGCATAATTATTTCTAGAGAAATAAATATAGCTGCATGTATGTTGTTTGTACTACTTATTTTAAGACGTGATGTTGCGTTCTTTGCACCGAAAGAAAAAAAAACAATTTCATTTACCCATACAGGCACAAATACGAAAAATGAGAGTATACGACATGGAGTAAGAGGTCTGTGGTTTTCTACCACCTGGCATGTGATTGCATTGATACAGCTGTGCAACAACACGTGTTTAGCTGATGCAATAAAGCTGCGCAAAATCGGATTCTACTGATAAATTGTCAGGTCCATGGCAAATAGATAAGGAAGTGTTGTATAACTGCATGCATATTGTAGGTTTAGTTTTAATTTGGATTTACCTGTGACAAGTGGTCGTAAGTGCGTGTGCGTGTTTGTTTTCTTTCTCCGCTATAAAGAGATCGCGGCGTGCGTGTATAAACTCACCGAACACTTTCTGTTACGTGTGTGGAAAATAAACTGTGAAAAGTCAGCGCCGTGCATTAACAGAAACGTTAAAACAAGCTTATTATAGCTATTTTAGGTGTCATGTGGGTGATCAAGACAAAGTGTGGGCTCCCCCTGTGTGCTGTGTAACATGCTATTCTAGTCTTATTAAGTGGAAAAGTGGCGATAAAACTCGAGCTATGCCTTTTGCGGTGCCAATGGTCTGGCGAGAACCAACCAGTCATGCTGAAGACTGTTATTTCTGTCTAACAAAAATTTGGGGTCATTCTAAACGATCAAAATCTAATATTGAGTACCCAAATGTTCCATCCGCTCTAAAACCCATACCACATGGACCTGAACTCCCAATCCCTGATCCATACGCACAGTTAGAAGAATCTTCTCCAGCAGAAGAGCAAGTAGATGAGTTGCCCGAACCATCAACTTCCTTTGATCCAAACTATAGCCCAACCAAAAACACACCTCTTCTTGTTAACCAGTCCATACTGAATGACTTAGTGAGGGATCTAAATCTGAGTAAGCAACAAGCTGAGTTGCTCGGATCGAGACTTCAAGAATGGAATTTACTGGCTCCTATCACCAGAATTTCAATTTTCAGAAACCGACATGAACAATTTTCAGGTTACTATATAATGCAAAATTCCCTCTGTGCATGTACAAATATAGATGGTTTAATGGATGCACTAGGTTTCCATCACATCCCTGAAGAATGGAGGTTGTTTATCGACTCCTCTAAAACAAGCCTTAAGGCAGTTTTGCTACATAATGGGAACACTAAACCATCAATTCCAATGGCATATTCCGTAGAGATGAAGGAAACTTATGAAAGTTTGTCTGTGTTGTTAGCTGTGATACATTATAACAAGTACTGTTGGCAAATTTGTGGTTATTTAAATGTCATTGCTATATTACTGGGGCTTCAGGTAGGATTTACAAAATACTGTTGTTTTCTTTGCTTGTGGGACAGTAGGGCAACTGAATCACACTACATTCAAAAAGAATGGTCTGCAAGAGAAACATATATGCCAGGGAAACACAATGTTAAGTATTCTCCCTTAGTTAATTCAGAAAAAATTCTGCTGCCGCCTTTACATAAAAAATTAGGCTTAATGAAAAACTTTGTTAAGGTCATGGACAAGAATGGAGAAGGTTTTGCGTACCTTAGAAGTAAGTTTCCAAAACTTAGTGACGCGAAAGTAAAAGAGGGAATATATATGTCGGCCCCACATAACTCGGGCCCCACATAATTCGGAAACTATTAAAGGACAACATCTTTGAGACAAAGTTAAATAATGATGAACTATCCGCCTGGAGAGCTTTCAGTAAAGTGGTGTATGGATTTTTGGGAAATCATAAGGCAGAAAATTACCGTCAATTGGTTCAAGAGCTTTTGGATAGCTATCAAAGGTTAGGATGTGGAATGTTCCTGAAAATTCACTTTCTTCATTCCCACTTGGAATTTTTCCCTTAGAATTTAGGAGCTGTAAGTGACGAACAAGGGGAACGATTCCATCAGGACATTCAAAAAAAGGAGCAACGCTATCAAGGTAAATGGGATCCTCATATGATGGGCGACTACTGCTGGTTTTTAGTTAGAGAAAGTGACTGGCACTACAAAAGGAAGAATTAATTGTAAGTACAAATGTTTTATTTTCATACTTTGTAAAGCAGTTGTGCATTTGATCCATTGTGAGTTATTGATATTTGTTTTTGTAGGTCAATATTAATTTTTTGTTTACTATCTTGAATAACGTTTAAAAGGCGTGGAAACTAAGAATTTTGTTGTATACTTTTGGAGTTAAAGATCAGTTTTTCAATAGGATTAATCTGGCGCAATTCCCGTTTCTGTATCACTATATGGACAGTGATATGAGACAAAAAATCTACTTTTTTAGGGAATTTCCCAAAAAATCCATCTAGAATTTCCCTCTTATAAAAATGGCGGACATGGTGTATACATCATTGTAAAGTATGTTTCATTACAAATCCAATGAAGTATAAACTTTGCTTATATTGTAATTCCCGTGGAAGTTACATGTGATTTTTCTGCACCTATTGTATATGGTAAAATGGACAGTACACATAGCATATATTTATAGAAATATATTTATTTCTCAATGAAGAATGATGCGACTCAGATGAAACTTACAGGGTTTACTAAGTATAAATCAAGCTAACCTAGAATATAATTTGTATGTTTATATGCCTAAGGGTATCCGAGCTAGAGGCACAAAAATGAAGAAAAAGGGAAATTTTGGGGGAAATTTCCCGAAAATCCCTCTGTCACGGGAAAACTGTGCGTGATAGAGAAAAACGAATTGCAGATTCGAATTCAACGGCCAAAGTTCCTTAAAGATCAGCATTCTTCTTTCATGTGGCAAAAACTTTGTTGACTAGTGTTATTGTTTTCAATAACTGACCAGAAGACAGAGTTAGGCGGGTCGCATATGGTTGTTGTACAGATGAACCAAAATAACGTTAAATTGTGGTTAATGTGACTAATGTGTGGATGTAAATAAAAAGGAAGCTTGCTTTCTTTGTATGGGGAGAGAGAACTCGTCCAGGCAACCCAGAAGATAGTGGCACCGAAATACCAATTGATTTCATTCGAAGAAAAAAAAGCAAGGAAAGCAAGCATTGATATGACAACACCGTTCCTAAAACACTCATTTGCTCAGAATGTAGTTATAGGTGGTTCTGAAAAAAAAACTTGCTGGAAAAGGCAACGAAACTAACGAAATCGTGAAATAATATTAATAATAATAATAATAATAATAATAATAATAATAATAATAATAATAATAATAATAATAATAATTCCAGCTTCTTTTTGCTTACTACCATTACACACAACCTTATACACACAGAGAGAGTGTCTGTTCCAGCCAAGATTCCAATACGGGCCTATGTGATTAGAAGTCTAGTGACGTAAACCTTCCAGTCACACAGACTAATACTCAACCAGTTGGGAGTCTCACAAATGTGTAGTTGTGTTTAATTGGGGTAGTGTCTTAAACCTCTTTTCACTTTTGTTGGATTCAAGTACACAAGCAGTTAACCTGTGACGTGCAACTTACAAGAACACCGAGGTGGCAGAATTTGTTCTGAAAGAAACAGATTGCAATCGCCGTATACTGTTGTTACACGCGCCCAAACAGAAGCTCTGTGTGTCTGCAAGACATTAGTGAAATAGGTTATCTTTAACGACACGAAACACAAAATGTGTCTGACACTAATTAAATCATGTGCTCCTATAATAAGTAACATTTACAGTGCAGTGCTGTGGTTTTCATTGCGTGAGTGGTGTACTATTTAAATTTTGTGACTCGAACAAAAGGGTACTGACGTATTCAGTGCTACAAGATGAATGAGTACTCGTTTAGTGAGCTAGCCGATATGCACCTAATTTATGGACGTGCTGAAGGTAATTCGTTGGCAGCACAACGCTTATACCGTGAGACGTTCCCAAAACAACATACATTTCCATTTGTTTCCATTGATAGACGTCTCAGGGAAACACGTAGTTTCCGTGGAAACGCGGATCGTGGAAGACCACGTGAAGTGCTTCGACCTGCCGACGAGGAAAGGATTCTTAACCAAGTAGCATGGCGGACAGAAATCAGCACACGTCAAACAGCTACAACACAAGGCGTATCCCACAATATTATTTGGCGTTTCTTTCGTGAACAGCTGTTATATCCATGACACTTACAACGTGTACATACTCTTGAAATGAGAAACTATTCCCCACGACGAAAGTTTTGTCGGTGAATACTGAGGAAGTGCACACGCAACCCAATGTTTCCAACCTTCATTCTTTTCACAGATGAAGCTGGCTTTACGAGAGATGCCGTCGTAAGCCTCGCCGAGGAAAATCCGCATCAAATTGTCGTAGGCCGCCACCAGAGAATTTAGCGTAAACGTGTGGGCAGGCATAATCGAAAACCAACGTTTAGGGCCATATTTCTTTCCAGGGTGTTTAACTGGCGAGCTGTATCTCAATTTTCTATAGCAGGAATTTCTACAACTTCTAGGGGATGTACCTCTGGAAGTAAGACATTCCATGTGGTTCATGCACGATGGGGCTCCTCCTCATTTTCAAAGGCAAGTTCGCGAACATCTTGATGTTGCATTTCCAAACAGATGGATAAGAAGGGGTAGTCGATATGCATACCCTACTCATTCTTCCGATTTAAATCCATTGGATTTTCATTTGTGGGAACATGTTAAGGAAGTAGTTTACGCAAGGGAAATTCATGATATAGACGATCTGAAACTACGTATCCAGGCTACTTTCCAGCCGATTCGTGATACACCCGAAGTACTCGATAATGTTCGTCAGTCATTGCTGCGTCGTGCTCATGCTCGTGAGCGACTTGGTGGAGGATATATTGAGAACATATCACGAGTAGACAGGAACGATTAAGGTGGATATTGGAAACATGGAACAGGAATTTGGCAAATACAATAATCCTGCAATTTGTATAATCCTGCATTCATCAATGTCATTAGTTAATTCCCACCCATAACCCAATGAGCTATACACTTTACGAAAACTATCTCCTTGTGCAAGAATACCTAATAAAACTACCTTTAAGAGTTCTTTAGGCATTGGGAAATGATTTTTACCTAAAGAAACGACATATTCTATTGTCACTAAAGTCGCTATAATTATGCTCCACTGAAGTAAATCTGCACCAACTGGACCAAATTTGCTATCGATCACTCGAAAACCATTTAAGGATAAGTCATGAATTATAGCGGAAGTTGTATTTTAGATAAATGTTTCTTTCTCCTTAGATACTTGAAATTTGTATGCGTTCTCGTTTTCATTTTTAGACTTTTTTTTCTTGTTTGCATGTGTTACACAGTAAACATTCAATTAATAGAATAGTTCATATCTTACGTGTGGTTAACAGTTCTTTTTTGAAGTGTATTAAGCAAGCATGCACTGCTGTATTTTTGAAACGAAAACACATTGAAGCATCATTATATAGTGCACTAACTGTCTAGAGTTAACTCAACTTCAGTGTTGCCACAGTCCTAGATCTGGAGTGGGGTGAAAAATAGTACCCAATTGCAACAAAAAGGGCTGAATTCGTTATTTTATACCGGTGTGATACATGGCTATATAACACGAAACTAAAAGAGATAAAGTTCTACAACACTCCTCCCCCCTCTTCCAAGAGTCCAAATCAAGAAAGTGCTCTATTTAAAAATTACTTTTTAGAAACATCCAAATAGGGCTCCGAAGAACTTTGGAAGTAGATGAAACTTTTCTTGCACGTAGGAAGTATGACAGAGGTCGCAACTTAAAAAGGAAAACAGTTATCAGTAAGAAAACCAAACGCGCCTCTATTTCAAAATGACCAATAAACTAAAACGGTATTATGGCCATGTCTGAAAAAAAAAATGTGTATAAAACAGGGAACAAATCGATCATCTCCGAGTTTGTGTGTAAACAGTACGTTATACTAAAATATTAAAATATAAATTATTGAGCTTATCTAGCGTCATTTGTTTCCCGGCATAGTTTGAATTACGAATTTTTTATGCGGTACAACGTCATAGAATGAATGTTTAACAGCATGTTTTAAGAGTTCAACACACAGTATGAGTAACGTTTGATGTAGGAAAAGCCTTATTGACACTTTTGAAAATGTGACAAGTATTTGTTACATAGTACTGAATTGCGTAGAATTATACCAACTTTTTCACAAAAGGGGCTGCAAATGCCAATGTGGTACCAACGGGCCAATAAGTGACAAAAAGGGCTGAATTGGTACAATTGTACCAAGTGTGGCAACACTGCTCAACTTCGATATCAAATTTGACACAATTTCATTTGACAATATGTAACACAACAACAACAACAACAATAATAATAATAATAATAATAATAATAATAATAATAATAATAATAATAATAATAAGAAGAAGAAGAAGAAGAAGAAGAAGAAGAATGAAGAACGTATTGTATGTAGGTGATAAGAATTATAGTCTGCGCCTGATGAATTCTACTACAAATGAAGTGGAAGAAAAAAAAGATAACTGGCTACAATGCATACGTAATTTTACGATAACATATTTCATTCTTTTGTAGATGTGAGGTAGGTTAAATTTGCAAATATCCAAAAGAAATTAATTATGCTCATATTTGAAATGTAACTTAATACTAGAAAAAGTTTGATTAAGGAAAAATGACTCTCTGCAAGGTATTCTTTATTTATTTTTTTTTTTAACTGTGGTATCTAGTACTAGGTTACATATTGCTATAAAGTTTATTTGCCAATAATGCGTAGTGCTGGCACAGAAATGGAAAGGGAGGATACTGCGAATACTTTCCCTTACTAACTATCATGTGTTAAAAAAAATATAATAGACGTATCAGTAAAATTGAATATAACAATTTACAGCAGGAGTCTCAAATTTGGAAAATGTATAACTGAAATGAGTCGGAAATGAACACTAGTGTTTCGGGAAGAAGAACGATGGGACAGGCACGTAGCCAGGATTTCGTGAAGGGGGGGGTCTGTGACATGAACTTCTGTGGTCATCACAAAAGGGTCTCGATCACTGGAACATATATTAGTTTGTTTAGCCAGTATTTCGTAACGGGGAGGGGGGAGTGACATGAAATTCTGAAGGCACAGGAGCTCGATCAATCTAAACTACTTCACTATCAACAGGACAATAAAATGAGGATATGCTGGCAAGTATTTTAATAAACTATGAAGAAATTTCGAGCAAAATAATAAAAAAAGTATTAAAAAAGATTTTGCAATATTTACGTCCTTCTCCTGTTTATTCAAATATAACAATTTTCCTTTCGTTATGACCTCAATTATTCTAAAAAGTACATACTGAATACTGTCTTGGAAACTATCTTCTAATATAAATAAAATAAAGAGTTTGTTTGTGTGTTTGTCTGTCTGTCTGTCTGTATGCGGCCTGGGGACCAGATGAGTGGACCGAGAGTTACCAAATTTGGTCAGGGGTACCTTGGCTCAGGCCCCAGTCAAGACGAAGCGTTTTCTTTTTAAATTCGAAACAGTGGGGTCTCAGGGGGGTGTTTACTGGAACCGGCTTGGGAACCAGACAAATTGACCGAGAGTTACCAAATTTTAGTCACGAATACCTTGGTCCAGGCTCCAGACCAGAGTTAAACGTTTTTGTCGAAATCCGAACCAGGGGGGTCTCAGGGGAGCATTTACCGGGACATGTAAAAGTAGTAGAAAATGACCGATATTTATTTATTTATTTATTTAACCATCACCAGATACGGCTCAGACGCCATTTTACATTGGATATCCAACAACATTATTAGGGATGAGCACGAGACAAGATTTGTGGCTGTCTCGTCTCGAAAATGTGCTGTAAAAGTGATGTCTCGACTCGAAAAATGTATATTTCTCTATTGGAAGAGCCGTGTCTCGACTCGTATTTTGCCAGGAAAATCCTGTCTCGACTCGTCCCGTGCGCATCCCTAAACATTAACAATGGAAAGAATTTGAGAAGGCATCGGCCAGGGCCTGTTTAGTAGGTATCATCCAGGCATTTGCCTGGTAGGACTGAGGGAAACCCTGGAAAACCGCAGTCAGGATGGTAGGCAGCGGGATTCGAAGCCACGACCTCCCGAATGCGAAGCCAACGCTCTATCACTTGAGCTAGTAGTGTCGAATTCATATTTTCGCGGTCGCTGAAATCAATGGTGAAACTCTAATCGCATTAACTTCCAAATTCACGCTATTCGGCTTCGGGCCGCGAGTCACCGGAGGGGGGGGGGTGAGATACCAAGACATATAAAAGTAATCCAAAATGACCGATATTAGTGTCAAATCCATAGTTTTGCGGTCGCTGAAATCAATTGTGACACTTCCATTAGCGATGACTTGCAAGAATGCGGGCCGGGAGTCAGCGGGGGTGGATACCGAGACATGTAAAAAAATAACCCAAAATGACCGATATTAGTATCAAATCCATAGTTTTCGCGGTCGCTGAGATCAATGGTGATACTCCCACAGGCGTTGACTTTCAAATACAGCCCATGTGCGAAGCATGTGTATATTCAACTAGTTTTACAATATATGCGTTCCTTTCTCTGTTGAATCAAATGCTAACAGAACTTTCTTTCAACATATTTTTTTGTTTTTATTATTCCGTCAACTACTGTCGGTTCCAAATGACAGGTTAAAGGAGCAACAGAAAATTGTCCTTGAAATAACATGTTTGATACTGCAAGGATGCGATGACGAAAAGTTATGATTAAAAACGTCCACGCTGTTACACAACGGCACTTATGCTTTCGAAAGCTTGAAATCTCCCTGACTAGTAGCAGGAATTCTGAGAATTCCATAACTTTTCTTGAAATTTCAAATTCCCTGACTCTTCCAGAATACCTCGCTTACCTCGCCATCATATTGCAAGTAATACAAATCTTCTCATAAGAAAGAGTAAGAAAAAGCTTCATGTAGTTTTCTTTTTAATTTTTAACGCTGATCCTTCTTTTTGTCATTTCATTTTGTTTTATCCTTTCTTATTTTTTTTATTTCTGGTCTCGAAGGGGGGTCCGGACCCCCCCCTTGGCTACGTGCCTGGATGGGCTAATCTTCCGCAGATGGCTGTGCCCAATTAGACCCACATCAACCTGTTTCCAACGTTGTATTGCTTGTTGTTATTTTATTATATCTTTCCTATAATTACAATCTCTTTCATTTCCGTCGTTCACCCTTAACTGCTAATCAAAAATATTTCTTATTTTCATGGTTTCTTTATCCTTTACTAGATACCCATTCATCTGTATTGCATTACTGCGCAAAATTAGTACTCAGTGATGTCAACCTGAAATAATATGAAATCCCATGTCGAGAGGCAAAAAATCCATTTTACGTGTGAATTTCCCACATTATACTAATTAAAAGTATGCTGTATTATTAAAAATTAAATTTCTTTGTGTTAGTCACTTTTTGCAATATCTAAATGAATAAGCCTTAAATTTCGATCTCGAAAAATCCCATATATACTGCGTATTATCCCTTTCCTAGAAAATACGGTCAAAAACTCCAAATGATATGGGATTTTCCCCACAGGTTGGCATCACTGTTAGTACCTTCCAACTCTAAGAGTTGCGAACTACGCACCAGGCCCGCAACCCGCCACAGAGGTTTGAGGGGGGGCATGAATAAGTTAGGGGTGGTTAAGTCATTAAAAAATCTCTTAGAAATGTCTGAATTATGGTTTTTTGTAGGGTCTATTAATGATGTCATTTTGGATTGAAGTCCGGGGGCCACGAAAACTTTAGGGGGACCCGGCTTCCCTAGCCCCCCTCTAGTTGCGGGTCTGCTACGCACTATTCAGAAATAACGAAAACAATAAGTCCTTACGTTCTTATGTTTCCAACTAGCACTTTAAATAACAACCTACCACACATTATATAAATAAATATTTAGAATGGGGATTAGGGGCAAAGCCCCCTATCAAGTACATGAAAAATTACAAAACGCATACGAAAATAATTCTATCCTGTATTAGGTTGACACACAAGGGGATATTTATATTCATGAAATATGAACTTTGCTCAGCAGGAAATCCACTCTTTCTGCTTAGAAAGTGTTTCTTAATGGAAGAGTTGCATTAATGGGTGCAGATTGTTTTTAAGAGGGCTAAATATGTATAACTACAGCGTGTGCAGATATGACAAATACACAAATCAACTTGTGCTAGGTGGCTCACTTGTGCTCAGTTGTCTCAGTGGGGCTCACGCTATTTCAGGCTTGAACTAACTGAGCTCAAGTTTGCTAGTCTGAACGAGGCTCGCGCTCAATAAGCTTCTTGCGTTCGCCCTTGCTAAAAGCTTGGGCTTGAAAGATGTCTCTGACTTTGACATGCTCTATTTACTAACATCACGTCAATTTCTACGTAAACCACACATGAAAGCAGAATGGTACCATATACATGGTGTATCAAAAGTCCAGGGCTATAGATTAACTGCGTTATTAGTGTAGATACGAATAAATGGAAAGAGAGGAAAGTTGTTGGAAATTGGTGGTTTTCAATCTGAAATAATGGAATTTTTCCAATTGCCCTACTTGTTTTGGTTCTACATTCATAAGGCACCTTATGTTAAATGAAAAGGCAATGTTGTCAGTTCAACAGGCAGTTCTTCCCTTGAACCCTCACCATACCAACAATACAGCATTGTCCGGAAACATTTTTCAGATGCTCTAGGTTACCTCGCATAACAGCGTAGAGGTTCACAGTTTCATTTTCGTGTGTACTCAAATTCCGTTCGAACAGCCTGTTGAATTAAAAACGATACTTTTTCATTTAATATAGGGCACCTTACTATACTCCGCGTCACCCGAATTAGCGTATGGAGTCAGGCAATAAGCTCGCAGTGCGCTGTTACTAAACCTTCAGGAAGGAATCTAATGATTCATAATTGTCCACAAATACGAACAAAATCAATTATGAATGATTAGATTCCTTTCTGGAGGTGTAGAAACAGCGCATTGCGAGCTTATTGGCTGATGCTGAACGCTAATTCCGCTGACACGGAGTATGTAAAGCTCAAATGGTTGCTGCAATTGGAAAATTCCGCTGTTTTGGACTGAAAAACACCTTTTTCCTATTCTATTACAGCACATTAGTAATATGTATGATCAGGGCCGGATTTAGGGGAGTGCAAAGGTTCACGTGCACCCCCGCCCTTCGTTGTAAATATACACTACTTAAGCTGAGAAGCTAGCAGTGAGTTTTGCAAAATCAATAGTTTAAGTTAATTTTCTGAAGGTTGAAGAAAAAGAGTTCATCGACAGCAAACACTTAGCATTTCCAAAGGAATTCCTCATTCACTTCACAGATGCCTAAAGGCATTTAAAAAAAAAAAAAAACAAATTTAATTAAAATGTACTGTTAGTTATTGGTGCACCCCCTCAGAGAATCCTGGATCCGGCTCTGTGTATGATATATCAAAAAGAAAGAGTAAAATATTAAAATTCATGTCCATAGCGCCAACTAATTTCAACATCAAAAATACCATTACTATTAAATAAACATAAGAATAAACACAAACAACGGTATGATTATTAAGAATAAGCAAAACAAAATACGGTTATATTACACGGACGCTGTGCACAAACAAGCCAACGAACAAGGAAAGAATTGCAACGAGAGAGAGAGAGAGAGAGAGAGAATCTGTAACAGCCAGTTACGTGTCGTTATGGGCTCAGGTTCGCTATCTACTTCACGCTAACTCAAATTCAGGCTCAATTACTGACGAGGAAACCGATTCAAGTGTGACACGAAATTGTGGACGAGTTTATGCGCAATCGAAGTGTTTCTGTACACAATGATTTCCATTAGAGGGAGAAACCCTTGATCTCAACCATTCCGGAGATATAGGGGGTGAGAGAAAAGCTGGTGCTCTGATATTTTGTGGATTTTGCTGTGTTCGAGTGAATATGTTTGAAAATTATATTTAAACGTTAAGAAAGATGCACCAGAGCGAATAAAAGTGGTGTTGAATGTTGAGGTGAGTGGTATAGCTTTCACCCGGGGCCGGGAAAAAGAAGGGGCTATGAGAAATGGCAAACGCCATTAACACGAAGAACCAAGTTGTATGGTATTTCTTGCTAATATATCATGTCTTTAGTTCGTAGAAAATGAAAAAAGTGATATCAAAATAGATTAATTATATTGCCAAAGGATCTGAGACGTTATTATACGAACAAAAATACAAGGTCATATTCTGTGCAAAAGCACTTTAGATAAACAAATCAAATAATATGAAACATAAACACATATCGTTGCAAACGTAAGTATGGCAGTGTGTAGTTGTGAGACATATATTAAAACGCAAAGTATGAATCAATAAACAAAAGTAGTATCCCCCACTTAAAAAACTAAGACCTTTACGCCTGATATACTGTATATCACATAAAGTTGTTGCATATAAGCCAGGATATGAGTAACAGGAGCGGATCCAAGATATGATCAAGGGAGGGGCTAAACCATATTTTGCCGTTTTATCCAGTGTAAAGTAGAATTGAAGCCCATTTCATCCAGTGTATACCTGAGCGTCAAGGGGGGACTATAGCCCCCCCTTGGATCCGCCACTGCTGAGTAAGTATTCTCATACCGTCCTACGTAAGAACATACCTTGTGAAACGATACAAATTTGTAAACGCTAGATCAATGGAAAGTTCAGACAGCCACTATTTTTATATTTTTCATCTTATTTGACCTGATGATGTTCTTATTCGATTCAGCGTATCAATAAACCTATACATAGACACCTTACACGCCTATTTCAGGCAACAATGAACTCCGTTAATTTCGCCTCCCCCCTCCAAAACCTTCTTCCTCTAGTATTTTTTATGGATTCTTTGGTTTTGAACCCTCATGTCTAAGGCGATGTATTATTAAAGTTTCGTGGATTAAGAAATTTTTCATTTTAAAAAGTCTCTTTTGTTTGTATTATTGCAATATATTCAAAAAATTCGCAAAATATAGGAGCATCAGCCTTACCCTTATTCCTCTATATCTGCGGAACGGTTGAGATCGAGGGTTTTTCCCTTTAATGGGTTTAATTGTACGCAAAAAACACTTCATTTGCGCATAACCTCATCCACAATTTCGTGTCACACTTGAATCGATTTCCTCGTGAGCTTGAGAGTGAGTTTGGACATATCTGTGTTGAACCCGAACAAGAGGGTAAGTGCCAATTATGTTCATGAGCTTGAGCTTGATTTCCATTGAGAATAGCAAACCCGAATTTTTTGAATTTTAGTGAATAACTTACGGACAATGAAGAATATGAAAAATGTAGAAATTGAGCAAGGTAGCAACTACAAAAGGCTATTATATGGACTAGGCCAATGGCGCCGAATTTCCAAAATTTATGTGGGTGCATATCAATGGCGGGACGTGCTATATGTTTACAGGGGAGTCTCGATATTTTTTGATTGATTTCATTTTAGTTAAAAATCTTTTATGAACACCCGGTTGTGCTGTGATAAAGTTAAATATACCGGTACTATAAGGATGAGTTGAGGCTGCCCTAGCTCAGTTGGTAACACGGCTGACTTAAACGCAAGAGAAATGGGTTCAAACCCGGGTCCAATGTTAGGGATAAGTTACTGTAATGAATATTCTCAACATGTGATCGTAACATGTAATCGTGTACACTTTAAGCAACTTACACGATGTACAATGATTGCAAGAGGCAATGATATTATCAACACGTTACTAAAACAAAATACTACATTCATACAAATTAAAATGAAAAAGTCTTCATAAAAGCAAATCATTTTAATGGTATTGCAGAAAGAATTTGCAAGTAGTTTGTTTTGAGCATAAACTACAAAATGGTTAACTTAATTGTGTTGCTTAGTTGCCTTTGCACAAACACATTTGAGACAAACAATTATGTTTTAGAGGTTAGAAATTTTAATTCTCATTCCAATGTTTTAATTGCTTATTATTTTTTGATAATGGTAAGTAAGAAATACTTGTTTCATTTTGTTTCTATAGAACTAAAAGTCTTGTATGTGCGGCGCACCCACAAGATCATTTGTGTAGGTGCTGGAGCCCCGGAACACCCACGTAGTCGGCGCGCATGAACTAGGCTAATAATCAAGGCCTCCTTATAGTGTCTAAATCCGAAATCTGGATTTCTTCCGAATTCCGGAAATTTTGTGAATTCTTGAATTCTCCAAATTGCAAAATTTTTCCGAATACTGGACCTTTCCGGATTACGGAAAGTAAAAATTCCGAAATTTGCCATCCCTAATCTAAAATTAGATGTCCAACAATTATGACGTCATAAACTGGGCACCCAAATTTCTGGTTTATCAAAAAAAATCTTGAAACGGTTATTAGTTTATATAA
Organism: Thermobia domestica; assembly: GCF_964235325.1. Classification (NCBI taxonomy): domain Eukaryota; kingdom Metazoa; phylum Arthropoda; class Insecta; order Zygentoma; family Lepismatidae; genus Thermobia; species Thermobia domestica. Next base: position 85,603,794 of record NC_137456.1, read on the forward strand.
TAGCATTTTGTAAAAACTACCCTGCCTTACTTTCTATATATTTCCTTATGTTTCATCAAAAATTTTAGAAAATATGGGTGAGCTTAGCAAAGGGTTTAATAGATAAAAGTTTGATCGAGCTACGCCGCCAGCACACGATTCCAGGTGGCGGGGTCGCAAGAAGACTTTCGTGGGGGAGCGAATAAAGTGCTAGCGTTCCGTACAAGACAAGGAACAATCAAAATCATGATCACTCTTTATTGCAATACAACATCTGAAACATTCTTTAATATAAGTACGTTGAGAAAAACCTAAGATAGAAAAAACATAAATTCTTTCTATCAAACCCCAATATGAAGATCTAGAGTAAAGGTCGACAAAATGCGATCTTCTCATCTTTTTTTCCTTTCTGAAATGAAATGAAATGAAATCTTTTTAAGTTTTACGTCCCACGATTGTGCCGGTTAGGCTAAAGGAGACGGTGATGATGAGAAATGAAGAAAGTGGGAGGAAACGGGAGAACCGCGAGAAACCCACGCACCTTATGTTTGTCCACCACAAAGCTCACTTGGCGCGAGCTGGAATCGAACCAAGGACCCCATGAACCAGAGGTGAACGCTCTACCACTGAACCACTTCGGCCCATCTTTTTTCCTTCCTTCTTTCTTTTGCTTCTTTCTTGTAATTTTACTGAGCAGACGCCATCTCCCTCCGTCCCTCAATTTGCATCCCTGTTGATGATAGTGGGCCCGAAAAAGGCGAGGCCTATTGAGATTATTAACGTGAAGCTTGATTTAGTATGGCCATCGTTCATTGGACTAGACACACTATACGCCTCTAGGCATTGAACAGCAACACAACAGCAAAATACAAAGGGGGAAGGGATCAAGGGGGAAGGAGTGGAGTGGATTTTAGTTTAGCGTTCCTTTCAGCAGCGAGGCTATATGATACGTGGACCTACTGATTAACGTGGAATCCGAACCACGTGAGCTCCCGCTAGGAATCAAGGGGGAAGGACAGTGTAGAGAAGTGTTTGCAGTAACAGTATACGAGTAGTTATGGATCGACGAGTGGTGTATCTGCAAATCTATCGAGGATTAAGAATTTGAATTTAGCGCCCTTTTTAGCAGTTTGATTACATGGAACGTTGATCCATAACGTAACGTGGGATCTGAACTACTTGCGCTCCAGCCGGGAATCGAGACCGGGTCTGCTGTTGCAAATCCACCGACTTCATCAGACAAGTTCTTGTCTTCCTGTAAAGACTGCTTTTACCAACATCAGGTTTCTCGTCTATTTCATGTGTCTCTGCGTCTGCTCTAGCGAGATAAACAAACTATAGAGTTGTACCCCGATAACTCGAATTCCGTGATATCTCGAATTTTTTTCACATTCCCTTGAACCTCAGTGACACTCAAAGTTAAAATAACCTATGTAACTTGAATGTTTAAATACTACAGCCTGTATAAGTCGAATTTTAATGGTTCCATAATCATATTTTAAACCTTGGGAACTCGAACTTTTTATCTGCAAACTTCTACAAGTTGAAGTTTACCTCTATAAGTCGAATTTCTGTTCGTATGACCTCGATAACGCGAAGCTATAATTCTATGCTTTTACGTAATTTTTATTGTTGCTAATGTGTAATGTGGTTGTGTTTTGGCCATGTCTTGACATGAAAGTCCCCCCTCCACCTATTTCTTGGTTAATTACTCTTCTTCCTGGGAACTTTCACAACTTTGAATTATAGAGGCTGAACGAATAAACCTTCGAGTTATAGAGATTATATAGTCACTTTTCATTAAGAACGCAGAACGTTGGTACCTCAAATTTTTGTTGTAGCCACGTTGATAACTCGAACCTTGATTACTCGAAAAACTCGAGATTTTATGTATTCCTATCAGCTTCGAGTTATCGAGATCCCACTGTATATAAACATTGAGTGACAAATGGCTGGTTTTAAATATATTATAGCAATGGTGTCACCACTGCTATAGCACTTGGCTAACATGATGCGTAGACTCCACAACGAAGCGTTAGTAAACTTTCTTGTTGTATCTTACGACAAAGTAAAGAATACAATACAACCGGAAAAACAGGTCATGAATAATAAATCAGTGTAGCGAAAAGTTCAGTTCCTGGAAAGGCAAATATTAATTTTAGTCTGTAGGTTAGACTGTCAGTTTCGGTTTAGGTCTACTTTCTATCTGGCGTAAAATGTCTTAGCAATTTTAAATTTATCTTTCTTTTCTGTTCAATTTACTTATTCCAGTTCGCGAACTGTGTCGTATGGGAAAAGGGTCAAAGCAATTTTCAGGAAAAGAAAAACAAAAGTTGTATCTGTACCCGTGTTCCTCTATAATTTTTGTGACCATTGAAGGTCTTGCTTTTAAATATATGTGTGTATGTAAATTCCTATAATCAATCTTTTACTTTCTCTTAGTTTCTGAAATATAGGTTTATCTTACAAGTTATGTAGATGGAACCATTCTGCAAAACTGAGAGCGGTTTTCTGATCGTAATGAACTTATAGTAGCTCTCGTTGGTGGCAGTGTTTCACTATTTCTTCCAGGCATACTTTCGGGAGAAATTGCCCCCTGTCCCCTCTCCCTTTCGGATCAACGATAAATTGGTATTATATGTCACTCTTATGTAAGGGACGTTCTTTGTCACATATCATCTTCTTGTGATCTGTGTGTGTGTGATTCTATCCTTCCTCAGTGTGTTAAAGTTTGCATTCACGCCTTTTCAAAATACTTTTATATAATGCTACATGCCTAGTGATGGATAAACTCCCGGGAAGATATTTTTCGGGAATATTCCCTGGGAATATTCCCGGGAAGATTCCCAAAATAGGATTTTTTCCGGGAATTTATGTACAATCACAAAGAAAATTGCATTATATTACTATATTATGATTTCAAAGTTAAATTCGTTTTTTATCACAGTATATTATTACAGCTGTCTCCAGAGGATTCTTTAAAATGTATATTCTGAACGGTACTATGTTACTTTATTAATATTTTATTTTATTTAGAGAGTACGCATAAATGTCTATTTACTTACAATATGTTCTATGAAAGTAAATACGTTGAAAAAATGGTATAGTAAGTCCACATATGTTTACACCGCTAAACAGTTTAAATTTAAGTAAGTGGATTTTCTAAACTTCACTCTAATACTGATATTATAAACATATTAAATTGTTAAATGTTATAAACAAATTAGATTGGGTAACTCCAGAAGCTACATGTCTCACCAATTTATCAACATTTGCGCATAATTATTTATGTTCACAAAATTTGCAAGATACTGACTTATCTTTATAATTTACCACGTAACATTGCCATACACGACCTTTCTTGCTACCTATTTCTCGAAATTTCATGCGTAATTCACATGTAAAAGAAGCCCGAGCACCTCTTCAGAGACAGGAGACAGGCCAACGACTATTATTAACGGTAATTCGTGGTGTATTACCAGTATTTCATCTCTATTTCTACATAATTTCTACATTACTGTACAAACTGGTTCCTTTTCATCATTTGTAAATTAGTACTTTGCTACTTTTTAGTCCAAATGGAAATGGAACTAATAAATCATATGATTAGTTATATAAAGTAGTCAACGAATTTTATTTTTTTAATTCTCCAAATTCTTTAAAGCCTAGAAGTAAATCATAATAAATGAAAATAAAGTAATTAGTCATACGGTTCTTATAATTTGGAAGATAAAATAAAGAAATGGAAATAAATTCCTTCCCGGGAATTTATATGCCAGGGAAAAAACCCGGGAATATTCACATTTTTTATTTTCCTTCCCACCGGGAATATTCCCACTGCCCATCACTATATATGCCATATACCAGTGTACCAAACACGTTTGGCAATATATTTAGAAAGTTCTCTTTCCGGACAGATCTCGCACATAATTTGTATTATCTTGATATTATCTGAAGCATGCAGAGAACTTTAAAACTGGATGATCATGTCTTTCGCAAACATTTAGCTTACTTGGGTGAAAGTGGAAACCTAAGACAGTTCTATGTGCCTTAAACAAACTGCAGCTATGCTTAACTTGCTTTACCAGTTGTATAGTTCATTACTTAAAATACCAAGCAAGATCAGTCATAGAATGATCACTACATTTTTTATAAACCATTTACTTCAATATTTACTGATGTCACATCATCCTTGTGTGTGAAAGAATTAGAGAAAATCCATTGTTATTTTGGTTTCCAAGGTTTGATTGTAGTATACATTTTTTTTTTTAAATCTTTCTTTAAACAAAAACACTCTTTATTAGAACAAACATGTAAATCCATTTGAAGATCTTCTGCCTGCCTGCCGAGGAAAGATTCACTGCGCAAACATCAGAAGCATGGCGGACCGTAAAGGTTTGTGGTTTAACATCCCATTTTATTGTATCACTTTGAATATTGCGTATAGTTTCTTGAATATATAATAGATTTGAAAATTTAACTAATCGTGTGTTAAGCGTTAAACAGTAACGGTTTTAGGGTACATTCGTGTGTGCAAATTAAAGGGACACAGATTTTTGTTTTCCAAAAAGTACAATTCCTGGAAGGGTGTAACTTGATGCTAGGGACACACGAACGTCAGTGCAAAACGAGTGAAACCACAATGATAATGTAATGTTGTCAAAATATATCTTGATCTGTATGACAAGAGGGAAAGTGTTTATGAGTTGTGGTCTTGTATTGTCTGTATGAGTAGTTCTCGTTTGACGCAGTCACGATATTTAGAGCTTTCTCTGAAATAGAACGATTGATCAAATGGGCGTAAGTTAAAAAGTATCCAGAACCATAAATATTCTGAAAATTATTGGATCTTGCTTGTGAAGTAAATTTCAACTAACAAGTGATGTGTCACGGAGGTGTAGACAAGATCGTGTAAGGGACACAAATCCACAAGATGTCCCATTTCTAACCATAACTATCAAGTACCAAAATACCTTATCTGTATGTCAACTGGATTCCGAGTTCGCTGCTGTCACAGATCTGACATGTCTCGTAAGCTTCACAGTAGATGGATTTTTACAATGTCTGCACAGCGGCGTAAATACGTTAGTTGTCGCTGGGGTAAGAACTCGACTTAACGCCGTCCTGACCAACCAAACCAAAACACTCCCCCAAATATTTAGAACGAAATTTCTTAATTTTGCACACCAATCGCCGCTAACATCAGTAATATACATACAATAATAAGCCTAGTGACATATGAATAGGCATACCTTGAATATTCATGAATATTTGTTAGCATAACATACATGTCATTGCTTGGCTCTCTTAAATCCTGTATCTATCACTACAATATTCAGTGGACCCTTTTATGGCCACGTCACCGCTGGGTACGTTTAATGTACAATTATGATATGGTATGGTTTATCCTGTAGGTCATGACTGAATGCTTACTTTCGGAGTTCATGAACGCAGGTTCATACTGTGCCGAGCGTACTTCTCAGGCTTTTTTAAAAAAAATACAACGATACCTTGAAACCGTTTCAGAATCCTATTCGAGTACCAATATAAATTTTATTCTTTAAAATGATAGAAACCAGATTAATTCAGTTTTGCCAATCTTGTGTCCCACAAACTTGAATTTTCAAAATGAGTTTGACAGTAAATATACCGGAATTTAAGGTAAATTATTAACAAATAATAATATATTTTTATTATTGCATATGTGCATAAACAGACATGACTCAGTATGATTGTTCTTTAACATGCAAGCATCCTGTTGCACTTGGAAAATTCTTTGGTTTTAAGTTCGGACTATTGGTTCCAAAGTGTTTTTGTTTCATCGTCAAAAAAAAAAAAAAAAAAAAAAAGATGCTATTAGGATATCAAAATGACGTATTTAATGGTTAACGAATGTCAGTAATGATTTAGGCTTACAGTAAAAAATTTTGTTCTCTCGGTTTGTCCTCGATCTTGAAACTTCAAACCTACTTCACGATGCTCTCAAGACTTGTTGAATCAGATCCAACACAAACCATACAATTGGCAGAATTCAATGGTCAACTGTTCAACAGCACTTAACCGAAGCTTGGTAAAGTCAAAAACAGGGTGTATGGGTACTGCACGAACTGCCAAAAAACAACAAAACACAATAGTGGGCAATTTGAAATTCACTGTTGACCAGACAACAAAATGATCTATTTTTAGAACGTGTCGTGACTAGTGACGAAAAATGAGTGCTGTAGAACAATATTAAATGCAAGCAATGTTTTGTTTCGTCTAATCAACGTCCAATTCCTATCTGAAAATATACTTCATCCATAAACTGTCTGTTGTGCATTTGATGGGATATTTATGGGATTCATCATTACAAACTAGTGGAAGAAGATCTAGTGGCTACCATAACAGCCATCTAATGTGAACAGTTAGAGCGAGTCATTAAGCATTGTTACGCAAACGTCCTGCGCTTGTCAAAGAAAAGGGGTAATGGTGGAGCACAATAATGCAAAACCATTTTCTGCAAGACTGGCCTAGGGAAAAAATATGCAGTTAGGATGGGAAGATCTACCACATCTTCCATATTCGCTGGATGTTGTTCTACCATCACTTACTAGCAGAATACCCGTTCTTCGCATGGGGACAATAAGTTTCATTTTGAACATAAAGGGCACCAGAACTGTCACCAATCAACTTAGAGATTCCAAAAATTATGAATTCAACACTAATATCGGTCATTTCCAATTATTTTTACGTCACCCGCCCCCTAAGAGTACTAATGCGGGCTGAATTTGATTTAAAGGACATCGGAAGTGTCATTGTTTGTTTCAGCGATCCTGAAAACTATGGATTCGACATTAATATCGGTCATTTTCGATCATTTTTATATATCTCCCCCTTCCATTTCCCCAAGTTACGGGTCTGAATTTGGATTTAAACGGCATCGTGTCACTGTTTATCTCAGCGACCCCGAGAACTATGGTTTCGGCACTAATATCGGTCATTTTCGAATATATATATATATATATATATATATATATATATATATATATATATATATATATATATATATATATATATATATATCCCACCCTCTCTCCTAAGTTGCACCGTCAAAATGAAATGATAAAAGCCACCCCAGGCCCGAACCACATTTATGTTGAAAATTTTGATCGAGATTGGTCGGGTGATTCAAGAGTTAAGTCACAAACGTAGTGACTTTCATTTTTATACATGTAGATTAAGGTCCTTTACTCAACAGAAGACATAAAACCTTCCGTCCGCAAGATGATGTCCAAAGGCGGTTAGTTCATATTTTCCTCCGAAGAACATTTTTTTCTTTAAACAAGGCAATCTAAATAAGTAGATCATTGGAAGGAGGTTCTAATTAACGATGACGATCATGTCATATGAAATAATGTGCATGATTTCTTAACTACATTTGAACTTCAAATAGTTTTACAAATAATTGATTTTCTGGTACCCTTAAAATTGTAACAAAAATGTAAGTGAATAAAATTAAAAGTATAAAAATTTGTGTATGTTTTAAAAAAGAATACAAAAGCATAATATTTTAGCAGCGAAAATTCAGCGAGATGCTTTCACTACATCTTTCCACAACGTGCTATACGACAAAGCGTATGGTGAGTGGCCTAAGAGCTGGGGGAAAACTTCTGGGGCGTTCGGATTTTAGAGGCAATCTTCTCTCTATTTAAAAGAAGTCCTCACTGACAGATTAATTAATGTGAACAAATAAAATTACGAGGAAAATATTTTCTTGAAAATTCGCGAATTTTACCCGGGAGTTATGTATATGGCATTATTCGAAAGCCTAGTTTATTCTAAAAACACTAATTTATAAACTATGAGTCTTAAGATAATCAGGATACAAAGAGCAGCTTTAAATGTAAGTCTAAAGTTTTCTTGTAAAAGATGGGAATATTTTAAAACGGATAGAAAATATCGTGGGACTTTCACTCCTAACGTTTGATTGAGACTTTTAACATCTTTATGTTCTGTTACAGTATTTCCCAATTTGTGGTCCGCGGACTCTTAGGGGTTCATGAACAAAGCTAAGTGGTCCGTGGGATTACTTACATCTCGTAATTTATAAAAAGATATAAATATGTCACAGCCTCCCAGTTTGTGTTTATAACATAAATAAAGGTTTGTAATTTAATGATTGTTAAGATTGCTACGTACTTCTCAACTACTATTACTATGCAGATATTAAAATTTAAGGAAGTAAAGCACGTACGACCCTTAAAAATAAAACAATAGTCCACAACTCTGAACTTATTGGGAACCACTGTTCTATTATTTTAGGTCTTTCTTTTCTACTTATTTAATTTTAAAATATGGAAGTCTAAGATGGAGGACCATAAACATGAAGTTTTCCGAACATTAACCCACTCACCATATGCTTTGTCGTATAGCACGTTGTGGAAAGATGTAGTGAAAGCATCTCGCTGAATTTTCGCTGCTAAAATATTATGCTTTTGTATTTTTTTTTAAAACATACACAAATTTTTATACTTTAATTTTATTCACTTACATTTTTGTTACAATTTTAAGGGTACCAGAAAATCAATTATTTGTAAAACTATTTGAAGTTCAAATGTAGTTAAGAAATCATGCACATTATTTCATGTTACTTTTGTAATTAACTAGAACTCGTAACGTATACGTATTCTATTTCTATGTATGCAATATTTTTACTATTCTATTTATTGTAGCTTGGCCAATACCAACACATAATGAAAACTTCCCAACGGCAGTGGTTAGCGACGAAATTCTTGGTGTTGTGCCATCCAGATCAAGATCATTGAGTCATGTTCGAACAGACAGTACACCAGTCATGATAGGTGGTGGAGAAGATAATGCAAACCTAGCTTCAGGTAGCATGCAAAAGTTAATAGATATTGAAGAATTTGGAGACGAAGATATTACTCAGTATTTGTATTCATCAAAGAGCATTGACGAGAAAACATCTAGAGAGTCCAAAAGCGATGATAACGTACAAATTGAATTCTCAGAGAACCAAAATTTCCTAGACTCAGTGAATAATAAACAAATAAATAGTGAAGATACTATTCTCGGTGCTCCGAAGGGGCGTGTGAAATTGATGATAGAGAACTTAACGAGCAATCAACAGAAATCTACTACTGAACTCCCAAAGTCACCAAGACCTTCTTCTTCTCGTTGTGAAAGTGGCATTATGGCTAGAAGTTCGTTTGGAATTCATGACACATCGACTGATAAGATTAACATAGAAAATGGACATACGGTGGTCAAGAATTCAAGAGAATGTTCACCACGCAACAGTGTACCTTCCGTGTTAAGACCTAGAACTCCGGATAATGAAAGTCAGGAAAGAAATAGAACTGAAGTTGATACGTCTAGTATGGATGAACTTAATTACAGGGAGATGGATAAATCAGGGAAAATTACGAACAATTTTATTAGAAACCATAATCTATATGAAGATTCAGGTCCAAGTTTGAGAACAGATAAATTTGATATGTATAGATATAATAATCTACCTGTCTTGAAGTTAAGGTCACCCGCACAGAAAGAAGAGGAGACCAGAAAAAACACACAGAACAGTAGTCCTAAGGATAATGTACCAGTGAATATCGACAGTGTTCAGGAACCAGTTTTGATGCACACAAGAATTACACAGCAGTCACTAAGTAATAGCACTTTCAATAAAGAACAATCAAGATCAGGCTCCTTCACTAATTATGCCACATCGTTTCAAAACGAAGGCGTTGCTGCATGCGGTAAAGAAATACTTGGCGAGACAATAAATCATAGATCAACAATATGGAACAGAAAGTCAAAATCAAGACCAGTTTCACCCGTGTGCTCTGAATCAATGGGGAAATGGGCATCTAAAGATCAGATAACAATAAATGATTCTGGTTCTCCAATCAAAAGACCAAGATCTTCGGCTTCATATTTAGACGAAGGCCGCAGAGCTCACAGCAGAGATTCCATCTGCAATCAGATGGACGAGCTCCTTCAGCAGATGAGTAGGAACTCGATAGTCAAGAATGTTACAGATAAATTCAATGGTCTTTCTGCTCGTAGGGAAAGCAACTCAGCGCCAAATTCAAGGCCGCCATCCCCTACCAAATTCGGGGAAGGCAGGAAAAAAGATTTTACCAACTGTATGGAACGAATGCTAGAAAATATCATGAAAACAAAAGAATCGTCAGATGATACATACGAATCTAGATCCAGATATCCAGCTACACACATAACAAGCTCAAGAGGAATTCAGATTAGTGCAGTGGAAGAAAAGTTGAAAAATCTTATAGAAAATGCCGAGGAGTCAGTTCAAAGGAATAGATTCTCAGACTATAATGAAATCGTGAATAGAATACAATTCAGTTTAAGTTATACAATTAATTCTAGGAAAGTGCAACACAATGATCAAAATGACATGGAGAAAGTTGAGAACTATTGCTCTGAGCCTGTAAATATCGTCAATTCATCAGAAAAAGAACTCATGGATGGAAATAAATTATGTCAATCATTTAATAATTGTCAACAAAATCAAATAAAGAAGTGTGATTTAAATGTTGACGAATGTCAAAAGGTAATCCAGCAGCCAACGGCTTCAGCTGCTGACACGAAAAATAGCATCCAGGAGTTCGATAACTCTGAAAACCATCATTTGGAAGAAAATTTAAGCATTTCAAACGAGAGTGAACATGAAAAGGGTAGCTGGCAATATGGTTTTTATCCTAATACTGTTCCTGTAGAGATACGTGAAAGCTCCTCAGGAATTGGAATACCTCAGATCGAAATATTCGAAATATTAGAAAGTCAGAGCATGTATCCGTCGCAGATTTTTGCTGCCAATTTTTCTACTGAAGATATAGATGAAGATCAGACTTTTGAGCAGTGTATGAAAGAAAGGATACTTGACCCGAAATTGAAACAGGAACATTTGCAAAATGATACATCAGACGAAGAGGAATTAAATATAATTGACAACAGCAGTTCAAGAAGTGTAGGTGTACCTTGCACGGAAGCTTTGCAATTCTTGAGAAAAAGTAAACTTGAAGACAAAGACAACAGTGATTATATGTTTGAAAATGGAAGTACAATGTATAATAATCACAATGAAGCAAAGCCTTCAGAGGTAACATTAGAAAGTGAACACTCAATACAATTGGCAGAAAATGTACCCAATGATCAACAAATGAAAGATGCAACGACAGACAAAGAATGTACCACTACCAGTTGTGAAGATGATTTACAGACTGATTGTCTAAAGGGATTGGGTTTACGTGAAAATATTTCTGGTGAACACCTGGCATATGCAGACATAATGCTCTTATTGAAGGAAGGAAATACATATCCATCACAGTTTCTTCCAAACACACCATCAGAAGTAGATGTGATGCAGAATTGCACTCTAGACACAGAACGTTCTCTATCTGCAACAGATAATATATCTAAACCAGTGCACAATCGCAGTACAGATTACAGAACTGAAAAAGAAGAGGGAGAATTCGATTATGTTCCACATGAGGGTCTAAATGTTGTTCCTTTGGAAATATATGGTAGCTTTCAAGGTGAGTTTATGCCACAGAAAGAAATATTGCATAATTTAGAAGAAAGGAATATATATCCATCAAAGATAAATTCCAATGAACAAATAAACAATAAACTAAATTCAATAAAAGAAGAAGAATGTTTTTTACAACAGAAGAATATCCATGGCATATTTGCAGAATCTGAAAAAGAGTATGTAATGGAAAATTCACTACAAGAAAATATTTCTGAAGGACTAGACGTAATTGAATCTTTGAGAATACGTGAAAGTTTATCGGGTGAAATCATTCCACACATTGAAATACTACAGTTCCTAAAGGAATCGAATGTGTATCCTGCGAAAGTAATTTGTGATAAGCAATTAGTCAAAGAAGACATCCCGGAGGAGGAATTACTGCAGAATGCCAATCAAGAACGTCTCCTAAAATATGATGTGGAAAAACACACTTCAGAAGAAAATGAAAACAACACGTGTGAAGTAGAGACTGAAAATGCAGAGAGTAACACATTTTTTCCACATGTGTATCCGAATACTATTCCTGTTGACTTACGTGAGAGCTCTTCGGGAGAAATTATGCCTCACAAAGAAATATTAGGCTTACTGGATATAGGTAATGTATATCCTTCACAGGTATTTTGTGATAATCAATCTGAAATTGAAAGTATACAAAATAGCATTCATAGTACAAAGGAAAGCGAAAAGTATAAAGAATTTCTTGCTCAGGAGAACTTAGGTAAAGATTTGGCATTGGATAAAATATTTGAAAGAACTAACGAAGTGTATGCTTGCAATAGAGATGTAATTGTTGAAAACGAGAAAGCAAGTACAAAGGCTTATGCAGAGGATTCAAGTAATGATGAAAGGTTCGACCAAACTGAAGAGGATAAAGATTTAATTAATGAGATATCCCTAAAGAAGCAAGTAAAACTAGATGAAAATTCCGTTTCCGACAAAAATATAAGAAGTAACTCAGAAATGGATTATTATGAATTGAATGAGGAAGAAAGAAAACAAATCGATGCATTGCCTTGTACAACGATGGAGAAAATTGAAGAGGAAAATCGAGAACCCAAGGCAAATAAGAGGGAATCAAACCAATTTTATCAAGAGCATTCGGAAGGTAACAATAGTCATGAAGAAAACACGTGTGCCGAAAATAAAAAATCAGAAGATGTAGGCGATAATGAAACTATCCAAATGCTAAAATCAAAATTACAGGAACAGAAACCAATCTGTGTGCTTGAAGTGATCAGCCGAGATGAAGCACTTGAATGTAAAGTGTGCAAAGGAATCCAGAATGAAAAGTTACGGGAGCAAGGGAAATCTGAAATGATATATAAGGAAGGAAGTAACGCAGAAGCAGATGAACACACTAAAACTACATCACAACTTCCAATAATAGAAAATGAAAATCTTGGGAATGTTGAACAAAGTACAGCAACAGAGTCACTAAACGATTTTTCAAATCTTCTAGAATTTGAAATGGAAAAAGATCTAGATATTGTGAATGACAATAATAGTGGAGCAGATAGTGTAAAAGACGAAGTTACAAATAATGAAAAAATTACTAAGGATAATTCATTTACTGAAAATGCAGACAAACTCCAAATTAATGAAAATCTAGGCTTCAATGACCAACAAGTAAACATGAATACCAAAGAGGTAATTGAGGAAACTAGTACGAAGTTGGGGTTGGTAAATGATGAAACTGACTGCTCTTTGCAAAATTTTTCTGGAGAAGAAAGTTTAGAATACGAGAACACCAAGAAAGAATCTGTAGAAGGCAGTTCGGATGACGGAACAGAATCTAACTCAACGGAATTGTTGCATAATATTCCAGACACATTTACTGAAACTTATGAGAAGGAAGATGAAACGGATGAAGAAGTAGTTGCTATGGAATCAGAGGCAGCTAAGTTGACTTGCAAAATAGAGAGCATAGTTTACAAAGTGTATGAGTCGATGAAAGAGTATGAACTGAAGAGCGGAGATTGTGGAACTGATAAAAGTCAGAAAAGTGGAAAATTCCACCAGCATGGAGAGAAAGTTAAAGAATATGGTGACGAAGGGCTTGAATCTGAGTGCGAAGGGGAATCTGTTCCAACAGAAGGAAAGCAGTTACCAAGTGACACAAGTGCAGATGATAAACAATTAGGAATTTTTGAGCGTTTTCTCCAAGAAAGTAAACTTAAAGAAATACATACACTGGAGCAAGGTACTATTTACGGGCTACTTGATGAGATAGGTTCTGGGCAAGCCCAGTTTGCTGATACAAGCAGTGAACATAATGTTTGTAACAAACCATCACAAAGTAAGAAGGAAACAGAAAATAGCAAACAAGATATTGTCAACCAGATCCAAGAATCAGGAAATTCAAATGAAGCTGAAATTGCATCCACATTGGGTGAACCGAAAGAAAATAAGATAAATGAAACACAGACAACTACTATTGACACATCGTTTGTTGATGCCCTTCTCAGTACTTTGAATACAGAAAAGAAATTAGATTACGAAACATTGGATATTGTGTATGAACAAGCTAAACGTTCTCGTGAAAATCCCTTCTTGAATGATGCGACAGAACCTTTTAGTTCCTCATGTATAGTAGAAGAACGTCCTGCAGAGAGGAAAGTATCTTGTGAGACATTAGTCATTGAACAGGGGAAGACGACTAAAAATATTGAAGCTTATTCGCCGGATACACATTCTGTCATAGAAGAAAACATACCTGAAATAAATAATAAAAGTACAGAGGAGATTATTGACGACAATGATTTTAAAATAAGTGAGATGTCACTTGAAGACAATACATCCTCCGTTATTGAAACACCTTCTAACATTACTCAAGACATTCTAGAAGAAGAAAGAAACAAAATTTTTACCTCAGCAGAAATCGAAAAGCAGATTAGAAATTGTAGCATGCAATGTGTTAGTGCACATTCAGAACCACCAAGTGAATTATCCATGGACGAAAGTGAGTCTCCATCAATGAATTTGAATGCTGGTAAAGTAACTGAAAGTATTTCTTCCTCCATAAGCGTAAGAGGCAGTGAAGCTGATGTTCAACAATTAGAACATTTATCACCTTTGACAAGCGATGAACTTCCTGTTGCTAGTTTATGTGATTGCAATTGTGAAGCCAATACTCAATCAGAAACCGAAGAATATCAGGAGACAGACAGCGATCTCGAAGACCTTCGCTCTTGGGCGGGAAGTGGTACGCTAGTGGACAGTACTACTAAAGAATGCCTAACATGTAATACTAATGCAGCCCCAAAAAGTGCGTCAGATCATATCTCCAGGCAGCTTACTACACATCGTCACAATTTTAATGAGCCAAAGAGTGCTGTGAATCGCACTCGTTCAAGATCAGTAGACAATGTAGATGCAGAAAGTTCTCAAAATATCTCGGTCCCACTATCTGGATCATTTCCGGAACATGTAGTTGTACCTGTCAAAAATTCAAACAAAGATATGCTAGAAAACGAAAAAGGAAGTTGCATTATCGACAGTGAATATATTTACCACACGGAACCAAACGTAATTGTTCAAAATACCGAGGTGGAGTTCACTTGTAAGTGTTTCGGAAGAAGTATATCTCAGGAACTAATAAAATCTAATGCAGCGCGAGGAAACGTGAATTTACATCCCAAATGCGAACATGACTTGTGTTTGAACGCAAGCCCTCAGTGTTCTATACGAAGCTCTGATACGAGTCTCGCCAGCAACAAGATGAGTTCTGTTAACCTAACTGACGAAGGAATCACAAAAGTACACACGAATTCAAAAGTTTTATCAGCTGTCGCCGGCACGTACTGTGAAGTTATTCATGAAGCAGAAAAATGCAAGGGTACACGCACTGTTAGTGCTGAAGAGATTGTGCTAAGCGACAAGAATGTACTTGCACCAGAAAGGAAGACAGAAGAATTTACAAGACCAGAATGTGTTAAAGAATATTTACAAGGTGGGGATACGGTACGAAATTCAGATCTTGATCTTAACAATGTAACATCAGAATCAAATAGCGATTTAAATGACAGTGAGGAGAGTAAAGGTCCAAGTGAAGATACGCTTTGCTCAATGTCTTCTGATCAAGTTGAGGTAGAAGATCAGCAGCAAGAAGAGTGCTTTGACATGGAACAAGACGCAGGAGACGAAGAAGAGGAAAGCGTGGAATCGGGTAATTCCATTGACACATTAAGTAGTGGAGATTCCAATGTTGTTTCCCCATCTCAAACGCCCGTTGAAGAACAATTGGTCAGTCAAAAGTTCTACGAAACCATTTCTACTAGAAACGAACTAAATATCTGTGCACCTTCCACGGTTGAGAAAAAACAATTTGCCTCCTCAAATGCTGATACTCTACAATCTGAAAAGCGACGTAAGACGCTATCGTGGCGTCTTCCAAGAACCATGAAAAGAGTTCGACAAACGAATGCGGCTCCTGAATTCCACAAAGAAGCCAACACCAAAGAGAGTAATAGCACAGGCAGGGTGGGAAATATTTTTAGAAATGTTGGGAAATATATATTCTGTATTCGAAAAGCGAAGAACTGAGTATAGGAGGTTTACTTCAGAAACAAAATTACATTATGTAAATAGTGCTCATATTTCTCTTCTACAAATAATTATTTCACATAATTTTTTATAACTGTTACTAGAAAATAAATTCATTATTACTTAACAAGTGTCACGTTTATGTGTTAATAACCATGTAGTTAAAGCCTTTGCTCGTGTTCGGATGATTCTGAGGGCTTGATTATATTAGCAAATTCAGAAGAAGAAAAAAAATCAGGAATGGGAAGCCCTGAATTGAATAATTTATTTTGAAAAGAGGATAAATCATCGGCTAACAAAACTGAAGTTAGCTTTATTTTTTCCGTACTAATTCCTAAATCGCTGATAGACTTTTGTATGGAAAACGATTTAAGTTTACGCATTACTTACAGGCACATTGACTTTCTCAACAGCGGTACCCATCCCACCAAGAGCTTGGACACAATCCCCCAATCTTTTCCCAAATCTACTATTCTTTCCTAAATTTACCATTCTGGTCCACAAAAATACCATCCTTCTTCACAAAATTTACCATTCTGCACCACAAAATTACCATTTTTTTCCATAAAATTTGCCATTCTGCCCCACAAAATTACCATTCTGCTCCTCAAATTTACCATTCTGCCCACAAATTTACCATTATTCTCCATAAAATTTATCATTTTGCCCCACAACATTACGATTCTTCCCTCCAAATTTACCAATCTTCAGTTAGATTGTACATTTTTCAATGAAAAATTATGTCGTATCCAAATAGTCTCATAGACGCGACCTGTGCTTAAAACCCGCCTGTAGGTACCCCTGTCTCTCAGTGTACCTTCACGTATATTTCCAAAAGAACAAATCACAGCAATAAAAGTTAGGTATAATGAAAGCTGAGATGCAATATTGAACTGAGCAGAGAAAGGAAACAAGCAAGTTTCATACCAGAATGGTTGTAAAACTATCGAAGCTGTACGTAGAGTTTTGTTCAAAAAAAATCTTGGCCACCAACCTTGTTTTAGAACATCATATTGTGGCAGCCGTACGTAGGAAATTCTAATTTTTTGGCTCTAAATCAAGATCCTAATTGGCCGAAGAAAGTCCAAGTTCGTTTGATTGTATTCCAAATATACTGTAGATAAGGGTACAGGGCTTTTTAAATAGAGGTGGGTAGGAGGATTTTTTTTTAAACAAGACTGCATGTACTGTACCTACACGCTTCTTGATGGGTAGTGGGCGAGTTAACTTCACGAGCAGTACTTTCGCTAACAGAGTACTTAAGAAGCATTGGTATCATTTTTCTCACCCTGTTATGCAATCCAACAGAACTTTCGTGTACGGCATGATGGCCTATACGTAAAAATGTGACAATCCATGTGTCAGTGGTAATCAAATGATGTAGTGATCGTAATCAGAGTAAATGAATAAGAGCTTCGTAACCTTTAATAAATATTACAATATAAGTTCAACAAACACATACATAAAAAGTAATAGATATCGAAGTAGCTAAGAACAAGTAGATACCGTTGCACATTGTGGAGCTACGGTAACTACATTAACTAATATTAAAACAGGGAGTAGTAATCTATGACTTTCGTTTTCAATTGAGGGAAGAGGTCAGAGATCGAAGTTATTCTTGCAGCACTGAATCCACATCAAAGAACTGCTTTGCGCTAACTATGTCTCACTGCCAGCAGGCACGTAGCCAGGATTTCGTAATAGGGGGGGGGGGGTCCGAGACATGAAATACTATGGTTATCACACCAGAGTTCGATTAAACTAAACTAATTTACTAGTAATATATATTGGTTCGGGGGAGGGAGGATGATATGAAATATTGTGGTTATCACACCAAGGGCCTGATCAATTTAAACATTTTACTAGCAACATATATTGGTATGTTAAGACTTTAAAATTATGACTTGTTACTAAGGGCGACGATTTCTCTGTAAATTTGGGGGGTCCATTGAGATGCAGAAGGCGTATATGAGGATTTTAAGACAAATTGCATTCAAATTATGTCAATATATTGTATATTCATAAATACAACAAGGGGTCCCACATAACCTTTGGGAGGACGGGCCCCCTTGGCCCCCAGGATCGGCGCCCATGCATGTTAGTAAGTATTTTAGTAACAAACTATGAAGAAATCTCGAATAAAAGAATAAGGAGCAGTAGAAAACCTTTTCTGAAATAACATCTTTGATACTGCAAGGATGCGATGACGAAAAATTTTTATTTTTAACTTTTTTATCTTTATATTTTATCTTTATATTTTTATCTCTATACTTTATTTTTAACGTTGATTCTTCCTATTTCTTGTTTCTTTTTGTTTCGTTCTTCCTTATTTTTTTTTATTTCTGGTCTCGAAGGGGGGGTCCGGACCCCCCGGACCCACCCCTTGGCTACGTGCCTGCTGCCAGTGATGCCGATCCTTGGGAAAAATCCCATTTTGTAAGATATTTTAACAGGGATAAAGGGATTGAAAAGGGATAAAGGGATTTTTATCACAACTGACAGCAAATATGGGATTTTTCATCGACAGCAACAAGATATGGGCGGAAAGATGATCAATGACTCTTCAATAATTTTTGAATTCAATGTTAATTGTCAAATTTTGATACTAGAAACTACATGCCAGCGCAGAAGTAACTTGTGATTCTCAAAACACATGCTCCAAAAAGTGTAAACTATGTTCTGGTATTTTTAAAATATAAATACTATTGTATAATTAACGGGAAAAAGTAAAAGCTTAATGACAAAGCAACCAACTTCGAAAACGTTCTACACAAAACCACTAGAGAATTAAGTTCTTCTACTATGTTTACGTTTATTTCAATATGATTACACAAAAGAATATAAATGCTAAGTCCTGAGGACAAAATGTATTTTTTTTTTTTTTAGCTAACATTTTCAACTACCTCTTTCAATTAAGAAGAAATATTCATTAACTACTTGATAAACCTATATGATGAAAAATTACGGGTAGCTTATTCATATATTGAAGAAAATGTGTAGCGTACAATATGGTTAGTACTTTCATATTTCTTTCTTTCTTTCTTTCTTTTCTTTCTTTTTAATTAGTATAATGTGGGAAATAAAGAATGATGAATAGGCTACAAGAAAATAAATTTTGCGATGATGATAGCCCGTCTCGGTATAAAGTCTTTAGGTGTCAAAACTTAAAGAGGCGCGTCTGAGAGAAAAAAACAATGAATGTGAGAAATTCAAGAGCAAAATGAGAATTTCTGCCTCTCGAGATGGGATTTTATAATGTTCCAGGTTGCTGTCACTGCTCACTGCTTTTGCTCTGATATGTCGATAACCGATACATATGCATACTTTGGATGTTTAAAATGTTTAAAAAAATATATTGGTTTAAATAAATACAGAGATGTAAATACACAAGTAATCTATCCTAATAGAAAATATTATAATGATTATAAGGTTAGAAATGATTACGGAATGCATCAGCTTGTTTTCCGACCAGGAAAATGTACAAATAAATATATATATTTAAAAAAAAAAACTCACCAAAAAGTAGCCATAAAACGATCGTAAAAAACACACACACACAATTTGACTTCGTTGATATTGCTTACCTAGCGTTGGGTTCTTCTGTTGACCGCATTAATCAAATCCTACAACCAGCTTTGCACAAACTTATTACATGGCGTCTGAAATGAAAGCTCAAGCTAAATTCAAACAAGACTCAATTGACTCCCTTTGAGATAGGCCTAAACGCAGGCCGGTAGCCAGCCCAAAAATGTAGGGGGGGCCGGCTGAAGTTAGGGGGGGCCGATCCAACCATTTATAGTTCATCACCATATTATAGTGCATTTGCAAGCCTACCGTGAAAATTTTACGGGGGCCAGCGAAAATTTAGGGGGGCCCGGCCCCCCTAGACACCCCCTGGATACGGGCCTGGATAAACGCCACAAATACTGTAACAGTCGCAATTCGGAACGTTTACATTTCACTCTTTTTTACTCTTCAATACCACTTTACAATAGCTTCAAATACGTGGGTTTAACCTTTGATAAACATCTTACCTGGAAACCTCACCTCACACAACTGGAAGCTAATATCTGCTGCTATTTGAATCTTTTCCGAAAACACGTGCCGCCTTATGCAGAGTCGTTTCGACGTATGATTAGCGTCGTACTAAAGGTCTGACTACTGCAGGAAACATATGTTAGTCGAACTCTTTAGTATGGCATTAATTACGCGTCAGAATGATTCTGCATAAGAGCCGTGAGGTCTAAATACCAATAAAGTCTTCGTGTGCCCAGTAATCGCATTCGGTCATCTCCCCTGGATATCAGCAGCCCCGAATTTCTATGAGCGCCTAAAAGTTTTCGAAAGACATACCTTACGTCTGATGTACTCACTTGTTTTTGATTCTCCCACCACTGCTGAAATATATCATCGTGCGCGATTTCCAGCCCTTTTGATGCACCTTTGCCATCTACGCCAACGCTATGTCACAACATGTATCCATCTGGCACATCCAATTGTACATGAGCTCCTCGGCCAAGTTCCAGCTTTACCATGTTCTACTACCCACCATTCGATCATCTTCTAGCTATATATAAAGGCTATGATGTCATAGACCGATATAATCCAGACCGCAGTACCTATCTACAACCACCATCCACTTGTATAATGCACATAACCTCAGTTACTTACTCCAGAGTTTAAAAGTGGTGCTCTAAGGCAGCACTCTATTATCGTTGTCAACTTTACCAGTCGGCTGGCAAGTAACGAGAGATAGCCCCTCTCCTTCATTGGCCTATGCCATAACTGTATGTATCGATCATTATTATTACTATCACTCTAGTGTGATATGTAATAGTAGTACGTACGTCCGTTACTTCAGACGATAACTCTGGAACGAAAGCGATTCTTTTTTTTTTTTTTTGCTATAGATAACTAGAGCAATTTTTTCGGCAGTTTGTTAATGGAGTCAATTTGATAACATCTTCACAAGTTACCAGGCCGGTAGCGAGCCCAAAAATGTAGGGGGGCGGCTGAAGTTAGGGGGGCCCGATCCAACCATATTATAGTTCATCATCATATTATAGTTTATTTGCAAGCCTACCATAAAAATTTTAGGGGGCAGCAAAAATTTAGGAAAGGCCCGGCCCCACTAGACTCCCCTGGATACGGGCCTGAAAGTATCGGTTATTTTAACGTTGACTGTAAATATCCCATTTGCTACTATTGAAACAAAGGTGCATAATTATAGAATGCTAGAAGTCAGCAGCGAACATTCTCCAGCGGTTGACATCTACCGGACGACATTGAAACTTCTAGAAGTGATTTTTTTAGTGTCTAGCAAACCTAATGTTTTTTATTTTTATTTTTATTTATTTATTTTATTTATTTTATTATTTTTTTTTTTACAATAGCTTCATTTTAGATTTTTCCAGGGGAGCAAGATTGTCCACCGACACGAGTTCTACTTGTTTTTATTAGTATATCAGTACACAATTTATTAAAAAGCAAGTTTCCTCAAATCAAGGCGAGATTGTCCTCCTGCCATTCCCAAACTACGCCCTTGTTTTATTATTATCTCTAGCGGGTTAGTAAACAGAAAAGTACATCCGCAGTGATTTCTAAACCGGTTGGTCACTCCTCTTATATGAGGAAATTTCCTAGACCACTCCTTATCCCTTCGTATCAAGTCAAGAATTTGTTATCTGTCGATAATCATTTATTTTTATAATATGGTTATTCCATTGAAAGAATAACAATAAACATTGATAGAAAATAACAACATCACAGATTCAAGCTTTTAAGTGCTCGGTATTCTTGCCGAGATTTTAACGTCTTCTACAATTTCGGAAACATTTCCTAAATAACCTACAACTAACATGTGCGAGGATTCTTCAACAAGTTTTGTGTTCAGGCCTCTTTATTTTATTAATTGTTGTACGTGCATAACTGTACCCTCTTCTGCTTTACAAATGTGTTTTGTTTTCTTCAGGTCACTCCACTGACAACGATGCAGTTGCAGGATTGCGATGTTCTACATGAATATCCGGTTAAATTAGCATGCGGTCGTCGAATTCCTGACTGTGGAAGGTGTGACACTTATCAACATCCACAGTCGTATGTGTGCTGTGTATGGGCAAGCATGTGTGAACATTAGCACAGGAAGAAGGTGGATTCGAACTGTGCGCTCAGAGAACCCAGTCACATCGCATCTACGTGATAAGGGTTGTATTGGATGCCCAATTACTGCACCTGCTTCAAAGAAAGTGGGACAGATTAATGCAATGGTTCGCTGTGATTTGTGTATTTAGCAAAGGGTGATGCAGACATCACTGGCATATCAACTGAAGAGTAGCGTAGAGTTACAGTAGAAATAAAAGGAGACTGCGAAAACGCGGTGCATTTCAACAGCGAAGCAGATGTCTTTTCCCTGCGTCTCGTATTTGGAAACGAGTGCTGGGCTCATCACTCGAACCCGAGACTAAACGCCAGTGCATGGAGTACAGATGTTCATTCTCTCCTCATCCTAAAAAAGTTAAAACGCGGATATATATAGCAGTGAAAGTCACGGCCAACATCTTTGGGATAGTAAGCATATGGTGTATTATTATTATTATTATTATTATTATTATTATTATTATTATTATTATTATTATTATTTTGAAACGTGGCTTCACTGTCAATCCCAGGCGCTACATGCAAGCACTTAATGAAGTTACATGCACGCTTGCGTAGAGTTCGTCCTCACAAAAATGCCATCCTTCAACATAACATCACAAGACCGCACACAAATCAGGAGATCACCACCGCATTGCATGAGCTCCAATGCGGGGATGTTTTGCCGCACCCATCTTACTGCCCTGACCTGAACCCCTGTGACTTTTGGTTGTTGCACTTAAATAACACCTGAAAGACCAGCATTTCGCACACGACATGAAGGTCATCAAGGCAGTGTATTTTTTGGTGTCATCAGCCATCGGCGTCATGCAATCGGTAGTGCACCATCTGGACCAAGTGCGTCGACGCTGGTGGGGACCATGTTGAACAGAGAAACAATGATCAAGCAGAAAGCAGAAGATTCAAGCTTTTGTTTGAAGGTAAAATTATTCACTTATAACAATTAATACATTTTAAAAAAAATTAAAGGTTGTGGCAAAACTTATTGAACAGTCCTCGTAAATTAATTTTAAATCTTAACTACGTAAAAACAGCTGAAAATGAAAGCACTGTTTCTTTCCTTGCACTAAATGTACTTTCAGCACAAACAGGTCCTCCTTAAAAGGAATAACAATCATATGAACTATTTATTTCGTAGTTAAATCCCAAGCAATGTTAACTCAACAACAATAATGACTAATACTTCAAGTACACATGTATCCCAGTAAGTGCTTCTTGTGTGTGTTCTTGATGCACAAGTTCTTATCGTTCGTGTGTCTAAGCTACACCTTTCCAAAACCATAAAAATAAGTGTCACGTGTACACCACTTGAAGGAGTTTGGTTTGTATGGCGTGATATTTTCTCAATTAATATTGAAACTGGAAATTGGGTTTGTAGAGACATTACAGTGAAGATAGAATATGTTCTTGGGATGCTTAATTAATTGAGAAAAAAAAAGAAGCTTCTTCACATCTATTACCGTTTTCAGTCTATAGCGATCAACGTTAAAACCAAAAGTTGTTGATTTCTGTCATTTAAGGTTTGAATGGAGGGTTAAGAGAGAAGTTGGCATCTATTTTTAGAATACTAACGTGATTTTTAAGAAACGTTTCTCGCTACGTTTTTGTCGTCTTCGTTTTAAAATATGTTGATCAATATTGAAACCTAGGGTTAGATCTACCAGACATCCTATTTTACCAGACGTGTCCTACTTTTCGGGCCCTAAAACTGTTCAGGACAGAAAAGAAAATGCGGAAATATCTTGATCTTAGGTTACAGACAACTGCTTTAAGATCTGTAATACGTATATGTATGTACTCGGTATTTTAAAAGTTTAGTTGTATAGTAGAGGAATTTATAATTTTCTCTCTCTCGTCCAGCATACGAACTACTATGCACAAGCTTCGCACACAGGCAAACAGAAGGCCAAGAGGTGAAGAGTGTTTTAAGGCATAAGTAGTTCTTTTGGACCTATGGGGAAAAGTGCATAGTTTCAGAGTTAGGGCTGTCCAAAAGCGCAAAAAAGCAAAATTTCAAGAGACCCTATTTCGAATTTGGGAGACTGTGGATGGTGGTCCTTATCAACGTAAAAGAAGTCACGCATACGCAATCCAAAAATGCATATTTCATTAATGTTCAATGTGTGCACAGAGTATTCTCTGCAGTCTGAAATTCCCAGATATGCCATCAACCGAATTTTGAGATATGCTCTGACTTTATGATTGGTGTAAAGTAGGCAAATGATAAACTTTGATAGCAGTGAACCCGAAATCATTTGGCGCAATGTTGGAAGTGTTGAGGATCGTCAGCAGCACGGTCTCTCGTACTTGGGAAAACGCATGCTGCGATGTTTCCTTTTCCGCTTATAGGTGGAGAAAACGTAAATTATACCATGACGAAATACATCGCATTACACGTAATTCCGAACATAAATACACACACACACACACAAATATAGCTGCCGGTTCTTAACACTTCCGACTCCCCTCCGAAGCATTGGTTGTCCATTGTTGTCAAGGCTTATATCCTGCCTGCTTTGAATCCTTCTTGAAATCAGAGTATATCTGAAAATTCTATTGAGAGCATATCTGAGAATTACATCCTGTACATTTATTGAAAATTGATGAAATATGCACTTTTGGATTGTGTATGCGTGGCTTCCTATACGCTGATAAGGACCACCATAGACAGTTTCTGGAATTCGAAATAGGGCATGTTGAAATTTCGCTTTTTCGCGATTTTGGATAGCCCTAGTTCTGAAACTATGCACTTTTCGACATAAGTCCATATAAACATTTTCTCTTATTTTGATGTGAGGAATCACCTCTCACCATTTGTCAGTATAGTTGAGCTGAGCGAAGCGAAGCTCTTATACTCGGGTTAGCCGTTTGGTTGTCCGCGAACTCCTCCTAGACCGTTTGGCCGATCTCAACCAAACTTAGCACGCTGATAGAGTATGTCGTGCTGAGTGACAACATAGGTCGAAATCAAAAATCCGATGTACCATCGAGGAATAATGACCGAAAAACGCTTCCTCCTAGACCGTTTGGCCGATCTCAAGAAAACTTAGCACGCTGATAGAGTATGTCGTGCTGAGTGACAACATAGGTCGAAATCAAAAATCCGATGTACCATCGAGGAATAATCACCGAAAAACGCTTGCATAGACTTAACATGGGGAAAAAGTTTTCACGCGATTTTTTTGTCAATAATTAAAAATGACATTTATTATTGCATAATGGCCAGGAATGATTACGTAGTTTAAGCTCGCTCAGCTCATTTCATTGCAATCGGGTACATCCATTGCATTCCTAGTTTATTAACACCCTGTGTATACCGGGTGATTCAATAAGAACGTACCAGGCCTATATCGCAGCTAATGTTGCACGAAGAGCCTTCGAACAAAAAAATTGCATTACCAAATCTATGTGTAGAATGCAATAAAAATAGTAGGGAAACCAGTGGCGTCTCGTGAATACCTCCAATGGGGGACAACTTCAAAATTTGTAATGGAAAGTGGTATAACTGTTGGAATATTTCGAAAGGACATTAAATGTCATGCAACTTTTAGAGTACAAACTTTGTCATATCCTTTCCCGTTTAGCCGCTTGAGGCATTGTTGCAGACTTGTATCTGACTACCCATAGCAGGCCTCTATAATGCACATAAAGCCGTCAAACAAACAATTGAACTACCAAATCGTATATGTGGAATGCAATAAAAATAGTAGCGACACCAGTGGCGTATCGTGAACATCTCCAACGGGGGTCATCTGCAAAATTTGATGAAAACAGGGGTTGGTTGTGCCTGCATTGAAACAAGCGCACAATAGGAGAAACGTCGAGAGGAAACACCTTGGCATATTTCTTCCTCGTTGACACCATGGTTCGAGGGTGCTTCCTCTCGACATTTCTCCCATTGTGCTCTTGTTTCAATGGAGGCACAACCAACCCCTATTTCTGTGTCAAATTTTGCACATGACCCCGTTGGAGATATTCACGATACGCGATTGGTGTCGCTACTATTTTTATTGCATTCTACACATACGATTTGGTAGTTCAATTGTTTGTTTGACGGCTCTATGTGCATTATTACCTGAGATAACGGCTTGCTACGGGTAGTCAGATACAAGTTTGTAACAACACCTCTAGCGGCTAAATGGGAAAGGATATGACAAAGTTTGTCCTCTAAAAGTTGCATGACCTTTAATGTCCTTTCGAAATATTCCAACAGTAATACCCCTTTCATTGCAAATTTTGAAGTTGCTCCCCATTGGAGGTATTCACGAGACGCCACTGGTCTCGCTACTATTTTTATTGCATTCTACACATAGATTTGGTAATGCATTTTTTTGTTTGAAGGCTCTACGTGCAGTATTAGCTGCGATATAGGCCTGGTACGTTCTTATTGAATCACCCGGGATATATTCGGTGAGAACATCCGTTTCTTACCTGTACACCGAGTATTCATTCTTAAAAGTGAGATTTCGATTTTCTCAAAATGAAATCTTTGAGTTTAACGTCCCACGGTTATGCCGGTTAGGCTAAAGGAGACGGTGATTATGAGAAATGAATGAAATGGTGGAATGAAGAAAGTGGGAGGAAACGGGAGAACCCCGAGAAAACCCACGCACACGATGTTTGTCCACCACAAAGTTCACTTGGCGGGGGGAGGGTTTGAACCCGAGACCCCTAGCACCAGAGGTGAACGCTCAACCACTGAGCCACCGTGGCCCCTATTTCGATTTTCTCAAATCATTTTGGGAATTAATGACTCAAATGCGAGGGATTATGTCTCATTGCTGAGGGTGCATAGTAATATTATTTCGATAAGATTGTTACTGTTACTTTTTAATAGTCTATGATATTGCAAATCACGCACTATTCCATTCTCATTTTTAAGAAACGAGCAAATCTCTTAAATGGGAACCTGAAAATTTGTCTTGAGCTCACAAATAAAAACACATTGCAAAATAATGAGACTTTTTTTTTCCTCTCAAATATGAGTAAAAATTACTAATTTGTTTTGAACATGCATTTTTCTCATTTCTGAGCAAGGATATTTTTAAGGGTGTATTTGCACCCACCAGTGGCGTATTTAGGGGGGATTCCCGAATTAAGCTCCCCCCGAAATCTTACTTACTATAGTAAAGTATATGAAATATCTTGCAGAATTTTCACATTTTCAGGCAAAGCTTCCCCCACCCGAAAGTTAGCAAAGCCCTCCCCGAAACAAAATCGTAAATACGCCACTGGCACCCACAGATGATAAATTTTGATGCATAATTTAGCGAAACAGAGTTGATGAAGATTAAGAATACAATATAACTAATCTGCTAAAATCTTCTGTACGAAGTTAAGAATAGAGCTTATGGGAAGTTTGTTTATCTTTTAATATGTCTTTGTAAAGTTTGTTTTTCGTGACTTAATTACATAATAGAGTCGTAATATGTCTATGTAAAAGAATCAAATGGAACATACTACATGAAGCATTGATATTGATTAGTCACCAATTTGTTACTCTCATTTACCTAACTGGATGTACACAGTAATTATTTTATTAGTTTACTATAATTACTATCATAGACGCCCGAAGGGGAAGCAGGGGGTCGAGCTTCCCCCTGGCTCACAAAAATGTATCAAATTTCTTAAGATTTTCTTAATACAAATAAAAAAAAAATACCAAACGTAATATAGATACCAGGATTTGAGCCCCCCTAGACAATTTTCTTCGAGCGCTCGTGATTACTATTTCATAACTACTGGCTGATAGTAATCTCTTTTTCACTTCGATTTTTCTGTATTTTTACAATTTTTACTTTCGAATCACGATAGGGGGAGGAAACTATAGTGATTACAAAAAAATCTAATTCTATATTTCTGTTGATTCATTTCATAGTCTCTACGTGTCGAAAAACGTATTTTGAATGCCTGTACGTTCATACCGATGTAAAGATATTCGTTTACTTAGAGGCCATACTAGTCAAAGTATCGACACCAAATTTAAAACAAAATTTTTATAAGATTCCCTACTGGCGTTTTTGGAATTTTCTTTCTACTCCTTAAAAATAATGGTGGTTTACTCAAGGATAAAAATAAAAATTTGCGAATTTCTCAAGAACTGCACTAACGATTTCGTTCATATTTCATAAAAAAAAAAAAAAAAATGCTCCAGTAGATTTTCTAGGAAAAACCCAGAAGGGGTAGTCTATTCTTGGGGGTAAGTTTTGCGGACTATTTTCTCGAAAACGACAGAGGTGATTTTGTTCATATTTCGTAAACAAATGTTTATTTAATAACCAAAGAATATGGTATAACTCATTTCTTTAAAAAAATCCACAATGGGTAGTTTTTCTTGAGAGTCAATTTTTCCCAGACAATTTTCTCAAAAATGACTGAGATGACTTTGTTCATATTTCATTGATAGGTGTTTTATTAATAACCTAACAATATATCATAACTCATTTGCCCTGAAAAAAAAATGCAAGGAGTAGCTTATTATTGGGTAGAGATGCACACGAGACGAGACACAAGACAGCATTTTCCTGACAAAATACGAGTAGAAATTGAGACATAGCCCTTTCAATAGAGAAATATACATTTTTCGAGTCGAAACATGACTTTTACAGCACATTTTCAAGACGAGACAGCATCAAATCTTGTCTTGTGCGCATTCCTAGAGGTAAGTTTCTCCTCGCAAAAATGATTGAGACGATTTTGTTCATGTTGCGCGAATCACATGTAACGAAAATGTTTATTAATACTTTCAATATATTCTCAAATACGAGTCATGCGATTTTGTTGATATCTCATAAACAAATGTTTCATAAATAACGCTAATACATGATAGTCATTTGTCATTTAAGAAGTCCACAAACGACAGTTTACTTTTGAGGGCGAGTTTCCTTCCAACGAAGCTTTTCGAAAACATAATTCAGTTCGTATTTCATAAATAAATGTTTCAGTAATGACTGCAGCATAGCTTGATTTAGTTTAAGAAATTAAAAGAAAAGTTCAGCGTAGTGGTTTGTATCTCTTATTTACACAAATAAAGGCGAAATCAAACAGATGGGGTTCGTAAAATAGTTTTTTTCTTATGAGTAGTTTATTGGCACATTCCCCACAATTTGTGATTCTAATTATGCTCTGTGTCAGAACCCATGTTTCAACTGCCAATAATAATAATAATAATAATAATAATAATAATAATAATAATAATAATAATAATAATAATAATAATAATAATAATAATAATAATAATAATAATAATAATAATAATAAATATGTGTATAGTTTGTTCATGGTGAGTTATTAATGCTTTTACGTTCTGAAGCAAGAGTTCCGATTCGCTTTTAAGATGTAAAATTACAGACCCCCTGAAAAAACTTTGGGCCCACCAAGAAGAGCTTCCTGGGCACACCCAAGGATGTTATAAATAGAGGATCTGCCCATATGTATCTTTATCCTATTAAATCGATGAAGCCAAAAAAACAACCGAGCATCGGCACGTGTGATTGGCTACTTTCGTTTCTGCCATCGTCTGATTGGCTACTTTCGTTTCTGCCATCGTCTGATTGGCTACTTTCGTTTCCGCCATCGATTGTTGGCTCAAAACATTGTGATCCTATTGGGCGGAGTGGGCAGAGTAGGGGTGGCGAAACTGTGATGTATGGCTTCAAGATTTTGTTGTAAGGGCATATCGTCTATTTTATAAGATCCTTGGGCACACCCCTGAGGACAACGGAACTCCCAACTGTAATTGGCTTGACTGTTTTGAGATTTTTTTTTTTAATCTTCAGAATTTTATTGAACGACTCATAATTCTTGTCCATATATGTTTTTGAAAAATCAAGAGTAGAACTCTGAAGTGTGGGTTCCAGTCAAGACGATTGCCCGGCACGCCCTATTTAAAAGCCTCTACTGATGATGATCATTATGAATAAACCAAGTGAAACTGACCAAAGAAATTTAAATTCTAACATTTTGAATGTTCCTTCACATCTTACATATAAAAATGCTTTTGTACCTTTTATCTTTTAAAAACACATATACTTTAGTTACTTTATGTAATTTTTTGTTTATTTACTTTGAGAAGAGTGTGGTTGAAAAGCATGTAAATCTGGCTCTCCTCGTGAAAAAGTTACTCCTTAAAACAGTAACACTGTTCAGTTAGTTCATACGTTTGCCACCAGATGCCAGCGGCAACTAAAAGAAGGAAGAACAACTTAGTTGTTACCGTTGCTAAGAGAGGTCAGGAGTAATTCCATGTTTGAATTTCATGCAGCTTCAGTGTCCCAAAAGAACATAAAAATTAGATCATTAGTTGAGGAAGATTTATAGTTGACCAAGGTTCGGAACATATAATTTGTTGATTCTTCTCCTTCTTATATTACCTGCGCTGAATGATTCAACTTGCTATCATGAGATCAAGAAAATACTACGAAACAGTGACGACACTGCTTTAATTTCTTGGATAAGGGGGTTCAAGCGGAAGGGCATAGACATTTTTGGGGAGCAGCTATTTTTTGTATACCGAAAATAATGCATAGGTTTATATTACTTAATCTATATTACAACACATCTGGGACATACCTGTAGCAAAGAAGTAAAAGATCAACATAAATTACCTGATGTATTTTATATCAATTTACTAGTGTAGAAATAATTATCGTTCATCGATCGGTGTTAGTTTTTGTGATTTCGGGGCTCAAATAGCGCAAAAGTTGAAGAAACGGGGTAGTAGAAGGCACAAAAGGACCAAAACCTAAATAATAAGTAATTTTATCCTAATTTCAACTGTATTCACTGGGATTTACACTAGGCGTGGTTTGACTGATAAAAGCTTTTAGAATAAATTATATGATGTATTATATCTCAATAGTATATTTTCTAAATTAAATCATAATATATTTTTTCAACTGTCCGTTCAAATCTTAGTATGTTACTCTGAACATGTAAAAACATTATTTTGGTGAAAGCGATCATACTAATTAACAAAATACGTTTCATAACCACCCTTAAAACTATACTTGGATTCATGCTTACAACTTTTTTTTTTTTTTTTCATTTTTAAATCGATACTCCACATTTGTTTCTGCGTAAAAGTAATGTGATTAACATCATATTATAAAGAGTTTCTGTTAAATAATTTCATTGGAGAAACTTAGGGGAAACAGTATATTTGAACTTTGAATTCAAAAGTAAGGGGATTATAAAACTTTAAAACATTCTTTTCTTTTTAATTAAGAAATATTACTCACAATAGACTTGTGATTCAATGTAGAAAGTTTTTAATTTCGAACAAACTAACCTTGTCTAAAAAATAATTCTTTCAAATTCTTAAGGTACTGTATATTATTTTATATCGGTGTTTATGTTGCTCATCGAGAGTGTGCATGTTATAAAAAAATAAAATATTGTGACTTGGAACTAGTGGTGATTCTAGTAAACATCTGTTCAAGATAGTATGGGATAAGTTTGTTATTCGCTGAGCGAGAAAACCAAATGCTCAAATCAACGATCCACAAGTGCATAAACAATCATAGTGAAATAGGTCTACCTGGCGTTGAAGATTCAGTAGATAATATTTTAAAGCAAGTAGTCAAATGCAAATCCTATAATCTCGAATTGCATTACACAAGCAACAGATTTTGAAAACAAAAGACTTGCTCCAATTTACGTGAATACCTCTAAACAAAGTTCGGTATTTAAAAAAAAAAAACAAAAAAAAAACGTAGTTTTAAAGTCAGAGTATCACACAAGACCGTGGTTAGAATATTCCAGTTTAAGGGACCACGCATTCTCCTATCTTTGAAACTTTTTAAGGAACAGTCCACGGGACCAGACTTTTACTGTGATACGATTTTGAGATTGGAAGTCAATATTGGAGCGGGGAAAGGATTGGATTGACTTCCTCGAAAAGCCATATAGAAGCAATTCAAATTTGGGAAAAACTTAAATTAAGACAGTTCAGGGGGAAAGATGTTAATATAATTCTAGGTGAAACACATAGCATGAAACAGGTACTATGCTAAGTGTGTAGCTGAGATAGTGCAGTTTCTCGTAGTGAATGAGTCACAATATCGTGGAAATTGAGGATGTGGACGAATTAATTCCTTATGAATCAAGTTCTACTGGACTTTTTACAGCTCTGTTCAAGTACAGAATAGAAAAAAATATTCGAAACTGAAGTCCATAGTTATCCATATTCCTCAGAATGTTCAATATATGTCAGCTGAAGTTCGAAACGAAATAACTGTTTGGCAGCGATTGAATTGGACAAAATAGGAACAGAATATGATAAAAATGAATATGAATACGAGACTCTTCTAGTGTGAAAAATTTGGCAGTGGTTGTGAGATTTATGAAACAAGAATTTTAGGAATGTTCAAAAAAAATCAAAAGATTGCGATCTTGGACAATAATTACAGTAGTTTTTGGATTAGGGATCACAAGATTTTTGAATAGCCCCTAAATCGAGTTTTCGTATTTTGTACGGAATAAGCACATCAAACTGAGTTAAGTGATAGTTTGGGTTTGGCTACACTATGTGTAGTTCTCCAGATATAAGGCCTACAATTAAATTTTTGATTGAAATATACTGGATCTTTTTGATCCAAAAAGGAAAAGTGCATGAACATTCAGTGGGTCTTTTTTAATTATCGGATTTATAATCTAAAGACAACAGAAATAATCTTTGAAGCTCTTTCCAAAGCATAATTTCGAAAAGAAGAAATTATTTGTCATTATTATGAGAGTGTTAGATGGCAGGATGCAAGGGAGGTGTTCAAAAACAATTACAAGAAGAACTTCAAAGGCCAGTTCCTTCCTGTTCATTGCTATAATCATCAACTTCATATTGTAATAATTCATACTTATTCAGAGATCCCTATTGTGAAACAGTATTGGGCCAAGTTGAATTAGCCAAGTTGCTGTACAGGTTGCTCATAAAACATCGAGTGTCACAGATGTACAAAAGTAAACGCTTAAGTTGAAGGTTCAACGGTGGACTGGCTACTTGGAAACAGTAAGGACTATTCAAGAGAATTTTCATGATACGTCTGTTCTAAAGTTTTTCTCAAGGGGAATTGGGTCATGTATACACTGAGTTACTATTAAAGCTACAGGGCTTTTAAGGAAGTGTTGCACACGAAATTTTTGTTTCATTACCGCTTTAATGTTTCAAATTCTATCAACATTTTGAACCAACTAACAAAGCATTGCAAGACAGAGAAATGCATCTCGGAAAAGCAGACAAAGTTGTTGTGAGGTCTTGTCTGTCAGTTTTGAAACAGAAAAGACAGTCTGGATTTGACAATGTACTTTCTACAGCCAAAGACAAAGAAGATTTGCACTAAAGTGTCAGATCCTAAATTTTCTTCGTTCAAACAAATTTTGAAAATTTTGCTGTCCTTAAAAGATTTTGTTGTTGAAGAATCTGAAGCAATAATTCACCTAAACCAAATTTTTAATGAGGCATTTGACCATACAATATTAGAAACTAAAGAGAGATTTGCAGAGAATAATGAACAGTATTTGAAATCTCTTGATTGTTTTGTCACAGTCAGAATCATATTTGAACAGTTCGGAAGTAGTGCCACCACCACTATTGGATCTCCTAGGCTGCAATAAAATCTTTAAGTTTTACGTCCCACGATTATAACGGCTAAGCTAAAGGAGGCGGTGATGATTAGATATGGATGAAATGGTGGAATGAAGAAAGTGGGAGGAAACGGGAGAACCCCGAGAAACCCCATGCACACGGTGTTTGTCCACTACAAAGCTAACTTCGCGCGAGCTGGCATCGAACCAAAGACCACATGACCACAAGTGAACGCTCTACTACTGAGCCACTGCGGCCCCCATAGTCTGCAATAATCAAGCTTTCAAGTTAGAAATTGGAGTCGTTAAAGTAAATATTTTATCATACAGCAAGAGCGACGGTAATATTTTGAAGATTTTATATAAACTTATGTTCAATCCGTACAAAAGTGCTTTTCTCAATGTGTATATATATTAGGATATTCCTTATTTATATGTGAAAAAATAAATTTAGGAATTTCCTTGGACGAACCCCCTAAAATGGTTCCATATGGGACCAAATTAAGCCAGGAGAAAAATTAGAACGATTGAATAATTTTAAATGGTGCCTCAAGCGACCCAAAGTTTTGAATTCGTTTACAATGCATAGTATATGCGGAAAATCTGGAATAAAGCCTTGTAATTTAGAAACGGCTTAGGGGAATGGGATGATACCGTGGATAATGGAACTAAAGGAAGAGACCAGCCTAATCCTGTATAGCATTATCATGGCGGCCATATTGAAGTCCGCCATCTTAAATTCAGGTGAAAATTTTTAAATACGAAGAGGGTCATGTGACATATCGTTTTGAGGTAGCATTTTCCCAGAAGCACAAATCTGGTATTATTTTCACGTTGCCTATAATCATGTAAGAGTTATTACGTGTGAAAAACGAAATCCTTCCATGTAATGTTATTTTATTGTAGTTATGGACCACTGATTTCTAAGCATTTTGAAAGTATTTTACATAAATTGGAAACAAACTACTAGAGAAAGTTTAATTCTTTGTTTCCCCATAAACTACAAATAAGGTTTCCCATCAAGATGATTCATAGATCATTATGAGGGAAAAGAAAAATTATAACTTGAAAGAAATTGAAATATCCCTTATTTACGTAGTAGCTTTATGGTAAGTTTTCAATAAGATTTCAATGGTATTGCTACACAGCTCACTTTTGTCACATCTAGGAAAAGATTGTCTATGGGCCTTTACTATAAGCAAAAGGAACTGTTTATGCGCCTCATTTTTCGTAAGAACTAGTGATGAGCGCAAGAGTCTTGGTCTTGCAGTTTTTGCAAGAGTCTTGCATGCAAGACCAAGACCAAGACCAAGACCAGAAGTTCCAATGCAAGACCAAGACCAAGACCAAGGGGTGCAAGACCAAGACCAAGACCAAGACTCTTGCGCAAGCGTCTTGCACAAGTACCGGCACTACTTGATTTTTTTTATATAATGTAAAAAAGAAGGAGATGGATTTCTTGGCTTCAGTAAAAATGCTGCTGGAGTGAATGTGTTCCCAGTAGTTTATGCAATCCGTGTGAGTCGATCTGCCCCTGTAGCTTATAGCAACAATATGTCGTTTTCTGAATTGGTTGTTCGCGTTTTCTGTAGATATTATTCGTTTTCAAGCCACACAGGTGTCATCAAGAACCTTGTGAGCTTTTTTTGGTGGATAAACACCGTGTACGTGGGTTTTCTAGGTATTTTTTCGTTTCTTCCTACTTTCTTCATTCCACCATTTCAGTCATTTCTCATCATCACTGGCTCTCTTAGCCTTGGTGCACAATCGTGGGACGTTAAACTAGATATTTCATTTCATTCCAAAGCATATTAGTGGTGTTCTTCTTCCAAAACTAAAGAGAAATGTAGTATTGAACATCGGTAATACCGTACACCATAGGTGTCGACTACATGGGTATGGCCTGGTTCCGAGACTCAAGCATCCGTTGGAAATTTTCAATTTGTGCTCTTAAAACTAATATCGAAATAACATTTTCATGATATTGACAAAAACGTAGTCCATGTGACCACAAGTTTGATTTCATGGGTGGATGCTTATACATTGAATAATTGTTTATTAATATAACTTTTAGCTTCCTTAGGTATACGGCACATCGAGGACTGAACGATATAACATTATATAACAATACATTTATATTATAAAATTGAAAGTGACTACTTTTGTGAATCCTAATCTCTTGAGCCAGCCAACCGATCTCGATCAAATTTTCAACATAGATGGGGTTTGGGCCTGGGAGAGTTTTCATCATTTCCCTTTGACGGTAAAAATTAGGGAAAGGAAGAGGGGGAGTTATAAAATAATAAATAAAACTTAATAACTCTTGAACCAAACGACCAATCTCGATCAAATTTTTAACATAGATGAGGTTTAAGCCTGGAATGTTATCTGTCAGTTCACTTTGACGGAACAATGTAGGGGAGGAGGAGGAGGGGGAAATGTACAAAAATCAATATAAATAAAAATAAAAATGACTAAGTTTGTGACTTAATAACTCTTGAACCGATCTCAATCAAATTTTTAACATGTATGAGGTTCGGTTCTGGAAAGTTTTTTAGAGTTTGTTTCACTTTGATGGTAGAACCTAGGGGAGGAGGAAGGGAGGGGGATATATAAATAAAACTTAATAACTTTTGAAACACCCGACCGATCTTGATCAAATTTTCAACATAGAGGAGGATCGTACCCGAGGTGGTTTCTGTCATATCACTTTGACGGTGCAATTTAGGGGTGGGGGAATGAAAGATCTTTAAAAATGATCGAAAATGACCGATATTCAAATGGAGTCTATAGTTTTAGGGGTCGCTGAGATAAACAACACTTTCAATGCTATTTAAACCTAGTTCAGCCCCGTAGCTTGGCGGAGCTAAGAGAAGATATATAAAAACGATCGAAAATGACACATATTATTGTCGAATCCATAGTTTTTCAGTTCGCTGAGTTGAATACTGATACTTCCAATACCGTTTACGACCAAATTCAGCCTCGTAACTTAGAGAGAGAGAGATACATAATGATCAAAAATGACCAAATATTAGTGTCGAAGCCATAGTTTTCGGCGTCGCTAAGGTAAACAGTTGTACTTCCGATCCCGTTTAAATGCAAATTCAGCACCGCAACCTGGGGGAGGAATAAGATACAGTATATAAAATTATCAAAAATTACCATTATCCATGTCGAAGTCATGGTTTTCGAGGTCATTGAGATGAACAATGACACTTCCGATGCAGTAGTTCGCAAACATAGGGGTGAAGAAGATATATAAGTTTATTGAAAATGACCGATATTAGTGCCGAATCCATAGTTTTTGGGGTCTCTGAGATGAACAGTGACACTCCTGATACCGTTTAAATTCAAATTCAGCCCCGCAACTTAGGGAGGAGGAGGGGAGAGAAATATAAAAATAATCGAAAATGACCGATGACCGAAGAGAGCGCTTTACTAATAGTAAAAAGTGACTGACTAACGAAATATATTATTATTATTATTATTTTAAAGTTTAACCCAACGAAGTTGGTAATTGATGCTAGTAATCCATATTCAAAAGTGAGACTTCAAATAACTTGGAGTTGGATGCCGTTATTTTGTATTTCCAATACAGGTCAAAAGTATTTATATAGATTGAATTTACACAAAAGACACAGACAGTTGAATCATTTTCAGTTTTCACTCAAATTATTCTAAAATATTAAGAGGTTTGATTATAATAATTATTACTTTAATTTTCTCTCTCTTTTTTAGTCAATATTGCTAAATATATCATCATCTTCATAATAGCTATTTTGCCATTATTGGCAGGTTACTTGCTGCAACTGAGAAGCTTCGACGTTCGGTGGTCCTCAGCTAGTTTCTACGTCTTGACGTAGCAATTTTCTGTTTTAATACCTTCCTTCAACTAGTCTCCTTCGCTCCCTCTCTCTCTTTCCTTCCACAATACCCTCCAGCAATTCCCTCGTAATACAGTTTCTCCTCAGCCAATGTAATAACCAGTTCCTCTTCCTCTTCTTAACAATATCTAAAATTCTTCCTTTTTTCCATACTGCTATTTTTTTAACACCTTTTCATTCGTTGTCCGTTCAATATAGCTAATTCTCTTCTTTTTTTCTCCATGCCCATGTATCGAAAGCCTGCAATTTTTTAAATCACTTTTGCGTAATGTCAATGTTTCTGCCCATAGAGTACATATTGGAATCAGTAAAACAAAATCTCAATATTTAACTGGAAGTTTGATTAATACAAGGATTAGCTAATCGTGCTTGAAAAGAAAAATCTGACGCCTTTATAATGTAAAAACAATTTTGCAATTCATAGTATTTCAATAATCTGTGCCGTCTTGATTTTCTTTCATGCGTCTCAGGGGTAGCTTCCCCAGTTTGGGAACCAGTGGTGTTGGATCTGTTAAAAAATATAAACAGATTACGAAACGTTGTT
Source organism: Thermobia domestica (assembly GCF_964235325.1). Taxonomy (NCBI): domain Eukaryota; kingdom Metazoa; phylum Arthropoda; class Insecta; order Zygentoma; family Lepismatidae; genus Thermobia; species Thermobia domestica. The sequence continues at coordinate 85,642,042 of NC_137456.1, forward strand.
ATTTATGCATATCTTACAAGTAGTGAAGGTGGGCACCCATTAAAAAAGGAAAGGTCATCACCTATGTTGTACACTATCATGATACTTACACAAAGTTAAACTATATTACACTTAGAAACATGCATTGTATTTCCGTTACTAGTGGCGCATTGTAGAATTTATTATCCCTGGGTGTGCAAGACCAAGACCAAGACCAAGACCAAGGGTTCCAGTGCAAGACCAAGACCAAGACTGGATGTGCAAGACCAAGACCAAGACCAAGACCACCCCGGTCTTGGTCTTGCATTTGCTCATCACTAGTAAGAACGTTGTTGTAATCTTCTATTAGTTTCATTCGCCTCTCTGTTACATTGTTTGTTACGTGGATGAATTTAACTATTGTATTTCCTTGAAGATAGTCATTGTTATTTGACCATGAAATCGAGTCATTGTTATTTGACCATGAAATCTGATCGTACTCAAGAAACCCTTTGAGTATTTTAAATCTCTCGAGAAAAATTTGTTTGTTATAACAAAATGACTGATTTCTCTTTTCACAATAATTTTTATGGCATCACCTCTTGCTTCAAGCCTCTTTGCTGCTTCACGGTTTCCCCTTACAGTTTTTAATTTTTTCAACCAATTTTTGTTTTTCCATTGTGCTAACTTCATCATCAAAAAGCCCTATGCTACGTATTCCTCCATCAAGTACCAGAGATGCCGAGAAAATTTAGAAAGAGCCACTTCAGATAATTCAGTATCTATTTGTCTATAACTGTACAAACCTTTCAAAAAAATTGCAGGTCTTGTAATGGTGAATGGGAGGCTTGGATCACATTTAAATCAAGCTTGCACATATAGTCGTAGATATTAGAAAAATGCATACTCTCCGAAGGCCCGCTTCTGTTTGCTTCGTTAAATGAAATTGTTGGTGAAAGAGAAGTATTTTTAAATAGTAGATAGCTTTTCCCATCCACCTTGCATGGTGAATTGCTCCAGGTAAACGAAATAAAACGCCTCGAGGAGGTATGCCGGCCAAGAATATGGTCAGTTCTAAAAATTCCCTGTAATCTTCTATGCAGTGTCCTGCTTCTACAAGTTTGATAACAAAATTTAACACTTCATTTCTTACATCGGAAATATTGTTCCTTACATCATCATCATCAATTCCTGGAATAAAATTAGTACAATCCATTTTAGACCACTCGTTCTGAAAACGCTTAAATAGGGGACCATCCAGTCCAGATACAAATGAAACACAATCCTTGTCAAACACAAACGAAACACAACCCTTGTCAAATACAAATTTTGAAACCAATTCATAAATGTAGTGTCTTCAAGGAAGATATAGAAGATTATTTTGGAGCTTCTGCTCTAGCAGAATGCAGGCACCGTTGAAATGACACATAGCGTGCAGGGAGTAGTGTTACAACAAACTGAGTGCACGAACTTTACCAAATTCTATTCTTCTGATGAACAGCTAATGAACTGTAGAAACAATATGTTATCCTTTTGATAATGACAAACTGAGAACACCAATTAGCCTCTCATGACCATATCCTGTAATAATTATTGATAAACTGTTGAGTCTTTCTGTCAGTCAAATTCGGCAGTAGGTTTCCGTCCCATTGCACAACTAACGCACTTGATGCACTCCGAAATTATTTTGTTGGTCCTGTGCAACTCCGCCACGGATTTTCTCTCAGCATCGGTGAATGGAAGACCTATTTATTAGTACGGTAGTTCCTCTACATTATGGCCTAATGCTCATGTCAGAATATGTATTGTTGCTCTATCAGTGGCCTTGTATAGATCAAGAGCAGCAACCTGTCTTGGAGTAGGCCTAATAAAATTAGTTTTTCCCCTTTTACATCTCTTGCAGGGTCCGCATACACACATGCATCCATATTTACATTTTATCTAACATACTCAACTGGGTTTTCCTCTTCATTTCTTGAAATGCTTACCTCCATGTCTTTTGGTGTATAAAATTCTAACAAACCATTTTCAGAAGCGCATTTTTCTTTTGCGTTCCTCTTTCTTTTGAAACCGTGCATATCCCTTCAGTTCTTTTCGCGCCAAACTCATGTCTTTACTTTTAGTCGTGTAAGAATTATTGCCTGTAAAAAAGAGAAATCTTTTCACAGGTAATAATTCTAAGACAACTAAAGCTATCTTTAAAATAGTGTCAGATTTGTGCTTCTGGTAAAACGCTACCTCAAAACAATATGTCACATGACCCTCTTTCTATTTAAAAATTTTGACCTGAATCCAAGATGGCGGACTTCAAGATGGCCGCTATGACAATACTATACAACATTAGGCGTGTTTCTTCCTCTAGTTCCATTATCCAGGATATGTTCACATTCCCTTAAGCCGTTTCTAAATTACAAGAGTTTATTCCAGATTTTTTTTCCGTATGCTATGAATTGTAATCGGCTTCAAAACTTTACGTCTCTTGAGGCACCATTTAATATTATTCAATGGAGCTAATTTTTCTCCTGGCTTAATTTGGTCTCACATGGAACCATTTTAGAGGGGTTTGTCCAAAGAAATTCAGAAATCAAAAATTAAGGACCACCCTAATACAGTAGGTGCAGCAATTAGTGTTTCAATAGCAATACGTTTTCTTGCCTTAAAAGGGTCAAAGAGAGTCAATGCTTCACGATATAAAATCTAACCTTGTACTACTGGCATTCGAAAAACAACACTCGAGGATTTTAGATACGGAGCTCTTTGTCAAAAATTTTGAAGATGTTCTAAATTACCATATTGTAGAAGGTTTGTGGGAAGTGAAATAGAACTTACAAGCCTTTTAAGTGTTTTGTAAAACAGCATATATATATATATATATATATATATATATATATATATATATATATATATATATATATATATATATATATATATATATATATATATATATATATATATATCAATGAGCATGGTTTCTTCTTGTGCTATAGAGGCTCAAGGAGAAATGCTGTTTTTTTATTATTATTTATTTATTTTTGTTAATAGTGTGTTAAATAAATATGCGTATTTTCAATTGTTTAATTTGAAACAAAATATCCTAATCCTACCTCACTAGTATTCACAACATAAGAGATAGAAGTTCTCAAATATCACCACAGTACCAAAGAGTTATTGAAGACCTGAATTGCAAAACATCCCAAGTCCACCGGAGTACTTTTTTTTTTTTTTTTTGAAGAAATACAAGAAGATTATACTTGGTATTACAACGATATTGTATATCTTGCGTTATTTTCATGTGAATTACTTCCATTTTTCTTGTAGCTATTGTGGGCGAAGGTGTTTAATAGTGCACAATCTGTTGTTAAGAAGAAGAAGAAAAAATAGATAATAGGCTGTTGATTTTATCAAGGATTTTATAAATAGAGGATCTGCCCTTACAATAAAATCTTGAAGCCATACGTCACAGTTTCGCCACCCTTACTCCGCCCAATAGGATCGCAATGTTTTGAGCCAATAAACATGGCGGAAACGAAAGTAGCCAATCAGACGATGTCGGAAACGAGAGTAGCCAATCAGACGTGCCGATACTCGGTTGTTTTTGGCTTCATTATTTAATAGGATGAAGATATATATGGGGCAGGTCCTCTATTTTATAAGATCCTTGGATTTTATATAATTAATGGGTAATCGTAGGAGTAGTATTTACGAATAGCTGTTTGTTTTGAGTTGCTATGGCAACTAAAATTTGTTAATGGAGATTTTGAAAAATAAAAAAGATAATTGTGATGTGTATGTGATGATTTTAATTTCATGTTTGTGCAATCAATAGTTCTTAGTGGTGATTGATATTTAGTATTCAAACTGTGGGCTATAAATGTAACGAAAGAAGTACGTAAAAGGAAGTAAAACGTTACATGACAAGAAATGACGTTACAGTATGCTATTCTGTTTAGCTGAAATTTGTATTTTTTTTTAAGTTTTGATTTGGACTTTCGTATTATGCAAGTGAATAACCCTTAAAACATAGATGCCAACATAAAAAAAACGTAAAATACGAAGAAAAAGAGTGGATTTGGGATATTTTGCAATTCAGGTCTTCAATTATTATCAGATCAAATTTTGGGAGATTGCTTAGAGCACTAACTTGGCTCCGCCGAATGCAACCTGAAAAAGAGACATTTTGGTCTATATGGTACTCATCATCAACCCAAAGAGAGATTCAATGTACTATAAAAAATCAGGACTCTTGTTTAGAGAAACAGCACGATTACACTTTTATTCCCTAATAGAACCTTATGCAACGAACATAAACAATACTATATCACAATGAGTTTTAATATTTACACATCACACACTAGGATTTATACAGGTATACTTGTATTGAGATTAATTAATACACAAATACTTTTGTTTAAGTTAGCTGTTTTTTTATTTAAAGTTGGTAATGTTATTCCATTGTCACTGTCACTATCAATAATTCAAAGTTATAATCATTTCAGTTAGTTGTGTAGATCTCTGTTGGAAGTCCTCTTCATTTTACAGCTCCATTTTTAAGATTCTTGGTAGATGCCTCCTTATTCTTAAGTGATATTATCTCCAACTTGTTTCACAGTCATTTAACTAAGAAATAAAATTTTATAATCCAACTGTACATTGTGGAAGGAAATCCATATAGCCCAGTCCTCTTGGCCCTTGGTTTTGAGGCGCAATACAAATGTTGTATCATTGGGTTAACTGAATCGACATTGATGCAAAAGTAAAACGCTCTATTAGCATATATAAACGTGTCTCACTGTACTTAATCATGTTATAAACATGTACAGTTTGGTATCACTTTATATCCATACGGTCATTTTCGATATTTAATGGTGTTCCTCCACTTTCTAAGTGAAACACTGTTTCAGCGACTAACTATTCGAGGATTGAGAACTTATATTAGCAGAACTTATCGAGAAGTGCACACTGATTGTGTGTACTGTCGAAGAACCAAACGTCAACTAATTCTTCTCACCTCGTGACTAGCGTTGCCACGAGACGAGACATTTCTCGTGTCTCGTCTCGTCTCGTCTCGTAAACGAGACGGGACACGAGACGAGACAGAACCCTTTTAGACGAGACAGATCACTTGACCCGTCTCGAAAATGAAAACGCTGGCGGGAATGGCCAAGATTGAAATTGCCAATGATCATATAGGTTGCAAAAGGAAAATCCCCTTTGTGAGAAAACATGTTGAAAAGCCTTCATAGAAAAGTGTCCTCTGTCTATTGAATGAAACAATCGTGATACATGAGCTTCCAGGAATATCATCCTTAATGTCTTGTCCCCAATTCTCCTTGCTGTAAACTGAGGAATTCTCATTTTTTTCATTTCTGGCTGGAATGATGACAAACAAAATCAAAGACAGGGAAGATTTTTACAAGGTCAAGAAACCGAACTACCACCACCAGCTATTCAATTGGAAAACTGGGTAAGGTCTACACTCATCACAGGCTGTAGTTGCGGTATTCTTTTTGCTATATGAACCGAAAACGGCAATTGAAGTATGTCATCTTGCAACTAAAATTTTGTCTTCTCTCTCGCTCTCTCTCTTTGTCTCTCTCTCACACACACATACACATAAAAACACACTTATATCATTTTACCAATCGCTCGCTTATTATACAGCAGTCATGTTGTAAAATTCACCTCTTTGTTTGGAAGCCGGTCGAAGGACAAAGAAAGCAAAGATACTGTCGACGAACCCTTCAAATTGTTTGCTTTCAGCAAATTTATGGTACTAACAATACCACTGGAGGTGAAGAGGTTTTACAGGGGGGGCCTTCCTTTTGTTACGCGGAAATGTTTGATCTGACCAGAGTGCGAAATTGTCCTCTGCTTCCATGTTGAGAGGAGGGGAATACTTCCCTTTCCTAGTGAATAATATTCATTAGGATCTGAATTATCTTCAAAAATGGTTTCTTACAGGCGCATAAAACCTTTCAAACTTGATAAATGTAAAGAACATTTGGTATAATATTCATGGAACTCCGTTGCAAGCAGAAAATATCATGAGAATGATCAAAATTCGAACATTGAAGAACATAATTAACAGAAAAGAAATACCCAAACCATATTTTTAAACCTGCTATAAAATGTATATCCTATATTTTTTACTAATTTCTTACTCCCATGAAAGTATCTTGGGGGAGGATATTCTCTTCAATCTTTTCAGACTGAAATCCTTTTATCCCGTACGACTTCCCCCCTGACACAATACGAAAAAACAAATGCTGTTAAAATCCATACACATGACCCTTCCGGGACTCAACTCGGGGCCTTCAAGCCGATGGTCTATCGCCGCAGACCGCTCAGTTTGGTATGAAGATGTACGTTGTATGATGCGAATAGATCACGACAATATAAGAAACTTTAATCCAAAATGGCCACCCAAAAATCAACTTTTTTTTTAGACCACTAGCTAATCTGGGTATACTATGATGAATTTGTTACACAAACGGGGCAACCACCATATAGTATCACACATCCCGCGGTTATGGGAACAGATTTGAATCATGGAGGTGAACACTGGCCCCAAGCATTCTTTCGTCCGATGTGTCGTTCAGCTCCCATTACTATGGCACTTTAAGTAGAGCTTACTGTGCAGTAACATAAAATTTCAATCAAATACTTTCTATTACTCAATAAAATTATTTGGTTCCGAGGTTTTTTTTTTAAAAAAAAAAAAAAGAAAATGCAACAAATCTAAACATGCTAAAATGGAAAGTAGTTTTTTGATTGGTATGGGTTAACACTGAAACCTAAAGGCTGGAATATATGAAATCAAAGTGTACACACATATCTATATCTCTATTTATCTATATACCGTATTTACGCGTGTATGCCGCGTCCCCGTGCAAGCCGCGCACCCCCAATTTCTGGAACGTTAAAGTTGAAAAATAAATAAATAAATAAAAACTCGTGTAAGCAGCGCACATCAACTTTCTGAAAAAAAAAAGGTACAATGTATTTTTCATTCTACTTTTAATCATTAAAATTTTTATACACAGAGACAATCCAACAATACTGTGATTATTAACAGAAATCACTCCCGTGCCTAGCTTTCTTCGTCGCCGAGGAGCTGGAGCACGTATCAACATCGGACTAAATAAAGTCTTCGCTACCATCGCTGGCATTGGAAATGCAGCATTTTTTAAAGCTGCAGACGACAAGATCCTCTGGAATTGAATTCCATGCTTCAATAATTCATTCGCACAAAAGGCGAAGTGCAGGTTTCTTAATTCGGCCAGTTGGCGTAGTTTCGTGTACTGCAGTTGCCATCCATTCAGTGTACAGTCGCCGCAAGTAGTTCTTGAAAGGCCGGTTGATGCAAAGAGGAAAGATGAGCTGCAACTTTTATATTTTATATTAAAACTTTTCTACTCTTGTAAAATTACTCACAATATTCCAGTATTAGGTTAATAAAAACTCCCCGTGATTTTAAATGCTTGGTGGCTCAGTCAATTCTACATTTCCTCGTGTATGCCGCGCACCCTGTTTTTTGACTTCGTTTTTGTGCAGAAAAGGTGTACGGCATACACGGATAAATACGGTATCTTTCCATCTCTCTCTCTCTCTCTCTGATATATATATATATATGAGCTCCTCCGTGGCGAAGCGGTTAGCGTACGCGCCTTTGGCGTGGGAGGCCCGGGTTCGATTCCCGGCGGGAGCTCATGTGGTTCGGATTAGTGCTGTCGAAATCGGTTTTTGAAAAAACCGAAAACCGGTTTTTGAAAAAAGTGAAATTTCATAAAACCGAAATGTCGGTTTTGAAAACCGCATTTGCGGTTTCGGTTTTGAAAACCGCATTTGCAGTTTCGGTTTTGAAAACCGCATTTGCGGTTTCGGTTTTGAAAACCGCTTTTGCGGTTTCGGTTTTGAAAACCGCTTTTGCGGTTTCTGTTTCGAAAACCGCTTTTGCGGTTTCGGTTTTGAAAACCGCATTTGCGGTTTCGGTTTTGAAAACCGCTTTTGCGGTTTTGGTTTTGAAAACCGCATTTGCGGTTTCGGTTTTGAAAACCGCTTTTGCGGTTTCGGTTTTGAAAACCGCATCTGCGGTTTCGGTTTTGAAAACTGATTTTCTCAAAAACCGAAAACTGCAGAAGTCCCAAAAATTCGAGAGCACTATTATCAAGTAACGACGAGGAAACAGCAAAGAATCTTTCCCATCTTCGGCTCACAGTTGCCAGATGGAGGGAAATTTCCCCCGACGTAGGGAAAAAATGCTCAAAATCTGCAGAGGTGAAAGAAGATATTTTTCTTAAAATGTCTTAACGTGTAGGGAAATTCTTGTTTAGTATTCTTTTACAATTGGCAGAATAAAAAAAAAAAATAAGTTGCAGTTTCTCACAAAGAGGCACGGCTATCGTTATTGGGAAGTAAAAAGATATAGAATAAAATATGATCAGTGTTCCCTTCACGTATGAACTATTGCAGGTGTCTGGGACTTGCGATAAGAAACCAGTCAACACATGCAAAACCACAACATTCACATTTATCAGAGTGGCAACAAATCAACAATAAAATTGTGTATTGCGATCTAAATTTTTTCTTTTCTTTTCTTTTTTTTTTAAGAAAGGGAGGTGGTGTTTTTTTCTTAACAAAAGAAAGAGTGGCAGTAATATTTAGAAACAAAGTGAAAGAGTAATAATAATATAAAAGATCTCAGTCTAAGTGGATGAGATTTCAAATTGGATTTCATGGGTCGCAGGTGTAGTGATCTTAAATAGGGATATACCTTATTTTCTATTTAGCTTAGTGTTGTCATATTACCCGATTTTTGCAGGTACCACCCGATTGTCAGGTTCTATATTCGTCCCTCGCTATCTTAATCACGAAAAACCACCCGCTTTTTGGGATTGGAAAAAAATCGGGAACTGCTACCGGCTGGTCAGAGCAGAACATTAATGCAACTGTCTACTGTCAGCAGTTGAGCCGTGTTCAAGAAAAACTCAAAACCCTGGAGCCAGCACTTCTCAATCGCTAAGGGGTTCTACCGTTATGGGACAACGCTAAGCCCCACATGATTAGAGTGACCCGGGACACCATCCTACGCCTTAAATGGGAAATACTATTGCAACCGCCATACTCCCTGGACAATGCACCGTCCAATTATCCTGAACCATTTCTTGGACACTCACATTAGAGAACTAAAGTCCAACTCCGTAGTAAAGGTGCAAAATGCACTTGATACCTTCCTTCCTTCACGGCAAACCAAGTTCTACCGCGAAGGAATCCATGCCCATCCCGAACGTTTTCAGAAGGTCCGTTGATACTGATGGGTACTATTTTTGATCTTCCAGGTACGTCTTAGGCAGGGGTGTAGCCACGGGGCCAGGCCCCCCAAATGATTTCCTGGCCCCCCTAATGACCAGATGTTAAAACATCATCGTGAGATTACTTCGCTTCAGTCATTTAAAAATAACGTTTACATATAATTTACGGTAAAATAGTATGGAAAAATAGTATTTTACCATACCGATCACAAAATAGTATGGTATTTCTTCTTTATAGCGATCCGAAAATAGTATGGTATACTTTTTGTGACAGTAGATTACAAAATTTACGGCGATTTGTATTTGACAGTTTGAAGACAAACGTTTTGACAAAGTACTATAAATTCTATGAAATGAAATGAAATCTTTGAGTTTAACGTCCCACGACTATGCCGGTTAGGCCAAATGAGACGGTGATTATGAGAAATGAATGAAATGGTGGAATGAAGAAAGTGGGAGGAAACGGAACCCCGAGAAAACCCATGAGCACGGTTGTTTGTCTACCACAAAGTCCACACGGCGCGAGCTGGGATCGAACCAGGGACCCCAAGCACCGGAGGTGAACGCTCTACCACTATAAATTCTATCATAAAACAATGGCACTATACTAAATCGTAAGTACATTATATTATTTATATGCTGTATTAGTGTTTCAAGAAAACTTTTTATCAGATGGAAAATTTGGTGAAAAGCAACGTTTTTATTCAGTTTTTTAGTTTGGATTTCATTCGCTTTTTAAAATGCTATTTCGTGTAAAACAGGAAGTGAGATATAGCTGTTAATAAAATAATTATGTCTTTTTAGTCACGAATAATAAATAAACATTTTTTCAGAAAATCTTAAAATAAATTAAGTGCAATTTCAAAGAAAATCAGTCTTATGTATAAAAGTAACCAAGAAAGTTCTGTCGCTTTTTGCGTAGGTCTGCGATAGTTGGCCCTAACTGGCGGCCGGGTTTCGTCGAGTCGAAACATATATCTCGCGTCGGGGTGTTGAAGTACCACCGCGTAGCAGCGACCAGCGAGAACTTCGTCTTGGTCCGCACTTCTCAGATTCTTCGCGGAGAATCGTGAAGGGACCAACACGAACTGTCGCCAGTCATGGGCATGCGGTTATTATTATATATTATTTTTTGCTGACGAATTGTTCCTAAAGTGAGCTCCGAGGGTCAAGAATAACCTCTGCCTCAACATCATGACGTGAAAAATCTTGAGATAAGTGCGATAATTGTATGAATTTAGATGACAACTGTCGTCGATCATTAGAAAGTGAGTATGCGAGAATTATGAAATAAAATAAATAGACACGCGTCATTTTGTTACAAAATTACATGGCGAACACATTTTATCTAATTCCAAACAGTTATCGTCGAATATACACGGTTAAAGGAGCACTGTGATTGACCAAATTAAAAAGATCTTAACGATTTATCCCTTTACAAGCAACGTTTCCTTCATCGCCATCGTAGCGAAGTAGGAAGAACACTTGCCTAGTAATCATAAGGTTGGTGGTTTGAGTCCCCTTCGGGGTAATTTTTTGGTACTTTTTAAAAGTGTTTTTTAGACTCACCTTAATGTAACTAAATCACACATATAGCCGATTTAACATTTTGGGGGAGTAATTTTGTGGTTCATTGGCGTTTTGTCGCATCTCTGCCGCTGGTGGCATAATTTTCAAAACGGTAGAGGGGCCACCGGGGATCGTCGCTGCGGCGCCGCCAATGTTTGGCGTGATGTCGCTAATTGCCCATTTGTGGTCCACCGACGCTTACGGCATGGGGACAATTCAGTGTGAGTGGCGAAACCATTCAGCAGCACCTTCAACTGAGAAAACACTAGAAGTTGGGTCGATGGGTCCCACATAACTTGATTCCGGGTCAAAAGGCAACGCAAGCAGACACCTGTGTTTCTTTGCTGTCTCGTCTGAGGAAGGAGCCATTTCTGGACAAGGTGTTGTCATGTGATGAGAAATGGGTCCTGTACGAAGTTCCACGGCTCCGTCATAATTGGTTAGCATCCCATGAACGGTTCCAAGACAGCCGAAACCAGTACTACACCAGAAGAAAGTCCTCCTGTGTGTTGATGAACTGCTCGTGGCATCGTGCATCGGGAACTGCTACCAGCTGGTCATCGCATCAATCCAACTGTGTACTGTCAGCAGTTGAGCCGTGTTCAAGAGAAACTCAAAACTCCCAAAGGGGTCCTTATGTTACAGGACAACGCTAAGCCCCTCGTGGCTAGGATGACCCGGGACACCATTTTACGCCTTGGATAGGAAACACTATTGCATCCGCCATACTCCCTGGACTTTGCATCGTCCGATTATCATCTGTTCCCTTCCTTGGACAATCACTTTAAAGGATGCCAGCTCAAATCCCAAGTAGAGGTACAAAATGCACTTGATAACTTCTTCACTTCACGGAACACCAACCTCTACCGCGATGGAATAAATGGCCTTCCAGAACGTTTGCAGAAGGTTGTCGATCTATTCTTGATCTTCCAGATACGTGTTAGGTGACATATGAATGTCCGGAGGTGGTGAGTGAGAAAGCGATAGAACTTTCTTGTTTACCTATATAGATCGGTTCTGTGTATTGAAATAGTTATGCACAAAGGTATAATGTTTGGTCGGGGGCAGTAGTTCTTGGTTAAACATAATACAAACTATCTGTAATATAATTTATGAAATTACTATTATTATTATTATTATTATTATTATTATTATTATTATTATTATTATTATTATTATTATTATTATTATTATTATTATTATTATTATTAATAATAATAATAATAATAATAATAATAATAATAATAATAATAATAATAATAATAATAATAAGCTAAAACAGTGTTTTTAGTTTTCCGGAAGGAAACCAAAATTTTCCAGTTTTTTTCAGGCTTCAAAAACACTAGCTGTAACACATTTTTTAAGATTGTAGCTTCCCCCCTTCAAAAACGACGGGCCCCTCCTACAGAAACCTGCTGGCTACACCCCTGGTCTTAGGTGACATATCGATGTTCTAAGGCGATAGGTCAAAAAGCGACAGAACTTTCTTCGTTAATTTTATACATACTATGTAAAACTACTGTATAAGTTCTAGTATCTCGAGTTCGGGAAGTCGGAATGTCAAAATTCCTTAAGATTCGTGTTCCTCGTGCTCTACTTTACAAAATATATAAAAACCAGGTGGGGTCCAGTTTCCGTCCCTGCAACCGAAAAGTACCTTGCAAGTGTCATCAAAGAAGTAACTTAAAAAAAGTGCAAATGATCCCAGGTCAGTATTTGTAACACATAAGTTCACATCAGTACTTACAGAGTTCTAAACCGTAAGAAAGTGGGAGGAAACGGGAGCAAATAAAAAAAAGTTGAAACACAGACATAAATCAATACAATTGTCTCGATCGATAGATGCTTTCACAATTGTTAAAAGGTGTAATTAAAAACATTGGTTTCGGTTTTGAAAACCGCATTTGCGGTTTCGGTTTTGAAAACCGCTTTTGCGGTTTCGGTTTTGAAAACCGCTTTTGCGGTTTCGGTTTTGAAAACCGCATTTGCGGTTTCGGTTTTGAAAACCGCTTTTGCGGTTTCGGTTTTGAAAACTGCTTTTGCGGTTTCGGTTTTGAAAACCGCATTTGCGGTTTCGGTTTTGAAAACCGCTTTTGCGGTTTCGGTTTTCAAAACCGCATTTGCGGTTTCGGTTTTCAAAACCGCATTTGCGGTTTTCGGTTTTCAGAAAACCGGTTTTCTCAAAAACCGAAAACCGCAAATGTCACAAAAATTCAACAGCACTAGTTCGGATTCCACGTTAATCAGTAGGTCCACGTCTTATATAGCCTCGCTGCTGAACGGGACGTTAAACTCAAAATCAACTTAACAATATATATATATATATACAGACACTATAAAGCAAGTGGGTTGATAGTATACGGTAGTGTCGGGGATGGTGACACCTTTACATCGAACTTTGCTTGTCGTGTAAACATTATTTGACATTAGTGGCTTCATCTTCGACGTACCTATGAGCAATTTACTGTATATTCGTGTATTGAAACTGGTAAAACAAATTTCAATGTTTCAGAATGTAAAAAAAAAAAAAAAAAAAGCCAGGGTCGAGAAGCCTCAGACAACTAACAGCAGAGATATATTATCTTGTAAACTATTTGTCCTTGCCTTGTGAGCTTATTTGAATTTATTTTTAAGACCTTTAGGCAACTTTGGCCGAATGGATGATGATGGGAAATTAGTGGAATGTAGAAAGTAGTAGGATACTAGACAACTTCGAGAAAAAACACATTCGAAAAATGAAATGAAATGAAATGAAATCTTTGAGTTTTACGTCCCACGGTTATGCCGGTTAGGCTAAAGGAGACAGTGATGATGAGTAATGAATGAAATGGTGGAATGAAGAAAGTGGGAGGAAACGGGAAAACCCCGAGAAAACTCACGCACACGGTGTTTGTCCACCACAAAGTTCACTTGGCGGGACTGGGATCCCGCCCCCAAGCACCAGAGGTGAACGCTCTACCACTGAGCCACCGCGGTCCCCACACACATTCAATGTTTGTCCACCACAAAGCTCACATGGCACTAACCGAGATCGAACCGACTACCACATACACCAGAGGTGAAGGCATCAGGATGTAACTACCGTGACATTTCTTGTCTTGTGTGTTCTGGGTAATTCTTGTAACTTAGTTGTATCTTGATTAGCATGGTGCAGCCTGCTACATTTTACTTTCGTTCCCATGGTATGCTGCTATATATTTACGATACAAGACTAGACAAGACGAGACAAAACGAGACGAGACGAGACGGGACAGAATCTCTCGAGACGAGACACGAGACGGGACGAGCACATTTTTTCGAGACGAGACACGAGACGAGATATGCTTTGCACGAGACGAGACGAGAGAGCCTGAAGTCTCGTCTCGTCTCGTGTCGTGGCAACACTACTCGTGACTTCTCTTTTGTTATCTCAGTTCTCCGGAGATGGTAGGACTCGCTTCCCATGTACTTGATTTTGAATACAATCCCTTTCTTTCCTTGTGTTGAGCGTCCAGATCGCATGGAAGTGGATCATACTTACATTTTCGTTTATAAATCCTCAAATTCGAAATGCCATTCTATAATTAGTCTTTAACAACAAATTGTGATTCATTTTGATTATTTTGCTATGTCTCCTTCAATGAAAATCTGCTTCTAGATCAACAAAAGCTCAATAATTACGTTTTAGTTGGGTTCACACCGATCCCGTTATCTTGACTCTAACAGAAACATATTGTTTTCGAGAGTGCTCCCTCTTGAGTCGATAACCTGAAATACTACTGGTCTGCTTTACCATTGTATTATTTTGTTATTGCTTGTTTACATTTTATTTTTAAATAAATGCACATAAAACAAACAAAATTTAAAATTAACAAACTGTAACACAGAAAGATGTACAATTTAACTACTTACTTTGATCGTTGCTTGCAGCTATCAGTTTCTTATTCTATTACAACATGGCAATTTTTCCGTGAACTGAATCTACAAACAGACGACGCCGAATGATGCTTTGTGCATTACTTTTTCTAAAAATATATCTGAAACTAAAATAAGCTAATATATGTGGTTTTGAAGAAAGTAAGGGAAAGGTATCGCGTTGAAAATCATTATTTTATCAGATGGGAATTTCCAAGTGCATTTCACAGTCTAATATTTATTAATTAAGCATTGCATGAAGTTTTATTAATCTGGAACACTGTAAGAGAAAATTCAACAGGTTTCTTAAAGGTCCGCCGCCAGGAAGCTTGCAAAGGACGCTGTAAGTGGGGAGGTGTGAGTTCTATGGTCAAGATATCACACTTATTATTTGGAGAGGGTTGACACGTAGCTGCTATGCTTTCTTACAATAGAGCGGTTCTCGGACTTCTGTTGCCAAAAGTCGAAGTTATCAACTTCTATTTTCAATCTCTATAGTTCCGTTATACATATACTACATGTTATGACTTCTTTTACATTTCTTAAATTTTATTTTCCATTATTGAGTTGGCAACCTTAAAAGTTGTAGATGTCATTGATCTATGGTTCTCTGCTCTGTTGAAGGTTTATGCACTTTGAAATTATGAAATATACAGAAAATCTAAACTTATGAGTGTCTTTTTAAATTAAAATACTTAAATAAAGTTCAATCCAAATGAGATAAATTACAATGACTTTAGGTTTGACATAAAGAGTAGTAATAATAATAATATGCATAAATTACACATGTTGCTATTTAAATAAGTTAAGTAAAAGATACAAAAATGAAAAAAAAAACTACAAATCAATACAGAGATTAAGCTTGTGAAAGCTTGCTTTTCATACACAGAAGCACCCGAAAAATCATTTATGTAGCATTACAGCAGAATTACATAGTTGATTAATAATACTCACTGTTTAAACTCGAACATTCATTTGTTTGATTCTCGGTTTATTGATATATCTTAATAAAGTTACCATGTTTTGCATATTTCATGTTTTCACATATATAATTTCTTATTTAATCGTTTTCCCATGCGTGGGTGTTGAACGTAGCCGATACAAAAAGAGTTAACAGAACACTGTTTGGGATCAGTGGTATATTTTATATTCTAAACGACAAGTTTTACAGGTTGATTAAACTACGACGATCCCTCATAAGAGAAGCATGTAGCTTATCTTTTCTGTGATTCTGAGGCGTTTGTACTTTTGATAAACCTTGTAGTTATCTTTTAGTGCAATTTTTGACATACATAGATGCAAACAACTAGCGAGAAAAAAATGTATTTAGTGAAAACGTATTGAGAGAAGAGGGAATCAAGTTTGTTACAATTGAGGAGTTTGATGTAATAAGGGCGTAAGCGAGTTTGCGCTCTCTTTGCATCAAACGCATTTGTGGTTTTGCCATGCTTGTTTAGCCTCCTGGTAACATTTCAATTCAATATCGGAATCAAATGCTGCATATTACATTGTTTTATGTAAGAAAAAACACTACTTAAATTTTTAACATCGTTTTTCTCCAACTGCATGTTTCAGACTTACGCCCTTATTGCATCCAACTCCTCAATTGCATTTCTAACTCCTGCCCAGAACACGTCATAGGTCTGTCCAGGTCCTACCAGGTTTGTATGGGCCATTCTGGGTCATGAGTCTGGTGGATCATGGTTCTGAATGCCACTGGGTCTTCAAGGTCATGAATCACGAAGTTTGTGACTCATTCCATCATTGGTCGTAAGCGACGAATGACTAGTAGTAAATTATTACTGGCAGCAATATTAAGGTGATATTAGTGGTAGTATGAGTAATATTGATATGATAGTACTACTAGCATTAGCTGCCCCTAGAAGTGGTTGTAAGGAAAACGAAGTACAAACCATCTCTTGTCCAAACTATAACTTCTTCGTTCTTTTTTTCTCCAGTGTTGGACAATAATTTCGCGCCATTTATGAAAACAATTGTTTGCAAGTTCCTCTACCGCAATAAATCTTACCTGTAAGTGATACAGTAGCATCTCATCAACCAGCGAAGAATGCCTAAGCTTAGTGTATATATAATTTTTCATAGATGCTCGTTGTATATTTAAAAAAAAAAGTTTTAGTTTTAAAATAACTGTAATGGTGTTCGTAAATTTAAATGAACGCAAAACCGCTGACAGTTTTAATATGAAACATTACGTTGCGAAAATAAATACAACCGAGAATTTATGCATCCACAACACATTGTTTGCAGAGTATATCATGAATAATCCCTCTCTCTTCCCTTTCATTCTCATCCTCTTTCTCAAACCAAAAACAGCTAACGAAGTAAGGAAGGAAGGAAGCAAGAATGGAAGGAAAACACTCACAGAATTTAGCGAATATTTCCTGTGGTTGTCTTTAGCCGAGAGACAGTGTTGTCATCAAACGGAAAATTTTTCGTGAAATGGAATATTCTGGACACTGGCGGAAATATATGTGATTTTTTCTTTTAAACTAGGTTAAAATGGGAAATTCTGATGTTCTTATTTTTTCTAGTACGTTTTCTTGATTCTTTTTTTTTTTCTCATAAACACACGAAAACGCGCATTCATTTGTAAGTTGATGGACTTTGAATCACCCCAATAAGCAGGCATAACCAGTAATCCAGTGTAAGAAGTCTAGAAGAGAAAAATAAACTACAAGGGACTGATGCCATGAACTCTGCTGCAAAATCACTTCAGGTAAATAACACACGTGTTTCTTCTGCTAACTCTTTTTCTTCAGAGGATTGTAGTTTCTGAAACAAATTGTGAAATAATAGTTTTACGTTTCTGTTTTGGCACGCAAAAACAGAGGTGTAGTTGCTGTTTCAAGGGCCAGAATTAACATTATTTTAGTTGGCAGGAAATTTATTTTGTTCTAATCGGGAAATTCCATGGCTTCGGATGGGAAATTTTAGTGTTACAAGACTGCCAACATTGCTAACGAAAGAACAAACATCGCCAACGAAAAGAGCATCGTAAATTATCCAACCAGCTGCCTCGTGTTATTTGCCGCCAAAATATACGCGCTTTTCCCCCCTGTTGTTCTCTCCTGCTTAAAAGATGTGCGACGATCAAATGCAAGCAAGATTTTCGCCCAAGACAAATTTTCGGAGGTCGCGGGTTTAAATGGTTCCCAGCTAGACTAATAACAAACGAACACTGTTCTTTTCGCCGTTAAGAGAGGAGGAAACAGGAAACTTTGACCCATCCTGAGTTCTGACTGGAACAGAAATACAATTTCGTATCACTTTGAGAGTGTTTTCCTTTCTAAAAACGGGGATTTTTTCCTTTTTTTTTTTTTTTTTTTGTTTTTTTGCTAGATGTTCCCACACGTACAATAATTTGCGTTTGTATTTTATGACTACGTTATTTTCCTCATCATTTATTTACTTGAATAATTGATCCTTAACTTATCATACGTCTGAAACAATAATTTTGATTATTATAGGTTTGAGTTCTACATTACATTAAATTATACGTAAATGTATTGGCAGAAGTGCTGTTTGTTCACAAGAGGGAAATTCTATAATATGATTAGCGCATGATATGTGTGAATGGAAATCCTCATGCTTGGTTTTCGAAAAACTGGGGAAAAATAAGTTAGCCTTTTGTGAGCCTAAAAATTCACGATCAATTTTCCACCATCATTCACTCTTCATTAATCATCGTCTCCCTTAGCCTAAAGGGCATAATCGAGTGATGTTAAACTGAAATATTTCATTTCATTTCATTTTGTATTTTTCGTTTAGGTCTAAAGATGAATATTACTTCTAACTTAATATTATTAAATCCTTTTTATAAAACAACAAGAATTTTTAGAATGCTCTAAAAATGGATCAAAAGATTGCGATCTTGGTCAATAATTAGATTTTGGATCAGGGACTCCAAATTTTTTGACGGCCCCTAAATTGAGTTTTCGTATTTTCTGCAGAATAAGCACATCATCCCGAGCTAAGTAATAGTTTGGGTTTGGCTACACTGTATGTTGTTCTCCAGATATAAGGCGTATAAGAAAATATTTGATTGAATGAAATATATTGGATCTTCGATCAGAGGCCACGAAATTTTTGAACGGCCAATAAATCGAGTTTTCGTATTTTCTATGGAATAAGCACATCATACTGAGTTAGGTGATAGTTAGGATTTGGCTTCATCATATATAGTTCTCCAGATATAAGGCGTACAAGAAAATTTTTATTTGAAATATATTGGATTTTTGTTACAAAAATATCTTAGGCTGTGGGTAATTTTAATATAAAAACTTCAGAATATTGAAGAATTGCTTGTTACATAACAATCTAGGAGAAGATGTTTAGATATTCTCAATTCTTATTGTAAACGCAATGCTCCTAAGTAGCCTATGTCAGTAATGTTAATTTCCAATAGTTCATAGTCAGACTAATAGTTGTCACTGTATGCAGTGAATTAACAGACGAGTCAAAGACTTGGTGGGGAACAACTAATCTCTATCTATCTATCTATCTATCTATCTATCTATCTATCTATCTATCTATCTATCTATCTATCTATCTATCTATCTATATCTATCTATCTATCTATATATGTATATAAATATAATATAATATAATGTATATATCTATATCTATGTATATAAATAGATAGATAGATAGATAGATAGATATGTTGGTGCACCAGTAACCTCACAAGAGTACAGATTAATTCATTCTTGATTTTAATCCTCAGAACAAATGCTTTTTATGAAAGCAAGGGGACTGCTACACATAGATGGCTAAGTGAGGTAAATAAAATTTAAACTTCAAATGGAACTTGGGTGGCTCACCGACAATGGCTCATTTAACACGTTTGATAACAGCGCGTGTAATAGCAGATTTATAAACGTAATAGATATAGCCTGTGTAGGTAAATAGGTACCGCGTGAGACTGTCAATCTAAGGGTCTGGGGTTCGAGTCTCGGCCTAAATTGAGTTTTTTTTTTTCAAGGAATTCAACACTAAATGATGTTCGCGTTTGATACTGAAAGAGATTTATCCTATGAAGGAAGAAAACCCAAGATGGGGGCAGCGGGAAAGACGGAAACTGTTTATCCTTAAGTGTTAAAATTTAATTTATTCCCATATCTTTTGCTCTTTCCTTTCCCTCTTTCCTTCTTTTCTCATTTTGTTTAGCTATCCGTACTTTTTCGGTTTCTGCATGAAGCGTATTATTGTTTTCGTTTTCTTTGCATTAATTCCTATCTCTTTGAACTTAATGTGAATGGAATTTCTGCAGATTTATCTCGTGGTTGTTTCTCTAAATTATGCTCTCAGATAGTAATACTTTTTCCTCCGAGTGGAGGAATATCCTGGCATGTTATATTTTCGGGCACGTATTTGCTGTCATGTTGGTTGTCCAACTATCAGACATCGAGTGAAACTATTCTGATACTGGAAAAAGCTATCATTTCTTATGTATCCAACCTCCATTTCTTACTGTCGCTGACTGTACATTCTATCGTTATTCCCCAAAATAAAGTTTACCAAACGGAAAGAACTTTTGTCGCTGACTGTACAATTTGTATATTTTTTTCTGTCAATTTTGGTAATTGGACTTAACTTCCTCATGCTCTGAGCGGCCCATTTGACATGATTGATGAATTCGTATAGTCTGAGATATTTATCAATATTCAGAACGCAAAAAAAAAAAAAAAAAAAATGGAAGATCCGTTTCAAAGAATGGTTGAAAACGTCATTGTCATAGAGAAAATTTAGAAAAAGCGGGATCATGGTTGTTCCTTCGTATATGAAATATTTAAGTTTTACGTTCCACGGTTGAAATGATGGAATGAAGAAAGTGGAAGGAAACGGGAGAACCCCGAGAAAACCCCAAGCACAGAGTGTTTGTCCACCACGGAGTTCATGCGGCGCGAGCTGGGATCGAACCAAGGATTTCATGTACAAGAGGTGAACGCTCTACTACTGAGCCACCGCGGCCCGTTCTTTCCTATAATCGCACACATACGGTATAGCAGTATTCTTCACACATGTACCTGTGAAAAAGATGTTGTTTCACATCTGTGCATGTTTCAAGAGCCTAGTTATGCTCAGTAATACATACCCATTCATTTCTTCTCGTTGAAAAATCTGCTACTTCTCTAACTGGTAAATGAAATTTCTAAATACTAGTCACTTCTGTATTATTCATCTTCTGTACCCATGTTGATTTATGCCCTATTCGTAGTTTAAAGTTTGTTCCAAAGTTGCAAATAGTGACAATACAGTGTTTGTTATATAAAGTAAGACCATTTTACAACGTAAATGTTTCGAAAAATGTGCAGAAAAATCAACAAATTCAAAAACAGAATTCCTTTCATTTCATAAAGGAAGGAAATATATCTTCCCGTATGAAGCAAGGCGTTAAATTTTCAGCATGACTGCATAATCTACGGTTTTAGCAGAATAATTCACCATTGAAAAACAAGAGTTCTTTTTTTCAATGTAGACACGTCTTGGATCTTAATAAGAGGTACCACAATATGTAAGTGTGATTTACGTTTGTGGCCTAACAAAGCCTCTCTAATGCTTGTTGAGATATTACAACATAGTGAGTGCTTTGGTGCGTTATGAGAGAGCATCTTCTTTTCAGGAAAATGTGCGAAAAGCTCTTTTTTTTTTTTTTACGACTTCTGTTATTTTCTAACAACGATGGAGGAAGATGCAGCGCCTAACTAAAGACGCTTGTGTCGTCGTTGTTGTTGCTGTTGTTGTTATAGAGAAAGAGGAGGACAGAAGGAGAACGTGTTGTTATGAAAGACAGGCGTTAACGAAGTCTTAAAACCCCCGACAACCATCAGTAGAAGGCCGTTTTGTGTTCACGCTTCTGCAAGCAACCAACGAATCGGAGTTGATGTAAGCTTCCCTTGCAAAAGAGGACTTCTTTCTGTTTGCCAGTCAGCAGTGGCACCCACGATGCAGTGCACAGACAGAGCGCTTCATTGAAACTCAGGAAGAAATAGAAGTCTTTATTGATCTTCTCCTTGTCTCTCCCTTTTCTTCCTTTCGTTTCGTCTACTGGGAAAGGAATTAAAAGAAAAATACAAAGAATCCACTTCATTCTGATTGAGGAACTCTTTTGACTTTTCTGGATGCTGGATGGAATCGTGCCAACTTGTTTACAAGCACAACCACAATAGATGGCTCTGCAGTCGTTTAAATCTTCAATTATCAGGGGTGGAAATTGCATCATTATTAACTGTTTAGAGATGAAAATTCCAACACTGATTGGGATCTCTTTTTGTTTTGTTTGTTCTGAATAACATTAGGCGAACATCAAGTACGGCATTGGAAACAACAAATCTTTTTTCTTATCCTTTTTTAAAAGGGATATTTGTAACAGTGAGAACAGACTTTATCTTAGTTTTTGCTTTTCCTTTTTTAACAATATTTGAAGATTAGAAACAACTTGTGGCTGCCAGAAATAGCTCAAAAATACACATAAGTTAATGAATTGTCTGAATAGTTAAGCCAAGGTATTCTTTTATTTCCTGAAGTTTGCACTATAAATGCAAGTGAGAAATTGATCAAATAATAATCGATCGGTAAACTTCGTGGGGTTCTTAAAAATGTAGGTTACATGTCTAAATCCTGTGGTTTTTGGACTTAACGTACAGCAAACGTATAATTGAAAAAGTATATTTTATAATACTTTCCGTATAAGTGTTCCGAATAAACGTACTTTCCATAAGAACGAAAGAACTGTATATAGGCGGTCAGGATTGCACATACAGATATACGTATGTAACATATAGCTGTCGTATGTAACATACGTATACGTGTGTAATATAGGGAAGACTGTTAGATATCAGACATCCTGTAACTGCATGAGGTAACATCTAAGCAGAAAAAGTATGGTAACATCTAAGCATATGGATAACGTACGCTCTGTACTGATTTCTGTAGTAAACATAAGGATTACATATGTACAATATACCGCTGTCCGGATAACGAACTTTTCTCAGTGTAGCATATGGTATAGTAAATCAATGTTTAACTTCTATTAGCATCATATTTAAAAAAAAAAAAAAATACTTTCAAATATGTCCTAATTTTAAGCTGAGTAGATTTCCATTCTCAATGTGAAAATAAGAAATATTTATACTTTTACGTTGAAGAGATTTGCTAATAGCACTAGGTTGCAATATTGTACGTACTAACCATTGTCACTGGTCTCAAATGCCTCCCGATGTGATAACAAAATCAATACCGTGTTCGAAATGCTGTGAATAACTTCACTATCGTTATATGAGATTTTTAGTACCACTTTTTTTTGTTTTACTTAATTCTTGTATTACAAATATTATTTCTCCCTGAATATCCAAGTCACGTAGTTGTGTATACCGTCATAGATCACAACCATAAAATTTTCTCTTTCTTATAATTAATTATCCAAAAATATTTATGTTTAGAAAATACTAAATAGGTGCGATAAAAATGATATTTCTTTATTTTGATTTCAAATAGGTTATATTATTTCTGGAATTGAGTTCAAAATCAACATGTTAAATTTTAGATTGTTTCATTTTTTTTTTTTTTAGGTATAATATTACAAATTTTGCAAATGATTGTTACATTTTGCAGCATTCGTGACAAGTATAAAGTGCATGTGTACAAAGTTGTGTTTTTTTATTTTATACGTAGGAAAGAAAGCTCTCTAAGCTTCTGTGTAAACATTTACAAGTACTTGGCATGAGCATCTTCTTCAGAAATTGATATAATTGACCATTTCATCCAAAGCTTTACGCAACAGACCAAAATGATGATGGTGTCAATGTCCATGGCAAATTCGATTCACATTTTCATTTCTGGGATTCCTGCAGGAAAAGAAGAGACAAAAACAGTTATCTTCTACGTGGTGACAAAACAAAAAATGCATATGGTTCTAGATTTAGAGGACAAAAAGGCCAGAATAGTAACTTTTAGTCATTCTCAGTTTCACACCCAATTCATCACTGCGATAAATGTTAATAGTATTTTAAGAATATGCTGACTTCTCAGAAAAAGAAAAAAGAAGCATAAGTTTCCGTCCCATATTACTATGATGAAGCCATTAAGATCAGATAAAAGGATCGCTAATTGCCAATAGATGACACTACATTTTCCCATATCTTTCCAATGTACTTCATAGGGAACGATAGCGACAATTCACTCAAATTCAAGAGATAGGTATTGGAATCTTACTCCAAAACAAATTAAATCAATAATAATAAATAATTCGTGCATAATTTTAAATACTGTTTATTTCATTGCTGAGAGAGTTTCAATCTTGGAAGTACGTTTCTGAAGCGTAAAATTAAGTGTACTCTAAACTAAATTAAAAATCAGTTTAAATTGCACATATTTGCCTCTAATTATTGTTTTTGCAACTTGTCTTTGGACAAAGTTTGAATATTGATCTCTTGAATTTGATTGAATTAGTCTGAATACTGTCACTTCCTACAAAATATATTGGAAAGGTAGCGGAAACGTGCCGTCATCTGTTGGTGAAAGTCAAGCCTTTACAATCACCTTAATATCAAATTAGGGAAGTAGCCATTCCGTTGATTTCGTATGATTCGTGCACACTAGTTCACTTTCTTTTCTGTCACACGAAACTATTGTCTTTTCATTTATATAAACAGTAATCCTATCTCCTAAAACTGTAACTACAGTATAATTTAGAATCACCGGAAATTTTAAAATTTCAATTATTGAAATTCTATATGTTCACAAATGCTGTACATTTGCCATAGTCACGTATTCTAGAAAATTCTGGTATTGAAAATGGATATTTTTTTTAAATTGCAAGCAACAGGTTAGGCGCTGACATTTGGTTAGGCTTAACCCAAACTGGACTGTGCCTTGGTTAGGAATCTGCCTACGAACGATGAATGTAAGGTAATAAGAGTATAAGCAGGAGCTTCCTGAGGGAAACCTTGCAATTTCCTTAAATCAATTGTTGATTTTAAAAACGTTAATCAAACAAAAGAATCACTTCCACACAATAAAAATACATGAGCTAAAAATAATCTGCTGCCAAAACAGTGAGTGTTTTTTTTTGTTTTTTTTTGACAAATTGCTAATTGGAAGGATTTTTATTTAAATGATGTCAAACATTTTATAATCATTTTAGGGCGTAAATTCTTTATCTAATTTATGTTATTAGGAAGCAATATTGGCATGAAATTTACGAATTTAACGAATCATTAATAATAACAAGTATCAATGTCAAGCGTATACCACGTGAAAGAGTTTGGTTGTATGGTGTAATATTTTCTTCATTACGTAATATTAAAATTGGAAGTGGTGGTAGATTTCAGATTTAGTAGAGATATTAGAGTGGAGACAGAAATATATACTTGGGACACTTCATTCATTGCAGAAAACCATTTATCGATATCTGTTTCTAACGGATTGTTTCCATCCATCCGCGTTACAGATGACTACTTGTCATGAATCTTTCAATTTTATGTTAATTGTTCTGTTGGTTTAATGTATTTTTCTTTATTACCGATCTGGATATTGTGCATCTCCACATACTTGTAAGTATTTCAGGGGCGGATCCAGGACGGACTTCTGAGGGCGGTGGATTGTAATACTGCTACTTAGAGCTACTTTTAAGAGCTCCAAACTCTAGGATGGATTTTATTTATATATAAAATAAAAAAAAAAGTTTCCTCTTCTGGGGGCAATCGCCCCGATCGCCCCCACTGGATCCGCCATTGATATATTTTGTGTTATGTGCTTTGATTTTTAACTTGTAATCCGTAACCTTGATTTGTCACACTGCGTCGTAAATAATTTCCTTCTTGGCTACGAAACTGTTCATCTGCACCTAAATAATATTGATAATTGTCGATATTTGAGGCATAAAGTAGGGTACCAGAGTTTCATATGTGGTACGTTCACACTTTCGAGAAAGTGGATCTAAAGACCAATTTTTCTGTAAGTTTTAACAGCATAACAAGAAATCACTGCCCTCCCAGCACTGAATGAGCCATATTTCCCGATAGGTAATGTCTCTTTTAGTAAAGAATGACAACTACGGACGATATTTTGGCGTTTAGGCAACTTTGGCGCTCAATTCTCCATAATAATCTTTGGAATTTGTAGATTGATGTATTTTAAAAATACAAATTGGGAGCGCAGCAGATTGACTTGATAAAATTATAATAATTATCAGAAATACTCATGGGTGAACATTATTTCTTTTTCCTTTGAAATTCTTCATCTTCTACGTAATTAATCAACGAAGGAAAATCGAAGTACAATTCGTTCGTTTGAATTTTCATCTTTCAATTGAAACAGATGTTAAATTTTGTATTTGACCATTTTTACTCCATAACGATACACCTTAAGCCCGGAAGATAAGATGGTGCATATTCTTCAAACGCAAAATCGATTCCCAACGAACAATTCCCTCCATTTCTCTTATTGTTTTTGCTATATGTAAATCAATATTAAAATCCAAACTTATACTGAATTCCTGTCAGTTATGCTTTTTTGGTATTGAGCGAAGGACGAAGATAAATCTATTTTTGGGATGCTTAACCGATTCCAAGAAACCGATTCTCGCTATCTATAACTGTTTTTGTTCTATAGTGAACAACGTTGAAAACAAAGGAAAATGCTTAATTTATACCACTTTGAGTGAATAGATCAACTTCATTATCGAACTTGGTTTCTAACTGTTGATCCTCAACACCCAGTCCAAAAGCAATGTTGATCTATCAACTAGTTATTGAAATTTTGTGTTTCCTGGACGAATACACGAACAGAGGACTTTTGGGTAAAATAAACTCTTTAAAAATCAATTTTCTATATATACCCTCAATATGATTCTTTTGCTTCACAAAACACCCAACTCTGTTAGTTGTATGCAATCTTTTGGAGTATGCTCGGTACATGTACAGTACACACGTGGCACTCATCATCGTCAGACATTCCTCCTACACATACGTCCACGTGGTAATTAAAAAAAAAAGTAAAAGAAGGGTGCTTCCGCATTAATCCGTGCATGTGTCGCTAGCTTATTTATATAAAATACAGTACTCAACTTTGTCGTTTAGTCTGTCGGGTTGGTCAGACAGAGAGCGACAACTCCACGTGGCTAGAATGATCTTGGATTTATATTTGGAACACTTCACAAACAACATAAGACTATTTAAAATAAGAGGACGAATTTAGAATATAGCTCAAGGCAAACGTCAAAAGAACGCTCATCACGCATCTTCACACAACAACTTACATGTAGTGTGTGTCACTGTTATGGGAACTAACGACCTGACATTTCAAAGTCCATATTTCCTATATGAAGCTCATGAATAAATAATATATTTCAACAAAATAGAAACTATCAACTACATCATATGCAGCTCATAAAATGAATAATCTATTCGAACAGAATAAAAACTATCAACTATATGATATGAAGCTCAAAAATAATCTGTTCCAATAGAATAGAAACTATCAACCATATCATATGCAGCTCATAAATAAATAATCTATTCCAACAGAATAAAAATAATCAACTATATGATTTGCGGCTCAAAAATAATATATTCCAATAGAATAGAAACAAACACCGATATCATATGCAGCTCATAAAATAAATAATCTATTCCAACAGAATAGAAACTATCAACTACGTCATATACAGTTCATAAATAAATAATCTTTTTTCCAACAGAATAGAAATTATCAACTACATCATATGAAATTATCAATTATCAACTACTATATCATATTCCTTTAACGCTGAATGTATCAGAAAAAAGAAAAACTCTTCTTACCATCATATATTGGTTTTGTTCTACAGAAATCCAATATTGAAACCGGAAGCGAACAAGATCTGTCATTTCCGGTTTCAAAATAGAGGGAAAGTAACAAAAGAGTATCACATATTTGGAATGCTGAATCAATACTTACAAAAATGATTTCTTGATATCTCTGACCGTTTATGGAGTGTGATTTTATTAGGCTTCCAATGCATAGCATAATTTGAAAATATTTTGATTTTATCGTTCGTTTTAGCAGGAAGGGAGGTTGTATGAGACTTGGACCTATAGCTTAACGTGGGTATCCGAAGCACATGAGCTCCCGTCGGGAATCGAATCCAGACGTCAAAGGCGCATATGTTAACCGCTTAGTCAGGAGGGAGCTCAAAATTTGAATATATATATATATATATATATATTTGGTCTAGGAATTAATTCGTGCGGTTTGTACGCACACATTGAAGCTGTAGTACAAACACAAAATACATAAATACCTTAAGAAAAATATTGTCCATCGCTAGCCACCACTTTCGCCCATCTTCAGGCAATGTACGGATTCCGTGGCGAAAGAAGTCCTCATCCTTGGAAGCGATCCAGTCAGAGACCCATGTTTCGATATCTTCTGAAGAAGTAAACCGCTGTCCAATCAAATCGTTGTTCATGCAATCGAACAAGTAGTAGTCCGAAGGAGCAACATCTGGTGAATACGGCGGGTGGGGTAAAACTTCCCATCCGACATTTTCTAAATAGGTTTTGACCGGTTTTGCGACATGTGGACGAGCGTTATCATGTTGAACAATAAGTTTATCATGTCTGTTCTCCCATTCTGGTCGTGTTCTGGCCAGAGCTTGCTTCAAACGCATTAATTGTCGTCGATAACGTTCTCCATTCATGGTTTCACCCGGTTGCAGCAGCTCATAGTACACCACACCTTTCATATCCCACCATATGCACAGCATAACCTTTGCACAGTGAATATCTCGTTTTGGTTGTGATGGACCTGGTTCACCTGGTTTCACCCAGGCCTTTTTTCGTTTAGGGTTCTCGTAATGGATCCACTTCTCATCACCCGTAATAATTCGATGCAGAAACCCCTTTCTGCTCTGTCGTTGAAGCAGCAATTCGCAAATGGTTTTTCGTCTTTCAACGTCTCTGTCTTCCAATTCATGTGGAACCCAATGTGACATCTTTTGAATCATTCCCATGGCTTTCAAGCGTTTGGAGACTGTTGTTTGATCAACGCCTAATGCTGCTGCAAGTTGTTCCTGCGTTTGACACGAATCCTGCTCGAGCAATGCTGTCAATTCTTCGTCTTGAAATTGTTTTGGCTGTCCAGCTCGCTCTTGGTCTGCCAAGCCGAAATCACCACTTCTAAAACGTGCAAACCACTTCTGACACGTTCGCTCAGCTAGAGCATGGTCACCATACACTTCCACCAAAATACGATGACTTTCAGTCGCACTTTTCTGCATGTTAAAGTAATGCAGCAGGACACCCCGCAAAAACACTTTATCAGGCACAAATTGCGCCATGTTCACTTACCTACAAACTGGTGTTGTTGACGCTTTAATCCACTGCCCTATACTACGAACGATACGCGATGACAGGGGTTTGCAACACATGTGTGGATACACGGAACTGTGGGACGCTCCGTTCGTTGCGCCATCTCTTGTCCACCCGCACGAATTAATTCCTAGACCAAATATATATATATATATATATATATATATATATATATATATATATATATATATATATATATATATATATATATATAAACGAGGGGCAGTCAAAAAATTTCCGAAATGTTGTAGTGCAATCACAATGAATCTTACGCAATACGGTCCCTAGGTTGCCTAATTTTGAATTTAGTAAGTATGAATAGGTATTAACACGCAGTGTACGAGTATTGTAGATGAACGGAGGAGTGTGTGGTATCATTTCGCGCAATTTCACAGATCGAGCAACGCGTAAACATCAAGTTCATGTGCAAATTGGGGGAAAATCTGCTTCAGAGACTTTGATAGCCTTAGAAACAGTTCAGCACCATCGGATGTTTGGCCCTTCCCAAAGCTAAAAATGGCCCTTTTCTGTTTTGCCAACGTAGAAGAGATCAAAATTAACGCGACGGTTGAACTTGGGAAGATACCAAAAAAGGACTTTGGTCGGTGTTTGCATTAATTGCAGGAGTAATGAAACAAGTGCGTGAGTATTCCAAAGGTGCCAGCTTTGAAGGTAATCAGAATAAGTAAATGTGCACTTATATTTTAGTCAGGGGGTAAAAGTGGATATGTGAAAAGGTACGGGGACGCATGACATCAAGCTGTCCCTCGTGCCTATCTTTGCCCATTGTAATCTTGAGAAAGCGGGGAGAGGACGCCACAGATATTTTCTGAAAGTGGGGGACGATGTCCCCCATGTTCCCCCTCACTTTTACCCCTGATTGTGGTAATAAAGAGTTACAACAGAATTCCTGGAACTTTTTGACTGTCCCTCGTATAAAAGTAGAAACGCTTTTAAAGTCTTGACTGGTAGACCCATAGGAAAACGACCATTAGGAAGACCTAGGCGCAGATGGGAGGATAATATTAAGATGGATCTCGCAGAGATAGGAATACAAAGTAGAAACTGGATCCAATTAGCTAAGAATAGAAGTCAGTGGAGAGCTTTTGTGAACGCGGCCCTGAACCTCCGGGTTCCATAGGCCATAGAGTTATATATATATATATATATATATATATATATATATATATATATATATATATATATATATATATACAGTGGCGGCGGTTGGACGTTAAAAGTGAGGGGGCAAGACATGATCTGAATATTTGTATATAAATGTTAGTTTTCCTGGTTGTTTCTAACATTTTGTTTGACGAAAGGTTGTATAACTAATAGGATACTATATTTTCAGTTAAAATACCGTATATCGTATATAATAGTTTATTAAGTAAATTGAGAAGAACAAAGCAAGTAGATACTAACCCGGCCCCTTTGTACTCTTAAACAACTGAAGTGTAAGAAGAGATTTGATTCCTTGCTCATGAACATCTTAAAATTCTGTCTGGAAAATTGTGTGATCAGATTATTTAATAAATTTGCAAAACAAATAAATAGAAAGGATAATATTAATCACAGTAATGAATAATGATGCTTATTTTGCTAAAGTTATATTGAAATTGAGGACTAATGAAAAACTTAATATTTAATTCCACACATGCTATTAAATGTATGTTATTACTCTTAGAAAATGAAAGGCAGTAAATACTACAAGCATATGCTACGACATTTAAAGAAATATTTGCTTTTGCAACTTCTTGAAATATGTTCGTTGCCATTAGGTGCAGTTTTCACTTTCTTGGAACACATCAAAACACAACAATACTTAGAATCAATCCACACTTCAGTTATACAAAATAAACTTAAAACCTAGAATTATGTTCAATTTACTAAATTTTATTGTATATACACTCGTACATCCTTAAACACAACACTTAACTCGTATATTACACTACAAAACAATGGGTAAGGTAGAAGTTGTTTCTTATCACGCTCTTTTTAATCGATATTCCTTACTTTAGAAAGAAGAAAAGACATTTTAGGAACTGTCAATTTTTGTGCAATTAAAGAATAACTTGTGAAATAGGCCCTACTTTTTTGCATAATGTTCTTTCGATTAGCTTCAAAGCGGCTCACTAACATATCGAGCCCTTGTAAGAAGGAATGAAAGTATGCTGAAATTGTGCTCCAATAGGTTATTTTTTGGGGTTATTTTCTGTGGCGATTAAAACACAATTACTGTAGCTTTCTTTACTCCACGGGAAGACAACCAATACGTATTCACGCAACAGCAAATATTATATGGCAGCATTTTTCCTATTAATCAGTAACACATACAAAATCGTTACATTTCCAAATGAAACTATATACATTAATTGGTTACTTCAAAAAAGTGCGGGGGCAACTGCTCCCCTTTGCCCCCCCTAATCGCCGCCCATGTATATATATATATATATATATATATATATGTGTGTGTGTGTGTGTGTGTGTATAAATGATATAAATTAGCCTGAAGTAGAGACTTGTGAGGGATATTTTGAGATATTTTCACCCAATAATTGCTTCTACTCATAATATTAGAGGTACTTTCATTCTTTTTTAAAATGGAGAAAATCCATTCTGCTTTCAGTTATTACTCCATTTCTCGGAACTAGGATGAAAGTAGCTACTACTGCTGTATATATCTAGCAATTTAATGAAAAATGAATTCTTAGAGCAGTTTCTGATATGAAGCCAAACGAAAGGGGAAAAAAAATCCTCCAATTAATTTCGAAAAAAAAAAGAACTTAATTCCGGAAACTTTTCTAATAAAGAGTTGAAGAATGTTTTTGTGTTTTTCCAGTTCACCCATAGTCGCTGCTGCTGCTTCTTGAAACCAATTGGATGATGAAGAAAAAGATGGCGGTAATATAACGTTTTAGTTCTTGTTGTGCTGCTGAAATTAACCACAAACATATATTCCAATATACGGTGGTATATTTTCTCTCTCTCCAACTTTTTTTTAAATAATATTTTCTAGTTTGTTAACATCATTAAGCTGTTATCAGGAAAATACTCCCTTGTGGATTGTAAAGGATAAAAAAACTGCAATAAATTCAAAGAATGATGATTATCTTAAAGCAAGAGCTGTAACCATTAAAATAATAAATCTGTGAGAGATGGAGATATTATACAACATAGTCTTATTATTAAATTACTCGTAGAAGCTTCGTAATGTTTTATCGTATGAAAACTTTTTAAAGGATTTTGGTTCTTATGTTGTGGTTTTGCTAAAAGAAATTGCTCTTTTTACCACAATGTTTCATATAACAAATAACTGAATTACAGAGGAGAGTATTAATATTTTTACCTCTGCAGCAATGTAGTAATTAGAATGTATTAAAGTGGAGTAGGTTAAAAATGAAATATAATACTTACATTTCGGTTTCGTAATTACTGTAGGCTAAAGAAGAAATGAAAGTGGATTAAAAGGAACCAATGGTAAGTGGGAATTTCCGACATAGCGCATCACTGTTCCTATTTTAAATATCGCTAGCTCAAGAGAAGGCGTAACCATCTATGATTCGTCTAATTTTGCAAGAAATGAAACATATATTTTCAAAATGACAGAATGGGAGAAAATGGGATAATCTTACGTGACATGATGTTCTTCACATACTAAAGTGATTTGTGATCAAACCAGAGACCCCATGCACCAAACGTGATTGCTCTAACACTTTTCTCTTACTTTTTTTAAAAAATATATATTTTTAAAAGTATTTTCTTATTTTTATTATTTTGATTCTAATCAATCAAATGTCAGATTCACGAAAAATTAGTCCTCCGCGCTAACTTGTTAACGTGAGCACCTTTGGTGCACTGGGATTCGAGTTCAATTCCCAGCTGAACAGCCGGGAAAATTGAACGCTTTACGATGGTTCGGATTCCATCTTAAACTGTACGTTCACGTCCCATATACCCTCGATTCTGAAAAGGGACTCTGAACTCAAACTAACGAACAGTTATACATCGAGGACAGTTACGAATACCGATGTTTGATTTGGTTGGTTGATTGCATTAGATTTTAGCGTTGATTTCAACGATGAGGCTATATGAAACGTGGATCTATATCTTTACGTGGAATCCGAACCACATGAGCTCCCATAAGCAAACGAACTCGGGTTCTCAGGCACAGAAGACACGTACACTAACCATATACAGTGCGTTCAAATTAAAAGCGATATGGTGCACAAATATACTCCTTTCCTCCTCATGCCCTCTGTTTCCCTCCCTTACGCTGCAATGAACTTTTCCAGTAACAATGAGCATAACAGAACGACAACAACAGAAAAAAGACTCAAATATAGCTTGGGGGGCGCGGTGACTCAGTGGTAGAGCGTTCACCTCTGGTGCTTGGGGTCCCGGGTTCGATCCCAGCCCCCGCCAAGTGAACTTTGTGTTGGACAAACACCGTGCTCGTGGGCTTTCTCGGGGTTCTCCCGTTTCCTCCCACTTTCTTCATTCCACCATTTCACTCATCTTTCATAATCACCGTCTCCTTTAGCCTAACCGGCATAACCGTGGGACGTAAAACTCAGAGATTTCAAATATAGCTTGTGTGGGATCCGAGCCACATGAACTCTCACCGGAATTTGAACCCGGGTCTCCCATGCCAAAGGCACGTACGCTAACCGCTTAGCCAAGAGGAACCTCGAAAATTTATCTGAACAATAACCCTATTGAGACATGAGTTAATTTCTTCAAAATGATGTAACATTTCGCGAAGCATATACATGTTTTATTATACAATTACTTGTATAGTGCTAAGTTGGAAACTGTGCTGATATATATGAACTAGCAGGTATAATCAATTTACCTTCAGGACTGTGTTATCATTTAAAATGAACATCTACTGGTACATCTGCTTCAGGCGTTAAAAAATTTCGGAAGCCAATTCTAAAGCCACTAATATCATCTGTGCTTTTTCGGGAGGGGAGGGGGGACAACATACAAAATATTCTTCATTCCTTTATCTGGCAACTTGTATTTCCATCGTTAGTTTGTTAGTCGACTGTTGGTTATACGTTATTTGAATACAGCTTTTATTTGTGTCTATGCACATACTCCGGGGGAATATAATGGTTTAGGAGAAAAAAGCGAGTAATATACGTGAATACATAATAGAATGCCAGGGGTTATTAATTACTCCGCTGAAGAGTGGTCGTATAATTAGGATTTCGTAATTGCACAGATGGCGCCCTGTCTCGGTCAGATACGGAATTACATGCTCGAATAGTGATGCTGTCCGCAGGGATATACGTTGGCTACCAACAGCATTGGTTAACAGGCAAAAAGAGAGGGGAGCTGCTTCTCTTTGTGTCTATTTATTCAGTAAAATAATTGACGTAGATAATATATATTAAACATGTTTTAGTAAATCAATATCCAACAAGAAACAATAAAGCTCTTTTCACTTGAAAAATTTCTAAAGGGTTTATCTTTTTAAAAATGTGCTAGCATCATTCATTACGTAAATGAGAACTAATCTTGTTCAGTTCTAATCTATATTTCACTCCTATGCGGTACTCTTTCATTATTGAAGTAAATTATTTAATATAGATTGGTTTGGTTCACGTTTCCATTTTATTAATATCTTGCTTTATTATTTCAATATTCCGTATGAATGTCGCCTTATTCTGTATTATGTATCAATAACTAGCTTCGTTCAACACGTATTGTTGGATCAGCTAAGTGATTTAAAATTCTACCTTTTTTCTTTATATATATATACGAGGTTTGTCCGGAAAATACGTATAAAAGTTGAATAAGAACTTTATTTTATAATTATTCAGGTATTACAATATGGTCTCCTTCAAAGTACTCTCCCTTAGACAAAATACACTTCTGCCAACGCCGTTTCCACTGTTGATAACATTGCTGAGTCTTCAATTGGGATGTTGTTCAGTTGCCGTGTCGTTTCTGCCTTGATGGCTTCCACATTTCCCAAGTGCAGCCCCCGAAGCACCATTTTGCATTTCGGGAACAGGAAGAAGTCACAAGGGGCTAAATCGGGTGAATAAGGCGGGGGTCTATCACGGTGATTGAGCTTCGGGCCAAAAACTCACGCACAACGAGCGACGTGTGAGTTGGACGCATTGTCGTGATGAAGGATCCACCTGCCCCCTTGTGCCAAATCCGGTCGAACTCGGGCCACACGAGCTCTGAGACGTCTCAAAACTTCCACGTAAAACTGTCCGTTCACACTCTGGCCGGGAGGGACAAATTCCTTGTGAACAATGCCCCTAGAATCAAAGAAAACCATCAACATTGTCTTCACATTGGATCTTGCTTTTCACGACTTTTTTGTTCTCTGTTCTCCTGGTAGCTTCCATTCCTTGCTTTGAGATTTGAGCTCCACATCGAATTCATAAAACCAGGACTCGTCTCCAGTGATGACTCTTGAGAAAGTTCCCTCTTTCCTCTGCTTCCAACCAATCCTCACTGCACTCAACCCTCTTTGCTTTCTGTTCTGGAGTCAAGAGCTTTGGTGCAATTTTCGCACACAATTTCTTCATTTCAAGTTTTTGTCAGAATTTCGTGACATTCTATATAATATATATAATGCATTCCAAGCGAAATTAGTTCATTTTGAAAAATGTTGTAGTTTTGTCGTTTACGATCGTCCTCGTATATATATATATAATGAGGTGTATATATAAGGTAGGGAGACGCATAACTTCCCGCAGTCCCCCGTGCCTATCTTTGCCCAGTGTAGTTTTTAGCAAGTGGAAAGACGCCATAGACATTTTTCGGAAGTACAGGAACGTAACCCTGAGTTACCCTTACTTTTACCCCTGTATATATTATATACATCCAAAGTCATTATCCACGCCGTTGTCGGTCAGTTAAATGTTTGATCTTCTGTCAAGTAATTCAAGGACCGTACTATTTATTTTTGTTATTTGAAACTAATGCGCTATAAATCATCCCGTTATATTATTAAGAACAAAAAATAGGATTTTGTTAACTTTCGAGTCTCAGCACGTCAAATAGCCATGATTTTTTTCCCCCTCAGTGGACGAATCACGTCACCCTGACGTGATGAAATTTCCGAAAACTCGAACATTGGATGGCTACTTATAGACGACTTTCGTCTCATATATACTTTGTGATCCTTTTAGTACTTGTAAAAAAATCCAGGTGTCAGTGCATCCGGTGCAGAGCGAGTTAGAGCGATAACAATTAGGATACGTTTCTCGCGTCTTTATATGCATTTTTGACTCAAAATGGGAGATTTATCCGAAGAAATGTGGAATATGCTTGGTGAGTTTGCTGTTGATTCTGGATCTGAAATTGATGATTCAAATATTGACCCAGATTATGTTGGCGGCGCTTCTATAGCAGGGACGTTGAGGGTTATTTTTTTTTTAAGCTTGTAATGACTGACCAATAAGGATGACTATAACATAAGCATTTATGTGAGTGGATGAGAAATATCTCTTTGTAATATTTTCTTAGGTACGACAATCCTATTTATTTACTTATATTTTTATACATTTCCTAGCTATGGTAGCACGACAGAAGAGCGAATGCAAAAAGGGCGAACGACAAAAGGGCGACTCTAGACGAAAAATAGAAATAATCGGTCTTGCACTGAAGTTTTACTTTATACTTATACCTTTCTGCCATTTCAAAGTATCTAATGCATGTATTGATGGTTTGTAACATTTGAAGGGTTGTAATGCGCCAAAAAATCTCATATGTGCATACTTGTAATCAATTATATTGCTTGTCGGAAGTTTTTCATAACTGAAAAAGGTACATTTTTAAAACAATATACAAAGGTACATTTAATGAGAAAACAGGTTGATAACGTTGTGTTCTGTAGTACTAAGTTCATATTTCAAGAAAATAAATATTTCATTGATCTAATGTTTTTACACTATTTTTTTTAAAAAAAAAAATCGAAAAGTTTCGCAAAACCTGCCGACTTGAGGGAGAAACATCGCGGGAATGGGCTCCGACTCGAATGTGTTAAACGCCAGAACTATTGTCTCTATTGTTGCAGAAGTAGTGTTGGGCAGGAGACGAGATGAATAAGAAATAGTTTTCTTGTCTTATTTCGTAAATTTGTACAAGTCTCGTCTCGTCTCGAATCTCGAAAAAATGTGTCTTACCTCGAAATTTTCTCGTCCCGTTTTGTTAATTTATATACAAAATTTATGCTCTGTTTTTTTTTTTTCGTAATTTCATCTAGAAGTAATGAGAATCCTTCCGCGTCACGAGTGATCCACAAAAGGTGATACAGTATAACATTTAAACCAAATTTGTTATATGTTAAATGTTCTTCATTATGTTTGTAGAATTACTTTATCAATTTATAGTTTTTATACTACGAATTATATAACACTAAAAATAGTGTTTCAGATCTAACACTTGAGCGAAGTAGTATTGGTCATGACGGTAGAGAAATTTCTAATTTCGTTTCGTTTACTTCGAGGCTAGACGTGATTTTTTTCAAATTTGAAGAAGAAACTTTCGTTTAGTGCGTTACATTATTACAGAGATTTTGACAGAGACGCCTCCAATGCATCAGATGCTACGTCGAACTGTCAGACGCCGGCTTTCCTTAGCACGCAGTAGTTATCGGATATTCTGCACAACATTCCCATCCTTGTATGCGTCGTAGAGTGAGTGCATCGTCGAGTTGCAAATGTCTTTGCGTTAGGTATCGTTCTGATTCTCTTATTTCTCTTCCCCTTCCCCCCTGATTAGGTGCCGACCGCCGAAAACAAATTCTACTTAATGGCCTTCTATAGCAGCTTCTTGACATTAACTCAAAATGCAGATTTACATTTAAAAAAAAAGAACAAAAAACGTGATGTCTTTGTTTTTCTCCAGGCTGGAAGGATTTTCTGGTATTCCTTCACTTGGAAAACCTCTCTTCTTCCTTCAAAACTAAATGCATTTTATTCCATGGTTGTGGCTCTTTATCCTTGGGCGAAGAGCTGAGCCAGAAAGTTTTGGCGCTGGGTGACATCAATTATGAGGGAGTAATTAGAAACGGGGGCTAAAGTTCCCATCTCGGCCGCTAATTAGTTGGACTTGGTAGTTTGCAAACCCAGATTCTCTCCTTCCAGCTTCCCCATTCCACATCGCCGTGTGTTTTCCTCTCCGACTGGACTAGATTTAAGGACAACAGAAGCGGAGAAGGAATCCCTAGGATTCTTAGATCTTTAGTTTGTTTTTCCCAAAAATATCCCTTGGGAGAGCAACACAAATTCCCTCATCTGCCATCTGAATGGAATATTTTAAAACTCTCGTTAATACATTTGAGTAATTTATCAAGTTCTGAGTCGTAGCTATACAAGTAAAAGAAGTTAAGCATATAAGTATTCTCTTCCCATTAATCCATTTCTTCCAAAAACAAACTATAATTAAACAATTAGTCGTAGAGATTTTGGGATGATAATGTGAAAGGAAACCCAAAGACACGATATTGCCCACCATACACATACGCAGGAATTTATTTCGAAAGTCCAAAGCTTTTGGAGGGTCCAAAGTCAATATGATGATAAATTATATTAATAATTGTAAATTGACCCCTAAAATTAGACTAAATTTACAAAAAAAATCGGGATTTCGGGGAATCACTTCAGGACCCATCCTTTGCGGTAGGTCCTTGTCCACTATAGATTCATATGGCCCAGGATTGAACCAGAACCTTTTGCATCATATATAATAAGCATTCTACTACTGAATTATCATGCTCCCACAGAAAATATGTATATAATAGGTACCATATGCTTTAAACAAACAAACAAACAGCAACAAAAAAGACTCATTTTATTTTAAAATCATTTTACTCCCATCCGTTGGTTGTAACCTAGCATACAACCCGCTTTGCTGGTCTACTGCTTAGCGTGCGCGCCTTTGCTTGAATTCCATATGAATTACACTGAAATTTGAAATTTGAACACATTACCATGATTCGGATTCCACTTAACACCTTTATAAGGTTTAAGTTAGACAGAGCTACAACTGAAGTATCCCAGTTGAACTGACAGAGCTACAAAATCATTTGAAAATCGTGTGCCAAAAGCAAGAAGAGTGCAAACATGAGGCTCTACGGTGCTCCTTGCAGTGAACGGCC
Organism: Thermobia domestica; assembly: GCF_964235325.1. NCBI lineage: Eukaryota > Metazoa > Arthropoda > Insecta > Zygentoma > Lepismatidae > Thermobia > Thermobia domestica. The sequence continues at coordinate 85,681,278 of NC_137456.1, forward strand.
CTCAATCACAACTAACGAGTTAAAATCTATGGTTGAAGATAATTATCCCAGGGAAATCTGTATAGAGTTAGAGTGACACCTTGAGATCTCACAAAAAAAAAAAAAAAAAAACTGGATTCATAGATTTTGAATGCATTAACTGAAAATCAAAGGCTGACCACTTAAGAAAATATTTGCTTTTCTTTTCTGTTGCGGAACAACAATGATACTTTTCACCATGGAATTATCACATGTAACGAAAATTGGATCCCACCTTGAATAGTCAGCGACAAAAGTTCTTTCCGTTTGGTGAAATTTTGTTTTGGGAATAACAGTGGTATGGCTGGAATGTACAGAAATTTAATTTACTGGAAACTACTCAAGTTGTCCTTTCATTCTGCAGTTTTTCACGAAACTAATTTCATCAAACTGAAAAAACTTTTGTTGTTGATTGTACAACTTGTATATAAAATATATACCTACCTTTTGTGGATGACTGTGTATATATAATTAGCCATCATTAGGCCGTGATGGCTCAGTGGTAGAGCGATCACTTTTGTTCAGTCCCTCGTTAGCTTCAAGCTGGTGTCAAGTGGGTTTTGTGATGAACAAATACCGTATCGTTGGAATTTCTTGACGTTTTCTCGGTTCCTCCACTTCTCTTCATTTTACTATTTTGTTCATTATCATCATCATTGTCTCCCTCAGCCTCGAAGCATAATCGTGGGACGTTAAACTAAAATAAAAGAATATAAGCATTCATGCATGGTCTTCTTTGTCCTATTCATAGTTTTTGAACTATGTCCATGAGAATGGTACGTGTGCGGACAGCAACTAGCATTTCAGTGTTTGTATATCATTGAATGTTTGATTGTTTCGAACTAGATTTTAGGGCCTATTTTTGAGGATTTTGATTTACAAAAACTCCTTCATACATGATAGTTACCCCTTCTGTCCCTGTGTGTATGTATGTGTCCGTGAAACAAAAAAAAAAAAATCAAGAAGTACTTGGATGGTTCACCATCAATTCTGGCCAGAACGAACAGGACCAAAAGTTAGAAATCAAAGAGGCCTAATCACTGCGAAATTACAATACAGCTAATTTTACAGTAATTATGTGATATCTTCAAATAGATAAAAGATAATCGAAATGTGGAACAAGAGCGCGCTAGACAATATTATTTGGCATGAGGTATCATTATCACGAGTCACCTAGTAGCTTTCCGTGTGCAGCCATTTAAAAACGCAAAAATAAAAGCCAATTTTCTAAATGGCTGGAAATCGAAAGCAGATACGTGAGTCGTGATATCGGTATCACATGAAAAATAATATTGTCTAGCGAGCTCTTGTTCCCACTTTTCGATTATCTTTTATCTATTTGAAGATATCACATAATTATTGTAAAATTGGCGATATTTAAATTTCGCCGTGATGAAGCCTCTCAGGTTTTAACAGTAGTCACTATAGAGTAAAAATAGTACCAGATAGCGAGAAGAGATTTTCTGCAATCAATCGTGTCTCAAGAATGTATTCCATCTCCACTGTAACCTCTGTACTGAAACCGGAAGTGGTAGAAATCTACTATCACTTCCGGTTTCAACATTAATCAAGAAAAGATCACAACAGATAAGCCAAAATCCTTCACATGATGTTCACGTGACATTCCCAGCTGTTTGAATTATGAGTGGCTATTTTCCATGTTTTAGTGCTTGATTATCTAGTCTTTATGTATGAGATTTCGTAGAAGTTTGAATAGAGCTTCCTAGTGTCTTCTAGTTATACTTTCACCTTGAAATTTCCCTCCTCGAGGAGGAAAATTCCCTTTATACTAGGTTCCGTTTACGACTAGAGAGTGAGTTTGTTGCCTTGGAAGATATTCTGCTCTCCTTGTCCTTTTCACACACACAAGCAGATTGCGAGTTTCTCACGGTTCTCGCCGGATGCCAAAGGAAATACCTATTATCCAACCGAACTCTCAACCCTAATTAGGGTCGCCAATTGGAGTTGACGTTTTCTCTCTCAGACAAATATATATATATATATATATATATATATATATATATATATATATATATATATATATACATACACAAATATGAGTTTTAAGCCGTAATTATTATTTGTCTTAAAAGACTGCCTGGTACTTGACTACTACCTAAATACCTTTCGGTTGCCATTATGTACGGTACAGTAGTGAGAAAAGTGGAACTGTTCCATGAAAATGACGCAATTCAAAGTTTGATTTACGTATGTAGTTAGTTAAAATTTACTTCTTAAGCAAGTGGTTGAACTTTATCCTATTTACACGTATATACAGAACAATTAGAAGATACAGAAATCAAAATTTAACGCAATGTGTATGACAGAGTAAGGAGAAAGAAACACCAACTAATACAACTAGGAAAATATTTTGTGGCTAAAAAAGGTAGAAAAAATCACTAATTAAATAATCTTCTGAACAACAGTTTTTAAAAATTATCAAAAATATTTAAATACTTCTTCTTCTTCTTCTTCTTCTTCTTCTTCTACTAAGCCTTTTCCCAGTTATCTGGAGTCGGCTGTCCTCCACCTGTTTTTATTTTGTGTCATATCCGCTGTGAGACCACACTGCACCATATCGTTCTTAAGGACTAGGCTAGTCGACAAAGCGTTACCCCCCACAGTGAACGCGGCCTAAGTGGCTAAACGGTAATTTTAGTTTCACCAAAGTTGTAAATCATACTATGAGCCAGTCAGGGTTTCCAGGTCTTTTCTTTTCATTTCCCGCGCCAGAAGTGGTAGACCTGGATTCGATTCTAGGCAGGGGGTTATGTGGTTAGGGTCTCACGTTGAGCTGTAGTTCACGTCTGATGTAGCCTCGCTGATATAGTCGAAAGAGACGAAGCAAGAGGCATTTTCTTAAAGATATCCTCTGTATCGAAAACAAATATTAGGCCCCAATCAATAACTTCCAACATTTACACTACTTTATACTTTACTAGCTATGCACGTGCCTTTGGAGAATGGGGTTCCGGATTCGAATCCTGTGGGAGATCATTGAAAAGTTTCAGCGCATAAAGGTAGTTTAGATTCCACCTTAAACTGTAGGTTCACATCTTGTATAGCTTCGGTGCTGAAAGGACCGCTAAATTCCAAGCCACCAAGTATAAAATTTACATCATGATATTTTTAACCAATTCTCTGGTTTAATCTTTTAATTTTTTTCCTCTCATGATTTTGGCTTCTTCTGAAATTCCTACTCTCTTCCAATTTTAGCACCTTATTTTCAGTTTCAGAACAAAGTTGATAAAACACGAGCAGTTACAGTTAAAATAAATAAATAAAATAAAATAAACATATCTTTCCCAGGAATATTTCTAAGCTGCATGGAAAGAAATGTCTGGAAACTGAAACATTATGTGTTTGTTTTACAAAACTAAGTTTCGAAATAATTTGGCAACGTAGTTTTTCGGTCATTTCAAAGACTGGAAAGAGAATAAGATGTATTGAACCCCAATTTAAAATTATGGTCTTTGCTGTTTAAAACATTTTCGATATACCTAAGTACCAAACTATTAGAGGTGGCATTTTCCGCCTTTCTACTGTGCACACATCTATGGCTTAAACCATCTAAGGGAAATTGTTCCATCATCCACCCCATAAAATGACGCATAGGCGACCCTGGCCCTTTCGGACTGTTGCGCCTGAAGGTTTGGTATATATTAGATATATTGGAAGTTGGCACAACTTTAACAAAGTATTTATTATTATTATTATTATTATTATTATTATTATTATTATTATTATTATTATTATTATTATTATTATTATTATTATTATTATTCATAGTGAACATCAATTTGGCTCGATGTAGCTCTACTTAACAGTATTAAATGAAATCATAAAATAAGAATATTCTTACCTTCTTCATTCTGAGAATTCCGTTCCATTCCCTTTCAGTCTGGAACAAATATCGCAGCCACTTCTCTTCACATTTTTATTTTTAAGTCACGATTCATGTAGTTCGGATCTCTTAAATCATATAGGCATGGCATATTTTGTATTTCGATTATAAACGCCTCTGTGTTAAACACACTAACCATGACTGGATATGTACACAGGACACGTTTTCAAACACAACTGATAATTTCTCTTTGTGATTACACTTGTGGTTATCTGTTTGGGGGTGGAGTTCGAGCTTCGGAGATAGGGGCTCAAATTCAAGTTATTTCGTTGTTTCATCTTTTGCCTAAAGCCAAATATTTTGCTTATAGATTACCATGGCATCAGCTAACTGTCAATCAAGTGTATCACGAGATATCACCCTATTGTGTTACATAGATTTTTCTGTAATTAGCTAATTTTTCGGAATTTCCTTCTATTTTTGTGAATTTTCTTTTGTTATACACACATACTTTATAATAGCAGAGTTCCATTCTCTGCACAAAGCGTCTTCCAAGCAGCTGTTTCTTGCTACAATCCCCTTGCCTGGCAACACGTCTTTCTTTTCTGTCCTTCCTTTTGAAATCTTTTAAACAGCAGGCGGTCTATTGTTCCGACCTGCACCAAATACGCTCGAGCCGGCGTTTTTTCAGCGATTTTATTGCTTTCGCGTTCATGTTTAGCCGCTCAGATTTAAATACATGGTCAGCGTATTTCAAGCATACGCAGGAGCAATAAATACGCTTTGCGATCGCTTAAAGTAGCCGGGGACTAAGAGTCTTCATCCCGGCGAAATTAAGATACCGCTAATTTTACAGTAATTATGTGATATCTTCAAATAGATAACAGATAATTGAAATATGGAACAAGAGCGCCCTAGACAATATTATTTTGCGTGAGGTACCGTTAACACAAGTCCCCTAGTGGCTTTCCGTTTTCAGCTGTTTAGAAACGCGAAAATAAATGCCGATTTTCAAAATGGCTCGAAATCGAAAGCAGATAAGTGAGTCGTGATAACGGTTTCTTATGTAAAATAATATTGTCTAGGGCGCTCTTGTTCCACATTTCGATTGTCTTTTATCTATTTGAAGATATCACATAATTACTGTAAAATTAGCGGTATTTTAATTTCGCCGGGATGAAGACTCTTAAGACAATCTCCCCACTTCTTTGGCAGGCCTCGGGTTCGTTTCCCACTCACTTCTGTATAGCATCTACTCGGTGAGCTATGTATTCTAAAGGTCTTCTTCTTACATACTCAAATCATGTCAGTGTAGTTTCTTCCAGTTTTTCCTATTACTGGTCCCACATTTACTGTTCTCTGGATCAATCACTTTGTTCTTGATTTTGTCCTTCCGCGTCACTCCACACATCCACCGCAGCCTTTTCTTTTCATCTTCGCAACATGCAACTTCTGTTTCTCTTTCAATAGAATTTAAATATGGTTTACGCTATTTCACATTATGATAATAATAAACAAACTGTAAAAGAACAATAGTTAATAATAATAATAATCTAAAACCTTTATTAATAAAATAGTTAGTAAGATCTAAATGAAAAACAATTATGTCCTTTAACACAGAGACTGCCATGTGTATAATCGATGATTAACAGTGGCTTGATTTTGCGAAGCCATGTGCATGATATGTGATTCACAGGCTTTGTACAGTATTGTATTATTTGAATCACAAACACACTGTTTAAATGGTGACATATATTTTTACGGTCTCATAAACATGTTTAGTATCCATAGTTTCCGGTTTCTGGAAGTTCCCCCCCCCCCACACACACACAAATTGTTTAATCATCTTGATATAAATTTCCCTCCAATAAAAATGTCCTAACCGTTCATTTTACCCGATTCCGCTGTGGCAGTCAACGTGTTAAACTAAAGGAGAATAAATGAAAGAGAATGATTAAGAAAGAATTGGTGAAATAAAAATGTGGAAGGAAATGGGAGAATCCACGAGTACATGTTGTCCACTACCAACTGACGTAGTTTTTTAATTAAACTCAGATGTATAGACCCGTAGTACTACGCGCAGAATTGAGCACTCCAACATTTTTAAAAACTCTTTCTGAGACTTTTCATGACTAGTAGACTATACAAGGACTTGAACACAGAAATACGGAGGGTAGTTAAAATTGCGATGCCCTTGACAAGGATTCGAACACTCAATGGATTTCGTTAGAGTTCAGCGTCTCTTTTCAGTATCAAGGCCATATGAGACGTGGAGCTGCAGTTTAAGATGGAATCTGAACTGATGGAATGTGTTACGAATCTTGACTTTGTGATTAATTTAGGAAGTGATTTTTCTAACACTAATGTCCTCAAAACACTATGCAGTATCTATGTACGGTCTACGGAGGAATATGCAGCGATAATATAAGGTTCTAATATTACCTGACCAGCCAACGAGTGCGGGCGGCCGGTTTTGGAACTAAAATGCAAGCAGCAGTGTTTCTAACCGGATTACTTGTAATCAATCTATCACAGTTCGTTTTGTCCTGTTCGTAATAAATCACTTCACGCATATGCTCGTCAGGGGCAGATCCAAAGAGCGGGGCGATTGCCCCCCAGAATAAGATATTTTTTTATTTTAAAAATAAAATCTGAGAATTTTCACCGTTGTATTATAAATGTAAAATAAAACCTAAAATAGGTAGCCTTACTTTTTTGGTTTTACATTGCAGAAGTTAAATAAAGCAATGAATTGCAAGAAATTACTTATATTGGCGTTCTTGCTAAAAAAAAAAAAAAAAAAAAATGTCCACCTTCGAAATCGCAGTGGCCATTTCTGTTCTAGAAATTGCAGACAATAGCTACTTCTCCTTTTCTAAACTTGTTTTATTTATTTATTTATTTATTTTTGCAATACACTCTTACCTTGATTTGACTTCGAACAACCGCCCCCCAATCATTCAGCCTGGATCCGCCCCTGGCTCAAGTTAAGACAAACAGTTTCAAAAGTTATTTGCAGAACATCTTAAATAACAAGCAAAAATAAATAAATAAATAAATAAATAAATAATGAAAAAAAACTACTACAACAAAAATACACCCTCATATTAACTTGCAAACAAACTAGCGAGCAGCGTTTTACAGGGTGCTCCTTATTTTATAATGATATCGAATAAAACGTAATCATTTTTTTTTTTACAATCTGCTTAATACACGGTAGAAGCTCACTGAATTGTCAATTGTGCTATGTTGTTCTTAAATCGATAATTTCCATTCATATATCACCATCCACAATACATCTGCATTACTGCAGGAATGGTTCACTACAACCACATAACTTACGGCGTTCTTTATTAAGCGAAAAGAGATTAGGCTATGCTTAACATCCAAACTGCAACTTTTAAAAACCGTTGGATACACTGCAGAATGAAACTCTCCGCTCCCCTGTCCCACCGCGCTTGTCAAGAAACTGATGTAAACACAACAGCAGCGCCATCCTTCCAAAACCGCACTGCTATCCTGGTCAGGATATAGTAAGAAATACATAAACATAATCGAAAATATTCAAAATATACTTGTGCGCTTTTTGACATAAAAAGAAACAAGGGTAGATGTACTGTCCGAAATTTGAGAAGTATGAGCTTCGAAACAAAAATTCATTACAATCACTTGAAAGCAGTAGAACTCATTTCATTTTATCTTTCTTACATAATATAATTTATAGTGCAATAGATTCAGAATATTTGTTATCAGAAATCAAACTTCATGTCCCACATAGAGTAACGAAACCCCATAATGGTATATTCCATCACTCAGCGCAAAGAACTAATGCATTAGATGTATCGTCTGTCAGAAAAAAAAGTGTTTATTGTATAATAAGATGTCACAAGGACACCCAGAGATAGTGGCGTAAGTGCAATGGAGTGAGTGGAGCAGTTGCACAGTAAAAGGGCACACAGTAAAAGGGCACAAGGGCGAAAAAAAATACGGAAAACTGTCCCTTATGCAAAAAAAAAAAAAAAAAAAAAAAAGTTTGAAAGCATTTCAAAAGGTACGCTATGACTATTAACAGATAATTGCAACAGCCGATACCGGGGAGCGGAGCCAGGAATTTTTGAGGGACTGGGCGCAGGTCTGAAAAATAAACTTCAGACATTTTTCGATATTTGGTTCGCTAACTAAAAATTAGGATTGCACTGCTTCATAATACGTATTTATCTCCACCCTTTTGAAGGCAGTATTGACGAAAACCATGTTGTTCAACACGAGAGAATCTAGGATTATCATGAACTGGAAACGCATACATTATCTGTAATGAGTGGAGAGCGCACTGAAGAATCTTCCCCTTTTGAGAGAAATTTTAAAACTTTTTTTTTTTTTTTACACAACCTTTGAACAAGCTCTTCATTAGGGACTAATTTACATACTGTATTTTACTCCTCATGGAGGGTCGCGCGAGCCCCGCGCGTGCTTATCCCCACTGGGGGATATCCGGACAATCGTCACTGGAATGTTTGTCTAGCTAGTTGCCTAGTTGAAGTTTTGCATAATAAGTCATTCCAATCAGCGCGCCGAACCCCCTCCCGGGTTCCGTCCACACCCGGGAATAAAACAAAAGTTGGGCCTGTTTAAAACCTAGTTGTTACTTGTAAAACTATCCTGTACTTCCTACTTATGCTAAAAAGATGTCTTCCCGTTTGGACTTTTCATTACTTCAGGCTATGATGTGGCGAAACGGGAATTCCAGTTTGACCTTTTCCCGTTTCACCTTTCACCAGAGAAGGGAATTTTCAAATTGTTATAGGGAAATTTAGTGTCATTTTGCAAAACATTTGCAAGACTAGTACTATGTACACTCATGTCCAAAATTATTGTCTATAAATATGTTGTTTTAGAAGTATAATTAGATAACGAATTCGCCCGATATTTCTTATAATGTTAGTATGTGTATAATCGGCAAAGAGATGTATGTGGCAAAGTTCATGTCAAAAGAGCAGTAAATAAGAACAACAAAACGAAAATAAAACTTTCTCGTCCATTTAGCAACATTTTGTTTTACTCATTCTAATTTTGGTATTTATAATTCTTTTCCTATGAAATTTACCACAAACATACATTTCCCGATTATACACATAGTATCAGTATTAAAAGTACCCTGCAAAATCATTATCAAATTACTTTGAGACAGTTATGCAACAATAATTTTGGACATGATTGTACATTTGAATTAATAGAACATCGTATAATCAAAGTAGGTATTTAGAGTAATGTATTATTTGCGTTTGAAAAAAGTTTAATAAAATCTTAATTCAAAGCAAGTGAGAGGTATGTGGTTATTTTACGACTACGCAAAGACTTTTAATAAAATGTTAGCTGAACAAAAATACACAAAAATAAACATAAGAATAAATATATAATACTCCTATTACTGTTTTGACGGACTATCTGCGTCTTCTACAAACATGCTGTACATTACACACTAAAGCAATGATAATGACATGAGAAATGTACCTTGATCAAGTAGAATAGCATTTTTAATTGCTTGTTATGCTTTTATTGTTATTTATCTATTTTTAATTCTACACATGTGGTTAATACTTTAATACTTGCTTATTTCACCTATATTTAGAAATAAAATTAATTTACTGATCAAAGCAATATTCTGTGTGTGACAGTTTCAAAACACAACAAATTGGCTTCATCAGACACTACGAAACAACACAGAGAACATGAACACAAAAGAATAGATACAATTTGTACAATTATATTGAATTAATGAAAGACGAGCAACATGAAAATGAAGGCTGTGAGTGCTTCTTCAAATGAGTAATCAGGGAACACTTAGAAAGCTAAAGTTGAGACGGCTTGACGACAGGATTCGCCGCCTAAAAGATAGACTTAAGAACAGTGAAGTTGATGTAATTTCATATTTTGATGCTATTTCATATTATATCCACATAGAAACTTGATATACTATTTTGGGTGTGATAATAAAATTTATGTTCTTGTAAGATATTTGAGTTTAATTTGTGTGAAGTAGAAGAGAGGTTGCAGTTGAGAATAAAATAAATCCATCTTTGTTACAGATACGGAGTGAAAATTCCCTTGTATGTTATAAGGTGAAACGGGAAAAGATCAAACGAGAATTCCCGTTCTGCTTTAACATTCTTATCGGTTGTCTGTCAAAATATGTTTTTAGGGCATAAGGCGAAACGGGCATAAATCATTACAAATTTGATTCATATATATAATATATATATATATATATATATATATATATATATATATATATATATATATATATATATATATATATATATATATATATATATATATATATATGTATGAAGGGCCAGGGGGAAGAACGCTTTCAGTCCAAAAAAAAAATCGATATCTCCAACACCAATTTTCTAATTTGTTGTAAAAATAAGTTAATCTTTACATATATACAATATTTACCATGATATAAACTTAAAACTATTTTTCTAAGAATGTAATTACAATGGTTATTTAATGAGAAGCTTGTTTTCTTCCTCTCCTGAAAAAAATCATTAAATGGACTGAAAACGTTCTTCCCCCTGACCCTTCATATATATATATATATATATATATATATATATATATATATATATATATATATATATATATATATATATATATATATATATATATATATCTTCAGCTGCTGTGTTATATATATAGAGAGAGATCTTTTTTCTTGATAACTTTGGAAAAAGAGAAGTAAAAACTTTAGATTTCTTAATAAAAATAACTTTGTATACTGTTATTATATATATATATATATATATATATACAGTATATATAGTGTGTCCCAAAAGTAATGGAGAAAAATGAAATACAAAACAAGAAAAATGTTTCTATGGCATATAGCCCGGAAATGGAGCTAGACAGCTTCGAATGTTGGGGAAAAGAACTTCATATTTGCCAACGGAATAATGATAGAAGCTATGAAGGGGGTTCAGAAAGACATAAAAATAATATCAGCTTAACATGTTAAACGCATGTTACATGACTGCGCCAGAAATTTTCCAATCGTCATTTAGGGATTCACTGAAAGTCTGTAGGGCATGAAACGGTGCAGTGAAGATGGAAATCATACCGAAAAAATGTTGTTATCCATGGCATGATTGCACGCACATCTACAATGGGCGTCAAAGTAAAGATCACTTAGCATGGTTGCATAATCTCAGGGTGCAATGGAAAGTGGTATACCAGATATAAACTTATAGAGAGAGGGTAGAAATAAGAACAAGTGCAACTAGTCGTTTCATGTAATGAAATAACAGGCAGAATCATAACGACGTACTGTATTTGTACCGTAGTATCTTTCACAGAATAATATTACAAATTACTAGATCATACATGCTAACAAACTTACCTATACAAGATGTTCAAAGTGCTGTCCTCCCACATCTATGCAACGTGCTAATCGTAAGTTTCGAATGCATTTCATCACTCTCGGTAACTGTTTACACTCATCTGCAGTACAGTTTTGTAAATCGGCAAGTTCCTTTTCCTAAGTGTGAAGTTCCTTTCCTCCACATTCGAAGATGTCTAGCTCCACCCCTGTCCACTTACAGACTATATGTCATATAAACTTTTTTTCTTGTTTTGATTATAGAAATCTGTAGTTATCTTTTTTCACCATTACTTTCGGAACCCTGTATATATATAACGCAGCAGCTGAAATGTGTGGGGCAGGGGGCGGATATGAGTAAATCGATGATCGATCGATCCAGGGCGCAGTAAAACTAGTTACGCTACTGCCCAGAGATATAAATTTTTAATTATAAATAGAATTTTATTCTAAATAAAGGAACTGCATAACGTGCTATATGTATTGTAAAGTTCAAAACATGTAGTTTACTATCCTATTATAATGTTGTTATACGTGTATTTTAAAATGTATTATCATACAATGATGGAAAACTGTAATTAGGCATTTATGTGTTGTTTTCCGAAATAAATAAATTTAAATGCCCTCTCATCAGAAATTGAACCCGAAACTCCATATACCAAAGACTATCATGCTAGCTACCAGGGCCGGCGCTTGAAGTTTTGCCTCCCTGGGCGATACTTTCATATGCTGCCCCTTTATTATTTTCTTTTTTAAATTTTGCCGCCCCTGAATTCTTTTCTTTTTTTAAATTTTACCGCCCATCAGACTTGCCGCCCTGGGCGATGGTACGGCTCAACCCCCCTTCACGCTGGCCCTGCTAGCTACTAAATCAGAGAGGATTTCGAGTAGTCTGTTAAAATTATTCGAATATTGTTATTCGAACACTTTTCTGTTGTAATTCGAATATACTAATATTATTCGAAGAATTGTTTGAATATTTGTTCATTATCCAAATTATTCGAATGCTAACAGCACTAGTTTCTAATCACGATGATGGAGGTCAGTCTAAGGCCTCTGTCTCTTGTATCCTAAAGGGCATAAACGTACGACATTAAACTTAAAAAAAAAAAGAAAAAATCATTTCAGACCACTCGACTACACCACATTAGCTCCATTGAGCTACCGTGTCCCCTATCAATATCCAACCAAAACATCATAACAGATTTCTTGGTAGCAATGAGTGATTAAAATTTGTTCTGGTATTGAAATGTCAGAAAGTTACTTCATAGACCATTATGTACGAAGTAGGAGGAAAATTGTCATACGAAGAGAAAATTAAACGTGTCCGATCTACTAAGGAGGAAATAATACAAATAGGTTAATGGCACACAGAGAAAAATCCATTCTCCGGACAGCGGTTTATTGTACAAATATACGGTATCCTCTTGCTTACTATAGAAATCAGTACAGAGCATACGTTATCCGTATGCTACATAGGCACTGCCCTTAGATGTTACATCATGCCGTTGCAGGATGTCTGACATCTAACAGTTTTCCGTATATCACATGCGTATACTTATGTTACCTTCGTCAGCTATATGTTATATACGTCCATTTGTATGTAAGATCCTGACCGCGTATATTGTTTCATACGGAAAGTACGTATAGATGGAACACTTATACAGAAAGTATTATAAAACATGCGTTTCAAGTTATACGTCTGCTGTACGTTAAGTCCAAAAATTACAGGAATTACGCACGTAACATATCTTTTTAAATATGCCACCTACATTTTTTTTTCTCAGTGCAACATCAGATTATTCAACGTATTCCCTCAAGGTTAATACACAACTTACAACGGTGAAAACAGCAATGAAAGAGGAAGTATTCAAAAGTAGTGTGTAATCATTGTATTATCATTGTAGTAAGTAACAACGATATTCTATATGAGTATATACTACGATAAGTCTTTAAATAAGTAACTAACCGAACTGTGGTGTGGTGTCATTACAAAAGTAAATTACTAACGGAATATATTACTATTTTTTTTTCTTATTTTAATCCAGCGAAGGGAATAACGGACTCTAGTAAATAATAAAATAAAAATACAAAAATAGAATATTTGTAGTAACAATAAAAATAAATAAAAATAGCAATATGCAATAACAAAATAAACTGTAGAAAAGGTACTGAAATATTAATAAAAATGAAATAAAGGAAATAATTGAGGGGGTGAGCGCAACAGTGGTCTAACCCACATTTTTAAAAGTGGAGAAAAATCAAGTTAAACTTAAACATGTGTGTTTTTTTGTACAATGTATGTATATGCAATGTATGACACATTCAACCACTTAAAAAAAAATGTGGGTTAGAGCACTGTTGTGCTCATCCCCTCAATTGTAAAAGAACCTATTAAAATATTGAGTTGTATCCAGTGGCGTATTTATGATTTTGTTTCGGGGGAGTTTGCTAACTTTATTCCTGGAAATGTGAAAGTTCTAAAAGATATTTCATTTACTTTAATATAATGCATAAATAAAATTTCGGAGGGCGGGCTTAAGCCCGTAAAGCCCCCTTAAATACGCCACTGGTTGTATCATTCCGAGGATACACATAACTTACATCACAAACAGTCGTATCTTACTTACACCTCCTTTCAACAACAAGATAGATAAAATATATACACACACACAAAAAAAAAAAAAAAAAAAAACCGGCATGGTATAATGTCTAAGGCTATTGTAATAAATATGGAATGAAAATTACGATGAATTAGATAATTAATTTTCTCCCCTGAAAATTGAGAAAAATTGAGATACAACACTTTATGATGAGGTTAACCATATTAAAGATATGTAAATCACAATGTTTAATTTTCACAAAGCAAAGGATATTTAAATAGGGTTGAAGAAAAAACCAATAAAATTAAATCTTACAATCAGATTTAATTTCATAGGAAATAGTAAAATATAATACTTCTTAATAATTATATCATAAATCAATTAAGATGAGAAATCAAAATGGCGGATGTACTCAGTATCATTAAGAGGGTTATAAAGATTAAAATTAATTCTTAATGGGAATCTCATTCCTTAAACGTATAATAGCAACAAGAAAATTATCTCAAGAGAAAAAAAAGTTTGAATTATGCTGGATGCTTCTAGAATCTGAAGAGGGAATCAATAAGATGTTAAAAAACTTGAAGAAAGGCTGTGAGGAATATGGGATGAAAATAAATGTTAAAAAGCAAAAGACATGGTGATTGGAACGAAGGAGTCGGTGTCAAATATAGAAGTAGAAGGGGAGAAAATAGGACACGTGACTAGTTTTCGGTACCTGAATAGTATTATTAGTGATAATACGAAGTGTGAATGTGAAATAAAAGCAAGGGTAGGAGTGGCGAAAGAAGACTTTAGGAGGAATAAAAAAAATTAGTGGAACCTTGAACAAAGAGTTGAGAAAAAGACTTATAAAATGCTTCGTATGGAGTATTGTGTTGTATGAGTAAGAGACATGGACATTACGCAAAAAAAGATGAAAAACGACTGGAAGCTTTCGAAATGTGGGTGTGGAGAAGAATGGAGAGAATTAGCTGGGTCGAGCAGAAAACGAATGAAAAAATGAAATGAAATCTTTAAGTTTTACGTCCCACGGTTATGCCGGTTAGGCTAAAGGAGACGGTGATTATGAGAAATGAGTGAAATGGTGGAATGAATAAAGTGGGAGGAAACGGGAGAACCCCGAGAAAACCCACGAGCACGGTGTTTGTCCACCACAAAGTTCACTTGGCGGGGGCTGGGATCGAACCCGGGACCCCAAGCACCACAGGTGAACGCTCTACCACTGAGCCACCGCGCCCCCCAGAAAACGAATGAAAGGGTGTTAGAAACGGTAGGGAAGAAAGAACAATTTTAGATATTATTAAGAAGAGGAAGAGAAACTGCTTGGGACATTGGGTAAGAAGGAATTGTATCATGAGGGACGTTTTAGAGGGTATGGTGCCAGGAAAGAGAGGGAGGGGCGAAGAAGACTACAGTTAATGCAGGGGCGGCTTCAGGACTGACTTCTGGGGGAGCGGTGGGTTGCAATACTGCTACTTAGAACTACTTTTAAGAGCTCCAAACTCTGGTATGGGTTTTTATTTATATATAAAATAAGAAAAACTTTCCTCTTTTGGGGGGGTCGATCGCCCCCCTGGATCCTTCGTTATCAAAACAGAGAAATCGTACGTGAAGACGAAGAGGTTAGCGGAAGACCTTGGTTTCTCAAGTTGCAGCTTGTGACCTACCAATAATGGCAGAATACCGATGATGATGATGATGATACAAAGAAAAGTATTACGTAAAAACTCGAGTATAAAACCTAGTAGTAAAAAAAAAATGTAAGTTTTACGCCATTTGCATTATATTCGAAAACGTTAAACGATTTCTTAAAATCATTTGTCCTTTTTTCTTCTTGTTTAATATTTTCCTAATGACACTTTGATAAAACTCTTTTAGGAGCGCATCCAGAATGTGTTGTTGGGAGAAGTCTAAAGCTCCGGGATTTGATACTACAAGGCATCACATCTATATGTAGTATCAAATTAGCGTTATTCTGCGCCAGAAAAGACATTAGGTAATTATTAAGTACTGCTACCCTATATTCTTAGAAAAAATATATAGAAGTACACTGTTTTATACATATATATAAAAAGAGCAGAGATGAAGTGTTTAAGGTCAAATCTTTAGGCTGATGGATCCCTCATGTGGATACGCCCCTGCTCTCAGTCACTTGCCAATTGAAATGTGATATTAATCATAATATTTTCTTCTTGTATGATTGTTCTTTAATGATAAAGCAAAATTAAATTAAATTGAGAAAGCAAAGCTATTTCCTGGTCATTTCCAGTGCAGAGTTTGCAATACTGCTATTGATTGCTTTAGCACTTCTGAGGTTTTGAACTTTTCCCCGATCTAATGATGGCACCATTCAATTGAACAATCTATAAATGACCTTATCTGCACAGTACATGCTTGTTTGGCTCGCAGAGTTCGTGGTGAAGAATGTGCGGAATTTCAGCGCTCTAAAAGCAGGGCTGCCAGATCGTATCTGCTGATATTTGGTCACGATCTTCTTAGTTTTCTTTTTTCCACTAAACCAGTTTAACTGAACATCGATCTTCACGCGTTTACACACAGGCAATTCAAGCCACAATACTGGTTAATGATGCTTCCTACCCTAAATTCAAATCAGTATATTGCAAATTCAACCTTTCCTCTCTCTACCACACTATCTTTCTCGTGACTGATCTGCCATCTGGATGATACGAGACAGCTTTTCAGTTCTGTGTTGACGTTGATATTTTACCCAGTATTTATGCTGCGGACGTCTGTCCATCATATGCAAAATCAACCAAAAAGAAACGAAAAAAAAAAAAGGATAGAAAAAGTATGAAATATTCCATCTGCTTCAAAAACCGAAAACTATCCATCATGTGCCATATGCATATCAATTTCAAAATAAAGAAAAGATAGAGATATAAATTAGATATAGATGTAGATATGAATAGCCTATAGCAGTGTTTCACAACCTTTTTTCAAGTGGGGATTACTTTTGTTAGTCAGAATGCTCTACGGATCATCGAATTCTTGCCACCTTTGATGACAACTTAATAATAATAATAATAATAATAATAATAATAATAATAATAATAATAATAATAATAATAATAATAATAATAACAGAAACGTTTGTTTGTCACACTAATTTCTAATAATAAACAGTTACGCTAATAGATGTCACTACCTGCGGTATCGCTTGTCTACCTGACGCTAATAAATGTCGCTAAGCATGTAGGCTATTTTCCAATTTGAAACTATTAAGATGAATTAATTGCAACTTAAACTATCTTATTTCAAAATTACTAGTGATGATACTGAACAGGAACGTACTTTGTTTGCTATTTATTATTAGGAGAAGGATAATAACTATATTTAGATTTGAGCATTAATATTTGTGAAGGTTATTTTTAAAACCTGTCAAGTTTATTTTGAGCAAAAATTGAGATAGTTTCAAGTTCTTTGTTCTTCCTGCTATCTGGAACAAAATTAAATAGGCCTATGTTTTTTTTTAAAAAAACTTACTAGATCCATGTGTTAATAGCAGGGTTGAGTTGTATTTTTTCTTAAAACCTACCATATCGACGGTTTTTATTGCCAAAACCTACCATGTCCATTTCAACCAATAGTTTTGTAGGGAATGATCATATTTTGTTCACAGTGAAAGCCGCATGTTTCCATTTATATAGTACTGTTTGTAAAAGAAGAATCACACCATCAAGTGAAAATAACACAATTATTTTATAGACACGATTTAATATACATGTAAACGCATCTACTTTTGCCAAACACCATTGAAAACCAATAATATCTTAAAACACGGAAAAGATGGAGGAAGAAGACCGTGAATGCGCTGGCAGTTAGAATGTTCTGGAGGAAAAACTCTCAGACCACGACCGCAAGAAACCATTTGAAAAGGCAAAGTGGAAGAAGACCCAGCAAAGCCAAACGGAACAAGGATACTGTCTTTACTGCAGTGGCGAAGCGTACTATGAGGCTCTGAGGCCGGGCCTCCCCTTTTTTCTACCATATATTTTCTTTATATTTGGTTTCTTATAAAATAAAATCAATACTTCAACATTTCGCTTTTTCGGTAACAAAAAAGTAGGTTGGAAACACTCGGAGTCCCTTCCGTCTGAGCCTCACCAGCTCGCTAGATAAGTTTACGGGCTATGCTGCTCAGGGAGCGAAGCTGTTTTCGCTTGGGATTGCACACATTGTTGGGAAGGTGCAAAGGCTCGCCTCTGGGAGTTTAGTTTTAACGTGGGGGCGCGGTGGCTCAGTGGTAGAGCCGGTGCTTGGGGTCTCTCGTTCGGTCCCAGCTTGCGCCGTGTGAACTTTGGTGGACAAACACCGTGCTCGTGGGTTTTCTCGGGTTCTCCCGTTTCCTCCCACTTTCTTCATTCCACTATTTCACTCATTTCTCATTGTCACCGTCTCCTTTAACCTAACCGGCATAATCTTGGGACGTTAAACTTAAAGATTGCATTTAATTTCATTTTTTAGTTTTAACGTTAAAAGCATCTTTTAATGCTAATATGTTATAAAATGATTTCCTTAACACAGAATAATAAGTTTCTGTTTAGAATTATGTATTTCTGTTAGTGATAACTTGTTTAATTTAGCCTGGTCCATAATTGCATATAGAATATAATTCTGATACATTAAACATATGTATAAATTTACAAACGTGACCGTACAAGATAAAATAATTATATTTGTGTGTAATTTTAGTTGAGTTTTCAATTTCATAGAATCAGTGGAGTATTTACGATTTTGTTTCGGAGCGCTTTGATTTTTTGCGGAGGGGCGCTGCTAACTTCATTCCTGCTGGAAATGTGAAAATTCTGTAATATATATATAAAAAAAATAATAAAAATTGCGATAAAATTTCGGTAAGTGCTTAAGCACGAAAGCCACCCCTTAAATATGCCACTTTATAGAATACAATATTAAATATCTTGCGTTGATTCAAATAAAGTTCCTTCTGAGCATTAACATTTCTAGTGACGTCATTATCACGTGATGCATTAATTAAATGCAGTATTGAACTCACTTTAAAGTGGGAGATGCAAGTAACAAACGCTTATGCAAGAAATTTGATAGTTAACTGTAAGAATGTGTTTTCTTTTTCCCTCCCTCCATTTTCAAATATGCAGGAAATGAGGAAATTCTCCTCATCCCCTTTGCAAATCCCAGACAGAAGAAAGTATGAAATGCACTTCAAAATATTTGCGGTGGAGCTAAATGGGAGTATTCCGTTAATACATATTGCGTGGTTTCCTCATGTAAATATTTGTTGAATAATAATAATAATAATAATAATAATAATAATAATAATAATAATAATAATAATAATAATAATAATAATAATAATAATAATAATAATATACTACTTTCTGTCTACTTTTGCTTATATATTAATTTTCTTGTTAAATTAAACAACAAAAGAAAACTACTATGCATACATGCACATAAATTCAACTCTAAACAGTGTTAGAACTACAGCCAAGAAAGTTCTTTAAAATAAATAGATTTAGTAGTTTTTTTTAAAAAAAACTCAATAAGGAATATAGAATTCTGAATGTAACTTTAAACATTTTATGATACATTAAATGTTATTTGTGTTATTAGTTTGTCGGGCCTACCCTACTTGTGGGATTACGCTTCGCCACTGGTAATCACAGAAACGATAACCAGTCCCTGCAACGCTTTACAGCTGTTCAGGGAAGAACTCCTAGCCTTCCGCATTGCTTATTGGAGCAAATCTACTGTTAAAAGAAAAAAAAAAACACCTTCATAATGGTTAACACCTCCGTTTGAACTCCAAGTCTTCGTCGAAACTGTAGTTAGGATGGTCATGAGAGAACAAGAAAGGACATGGTGCTGTGCCAATGTGTCGGGATAGCTTCTTGAAGATTTTGAATGTATGGATAAGCTAATTTGAGCACGCTGCTAAAGGCAAGCTAAGCAATGACATACAAATAAAGGAAACAATGAGAGGCCAGCGTATAGATGAAGGCCTGGAACTTCTACAGCAACGAATCGTGGAGCACACATTTTTTTCACTTGCAGAGAGAAGCATTATGACAGGAGTGGCTGCGTATCTACCTTCAAACTTCTAGGGATGCGCACGAGACGAGTCGAGACAGGATTTTCCTGACAGAATTCGAGTCGAAACACGGCTCTTCCAATAGAGAAATATGCATTTTTCGAGTCGAGACATCACTTTTACACCACATTTTCGAGACGAGACAGCCACAAATCTTGTCTCCTGCGCATCCCTACAGGAAAATATTCAAGCTGTTTCTTATCTTGAGATCTCACGAGTAGCGAAGTCGAGACCTACAAACTTCGCTTTGAGAAAGGTGTATAGCTGTGGTTTCCATTACAATATGATCATTGAGAATCTGAGTTCGGATCCCTCAAAACTGATGTCTGCACTAACAGCGTTCGGCTTCGTCGATACAATTTGCAAGTAACCAGCGAGAAAATAATAATAATAATAATAATAATAATAATAATAAAAACGGAAAGCGCTTGCGACGAAACTATTCACATTCGCAAAGCCAAGTGCCCTTTTTCCAAGAACATAATAGTCGTCCTAGAGGAAGCATGTCCATCAACTTTAACCTGATGCAAAATCAGATTCTACATAAGACGCAAATTTTCGAGGTCTTCTACAGTCGCTAAATTTGGTACTACATTCTGGGCATTGTCATTCACATAGAGAACAAGGACATTTAAAACATCGATGAAAACTTTGGTGTTTGAACATATCCTCGGTGAAATTCTGTGGATGCCACTAGTATAAAATATATTATATATTTGCTTGGTATTTCGTTTACATGAGATATTTACATTTCGACATCAGTTGTTGGTTTGGAGTTTAACGTCCCTCTCAGAACCGAAGATATAAAAGACGTAGTCTTACAGACAGCTTAATGTGAATCAGGTCCACGTTGAGTTACTACCTGGAACTGAAACCCGAGTTGCATGGTAACCATGTCCTACCCCACTGCCCGTAATGCCGGTCACGCAAGCGCTGGTTCCGATGTCCAGGTCTGCAGCCCCGAAAACATCCTTACCGTTGACAGACGTGTGACATTACATCAGACTGGAGGTGGCAGTTGTTGCACAACGGTGATTTTCTGTTCGACGCCCTCTGTCCACAATTGTTGGAAATAGAAACATCAAACACGGCCCATAGATCGCCACCGGATTGTTCTCCGGAAAGAAGTTTATCTCGAGTCCATCGGATGGTGGACGAACAAGATATTAGTTTTAGAAGTCATGTACGACTCATCAGAATTGAAAATACAGCTTATCAGTAAACAAAATGTAAACAAAAGTTTTATCAGAGGCATGTATTAACGAATAATAAATATTCAGAATTTCACAATGTGGATTTGTAAGATTATTTTATCGAAATTATGTTATCGATGTAATAATTACATCACAATACATATGTAACATGGATTACGAAATTTATTGCTGCAATGAAACGTATTAGCAGACATCATACAAAATCAAATTTGATATATATATTACAGGATCTCAAACAAATAAGTAAAGAACATACATAATAGGTTATATAAGAAAGTATAGATAAGCAAACCATATCCCCATGTACGCAACTTAACCTGATAATTCGTTAGATTAAAGTATAATAAACAATGGAACTAAATTATCATAACCATAAGTATGGTCATAGTTTATGATGGAAATTCAATCGTCATAATCACCAAACTATTCAATTACTATTTGTTTATTATTATCAAATAGCTCCCTTCCATTTATTTACTTTATATATATACTTCTTTATATACTTCTTCTACAAGTACTCATTTACGTATAATTCATTTTACTTATTATTCCACACATCATTCCTTGTTGTTTTATTTATTATTCATTTCGTAGTATCTTTTTTTGATTTTAAATAGCAATTACGTCATGTATATGATAGATGATGAAATGACGATATATATATTATAAACTCCATATAATTATTTACTGCTGTTTATTTTAAAATACGGCGATATTTAGTTCCATAGTATTCAACGTACAGTAAAATATATCATATTGTCAATGGATTGTTTATATCTACCTAAGTTGCTGTATTATCCTGGGATACTGAATATGATATGAAATGAAAACATGTTCTATCGAAAAAAAAAACTGTTGATTTAGCTGTTAGACCTAAAGCTGAGAATTCCAGTTAGTCTTATAACTTCATTAAATTTAGTACAGATTCATTTTGGGGAAAGATTATGTATTCAGGAGGCTTCACCTCCTGGACAAGATTAAACTGCTTAGCTAAACATCATTTTGTAATGTTCCCCTTCAAATAGCTTTAAATATAATATGAAAAAAAAATACAAGTTACCGATGGTTTTGCTTCGTAGCTATAATTCCATTTTCGGTACTCACAAAGTCCATCAAATTTCCATCTAACTTGAATTTTATAATTTTTTTTTTTTTGGAATTATATTTCTCCTTCCAATAACAAAACCACAGAATGTACGAAGTTACTTAAAAATCGACGTTTCACTAAGAACACTCAAACTTCATACATTACGAACCATTTTTTATACGCATATTATTTAAATTTTTAACTTGCTTTTCTCTTTTTCGTATTCAGGTGCAGAATTTATACACATATCACCTAATGTTTGAAAACACTATTATAACTAGAAAACAAATTAGAAGTTCATTACTATAAACTGGATTAATATTACAACAAAACTTGAAACAACTAAAACATGAAAGTAAATAAATAAAATAAACTTAAATATCAACATAAATATGAAATCGTACTGACATAACAACTGTGCAGATTTATAATGATGATGACAACTGTACAGGTTCACTTTAGTGGAGCAGTACAACCATATAGCCACGTGGCAGCTAAGCGTTGACATTGAGTGAATATATGCCAATACACCAATTGTATTAAGTGTATACGGTTGCGCAAAAGAAGGTGACATTTAGTTGAGACATAACAAGTATAGTCGCACCGATCTTATTTGTACTGTATATACAAAACAATCTGACTTTATTTATTGTTTTTGTCTTTTCGTCTTTTCCACATCCATTTTCAACTCGATGTCGAATTATCATATCTTGCAGATCTCCTTTGTTGATTGTAAAGAGAGCGATGCCATCAGTGAAACGGAGAAGGATCAGATATTTTCCATTATATTGATTCCTTCCTACTCCCACTCCAGAAATCGAAACCTTGAAGAAACAGTATCACCCTGGAATACCTCCCTCTAGTTCAATAGCCAAAGAATTGGATGTATGCAGTAGCTTGTATAAAGACATTATCCATAACTTTTATATAAGCTTCTTCGACACCACCTGCCTTAACAATGTGAAGGTCTTCATGGGATCTAAAACATTTTTATAGTCAACGAACACAGCATATTAGGGTAATTCATACTCGATTGACAATCCTATCAGTTTCCTCATCATTTGAATATGATCTACTGTGTTGTAATACTTCTAAAGGTAAGGCGAGGTTTAAACTTACGTAATAGGAGTGCCAGTAACATTTTTTTTTTAAAAAAAAACTTCGAAATCTCAAGAAAAGAATTTATAGATCAATAAGTCCGTAGGAATAATTTGTTTCCTCTTGTATACTGCAAGGTAGTTCTCCATTTCTAGAAAACTCGTCACTTGGTAGTCATTTTGAATAAAGTATTGCTAGGATTTTCCCGGTTTTTCCTCAGTTTAATTTACTATGCCTAATAATTACTTTTACTGGTACTTTTCCTTGTTTCATGTTCCTTATGTCGAATTCAATCTCCTCTTGCAACCTGGAATATCTCTGCTTCTTTATCTTTGCTTTTTTTTTTTTTTTTAACTTCCGGTTCATCGGTTAAATATAATAAAGGATCACCTTATATTATAAAAGGAAAAGCTGGGAACAATTTTGTAATAATCTTTCCTATCTCACTCCCAAATATAAGATTTGGAATTTCTTCAAACATCAAATTCATCGTTATCACAATTCACGACCTCAGCCTATGCATCACTTGGATGACCAGAAATGGATCACAGATTTTCATCAACAATTGGCTCCCTGCACTGTCAATAATTCTCGGCGTCATCTTTTACCTTTTATTCTGCCACAGGGATCTTCTGTCTTGGAAACTAGTTTTTCAGAAGTGGAACTCGATGTTGTTTTTCAGCATCTTCGTACCAACTCCTCTCCTGGCATAGATGGTATTTATTATAAACATTTTACCACTCTTGGTGTTCGTGGGAAAGCTCTATTATTACAAATATATAATAAAATTTGGGACACTGCTCATATTCCATCTCAATGGAAACAAGTTCTTATTGTCCCTATTAAAAAAAACAAACAACATATTGGCAAAGCGGACAACTATAGACCAATAGCATTACTTCCTTGCTCTCTCAAGATATTTGAAGACTTACTTTTATCCAGATTACAGTGGTTTTTGGAACATAATCAAATTTTTCCTCCTACTATCACCGGCTTTCGAAAAGCCACCTCTACATACGACGCACTTGGGCCTCTCATTCTTGACATTTATCAGGCTTATCTTGAAAAACAATTTGTTATTGCAGTTAGTGTTGACTTGAGAAAAGCATATGACTCAATTATCTTAGATCTTCTCATTCAAAAGCTATACCTGTTACAGATACCTTCTAAATTTATTAGAATCATTCATAACTTGCTTATCAACAGAAAGATTTTTATCAAACTTAACAAACATTACAATAAACCTAGAACTACATCGGTTGGCTTACTCCAGGGTAGTAAGTTAAGTCCTACTCTCTTCAATCTTTATATATTGGACCTCATAACAGAACTTAACCATGAAGTAAAACTGTATTCGTATGCTGATGACATTATATTCATACTGACTACGGATGATCTTCACCGAGGGACAATTCTTATTGAACAAACTTTACAGAAATTCTTACGTTGGTCTATAAACAATGGTATCGACATCAACTGGGAGAAAACTGTATACTCAGTTTTCACGCGAAGACGTTGTTATACACGCCCTACCATTCATATCGAAGATCGTACGTTACGATATGTTCAGCACTTCAAATACCTTGGGCTTTATTTGGACACAAAAATGACTTGGAAACCTCACTTAGCTCTGTTGTCAACCGCATTGGATTCATACAACAACATTCTCAAAAGCTTAAGTGCAAAACGTTGGGGACTCAATCCAACTTGTCTATATAAAATTATTACACATTGTATGATGGCAAAAATTCTTTATGGAAGCATATTTTATGAGGAGAAGATGAACTACTTTTACCAGCGAGTAACCAAACTTTTATATGATGCACTTAAGATCATCCTTTCTCAGCCTACCTTCTGCCCGAAAAATGCTCTCTTTGAGGAAACTGGTATGATTCCTATTGACTTACAAATTTCCAAATTAGCAGAAACTTTTCTTTTGTCAAGAATGGCGAAAAGGAATAATCCTCTTATAGCACAGCTTCATCAGATTAAACATATATTGGAAAATAGACATCAGAAGGTGCCGTATAGAAATAAATCACCATGGATAGTCAAAGCGTTTTTTAAAGTTCACATGTACGAAGGAATGATCTTACAATCTCCATCACTGCCGTGCTACATATTTCACTATACAACGAGCTTGGTACAAATAAAGACAATTCTTCCCCACTACGTCTCTTCTTCGACTTCAGGACATTTACCAAACATCAATAATTACATTTGGCACTCTTGTGTGGATCAGCTATCTTCAAATTGTACACTTGTTTTTACAGATGCATCTAAATACATTCATCAAAATGTCGGCGCAGCAGTAGTTGTTCCTACTCTTCATATTATCAAAAAATTCAAACTTCCTCAATATTTTACCATTTTTGAAGGTGAGGCTTTTGCCATTCGACAAGCTCTTTTATTAATAAAAATATTACAACTTTCTGATGCCTGTATCTGCTCTGATGCTCTCAGTGTTCTTAACGCTTTGAGACACACCCATTGGAATGTTAAAACAACTTGGCTTCTTTTAAATATAAAATTTTTATACCATCAACTTCAAGAACAAGGATATATTATAAATTTTTTACACACGAAATCACATTCTAATATAAAATTCCATGATGATACAGACCTAGCTGCAAAGTCTGCATGTAATGATGGTCAATCAGCTTCTATTAAAGTTAGTCACTTAAACTTTATTCCTATCATCAAACGAAATCAAGTACAGATGTTACATGCTTGGAAATCTGAAAATAGGCTTGGACCAGGGCGACATTATTGGCAAATCATGTCTATCTCTCAACCCAAACCATGGCTTACTATACATAATTGGTCTAGATACAGAGTAATTTTATTATATCGCCTTCTTTTTGACACCGCCTTAACGCCTTATAAATTATATCAGATACATAAATTGACTACACCTTTATGCTGGTGTCAGCGTGATATTGGATCTTTGAATCATTTAATTTTTGTTTGCGAACAGTTTACTAAAGGCAGATCTTATATGATTAATAAACTTCACAGAGCACTTGGTTATGGACCTTTTTCTGTTGAACAAATTTTAGCTACGACCTCTTGGACTCTTATCCAATTATTGATTGAATTTTTACAGATAAATGGTATCCCTCTCTAAAACTACTAAACCCGATGCACATATATTCTTCATTTTTATATGGATACTTTAAATAAAAATAAATAAATAAAAATAAATAAATAAAAATAAATAAATAAAAAAAAAGGAATAACTTCAATGGCATTTGATAATGTATCTGGCGAAAGTGCTACTATCGACTTCACCTGTGATTTTCTTTGTCAATTTGACTTCTAAAGCTTATCAAAATATAAAAGACAAGAACACCAATGAATAATAATAATAATAGTGATGGTGGTGATAATGATAATAATAATAAACTGACTCAATCCTGAGTGGAAACATGATATTGCTTGACAATCTTCATGATATAGATGTCCTGTTATGCATCACTCTCATCATCAGAGAACTGTCCGGAATCCATTTGACATTTTACATCTTACCACTAGGATAATTTTCAAGATCATTACTAACATAGTTATCTAAGTTCTTTTGAGGTCTGGTCTTCAGTGCACGCAACATGTATCTTCTTCAAGTTTTTTTTTTTTTCTGGACGCAACGAGTTACAAATGTATATCAAGCAATGACTTTAGTGGAGATTTATTAATTTTTTATTTTTTCAGCAATTCCAGGGCCATAGCGGACTTAGCTACTACGGTGCCGCATCTCCCCCTATGTATAACCTCTATATGAGGTTACATGAACAATAAATATAATCTGTTGTTGAATCTTTTTCAGTACTTATTTCTTCATGGTTTTCAGTGATTGCCCCATCTTGTATTTTTAGTGCTTCAATTTACTTCAGTTCATTGCTAAGGATCTGCTTTACCATTTCTAAGGACCATGTTACATTCAATTTTTCTTACGAGATAGCTGTTACACTTTCTTGTATCATCTGTAATTCATTTTCATATTGCTTTGAAAAGTTCCATGTATTCTATTTGAGATATTGCATTGTCACTATTATCCTTCTTTTCTCCAGCAAATGACGAGATTATATTACTCGTAGTAGCGTATTTAGGGGGTCAAGGCTATCGGGCTCAAGCCCCCCCCGAAAATAAATTTATTATATCCAAACTTCATTAAAATTCGTTGGCACCCAAAAGGAAAAATGTAAGTACTTATTCACGTGTTGTACATAGCTCCCCCGAAACAAAATCCTAAATAAGCCCACTGCTCATAATACTTCCTATCTTCGTAGTTGTATCCATCAGAAAATTTGTGATCTCCCTTTAGCTTCTGAAGTGGTCACGTTCTCATCGAGTGTGACAAAAGTTATTCAGTCCCAGTTGAAATACGTTACTCTGCTCTTGAAGAATCTTTCTTGTTACATATGTCATGTCCCTGTCGCTTAAGAAGCTTTCTTGTTCTTAGGTGTGAATTATTCGATTGTTACTTCCTGTGTTGAACCTTTCAGGATATTTCAATTTTCAACCATGTATCTTCTATTTGACATGTTGTAGTTCGTTTCGCTTGTTCTTCGACTTGAATGTTGCCATGTCCATTGTTTGGGAGACTTTTTCCTAGAAGGAGTTCATAACGTAACCTTCTCCGCTTCTACGAATTCTGATAAGAGGTTTGTACGTTTATCCGATTTCTTTCTCTTTATATCCTATTCTGGAATTGAAGTCTTGATGATATTTAGGTAATTATTTTCTGTTATTGTTTGCTATATCCGATTATTTTAGTTTCTTTTTGTCTTATGCTGGAGTTGAAGTCCCCATGATAATATTTAGGTAATTCTTTTCTGTTATTGCAGTCTCTAATTCCTGTCTTTAAATTCTTGCATTCTTTCTTCTGATGGCCTGTTGTGAGGGCCTGCAAAGTGTGTCTGATATCTGATAAGGTGATGCTAAGAATCAGTTAAAGATATGTGGAACCGG
The DNA here is from genome assembly GCF_964235325.1 of Thermobia domestica. Taxonomy (NCBI): domain Eukaryota; kingdom Metazoa; phylum Arthropoda; class Insecta; order Zygentoma; family Lepismatidae; genus Thermobia; species Thermobia domestica. The sequence continues at coordinate 85,709,579 of NC_137456.1, forward strand.
CTGGATTTACCATCAAATATCTTACCCATACCTCCCAGTTATGCAGACTGGAATTTTCCATTACACGGTGAAACGTGCAGGTATAACTATTAATAATGATAGGAGGGTACGCAGGGTGTGCCATCACCAACAAGCTTGGCCAGCACGGTGATTTTTTTCAAATAGCTAGAAACTTCTTTCACCAATCAGAGGATAAGACAAGGTTCTCATTTTCCGAATATCGAATTGTGACTGGGCAAAGCAACGTTCACCAACTCATGTAGGAAGAGGGTCTAAAGTATACTTAGAATTACAGACTATGTTGCTATTAAAAACTGACCATTGCTACATATAATGCAAAATTTCTATCATCAGTAGCAAGAGGGCTATGAAAGATCAACTGACGCATAATCGGATTAAGAGAAATAAGAAGAAATAGAGATTAATTAATCGAAGTGAACCACGTTCAATTAGCCCATTATAGAGAATCAGAACCTGGCAAGACTTGTGGTGTTCGATTTCTTATCATCGAAAAGCTGAAAAGCTTGGATATCTTAGAATTAGTATATCTAGTCGAGTAGCAAGGTTTGCCAACAAACTCTCCCGTATATATCGAAGGAGCCTGAAAAATTTTCTCCTGATTCAGGTGCCAGTTCTAGAAACAGACAGTACATTAATACAAATCCAATTTCATATACAATTCTATATGTTTAGGCTTATAATTCTATATATACACTCATGAATGAGCCAACCTTGATAAGTTTCTGGCTACACAACTGAAACCAAGACGCCTCGTTCTGTCCGTCACACTCCTAATAGTTCACAGTCAGACTAATAGTTATCACTAGTTGTGCTGCCTGCTATCTGACACGAAAAGAAGTCAAAAGACAATTTGGTCCAGTGGCTAGCGCATATGGCCATAGTGCTTTCACAATTTTTCTGCAAATGATGATAAAAAAAGTGCATGTGGTTCCAGGTGTGATTCCCAGTAACATACCACAAGAGGTTAATTTCACAATCATTCACTTTCGTTAATCATTCATCTCTTTTAGCCTAATCATCGTAAGACGTTAAACTAATAAAAAAATCGTTTATTTTCCTCATGCTCTTAGAGCACAATAATGAGACGTTAAACTAATAAAAATCATTTATTTTTCCTCATGCTTTTAGAACATAACGGCGAGACGTTAAACTAATAAAAAATCATTTCTTTCCCTCATGCTTTTAGAGCATAATAGTGAGACGTTACACTAAGAAAATATTTCTTTTTCCTCACGCTTTTAAAGCATAACAGCTAGAAGTTAAACTAATAAAAGTAATTTCTTTTCCTCATGCTTTTAGAGCATAACGGTGAGACGTAAACTAATAAAAAAAATTTTTCCCTCATGTTTTCAGAACATAACGGTGAGACGTTAAACTAATTTTAAAAAATCATTTATTTTCCTCATGCTTTTAGAGCATAACGGTGAAACAATAAACTAATTAAAAAATCATTTCTTTTTCCTCACTCTTTTCGAGCATAACAGCTAGATGTTAAACTAGTAAAAGTAATTTCTTTTCCTCATGCTTTTAGAGTATAACGGTGAGACGTTAAACTAATTAAAAATCATTTCTTTTCGTCATGCTCTGAACAAATTTTTATTATTACTGTCATTTTTTATAGAACAACATTTTTACTGCATTTTTATTCGTCTGTAGATAGGTCAAAGCAAAAGAAAAAGTAAAAGATACCGAGATAATTTTGTATAGGCTTAACTTCCGAGGAATAGATTCCATTTGCGCCCTTATCTCCGTGTCACTTTCGGTTTATAACATATAAGAAAAATCATAATAGAATTTTCGGCATTCTTTCCGCATATTTCATAAACTACCTAAGTACACGAGATATAATCAATCCGAGCGTAGATATAAATTAAGCATCTAAAAATCCTCCAGTAATAGATATAGACGCTTCATTTGATAAAATTTGAAGCAAAAAGTGTTAGAACAGTAAAATAGTAAAAGTATTGTTATTATAAGCAGGGCAGGCTCTAGGAAATTTGCTGCCCCGTACAATGGCACCTTTTTGCCGCCCCCCTTTCTGCAAAAAGAACAAATCTTAAAAGTCACTATTTTAAGTATGCTATCCTATCATGAGGAACAAAGGGGAAGGTCACTCGCACTCAGAAAGACCTGAACGCTAGAAATACAATATCGTTGTGTCAGTTTTATCTTTAAATAATAATTAACTATGTTAGTGAAAGATAAAGCAAATACACATGCAGAGGAAAGATACTAATCCTTTTTATAGAATTCAATATCGAGTTTCAATCTCAATATATAATTTTTCAATTCCAGTGCAACTAGGTCTTTTTATCTTTATTTCTTGATTTTCCTTCTACATCTGTTATTTTTTTATTTTTTTTTTAGAAAGCTTGTTTCCACCTTCAATGATAAGGAACTTGTTTGCGACAAAGACAAGACAAAACTGTGATACGGAAATGGAACAGATGTTTATTACTGTTCGAGAATTGAGTTCTTGTATTTGACAACAAGCAAGCAATTTACGCTGGAATTTGTTTGACCATTTGCTTTAGCACTGTCCATGTGACCTTAAACTAATACGATCTAGACATGACTTATGAATGTAGTTCTCAAATAGAAGATCAGCTTAGGAAATGTAACTAACATCATCATGAAGCCTGTTTCCAACAACAAATATTTATTTTAAATAATATAGTTATGACAGATTTTATCGCCCCTCGAAACTTGTTGCCCCTTGCAAATGCAGCATGTTGCACATATAGTAGAGCCTGCCCTGATTAAAAGAATAATGAATTCATAAGTGACTTAAATGCGGAAACTATCTTATGATGCTAGTTCTGAACGACCACCACTTTCTTCTGTATTTTTTGTTAAAATTGAAAACGAAAGAATCCAAGCAAAAAAATGATCTTCACAGGAAAAATAATCACGAAATCTCCTACTTTGAATTATTCTAACCATAGCAGAGCTTTTCTCAAATCAAACTTGTTCGTGGTAGAAAAAAAAAGTCTATTTCTTTTTTAAAAGAACTAAATTTTACATAATGCTTCCATCATCACTAGAGAAAGAAGAGGACCTAAAAAAACGTTCATTTGATTTTAAAATTTTCTTCATCATAAAGCACCACTAAAAAAAGAAAGAAAAAGAAAAGAAAGGAAAAAAGCTTTTCTATGCTCCTGTATTATGCCTACCAGCTGACACCACAGAGAATATTATTCTCTATTTTAAAATTAAAAAGAAGAAAAAGAGGTGGAAATTAAATAAATCTTTCTCTCACTTCTGTGTACGTTCTTTGGTTGGCAAAAAAAAGTGGGAAAACTAGAAAGAAAGAAAGAAAGAAAACTTGTAACATGTTTTTAATTCTTTTCACGGAGACGGTAGTAGGAAACAAAAGACAGTCAGTCGGCGACTACTGAAATCTCATTACCACCCATAGAATGATGCTTAACAACCTCATCAGCCATTTTCTCTACCTTCTTTTATTTTTTAAAAAAATATTCTTTTATTCCGTTTCGAGACAAGGTAAAAATACTTTTAGTTTCAGCTGAGAGTTTTCTGAAGGAATGGCACATAATATTATATATATAGTCAAAAGTAAGAGACGGAATTTGAAGACAAAAGTACAGTAAAACTGAAGATTGCTATTTAGATTTTTTTTCTTTCTTACCAGCATTTGCAGTATTAAGGTGAACGTTTCATCAAAGGTATACTTATACGTGTTCGAACACTAATGTGTAGAAGTTACCTAATTGTTACAGTCTTGTAACACTAATGTGCAGAAGGAGTTGTCTCATAGTTACCGCTTTATAAGACTAATGTGTAGCTGAAGTTACCCCATCGTTAACGTCTTATAACACTAATGTATAGAAGGAGTTACCTCATCATTACCGTCTTGTAACATTAAAGTGTAGGAATTAACTATGCTTACCGTTTTACTGATGTGTTGAAAGTGTTACCTAATGTTACCGTTTCGTCATATCCATGTTATCCATACTATGTATAGGAGAATCTTCGATTCATTAGCTACAGCACGGTAAGTAGAAAGATCTACACGACCAGAGCCCAAAATAGATATAGGCTACAACTTATAGTAATTTTTAAGTCCAAATGTCGAGCAGGTAATTCTTGAGGTCATAAGAAAAGGAAACAAAAGAAAGAGAAGAATGAAAAGAAATAAATGAAACAAGGAAAATCTTAAGTGAATATTGTTTCAAAATATTTAAAGGATAGTAGCACAGGTACTAATGCTTTCCATTCTTATCCTTGTCTCCGTATTTCAGCATCATCTCCAAATGAATTCTATCGCTATCTTTCCCACATATTAAACTGTTGAAATGAGGAGTAGAGAATCATTTATATGTATTCCAGAATGTAGTATAAACTATCTAGTCAGCATCAGACATCAAGTTTGTTTGGCCCTGGTCCCTTCAGTACATGCAATCTAACCAAGGAAGAGTTTCAGCTCAGTGCGTGCAGGACAAGTAAAAAGTGCCATGAAATAGGAATGATAACTCTAGAGATGATTATCCCCTGTCACTACTGTACTGCAGAATATAATTAAACTCAAAAAACAAACTAACTTGACTTATCAGTCTGCACAATTCCTGTGATAATACCTTGGAGTATACAAATCAGCGAATATCATATTAGCGTATACAGTTACATGAGTTTCTATGCGACACAGAAGAATACACCATGCAAAAGTCATCTTCTGGAATAACTAAAAGTGAATAACTTAAATAAGGACAATAACTCTCATTGCTTTCGATAGACACATTTATTTATTATAACTCCATAATTACAACGAAGTCATCATATGCTCAGCGTAATAACATTGCCTTTCTTGATCAGCAAGTCAGAAACAGGAACATGCAGATACAGAAGACGTCCGTTAAGCATAAAAGGCTACATGCAGGTTAAAGTAATAATTGTGTAAAACAATAGCAAAAGTTCATTTCAAGGGTGATGTTTACATGTATTCAGTAACACGAAGGAGTGTCTGTATTCGTTTCAGGTAGAAGAAAGGACGGAACGAGAAACTAGTTCCTAATAAACACATTTTTCGAATGTATAGTGTAAACTGATATTTTCAAGTTTCACTGTAATATAACACTAAATATAATTATTCCAAATACAGAAGATTAATCTTCCTATAGCAGTACAAAATTAGTAAAACTACACAGTGGCCACTGAATTGCGAGCACCCCTCCACATAACGAAGTGTGGCCAGCAGCCGAGCTGATTACATGACCACTCCGACTGGTAGTATTGCAGAGAAAGAACACACTCGAGGCTACACGTTGGAAGGCAGCACACTGTTACAATGGGAGGTGGGCAGGATTTATCCACATTCCAATAAGGCATAATTGTGAGTACTCGAGCAATAGGTGCGTCAATAACCCAGACAGCAGTACTTGCCAGATCCTCCCTTTCCTTTGTAATGAAGATGCACAAGAAGTGGGAAGAAATTGGGGTAACGGTCTGCAAGAGACGGAACTGCAACTTCAAAACGTGGGGTGAGCGTAGCGTGAAACAGCTCGTGACAGCCAAACGAACCATTAGTGTTCTTGAATTACGAGACCAATACATTGGTGGATGCACAACACCCATATCCCATGCAACTATACAGGGTACCTGGTACGCATAAAGTTCCACAAGAGACGAACCATCCCTTACGACTCGTAATCGCCGACTTCGTTGCGATTTGGAGCAGGAACACGCTAATTGGACAGTAGATGACTGGAAAAGGGTACATTGTCCGAAAATTACAGTTTGTTACTCCTCTTGGACAGGCGTGTGGATGTGTGTGGCGCCAACAGCACGAAGCTATGGATCCCTCGTATATGATGCGTACTGCACACGCAGGTGGGGGCGACTGTATGGTTTGGGGATGCTTCTGTTGGTGTGGACTGGGACTGTTGGTGTGCATGAACCACAGTGAGACTTCATTGTGCACCTGTAGGTTTAACAAGAACACGTACACCATACAATGCAACACTCCTTCTCACAGGAAGATGGCATTTTATAGGACGACAATGCACAGTGCCACCAAGCCAGGACTGTACTTTCTTGGAACATTGCACGGAGCTTCAGCGTTTGAATTGGCCCCCTAATTCACTGGATCTTAATCTTGTAGGTCATTTATGGGATGTTGTGAAAGGATTCTTCGCACTATGACTGTGGGCTCTGTGGGATGCCATCAGGAATTATGGAGTAAGATCCTCTTGGAAACATATCAGCAACTACCAGAATCCGTGCCACGCCGTGTCCAGGCCGTCCTCTGAACAAAAGGTGGAGCAACAAAGTATTAGATAGGTGATCGCAATTCAGCGACCACTCAGTGTATATGTAAACTAGATTGTCAGATTCAAGGATCTTATAAAATATATCCTTGTATCTGAAAACAAAATCTATGGATCTTACAACAAAATCTTGAAGTCATACGTCACAGTTTCGCTGCCCCTACTCTGCCCACTCCGGCCAATAGGATCGCAATGTTTTGAGCCAACAATCATGGCGGAAACGAAAATAGCCAATCAGACAATGGCAGAAACGAGAGTAGCCAATCAGACGTGCCGATGCTCGGTTGTTTTGGGGCTTCATCGATTTAATAGGATGAAGGTACATATGGGCAGATCCTCTATTTATAACATCCTTGGTCACATACATGAAGATTTTTACTTCCATTTAATGGTCCTCTTCTTCTTCTATATAAAATGGCAATTTCGCCGATATAACATTTCTGCCACTAAATAGAAATTTTAAAATTATTTTGGTTTTGTACACTTAATTGCCTTAAATTCCTTCGATAAATAATAAAGAATTAATAAACAAATTTTGCAATTACATAAAATTAATTTCGAATTAACGAAATTAACAAGATTATTGTGAATGTTCATTCCATCTATAAACACATCTTGATGTTGAGAAGAAAAGAAAAGACAAAATTATCGCGTAACAAGTATTGTAAATGGACAATTATTGTAACTGAGCAAGATGGTTCACTACAAATTGCCAGCTTAATACAAGGAAAAATATATAAATAAAATGAGGTTCTATGAAAATCTAAAGAATCTAAAATAACCAAAATATTAAGATGAAGATAACATAGTACAGACACATGACAAACTCGTAACAGAATGAAGGTTAACTCCGATATCATGACAGTAAGTCTTCTTTTTTTTTCCTTCGAACAATTAAACCCGTTTAGATTTTTGAAACTGTGTGTCCAAGCAGGTTTTCTTAATACTTCTAAAATAGGACAATTTCTTAGTAGCTTATTATAAATGAACCTACGTATGATGGGAAGTATTTATGTGTGTGCTTCTTATCGGCAAGTGACAGTGGACTGTACTCACCTAATCTTTTCTTAAAAATCTTGCGTTTTAGTTGGGGTTTCTTCATTAACTTCTATATGAATACCCAAAGGTGTCTATCCTTGATGTCAAGAGATTGCAACTCCTGACCAGGGAAAGATCCAAAGGGGCACTCGAGTTGCCGAACGACACGTATCAGATATGAAAAAAAAAATGAAATGAAATCTTTAAGTCTTACGTCCCACGTGTCAGATATGAAAGAGAGTGTGAAACTATGTTCATATGCAAATTTATAGCTTCTGAGGGCAACATGGAAAAGCAGGAGAGCCGAAAGAAATATGGCCGACCGTAGATCTCAGCAATAGAGAAAGCTAAGGAATCACTTGTTCCGCGCGTGAATGGCCACAGATATGAAGCTAAATGTTTAGTAGTAGATGCATAAAATCTACTATGTAATTAACATCATGGCCGCCATATTGAAAATGACCATCTTGGATTTAGATTTACAGTATAAAAGGGAAAGTGGGTCATGTGGCATATAAAATAACACTGAAATTTTACCAGGAATACATTGGTGTTAACCATTCTGTAGTAACTATTGTGAGTGGAGAAGTAGGCCTAACATGCAAGAAGGACGCATATAAACTGTGTGATATAGACTCAGTAGTATGACGCAAAAGCTAGAGCTTGGAGAACTCTGGTTTGTATTCAGATCAAAGGAAAAGTGTTCACATGCAGAATAGTTGCGAGTAAAGGAAAGATAGTCATTGACGACAGAGAAAGAAGAGAATAAAGGTGAGTCCATGCCACCTACTGTGTGTCCAGTTAGCAGACAGAAAGTACGCGAGAAAGCTCATTAGCTAGTATCTGCGTTATCAGTGAAGTAATCAAGTAAGATAGAGTGGTTGGTAGGAAGGTAAATGTGCCCTTGGTCGGTGAGCCACTGTTGAGGAAGTGCTTGAAAATGACAAGGTATATTCTAATTCATCATATAGAAAAGTTATTTCTTCTTTTGGGCATGAATATGAATCTCCAGATAGTTGTGCCATTATTAGTGCGTGAGTTTGGGACTTGCAACAATAATCCCTGTAAGAAGACCGGAAATTTAATTATTAGCGATTATTGATACAGTGGTCGAAGAATATCAAACGTTAAAGATAGATGATAGCGTTGCAGGTGAGAACAGCTCTTGTGTTTTCATCACACTCTTATAGACACTGTTCACATCCACTGTTCTTTATAGAGCTGATATATGTTATTTTCTTTGAAAAGAACCACGTCGTAACTGTACGTGTAATCCCCAGCCCTAATTTGTGTCGGATGATTTAACGTGACAACAACTATCCATCTTTTACACTGCAATGTTATCAGCTCTTTGCATGTGCAAGTGTTCTTTATAATCTTTTTCTAGATGTGCATCCTGTGCGAACATTATTCCGACATATTATTCCGCAGTTTGTTCAAATATCCCCCCACGACTTTCTTGCATGTTGCTTCTGAACTCACAATAAAGTTACTACAAAATGGTTAATACATGAATTCCTGGTAAAATTTCAGTGCTATTTCATATGCCACATGACCCAATTTTTCTTTTACGTTGAGAATCCGAATTCAAGATGGCCACTCATTATGGCGGTCATGATATTAATTACAGATATAGCAGATCTTATCATGCATCTACTACTAAACACTTGACCTTAATTTATGTGGCCATTCACGCGTAGAACGAGTGATTCTTTAGCTTTCTGTGTTGCTGGGCCCTACAGTCGGCCATATTTCTTCCGGCTCACATGCTTTTCCATGTTGCCTTCAGCCGCTATAAATTTGCATATGTACAAGTTTCACACCCTCTTTCATATCTGATACATGTCGTTCGGCAACTCGAGTGCCCCATTCGGACCCTTTCCTGGTGAGGCCAAGGATATCTTCGTTTAAAAGTATTAGCCACTGAGTATAATAGGAACAACTCCGTCGGGCAACTATTAATAGTTGCGTCATACATAGAATGGTTAAGGAGGCCTTTAACTTCTTTAAGAAACATATTAGATTTTGTATAGTCATGTACGCATCGCAACCTTACAAATGGTTTAACTATCAGTCCCCGTTCCACGGGACCACTCGCTTGTGGAGAATACGGAGAGGTGATACTATGCCTAATCCAAGCGTTTACAATACTCATCCATTGTCGTGAGATAAATTGCAATCCATTATCCGTAATAATAGTTGACAGACACGGGAAATTATAAAAGTAATACTTGAAGTAATTGAAGAATCTCCTTGGTATGCAGTTTTCGCACAAGATAGAAGATTATAATCCTTGAAAATATGTCTATGATAGACAGGATGTATGAATAACCTTGATCACATTAAGTTTGCCTACTAAGTTCACGCACAACTTTTCATGAGAGTGTTTTGCAGTAATGTGACACTCGAAATTATTGATTACTTGATTTTTTGGTTTTGTTTCGAGCACACTCGATGCAACCATGAATGAACAAAGTGAAACGTTTTTTATCCCTTTCCAGTGAAAGAATGAACCATAAAAAGAGTGAACAAACCAAAGCAATTTTAAGGCCAAATTGATCTCGGTCTAATCTAGGTGGCAGGGATTGAAAGGTGCTATCCTCCAACTTTCTGAATCAGTCTTATGGACTAATAAGACATAATCTACTTTTGTCACTTCATCTTCATAACTGGACGTTTCTAGAACTTCAAGTAATTTCATATAATAACTATAATCTCTTCGGTGTTGTGCCACTATGTGCAGATCAATTAAGTCCAGACATTGATGCAACATAAAGCAGGTATTTAAATATTCGAAGGGATTACTAGACATCACATAACCTGGGTCTACCCTTGATGTCGGTTAAAACGTTAGTTTTCATGGGGCTTTGGAGATTTCGTAGTTTGTTAAGCTCATTCGAAATTGCGACGACACTAGACGAATATTTTGACCATTAGTTCCTCTTGTGTAAACTGGACAACTATTGTGACAACCACATTTGTGCATACTACACTAGGCGTTGCTACCGTAGGGATTTCTTCTGTGGATGTAGTTATCAAGTTTCGGTAGTTTCTCTGCTGATTGGAAGATCTATTTTTCTTAGCAAATCGATTGGTCTGCACTGCAGAGTCGATCACAATCATTTTGTTAGGTTGGTATTAAGCAACCTTATCAGAGGAGTATTTCTCAATGAATAGTTAGACCGTTTACAACTCTGTATATTAACCAAGTCGTATGAACAGTTCATCCACTGTGGGACTTCGTGAAAAGTTTAGCAATTTTCACTTTCTAGGTGACAAACAGTTAAGGACAATTTCAATGGCCTTCCCTTCGTCGTATTCTTCTGTGAAATTCTGATGTTGGTTTACTAAATTCCAAACGAAATCCAACAATGTGAAATGCCAGGATTCATAATATATTTCTCTTTAGAGTAAGAACTTTTGCGTCTTTTTCAGCATTGGCACAGATAATGTATCCGAAATAAATACACGAAGACTTCATAAGTAAAGATAGATCTTGATATATTTCGCAGTGAGAGTCTCGCAGGTTTAATGTGGCACTGACCAATAACCACTGTTTATGTTTTCTCGTAAGGTTGAGTGAGGTGGCGTACTGTTCAATTTCTTCTAAAAATGTTTGTGCCAGCCCGGCCAGTCATCTGTCCTCCGAAATCGTGTATTTCCTTCAGGTTCCGAGGTTTTAGAATGAAAATGATTTCCCAGTTCATCAATTAGATTCATAACTCAAACTCTTCCCGAGATCCCCAGGTTCGACGACGTAAATACAGTCTCCAGTCATCCGCAGGACAATTACGTTGTCAGAAGGTTTTCCTTCTTTCCGTGCCATAATTGGATGCGTAGAACCTAACGCTGTCTTCGTGATAGTAGTAGCAGAGTTTGACGATGGACACAACAGTGTCACTCAGTAGTTAAATGACTAATAATTAGTCACTACTTACCTAAGAATTCAGGTGTCACTACGGTAGCAACTTCCATATTTGACACTTTATTAGTAGCTGAAAGAGAAGGAAGATTACTAATAACAGTTACATCCTAATTATTCTTATCACTACATTTACACTTTAGTTCGTTAACACTAAGATGGTTCGTTATAATTCTATAGTGTCCTTACTACTAACACTGAAATTTCTGGCACTTTGCTCATGTACTAAGTTGTACGAGTAATGTTAATCCATTATACAATCGATAATGAAATCGCTGACAAAAACCGATGAAATAAGATTAACCAATTAAGATATCTGAATCAATTTATAGGTACTTCTCACATTATTACTGTCTCATTGTTCATGTAAAATAAATAAAAGTGCTGCGAGTAATGATATGCGGTAGGTGTTTTAATATGTGCAATATTGAAATCTCTTCAAGTTGCATTGAAATAAATGTCAAACATACAAGGTATGGTGAAATGTATGTTCTGGAAGAGTTTGAAAGGCTTTGCATTATACTCAAGGAATACCAGAGGAAGTCACCCAGGAACCAGAGAAAGTCTTCCAATCAAGGAAGAAGATCTATTGGAATCCTTGAATGAAAAGACAGCGTTGAATACACAAATGGAATTCTATATTGGCGTTGTTGTAGATTTATAACCCCATAAGGGTGGAAAGGTGTCTTAGCCATGAGACCATTTTACGCAAGTGATTATAATTATTGTCATTCTTATTAGTAATAGTATTTGATTTATTGTAGGTAGAAATGTAAGATGAAAGTGAGTAGCTCTCATTGTATTGGTTTGAATTCAGTGTTTGAGTACATTGTTTGTGATATCTGGAAGGTGAGGTGGTGGGCCGCCTTGATTTCTTTACTTTCTCTGGTAGATTCCTCTCCTCTTCTTCAGGTATCTCGTTTGGTGCTTTTAGCTCGCCGTAGTCTGAATATGTGTGCTGCATGTGTGTTAGCTTTTGTGTTGCCATGGATGTTGTCTTTGATTGGTGGTGGCCTGTTGAGCAAACTTCTTTTTCGTTGAGCTTGTGTACTTCCTTGTTTATGGTCTTCCTGTGATGTTACTATCTTTGTGTGTTATTTGCTTGGTGTTGCTGTTTCGTGTTTTCTTTGTTTCGTGGTGTTTTGTGAACGTAGAAAAGAATTATAATGAAAAGTTTAGAAGACAAGTTATTCAATAAAGAGTAATAAGATGCAATTGAATCGACTGACCAAGTGACAGTATTTCATCTAAACAAGCCAATCACGGAAAAAATACAATTTGAAGAAGAGAGGAACTAATTTACTGCAAAGCAATAACAAAAAATCTTATTGCAATTCTGGGTTGAATTTCATTAAGACAAACAATAGTTACAAGATAGTTTGGGCAAATAGGCCAAAAACAGCTGGACGCCCCGTCAATCAGAAGTGATAAACAAGACATAATTTGAATTTGAATTTAAAAACGTTCTGAAAGAAGCACAAAATTCATTGGAAGTTTTAGTTTCCTCTTTTTAAAAAAATACTGACGTCAGGCATCAATGTTTTGATATCCTCACCGAATATGCTTCTTTACTGTACATTGGGGGTTAGGTACGGTTGGGGGAGAATATTTAACAAGCGTAGTAATTACCCAATATAAACAATTCTGTTTACTTAACGAGATTTAGTGCATTCCATTACATGCAAATATACAATTTCCTTTTTACATCCATTTTCTGTACCCTGCAGGTTTGAAATTTTTACCCTCGCGCATCAAAGGTATCAGTATAACAAATCTCTTGAGGGGAGATATCACAAGAACAGAAGAGGGAAGGAAACATAACGGAGAAGATGAAGGTGATTTGTGCTTCCTCCAAACTAGGGTTACGAGGAAAGGATGATTCGAACAGAAAGAATTCTTCTTTTTGAGCAAAATGTCAGTTTAGGTTCAGTATCTGTCTCTGCCTTTAGGGAGGCAAAGACATGCATCTGTGCGGGAACAGAGTGAGAGAGAGAACTCAGTCGATCTATAATCTCTTGAGGGATGCTATCCGTCACCTTCTCCTGCCACAGACACGTCGCCCTCTAACGAGCAGTAGCAAAGATGAAATTACGAGTCACCTTCTTCTTTCTCGAAACTTTATTTGATCTCTCGACTTATGTGCCTTTTTGCAGGATTATGCAATGCACCTAACGCGAAAAAAAAAAAGTTTAAAGAAGAACTATGAACAATAATGTTGTGAACATCGCTCATTAAGATCATTTTGTCTCTAAAACTTTAAGGCGATGAAATAACAGACGGAGATCTTAATACTTCCTTTCGATCCGTCAGAAGAAGCAAAATTAGCAAATCCAGAATCATAACAATAATTACTTCAAAAGGAACAAAGACACAATTTTGATTTTGTCGAGATATAACGATGACAAAGAAAGAAAAGGAAAAAGGAGAAGCGCTTTGCTGAATAAAAATCTTTACTGAGTATATTTTGTAGACAGTAATATGGGACAGTTGTTAGCAGGGCCGTTTTTAACCTCCCGGCGCCCTAGGCACTTCAAATTGTTACGTCCCCCCCCCCCCGCTTTTTCCAGATCACCCCTTCTTTCAGTTATTACCTTGTCACTTTTGGTTCAGGTGGGATTTTCCCTTTACTCTCTTACTCTTACATGATGGTTACAAACAAACGCTGATAATTGCTGCTAAATAAGCAAATGACAAGATAATCCTATGCATGTACAGGAGATTCAAATTTATTCGGCGCGCTTTTAATAATACATAGAACTCATCAAAAGTATATTATAATAGTTTATTATTATTATTATTATTATTATTATTATTATTATTATTATTATTATTATTATTATTATTATTATTATTATTATTATTATTATTATTATTATTCTTTCATCATCTTGATGTTCAGTTTATCATATTGAGTGACAAGCTAGTAGTTTTAAATGGACCGAGGTTGCATTTGAAGGTTTCTGATAAATTATTATAAATAAAAAGTGCAGAAGAAATCATTTCCACAGTCTCAGCTTTTGTCCGCTAATAGCAGAAAACATGTATTTTTCCTAATATTAGTACTGTTAATAATTTGTTTTCACTCCCCAGTTATCCTCAGACAACTGTCCTTAAATATTCTTATTTATCAAATAATATAAATCTCTATTTTCAATTAACAAAGGTAAAATTATAAGGATCACATTTACATTAGCCGCCGAGATCTAGTTTGTATGTAATCAGGTAGCTAAACCGGGACAGAAATTATGTTTTCTGCCCAAGCGTATTTTAATTTTATCTCTTTTACCACCCTCCAATTTTTGCGCCTCCAATTTTTTGCGCGTGCCTAGCGTGCCTAAGCGGGAAAGTGGCCCTGGTTGTTGGTTGTTAAGGTGTCGCGTAAATTTTTAGCACCGAGGCGATGTGAGACGTGGATTTACTGTTTAACGTAGAATCCGAACACCGTAACGTGTTCACATGGCATTGTTCTCCCACCGGGAATCGAAGCTGGTACCTCGTGTACAAAAGATGCGTGTGCTCTAGACATTAGGCCAGCAAGGAAGACAAGGAAACTTAAAGTTCGGGGTAATTATTTCAAGTATACTTGAGGGATACAAATTTAATACTTGAGAGATAAAAACCTTACCTTGTATCTGGGAGGAAATCTTTTCCAGGCAGCTTCATTACCTTTTAGAAGCTTTGACAATGTCAGTAACTAAGCTGCTTGATTTGGAACATGACAGCGAATATCATCCTATCCGTGGATCCTACAGTCTTAACAAGAAAAAGTAAATTTAAGGATTATTATGTTAAACGCTTACTGCAGCAAAGAGATCAGGTCAAGAATTGCCATAGCTAAAGAAGAATTCAACAAGAAACGATCACTCTTAATCAACAGGCTCAATATTGGACTTAAGAAGTTGGTCAAGTGCTATGTATGGAGCATTGACTGTATGGTTCAGAGACTTGGACATTACGGAAGTTAAAGAAGAAATATTTAGAGAGCTTCGAAATGTGGTGTTGGAGGAAGATGGAGAAGATAAAATGGACAGAGGGAGCAACAAACGAATATGTTTTAAAACGGATAGGAGAGAAGAGGACACTTCTAGCCACCATCCTTCGTAGAAAAGCCAATTGGATTGGACACATCTTGCGAAGAAATTGTCTTCTTCACGCCGCCATAGAAGGAAAGATGGAAGGGAAGCGAGGAATAGGAAGAAGAAGAACACAGCTGACCGATGATTTGAAAGATAGGAGAAAATATTGAGAGATAAAAGAAGAAGCTGAAGATCGAAAAATGTGGAAGAAACATTTCCAGGCCCAAATCTAAAAATTGAAAATAAAAATAAAAAATCCTCATTAGTCCCAGGACCTGCCGAAAGGCAGAATACTTAATAATAAAAATAATAATAACGTTAAACCGCGTTAAGTACACTTTGACAAATTGTAGAAGAGGGCAAAAAAAAAAAAAAAAAAAGAATCAAAATCGCTAAGAGACAAAATAATATTTTTGGACAATAATGCTATGAATAAGTGCGTTGTAAAAGTATTATGTTTGAGATGTCAGTTTTGCATTCCGTTTGAACTTTTGTGGCCCGAGAAAATTGATATTTTGTGGTGGAATTAACGGGTTTTAGCATAACAATAACTTAAAACGAGTTTAAAATTCCTTAAAAAAAAAAATACCTCTCCAGTCTTATATCGCTTGTTAACGTTGTTTCTTAAAATCAAGAAGACTGTATTTATGAACAGACTTCACTTTAGACATCATTACCTTTGTTAGTAAAAACGTACAATGTATTCAAATGTAAGCATCTTCCTCAGGATACTTTGTCAGAATATTGATCTACAGATGTACTCGGTCTTAAAGCAGCTTCATGAAAAATGACTCACTTATAATACTTCAATGATTGGTCGTTGTATTATTATTATTATTATTATTATTATTATTATTATTATTATTATTATTATTATTATTATTATTATTAATAATAATAATAATAATAATAATAGTAATACTATTATTATTATTATTATTATTATTATTTTGAAAAATGGTTTTAAAATTGAGTGGGAACGAACAATAGTAATATTGAATACCCTGATCAGTTAGAAACTCTGACAGAGAATGATTTGGTAGTTAGAAACTGACTGACGTCAAATACACAGAAGCTGGAAACAAGTACCTATCGATTTCAATGCCAGGAGCGGCCCTTCAAGTTATCTGACGTAGGAAATGGGAACAGTGCATGGACAAAGCAGAGCGCAGCCACAGGCAGACGGAAAGACGTGGTTAGGAGGTTTTGAAATAGGGATGGGGTGTTTCTCCGGCAGACATTCAAATGAATCTCTAGAGGGATAGTTGGGAGGGTGGAGGCAGCCAAACAGAGAATCTATTCCTATCGACCAATTCGTTTTCGGACGGACAGAGAGAAAGATACCGTCACACGAGAGATCACCGGATAGTTCTCTTTTAAGCAACCTCGTGGGAGTGCGAGAGAGAGAAAAACAGAAGATTTCTAAAGTTAGAAATCCAGAAACTAAGTTTTAAAACTCAAGGACAAAAGAGTAAAGTGATATATTCGACAAATACCTGAAACTCGATGCCAATCAAAAAGTAATTATTCCATAAACTCTTTGGATTTTGAAAAAGAAAAATTAGATTTAAGATGATCATATTATTAAATACTAATAAAGGTACATATTGCGCGTTCTTGAGATAAACAATCAGTTGAAAAGATGAATCTGTTCCGTTATAGACTAACAAAGTACAAATTTTCTAATCTATATATATAAAAGAGAACGTACAAATCCTTTGTTCCCTCATCACGCTAATACGGCTGAACCAATTTCTTTCATTTTTGGGGGGTTATTAGGATTTGGACCCTAGATTGTTTTTATCATATCACTTTAATTTTTAATTACCAGTGTCTTGAGATAATTGACCATTCAAGTGTCCATAACGTACAAATCCTTTGTTAGTTCATCATAGGTAAAAATAAACGTATTTATATGCAACCCGCATGACCGTGTCACTCGGCGGGTTAACATAAATGACAGGCGATATAATGTTAACATTTACTGCAAGCATATTTCACGGGTATTAAACACATGAGATATGGAGTTGTGCATTTAAATTTTCATTTCAACCCAGCGAAGCGGGTAATATATGCTAGTTTAATATATAAAATTGAAAGTTACTATGTTTGTGACTTCATAATTCTTGAATCACCCAACCGATCTCGATCAAATTTTCAACATGGATGAGGTTCAAGCCTGGGATGGTTTTTACCATTTCACTTTGACGGTAGAACTTAGGGTGGGGGAATGGGGAAGGTAGTATAAAAATAAATAAAACTTAATAATTCTTGAATCGCCCGACCAATCTCAATCAAATTTTCAACATAGATGAGATTCGGGTCTAGGATAGTCTTTAGTCTATCATTTCACATTGACGGTGCGACATATATATATATATATATATATATATATATATATATATATATATATATATATATATATATATATATATATATATATATATATATATATATATATATATATATGTATGTATGTATGTATGTATGTATGTATAAAAATAAAAATGAAAGTGACTATGTTTGTGACTTAATAACTCTTGAACCGCTCGAGCAATCTCCATCTCGATCAAACTTTCAGCATAGATGAGGTACGGGCGGAGGGGAAGGAGGAGGGGAGATATTTAAAAATGATCTAAAATGGCCGATATTAGTGTTGAATCCATAGTTTT
This sequence comes from Thermobia domestica, assembly GCF_964235325.1. NCBI lineage: Eukaryota > Metazoa > Arthropoda > Insecta > Zygentoma > Lepismatidae > Thermobia > Thermobia domestica. The sequence goes on from NC_137456.1 coordinate 85,727,592, forward strand.
CGGGGTTTCTAAGGTGAACAGTGACAGTTCCGATGCTGTTTAAATCCAAATTCAGCCCCGCAATTTGGGAGAGGGGGAGGGAAGTCCCTCAATTTCACCACAAATTTCATTTTTTTTTTTTTTTTTTTTTTTGGCACTCGGTTAATTGATTCAACCGTGACAAAAATGGCAAGTGTGCTTAGTGTGTGCCTCAACAAACAGTGTTCAAAGTGATGTCCTCAAAACTCACGCTAAATCCACATCGGCGAAGAGGAGCAATGGTCGGAAGAAAACTCTTAGTGACGTATCCCGCCAAGTATAAAGGTAGATTGTCACTCAGAACTATCGTGTGGTTTCGGTAGAAGTGACAGAGGAACTCAAGCAGCACTTCCCACAGGCTGTATCGACAATCAGATTCCGCGGCGAGTTACATGAGATAGGCATACGGAGTCTGGTTATAGGAGTGAAAGTACTGATACGGGACCATCAACGTCGATGGTGCCACAATCATGCAACACGGACGGCTGATGATTGGAGGTATGTGGTATGGTCAGATTAGTCATCGTTTACCTTATTTTAAACGATGGGTCATGATTATGTGTGGTGAACGCTTAAAGAAACGTATGATCCACAGTGTCTCTGTACCAAACGTGAAACACAGCTGTGTCTCTGTGCTGGTGTAAGCTGCAATATCCTTGTTTAGAGTGGATTTTGTCCTGACGCTGACCAGCCGCGCGTTACTGCCCGTGAGTATGTCGCCATTTTAGGGACTCATGTGCATCCTATGGTCCAGATGTTGTTTCCTGATAATTACGTCATATTCCAGGATGTTCCCAAATAGAACTGTTAGAGATTCGAGGAACAACAGGATGGAGTTGAACACCTCCTCTGGCAGGCCAATCTCTGAACCTGGACATAATTGAATATCCGTGATCTGTTTTGGAGATACGAATCTGGCCTCAGTATTCCGCCTTCATTCTCTCTCACGGAACTAAGTGGTGCACTGCACACGGAATGGCGTAATATTTCACTTGTTACTACTTACAACCTCTAGGACTCCATTCCAATCGCAACAGAACAGTTCTGACGACGAATATTGGTCCAATACCATACTAATCTGATTCTTCTACCCTCACGGTATCTACTTTAAGGATCTCCAGCTCACCTCCATTGTGTCAGTTTTTAAAATATATTCTTAATGGCTACAGCAATATTCTGGGAGACAGGGCTATAGTCGAGGGTACACGGCGGTACACGCTGTATAACCTCTGCTTAATCTTAGTCATGAGAGTGTACCTTCTGCTTCGAAGTATATAATTGCATTTATATTTATTTATTTAATTGGGCCATTACTCCAATGATAAAGTGACTATATCACCTTTTTTTTTCTTATATTCTTAGCAAGTGTTTCAATATATGAGTCATGAAAAAAAAATCCGGTAAGATTTTTGCCGTTCCTTCTCGGAGTTAGTTGGTGCCTTCTCCATACTTACAGCCATTTATGTTATTAATGTTGTGATTTGTGTAAGAAGTGTCATCAAGAAAATAGCATGAAATGTTTTTAGACTATAAAACAGTAACGTATTTTTTACACTGAATTAATTAATACATACAATTTACATTGTTCATTAAAAATGCCTTCAGTGTGTCTTATGACACTGATAGATGATCACAAATCAGGGTATACCCTCTGAAAATGTTAGGACTACAGCACTGCTGGGAGAATGCACTTCATATGCCCCTCACACTTTCCAGCCTTAGAACAAAATAGAGGTAAACAAAGCGAAATGTATTACTCCGCGGCTCACACGTGCTTCGGCACCTAGAGACGTGAACAGCAAGATCGTCTGCTAGCTTACTGTCGTCGCATAATTTTCAAAGTGTAAGGCTACGGTTGGCTGGTAAGTAATTAACGCACTAACACTGACTACTGCTGTGTTGGAAATATGCATTTTCTTAAATCGTTATATAAACGAGATTGCCTCTGTTCCTGTTGTCCTCTTTTGTGTTTTTTTAACACGATACGAAGATGGATTATTGTCGTTCATCGTCGCCATGAAGCTCTGCATTCTACAATTTCAAATGAGCGGAGTCGTCGCGCGAACGCATACGCATGCGCAGTACATGCCATATGTCCAAGTAAGGGCAAGGTTGAAATAGAGCTACATCTGTTGTTGAATATTATATATATTGCGTTTATTATCACAAAACAGAATAATTTCAGATATTTTTATTAGAAATTATTATTTTAGTAGGGATTATATTGCGGTAGGATACTAGTGTAGTGAGGCCAACAACCAATCACTGGTCATCGACCCGCTGGTAGTCAGGTGGGTTTGTTTACATCTACTTTTCTCTAAGGCTGGAAAGAGAGTAGTTATGCCTATTGTGGCCAAATGAGGTCTTGGACAAAGTAAAGACAATTGAAGAAGTGGTGAAAGGTGATCGATCATCTATGAAGTTATAGGTTTATTTTAATTATTTATTTTGTTTGGTTGGTTACTTTTTTTAGTTTTTGCATATCATTGCAAGTTTATCCTCATTATTTCAAGTTGGATTTTAGTGTCTATTTTGCTGCTTATTATTTTTGAATCAAAAGTGCCTATTTTCCCCTGATTTTAGTGTATAAATATTCTGTCTTTAATGATGACATTGAAATCCTAATTTTGAATTTTATGGCGACGAAAACCCAATCACAATGTAAATAAATACAAAAGTAACTGGCAACTCTGCGAAGAAATGTATATATATCTACAACATAACTTACCAACACAACCATTTATTGACCCTTTCTATTTAGGTATGCCTTACCATAAGCAAAGAAGGCAACTTTCTCCTTCAGGAAATCAACATTTCACGTCTCTCTGCATGCAATGCTAATATTCACATGCTCGTACATATACAATTGTCAATATTAGAGAATGTAGCTTGTAGCCCTGTTATTATTACGTGTATAACTTTCGCTTTTAGCTCGGAGGACGCCTTGACAGCTTGTTAGGCGACCTCAAAGGTTAAGGAGAGACCGACCGGATGTATATACAAGGTATTCACACATTGGTCTCAGTGTAAATATATCCAAAGCATTCAACTTTACAATGACTTTACCCACGCTATAGAGTTTTCTCTTATATTGTCAGACAACCGCAGAAATAAATAAATTATGTCTTGCTCAAACATTGTATACGGAAAATGAGGTTTGTATTGTACGTTTTCATATATAGTACCTTGGTTTGAATAGGGTCATTTATTTGGAAATGTAGCTATGTATAAATATCTTAGAATACAAACTGTGAAAATCAATAAAGTATGCAATCAAACGCTTCATAGATCACATAATACGAGAGAAACATTCAAACATATGTGAGAGTGGAAAAGTAGACACTCCCTATTGCTTTTGCACCTGCGTATTACTTTTATTGGTTCAGTGGCGTGATCAGGGGAAAATAAGAGAGTTTAAGATCTTCCCACCATTAAAGATGGTATTGTGTAGTTCATATTTATTAAATTAAAATTTTGGTAGATATAAAGGATATTTTATTCTTAGTCCTTTCCCCAAGCGCAGAGGATGCTACGCTATTTTAATCCTTTATGTATAGAAATGCTTTATTTAATTTGCCTTCACTTGCACACATTTTCTTGACTTATTTCTCAGCTCTATCTAGGCCAGCCGTGTAGCTGAAGTGAATTAGTATATACATTAGCTGAAATCATGTAAAATAATGTTCTTTTCTTTAGAATGGAAACATTGAATTCGATTCCCAGTGAGAACACACATGAGACTGTGGATGCACCAGCGCCGTAACTTAGACTTTTTTCTGGGGAGCAAGCAATAATACGCGTATTTGGGCCCCCTAGAAAAAGTTGTTTTTCTAATTCTTGGACCCCCTCTTTCCATCTTTCTCTTAATCCTTATGGGCCACCTTGAGCCTGTGGGCTCTTCCGCATGGCAAAGTCTGGGGGGCCGTTAGTTACGAGCCAAAAATACGTGAAAAAATAATTAAGGGACAATATTAACAAATCTCAAAACCATACTAATAAATATTATTTCTAGGGCCCTTAATAGTAGATATTTTTTACTGAAATGGGCCCGCGACTCATTTTTGTTTTATTTACCTTTTGTGTGTTGTTTTGTTTATGTAATGTAGTGAACCTGTTTGACTTCATATATAAGTTCATGCTTGTATCGTATATGGAATAAGAAAATTTTGTCTTAAAGTGGGCCCCACTTACCACAAACTTACTTGGCTGGAAACTATGCGCCTTCCTTACTCCAGCGTGAATTAATAAACGAATATATCGATTCTTTACATGTTTGTTTGATGCATTCTGTGAACATATGTGTTCGAAATTTTAATTACCATCTCACCACCATTATACCATTTCACGTTATTTTTAAAATCAGAGTTTCGAATTATGTTTTCGAATCAATTAAACTTTTTCAAACTATTTTTCGAATTCGCATTCGTAATTAAACAACCCTAGAGAAAATGATGATTCTTTTTATGAGACCTAATCAGAGCGAAATTAAAATACCGCTAATTTTACAGTAATTATGTGATATCTTCAAATAGATGAAAAGATAATCGAAATGTGTAACAAGAGCGCGCTAGAAAATATTATTTTGCATGAGATATCGTTATCACGAGTCATCTAGTAGCTTTCCGTTTGCAGCCATTCAGAAACGTGAAAATAAATGCCGATTTTCTGAATGATTGGAAATCGAAAGTAGATAAGTGAGTCATGATAACGGTATCTCATGTAAAATAATATTGTCTAGCGAGCTCTTGTTCCATTTTTCGATTATCTTTTATTAATTGAAGATATCACATAATTACTGTAAAATTAGCGGTATTTTAATTTCGCCTAGCCTCTTAGTAATGGCCGTGCCGATGGTGTGGTCCTGTAATCCAGCTTTCTTGGCCGCGAGATAGTGTGGTAAAGAACAGCCTATCTATGAGAGTTTATGTTACATCTTTGTCAGTGTCACCAGGTTCAAACTCCAGGTAGTGGTTCGGAGACCACGTTACTATGATAGTAGGCCACATCCATCATAACCTAGATTTTACACAAGAACAAAAACTCCACAAAGACTCAACTCTACTTATTTCCATTATTATTTGCTCAGCGAGTCACAAAATTTGCTTTCCTTCTTCCTAAAACCCTCTTACGTAGTCCTTTGCTTTTATTTGCGTTTACATTTCAGATTTTTTTTAAAAAAAAATTAATTATACTATCTAGATATCAAAAACTAACTGTCTCCTCTATTTTCCTTCCTTCGTCTTTTATAGCCATCATAGATCAACTTTGGCATCTGTTCCAGGTGTGGTTCGGGAGAATTTAATGACAGGAGTAAATACTGTAGTGCGAAAGCAAAGATAAACCAACCACACAATTTTCACTCTGTATGCCAAGAGAAAGAAAGAAAGCGAGAGAGAATGAGTAAGAATCATCATCATAGGTGTTCTGTTATTAATAGTAGATCATTTGCCCAAACTAAGAAACTTCCAAGCATCACCTCATCTTCAGATAATCCCATCCTGATGTAACATTCCTGTTTTAATACCAAAAGACTGTACCTTCTTTCGCGTCGCGCATAATACAGTTCCTTTCCAGCCAATTTTCCAACCAGTTTCTCTTTCTCTTTGTAATTACAATTCTCTACTATTCCTAACACTTCGTTTTCAGTTCGACTCAGAATACAATTTACTCCGTTCTTTTCAATCCAAATTTCATACACCTTCCGTTTCTTTCATTGTTTTTACGTAGTGTCCTTCTTTCTTGTTCCACAGAGTACCAGAATACAATACTCCACACGAAACATTTTATGAGTCTTTTTCATAACTCTTTATTTAAGGACCGATAATACAGACTTCTCTTCCTCTTAAATGTTTTCTTCGCCATTTCTATCATTGCTTTCATTTCACGTTCGCACTTCACGTCCTCACTAATAATACTATCGAGGTATTGGAAACTAGTCGTCTGTTCTGTTTTCTTCCTCTTTCTTCTATTATCATTATTGCTTTAGCTTTTCTAACGTCTATATTGATCCTATATTCTTCGCAGCTTTTTCTCAAGTTTGCTAACAGCTTACTCTTTTCAAACTCTGCAATTACCGCCATATCATTTGCAAACCACACACATACACATCGTTCTACCGCCTCGTCCGAAATTTTCCTTAAGAAGGCTCTTCTTCACTATATCTTTTAGTGTCATGAAATAACGTTGGCAAGAGGCAACAAGTCTGTGGAACTACCCTTACAATTGCTCTCTCCTCTATAATTTCTTCTCCTATTTTAACATATATTTGGTTCGTTTCGCTCATATATAAGTTCTTTATGAGTTTTCATACAGGCCTATAGCCTGCCCAAAAATGTAGGGGAGCCCGATCGAACCGAGCGGACAGGGCCCCATTTGCAAGCCTACCATGAAAATTTTAGGAAACCAGTAAAAATATAGGGGGCCCTGTCCGCTCATGCCCCCCGTGGATACGTGCTTGGTTTTCAAAGCTTCCATTCAATTACATATTCTTTAGAGAATCCATCAATAAATCGGAGTTGGTTGTAACAGCGAGGTGTTAAATACCGTATAAACACAAAATAACTAATGAGTAAAGACCGTGGTTCCAATAAGAACAAAGCTGGTAAAAGATAACATTGAGCCACAGAGACCTGCTAAAGTTATCCTAGAAATAGGTATAAATTGTTTATTATTATTATTATTATTATTATTATTATTATTATTATTATTATTATTATTATTATTATTTGCAATAGATAGATAGAGTGATTATCTCGGTCGAATTCTTCAATGGAGTGAATCCGTTAACATTTTTAACGAGTAACGAACGACGACTTACGTCCGTCCCGTTAGAAATCCACACAATAAGTCGTAAACGAAAGTTAATTTTTAGAATTTTATTATTTCGCAGTGGATAGATAGAGCGATTTTTTCAGCCAAGTTCATTAATGGAGTTAATCTATTAACATCTTAACGGGTAACGGTGACTTATGTCGTCCGTTAGTCCACACACACACGCGCGCGAATGAAAGCGAATATTTATGTATTTATTTATTGCAATAGGTAGCTAGATTAATTATCTCGGCCGAGTTCGTTAATGAAATGAATTTATTAACATTTTCACTAGTAAATATCCATATTCCATTATTTATCATTGAAACAAAGGTAGTAGAAGTTGCACATCTTACCGTTAGATGGCAAGAAACTTTCAGCGGATGATGTCTACCGGTGGAAATTGAACTTCTAGTGCGTGGTCTACTAGAGTATACTTGAAACCATGGGCGCCCACAGAGGGGAGAAAGAGGGGGCAATTGCCCCTCCCTGGATTTTCGAAAAAGTTAACATTTATAGGCTATTCTGCTGGCAAAAGTTTCCTTTTAAAATCGACATTCAATGATTAGGAGTAACAAAATTAAGTCTAGCCCATCTCCAAGATTTTAACCTACTCCCCTCCCCAGTGTGATATTTTATATTTTTTTGAGTAATGATTATATTGATCCTGATCAATGCAATGGCAAAGTATTTTGAATGATAGTTTCCGTCAGTTGACTTGAAAATATATTTTTGTTCTTTGTTGTTTCTTTCGCAGACGTGATGCTGATGACAGGCCCGTATGGGAGATTTAGGGGGCGAACCCTCTAAATTTTTGCTGCTCCCCTAAAATTTTCATGGTATGCTTGCAAATGAACTATAATATGGTGATGAACTCTAATTTGGTTGGATTGGGCCCTCCCTAACTTCAGCCAGACCCCCCCACTACATATTTGGGCTGGCTACTGGCCTGACTGATGATAACAATGCAGTTTTGTTTTCTTCGGTTTCATTCCAGCAATTATGAAGTTCGGAAACTGTCATCTAAGCTACACTTTCAATAATTATATATATATATATATATATATATATATATATATATATATATATATATATATATATATATATATATATATATATACACAGTGGCGGACCAAGGGGAGGGTTATAGGGGCTATACCTCCCTTGACGCTCATTTATACACTGGATAAAATGGGCTTCTATCCTGCTTTACACTGGATAAAACGGCAAAATATGGTTTAGCCCCTCCCTTGATCATATCCTGGATCCGCCCCTGTATATATATATATATATATATATATATATATATATATATATATATATATATATATATATTTGGTCTAGGAATTAATTCGTGCGGGTGGACAAGAGATGGCGCAACGAACGGAGCGTCCCACAGTTCCGTGTATCCACACATGTGTTGCAAACCCCTGTCATCGCGTATCGTTCGTAGTATAGGGCAGTGGATTAAAGCGTCAACAACACCAGTTTGTAGTTAAGTGAACATGGCGCAATTTGTGCCTGATAAAGTGTTTTTGCGGGGTGTCCTGCTGCATTACTTTAACATGCAGAAAAGTGCGACTGAAAGTCATCGTATTTTGGTGGAAGTGTATGGTGACCATGCTCTAGCTGAGCGAACGTGTCAGAAGTGGTTTGCACGGTTTAGAAGTGGTGATTTCGGCTTGGCAGACCAAGAGCGAGCTGGACAGCCAAAAAATTTCAAGACGAAGAATTGACAGCATTGCTCGAGCAGGATTCGTGTCAAACGCAGGAACAACTTGCAGCAGCATTAGGCGTTGATCAAACAACAGTCTCCAAACGCTTGAAAGCCATGGGAATGATTCAAAAGATGTCACATTGGGTTCCACATGAATTGAAAGACAGAGACGTTGAAAGACGAAAAACCATTTGCGAATTGCTGCTTCAACGACAGAGCAGAAAGGGGTTTCTGCATCGAATTATTACGGGTGATGAGAAGTGGATCCATTACGAGAACCCTAAACGAAAAAAGGCCTGGGTGAAACCAGGTGAACCAGGTCCATCACAACCAAAACGAGATATTCACTGTGCAAAGGTTATGCTGTGCATATGGTGGGATATGAAAGGTGTGGTGTACTATGAGCTGCTGCAACCGGGTGAAACTATGAATGGAGAACGTTATCGACGACAATTAATGCGTTTGAAGCAAGCTCTGGCCAGAACACGACCAGAATGCGAGAACAGACATGATAAACTTATTGTTCAACATGATAACGCTCGCCCACATGTCGCAAAACCGGTCAAAACCTATTTAGAAAATGTCGGATGGGAAGTTTTACCCCACCCGCCGTATTGAACAGACGTTGCTCCTTCGGACTACTACTTGTTCGATTGCATGAACAACGATTTGATTGGACAGCGCTTTACTTCTTCAGAAGATATCGAAACATGGGTCTCTGACTGGATCGCTTCCAAGGATGAGGACTTCTTTCGCCACGGAATCCGTACATTGCCTGACAGATGGGCGAAAGTGGTGGCTAGCGATGGACAATATTTTTCTTAAGGTATTTATGTATTTTGTGTTTGTACTACAGCTTCAATGTCTGCGTACCAACCGCACGAATTAATTCCTAGACCAAATATATATATACGTGTGTGTCCTGCTCCCTTTTGGAAAAAATCCTGGGGATGCCCATGCTTGAAACTAAATCTACTTCTTAAATATATCTATACCCTCACCGGGAATCGAACCCTGGACCATGCTTACACAGAAAGTTACTTGCTTTAACTACTTGGCTATAATGGAACACAACCGTATGCTGAAATGAAATCTTTGTTTTACATCCCATATGATTGTAACTTGTAGACTAATGAAGACAGGTGACTAATAAAGGTGAATGATCGAGAAAAAGTCATTGGAATGAGATTATTGAAGGAAAACATAAAGAACCTCGAGAAAACCTACGTGCACACAACGTTGTCCACCAAAACCTCACCTAGCTTGGGATCTAACCGAGGTCCCCTCACACCAGAGTTGAGTCACCACTATATTGTGTTGTGAATGAAAGAGAATGCGCACTTTAAATTATTAAGCTTTCTTAGTTAAATAAATATTAATAATTTAATTTTCTTTAGTGGTTAAATCAAGAAATGGGCATATACTGAAAACAATTGTTCTCCTTGCAACCCTGTTGTTCTGAAGTGTGTAGTGATCAATGGGTGTACACAGCACTTGGTCTACGAACACGAGCAACTTTTCCTTTTGAGAAGATTGATTGCTATATTTTTACAGTCATTTAGTGGCTACAAAGTGAAACACACCGGCAGATCTTTTTTCTTTGTTTTTATTCTGCACGTGAGGGTGTGCCCCAGGAAATACCAAGGCTCCCCAGTGAGTAAGTTGAGTGCTACATACACAGCACGTAATAAGCGGGTATAAACAGCGCTATTAGAATCAACGAAACCAGCTTTTCAACGCAAGAGAAAACAGTTAAAGTAGGACCTTTAAGTTATCTACGTATAGGTATATTCAAATTTCTATTTTTACATGTGATTGTATGTAGAAGATCCGCAGAGGAGATAACTTAATTTAGGTATGCAAAAAGTTACTACAAATAAAGACTTGCAATCTATCCAATTTTCTTCAGTTAGTTTCCAATCACAAGCCTCTGGAATAACTAGTCTTTGAAGACATCTTGCAAAGTTTAACTGTAGTCTCCCTACAATATTTGATTTCTATAAATTGCTGCCATTGCTTTTACATGTTCAATTTTGCAGTCCTTCCTCAGCTTCTTACTTCGTGATCGGATATTTATTTAATTCAAATTCTAATTTGAAAGGACGTGGGTCGTTCAATACATAAGTTTCCGTAAGCTGCAAAATATTTATTTTTTAAGATACATTTGTAATATAACATATATGTGTAGGAGGGTCCTTCCTGACCTCTCTATATCAGCCTCATTATGATTCAGGCACTTGTCTCACTGTTGCATCAATTTGCTCAAACCTTTTGAAAAAAAATTAGAGCTCTGGCTGTTTGGTACTCTCTTCACATTGCCGCTGCACTTCATCTGTTTCGAAACGTTCACCTTGCAATACAGACTTTAACGCCGGAAAAAGATAGAAGTAACTCGGCGCTAAATTGAGGCTATATGGAGAGTGGGGCAGTCGTTGTTCCCGCCTTAATTCTTCAATATTGTGTGTTGTTTGCATCCTGATTGGAGGTGAGCGTTATCGTCAAGAAAAAGAGACCTTGTCGCTTATGTCGAATAGCGTTTCCCTGAAGAAGAGTTCGGGTTCGATGTAAGCGACCTGGTCTCCTGTTAACTGCTGATAAAGAAGTGAAGCGGAATGTGAGGAAAGTGCTTAAGAGTCTTCATCCCGGCGAAATTAAAATACCGCTAATTTTACAGAAATTATGTGATATCTTCAAATAGATAAAAAATTATAATCGAAATGTGGAACAAGAGCGCCCTAGACAATATTATTTTACATGAGAAACCGTTATCACGACTTACTTATCTGCATTCGATTTCGAGCCATTTTGAAAATCGGCATTTATTTTCGCGTTTCTAAACAGCTAAAAACGGAAAGCCATTAGGTGACTTGTGATAACGTTACCTCACGCAAAATGATATTGTCTAGGGCGCTCTTGTTCCATATTTCAATTATCTTTTATCTATTTGAAGATATCACATAGTTACCGTAAAATTAGCGGTATTTTAATTTCGCCGGGATGAAGACTCTTAATAGCCAGAGCCCTGATCCTTTTGCAAAGAATTTGGACAAATTGATGCAACAGTGAGACTTATGCTTGAATTTCAATGGGAATTATGTGGAGAGGTAAGAAAGGACCCACTTACTCATGTATGTATAGTTTACAAGTGTAGCTTAAAAAATACATATTTTACAGCTTAAGGAAACTTATATACTGAACGACCCACCGCACCTATAATAAGATTCTTGATTGCGGTTAACAAAATCTTCTATTCTATACTGTCAAGACCGTATTTACACATTGGGCCAATATTATCCATGGCCCCAAAACAATAAGGGATCCAACATATGCGTAAAAAGAAGTCCTGACTGATCAACGTGTAGACCAAACTACTTAAGTTAAGAATCTTGAAATTTTGACAGGAAAAACAACATAGGATTTGTGACGTAAGGTACCACCAAGGAAGCATATCTGAAACTTCAAACGTGGAAAGGGAACCAAATCAGAAATGTCCATATCTGGAAGTCTCTTAATTTATATTATAATTTAAAAATGTATTGCTATATTTAAGGCCTGTAAAATAAAATTTGCAATGGTGAAAATAAGGCTACTATGAAATTAATGGTTTCTAAGTAACATTTTAAGAGACAGATTATAAATGCAATTATTAATGATATTATAATTATATGTGACAGTGTGTGTGTGTGTGTATGTGTGTATGTGTGTGTGTGTGTGTGTGTGTGTGTGTGTGTGTGTGTGTGTGTGTGTGTGTGTGTGTGTGTGTGTGTGAGCTGTAAATTCTGAACAATGAAAAGAACGAGGTATCCTACAAATTATAAACCATTACCAGCCTCAGGAATATCTGTAGACCAATAGATTAGAAACATGGAATTTCAACTTATAATTTTCATTTAAAATAATTAGAAACGTTTCAGTTTATATCTATATCTATCTATCTATCTACACTCTGTAAAAACTAAACCATAAAAGTTAATCTTTCGAATGCTGTCTTACAATAACACATGTTTATTAGATTTCACAAAATAAATTACTGAAATCAGGCCTATTATTTTTATTTACCCTGTATAAAGCTCTTTGTAAGTTACAAGCAAAGTGATGTTAATAATTTTAAAAGGTGGAAACACTTTGGCGACAAGTCAAGTGACGAGATTTCAGAAGCTACACGTTGAGGACAAAGTGGAAGAAAATCCTTGAACAAAATGGCTCTCTCTTCACGTTTTCGATTAGATACTGTAGCAGCTTGGCCTAGGAAAAAAGGATCCAAAAGAGAAAAAGGCACTGACTTCTTATCTAAAGTCCTTCTGGGTTGCGCTCTGGTCACTAGAAAGAAATGTCCCGAGGGAGATGTGACACGTAGATGTAGGCTAAAAGAAGTGAGAAATAGCTTGAAAAGCTGTCATCCCCCGAAGGAAATGCGGAGAGGAAACGCCGCCTCTGTCAGTACTTTTTTTTTAAAACCATCCCTTCACGAAAATTCTATTCCAGCAGATGCTGACAGCTAATATTTCCAATGACGTTTAGGTATCGATTTCTCGAGTGACAAATGTAGTTTTATTTACTTTAAAAGTTCTTTTTTTTTTCCTTTTTAGCATTTCTGTTCCGTACAAGACAAGTCCAAGGTGCTTTATTTATTTATTTATTTTTAAAGTAAAATTTCAGTTTAACCAAAACCTTATCTGTATGAAGAGAAGACGGATAATAATTATAAGTAAATAATATTGGAAGAATTTGGAAGCAAATCGATGAAAAACAAACAAACAAATAAACACCATACGACATTGTCCACCAGAAACTCACAGGCCTATGATTGGACTAGATACATATGGCATCAGCAATAAACGCTCTACCACAAAACCAGCGTGTCGTCCTACTGTTTCGTTAGTTTTATCTTTAACGTTTTATGCTCTGCAAGTTAATGAGAATCCAAAATTACATTTAAAATAGGTCTTTCATCCCCGCTCTAGTGTTACCTATGAAACGGAGAAATAATGTTTTCTCATTTTGTTTTCGTAAATTTTCTAAAAGACTCATCTTTTGATTCTCGAAGAATTCTTTCTAGTCTCGTCTGGATTCTTGGAAAGCGCTTTCCTCGTCTCGTTTTATAAATTCATGTACAAAATTTATGACATTCTTTTTCTTGCTTTTTTCTTTCTTTCTTTCTTTTTCTTTTTCTTTTTCTTTCTTTCTTTCTTTTTTCTTTTTTTTTTTTTTTGCTTAATTTCATCTAAAACTTATCAGAAACCTTCCGTGTCATAAGAGGTCCACAAAGACTGTAATATAACAACAATTAAACCATATTTAGTATTATTGGAGCATATTGTTCAATTTATTTATTTATTTATTTATTGTAACAACGCAACAGGCGTTCTGCCCATTTACAGTGTTTGTTTACATATATGGTGAAATGTCATTATTTTTACAGAAGAAAAGCATACAGAAATTTTTAGTTTCCTTAATTAATTCAGCTCATCATTTATTAGGAATTGTATTTATTCCTAAACATTTTTTCAGACATATTAAATATATGTCTATCATTTCACACTTCTCTTCAATATTATTGTAGTGAGAGCTCATTTTCCATAAAGGAGATTTATACAGGATGTCAGTCAGGGCCGTGCTGGGATACTAATGAGGGCGGTGGACAAGTCTACTAAAAGGGCGCCCATACAAACGAGAATATATATATATATATATATATATATATATATATATATATATATATATATATATATATATATATATATATATATATATATATATATACTTTGAAAGAAAGTATGGATGCCTTTCTATATCAAAATCACCACCAAATTTGTTTTAGTATTAACGTAAATAGCTAATTTGTGCCTCCTAGACTTGATGACCCTAACAATGTTTTTGTAAACGGTATAAAATTATGCAGGTCATCGTTACGGAGTTTCCGCCATTCTCCATTCCCGTTCCTCTTGGAGTTCGAATATTGGTTTAAGAAACTTTTTTCAAATACTATCATTCTGCGATTTTCCCTCAGTCAGTGACAATGTTTCGCAACTATACAGCACAACAGGCATGATTATCGTTTTATATTTTAAGCTACAAATTTCTCAACAGAATTCGCGACAACAAAAGATTTTTAACTGAGTAATAACACGAAATCCCTGCTTTCAGTTGCATTCAATTTTTTTGTGATTATGGTTTTGGTCTGTTAATAATAATTCTAGATATTTAAAAGTATCCACTTTGTCGAAAGAAAATGTTATTTGGTATTTTAACGCATCCATAAAATGCAGTATTACGATCCCGACAAACTTCCATTTATTTAGTTTTCTCTGCATTTACTTTTAAGCCCATATCTCTGCAAGCGTTAAGTAAGATTTCTGCATTCCTTTCTATTGTTCCATCATACCCTATTAAATTTACATCATAAGCATACGCCATAACCTGGTAAATACAATTGAGCTCTAGGACCTGATTCCTGTCTTTGATTTTCCTTATAGTGTTCTCCAGAACAAAGTTAAATAATAATGGCGAAAGTGCATCTCCTTCTTTCAGGACATTCTCAACGTGAAAGCTCGTGAACAAGAATTTTCTACTCGAACCTTACTTTGGGATTCATTTAAACATATCTTAATTAATCTACCTTTTTCGGTATTGCAAATTCTGTAAGCATGTTGTACAATATTTCCCTCCTACCCTAGTCTAAAGTCAATAATTGATGTGCCAGAATATTGTATTCCCATTTCTTTTCAAGTATTAGTTGAATAGTAAATATTTGGTCGATAGTTGATCGATTTTACCTACATCCGCTCTGATAATCTCCAATAATTTCATCTGTGTATGGAGTCAATCTTGCTAATAGAATGTTTAAGAAAATTTATTGGATGTTGACTGAAGAGAAATGTCTCAATAATTATTAAATCAGTTTTGTTGCTTTTCTTCTGAGCTGGAAC
This sequence comes from Thermobia domestica, assembly GCF_964235325.1. Lineage (NCBI taxonomy): Eukaryota > Metazoa > Arthropoda > Insecta > Zygentoma > Lepismatidae > Thermobia > Thermobia domestica. The sequence continues at coordinate 85,743,066 of NC_137456.1, forward strand.
AATGATTGATTCTTTTCACTCTTGGGGCAATTCCTCCTTGTTCCAGATAAGGAGAATGAGTTTGTGTATCTTGCTCTATAATCTTTCCCCCTCAGCAAAAATTAAGTCATCCAGAATTTTGTCTACATCCGGAGATGTGTGTTTCTTTAATTTTTTAATAGCGATTTCTTTTTTTGTCTGGTTAGGTTCTGGAATATACGGTTATGCTGCATGCATTTCACTTTCTCCACGCACATTAATTTTTGGCTATGTGCTAAGCAAATCGTCAAAGAAATCTTTCCATCTATTTAAGATGCTATTCTGATCAGTGAGAACTTTTCTTTTAGCTTTCTTTGATAAATAAGCACGAAGTTGATAGCCTTTCTTAAGTCGGTTGATGCATTTATACATGTCCGGAATGTTTTTAGTTGTTTTTACTGTTATCATCAAGTGAATTAAATTTAGCTTTCAAAAATCGCGTTTCTTTGTTCCAAAAGTTTTGGAAGTTTTCCGCCAGATGACAGTGAAATTTTATGTAGTAATTTCGTTCGGATTTTGTAGCCAACGCTGTTTCTTCTGTTTTCTCTTCTCTGCTACTTTAGTGCATTGCTGGTTGAACCATGCTTTATTCCTACGTATTTCTGCGTTTCCCAATATTTATTTTGCTGGAATCTTAATGTTTTCTCTTATTTCAACCAAGTATCCTGAACACTAGTGCACTCCGAACCTTCTAAAACCGAGAATCTATTCGACACTTCAATCTGGCTCCCCTCTCACCTGACTCTCCTCTAATTTCTTTAAATTAAACCGCTCCGTTTTCAGATATTGAATATTTCCTTTATTCAACGATATTCTCTCTCTTATTATCATAATCAACTCTTCTGAACGACAGAACATCAATTGTGCTAGACTGTTTTCTTCTATCTACTAAAACGGGATCGATTTGATTATGTTTTTTTCCGTCTGGTGAGGTCCAAGTTTATTTATGAACGTCGCGATGTGGAAATTTTGTAATCATCACGATAAGGTTTCTGGATGTTGCAAACTTCAAGAGTCTAATGCCGTTCTCACGACCTTCCTTATGCAGACATTTATTCCCTATAATCGGTTTGAAAATACCCTCTCGTCCTAGCTTCGCATTGAAACCGCCTAACAGAATTTTCATATCATATTGCAGGAGATGATCAAATACCCGTTCTATTCTTTCGTAAAAACTTTATTGTCATCCTTATTTTCTGTTGGGCATGTACGGTACATTTAAAACAATAATATTACACCTCCGACCCTTAAGCGAAGTAAAAGAAAATCTATCATTAACAAATTCAACCCATGTAATTGGTGATATTACGTATTCGTTTGTGAATGAAAAGCCCTGATCCTAGGTGGTAGTTTTTAATTCGTTCCCCGTAAAAGAACGTAAACTTTCCCGACTTGACTACTCCATTTGCTTCTCATCTAACTTCCTGATATCCCAACTCATTCGTTACACATTTTAACGCACCTGCCCTATAGAGACTTCTTATCTTCCATGTTCCAATTCTCATGTCGATTTTACTTTGCTGAGTTCGTGCCCTGATCCGAGGATTCTGCGAATATATCTCAACAAGTCTTTTTTTTACAGGGTGAGTTGTTAGCTTCACACCAAATCCCCAAGCTGGAGGATCACCCCTTGTCTGTCCGCGACTGCTTATTCATTATATTCTCAGCTAACCTCTATATCCCAGAGGCCTTCTCCTCGATCCACAACCTGAGGACGCGCCGTGTCATGGTGACAGAAAGACCACATTTTACGGAAATTAATATATAAGTAGCTATATTTCAGAATTACAATAGGTACTGATTATCCGAACACTGATTTAAAACGCACAGGAACAATCAATATGCTCGGATATATGGATGCATATTAAGACTGTGAAACCTTCGATGCCGTAAAAATCGTAAATTAGAGACTAGTGTCAGTGTAGTATTTCATGAATGCATCGTACGTTTGACTATCCGAACTATTCTTGATGTATCGCGTTGTTTCGTTTTATAGCTACATAACTTGACAATATTTTTATACTCTTTACCTGTTCTCTGCCAATAGCAACTGTATGAATTTATAATACAAAACTGAAATACAGAAGAATAAAGTTTTAAAAATGTGGTATTTCGCAGGGTATTTGATGTAAAGGGCGCCTTGTATTCTTCACAACTTCTTTATTAACAATCACTATTTGAATTTATTATATAAAGCTGGTACACAGGATAACTAAAACCACTTATCTATAATGTGATGTTTCGTAGGGCGCCTTATGTAAAAGGCGCACTGTACCTGTCACGAGTTCTTTACCAATAGTAACTGTATGTATTTATTGTACAGAACTGTGGTATACAGAAGAGTAAATAAAATCGACCCCGGTTACCCTAGCAGACATCTGCTACGTTAAATACAAAATGTTAACAGGGTTGCCAGCAACATACGAAATTTAATACCATACAGTGTTCTACTAATTATTCGATATGCACAAACCAATTAAAAACAAAAATATGATACTTCAATATTATAAATGTATCAACTAAGCGGCGATATGTACAACAATGGACAAAATATAAGGTGAAGATTAAACAGCACAATGAAAAAGTAATTTTGAAAACAAGAGCGAAACCAGAAATGACAGCTTATGAATTGTAGCAATAATTATCCATTATTCATTTACATAAATAACACTATAATATTAACCCACTTAGAATGTGGGGACGCCATCATGAAGGACCAAAAATACGAGGTGTTATTCAAAGTAATTATATGGTCCAAGGTTCAGCTGATTTCTCCATTTAAAACCCAAGAAACGGAAGTGACCTTATACAAATCGAAATCTAAATAATACAGTAAGAATCTACCTAGATTCTTATATAATTGAAAACCGCTTAAAATCTAGGGACGGTACTACAAAAGACCGAAAATACGAGGTGTTTTAAAAAATAATTTTATACTTTTAAGTTCAGCTACCATACCATTTAAGACACAAAAACCGGAAGTGACCTTGTAAAAATCGAAATCCAAGTTATGCAGTAATGATCTACATCGATCCCTCTCTAATTGACACCCACTTAGAATCTAGGGACGGTACTACAAAAGACCGAGAATACGAGGTGTTTTAAAAAATAATTTTGTAGTCTTAAGTCCAGCTACCATAGCATTTAAGACACAAAAACCGGAAGTGACCTTATAGAAATCCAGATCGAAGTTATGCAGTAATGATCTATATCGATCCCTCTATAATTTATACCTACCTAGAATCTAGGGACGGTACTACAAAAGACCGAAAATACGAGGTGTTTTAAAAAATAATTTTATACTTTTAAGTTCAGCTACCATACCATTTAAGACACAAAAACCGGAAGTGACCTTGTAAAAATCGAAATCCAAGTTATGCAGTAATGATCTACATCGATCCCTCTATAATTGACACCCACTTAGAATCTAGGGACGGTACTACAAAAGACCGAGAATACGAGGTGTTTTAAAAAATAATTTTGTAGTCTTAAGTCCAGCTACCATACCATTTAAGACACAAAAACCGGAAGTGACCTTATAGAAATCCAGATCGAAGTTATGCAGTAATGATCTATATCGATCCCTCTATAATTTATACCTACCTAGAATCTAGGGACGGTACTACAAAAGACCGAGAATACGAGGTGTTTCCAAAAAATAATTTTATACTTTTAAGTTCAGCTACCATAGCATTTAAGACACAAAAACCGGAAGTGACCTTGTAAAAATCGAAATCCAAGTTATGCAGTAATGATCTACATCGATCCCGCTGTAATTGATACCCATTTAGAATCTAGGGACGGTACCACAAAAGTCCGAAAATACGGGGGGTTTTAAAAATAATTTTTTACTTTTAGGTCCTGCTCCCATACCAATTAAGACACAAACACTGGAGGCGACCTTATAGAAATGGAAATCCAAATTATGCAGTAATGATCTACAGAGATTCCAGTTACAGAGTTGGCGTGGGTCAATGAAAGCTTGACTCACGACCCACTGAACCACCACCGGTCGTGACCCACTCTGACCCACCACCCGCCATCAACCACTCTCATCCACTGTGACCTGCTCTGGCTGACCAAAATCTCGTCATCAACTTTCACATACAGTATAATCCACTTCCCTTCTACTGACTAAAGAGTTTACACTTGTAACAAAAGAAGACTGAAATTGTCACTAATCGGAGTTTGAATTTTTACGGTCAATCGGTCAAACACCCTCTGTTACAATAAAGGTGGATCTGACCTTTAAGATATAAAATGGTAACGTGTTTGTCAATGAGGAAATTGAAGCACTTCGAGGGGGGGGGGAATTAGTGTGTGCCTAAAATATACTTGTACTAAGAGAGTATTCTTGCGAGTGTTAATTTCTAAATGCATTGCGAAAGAAACTTCTATTCGCAGAAAAATACTTCTGTACAATATGGAAAAGGTTATGATTTCTCAGTTCCCAGTATTTTTCTCCAAAAGACTTGAAAAATCAGTTTTCCATAGCGTATAAAGGTGCTCGGGTACTGTCTGTAAGAGCATCTCCATAAAGTATGCTCATAATTGTAATTTGTGTAATCACTAAAACATCACGTTAAATTTACGTTATAAATATGCATAATTGCAATCATTATGAATATTTATTCAAAGTAGTTTACCTTCTAGTTTATGAAAAGGAAAGAAGAGACTTATTAAAAATTAGGTACAAAGTTGAAAAAATATTAGGGATGGGTACGAGCGAGTTCGAGCGAGTTTTCTTTGAAACTCGACTCGACTCGAAACATACATCTTTCAGCTCGACTCGAAAACTTTCCTCCAACTCGACTCGAATTTGTTTCGAGTCGAGTCGAGCCAAAACGAGCCAGTTCCTGTGTGTAGTTCTAAATACTCTCTTCAAGTATCCTACATAGACAATAATTATTATGAATGATACTACTACAACACATTATTATTATTATTATTATTATTATTATTATTATTATTATTATTATTATTATTATTATTATTATTATTATTATTATTATTATTATAACATCATGTAAAAATATGAAGTTTTTTGTATATGAATACTAAAAACTAGTTGACTGCCAATCTCGGTAGTCGTGATGTCTAAGAGGCAAGGACTTCGTTCACAAGGTTCCGGGTTTATATTTCGTAGGAGGGTGATGGTAGGCATGGGGTCATACGTTTATAGGACCCTCCAAATTAATTGCCCTAAGACATAAAGTACATTTCCAGGGAAAGTGCATTCCTTGGCATCTCTACCAGAAGCTGGTAGACCTCGGATCAGCTTAATTTCCTGCGTAATGATTGAAAACAGTATAGTATTACACAATGAAAATTCTCTTCGATGCTAGCGATTCCGGTTTTGCTTCCCGCTTTGTGCACTCGGTCGAAAATGTGTAAGAAGCTTTTTTTTAGCCTAATCATCCTGAATTAGGTTTTTCTCATTTACAGAAGCCCAATGCCGGTGTTGTACCTAATATATAGGTCCCAGGCCGCTTCCTTCCTTCCTTCCCCAATCCTTTCTTCCTTCCCTTTCCCCGAAGACTCTGCTCGTCGAGGCATGTCATCCCTCAAACGTTATGGGCTAAATGGCCATAGATGGCGAAAGCGCAGAAATTTAAAATCCATCCACAATGAAAATTATAGCACCTTTTCTGTTCCTAACTGTTCCCTCTCCCTTATCCTAATAGCTTAGATAGCAGAACACACTTTCAATAAAAGAACGTTTTATTGTTTAAAGAGACCTAATGTCATGTGGACTGTTGTTCTGCGCTCCCCTCAATACTTCCACAACACGCACTGATTGAAATTTCATCGAGAAGCATTCAAAAGGCTGATAGGTCTAGATCATGACAAATCTGTTAGACGAGATTTCTTTGCGTAAGACAATTGGAAGTTACCTTCTAATTTCAGAACTATAATTTGTGATGCTTTTGATCTTCACTTCATTTATAACTTCAATGGTATCTCCCTCGAAAAAACTGGGGATGCGAAGAGTCACTTAGGGCAACCACTATTTCGGGGCAAAATTTGGGAAACTGAAATGAAATACACTTCTAGTGTCCTTTTGTGTCATAAAGAATAATTTTTCCCATATTATTCTAGATATTCTTACATCCTTAGTCCTGAAAAAGATTAGCTCACTCATTCCACAGGATCTATTGAAATATTCAATATTTTAATGTTCGTGGCAAACGCAACGTATTATTACCACAAAAATATTATAGGCATGTCCTTTGGACAAATCAGGTGGACCGCAGTGGCTCAGTGGCAGAGCGTTCACCTCTGGTGCATGGGGTCCTTGGATCGATCCCAGCTCGTGCCAAATGAACTTTGTGGTGGACAAACACTGTGTGCGTGAGTTTTCTCGGTGATCTCACGTTTCCTCCCACTTTCTTCATTCCACGATTTCTTTCATTTCTCATTAACACCGTCTTCTTTAGCCTAGTTGGCATAATCGAGGAACGTAAAACTTAAATATTTAATTTAATTTTCTTTCAAATCAGCTAGGCCGCTACTTAGACAACCGCGGTGATTCTAGCAGACATTTGTCCGCAGACAAAACGAAATTACCCAGGGTTGCCAGTATACATTTTAAATGTGTACTATCAAAACCAATCACGGTACTTATAGTGCAATGTCAATAACGATTCACGTCTATAACTTAATATGCACATAATATGCTAACATGTATAATATCTAATTTAATTTTCATATATATAGCGATTAATTTTCAGAAAATAACAGCAAAATATTGCCTCCATAAAAGGTAAAAATCGACCAGTGCCAACTTTAAAATTAATAATCAAATAATTTTATATTCATCTACAGGGTCCCCACTTACAGTTTATCACCATATAAAAGTGGGATATGTATATCTCTATAAAATATGTACGAGGAAAGAACACTAATTTTTCCGATAAAAATGAGCAAAATATTCCCTCAAACAAAGCTGAAATTCGACCAGTGCCAACTTTAAAATTAATAACCTCATAATTTTATATTCATCTACAGGGTCCCCACTTACAGTTTAACACCATATAAAAGTGGGATATGTATATCTCTATAAAATATGTACGAGGAAAGAACACTAATTTTTCCGATAAAAATGAGAAAAATATTCCCTCAAACAAAGCTGAAATTCGACCAGTGCCAACTTTAAAATTAATAACCTCATAATTTTATATTCATCTACAGGGTCCCCACTTACAGTTTATCACCATAAAAAAGTGGGATATGTATATCTCTATAAAATATGTACGAGGAAAGAACACTAATTTTTCCGATAAAAATGAGCAAAATATTCCCTCAAACTAAGCTGAAAATCGACCAGTGCCAACTTTAAAATGAATAACCTAATAATTTTATATTCATTTACAGGGTCCCCAATTACTGTTTATTACCATATAAAAGTGGGATATGTATATCTCTATAAAATATGAACGAGGAAAGAACACTAATTTTTCCGATAAAAATGAGCAAAATATTCCCCCAAATTAAGCTGAAATTCGACCAGTGCCATCTTTAAAATTAATAACCTCATAATTTTATATTCATCTACAGGGTCCCCCCTTACAGTTTATCACCATATAAAAGTGGGATATGTATATCTCTATAAAATATGTACGAAAAAAGAACACTAATTTTTCCGATAAAAATGAGCAAAATATTCCCTCAAATTAAGCTGAAATTCGACCAGTGCCAACTTTAAAATTAATAACCTCATAATTTTATATTCATCTACAGGGTCCCCACTTACAGTTTATCACCATATAAAAGTGGGATATGTATATCTCTATAAAATGTGGACGAGGAAAGAACACTAATTTTTCCGATAAAAATGAGCAAAATATTCCCTCAAATTAAGCTGAAATTCGACCAGTGCCAACTTTAAAATTAATAACCTCATAATTTTATATTCATCTACAGGGTCCCCACTTACAGTTTATCACCATATAAAAGTGGGATATGTATATCTCTATAAAATATGTACGAGGAAAGAACATTAATTTTTCCGATAAAAATGAGCAAAATATTCCCTCAAATTAAGCTGAAATTCGACCAGTGCCAACTTTAAAATTAATAACCTCATAATTTTATATTCATCTATAGGGTCCCCACTTACAGTTTATCACCATACAAAAGTGGGATATGTATATCTCTATAAAATATGTACGAGGAAAGAACACTAATTTTTCCGATAAAAATGAGAAAAATATTCCCTCAAACTAAGCTGAAAAACGACCAGTGCCAACTTTAAAGTTAAAAACCTCATAATTTTATATTCATCTACAGGGTCCCCACTTACAGTTTATCACCATATAAAAGTGGGATATGTATATCTCTATAAAATATGTACGAGGAAAGAACATTAATTTTTCCGATAAAAATGAGCAAAATATTCCCTCAAATTAAGCTGAAATTCGACCAGTGCCAACTTTAAAATTAATAACCTCATAATTTTATATTCATCTACAGGGTCCCCCCTTACAGATTATCACCATATAAAAGTGGGATATGTATATCTCTATAAAATATGAACGAGGAAAGAACACTAATTTTTCCGATAAAAATGAGCAAAATATTCCCTCAAACTAAGCTGAAATTCGACCAGTGCCAACTTTAAAATTAATAACCTCATAATTTTATATTCATCTACAGGGTCCCCACTTACAGTTTATCACCATATAAAAGTGGGATATGTATATCTCTATAAAATGTGGACGAGGAAAAAACACTAATTTTACCGATAAAAATGAGCAAAATATTCCCTCAAATTAAGCTGAAATTCGACCAGTGCCAACTTTAAAATTAATAACCTCATAATTTTATATTCATCTACAGGGTCCCCACTTACAGTTTATCACCATATAAAAGTGGGATATGTATATCTCTATAAAATGTGGACGAGGAAAGAACATTAATTTTTCCGATAAAAATGAGCAAAATATTCCCTCAAACAAAGCTGAAATTCGACCAGTGCCAACTTTAAAATTAATAACCTCATAATTTTATATTCATCTACAGGGTCCCCACTTACAGTTTATCACCATACAAAAGTGGATATGTATATCTCTATAAAATATGTACGAGGAAAGAACATTAATTTTTCCGATAAAAATGAGAAAAATATTCCCTCAAACTAAGCTGAAAAACGAACAGTGCCAACTTTAAAATTAAAAACCTCATAATTTTATATTCATCTACAAGGTCCCCACTTACAGTTTATCACCATATAGAAGTGGGATATGTATATCTCTATAAAATATGTACGAGGAAAGAACACTAACTTTTCCGATAACAATGAGCAAAATATTCCCTCAAATTAAGCTGAAATTCGACCAGTGCCAACTTTAAAATTAATAACCTCATAATTTTATATTCATCTACAGGGTCCCCACTTACAGTTTATCACCATATAAAAGTGGGATATGTATATCTCTATAAAATATGTACGAGGAAAGAACACTAATTTTTCCGATAAAAATGAGCAAAATATTCCCTCAAACAAAGCTGAAATTCGACCAGTGCCAACTTTAAAATTAAAAACCTCATAATTTTATATTCATCTACAAGGTCCCCACTTACAGTTTATCACCATATAGAAGTGGGATATGTATATCTCTATAAAATATGTACGAGGAAAGAACACTAACTTTTCCGATAACAATGAGCAAAATATTCCCTCAAATTAAGCTGAAATTCGACCAGTGCCAACTTTAAAATTAATAACCTCATAATTTTATATTCATCTACAGGGTCCCCACTTACAGTTTATCACCATATAAAAGTGGGATATGTATATCTCTATAAAATATGTACGAGGAAAGAACACTAATTTTTCCGATAAAAATGAGCAAAATATTCCCTCAAACAAAGCTGAAATTCGACCAGTGCCAACTTTAAAATTAATAACCTCATAATTTTATATTCATCTCCAGGGTCCCCACTTACAGTTTATCACCATATAAAAGTGGGATATGTATATCTCTATAAAATATGTACGAGGAAAGAACATTAATTTTTCCGATAAAAATGAGCAAAATATTCCCTCAAATTAAGCTGAAATTCGACCAGTGCCAACTTTAAAATTAATAACCTCATAATTTTATATTCATCTACAGGGTCCCCACTTACAGTTTATCACCATACAAAAGTGGGATATGTATATCTCTATAAAATATGAACGAGGAAAGAACACTAATTTTTCCGATAAAAATGAGCAAAATATTCCCTCAAACAAAGCTGAAATTCGACCAGTGCCAACTTTAAAATTAATAACCTCATAATTTTATATTCATCTCCAGGGTCCCCACTTACAGTTTATCACCATATAAAAGTGGGATATGTATATCTCTATAAAATATGTACGAAAAAAGAACACTAATTTTTCCGATAAAAATGAGCAAAATATTCCCTCAAATTAAGCTGAAATTCGACCAGTGCCAACTTTAAAATTAATAACCTCATAATTTTATATTCATCTACAGGGTCCCCACTTACAGTTTATCACCATATAAAAGTGGGATATGTATATCTCTATAAAATGTGGACGAGGAAAGAACACTAATTTTTCCGATAAAAATGAGCAAAATATTCCCTCAAATTAAGCTGAAATTCGACCAGTGCCAACTTTAAAATTAATAACCTCATAATTTTATATTCATCTACAGGGTCCCCACTTACAGTTTATCACCATATAAAAGTGGGATATGTATATCTCTATAAAATATGTACGAGGAAAGAACATTAATTTTTCCGATAAAAATGAGCAAAATATTCCCTCAAATTAAGCTGAAATTCGACCAGTGCCAACTTTAAAATTAATAACCTCATAATTTTATATTCATCTATAGGGTCCCCACTTACAGTTTATCACCATACAAAAGTGGGATATGTATATCTCTATAAAATATGTACGAGGAAAGAACACTAATTTTTCCGATAAAAATGAGAAAAATATTCCCTCAAACTAAGCTGAAAAACGACCAGTGCCAACTTTAAAGTTAAAAACCTCATAATTTTATATTCATCTACAGGGTCCCCACTTACAGTTTATCACCATATAAAAGTGGGATATGTATATCTCTATAAAATATGTACGAGGAAAGAACATTAATTTTTCCGATAAAAATGAGCAAAATATTCCCTCAAATTAAGCTGAAATTCGACCAGTGCCAACTTTAAAATTAATAACCTCATAATTTTATATTCATCTACAGGGTCCCCCCTTACAGATTATCACCATATAAAAGTGGGATATGTATATCTCTATAAAATATGAACGAGGAAAGAACACTAATTTTTCCGATAAAAATGAGCAAAATATTCCCTCAAACTAAGCTGAAATTCGACCAGTGCCAACTTTAAAATTAATAACCTCATAATTTTATATTCATCTACAGGGTCCCCACTTACAGTTTATCACCATATAAAAGTGGGATATGTATATCTCTATAAAATGTGGACGAGGAAAAAACACTAATTTTACCGATAAAAATGAGCAAAATATTCCCTCAAATTAAGCTGAAATTCGACCAGTGCCAACTTTAAAATTAATAACCTCATAATTTTATATTCATCTACAGGGTCCCCACTTACAGTTTATCACCATATAAAAGTGGGATATGTATATCTCTATAAAATGTGGACGAGGAAAGAACATTAATTTTTCCGATAAAAATGAGCAAAATATTCCCTCAAACAAAGCTGAAATTCGACCAGTGCCAACTTTAAAATTAATAACCTCATAATTTTATATTCATCTACAGGGTCCCCACTTACAGTTTATCACCATACAAAAGTGGATATGTATATCTCTATAAAATATGTACGAGGAAAGAACATTAATTTTTCCGATAAAAATGAGAAAAATATTCCCTCAAACTAAGCTGAAAAACGAACAGTGCCAACTTTAAAATTAAAAACCTCATAATTTTATATTCATCTACAAGGTCCCCACTTACAGTTTATCACCATATAGAAGTGGGATATGTATATCTCTATAAAATATGTACGAGGAAAGAACACTAACTTTTCCGATAACAATGAGCAAAATATTCCCTCAAATTAAGCTGAAATTCGACCAGTGCCAACTTTAAAATTAATAACCTCATAATTTTATATTCATCTACAGGGTCCCCACTTACAGTTTATCACCATATAAAAGTGGGATATGTATATCTCTATAAAATATGTACGAGGAAAGAACACTAATTTTTCCGATAAAAATGAGCAAAATATTCCCTCAAACAAAGCTGAAATTCGACCAGTGCCAACTTTAAAATTAAAAACCTCATAATTTTATATTCATCTACAAGGTCCCCACTTACAGTTTATCACCATATAGAAGTGGGATATGTATATCTCTATAAAATATGTACGAGGAAAGAACACTAACTTTTCCGATAACAATGAGCAAAATATTCCCTCAAATTAAGCTGAAATTCGACCAGTGCCAACTTTAAAATTAATAACCTCATAATTTTATATTCATCTACAGGGTCCCCACTTACAGTTTATCACCATATAAAAGTGGGATATGTATATCTCTATAAAATATGTACGAGGAAAGAACACTAATTTTTCCGATAAAAATGAGCAAAATATTCCCTCAAACAAAGCTGAAATTCGACCAGTGCCAACTTTAAAATTAATAACCTCATAATTTTATATTCATCTCCAGGGTCCCCACTTACAGTTTATCACCATATAAAAGTGGGATATGTATATCTCTATAAAATATGTACGAGGAAAGAACATTAATTTTTCCGATAAAAATGAGCAAAATATTCCCTCAAATTAAGCTGAAATTCGACCAGTGCCAACTTTAAAATTAATAACCTCATAATTTTATATTCATCTACAGGGTCCCCACTTACAGTTTATCACCATACAAAAGTGGGATATGTATATCTCTATAAAATATGTACGAGGAAAGAACACTAATTTTTCCGATAAAAATGAGAAAAATATTCCCTCAAACTAAGCTGAAAAACGACCAGTGCCAACTTTAAAATTAATAACCTCATAATTTTATATTCATCTACAGGGTCCCCACTTACAGTTTATCACCATACAAAAGTGGGATATGTATATCTCTATAAAATATGTACGAGGAAAGAACATTAATTTTTCCGATAAAAATGAGCAAAATATTCCCTCAAATTAAGCTGAAATTCGACCAGTGCCAACTTTAAAATTAAAAACCTCATAATTTTATATTCATCTACAGGGTCCCCACTTACAGTTTATCACCATACAAAAGTGGATATGTATATCTCTATAAAATATGTACGAGCAAAGAACACTAATTTTTCCGATAAAAATGAGAAAAATATTCCCTCAAACTAAGCTGAAAACCGAACAGTGCCAACTTTAAAATTAAAAACCTCATAATTTTATATTCATCTACAAGGTCCCCACTTACAGTTTATCACCATATAGAAGTGGGATATGTATATCTCTATAAAATATGTACGAGGAAAGAACATTAATTTTTCCGATAAAAATGAACAAAATATTCCCTCAAATTAAGCTGAAATTCGACCAGTGCCAACTTTAAAATTAATAACCTCATAATTTTATATTCATCTACAGGGTCTCCACTTACAGTTTATCACCATACAAAAGTGGATATGTATATCTCTATAAAATATGTACGAGGAAAGAACATTAATTTTTCCGATAAAAATGAGAAAAATATTCCCTCAAACTAAGCTGAAAACCGAACAGTGCCAACTTTAAAATTAAAAACCTAATAATTTTATATTCATCTACAAGGTCCCCACTTACAGTTTATCACCATATAGAAGTGGGATATGTATATCTCTATAAAATATGTACGAGGAAAGAACACTAACTTTTCCGATAACAATGAGCAAAATATTCCCTCAAATTAAGCTGAAATTCGACCAGTGCCAACTTTAAAATTAATAACCTCATAATTTTATATTCATCTACAGGGTCCCCACTTACAGTTTATCACCATATAAAAGTGGGATATGTATATCTCTATAAAATATGTACGAGGAAAGAACACTAATTTTTCCGATAAAAATGAGCAAAATATTCCCTCAAACAAAGCTGAAATTCGACCAGTGCCAACTTTAAAATTAATAACCTCATAATTTTATATTCATCTACAGGGTCCCCACTTACAGTTTATCACCATATAAAAGTGGGATATGTATATCTCTATAAAATATGTACGAGGAAAGAACATTAATTTTTCCGATAAAAATGAGCAAAATATTCCCTCAAATTAAGCTGAAATTCGACCAGTGCCAACTTTAAAATTAATAACCTCATAATTTTATATTCATCTACAGGGTCCCCACTTACAGTTTATCACCATACAAAAGTGGGATATGTATATCTCTATAAAATATGTACGAGGAAAGAACACTAATTTTTCCGATAAAAATGAGAAAAATATTCCCTCAAACTAAGCTGAAAAACGACCAGTGCCAACTTTAAAGTTAAAAACCTCATAATTTTATATTCATCTACAGGGTCCCCACTTACAGTTTATCACCATATAAAAGTGGGATATGTATATCTCTATAAAATATGTACGAGGAAAGAACATTAATTTTTCCGATAAAAATGAGCAAAATATTCCCTCAAATTAAGCTGAAATTCGACCAGTGCCAACTTTAAAATTAATAACCTCATAATTTTATATTCATCTACAGGGTCCCCTTACAGTTTATCACCATATAAAAGTGGGATATGTATATCTCTATAAAATATGAACGAGGAAAGAACACTAATTTTTCCGATAAAAATGAGCAAAATATTCCCTCAAATTAAGCTGAAATTCGACCAGTGCCAACTTTAAAATTAATAACCTCATAATTTTATATTCATCTACAGGGTCCCCACTTACAGTTTATCACCATATAAAAGTGGGATATGTATATCTCTATCAAATGTGGACGAGGAAAGAACACTAATTTTACCGATAAAAATGAGCAAAATATTCCCTCAAATTAAGCTGAAATTCGACCAGTGCCAACTTTAAAATTAATAACCTCATAATTTTATATTCATCTACAGGGTCCCCACTTACAGTTTATCACCATATAAAAGTGGGATATGTATATCTCTATAAAATGTGGACGAGGAAAGAACATTAATTTTTCCGATAAAAATGAGCAAAATATTCCCTCAAATTAAGCTGAAATTCGACCAGTGCCAACTTTAAAATTAATAACCTCATAATTTTATATTCATCTACAGGGTCCCCACTTACAATTTATCACCATACAAAAGTGGGATATGTATATCTCTATAAAATATGTACGAGGAAAGAACATTAATTTTTCCGATAAAAATGAGAAAAATATTCCCTCAAACTAAGCTGAAAACCGAACAGTGCCAACTTTAAAATTAAAAACCTCATAATTTTATATTCATCTACAGGGTCCCCACTTACAGTTTATCACCATATAGAAGTGGGATATGTATATCTCTATAAAATATGTACGAGGAAAGAACACTAACTTTTCCGATAACAATGAGCAAAATATTCCCTCAAATTAAGTTGAAATTCGACCAGTGCCAACTTTAAAATTAATAACCTCATAATTTTATATTCATCTACAGGGTCCCCACTTACAGTTTATCACCATATAAAAGTGGGATATGTATATCTCTATAAAATATGTACGAGGAAAGAACACTAATTTTTCCTATAAAAATGAGCAAAATATTCCCTCAAACAAAGCTGAAATTCGACCAGTGCCAACTTTAAAATTAATAACCTCATTATTTTATATTCATCTACAGGGTCCCCACTTACAGTTTATCACCATATAAAAGTGGGATATGTATATCTCTATAAAATATGTACGAGGAAAGAACATTAATTTTTCCGATAAAAATGAGCAAAATATTCCCTCAAATTAAGCTGAAATTCGACCAGTGCCAACTTTAAAATTAATAACCTCATAATTTTATATTCATCTACAGGGTCCCCACTTACAGTTTATCACCATACAAAAGTGGGATATGTATATCTCTATAAAATATGTACGAGGAAAGAACACTAATTTTTCCGATAAAAATGAGAAAAATATTCCCTCAAACTAAGCTGAAAAACGACCAGTGCCAACTTTAAAGTTAAAAACCTCATAATTTTATATTCATCTACAGGGTCCCCACTTACAGTTTATCACCATATAAAAGTGGGATATGTATATCTCAATAAAATATGTACGAGGAAAGAACATTAATTTTTCCGATAAAAATGAGCAAAATATTCCCTCAAATTAAGCTGAAATTCGACCAGTGCCAACTTTAAAATTAATAACCTCATAATTTTATATTCATCTACAGGGTCCCCCTTACAGTTTATCACCATATAAAAGTGGGATATGTATATCTCTATAAAATATGAACGAGGAAAGAACACTAATTTTTCCGATAAAAATGAGCAAAATATTCCCTCAAATTAAGCTGAAATTCGACCAGTGCCAACTTTAAAATTAATAACCTCATAATTTTATATTCATCTACAGGGTCCCCACTTACAGTTTATCACCATATAAAAGTGGGATATGTATATCTCTATCAAATGTGGACGAGGAAAGAACACTAATTTTACCGATAAAAATGAGCAAAATATTCCCTCAAATTAAGCTGAAATTCGACCAGTGCCAACTTTAAAATTAATAACCTCATAATTTTATATTCATCTACAGGGTCCCCACTTACAGTTTATCACCATATAAAAGTGGGATATGTATATCTCTATAAAATGTGGACGAGGAAAGAATATTAATTTTTCCGATAAAAATGAGCAAAATATTCCCTCAAATTAAGCTGAAATTCGACCAGTGCCAACTTTAAAATTAATAACCTCATAATTTTATATTCATCTACAGGGTCCCCACTTACAATTTATCACCATACAAAAGTGGGATATGTATATCTCTATAAAATATGTACGAGGAAAGAACATTAATTTTTCCGATAAAAATGAGAAAAATATTCCCTCAAATTAAGCTGAAATTCGACCAGTGCCAACTTTAAAATTAATAACCTCATAATTTTATATTCATCTACAGGGTCCCCACTTACAATTTATCACCATACAAAAGTGGGATATGTATATCTCTATAAAATATGTACGAGGAAAGAACATTAATTTTTCCGATAAAAATGAGAAAAATATTCCCTCAAACTAAGCTGAAATTCGACCAGTGCCAACTTTAAAATTAATAACCTCATAATTTTATATTCATCTACAGGGTCCCCACTTACAGTTTATCACCATATAAAAGTGGGATATGTATATCTCTATAAAATATGTACGAGGAAAGAACACTAATTTTACCGATAAAAATGAACAAAATATTCCCTCAAATTAAGCTGAAATTCGGCCAGTGCCAACTTTAAAATTAATAACCTCATAATTTTATATTCATCTACAGGGTCCCCACTTACAGTTTATCACCATATAAAAGTGGGATATGTATATCTCTATAAAATGTGGACGAGGAAAGAACATTAATTTTTCCGATAAAAATGAGCGAAATATTCCCTCAAATTAAGCTGAAATTCGACCAGTGCCAACTTTAAAATTAATAACCTCATAATTTTATATTCATCTACAGGGTCCCCCTTACAGTTTATCACCATATAAAAGTGGGATATGTATATCTCTATAAAATATGAACGAGGAAAGAACACTAATTTTTCCGATAAAAATGAGCAAAATATTCCCTCAAATTAAGCTGAAATTCGACCAGTGCCAACTTTAAAATTAATAACCTCATAATTTTATATTCATCTACAGGGTCCCCACTTACAGTTTATCACCATATAAAAGTGGGATATGTATATCTCTATAAAATATGTACGAGGAAAGAACACTAATTTTTCCGATAAAAATGAGCAAAATATTCCCTCAAATTAAGCTGAAATTCGACCAGTGCCAACTTTAAAATTAGTAACCTCATAATTTTATATTCATCTACAGGGTCCCCACTTACAGTTTATCACCATATAAAAGTGGGATATGTATATCTCTATCAAATGTGGACGAGGAAAGAACACTAATTTTACCGATAAAAATGAGCAAAATATTCCCTCAAATTAAGCTGAAATTCGACCAGTGCCAACTTTAAAATTAATAACCTCATAATTTTATATTCATCTACAGGGTCCCCACTTACAGTTTATCACCATATAAAAGTGGGATATGTATATCTCTATAAAATGTGGACGAGGAAAGAACATTAATATTTCCGATAAAAATGAGCAAAATATTCCCTCAAACAAAGCTGAAATTCGACCAGTGCCAACTTTAAAATTAAAAACCTCATAATTTTATATTCATCTACAAGGTCCCCACTTACAGTTTATCACCATATAGAAGTGGGATATGTATATCTCTATAAAATATGTACGAGGAAAGAACACTAACTTTTCCGATAACAATGAGCAAAATATTCCCTCAAATTAAGCTGAAATTCGACCAGTGCCAACTTTAAAATTAATAACCTCATAATTTTATATTCATCTACAGGGTCCCCACTTACAGTTTATCACCATATAAAAGTGGGATATGTATATCTCTATAAAATATGTACGAGGAAAGAACACTAATTTTTCCGATAAAAATGAGCAAAATATTCCCTCAAACAAAGCTGAAATTCGACCAGTGCCAACTTTAAAATTAATAACCTCATAATTTTATATTCATCTCCAGGGTCCCCACTTACAGTTTATCACCATATAAAAGTGGGATATGTATATCTCTATAAAATATGTACGAGGAAAGAACATTAATTTTTCCGATAAAAATGAGCAAAATATTCCCTCAAATTAAGCTGAAATTCGACCAGTGCCAACTTTAAAATTAATAACCTCATAATTTTATATTCATCTACAGGGTCCCCACTTACAGTTTATCACCATACAAAAGTGGGATATGTATATCTCTATAAAATATGTACGAGGAAAGAACACTAATTTTTCCGATAAAAATGAGAAAAATATTCCCTCAAACTAAGCTGAAAAACGACCAGTGCCAACTTTAAAATTAATAACCTCATAATTTTATATTCATCTACAGGGTCCCCACTTACAGTTTATCACCATACAAAAGTGGGATATGTATATCTCTATAAAATATGTACGAGGAAAGAACATTAATTTTTCCGATAAAAATGAGCAAAATATTCCCTCAAATTAAGCTGAAATTCGACCAGTGCCAACTTTAAAATTAAAAACCTCATAATTTTATATTCATCTACAGGGTCCCCACTTACAGTTTATCACCATACAAAAGTGGATATGTATATCTCTATAAAATATGTACGAGCAAAGAACACTAATTTTTCCGATAAAAATGAGAAAAATATTCCCTCAAACTAAGCTGAAAACCGAACAGTGCCAACTTTAAAATTAAAAACCTCATAATTTTATATTCATCTACAAGGTCCCCACTTACAGTTTATCACCATATAGAAGTGGGATATGTATATCTCTATAAAATATGTACGAGGAAAGAACATTAATTTTTCCGATAAAAATGAACAAAATATTCCCTCAAATTAAGCTGAAATTCGACCAGTGCCAACTTTAAAATTAATAACCTCATAATTTTATATTCATCTACAGGGTCTCCACTTACAGTTTATCACCATACAAAAGTGGATATGTATATCTCTATAAAATATGTACGAGGAAAGAACATTAATTTTTCCGATAAAAATGAGAAAAATATTCCCTCAAACTAAGCTGAAAACCGAACAGTGCCAACTTTAAAATTAAAAACCTAATAATTTTATATTCATCTACAAGGTCCCCACTTACAGTTTATCACCATATAGAAGTGGGATATGTATATCTCTATAAAATATGTACGAGGAAAGAACACTAACTTTTCCGATAACAATGAGCAAAATATTCCCTCAAATTAAGCTGAAATTCGACCAGTGCCAACTTTAAAATTAATAACCTCATAATTTTATATTCATCTACAGGGTCCCCACTTACAGTTTATCACCATATAAAAGTGGGATATGTATATCTCTATAAAATATGTACGAGGAAAGAACACTAATTTTTCCGATAAAAATGAGCAAAATATTCCCTCAAACAAAGCTGAAATTCGACCAGTGCCAACTTTAAAATTAATAACCTCATAATTTTATATTCATCTACAGGGTCCCCACTTACAGTTTATCACCATATAAAAGTGGGATATGTATATCTCTATAAAATATGTACGAGGAAAGAACATTAATTTTTCCGATAAAAATGAGCAAAATATTCCCTCAAATTAAGCTGAAATTCGACCAGTGCCAACTTTAAAATTAATAACCTCATAATTTTATATTCATCTACAGGGTCCCCACTTACAGTTTATCACCATACAAAAGTGGGATATGTATATCTCTATAAAATATGTACGAGGAAAGAACACTAATTTTTCCGATAAAAATGAGAAAAATATTCCCTCAAACTAAGCTGAAAAACGACCAGTGCCAACTTTAAAGTTAAAAACCTCATAATTTTATATTCATCTACAGGGTCCCCACTTACAGTTTATCACCATATAAAAGTGGGATATGTATATCTCTATAAAATATGTACGAGGAAAGAACATTAATTTTTCCGATAAAAATGAGCAAAATATTCCCTCAAATTAAGCTGAAATTCGACCAGTGCCAACTTTAAAATTAATAACCTCATAATTTTATATTCATCTACAGGGTCCCCTTACAGTTTATCACCATATAAAAGTGGGATATGTATATCTCTATAAAATATGAACGAGGAAAGAACACTAATTTTTCCGATAAAAATGAGCAAAATATTCCCTCAAATTAAGCTGAAATTCGACCAGTGCCAACTTTAAAATTAATAACCTCATAATTTTATATTCATCTACAGGGTCCCCACTTACAGTTTATCACCATATAAAAGTGGGATATGTATATCTCTATCAAATGTGGACGAGGAAAGAACACTAATTTTACCGATAAAAATGAGCAAAATATTCCCTCAAATTAAGCTGAAATTCGACCAGTGCCAACTTTAAAATTAATAACCTCATAATTTTATATTCATCTACAGGGTCCCCACTTACAGTTTATCACCATATAAAAGTGGGATATGTATATCTCTATAAAATGTGGACGAGGAAAGAACATTAATTTTTCCGATAAAAATGAGCAAAATATTCCCTCAAATTAAGCTGAAATTCGACCAGTGCCAACTTTAAAATTAATAACCTCATAATTTTATATTCATCTACAGGGTCCCCACTTACAATTTATCACCATACAAAAGTGGGATATGTATATCTCTATAAAATATGTACGAGGAAAGAACATTAATTTTTCCGATAAAAATGAGCAAAATATTCCCTCAAATTAAGCTGAAATTCGACCAGTGCCAACTTTAAAATTAATAACCTCATAATTTTATATTCATCTACAGGGTCCCCACTTACAGTTTATCACCATACAAAAGTGGGATATGTATATCTCTATAAAATATGTACGAGGAAAGAACACTAATTTTTCCGATAAAAATGAGAAAAATATTCCCTCAAACTAAGCTGAAAAACGACCAGTGCCAACTTTAAAGTTAAAAACCTCATAATTTTATATTCATCTACAGGGTCCCCACTTACAGTTTATCACCATATAAAAGTGGGATATGTATATCTCTATAAAATATGTACGAGGAAAGAACATTAATTTTTCCGATAAAAATGAGCAAAATATTCCCTCAAATTAAGCTGAAATTCGACCAGTGCCAACTTTAAAATTAATAACCTCATAATTTTATATTCATCTACAGGGTCCCCCTTACAGTTTATCACCATATAAAAGTGGGATATGTATATCTCTATAAAATATGAACGAGGAAAGAACACTAATTTTTCCGATAAAAATGAGCAAAATATTCCCTCAAATTAAGCTGAAATTCGACCAGTGCCAACTTTAAAATTAATAACCTCATAATTTTATATTCATCTACAGGGTCCCCACTTACAGTTTATCACCATATAAAAGTGGGATATGTATATCTCTATCAAATGTGGACGAGGAAAGAACACTAATTTTACCGATAAAAATGAGCAAAATATTCCCTCAAATTAAGCTGAAATTCGACCAGTGCCAACTTTAAAATTAATAACCTCATAATTTTATATTCATCTACAGGGTCCCCACTTACAGTTTATCACCATATAAAAGTGGGATATGTATATCTCTATAAAATGTGGACGAGGAAAGAACATTAATTTTTCCGATAAAAATGAGCAAAATATTCCCTCAAATTAAGCTGAAATTCGACCAGTGCCAACTTTAAAATTAATAACCTCATAATTTTATATTCATCTACAGGGTCCCCACTTACAATTTATCACCATACAAAAGTGGGATATGTATATCTCTATAAAATATGTACGAGGAAAGAACATTAATTTTTCCGATAAAAATGAGAAAAATATTCCCTCAAATTAAGCTGAAATTCGACCAGTGCCAACTTTAAAATTAATAACCTCATAATTTTATATTCATCTACAGGGTCCCCACTTACAATTTATCACCATACAAAAGTGGGATATGTATATCTCTATAAAATATGTACGAGGAAAGAACATTAATTTTTCCGATAAAAATGAGAAAAATATTCCCTCAAACTAAGCTGAAATTCGACCAGTGCCAACTTTAAAATTAATAACCTCATAATTTTATATTCATCTACAGGGTCCCCACTTACAGTTTATCACCATATAAAAGTGGGATATGTATATCTCTATAAAATATGTACGAGGAAAGAACACTAATTTTACCGATAAAAATGAACAAAATATTCCCTCAAATTAAGCTGAAATTCGGCCAGTGCCAACTTTAAAATTAATAACCTCATAATTTTATATTCATCTACAGGGTCCCCACTTACAGTTTATCACCATATAAAAGTGGGATATGTATATCTCTATAAAATGTGGACGAGGAAAGAACATTAATTTTTCCGATAAAAATGAGCGAAATATTCCCTCAAATTAAGCTGAAATTCGACCAGTGCCAACTTTAAAATTAATAACCTCATAATTTTATATTCATCTACAGGGTCCCCCTTACAGTTTATCACCATATAAAAGTGGGATATGTATATCTCTATAAAATATGAACGAGGAAAGAACACTAATTTTTCCGATAAAAATGAGCAAAATATTCCCTCAAATTAAGCTGAAATTCGACCAGTGCCAACTTTAAAATTAATAACCTCATAATTTTATATTCATCTACAGGGTCCCCACTTACAGTTTATCACCATATAAAAGTGGGATATGTATATCTCTATAAAATATGTACGAGGAAAGAACACTAATTTTTCCGATAAAAATGAGCAAAATATTCCCTCAAATTAAGCTGAAATTCGACCAGTGCCAACTTTAAAATTAGTAACCTCATAATTTTATATTCATCTACAGGGTCCCCACTTACAGTTTATCACCATATAAAAGTGGGATATGTATATCTCTATCAAATGTGGACGAGGAAAGAACACTAATTTTACCGATAAAAATGAGCAAAATATTCCCTCAAATTAAGCTGAAATTCGACCAGTGCCAACTTTAAAATTAATAACCTCATAATTTTATATTCATCTACAGGGTCCCCACTTACAGTTTATCACCATATAAAAGTGGGATATGTATATCTCTATAAAATGTGGACGAGGAAAGAACATTAATATTTCCGATAAAAATGAGCAAAATATTCCCTCAAATTAAGCTGAAATTCGACCAGTGCCAACTTTAAAATTAATAACCTCATAATTTTATATTCATCTACAGGGTCCCCACTTACAATTTATCACCATACAAAAGTGGGATATGTATATCTCTATAAAATATGTACGAGGAAAGAACATTAATTTTTCCGATAAAAATGAGAAAAATATTCCCTCAAACTAAGCTGAAAACCGAACAGTGCCAACTTTAAAATTAAAAACCTCATAATTTTATATTCATCTACAGGGTCCCCACTTACAGTTTATCACCATATAGAAGTGGGATATGTATATCTCTATAAAATATGTACGAGGAAAGAACACTAACTTTTCCGATAACAATGAGCAAAATATTCCCTCAAATTAAGCTGAAATTCGACCAGTGCCAACTTTAAAATTAATAACCTCATAATTTTATATTCATCTACAGGGTCCCCACTTACAGTTTATCACCATATAAAAGTGGGATATGTATATCTCTATAAAATATGTACGAGGAAAGAACACTAATTTTTCCGATAAAAATGAGCAAAATATTCCCTCAAACAAAGCTGAAATTCGACCAGTGCCAACTTTAAAATTAATAACCTCATAATTTTATATTCATCTACAGGGTCCCCACTTACAGTTTATCACCATATAAAAGTGGGATATGTATATCTCTATAAAATATGTACGAGGAAAGAACACTAATTTTACCGATAAAAATGAACAAAATATTCCCTCAAATTAAGCTGAAATTCGACCAGTGCCAACTTTAAAATTAATAACCTCATAATTTTATATTCATCTACAGGGTCCCCACTTACAGTTTATCACCATATAAAAGTGGGATATGTATATCTCTATCAAATGTGGACGAGGAAAGAACACTAATTTTACCGATAAAAATGATCAAAATATTCCCTCAAATTAAGCTGAAATTCGACCAGTGCCAACTTTAAAATTAATAACCTCATAATTTTTTATTCATCTACAGGGTCCCCACTTACAGTTTATCACCATATAAAAGTGGGATATGTATATCTCTATAAAATGTGGACGAGGAAAGAACATTAATTTTTCCGATAAAAATGAGCAAAATATTCCCTCAAATTAAGCTGAAATTCGACCAGTGCCAACTTTAAAATTAATAACCTCATAATTTTATATTCATCTACAGGGTCCCCACTTACAATTTATCACCATACAAAAGTGGGATATGTATATCTCTATAAAATATGTACGAGGAAAGAACATTAATTTTTCCGATAAAAATGAGAAAAATATTCCCTCAAACTAAGCTGAAAACCGAACAGTGCCAACTTTAAAATTAAAAACCTCATAATTTTATATTCATCTACAGGGTCCCCACTTACAGTTTATCACCATATAGAAGTGGGATATGTATATCTCTATAAAATATGTACGAGGAAAGAACACTAACTTTTCCGATAACAATGAGCAAAATATTCCCTCAAATTAAGCTGAAATTCGACCAGTGCCAACTTTAAAATTAATAACCTCATAATTTTATATTCATCTACAGGGTCCCCACTTACAGTTTATCACCATATAAAAGTGGGATATGTATATCTCTATAAAATATGTACGAGGAAAGAACACTAATTTTTCCGATAAAAATGAGCAAAATATTCCCTCAAACTAAGCTGAAAACCGAACAGTGCCAACTTTAAAATTAAAAACCTCATAATTTTATATTCATCTACAAGGTCCCCACTTACAGTTTATCACCATATAGAAGTGGGATATGTATATCTCTATAAAATATGTACGAGGAAAGAACATTAATTTTTCCGATAAAAATGAACAAAATATTCCCTCAAATTAAGCTGAAATTCGACCAGTGCCAACTTTAAAATTAATAACCTCATAATTTTATATTCATCTACAGGGTCCCCACTTACAGTTTATCACCATATAAAAGTGGGATATGTATATCTCTATAAAATATGTACGAGGAAAGAACATTAATTTTTCCGATAAAAATGAGCAAAATATTCCCTCAAATTAAGCTGAAATTCGACCAGTGCCAACTTTAAAATTAATAACCTCATAATTTTATATTCATCTACAGGGTCCCCACTTACAGTTTATCACCATACAAAAGTGGGATATGTATATCTCTATAAAATATGTACGAGGAAAGAACACTAATTTTTCCGATAAAAATGAGAAAAATATTCCCTCAAACTAAGCTGAAAAACGACCAGTGCCAACTTCAAAGTTAAAAACCTCATAATTTTATATTCATCTACAGGGTCCCCACTTACAGTTTATCACCATATAAAAGTGGGATATGTATATCTCTATAAAATATGTACGAGGAAAGAACATTAATTTTTCCGATAAAAATGAGAAAAATATTCCCTCAAACTAAGCTGAAAACCGAACAGTGCCAACTTTAAAATTAAAAACCTCATAATTTTATATTCATCTACAAGGTCCCCACTTACAGTTTATCACCATATAGAAGTGGGATATGTATATCTCTAAAAAATATGTACGAGGAAAGAACACTAACTTTTCCGATAACAATGAGCAAAATATTCCCTCAAATTAAGCTGAAATTCGACCTGTGCCAACTTTAAAATTAATAACCTCATAATTTTATATTCATCTACAGGGTCCCCACTTACAGTTTATCACCATATAAAAGTGGGATATGTATATCTCTATAAAATATGTACGAGGAAAGAACACTAATTTTTCCGATAAAAATGAGCAAAATATTCCCTCAAACAAAGCTGAAATTCGACCAGTGCCAACATTAAAATTAATAACCTCATAATTTTATATTCATCTACAGGGTCCCCACTTACAGTTTATCACCATATAAAAGTGGGATATGTATATCTCTATAAAATATGTACGAGGAAAGAACACTAATTTTTCCGATAAAAATGAGCAAATTATTCCCTCAAACTAAGCTGAAAATCGACCAGTGCCAACTTTAAAATGAATAACCTAATAATTTTATATTCATTTACAGGGTCCCCAATTACTGTTTATTACCATATAAAAGTGGGATATGTATATCTGTATAAAATATAAACGAGGAAAGAACATTAATTTTTCCGATAAAAATGAGAAAAATATTCCCTCAAACTAAGCTGAAAACCGAACAGTGCCAACTTTAAAATTAATAACCTCATAATTTTATATTCATCTACAAGGTCCCCACTTACAGTTTATCACCATATAGAAGTGGGATATGTATATCTCCATAAAATATGTACGAGGAAAGAACACTAACTTTTCCGATAACAATGAGCAAAATATTCCCTCAAATTAAGCTGAAATTCGACCAGTGCCAACTTTAAAATTAATAACCTCATAATTTTATATTCATCTACAGGGTCCCCACTTACAGTTTATCACCATATAAAAGTGGGATATGTATATCTCTATAAAATATGTACGAGGAAAGAACACTAATTTTTCCGATAAAAATGAGCAAAATATTCCCTCAAACAAAGCTGAAATTCGACCAGTGCCAACTTTAAAATTAATAACCTCATAATTTTATATTCATCTACAGGGTCCCCACTTACAGTTTATCACCATATAAAAGTGGGATATGTATATCTCTATAAAATATGTACGAGGAAAGAACACTAATTTTTCCGATAAAAATGAGCAAATTATTCCCTCAAACTAAGCTGAAAATCGACCAGTGCCAACTTTAAAATTAATAACCTATTAATTTTATATTCATTTACAGGGTCCCCAATTACTGTTTATTACCATATAAAAGTGGGATATGTATATCTGTATAAAATATAAACGAGGAAAGAACACTAATTTTTCCGATAAAAATGAGCAAAATATTCCCTCATATTAAGCTGAAATTCGACCAGTGCCAACTTTAAAATTAATAACCTCATAAATTTATATTCATTTACAGTGTCCCCCCTTACAGTTTATCACCATATAAAAGTGGGATATGTATATCTCTATAAAATATGTACGAAAAAAGAACACTAATTTTTCCGATAAAAATGAGCAAAATATTCCCTCAAATTAAGCTGAAATTCGACCAGTGCCAACTTTAAAATTAATAACCTCATAATTTTATATTCATCTACAGGCCCCCCACTTATAGTTTATCACCATATAAAAGTGGGATATGTATATCTCTATAAAATATGTACGAAGAAAGAACACTATTTTTTCCGATAAAAATGAGCAAAATATTCCCTCAAATTAAGCTTAAATTCGACCAGTGCCAACTTTAAAATTAATAACCTCATAATTTTATATTCATCTACAGGGTCCCCACTTACAGTTTATCACCATATAAAAGTGGGATATGTATATCTCTATCAAATGTGGACGAGGAAAGAACACTAATTTTACCGATAAAAATGAGCAAAATATTCCCTCAAATTAAGCTGAAATTCGACCAGTGCCAACTTTAAAATTAATAACCTCATAATTTTATATTCATCTACAGGGTCCCCACTTACAGTTTATCACCATATAAAAGTGGGATATGTATATCTCTATAAAATATGTACGAGGAAAGAACACTAATTTTTCCGATAAAAATGAGCAAAATATTCCCTCAAACAAAGCTGAAATTCGACCAGTGCCAACTTTAAAATTAATAACCTCATAATTTTATATTCATCTACAGGGTCCCCACTTACAGTTTATCACCATATAAAAGTGGGATATGTATATCTCTATAAAATGTGGACGAGGAAAGAACACTAATTTTTCCGATAAAAATGAGCAAAATATTCCCTCAAATTAAGCTGAAATTCGACCAGTGCCAACTTTAAAATGAATAACCTAATAATTTTATATTCATTTACAGGGTCCCCAATTACTGTTTATTACCATATAAAAGTGGGATATGTATATCTGTATAAAATATAAACGAGGAAAGAACACTAATTTTTCCGATAAAAATGAGCAAAATATTCCTTCATATTAAGCTGAAATTCGACCAGTGCCAACTTTAAAATTAATAACCTCATAAATTTATATTCATTTACAGGGTCCCCCCTTACAGTTTATCACCATATAAAAGTGGGATATGTATATCTCTATAAAATATGTACGAAAAAAGAACACTAATTTTTCCGATAAAAATGAGCAAAATATTCCCTCAAATTAAGCTGAAATTCGACCAGTGCCAACTTTAAAATTAATAACCTCATAATTTTATATTCATCTACAGGCCCCCCACTTATAGTTTATCACCATATAAAAGTGGGATATATATATCTCTATAAAATATGTACGAAGAAAGAACACTATTTTTTCCGATAAAAATGAGCAAAATATTCCCTCAAATTAAGCTTAAATTCGACCAGTGCCAACTTTAAAATTAATAACCTCATAATTTTATATTCATCTACAGGGTCCCCACTTACAGTTTATCACCATATAAAAGTGGGATATGTATATCTCTATCAAATGTGGACGAGGAAAGAACACTAATTTTACCGATAAAAATGAGCAAAATATTCCCTCAAATTAAGCTGAAATTCGACCAGTGCCAACTTTAAAATTAATAACCTCATAATTTTATATTCATCTACAGGGTCCCCACTTACAGTTTATCACCATATAAAAGTGGGATATGTATATCTCTATAAAATATGTACGAGGAAAGAACACTAATTTTTCCGATAAAAATGAGCAAAATATTCCCTCAAACAAAGCTGAAATTCGACCAGTGCCAACTTTAAAATTAATAACCTCATAATTTTATATTCATCTACAGGGTCCCCACTTACAGTTTATCACCATATAAAAGTGGGATATGTATATCTCTATAAAATGTGGACGAGGAAAGAACACTAATTTTTCCGATAAAAATGAGCAAAATATTCCCTCAAATTAAGCTGAAATTCGACCAGTGCCAACTTTAAAATTAATAACCTCATAATTTTATATTCATCTACAGGGTCCCCACTTACAGTTTATCACCATATAAAAGTGGGATATGTATATCTCTATCAAATGTGGACGACGAAAGAACACTAATTTTACCGATAAAAATGAGCAAAATATTCCTTCAAATTAAGCTGAAATTCGACCAGTGCCAACTTTAAAATTAATAACCTCATAATTTTATATTCATCTACAGGGTCCCCACTTACAGTTTATCACCATATAAAAGTGGGATATGTATATCTCTATAAAATGTGGACGAGGAAAAACATTAATTTTTCCGATAAAAATGAGCAAAATATTCCCTCAAATTAAGCTGAAATTCGACCAGTGCCAACTTTAAAATTAATAACCTCATAATTTTATATTCATCTACAGGGTCCCCACTTACAATTTATCACCATACAAAAGTGGGATATGTATATCTCTATAAAATATGTACGAGGAAAGAACATTAATTTTTCCGATAAAAATGAGAAAAATATTCCCTCAAACTAAGCTGAAAACCGAACAGTGCCAACTTTAAAATTAAAAACCTCATAATTTTATATTCATCTACAAGGTCCCCACTTACAGTTTATCACCATATAGAAGTGGGATATGTATATCTGTATAAAATATGTACGAGGAAAGAACACTAATTTTTCCGATAAAAATGAGCAAAATATTCCCTCAAATTAAGCTGAAATTCGACCAGTGCCAACTTTAAAATTAATAACCTCATAATTTTATATTCATCTACAGGGTCCCCACTTACAGTTTATCACCATATAAAAGTGGGATATGTATATCTCTATCAAATGTGGACGAGGAAAGAACACTAATTTTACCGATAAAAATGAGCAAAATATTCCCTCAAATTAAGCTGAAATTCGACCAGTGCCAACTTTAAAATTAATAACCTCATAATTTTATATTCATCTACAGGGTCCCCACTTACAGTTTATCACCATATAAAAGTGGGATATGTATATCTCTATAAAATGTGGACGAGGAAAGAACATTAATTTTTCCGATAAAAATGAGCAAAATATTCCCTCAAATTAAGCTGAAATTCGACCAGTGCCAACTTTAAAATTAATAACCTCATAATTTTATATTCATCTACAGGGTCCCCACTTACAATTTATCACCATACAAAAGTGGGATATGTATATCTCTATAAAATATGTACGAGGAAAGAACATTAATTTTTCCGATAAAAATGAGAAAAATATTCCCTCAAACTAAGCTGAAAACCGAACAGTGCCAACTTTAAAATTAAAAACCTCATAATTTTATATTCATCTACAAGGTCCCCACTTACAGTTTATCACCATATAGAAGTGGGATATGTATATCTCTATAAAATATGTACGAGGAAAGAACACTAATTTTTCCGATAAAAATGAGCAAAATATTCCCTCAAATTAAGCTGAAATTCGACCAGTGCCAACTTTAAAATTAATAACCTCATAATTTTATATTCATCTACAGGGTCCCCACTTACAGTTTATCACCATATAAAAGTGGGATATGTATATCTCTATCAAATGTGGACGAGGAAAGAACACTAATTTTACCGATAAAAATGAGCAAAATATTCCCTCAAATTAAGCTGAAATTCGACCAGTGCCAACTTTAAAATTAATAACCTCATAATTTTATATTCATCTACAGGGTCCCCACTTACAGTTTATCACCATATAAAAGTGGGATATGTATATCTCTATAAAATGTGGACGAGGAAAGAACATTAATTTTTCCGATAAAAATGAGCAAAATATTCCCTCAAATTAAGCTGAAATTCGACCAGTGCCAACTTTAAAATTAATAACCTCATAATTTTATATTCATCTACAGGGTCCCCACTTACAATTTATCACCATACAAAAGTGGGATATGTATATCTCTATAAAATATGTACGAGGAAAGAAACATTAATTTTTCCGATAAAAATGAGAAAAATATTCCCTCAAATTAAGCTGAAAACCGAACAGTGCCAACTTTAAAATTAAAAACCTCATAATTTTATATTCATCTACAAGGTCCCCACTTACAGTTTATCACCATATAGAAGTGGGATATGTATATCTCTATAAAATATGTACGAGGAAAGAACACTAACTTTTCCGATAACAATGAGCAAAATATTCCCTCAAATTAAGCTGAAATTCGACCAGTGCCAACTTTAAAATTAATAACCTCATAATTTTATATTCATCTACAGGGTCCCCACTTACAGTTTATCACCATATAAAAGTGGGATATGTATATCTCTATAAAATATGTACGAGGAAAGAACATTAATTTTTCCGATAAAAATGAGCAAAATATTCCCTCAAACAAAGCTGAAATTCGACCAGTGCCAACTTTAAAATTAATAACCTCATAATTTTATATTCATCTACAGGGTCCCCACTTAGTTTATCACCATATAAAAGTGGGATATGTATATCTCTATAAAATGTGGACGAGGAAAGAACATTAATTTTTCCGATAAAAATGAGCAAAATATTCCTTCAAACAAAGCTGAAATTCGACCAGTGCCAACTTTAAAATTAATAACCTCATAATTTTATATTCATCTACAGGGTCCCCACTTACAGTTTATCACCATACAAAAGTGGATATGTATATCTCTAGAAAATATGTACGAGGAAAGAACATTAATTTTTCCGATAAAAATGAGAAAAATATTCCCTCAAACTAAGCTGAAAACCGAACAGTGCCAACTTTAAAATTAAAAACCTCATAATTTTATATTCATCTACAAGGTCCCCACTTACAGTTTATCACCATATAGAAGTGGGATATGTATATCTCTATAAAATATGTACGAGGAAAGAACACTAACTTTTCCGATAACAATGAGCAAAAATATTCCCTCAAATTAAGCTGAAATTCGACCAGTGCCAACTTTAAAATTAATAACCTCATAATTTTATATTCATCTACAGGGTCCCCACTTACAGTTTATCACCATATAAAAGTGGGATATGTATATCTCTATAAAATATGTACGAGGAAAGAACACTAATTTTTCCGATAAAAATGAGCAAAATATTCCCTCAAACAAAGCTGAAATTCGACCAGTGCCAACTTTAAAATTAATAACCTCATAATTTTATATTCATCTACAGGGTCCCCACTTACAGTTTATCACCATATAAAAGTGGGATATGTATATCTCTATAAAATATGTACGAGGAAAGAACATTAATTTTTCCGATAAAAATGAGCAAAATATTCCCTCAAATTAAGCTGAAATTCGACCAGTGCCAACTTTAAAATTAATAACCTCATAATTTTATATTCATCTACAGGGTCCCCACTTACAGTTTATCACCATACAAAAGTGGGATATGTATATCTCTATCAAATGTGGACGAGGAAAGAAACAC